>NW_027328741.1:4565359-5765359 GCF_048564905.1 Vicugna pacos
AACCAACAAACATGCACCAAAATGGTACGGTTGGCTGACATATACCATGGGAAACATGATTATTCAAAAGAAAATACTCAAGGTGATGTCAAGGATCATTCAGCACGCATCGACCCAGTATTGCGGCTTGCATGTACTCAGCACACTTGTATTCGGAAATCAGAGGCGTGCATTCATATTCGTAAATATAGATTCATAAGAGCATATCGTGACCTCACCCAAATGCCGATTTGGAATCCAATGGATTCCTAGTCCGTGATGTAGTCTTGTATGTCTTCCAACAGGACGAAGGAATGCCATATTCTACGATACGTAGAGAAGAATTGTAAGAAACCTATAACAAAGGCAAGTAGCTCTGCCAAAGTGTACTAAGAGCAAAAGAGACAGACAGTAAAGTGCACATTGGGGTTGGTTTCATTTCTTGGAAATTCAGCCCCCATGAAACCAATAGATCCATGTCCTGAGAGTGTGGGTTTTTCAGCAGAAATCATGCGATGCATATGTATTCCGGTTGTACGGATATTATAGGAACAGAAGTCTCCTTTACTGGGTCTCTGTGTACTGTGGACTCTTAGAAAGTTTAAAGACGTGTGAAACCTTCAACTGAAAAGGGACACACTTCTCTCCATTGGTACTGTGCATACAGATCTGAACAAAAGGAAAGAGGGAAGAAGAAAGTCCCATGGGACACTAGTGGGCAGAACCACATTTACTTTAGAAACCTCTCGTCGGATGCAGCCCCTCCCCCAACACTGACAAGATGCAGCAGCCATTGGGGATGGCAGTTACCGGTTGGATTCCAGGTGGAATGTTGGTGTGTTCCACGAGGCTTGTTGTGGCTGTTGGATCCTAGGTAACCGGGCCGAGTTCTGTGGGTGGATCAGTGTGATGGAGGGGCTGCAGGCCTCTTTGGAGCTTGGCTTAGGTGTTTGGTCCGGGAAGCTGTGTAAGTTCGAGATACTTCTGCTGCCCAAAGACCTGAGTTCACAGGTCAGTTTCCAGAACCTGAAAGGGCAGACAGTGGAAGATCTGCCTGTCATCAGCTTACTGGTGAGGCTCCGAGGTACTTTCAGACTTGCCCAGTCCTGGTGAAGTCGACTTTAGGGGAGTCACGAAGAGAAGCTGGCCGAAAAGCTGGCTGCACGGATTGAGGAGAGATGCGAACACATGGATGAGAGATGTTCTGCTACAATGGAGAATACTGGCGTGGAGACAGCTGTAGAGGATACCAGGCTCAAAATACATTCAGGAGACATATTGAACCTCGCTGATACTGGCAGAAACATACGGAGTGCCAACGTGGACTTGAGGAAGTTCCTCAATTCTCTTCTCCAAGAACGGGTCCAAGGTCCCTGACGTGTGCAAGAGAAGAGATGGCAGAGATGATCAAAACGCTCCTGTTCTTGGAAGAGGTCGTGAGAATCCACACGTCCCAAGGGGCCTTCCCAAGCCATTCAGACCAAAATTCACCAAGCCCAGGTAAGCCTTTTCCCAGGTTTGGGCCTAGATAGCAAGCACTTGCCCTTCCCTCCCGTCCACTCACGCATCCATTTTGAAGGTTCAGTACCTGAGCAGCAATGAAGCCATTAGGAGAAGGGCAAGTCCCTCCTAGAATCAGAGTTCCTCCAGCTTCACACTCTGTGAACAACAGTGAAAGCCTTAAAGGTCAAATAGTCTCGGCTGAAATAGATAGGAATTGAATACTTAGCTCACACCTAGAAACGATGGCCTTCCGCTAGATTCAGCAAATGTTGTGTTTATGTCTTCCCTGGGGTGAAGGGAGTGTGGTAAGTGAGGGGAATCTTTGACTGAACTTGAATCTGTATTAGGCCTCAGTTTTTCAAGACAGTATAGGTAAATAGTACAAGTCAGAAAGTGAAGTGTACTGTAAAAGTCGCCAATGACATTAAAGACACAGCTTATGTGGATCGTCTTTCACTTGAGTCAAGCCCCCGGGGGCACTATATCATGTGATGGCAGATTTGGTTGCGTTAAATGTCTTTACCCAACATGATCGGAAGATTAACTGTTCTCATCACTGATAGAAGAACACCTGGTTCTCCATAGAGAAGCATAACTGCAGCAGGGTTCTCCTAGCTATAATGCCTCTAGGTGCTTTTGGATTCAAACCAAAATGTATATATTTGGTTTGTTTTCTCTTGTATTTTCCTAGAGAGGGATGTTACCCCTTGAAATGCCAACATTGGCCAGTAGGTGTCAAATAGGACTAAAGGGCACCATATGCCCAAGTGTATCCAAGGTTGGGGGTTATTTCATGTTTCCAATAGTTATTTCATGGTTCCTGTTGGTCTCGGAGGCTTCAACCGTAAAGAGCTGACATGACCCCTTTAACAGTTTGGACTGCTAGTTTGCATTCTATCTGTCTAGGTTTTCCGTAGAGCTGACAAAATGTTACCAAAATTGACAAGTCTGGCTTCTAGGTCGATTTAGTGTGTTTCAAAAAATAACTTCATTTTCGTATAACTCCCAAAACATGGAAATGAATTCTGTTAAAATTCTTAAAGACTGCAAATGAGATATCAACCCAATGTCAAAACAGTTTTCTTTGGACAACCCCTCCCACCACGGCTGTATAGAAACCAAGAGCTAAGCAAATATCACATTTCTGTGAAATGTATCTGGATAGTGTTGATTCATCGATGCCCAGTTGGCAGAGAAGAAGTGCAACCTGCACTCACGCGCTCCCTTGTACAGAGAAATGTAAAACTCCACTCACTCAGCCTTTGGCACAGGACACTTGCTGAAGAGAGGTCTGTTACTTCCAAAGACAGGATTAGGCCTCAGGACACCTGGAAGCAGGAGAAGGCAAAGCAGGGAATGGAAACCAGTGCAGGGTCTGACCAACAAGGGTGAAACCCTGTTTACCTTGGACGCACCCTCCCAAGCGGACTGGAGACATGAGATTGAAAGTGATGTGCTGAGATTTACAAGAGTGCACAGCAGATGCTTGGCTGACAGAACTCAAAGAAACCAGCGCAAAATATCCCCACAGTTGATTCTGAGACCAAGATCCGTGATGCCAAATTACATTTAGCAGGGGCATCGGTAAGTGAGGTATAGGGCTACGGTTGATGGCATACGCTGAGTCTCAGGGATCTGGAGTGCGTTGTGGGATGTGGTGGGTCTAATCAAGAGAGCAAACCGAACAGTGTACCAATGATAAATCAACCACACTGGTCGCGCGTTTGAGATTACCGATCTGTCCCATGGCCACACCCAGTGCATCTGCAGGACCAGGGACCAATTGGGCATTTTGCCAATAGAGCACGTGTGGGGCTGAATCAGAGCTATCGTGCATCTGGTCTGAGGGATCCAGGGGGCCTTTGGTTTGAAATCAGAATGAAAAGCCTTAGGATCTGCTACATTCATAACCTGGGCTGGGATTATGGTTTGGTTTGAGGCACAGGATGCGCAACAGCTCTGTGGTGGCCTTCGTGCACCCGTGCCACAAGGATGATAGGACAAGTTATAGTGGTCCAAGTCCACAGCGTGAGAAGAGGAAGCATTTCCTTCAGCACTATCTCCCAAAATCGGATGCTACATTTTGGATGGCACCGGCACGGTACGGCAGCGAGGACACCAAGGTCGGTCTGCGGGATCATTCCAGCAGGCCCTGATGTGTGACATCCATGGATGTGCTTCCACTGATGTTTCAGTAGACAGAGAAGCTCTGGGAAGAACTGCTTTCATTGGGACATTCCCGTGGCACTACAAAGCACAAGCGCACTCTCAGTTTGCTGTTTTGGAAACACTCCAAAATGACATAGAGCAGAATGCAGAGCTGAGAACCTTTAGAATCCTCATTTCCACAAGAGGCCGTGTCCTGCGCACTTTCAGAATTGTAAGATAAGCGTAATCAAAATGAAGTTATGCTAATCGAAATAGTATGGGTTGTTCATCACAACAAATGCAACAACAGCAATTGGAAATATACCAGACAACACACACAGGAAGAGAATATGGCATCAATGTCTAGGAGAAATTGTCCTCACAGAAATCCCTTGGAATTGCGTAGAGACAAGAGTCTAAAATTTTCACTTAACATAGCCCTAAAAATCTACATTAGATACCTGATATTACCTGACCAGAAGAGATGAAGAAGTACAGTAAAATAAATAGGAAGTACCATTTTCAGTTCCAAAGATATTGAAGGCCCAAAAGATAAGCTTTCAAACAACTAGACTGCAAAACGCTATGCAGTCCAAGTGTTGAAAATGGAGGTCAGGAAAACACTGAAGAACAAAAGGGTCTCAGAATCACAAAAGGCAGAATACCAGAAAAGGGGAAGAGAAAGTCTAAAGACGAGCCAATAGATATCAGAAAACTCAGTGGATGTGATAATATCAGGGCTAATATTCAGTCCTTAGCAGACTAGATAATGCAGAGGGACGCGTGAATGACTGTGAAGTCCGGGGAACAGAAATCCCTCGGTCAGATTCGGACATAGGAAAGCAAGTGCAAAACAATGAAAATATTGCTGTTGTATCCTGGCTTAAGACAGGGCATGAAAGACTAGAATTCATAAGAGTCCCAGATGGAAAAGCAAAAGATAAAGAAATAAAATGTGTCTGAAAATTTATCTGTAGAAATATCAGACTGAAACTTGTTGAAAGCCAAGAAAAAATCATCTATGCGAATTCAGGAATTACACAGCATCCAAAGGAGGTGGAATCCCAATAGACCTACAAGCAGCTGTATGATTCCAATCAACAAAGTTCACGAATATCACAGTGATTTAAAATGCACCTGGAGGAAACAACATAGTCACAAGGGAACCTCCAGAGGGGTTTCAGCTTATAACTCGGCAGCAATATTGCAGGACAGGGAGGAGTGCCAGGACACAGACCATATCCTGAGTGGCCAAAGGCTGCCACCTAGGGTAGCCTATGCCACATGACCACCATTTCTAATAACGGCAGAGCTAGAGCAATCCACAGACCGGCAAATCATAAAAGAATTCAGCAGTTCAAAACTTCTTCTAAAAGGAAGGTTGAGAATACTCCCCGGAATAGAAAAGCAGCAAGATGAAATGGAAAGAAGAAAACCATTATTGGAAATGCAAGAAGAGCATGAGTGGCAAAGAAGAAACAAGAAGAAGGCAAGGAGGACATCAAAACCTTAAAGATTGGAGAGGGAAGCAGGAAATCATAGGTGATTGGAAGCACTCTCTTAAGTGAATCAGCTTATTTGACTCTCTGTTTGAAGCGAAAGGAGAGATGCATGTCCTGACGTGTTTGCAAAACAAGCGAGAAGCAGACCAACAAAGAATCAAACCAACAAACATGCACCAAAATGGTACGGTTGGCTGACATATACCATGGGAAACATGATTATTCAAAAGAAAATACTCAAGGTGATGTCAAGGATCATTCAGCACGCATCGACCCAGTATTGCGGCTTGCATGTACTCAGCACACTTGTA
Organism: Vicugna pacos; assembly: GCF_048564905.1. Classification (NCBI taxonomy): domain Eukaryota; kingdom Metazoa; phylum Chordata; class Mammalia; order Artiodactyla; family Camelidae; genus Vicugna; species Vicugna pacos. The sequence continues at coordinate 4,570,803 of NW_027328741.1, forward strand.
TTCGGAAATCAGAGGCATGCATTCATATTCGTAAATATAGATTCATAAGAGCATATCGTGACCTCACCCAAATGCCGATTTGGAATCCAATGGATTCCTAGTCCGTGATGTAGTCTTGTATGTCTTCCAACAGGATGAAGGAATGCCATATTCTATGCTACGTAGAGAAGAATTGTAAGAAGCCTATAACAAAGGCAAGTAGCTCTGCCAAAGTGTACTAAGAGCAAAAGAGACAGACAGTAAAGTGCACATTGGGGTTGGTTTCATTTCTTGGAAATTCAGCCCCCATGAAACCAATAGATCCATGTCCTGAGAGTGTGGGTTTTTCAGCAGAAATCATGCGACGCATATGTATTCCGGTTGTACGGATATTATAGGAACATAAGTCTCCTTTATTGGTCTCTGTGTACTGTGAACTCTTAGAAAGTTTAAAGACGTGTGAAACCTTCAACTGAAAAGGGACACACTTCTCTCCATTGGTACTGTGCATACAGATCTGAACCAAAGGAAAGAGGGAAGAAGAAAGGCCCATGGGACGCTAGTGGGCAGAACCACATTTACTTTAGGAACCTCTCGTCGGATGCAGCCCCTCCCCCAACACTGACAAGATGCAGCAGCCATTGGGGATGGCAGTTACCGGTTGGATTCCAGGTGGAATGTTGGTGTGTTCCACGAGGCTTGTTGTGGCTGTTGGATCCTATGAAACCGGGCCGAGTTCTGTGGGTGGATCAGTGTGATGGAGGGGCTGCAGGCCTCTGTGGAGCTTGGCTTAGGTGTTTGGTCCGGGAAGCTGTGTAAGTTCGAGATACTTCTGCTGCCCAAAGACCTGAGTTCACAGGTCAGTTTCCAGAACCTGAAAGGGCAGACAGTGGAAGATCTGCCTGTCATCAGCTTACTGGTGAGGCTCCGAGGTACTTTCAGACTTGCCCAGTCCTGGTGAAGTCGACTTTAGGAGAGTCACGAAGAGAAGCTGGCCGAAAAGCTGGCTGCACGGATTGAGGAGAGATGCGAACACATGGATGAGAGATGTTCTGCTACAATGGAGAATACTGGCGTGGAGACAGCTGTAGAGGATACCAGGCTCAAAAGTTATTCTGGAGACATATTGAACCTCGCTGATACTGGCAGAAACATACGGAGTGCCAACGTGGACTTGAGGAAGTTCCTCAATTCTCTTCTCCAAGAACGGGTCCAAGGTCCCTGACGTGTGAAAGAGAAGAGATGGCAGAGATGATCAAAACGCTCCTGTTCTTGGAAGAGGTCGTGAGAATCCACACGTCCCAAGGGGCCTTCCCAAGCCATTCAGACCAAAATTCACCAAGCCCAGGTAAGCCTTTTCCCAGGTTTGGGCCTAGCTAGCAAGCACTTGCCCTTCCCTCCCCTCCACTCACGCATCCATTTTGAAGGTTCAGTACCTGAGCGGCAATGAAGCCATTAGGAGAAGGGCAAGTCCCTCCTAGAATCAGAGTTCCTCCAGCTTCACACTCTGTGAACAACAGTGAACTCCTTAAAGGTCAAATAGTCTCGGCTGAAATAGATAGGAAATGAATACTTAGCTCACACCTACAAACGATGGCCTTCCGCTAGATTCAGCAAATGTTGTGTTTATGTCTTCCCTGGGGTGAAGGGAGTGTGGTAAGTGAGGGGAATCTTTGACTGAACTTGAATCTATATTAGGCCTCAGTTTTTCAAGACAGTATAGGTAAATAGTACAAGTCAGAAAGTGAAGTGTACTGTAAAAGTCGCCAAAGACATTAAAGACACAGCTTATGTGGATCGTCTTTCACTTGAGTCAAGCCCCCAGGGGCACTATATCATGTGGGTGCAGACTTGGTTGCGTTAAATGGCTTTACTCATCATGATCGGAAGATTAACGGTTCTCATCACTGATAGAAAAACACCTGGTTCTCCATAGACAAGCATAAGTGCAGCAGGGTTCTCCTAGCTATAATGCCTCTAGGTGCTTTTGGATTCAAACCTAAATGTATATATTTGGTTTGTTTCCTCTTGTATTTTCCTAGAGAGGGATGTTACCCCTTGAAATGCCAACATTGGCCAGTAGGTGACAAATAGGACTAAAGGGCAACACATGCCCAAGTGTATCCAAGGTTGGGGGTTATTTCATGTTTCCAATAGTTATTTCATGGTTCCTGTTGGTCTCGGAGGCTTCAACCGTAAAGAGCTGACATGACCCCTTTAACAGTTTGGACTGCTAGTTTGCATTCTATCTGTCTAGGTTTTCCGTAGAGCTGACAAAATGTTACCAAAATTTACAAGTCTGGCTTCTATGTCGATTTAGTGTGTTTCAAAAAATAACTTCATTTTCGTATAACTCCCAAAACATGGAAATGAATTCTGTTAAAATTCTTAAAGACTGCAAATGAGATATCAACACAATGTCAAAAGAGGTTTCTTTGGACAACCCCTCCCACCACGGCTGTATAGAAACCAAGAGCTAAGCAAATATCACATTTCTGTGAAATGTATCTGGATAGTGTTGATTCATCGATGCCCAGTTGGCAGAGAAGAAGTGCAACCTGCACTCACACGCTCCCTTGTACAGAGAAATGTAAAACTCCACTCACTCAGCCTTTGGCACAGGACACTTGCCGAAGAGAGGTCTGTTACTTCCAAAGACAGGATGAGGCCTCAGGACACCTGGAAGCAGGAGAAGGCAAAGCAGGGAATGGAAACCAGTGCAGGTTCTGACCAACAAGGTTGAAACCCTGTTTAACTTGGACGCACACTCTCAAGCTGACAGGAGGCATGAGATTGAAGGTGATGTGCTGAGATTTACAAGAGTGCACAGCAGATGCTTGGCTGACAGAACTCAAAGAAACCAGCGCAAATTATCCCCACAGTTGATTCTGAGACCAAGATCCGTGATGCCAAATTACCGTTAGCAGGGGCATCGGTAAGTGAGGTATAGGGCTACAGTTGATGGCATACGCTGAGTCTCAGGGATCTGGAGTGCGTTGTGGGATGTGGTGGGTCTAATCAAGAGAGCAAACCGAACAGTGTACCAATGATAAATCAACCACACTTGTCGCGCGGTTGAGATTACCGATATGTCCCATGGCCACACCAAGTGCATCTGCAGGACCAGGGACCAATTGGGCATTTTGCCAATAGAGCACGTGTGGGGCTGAATCAGAGCTATCGTGCATCTGGTCTGAGGGATCCAGGGGGCCTTGGGTTTGAAATCAGAATGAAAAGCCTTAGGATCTGCTACATTCATAACCTGGGCTGGGATTATGGTTTGGTTTGAGGCACATGATGCGCAACAGCTCTGTGGTGGCCTTCGTGCACCCGTGCCACAAGGATGATAGGACAAGGTAGAGTTGTCCAAGTCCACAGCGTGAGAAGAGGAAGCAGTTCCTTCAGCACTATCTCCCAAAATCGGATGCTACATTTTGGATGGCACCGGCACGGTATGGCAGCGAGGACACCAAGGTCGGTCTGCGGGATCATTCCAGCAGGCCCTGATGTGTGACATCCATGGATGTGCTTCCACTGGTGTTTCAGTAGACAGAGAAGCTCTGGGAAGAACTGCTTTCATTGGGACATTCCCGTGGCACTACAAAGCACAAGCGCACTCTCAGTTTGCTGTTTTGGAAACACTCCAAAATGACATAGAGCAGAATGCAGAGCTGAGAACCTTTAGAATCCTCATTTCCACAAGAGGCCGTGTCCTGCGCACTTTCAGAATTGTGAGATAAGCGTAATCAAAATGAAGTTATGCTAATCGAAATAGTATGGGTTGTTCATCACAACAAATGCAACACCAGCAATTGGAGATATACCAGACAACACACACAGGAACAGAATATGGCATCAATGTCTAGGAGAAATTGTCCTCACAGAAATCCCTTGGAATTGCGTAGAGAAAAGAGTCTAAAATTTTCACTTAACTTAGCCCTAAAAATCTACATTAGATACCTGATATTACCTGACCAGTAGAGATGAAGAAGTACAGTAAAAGAAATAGGAAGTACCATTTTCAGTTCCAAAGATATTGAAGGCCCAAAAGATAAGCTTTCAAACAACTAGACTGCAAAACGCTATGCAGTCCAAGTGTTGAAAATGGAGGTCAGGAAAACACTGAAGAACAAAAGGGTCTCAGAATCACAAAAGGCAGAATACCAGAAAAGGGGAAGAGAAAGTCTAAAGACGAGCCAAAAGATATCAGAAAACTCAGTGGATGTGAAAATATCAGGGCTAAAATTCAGTCCTTAGCAGACTAGATAATGCAGAGGGACGCGTGAATGACTGTGAAGACAGGGGAACAGAAATCCCTCGGTCAGATTCGGACATAGGAAAGCAAGTGCAAAACAATGAAAATATTGCTGTTGTATCCTGGGTTAAGACAGGGCATGAAAGACTAGAATTCATAAGAGTCCCAGATGGAAAAGCAAGAGATAAAGAAATAAAATATGTCTGAAAATTTATCTGTAGAAATATCAGACTGAAACTTGTTGAAAGCCAAGACAAAATCATCTATGCGAATTCAGGAATTACACAGCATCCAAAGGAGGTGGAATCCCAATAGACCTACAAGCAGCTGTATGATTCCAATCAACAAAGTTCACGAATATCACAGTGATTTAAAATGCACCTGGAGGAAACAACATAGTCACAAGGGAACCTCCAGAGGGGTTTCAGCTTATAAATCGGCAGCAATATTGCAGGACAGGGAGGAGTGCCAGGACACAGACCATATACTGAATGGCCAAATGCTGCCACCTAGGGTAGCCTATACCACATGACCACCATTTCTAATAACGGTAGAGCTAGAGCAATCCACAGACCGGCAAATCATAAAAGAATTCAGCAGTTCAAAACTTTTTCTAAAAGGAAGGTTGAGAACACTCCCCGGAATAGAAAAGCAGCAAGATGAAATGGAAAGAAGAAAACCATTATTGGAAATGCAAGAAGAGCATGAGTGGCAAAGAAGAAACAAGAAGAAGGCAAGGAGGACATCAAAACCTTAAAGATTGGAGAGGGAAGCAGGAAATCATAGGTGATTGGAAGCACTCTCTTAAGTGAATCAGCTTATTTGACTCTCTGTTTGAAGCGAAAGGAGAGATGCATGTCCTGAAGTGTTTGCAAAACAAGCGAGAAGCAGACCAACAAAGAATCAAACCAACAAACATGCACCAAAATGGTACGGTTGGCTGACATATACCATGGGAAACATGATTATACAAAAGAAAATACTCAAGGTGATGTCAAGGATCATTCAGCACGCATCGACCCAGTATTGCGGCTTGCATGTACTCAGCACACTTGTATTCGGAAATCAGAAGCGTGCATTCACATTCGTAAATATAGATTCATAAGAGCATATCGTGACCTCACCCAAATGCCTATTTGGAATCCAATGGATTCCTAGTCCGTGATGTAGTCTTGTATGTCTTCCAACAGGATGAAGGAATGCCATATTCTACGCTACGTAGAGAAGAATTGTAAGAAGCCTATAACAAAGGCAAGTAGCTCTGCCAAAGTGTACTAAGAGCAAAAGAGACAGACTGTAAAGTGCACATTGTGGTTGGTTTCATTTCTTGGAATTTCAGCCCCCATGAAACCAATAGATCCATGTCCTGAGAGTGTGGGTTTTTCAGCAGAAATCATGCGACGCATATGTGTTCCGGTTGTATGGATATTATAGGAATATAAGTCCCCTTTACTGGGTCTCTGTGTACTGTGAACTCTTAGAAAGTTTAAAGACGTGTGAAACCTTCAACTGAAAAGGGACACACTTCTCTCCATTGGTACTGTGCATACAGATCTGAACAAAAGGAAAGAGGGAAGAAGAAAGGCCCATGGGACGCTAGTGGGCAGAACCACATTTACTTTAGGAACCTCTCTTCGGATGCAGCCCCTCCCCCAACACTGACAAGATGCAGCAGCCATTGGGGATGGCAGTTACCGGTTGGATTCCAGGTGGAATGTTGGTGTGTTCCACGAGGCTTGTTGTGGCTGTTGGATCCTAGGTAACCGGGCCGAGTTCTGTGGGTGGATCAGTGTGATGGAGGGGCTGCAGGCCTCTGTGGAGCTTGGCTTAGGTGTTTGGTCCGGGAAGCTGTGTAAGTTCGAGATACTTCTGCTGCCCAAAGACCTGAGTTCACAGGTGAGTTTCCAGAACCTGAAAGGGCAGACAGTGGAAGATCTGCCTGTCATCAGCTTACTGGTGAGGCTCCGAGGTACTTTCAGACTTGCCCAGTCCTGGTGAAGTCGACTTTAGGGGAGTCACGAAGAGAACCTGGCCGAAAAGCTGGCTGCACGCATTGAGGAGAGATGCGAACACATGGATGAGAGATGTTCTGCTCCAATGGAGAATACTGGCGTGGAGACAGCTGTAGAGGATACCAGGCTCAAAAGACATTCAGGAGACATATTGAACCTCGCTGATACTGGCAGAAACATATGGAGTGCCAACGTGGACTTGAGGAAGTTCCTCAATTCTCTTCTCCAAGAACGGGTCCAAGGTCCCTGACGTGTGCAAGAGAAGAGATGGCAGAGATGATCAAAACGCTCCTGTTCTTGGAAGAGGTCCTGAGAATCCACACGTCCCAAGGGGCCTTCCCAAGCCATTCAGACCAAAATTCACCAAGCCCAGGTAAGCCTTTTCCCAGGTTTGGGCCTAGCTAGCAAGCACTTGCCCTTCCCTCCCCTCCACTCACGCATCCATTTTGAAGGTTCAGTACCTGAGTGGCAATGAAGCCATTAGGAGAAGGGCAAGTCCCTCCTAGAATCAGAGTTCCTCCAGCTTCACACTCTGTGAACATCAGTGAACTCCTTAAAGGTCAAATAGTCTCGGCTGAAATAGATAGGAATTGAATACTTAGCTCACACCTAGAAACGATGGCCTTCCGCTAGATTCAGCAAATGTTGTGTTTATGTCTTCCCTGGGGTGAAGGGAGTGTGGTAAGTGAGGGGAATCTTTGACTGAACTTGAATCTGTATTAGGCCTCAGTTTTTCAAGACAGTATAGGTAAATAGTACAAGTCAGAAAGTGAAGTGTACTGTAAAAGTCGCCAATGACATTAAAGACACAGCTTATTTGGATCGTCTTTCACTTGAGTCAAGCCGCCGGGGGCACTATATCATGTGGGTGCAGACTTGGTTGCGTTAAATGGCTTTACCCAACATGATCGGAAGATTAACTGTTCTCATCACTGATAGAAGAACACCTGGTTCTCCATAGACAAGCATAAGTGCAGCAGGGTTCTCCTAGCTATAATGCCTCTAGGTGCTTTTGGATTCAAACCTAAATGTATATATTTGGTTTGTTTCCTCTTGTATTTTCCTAGAGAGGGATGTTACCCCTTGAAATGCCAACATTGGCCAGTAGGTGAAAAATAGGACTAAAGGGCACCACATGCCCAAGTGTATCCAAGGTTGGGGGTTATTTCATGTTTCTAATAGTTATTCCATGGTTCCTGTTGGTCTCGGAGGCTTCAAACGTAAAGAGCTGACATGACCCCTTTAACAGTTTGGACTGCTAGTTTGCATTCTATCTGTCTAGGTTTCCGTAGAGCTGACACAATGTTACCAAAATTGACAAGTCTGGCTTCTAGGTCGATTTAGTGTGTTTCAAAAAATAACTTCATTTTCGTATAACTCCCAAAACATGGAAAATAATTCTGTTAAAATTATAAAAGACTGCAAATGAGATATCAACACAATGTCAAAACAGGTTTCTTTGGACAACCCCTCCCACCACGGCTGTATAGAAACAAAGAGCTAAGCAAATATCACAGTTCTGTGAAATGTATCTGGATAGTGTTGATTCATCGATGCCCAGTTGGCAGAGAAGAAGTGCAACCTGCACTCACGCGCTCCCTTGTACAGAGAAATGTAAAACTCCACTCACCCAGCCTTTGGCACAGGACACTTGCCGAAGAGAGGTCTGTTACTTCCAAAGACAGGATGAGGCCTCAGGACACCTGGAAGCAGGAGAAGGCAAAGCAGGGAATGGAAACCAGGGCAGGGTCTGACCAACAAGGGTGAAACCCTGTTTAAATTGGACGCACCCTCTCAAGCGAACAGGAGACATGAGATTGAAGGTGATGTGCTGAGATTTACAAGAGTGCAGAGCAGATGCTTGGCTGACAGAACTCAAAGATACCAGCGCAAATTATCCCCACAGTTGATTCTGAGACCAAGATCCGTGATGCCAAATTACAGTTAGCAGGAGCATCGGTAATTGAGGTATAGGGCTACAGTTGATGGCATACATTGAGTCTCAGGGATCTGGAGTGCGTTGTGGGATGTGGTGGGTCTAATCAAGAGAGCAAACCGAACAGTTTACCAATGATAAATCAACCACACTGGTCGCGCGGTTGAGATTACCGATATGTCCCATGGCCACACCCTGTGCATCTGCAGGACCAGGGACCAATTGGGCATTTTGCCAATAGAGCACGTGTGGGGCTGAATCAGAGCTATCGTGCATCTGGTCTGAGGGATCCAGGGGGCCTTGGGTTTGAAATCAGATTGAAAAGCTTTAGGATCTGCTACATTCATAACCTGGGCTGGGATTATGGTTTGGTTTGAGGCACAGGATGCGCAACAGCTCTGTGGTGGCCTTCGTGCATCCGTGCCACAAGGATGATAGGACAAGGTAGAGTGGTCCAAGTCCACAGCGTGAGAAGAGGAAGCATTTCCTTCAGCACTATCTCCCAAAATCGGATGCTACATTTTGGATGGCACCGGCACGGTACGGCAGCGAGGACACCAAGGTCGGTCTGCGGGATCATTCCCGCAGGCCCTGATGTGTGACATCCATGGATGTGCTTCCACTGGTGTTTCAGTAGACAGAGAAGCTCTGGAAAGAACTGATTTCATTGGGACATTCCCGTGGCACTACAAAGCACAAGCGCACTCTCAGTTTGCTGTTTTGGAAACACTCCAAAATGACATAGAGAAGAATGCAGATCTGACAACCTTTTGAATCCTCATTTCCACAAGAGGCCGTGTCCTGCGCACTTTCAGAATTGTGAGATAAGCGTAATCAAAATGAAGTTATGCTAATCGAAGTAGTATGAGTTGTTCATCACAACCAATGCAACACCAGCAATTGGAGATATACCAGACAACACACACAGGAACAGAATATGGCATCAATGTCTAGGAGAAATTGTCCTCACAGAAATCCCTTGGAATTGCGTAGAGACAAGAGTCTAAAATTTTCACTTAACATAGCCCTAAAAATCTACATTAGATACCTGATATTACCTGACCAGTAGAGATGAAGAAGTACAGTAAAAGAAATAGGAAGTACCATTTTCAGTTCCAAAGATATTGAAGGCCCAAAAGATAAGCTTTCAAACAACTAGACTGCAAAACGCTATGCAGTCCAAGTGTTGAAAATGGAGGTCAGGAAAACACTGAAGGACCAAAGGGTCTCAGAATCACAAAAGGCAGGATACCAGAAAAGGGGAAGAGAAAGTCTAAAGACGAGCCAAAAAATATCAGAAAACTCAGTGGATGTGATAATATCAGGGCTAAAATTCAGTCCATAGCAGACTAGCTAATGCAGAAGGATGCGTGAATGACTGTGAAGACAGGGGAACAGAAATCCCTCGGTCAGATTCGGACATAGGAAAGCAAGTGCAAAACAATGAAAATATTGCTGTTGTATCCTGGGTTAAGACAGGGCATGAAAGACTAGAATTCATAAGAGTCCCAGATGGAAAAGCAAGAGATAAAGAAATAAAATATGTCTGAAAATTTATCTGTAGAAATATCAGACTGAAGCTTGTTGAAAGCCAAGAAAAAATCATCTATGCGAATTCAGGAATTACACAGCATCCAAAGGAGGTGGAATCCCAATAGACCTACAAGCAGCTGTATGATTCCAATCAACAAAGTTCACGAATATCACAGTGATTTAAAATGCACCTGGAGGAAACAACATAGTCACAAGGGAACCTCCAGAGGGGTTTCAGCTTATAACTCGGCAGCAATATTGCAGGACAGGGAGGAGTGCCAGGACACAGACCATATCCTGAATGGCCAAATGCTGACACCTAGGGTAGCCTATGCCACATGACCACCATTTCTAATAACGGCAGAGCTAGAGCAATCCACAGACCGGCAAATCATAAAAGAATTCAGCAGTTCAAAACTTCTTCTAAAAGGAAGGTTGAGAATACTCCCCGGAATAGAAAAGCAGCAAGATGAAATGGAAAGAAGAAAACCATTATTGGAAATGCAAGAAGAGCATGAGTGGCAAAGAAGAAACAAGAAGAAGGCAAGGAGGACATCAAAACCTTAAAGATTGGAGAGGGAAGCAGGAAATCATAGGTGATTGGAAGCACTCTCTTAAGTGAATCAGCTTATTTGACTCTCTGTTTGAAGCGAAAGGAGAGATGCATGTCCTGACGTGTTTGCAAAACAAGCGAGAAGCAGACCAACAAAGAATCAAACCAACAAACATGCACCAAAATGGTACGGTTGGCTGACATATACCATGGGAAACATGATTATTCAAAAGAAAATACTCAAGGTGATGTCAAGGATCATTCAGCACGCATCGACCCAGTATTGCGGCTTGCATGTACTCAGCACACTTGTATTCGGAAATCAGAGGCGTGCATTCATATTCGTAAATATAGATTCATAAGAGCATATCGTGACCTCACCCAAATGCCGATTTGGAATCCACTGGATTCCTAGTCCGTGATGTAGTCTTGTATGTCTTCCAAAAGGATGAAGGAATGCCATATTCTACGTTACGTTGAGAAGAATTGTAAGAAGCCTATAACAAAGGCAAGTAGCTCTGCCAAAGTGTACTAAGAGCAAAAGAGACAGACAGTAAAGTGCACATTTAGGTTGGTTTCATTTCTTGGAAATTCAGCCCCCATGAAACCAATAGATCCATGTCCTGAGAGTGTGGGTTTTTCAGCAGAAATCATGCGACGCATATGTATTCCAGTTGTACGGATATTATAGGAACATAAGTATCCTTTACTGGGTCTCTGTGTACTGTGAACTCTTAGAAAGTTTAAAGACGTGTGAAACCTTCAACTGAAAAGGGACACACTTCTCTCCATTGGTACTGTGCATACAGATCTGAACAAAAGGAAAGAGGGAAGAAGAAAGGCCCATGGGACGCTAGTGGGCAGAACCACATTTACTTTAGGAACCTCTCTTCGGATGCAGCCCCTCCCCCAACACTGACAAGATGCAGCAGCCATTGGGGATGGCAGTTACCGGTTGGATTCCAGGTGGAATGTTGGTGTGTTCCACGAGGCTTGTTGTGGCTGTTGGATCCTAGGTAACCGGGCCGAGTTCTGTGGGTGGATCAGTGTGATGTAGGGGCTGCAGGCCTCTGTGGAGCTTGGCTTAGGTGTTTGGTCCGGGAAGCTGTGTAAGTTCGAGATACTTCTGCTGCCCAAAGACCTGAGTTCACAGGTCAGTTTCCAGAACCTGAAAGGGCAGACAGTGGAAGATCTGCCTGTTATCAGGTTACTAGTGAGGCTCCGAGGTACTTTCAGACTTGCCCAGTCCTGGTGAAATCGACTTTAGGGGAGTCACGAAGAGAAGCTGGCCGAAAAGCTGGCTGCACGGATTGAGGAGAGATGCGAACACATGGATGAGAGATGTTCTGCTACAATGGAGAATACTGGCGTGGAGACAGCTGTAGAGGATACCAGGCTCAAAAGACATTCAGGAGACATATTGAACCTCGCTGATACTGGCAGAAACATACGGAGTGCCAACGTGGACTTGAGGAAGTTCCTCAATTCTCTTCTCCAAGAACGGGTCCAAGGTCCCTGACGTGTGCAAGAGAAGAGATGGCAGAGATGATCAAAACGCTCCTGTTCTTGGAAGAGGTCGTGAGAATCCACACGTCCCAAGGGGCCTTCCCAAGCCATTCAGACCAAAATTCACCAAGCCCAGGTAAGCCTTTTCCCAGGTTTGGGCCTAGCTAGCAAGCACTTGCCCTTCCCTCCCCTCCACTCACGCATCCATTTTGAAGGTTCAGTACCTGAGTGGCAATGAAGCCATTAGGAGAAGGGCAAGTCCCTCCTAGAATCAGAGTTCCTCCAGCTTCACACTCTGTGAACAACAGTGAACTCCTTAAAGGTCAAATAGTCTCGGCTGAAATAGATAGGAATTGAATACTTAGCTCACACCTAGAAACGATGGCCTTCCGCTAGATTCAGCAAATGTTGTGTTTATGTCTTCCCTGGGGTGAAGGGAGTGTGGTAAGTGAGGGGAATCTTTGACTGAACTTGAATCTGTATTAGGCCTCAGTTTTTCAAGACAGTATAGGTAAATAGTACAAGTCAGAAAGTGAAGTGTACAGTAAAAGTCGCCAATGACATTAAAGAAACAGCTTATGTGGATCGTCTTTCACTTGAGTCAAGCCCCCGGGGGCACTATATCATGTGGGTGCAGACTTGGTTGCGTTAAATGGCTTTAGCCAACATGATCGGAAGATTAACTGTTCTCATCACTGATAGAAGAACACCTGGTTCTCCATAGACAAGCATAAGTGCAGCAGGGTTCTCCTAGCTATAATGCCTCTAGGTGCTTTTGGATTCAAACCTAAATGTATATATTTGGTTTGTTTCCTCTTGTATTTTCCTAGAGAGGGATGTTACCCCTTGAAATGCCAACATTGGCCAGTAGGTGACAAATAGGGCTAAATGGCACCACATGCCCAAGTGTATCCAAGTTTGGGGGTTATATCATGTTTCCAATAGTTATTTCATGGTTCCTGTTGGTCTCGGAGGCTTCAACCGTAAAGAGCTGACATGACCCCTTTAACAGTTTGGACTGCTAGTTTGCATTCTATCTGTCTAGGTTTTCCGTAGAGCTGACACAATGTTACCAAAATTGACAAGTCTGGCTTCTAGGTCGATTTAGTGTGTTTCAAAAAATAACTTCATTTTCGTATAACTCCCAAAACATGGAAATGAATTCTGTTAAAATTCTTACAGACTGCAAATGAGATATCAACACAATGTCAAAAGAGGTTTCTTTGGACAACCCCTCCCACCACAGCTGTATAGAAACCAAGAGCTAAGCAAATATCACATTTCTGTGAAATGTATCTGGATAGTGTTGATTCATCGATGCCCAGTTGGCAGAGAAGAAGTGCAACCTGCACTCACGCGCTCCCTTGTACAGAGAAATGTAAAACTCCACTCACCCAGCCTTTGGCACAGGACACTTGCCGAAGAGAGGTCTGTTACTTCCAAAGACAGGATGAGGCCTCAGGACACCTGGAAGCAGGAGAAGGCAAAGCAGGGAATGTAAACCAGGGCAGGATCTGACCAACAAGGGTGAAACCCTGTTTAACTTGGACGCACCCTCTCAAGCAGACAGGAGACATGAGATTGAAGGTGATGTGCTGAGATTTACAAGAGTGCACAGCAGATGCTTGCCTGACAGAACTCAAAGAAACCAGCGCAAAATATCCCCACAGTTGATTCTGAGACCAAGATCCGTGATGCCAAATTACAGTTAGCAGGAGCATCGGTAAGTGAGATATAGGGCTACGGTTGATGGCATATGCTGAGTCTCAGGGATCTGGAGTGCGTTGTGGGATGTGGTGGGTCTAATCAAGAGAGCAAACCGAACAGTGTATCAATGATAAATCATCCACACTGGTCGTGCGGTTGAGATTACTGATATGTCCCTTGGCCACACCCAGTGCATCTGCAGGACCAGGGACCAATTGGGCATTTTGCCAATAGAGCACGTGTGGGGCTGAATCAGAGCTATCGTGCATCTGGTCTGAGGGATCCAGGGGGCCTTGGGTTTGAAATCAGAATGAAAAGCCTTAGGATCTGCTAAATTCATAACCTGGGCTGGGATTATGGTTTGGTTTGAGGCACAGGATGCGCAACAGCTCTGTGGTGGCCTTCGTGCACCCGTGCCACAAGGAAGATAGGACAAGGTAGAGTGGTCCAAGTCCACAGCGTGAGAAGAGGAAGCATTTCCTTCAGCACTATCTCCCAAAATCGGATGCTACATTTTGGATGGCACCGGCACGGTACGGCAGCGAGGACACCAAGGTCGGTCTGCGGGATCATTCCAGCAGGCCCTGATTTGTGACAACCATGGATGTGCTTCCACTGGTGTTTCAGTAGACAGAGAAGCTCTGGGAAGAACTGCTTTCATTGGGACATTCCCGTGGCACTACAAAGCACAAGCGCACTCTCAGTTTGCTGTTTTGGAAACACTCCAAAATGACATAGAGCAGAATGCAGAGCTGAGAACCTTTAGAATCCTCATTTCCACAAGAGGCCGTGTCCTGCGCACTTTCAGAATTGTGAGATATGCGTAATCAAAATGAAGTTATGCTAATCGAAATAGTATGGGTTGTTCATCACAACAAATGCAACACCAGCAATTGGAGATATACCAGACAACACACACAGGAACAGAATATGGCACCAATGTCTAGGAGAAATTGTCCTCACAGAAATCCCTTGGAATTGCGTAGAGACAAGAGTCTAAAATTTTCACTTAACATAGCCCTAAAAATCTACATTAGATACCTGATATTACCTGACCAGTAGAGATGAAGAAGTACAGTAAAAGAAATAGGAAGTACCATTTTCAGTTCCAAAGATATTGAAGGCCCAAAAGATAAGCTTTCAAACAACTAGACTGCAAAACGCTATGCAGTCCAAGTGTTGAAAATGGAGGTCAGGAAAACACTGAAGAACAAAAGGGTCTAAGAATCACAAAAGGCAGAATACCAGAAAAGGGGAAGAGAAAGTCTAAAGACGAGCCAAAAAATATCAGAAAACTCAGTGGATGTGATAATATCAGGGCTAAAATTCAGTCCTTAGCAGACTAGATAATGCAGAGGGACGCGTGAATGACTGTGAAGTCAGGGGAACAGAAATCCCTCGGTCAGATTCGGACATAGGAAAGCAAGTGCAAAACAATGAAAATATTGCTGTTGTATCCTGGGTTAAGACAGGGCATGAAAGACTAGAATTCATAAGAGTCCCAGATGGAAAAGCAAGAGATAAAGAAATAAAATATGTCTGAAAATTTATCTGTAGATATATCAGACTGAAACTTGTTGAAAGCCAAGAAATATCATCTATGCGAATTCAGGAATTACACAGCATCCAAAGGAGGTGGAATCCCAATAGACCTACAAGCAGCTGTATGATTCCAATCAACAAAGTTCACGAATATCACAGTGATTTAAAATGCACCTGGAGGAAACAACATAGTCACAAGGGAACCTCCAGAGGGGTTTCAGCTTATAACTTGGCAGCAATATTGCAGGCAGGGAGGAGTGCCAGGACAAAGACCATATCCTGAATGGCCAAATGCTGCCACCTAGGGTAGCCTATGCCACATGACCACCATTTCTAATAACGGCAGAGCTAGAGCAATCCACAGACCGGCAAATCATAAAAGAATTCAGCAGTTGAATACTTCTTCTAAAAGGAAGGTTGAGAACACTCCCCGGAATAGAAAAGCAGCAAGATGAAATGGAAAGAAGAAAACCATTATTGGAAATGCAAGAAGAGCATGAGTGGCAAAGAAGAAACAAGAAGAAGGCAAGGAGGACATCAAAACCTTAAAGATTGGAGAGGGAAGCAGGAAATCATAGGTGATTGGAAGCACTCTCTTAAGTGAATCAGCTTATTTGACTCTCTGTTTGAAACGAAAGGAGAGATGCATGTCCTGACGTGTTTGCAAAACAAGCGAGAAGCAGACCAACAAAGAATCAAACCAACAAACATGCACCAAAATGGTACGGTTGGCTGACATATACCATGGGAAACATGATTATTCAAAAGAAAATACTCAAGGTGATGTCAAGGATCATTCAGCACGCATCGACCCAGTATTGCGGCTTGCATGTACTCAGCACACTTGTATTCGGAAATCAGAGGCGTGCATTCATATTCGTAAATATAGATTCATAAGAGCATATCGTGACCTCACCCAAATGCCGATTTGGAATCCAATGGATTCCTAGTCCGTGATGTAGTCTTGTATGTCTTCCAACAGGATGAAGGAATGCCATATTCTACGCTACGTAGAGAAGAATTGTAAGAAGCCTATAACAAAGGCAAGTAGCTCTGCCAAAGTGTACTAAGAGCAAAAGAGACAGACAGTAAAGTGCACATTGGGGTTGGTTTCATTTCTTGGAAATTCAGCCCCCATGAAACCAATAGATCCATGTCCTGAGAGTGTGGGTTTTTCAGCAGAAATCATGCGACGCATATGTATTCCGGTTGTACGGATATTATAGGAACATAAGTCTCCTTTACTGGGTCTCTGTGTACTGTGAACTCTTAGAAAGTTTAAAGATGTTTGAAACCTTCAACTGAAAAGGGACACACTTCTCTCCATTGGTAATGTGCATACAGATCTGAACATAATAAAGAGGGAAGAAAAAGGCCCATGGGACGCTAGTGGTCAGAACCACATTTACTTTAGGAACCTCTCGTCGGATGCAGCCCCTCCCCCAACACTGACAAGATGCAGCAGCCATTGGGGATGGCAGTTACCGGTTGGATTCCAGGTGGAATGTTGGTGTGTTCCACGAGGCTTGTTGTGGCTGTTGGATCCTAGGTAACCGGGCCGAGTTCTGTGGGTGGATCAGTGTGATGGAGGGGCTGCAGGCCTCTGTGGAGCTTGGCTTAGTTGTTTGGTCCGGGAAGCTGTGTAAGTTCGAGATACTTCTGCTGCCCTAAGACCTGAGTTCACAGGTCAGTTTCCAGAACCTGAAAGGGCAGACAGTGGAAGATCTGCCTGTCATCAGCTTACTGGTGAGGCTCCGAGGTACTTTCAGACTTGCCCAGTCCTGGTGAAGTCGACTTTAGGGGAGTCACGAAGAGAAGCTGGCCGAAAAGCTGGCTGCACGGATTGAGGAGAGATGCGAACACATGGATGAGAGATGTTCTGCTCCAATGGAGAATACTGGCGTGGAGACAGCTGTAGAGAATACCAGGCTCAAAAGACATTCAGGAGACATATTGAACCTCGCTGATACTGGCAGAAACATACGGAGTGCCAACTTGGACTTGAGGAAGTTCCTCAATTCTCTTCTCCAAGAACGGGTCCAAGGTCCCTGACGTGTGCAAGAGAAGAGATGGCAGAGATGATCAAAACGCTCCTGTACTTGGAAGAGGCCGTGAGGATCCACACGTCCCAAGGGGCCTTCCCAAGCCATTCAGACCAAAATTCACCAAGCCCAGGTAAGCCTTTTCCCAGGTTTGGGCCTAGCTAGCAAGCACTTGCCCTTCCCTCCCATCCACTCACGCATCCATTGTGTAGGTTCAGTACCTGAGCGGCAATGAAGCCATTAGGAGAAGGGCAAGTCCCTCCTAGAATCAGAGTTCCTCCAGCTTCACACTCTGTGAACAACAGTGAACTCCTTAAAGGTCAAATAGTCTCGGCTGAAATAGATAGGAATTGAATACTTATCTCACACCTTGAAACGATGACCTTCCGCTAGATTCAGCATATGTTGTGTTTATGTCTTCCCTGGGGTGAAGGGAGTGTGGTAAGTGAGGGGAATCTTTGACTGAACTTGAATCTGTATTAGGCCTCAGTTTTTCAAGACAGTATAGGTAAATAGTACAAGTCAGAAAGTGAAGTGTACTGTTAAAGTCGCCAATGACATTAAAGACACAGCTTATGTGGATCGTCTTTCACTTGATTCAAGCCGCCGGGGGCACTATATCATGTGGGTGCAGACTTGGTTGCGTTAAATGGCTTTACCCAACATGATCGGAAGATTAACTCTTCTCATCACTGATAGAAGAACACCTGGTTCTCCATAGACAAACATAACTGCAGCAGGGTTCTCCTAGCTATAATGCCTCTAGGTGCCTTTGGATTCAAACCAAAATATATATATTTGGTTTGTTTCCTCTTGTATTTTCCTAGAGAGGGATGTTACCCCTTGAAATGCCAACATTGGCCAGTAGGTGACAAATAGGACTAAAGGGCACCACATGCCCAAGTGTATCCAAGGTTGGGGGTTATTTCATGTTTCCAATAGTTATTTCATGGTTCCTGTTGGTCTCGGAGGCTTCAACCGTAAAGAGCTGACATGACCCCTTTAACAGTTTGGACTGCTAGTTTGCATTCTATCTGTCTAGGTTTTCCGTAGAGCTGACCAAATGTTACCAAAATTGACAAGTCTGGCTTCTAGGTCGATTTAGTGTGTTTCAAAAAATAACTTCATTTTCGTATAACTCCCAAAACATGGAAATGAATTCTGTTAAAATTCTTAAAGACAGCAAATGAGATATCAACACAATGTCAAAAGAGATTTCTTTGGACAACCCCTCCCACCACGGCTGTATAGAAACCAAGAGCTAAGCAAATATCACATTTCTGTGAAATGTATCTGGATAGTGTTGATTCATCGATGCCCAGTTGGCAGAGAAGAAGTGCAACCTGCACTCACGCGCTCCCTTGTACAGAGAAATGTAAAACTCCACTCACCCAGCCTTTGGCACAGGACACTTGCCGAAGAGAGGTCTGTTACTTCCAAAGACAGGATGAGGCCTCAAGACCCCTGGAAGCAGGAGAACGCAAAGCAGGGAATGTAAACCAGTGAAGGGTCTGACCAACAAGGGTGAAACCCTGTTTAACTTGGACGCACCCTCCCAAGCGGACTGGAGACATGAGATTGAAGGTGATGTGCTGAGATTTACAAGAGTGCACAGCAGATGCTTGGCTGACAGAACTCAAAGAAACCAGCGCAAAGTATCCCCACAGTTGATTCTGAGACCAAGATCCGTGATGCCAAATTACAGTTAGCAGGAGCATCGGTAAGTGAGGTCTAGGGCTACGGTTGATGGCATACGCTGAGTCTCAGGGATCTAGAGTGCGTTGTGGGATGTGGTGGGTCTAATCAAGAGAGCAAACCGAACAGTGTACCAATGATAAATCAAACAAACTGGTCGCGCGGTTGAGATTACCGATATGTCCCATGGCCACACCCAGTGCATCTGCAGGACCAGGGACCAATTGGGCATTTTGCCAATAGAGCACGTGTGGGGCTGAATCAGAGCTATCGTGCATCTGGTCTGAGGGATCCAGGGGGCCTTGGGTTTGAAATCAGAATGAAAAGCCTTAGGATCTGCTACATTCATAACCTGGGCTGGGATTATGGTTTGGTTTGAGGCACATGATGGGCAACAGCTCTGTGGTGGCCTTCGTGCACCCGTGCCACAAGGATGATAGGACAAGGTAGAGTGGTCCAAGTCCACAGCGTGAGAAGAGGAAGCATTTCCTTCAGCACTATCTCCCAAAATCGGATGCTACATTTTGGATGGCACCGGCACGGTACGGCAGCGAGGACACCAAGGTCGGTCTGCGGGATCATTCCAGCAGGCCCTGATGTGTGACATCCATGGATGTGCTTCCACTGGTGTTTCAGTAGACAGAGAAGCTCTGGGAAGAACTGCTTTCATTGGGACATTCCCGTGGCACTACAAAGCACAAGCGCACTCTCAGTTTGCTGTTTTGGAAACACTCCAAAATGACATAGAGCAGAATGCAGAGCTGAGAACCTTTAGAATCCTCATTTCCACAAGAGGCCGTGTCCTGCGCACTTTCAGAATTGTGAGATAAGCGTAATCAAAATAAAGTTATGCTAACCGAAATAGTATGGGCTGTTCATCACAACAAATGCAACACCAGTAATTGGAGATAAACCAGACAACACACACAGGAACAGAATATGGCATCGATGTCTAGGAGAAATTGTCCTCACAGAAATCCCTTGGAATTGCGTAGAGACAAGAGTCTAAAAGTTTCACTTAACATAGCCCTAAAAATCTACATTAGATACCTGATATTACCTGACCAGTAGAGATGAAGAAGTACAGTAAAAGAAATAGGAAGTACCATTTTCAGTTCCAAAGATATTGAAGGCCCAAAAGATAAGCTTTCAAACAACTAGACTGCAAAACGCTATGCAGTCCAAGTGTTGAAAATGGAGGTCAGGAAAACACTGAAGAACCAAAGGGTCTCAGAATCACAAAAGGCAGAATACCAGAAAAGGGGAAGAGAAAGTCTAAAGACGAGCCAAAAGATATCAGAACACTCAGTGGATGTGATAATATCAGGGCTAAAATTCAGTCCTTAGCAGACTAGATAATGCTGAGGGACGCGTGAATGACTGTGAAGACAGGGGAACAGAAATCCCTCGGTCAGATTCGGACATAGGAAAGCAAGTGCAAAACAATGAAAATATTGCTGTTGTATCCTGGGTTAAGACAGGGCATGAAAGACTAGAATTCATAAGAGTCCCAGATGGAAAAGCAAGAGATAAAGAAATAAAATATGTCTGAAAATTTATCTGTAGAAATATCAGACTGAAACTTGTTGAAAGCCAAGAAAAAATCATCTATGCGAATTCAGGAATTACACAGCATCCAAAGGAGGTGGAATCCCAAGAGACCTACAAGCAGCTGTATGATTCCAATCAACAAAGTTCACGAATATCACAGTGATTTAAAATGCACCTGGAGGAAACAACATAGTCACAAGGGAACCTCCAGAGGGGTTTCAGCTTATAACTCGGCAGCAATATTGCAGGACAGGGAGGAGTGCCAGGACACAGACCATACCCTGAATGGCCAAATGCTGCCACCTAGGGTAGCCTATGTCACATGACCACCATTTCTAATAATGGCAGAGCTAGAGCAATCCACAGACCGGCAAATCATAAAAGAATTCAGCAGTTCAAAACTTCTTCTAAAAGGAAGGTTGAGAATACTCCCCGGAATAGAAAAGCAGCAAGATGAAATGGAAAGAAGAAAACCATTATTGGAAATGCAAGAAGAGCATGAGTGGCAAAGAAGAAACAAGAAGAAGGCAAGGAGGACATCAAAACCTTAAAGATTGGAGAGGGAAGCAGGAAATCATAGGTGATTGGAAGCACTCTCTTAAGTGAATCAGCTTATTTGACTCTCTGTTTGAAGCGAAAGGAGAGATGCATGTCCTGACGTGTTTGCAAAACAAGCGAGAAGCAGACCAACAAAGAATCAAACCAACAAACATGCAACAAAATGGTACGGTTGGCTGACATATACCATGGGAAACATGATTATTCAAAAGAAAATACTCAAGGTGATGTCAAGGATCATTCAGCACGCATCGTCCCAGTATTGCGGCTTGCATGTACTCAGCACACTTGTATTCGGAAATCAGAGGCGTGCATTCATATTCGTAAATATAGATTCATAAGAGCATATCGTGACCTCACCCAAATGCCGATTTGGAATCCACTGGATTCCTAGTCCGTGATGTAGTCTTGTATGTCTTCCAACAGGATGAAGGAATGCCATATTCTACGCTACGTAGAGAAGAACTGTAAGAAGCCTATAACAAAGGCAAGTAGCTCTGCCAAAGTGTACTAAGAGCAAAAGAGACAGACAGTAAAGTGCACATTGGGGTTGGTTTCATTTCTTGGAAATTCAGCCCCCATGAAACCAATAGATCCATGTCCTGAGAGTGTGGGTTTTTCAGCAGAAATCATGCGACGCATATGTATTCCGGTTGTACGGATATTATAGGAACATAAGTCTCCTTTACTGGGTCTCTGTGTACTGTGAACTCTTAGAAAGTTTAAAGACGTGTGAAACCTTCAACTGAAAAGGGACACACTTCTCTCCATTGGTACTGTGCATACAGATCTGAACAAAAGGAAAGAGGGAAGAAGAAAGGCCCATGGGACGCTAGTGGGCAGAACCACATTTACTTTAGGAACCTCTCGTCGGATGCAGTCCCTCCCCCAACACTGACAAGATGCAGCAGCCATTGGGGATGGCAGTTACCGGTTGGATTCCAGGTGGAATGTTGGTGTGTTCCACGAGGCTTGTTGTGGCTGTTGGATCCTAGGTAACCGGGCCGAGTTCTGTGGGTGGATCAGTGTGATGGAGGGGCTGCAGGCCTCTGTGGAGCTTGGCTTAGGTGTTTGGTCCGGGAAGCTGTGTAAGTTCGAGATACTTCTGCTGCCCAAAGACCTGAGTTCACAGGTCAGTTTCCAGAACCTGAAAGGGCAGACAGTGGAAGATTTGCCTGTCATCAGCTTACTGGTGATGCTCCGAGGTACTTTCAGACTTGCCCAGTCCTGGTGAAGTCGTCTTTAGGGGAGACACGAAGAGAAGCTGGCCGAAAATCTGGCTGCACGGATTGAGGAGAGATGCGAACACAAGGATGAGAGATGTTCTGCTACAATGGAGAATACTGGCGTGGAGACAGCTGTAGTGGATACCAGGCTCAAAAGACATTCAGGAGACATATTGAACCTCGCTGATACTGGCAGAAACATACGGAGTGCCAACGTGGACTTGAGGAAGTTCCTCAATTCTCTTCTACAAGAACGGGTCCAAGGTCCCTGACGTGTGCAAGAGAAGAGATGGCAGAGATGATCAAAACGCTCCTGTTCTTGGAAGAGGTCGTGAGAATCCACACGTCCCAAGGGGCCTTCCCAAGCCATTCAGACCAAAATTCACCAAGCCCAGGTAAGCCTTTTCCCAGGTTTGGGCCTTGCTAGTAAGCACTTGCCCTTCCCTCCCTTCCACTCACGCATCAATTTTGATGGTTCAGTACCTGAGCGGCAAAGAAGCCATTAGGAGAAGGGCAAGTCCCTCCTAGAATCAGAGTTCCTCCAGCTTCACACTCTGTGAACAACAGTGAACTCCTTAAAGGTCAAATAGTCTCGGCTGAAATAGATAGGAATTGAATACTTAGCTCAAACCTTGAAACGATGGCCTTCCGCTAGATTCAGCAGATGTTGTGTTTATGTATTCCCTGGGGTGAAGGGAGTGTGGTAAGTGAGGGGAATCTTTGACTGAACTTGAATCTGTATTAGGCCTCAGTTTTTCAAGACAATATAGGTAAATAGTACAAGTCAGAAAGTGAAGTGTACTGTAAAAGTCGCCAATGACATTAAAGACATAGCTTATGTGGATCGTCTTTCACTTGAGTCAAGCCCCCGGGGGCACAATATCATGTGGGTGCAGATTTGGTTGCGTTAAATGGCTTTACCCAACATGATCGGAAGATTAACTGTTCTCATCACTGATAGAAGAACACCTGGTTCTCCATAGACAAGCATAAGTGCAGCAGGGTTCTCCTAGCTATAATGCCTCTAGGTGCTTTTGGATTCAAACCTTAATGTATATATTTGGTTTGTTTCCTCTTGTATTTTCCTAGAGAGGGATGTTACCCCTTGAAATGCCAACATTGGCCAGTAGGTGACAAATAGGACTAAAGGGCACCACATGCCCAAGTGTATCCAAGTTTGGGGGTTATTTCATGTTTCCAATAGTTATTTCATGGTTCATGTTGGTCTCGGAGGCTTCAAACGTAAAGAGCTGACATGACCCCTTTAACAGTTTGGACTGCTAGTTTGCATTCTATCTGTCTAGGTTTTCCGTAGAGCTGACACAATGTTACCAAAATTGACAAGTCTGGTTTCTAGGTCGATTTAGTGTGTTTCAAAAAATAACTTCATTTTCGTATAACTCCCAAAACATGGAAATGAATTCTGTTAAAATTCTTACAGACTGCAAATGAGATATCAACACAATGTCAAAACAGGTTTCTTTGGACAACCCCTCCCACCACGGCTGTATAGAAACCAAGAGCTAAGCAAATATCACATTTCTGTGAAATGTATCTGGATAGTGTTGATTCATCGATGCCCAGTTGGCAGAGAAGTAGTGCAACCTGCACTCACGCACTCCCTTGTACAGAGAAATGTAAAACTCCACTCACCCAGCCTTTGGCACAGGACACTTGCCGAAGAGAGGTCTGTTACTTCCAAAGACATGATGAGGCCTCAGGACACCTGGAAGCAGGAGAAGGCAAATCAGGGAATGTAAACCAGTGAAGGGTCTGACCAACAAGGGTGAAACCCTGTTTAACTTGGACGCACCCTCTCAAGCGGACAGGAGACATGAGATTGAAGGTGATGTGCTGAGATTTACAAGAGTGCACAGCACATGCTTGGCTGACAGAACTCAAAGAAACCAGCGAAAAATATCCCCACAGTTGATTCTGAGACCAAGATCCGTGATGCCAAATTACAGTTAGAAGGGGCATCGGTAAGTGAGGTATAGGGCTACGGTTGATGGCATACGCTGAGTCTCAGGGATCTAGAGTGCGTTGTGGGATGTGGTGGGTCTAATCAAGAGAGCAAACCGTACAGTGTACCAATGATAAATCAACCACACTGGTCGCGCGGTTGAGATTACCGATATGTCCCATGGCCACACCCAGTGCATCTGCAGGACCAGGGACCAATTGGGCATTTTGCCAATAGAGCACGTGTGGGGCTGAATCAGAGCTATCGTGCATCTGGTCTGAGGGATCCAGGGGGCCTTGGGTTTGAAATCAGAATGAAAAGCCTTAGGATCTGCTACATTCAAAACCTGGGCTGGGATTATGGTTTGGTTTGAGGCACAGGATGCGCAACAGCTCTGTGGTGGCCTTCGTGCACCCGTGCCACAAGGATGATAGGACAAGGTAGAGTGGTCCAAGTCCACAGCGTGAGAAGAGGAAGCATTTCCTTCAGCACTATCTCCCAAAATCGGATGCTACATTTTGGATGGCACCGGCACAGTACGGCAGCGAGGACACCAAGGTCGGTCTGCGGGATCATTCCAGCAGGCCCTGATGTGTGACATCCATGGATGTGCTTCCACTGGTGTTTCAGTAGACAGAGAAGCTCTGGGAAGAACTGCTTTCATTGGGACATTCCCGTGGCACTACAAAGCACAAGCGCACTCTCAGTTTGCTGTTTTGGAAACACTCCAAAATGACATAGAGCAGAATGCAGAGCTGAGAACCTTTAGAATCCTCATTTCCACAAGAGGCCGTGTCCTGCGCACTTTCAGAATTGTGAGATAAGCGTAATCAAAATGAAGTTATGCTAATCGAAGTAGTATAGTTTGTTCATCACAACAAATGCAACACCAGCAATTGGTGATATACAAGACAACACACACAGGAACAGAATGTGGCATCAATGTCTAGGAGAAATTGTCCTCACAGAAATCCCTTGGAATTTTGTAGAGAAAAGGGTCTAAAATTTTCACTTAACATAGCCCTAAAAATCTACATTAGATACCTGATATTACCTGACAAGTAGAGATGAAGAAGTACAGTAAAAGAAATAGGAAGTACCATTTTCAGTTCCAAAGATATTGAAGGCACAAAAGATAAGCTTTCAAACAAGTAGACTGCAAAACGCTATGCAGTACAAGTGTTGAAAATGGAGGTCAGGAAATCACTGAAATACAAAAGGGTCTCAGAATCACAAAAGGCAGAATACCAGAAAAGGGGAAGAGAAAGTCTAAAGTCGAGCCAAAAAATATCAGAACACTCAGTGGATGTGATAATATCAGGGCTAAAATTCAGTCCTTAGCAGACTAGATAATGCAGAGGGACGCGTGAATGACTGTGAAGACAGGGGAACAGAAATCCCTCGGTCAGATTCGGACATAGGAAAGCAAGTGCAAAACAATGAAAATATTGCTGTTGTATCCTGGGTTAAGACAGGGCATGAAAGACAAGAATTCACAACAGTCCTAGATGGAAAAGCAAGAGATAAAGAAATAAAATATGTCTGAAAATTTATCTGTAGAAATATCAGTCTGAAACTTGTTGAAATCCAAGAAAAAATCATGTATGCGAATTCAGGAATTACACAGCATCCAAAGGAGGTGGAATCCCAATAGACTTACCAGCAGCTGTATGATTCCATTCAACAAAGTTCACGAATATCACATTGATTTAAAATGCACCTGGAGGAAACAACATAGTCACAAGGGAACCTCCAGAGGGGTTTCAGCTTATAACTCGGCAGCAATATTGCAGGACAGGGAGGAGTGCCAGGACAAAAACCATATCCTGAATGGCCAAATGCTGCCACCTAGGGTAGCCTATGCCACATGACCACCATTTCTAATAACGGCAGAGCTAGAGCAATCCACAGACCGGCAAATCATAAAAGAATTCAGCAGTTTAAAAGTTCTTCTAAAAGGAAGGTTGAGAATACTCCCCGGAATAGAAAAGCAGCAAGATGAAATGGAAAGAAGAAAACCATTATTGGAAATGCAAGAAGAGCATGAGTGTCAAAGAAGAAACAAGAAGAAGGCAAGGAGGACATCAAAACCTTAAAGATTGGAGAGGGAAGCAGGAAATCATAGGTGATTGGAAGCACTCTCTTAAGTGAATCAGCTTATTTGACTCTCTGTATGAAGCGAAAGGAGAGATGCATGTCCTGACGTGTTTGCAAAACAAGCGAGAAGCAGACCAACAAAGAATCAAACCAACAAACATGCACCAAAATGGTACGGTTGGCTGACATATACCATGGGAAACATGATTATTCAAAAGAAAATACTCAAGGTGATGTCAAGGATCATTCAGCACGCATCGACCCAGTATTGCGGCTTGCATGTATTCAGCACACTTGTATTCGGAAATCAGAGGCGTGCATTCATATTCGTAAATATAGATTCATAAGAGCATATCGTGACCTCACCCAAATGCCGATTTGGAATCCAATGGATTCCTAGTCCGTGATGTAGTCTTGTATGTCTTCCAACAGGATGAAGGAATGCCATATTCTACGCTACGTAGAGAAGAATTGTAAGAAGCCTATAACAAAGGCAAGTAGCTCTGCCAAAGTGTACTAAGAACAAAAGAGACAGACAGTAACGTGCACATTGGAGTTGGTTTAATTTCTTGGAAATTCAGCCCCCATGAAACCAATAGATCCATGTCCTGAGAGTGTGGGTTTTTCAGCAGAAATCATGCGACGCATATGTATTCTGGTTGTACGGATATTATAGGAACATAAGTCTCCTTTACTGGGTCTCTGTGTACTGTGAACTCTTAGAAAGTTTAAAGACGTGTGAAACCTTCAACTGAAAAGGGACACACTTCTCTCCATTGGTACTGTGCATACAGATCTGAACAAAAGGAAAGAGGGAAGAAGAAAGGCCCATGGGACGCTAGTGGGCAGAACCACATTTACTTTAGGAACCTCTCGTCGGATGCAGCCCCGCCCCCAACACTGACAAGATGCAGCAGCCATTGGGGATGGCAGTTACCGGTTGGATTCCAGGTGGAATGTTGGTGTGTTCCACGAGGCTTGTTGTGGCTGTTGGATCCTAGGTAACTGGGCCGAGTTCTGTGGGTGGATCAGTGTGATGGAGGGGCTGCAGGCCTCTGTGGAGCTTGGCTTAGGTGTTTGGTCTGGGAAGCTGTGTAAGTTCGAGATACTTCTGCTGCCCAAAGACCTGAGTTCACAGGTCAGTTTCCAGAACCTGAAAGGGCAGACAGTGGAAGATCTGCCTGTCATCAGCTTACTGGTGAGGCTCCGAGGTACTTTCAGACTTGCCCAGTCCTGGTGAAGTCGACTTTAGGGGAGTCACGAAGAGAAGCTGGCCGAAAAGCTGGCTGCACGGATTGAGGAAAGATGCGAACACATGGATGAGAGACGTTCTGCTACAATGGAGAATACTGGCGTGGAGACAGCTGTAGAGGATACCAGGCTCAAAAGACATTCAGGAGACATATTGAACCTCGCTGATACTGGCAGAAACATACGGAGTGCCAACGTGGACTTGAGGAAGTTCCTCAATTCTCTTCTCCAAGAACGGGTCCAAGGTCCCTGACGTGTGCAAGAGAAGAGATGGCAGAGATGATCAAAACGCTCCTGTTCTTGGAAGAGGTCTTGAGGATCCACACGTCCCAAGGGGCCTTCCCAAGCCATTCAGACCAAAATTCACCAAGCCCAGGTAAGCCTTTTCCCAGGTTTGGGCCTAGCTAGCAAGCACTTGCCCTTCCCTCCCCTCCACTCACGCATCCATTTGGAAGGTTCAGTACCTGAGCGGCAATGAAGCCATTAGGAGAAGGGCAAGTCCCTCCTAGAATCAGAGTTCCTCCAGCTTCACACTCTGTGAACAACAGTGAACTCCTTAAAGGTCAAATAGTCTCGGCTGAATTAGATAGGAATTGAATACTTAGCTCACACCTAGAAACGATGGCCTTCCGCTAGATTCAGCAAATGTTGTGTTTATGTCTTCCCTGGGGTGAAGGGAGTGTGGTAAGTGCGGGGAATCTTTGACTGAACTTGAATCTGTATTAGGCCTCAGTTTTTCAAGACAGTATAGGTAAATAGTACAAGTCAGAAAGTGAAGTGTACTGTAAAAGTCGCCAATGACATTAAAGACACAGCTTATGTGGATCGTCTTTCACTTGAGTCAAGCCCCCGGGGGCACTATATCATGTGGGTGCAGACTTGGTTGCGTTAAATGGCTTTACCCAACATGATAGGAAGATTAACTGTTCTCATCACTGATAGAAGAACACCTGGTTCTCCATAGACAAGCATAACTGCAGCAGGGTTCTCCTAGCTATAATGCCTCTAGGTGCTTTTGGATTCAAACCTAAATGTATATATTTGGTTTGTTTCCTCTTGTATTTTCCTAGAGAGGGATGTTACCCCTTGAAATGCCAACATTGGCCAGTCGGTGACAAATAGGACTAAAGGGCACCACATGCCCAAGTGTATCCAAGGTTGGGGGTTATTTCATGTTTCCAATAGTTATTTCATGGTTCCTGTTGGTCTCGGAGGCTTCAACCGTAAAGAGCTGACATGACCCCTTTAAAGGTTTGGACTGCTAGTTTGCATTCTATCTGTCTAGGTTTTCCGTAGAGCTGACACAATGTTACCAAAATTGACAAGTCTGGCTTCTAGGTCGATTTAGTGTGTTTCAAAAAATAACTTCATTTTCGTATAACTCCCAAAACATGGAAATGAATTCTGTTAAAATTCTTAAAGACTGCAAATGAGATATCAACACAATGTCAAAACAGGTTTCTTTGGACAACCCCTCCCACCACGGCTGTATAGAAACCAAGAGCTAAGCAAATATCACATTTCTGTGAAATGTATCTGGATAGTGTTGATTCATCGATGCCCAGTTGGCAGAGAAGAAGTGCAACCTGCACTCACGCGCTCCCTTGTACAGAGAAATGTAAAACCCCACTCACCCAGCCTTTGGCACAGGACACTTGCCGAAGAGAGGTCTGTTACTTCCAAAGACAGGATGAGGCCTCAGGACACCTGGAAGCAGGAGAAGGCAAAGCAGGGAATGTAAACCAGTGCAGGGTCTGACCAACAATTGTGAAACCCTGTTTAACTTGGACGCACCCTCTCAAGCGGACAGGAGACATGAGATTGAAGGTGATGTGCTGAGATTTACAAGAGTGCACAGCAGATGCTTGGCTGACAGAACTCAAAGAAACCAGCGCAAAATATCCCCACAGTTGATTCTGAGACCAAGATCCGTGATGCCAAATTACAGTTAGCAGGAGCATCGGAAAGTGAGGTATAGGGCTACGGTTGATGGCATACGCTGAGTCTCAGGGATCTGGAGTGCATTGTGGGATGTGGTGGGTCTAATCAAGAGAGCAAACCGAACAGTGTACCAATGATAAATCAACCACACTGGTCGCGCGGTTGAGAATACCGATATGTCCCATGGCCACACCCAGTGCATCTGCAGGACCAGGGACCAATTGGGCATTTTGCCAATAGAGCACGTGTGGGGCTGAATCAGAGCTATCGTGCATCTGGTCTGAGGGATCCAGGGGCCTTGGGTTTGAAATCAGAATGAAAAGCCTTAGGATCTGCTACATTCATAACCTGGGCTGGGATTATGGTTTGGTTTGAGGCACAGGATGCGCAACAGCTCTGTGGTGGCCTTCGTGCAACCGTGCCACAAGGATGATAGGACAAGGTAGAGTGGTCCAAGTCCACAGCGTGAGAAGAGGAAGCATTTCCTTCAGCACTATCTCCCAAAATCGGATGCTACATTTTGGATGGCACCGGCACGGTACGGCAGCGAGGACACCAAGGTCGGTCTGCGGGATCATTCCAGCAGGCCCTGATTTGTGACATCCATGGATGTGCTTCCACTGGTGTTTCAGTAGACAGAGAAGCTCTGGGAAGTACTGCTTTCATTGGGACATTCCCGTGGCACTACAAAGCACAAGCGCACTCTCAGTTTGCTGTTTTGGAAACACTCCAAAATGACATAGAGCAGAATGCAGAGCTGAGAACCTTTAGAATCCTCATTTCCACAAGAGGACGTGTCCTGCGCACTTTCAGAATTGTGAGATAAGCGTAATCAAAATGAAGTTATGCTAATCGAAATAGTATGTGTTGTTCATCACAACAAATGCAACACCAGCAATTGGAGATATACCAGACAACACACAGGAACAGAATATGGCATCAATGTCTAGGAGAAATTGTCCTCACAGAAATCCCTTGGAATTGTGTAGAGACAAGAGTCTAAAATTTTCACTTAACATAGCCCTAAAAATCTACATTACATACCTGATATTACCTGATCAGTAGAGATGAAGAAGTACAGTAAAAGAAAAAGGAAGTACCATTTTCAGTTCCAAAGATATTGAAGGCCCAAAAGATAAGCTTTCAAACAACTAGACTGCAAAACGCTATGCAGTCCAAGTGTTGAAAATGGAGGTCAGGAAAACACTGAAGAACAAAAGGGTCTCAGAATCACAAAAGGCAGAATACCAGAAAAGGGGAAGAGAAAGTCTAAAGACGAGCCAAAAGATATCAGAAAACTCAGTGGATGTGATAATATCAGGGCTAAATTTCAGTCCTTAGCAGACTAGATAATGCAGAGGGACGCGTGAATGACTGTGAAGACAGGGGAACAGAAATCCCTCGGTCAGATTCGGACATAGGAAAGCAAGTGCAAAACAATGAAAATATTGCTGTTGTATCCTGGGTTAAGACAGGGCATGAAAGACTAGAATTCATAAGAGTCCCAGATGGAAAAGCAAGAGATAAAGAAATAAAATATGTCTGAAAATTTATCTGTAGAAATATCAGACTGAAACTTGTTGAAAGCCAAGAAAAAATCATCTATGCGAATTCAGGAATTACACAGCATCCAAAGGAGGTGGAATCCCAATAGACCTACCAGCAGCTGTATGATTCCAATCAACAAAGTTCACGAATATCACAGTGATTTAAAATGCACCTGGAGGAAACAACATAGTCACAAGGGAACCTCCAGAGGGGTTTCAGCTTATAACTCGGCAGCAATATTGCAGGACAGGGAGGAGTGCCAGGACACAGACCATATCCTGAATGGCCAAATGCTGCCACCTAGGGTAGCCTATGCCACATGACCACCATTTCTAATAACGGCAGAGCTAGAGCAATCCACAGACCGGCAAATCATAAAAGAATTCAGCAGTTCAAAACTTCTTCTAAAAGGAAGGTTGAGAATACTCCCCGGAATAGAAAAGCAGCAAGATGAAATGGAAAGAAGAAAACCATTATTGGAAATGCAAGAAGAGCATGAGTGGCAAAGAAGAAACAAGAAGAAGGCAAGGAGGACATCAAAACCTTAAGGATTGGAGAGGGAAGCAGGAAATCATAGGTGATTGGAAGCACTCTCTTAAGTGAATCAGCTTATTTGACTCTCTGTTTGAAGCGAAAGGAGAGATGCATGTCCTGATGTGTTTGCAAAACAAGCGAGAAGCAGACCAACAAAGAATCAAACCAACAAACATGCACCAAAATGGTACGGTTGGCTGACATATACCATGGGAAACATGATTATTCAAAAGAAAATACTCAAGGTGATGTCAAGGATCATTCAGCACGCATCGACCCAGTATTGCGGCTTGCATGTACTCAGCACACTTGTATTCGGAAATCAGAGGCGTGCATTCATATTCGTAAATATAGATTCATAAGAGCATATCGTGACCTCACCCAAATGCCGATTTGGAATCCAATGGTTTCCTATTCCGTGATGTAGTCTTGTATGTCTTCCAACAGGATGAAGGAATGCCATATTCTACGCTTCATAGAGAAGAATTGTAAGAAGCCTATAACAAAGGCAAGTAGCTCTGCCAAAGTGTACTAAGAGCAAAAGAGACAGACAGTAAAGTGCACATTGGGGTTGGTTTCATTTCTTGGAAATTCAGCCCCCATGAAACCAATAGATCCATGTCCTGAGAGTGTGGGTTTTTCAGCAGAAATCATGCGACGCATATGTATTCCGGTTGTACGGATATTATAGGAACATAAGTCTCCTTTACTGGGTCTCTGTGTACTGTGAACTCTTAGAAAGTTTAAAGACGTGTGAAACCTTCAACTGAAAAGGGACACACTTCTCTCCATTGGTACTGTGCATACAGATCTGAACAAAAGGAAAGAGGGAAGAAGAAAGCCCCATGGGATGCTAGTGGGCAGAACCACATTTACTTTAGGAACCTCTCGTCGGATGCAGCCCCTCCCCCAACACTGACAAGATGCAGCAGCCATTGGGGATGGCAGTTACCGGTTGGATTCCAGGTGGAATGTTGGTGTGTTCCACGAGGCTTGTTGTGGCTGTTGGATCCTAGGTAACCGGGCCGAGTTCTGTGGGTGGATCAGTGTGATGGAGGGGCTGCAGGCCTCTGTGGAGCTTGGCTTAGGTGTTTGGTCCGGGAAGCTGTGTAAGTTCGAGATACTTCTGCTGCCCAAAGACCTGAGTTCACAGGTCAGTTTCCAGAACCTGAAAGGGCAGACAGTGGAAGATCTGCCTGTCATCAGCTTACTGGTGAGGCTCCGAGGTACTTTCAGACTTGCCCAGTCCTGGTGAAGTCGACTTTAGGGGAGTCACGAAGAGAAGCTGGCCGAAAATCTGGCTGCACGGATTGAGGAGAGATGCGAACACATGGATGAGAGATGTTCTGCTACAATGGAGAATACTGGCGTGGAGACAGCTGTAGAGGATACCAGGCTCAAAAGACATTCAGGAGACATATTGAACCTCGCTGATACTGGCAGAAACATACGGAGTGCCAACGTGGACTTGAGGAAGTTCCTCAATTCTCTTCTCCAAGAACGGGTCCAAGGTCCCTGACGTGTGCAAGAGAAGAGATGGCAGAGATGATCAAAACGCTCCTGTTCTTGGAAGAGGTCGTGAGAATCCACACGTCCCAAGTGGCCTTCCCAAGCCATTCAGACCAAAATTCACCAAGCCCAGGTAAGCCTTTTCCCAGGTTTGGGCCTAGTTAGCAAGCACTTGCCCTTCCCTCCCCTCCACTCACGCATCCATTTTGAAGGTTCAGTTCCTGAGCGGCAATGAAGCCATTAGGAGAAGGGCAAGTCCCTCCTAGAATCAGAGTTCCTCCAGCTTCACACTCTGTGAACAACAGTGAACTCCTTAAAGGTCAAATAGTCTCGGCTGAAATAGATAGGAATTGAATACTTAGCTCACACCTAGAAACGATGGCCTTCCGCTAGATTCAGCAAATGTTGTGTTTATGTCTTCCCTGGGGTGAAGGGAGTGTGGTAAGTGAGGGGAATCTTTGACTGAACTTGAATCTGTATTAGGCCTCAGTTTTTCAAGACAGTATAGGTAAATAGTAAAAGTCAGAAAGTGAAGTGTACTGTAAAAGTCGCCAATGATATTAAAGACACAGCTTATGTGGATCGTCTTTCACTTGAGTCAAGCCCCCGGGGGCACTATATCATGTGGGTGCAGACTTGGTTGCGTTAAATGGCTTTACCCAACATGATCGGAAGATTAACTGTTCTCATCACTGATAGAAGAACACCTGGTTCTCCATAGACAAGCAGAAGTGCAGCAGGGTTCTCCTAGCTATAATGCCTCTAGGTGCTTTTGGATTCAAACCTAAATGTATATATTTGGTTTGTTTCCTCTTGTATTTTCCTAGAGAGGGATGTTACCCCTTGAAATGCCAACATTGGCCAGTAGGTGACAAATAGGAATAAAGGGCACCACATGCCCAAGTGTATCCAAGGTTGGGGGTTATTTCATGTTTCCAATAGTTATTTCATGGTTCCTGTTGGTCTCGGAGTCTTCAACCGTAAAGAACTGACATGACCCCTTTAACAGTTTGGACTGCTAGTTTGCATTCTATCTGTCTAGGTTTTCCGTAGAGCTGAAAAAATGTTACCAAAATTGACAAGTCTGGCTTCTTGGTCGATTTAGTGTGTTTCAAAAAATAACTTCATTTTCGTATAACTCCCAAAACATGGAAATGAATTCTGTTAAAATTCTTAAAGACTGCAAATGAGATATCAACACAATGTCAAAACAGGTTTCTTTGGACAACCCCTCCCACCACGGCTGTATAGAAACCAAGAGCTAAGCAAATATCACATTTCTGTGAAATGTATCTGGATAGTGTTGATTCATCGATGCCCAGTTGGCAGAGGAGAAGTGCAACCTGCACTCACGTGCTCCCTTGTACAGAGAAATGTAAAACTCCACTCACCCAGCCTTTGGCACAGGACACTTGCCGAAGAGAGGTCTGTTACTTCCAAAGACAGGATGAGGCCTCAGGACACCTGGAAGCAGGAGAAGGCAAAGCAGGGAATGGAAACCAGGGCAGGGTCTGACCAACAAGGGTGAAACCCTGTTTAACTTGGACGCACCCTCTCAAGCGGACAGGAGACATGAGATTGAAGGTGATGTGCTGAGATTTACAAGAGTGCACAGCAGATGCTTGGCTGACAGAACTCAAAGAAACCAGAGCAAAATATCCCCACAGTTGATTCTGAGACCAAGTTCCGTGATGCCAAATTACAGTTAGCAGGAGCATCGGTATGTGATGTATAGGGCTACGGTTGATGGCATACGCTGAGTCTCAGGGATCTGGAGTGCGTTGTGGGATGTGGTGCGTCTAATCAAGAGAGCAAACCGAACAGTGTACCAATGATAAATCAACCACACTTGTCGCGTGGTTGAGATTACCGATATGTCCCATGGCCACACCCAGTGCATCTGCAGGACCAGGGACCAATTGGGCATTTTGCCAATAGAGCACATGTGGGGCTGAATCAGAGCTATCGTGCATCTGGTCTGAGGGATCCAGGGGGCCTTGGGTTTGAAATCAGAATGAAAAGCCTTAGGACCTGCTACATACATAACCTGGGCTGGGATTATGGTTTGGTTTGGGGCACAGGATGCGCAAAAGCTCTGTGGTGGCCTTCGTGCACCCATGCCACAAGGATGATAGGACAAGGTAGAGTGGTCCAAGTCCACAGCGTGAGAAGAGGAAGCATTTCCTTCAGCACTATCTCCCAAAATCGGATGCTACATTTTGGATGGCACCGGCACGGTACGGCAGCGAGGACACCAAGGTCGGTCTGCGGGATCATTCAAGCAAGCCCTGATGTGTGACATCCATGGATGTGCTTCCACTGGTGTTTCAGTAGACAGAGAAGCTCTGGGAAGAACTACTTTCATTGGGACATTCCCGTGGCACTACAAAGCACAAGCGCACTCTCAGTTTGCTGTTTTGGAAACACTCCAAAATGACATAGAGCAGAATGCAGAGCTGAGAACCTTTAGAATCCTCATTTCCACAAGAGGCCGTGTCCTGCGCACTTTCAGAATTGTGAGATAAGCGTAATCAAAATGAAGTTATGCTAATCGAAATAGTATGTGTTGTTCATCACAACAAATGCAACACCAGCAATTGGAGATATACCAGACAACACACACAGGAACAGAATAAGGCATCAATGTCTAGGAGAAATTGTCCTCACAGAAATCCGTTGGAATTGCGTAGAGTCAAGAGTCTAAAATTTTCACTTAACATAGCCCTAAAAATCTACATTAGATACCTGATATTACCTGACCAGTAGAGATGAAGAAGTACAGTAAAAGAAATAGGAAGTACCATTTTCAGTTCCAAAGATATTGAAGGCCCAAAAGATAAGCTTTCAAACAACTAGACTGCAAAACGCTATGCAGTCCAAGTGTTGAAAATGGAGGTCAGGAAAACACTGAAGAACAAAAGGGTCTCAGAATCACAAAAGGCAGAATACCAGAAAAGGGGAAGAGAAAGTCTAAAGACGAGCCAAAAGATATCAGAAAACTCAGTGGATGTGATAATATCAGGGCTAAAATTCAGTCCTTAGCAGACTAGATAATGCAGAGGGACGCGTGAATGACTGTGAAGACAGGGGAACAGAAATCTCTCGGTCAGATTCGGACATAGGAAAGCAAGTGCAAAACAATGAAAATATTGCTGTTGTATCCTGTGTTAAGACAGGGCATGAAAGACTAGAATTCATAAGAGTCCCAGATGGAAATGCAAGAGACAAAGAAATAAAATATGTCTGAAAATTTATCTGTAGAAATATCAGACTGAAACTTGTTGAAAGCCAAGAAAAAATCATCTAAGCGAATTCAGGAATTACACAGCATCCAAAGGAGGTGGAATCCCAATAGACCTACCAGCAGCTGTATGATTCCAATCAACAAAGTTCACGAATATCACAGTGATTTAAAATGCACCTGGAGGAAACAACATAGTCACAAGGGAACCTCCAGAGGGGTTTCAGCTTATAACTCGGCAGCAATATTGCAGGACAGGGAGGAGTGCCAGGACACAGACCATATCCTGAATGGCCAAAGGCTGCCACCTAGGGTAGCCTATGCCACATGACCACCATTTCTAATAACGGCAGAGCTAGAGCAATCCACAGACCGGCAAATCATAAAAGAATTCAGCAGTTCAAAACTTCTTCTAAAAGGAAGGTTGAGAATACTCCCCGGAATAGAAAAGCAGCAAGATGAAATGGAAAGAAGAAAACCATTATTGGAAATGCAAGAAGAGCATGAGTGGCAAAGAAGAAACAAGAAGAAGGCAAGGAGGACATCAAAACCTTAAAGATTGGAGAGGGAAGCAGGAAATCATAGGTGATTGGAAGCACTCTCTTAAGTGAATCAGCTTATTTGACTCTCTGTTTGAAGCGAAAGGAGAGATGCATGTCGTGACGTGTTTGCAAAACAAGCGAGAAGCAGACCAACAAAGAATCAAACCAACAAACATGCACCAAAATGGTACGGTTGGCTGACATATACCATGGGAAACATGATTATTCAAAAGAAAATACTCAAGGTGATGTCAAGGATCATTCAGCACGCATCGACCCAGTATTGCGGCTTGCATGTACTCAGCACACTTGTATTCGGAAATCAGAGGCGTGCATTCATATTCGTAAATATAGATTCATAAGAGCATATCGTGACCTCACCCAAATGCCGATTTGGAATCCACTGGATTCCTAGTCCGTGATGTAGTCTTGTATGTCTTCCAACAGGATGAAGGAATGCCATATTCTACGCTACGTAGAGAAGAATTGTAAGAAGCCTATAACAAAGGCAAGTAGCTCTGCCAAAGTGTACTAAGAGCAAAAGAGACAGACAGTAAAGTGCACATTGGGGTTGGTTTCATTTCTTGGAAATTCAGCCCCCAAGAAACCTATAGATCCATGTCCTGAGAGTGTGGGTTTTTCAGCAGAAATCATGCGACGCATATGTATTCCGGTTGTACGGATATTATAGGAACATAAGTCTCCTTTACTGGGTCTCTGTGTACTGTGAACTCTTAGAAAGTTTAAAGACGTGTGAAACCTTCAACTGAAAAGTGACACACTTCTCTCCATTGGTACTGTTCATTCAGATCTGAACAAAAGGAAAGAGGGAAGAAGAAAGGCCCATGGGACGCTAGTGGGCAGAACCACATTAACTTTAGGAACCTCTCGTCGGATGCAGCCCCTCCCCCAACACTGACAAGATGCAGCAGCCATTGGGGATGGCAGTTACCGGTTGGATTCCAGGTGGAATGTTGGTGTGTTCCACGAGGCTTGTTGTGGCTGTTGGATCCTAGGTAACCGGGCCGAGTTCTGTGGGTAAATCAGTGTGATGGAGGGACTGCAGGCCTCTGTGGAGCTTGGCTTAGGTGTTTGGTCCGGGAAGCTGTGTAAGTTCGAGATACTTCTGCTGCCCAAAGACCTGAGTTCACAGGTCAGTTTCCAGAAACTGAAAGGGCAGACAGTGGAAGATCTGCCTGTCATCAGCTTACTGGTGAGGCTCCGAGTTACTTTCAGACTTGCCCAGTCCTGGTGAAGTCGACTTTAGGGGAGTCACGAGGAGAAGCTGGCCGAAAAGCTGGCTGCACTTATTGAGGAGAGATGCGAACACATGGATGAGAGATGTTCTGCTCCAATGGAGAATACTGGCCTGGAGACAGCTGTAGAGGATACCAGGCTCAAAAGACATTCAGGAGACATATTGAACCTCGCTGATACTGGCAGAAACATACGGAGTGCCAACGTGGACTTGAGGAAGTTCCTCAATTCTCTTCTCCAAGAACGGGTCCAAGGTCCCTGACGTGTGCAAGAGAAGAGATGGCAGAGATGATCAAAACGCTCCTGTTCTTGGAAGAGGTCTTGAGGATCCACACGTCCCAAGGGGCCTTCCCAAGCCATTCAGACCAAAATTCACCAAGCCCAGGTAAGCCTTTTCCCAGGTTTGGGCCTAGCTAGCAAGCACTTGCCCTTCCCTCCCCTCCACTCACGCATCCATTTTGAAGGTTCAGTACCTGAGTGGCAATGAAGCCATTAGGAGAAGGGCAAGTCCCTCCTAGAATCAGATTTCCTCCAGCTTCACACTCTGTGAACAACAGTGAACTCCTTAAAGGTCAAATAGTCTCGGCTGAAATAGATAGGAATTGAATAGTTAGCTCACACCTAGAAAAGATGGCCTTCTGCTAGATTCAGCAAATGTTGTGTTTATGTCTTCCCTGGGGTGAAGGGAGTGTGGTAAGTGAGGGGAATCTTTGACTGAACTTGAATCTGTATTAGGCCTCAGTTTTTCAAGACAGTATAGGTAAATAGTACAAGTCAGAAAGTGAAGTGTACTGTAAAAGTCACCAATGACATTAAAGTCACAGCTTATGTGGATCGTCTTTCACTTGAGTCAAGCCCCCGGGGGCACTATATCATGTGGGTGCAGACTTGGTTGCGTTAAATGGCTTTACCCAACATGATCGGAAGATTAACTGTTCTCATCACTGATAGAAGAACACCTGGTTCTCCATCGACAAGCATAACTGCAGCAGGGTTCTCCTAGCTATAATGCCTCTATGTGCTTTTGGAGTCAAACCTAAATGTATATATTTGGTTTGTTTCCTCTTGTATTTTCCTAGAGAGGGATGTTACCCCTTGAAATGCCAACATTGGCCAGTAGGTGACAAATAGGACTAAAGGGCACCACATGCCCAAGTGTATCCAAGGTTGGGGGTTATTTCATGTTTCCAATAGTTATTTCATGGTTCCTGTTGGTCTCGGAGGCTTCAACCGTAAAGAGCTGACATGACCCCTTTAACAGTTTGGACTGCTAGTTTGCATTCTATCTGTCTAGGTTTTCCGTAGAGCTGACAAAATGTTACCAAAATTGACAAGTCTGGCTTCTAGGTCGATTTAGTGTGTTTCAAAAAATAACTTCATTTTCGTATAACTCCCAAAACATGGAAATGAATTCTGTTAAAATTCTTAAAGACTGCAAATGAGATATCAACACAATGTCAAAACAGGTTTCTTTGGACAACCCCTCCCACCACGGCTGTATAGAAACAAAGAGCTAAGCAAATACCACATTTCTGTGAAATGTATCTGGATAGTGTTGATTCATCGATGCCCAGTTGGCAGAGAAGAAGTGCAACCTGCACTCACGCCCTCCCTTGTACAGAGAAATGTAAAACTCCACTCACCCAGCCTTTGGCACAGAACACTTGCCGAAGAGAGGTCTGTTACTTCCAAAGACAGGATGAGGCCTCAGGACACCTGGAAGCAGGAGAAGGCAAAGCAGGGAATGGAAACCAGTGCAGGGTCTGACCAACAAGGGTGAAACCCTGTTTAACTTGGTCGCAAAATCTCAAGAGGACAGGAAACATGTGATTGAAGGTGATGTGCTGAGATTTACAAGAGTGCACAGCAGATGCTTGGCTGATAGTACTCAAAGAAACCAGCGCAAAATATCCCCACAGTTGATTCTTAGACCAAGATCCGTGATGCCAAATTACAGTTAGCAGGAGCATCGGTAAGTGAGGTATAGGGCTACGGTTGATGGCATACGCTGAGTCTCAGGGATCTGGAGTGCGCTGTGGGATGTGGTGGGTCTAATCAAGAGAGCAAACCGAACAGTTTACCAATGATAAATCAACCACACTGGTCGCACGGTTGAGATTACCGATCTTTCCCATGGCCAAACACAGTGCATCTGCAGGACCAATGACCAATTGGGCATTTTGCCAATAGAGCACTTGTGGGGCTGAATCAGAGCTATCTTGCATCTCGTCTGAGGGATCCAGGGGGCCTTGGGTTTGAAATCAGAATGAAAAGCCTTAGGATCTGCTACATTCATAACCTGGGCTGGGATTATGGTTTGGTTTGAGGCACAGGATGCGCAACAGCTCTGTGGTGGCCTTCGTGCACCCGTGCCACAAGGATGATAGGACAAATTAGAGTGGTCCAAGTCCACAGCGTGAGAAGAGGAAGCATTTCCTTCAGCACTATCTCCCAAAATCGGATGCTACATTTTGGATGGCACCGGCACGGTACGGCAGCGAGGACACCAAGGTCGGTCTGCGGGATCATTCCAGCAGGCCCTGATGTGTGACATCCATGGATGTGCTTCCACTGTTGTTTCAGTAGACAGAGATACTCTGGGAAGAACTGCTTTCATTGGGACATTCCCGTGGCACTACAAAGCACAAGCGCACTCTCAGTTTGCTGTTTTGGAAACACTCCAAAATGACATAGAGCAGAATGCAGAGCTGAGAACCTTTAGAATCCTCATTTCCACAAGAGGCCGTGTCCTGCGCACTTTCAGAATTGTGAGATAAGCGTAATCAAAATGA
This sequence comes from Vicugna pacos, assembly GCF_048564905.1. Classification (NCBI taxonomy): domain Eukaryota; kingdom Metazoa; phylum Chordata; class Mammalia; order Artiodactyla; family Camelidae; genus Vicugna; species Vicugna pacos. The sequence continues at coordinate 4,611,573 of NW_027328741.1, forward strand.
AGTTATGCTAATCGAAATAGTATGGGTTGTTCATCACAACAAATGCAACACCAGCAATTGGAGATATACCAGACAACACACACAGGAACAGAATATGGCATCAATGTCTAGGAGAAATTGTCCTCACAGCAATCCCTTGGAATTGCGTAGAGACAAGAGTCTAAAATTTTCACTTAACATAGCCCTAAAAATCTACATTAGATACCTGATATTACCTGACAAGTAGAGATGAAGAAGTACAGTAAAAGAAATAGGAAGTACCAATTTCAGTTCCAAAGATATTGAAGGCCCAAAAGATAAGCTTTCAAACAACTAGACTGCAAAACGCTATGCAGTCCAAGTGTTGAAAATGGAGGTCAGGAAAACACTGAAGAACAAAAGGGTCTCAGAATCACAAAAGGCAGAATACCAGAAAAGGGGAAGAGAAAGTCTAAAGACGAGCCAAAAGATATCAGAAAACTCAGTGTATGTGATAATATCCGGGCTAATATTCAGTCCTTAGCAGACTAGATAATGCAGAGGGACGCGTGAATGACTGTGAAGTCAGGGGAACAGAAATCCCTCGGTCAGATTCGGACATAGGAAAGCAAGTGCAAAACAATGAAAATATTGCTGTTGTATCCTTGGTTAAGACAGGGCATGAAAGACTAGAATTCATAAGAGTCCCAGATGGAAAAGCAAGAGATAAAGAAATAAAATGTGTCTGAAAATTTATCTGTAGAAATATCAGACTGAAACTTGTTGAAAGCCAAGAAAAAATCATCTATGCGAATTCAGGAATTACACAGTATCCAAAGGAGGTGGAATCCCAATAGACCTACCAGCAGCTGTATGATTCCAATCAACAAAGTTCACGAATATCACAGTGATTTAAAATGCACCTGGAGGAAACAACATAGTCACAAGGGAACCTCCAGAGGGGTTTCAGCTTATAACTCGGCAGCAATATTGCAGGACAGGGAGGAGTGCCAGGACACAGACCATATCCTGAATGGCCAAATGCTGCCACCTAGGGTAGCCTATGCCACATGACCACCATTTCTAATAACGGCAGAGCTAGAGCAATCCACAGACCGGCATATCATAAAAGAATTCAGCAGTTCAAAACTTCTTCTAAAAGGAAGGTTGAGAATACTCCCCGGAATAGAAAAGCAGCAAGATGAAATGGAAAGAAGAAAACCATTATTGGAAATGCAAGAAGAGCATGAGTGGCAAAGAAGAAACAAGAAGAAGGCAAGGAGGACATCAAAACCTTAAAGATTGGAGAGGGAAGCAGGAAATCATAGGTGATTGGAAGCACTCTCTTAAGTGAATCAGCTTATTTGACTCTCTGTTTGAAGCGAAAGGAGAGATGCATGTCCTGACGTGTTTGCAAAACAAGCGAGAAGCAGACCAACAAAGAATCAAACCAACAAACATGCACCAAAATGGTACGGTTGGCTGACATATACCATGGGAAACATGATTATTCAAAAGAAAATACTCAAGGTGATGTCAAGGATCATTCAGCACGCATCGACCCAGTATTGCGGCTTGCATGAACTCAGCACACTTGTATTCGGAAATCAGAGGCGTGCATTCATATTCGTAAATATAGATTCATAAGAGCATATCGTGACCTCACCCAAATGCCGATTTGGAATCCAATGGATTCCTAGTCCGTGATGTAGTCTTGTATGTCTTCCAACAGGATGAAGGAATGCCATATTCTATGCTACGTAGAGAAGAATTGTAAGAAGCCTATAACAAAGGCAAGTAGCTCTGCCAAAGTGTACTAAGAGCAAAAGAGACAGACAGTAAAGTGCACATTGGGGTTGGTTTCATTTCTTGGAAATTCAGCCCCCATGAAACCAATAGATCCATGTCCTGAGAGTGTGGGTTTTTCAGCAGAAATCATGCGACGCCTATATATTCCGGTTGTACGGATATTATAGGAACATAAGTCTCCTTTACTGGGTCTCTGTGTACTGTGAACTCTTAGAAAGTTTAAAGACGTGTGAAACCTTCAACTGAAAAGGGACACACTTCTCTCCATTGGTACTGTGCATACAGATCTGAACAAAAGGAAAGAGGGAAGAAGAAAGGCCCATGGGACGCTAGTGGGCAGAACCACATTTACTTTAGGAACCTCTCGTCGGATGCAGCCCCGCCCCAAACACTGACAAGATGCAGCAGCCATTGGGGATGGCAGTTACCGGTTGGATTCCAGGTGGAATGTTGGTGTGTTCCACGAGGCTTGTTGTGGCTGTTGGATCCTAGGTAACCGGGCCGAGTTCTGTGGGTGGATCAGTGTGATGGAGGGGCTGCAGGCCTCTGTGGAGCTTGGCTTAGGTGTTTGGTCCGGGAAGCTGTGTAAGTTCGAGATACTTCTGCTGCCCAAAGACCTGAGTTCACAGGTCAGTTTCCAGAACCTGAAAGGGCAGACAGTGGAAGATCTGCCTTTCATCAGCTTACTGGTGAGGCTCTGAGGTACTTTCAGACTTGCCCAGTCCTGGTGAAGTCGACTTTAGGGGAGTCACGAAGAGAAGCTGGCCGAAGAGCTGGCTGCACGGATTGAGGGGAGATGCGAACACATGGATGAAAGATGTTCTGCTACAATGGAGAATACTGGCGTGGAAACAGCTGTAGAGGATACCAGGCTCAAAAGACATTCAGGAGACATATTGAACCTCGCTGATACTGGCAGAGACATACGGAGTGCCAACGTGGACTTGAGGAAATTCCTCAATTCTCTTCTCCAAGAACGGGTCCAAGGACCCTGACGTGTGCAAGAGAAGAGATGGCAGAGATGATCAAAACGCTCCTGTTCTTGGAAGAGGTCGTGAGGATCCACACGTCCCAAGGGGCCTTCCCAAGCCATTCAGACCAAAATTCACCAAGCCCAGGTAAGCCTTTTCCCAGGTTTGGGCCTAGCTAGCAAGCACTTGCCCTTCCCTCCCCTCCACTCACACATCCATTTTGAAGGTTCAGTACCTGAGCGGCAATGAAGCCATTAGGAGAAGGGCAAGTCCCTCCTAGAATCAGACTTCCTCCAGCTTCACACTCTGTGAACAACAGTGAGCTCCTTAAAAGTCAAATACTCTCGGCTGAAATAGATAGGAATTGAATAGTTAGCTCACACCTAGAAAAGATGGCCTTCCACTAGATTCAGCAAATGTTGTGTTTATGTCTTCCCTGGGGTGAAGGGAGTGTGGTAAGTGAGGGGAATCTTTGACTGAACTTGAATCTGTATTAGGCCTCAGTTTTTCAAGACAGCATAGGTAAATAGTACAAGTCAGAAAGTGAAGTGTACTGTAAAAGTCGCCAATGACATTAAAGACACAGCTTATGTGGATCGTCTTTCACTTGAGTCAAGCCCCCGGGGGCACTATATCATGTGGGTGCAGACTTGGTTGCGTTAAATGGCTTTACCCAACATGATCGGAAGATTAACTGTTCTCATCACTGATAGAAGAACACCTGGTTCTCCATAGACAAGCATAAGTGCAGCAGGGTTCTCCTAGCTATAATGCCACTAGGTGCTTTTGGATTCAAACCTAAATGTATATATTTGGTTTGTTTCCTCTTGTATTTTCCTAGAGAGGGATGTTACCCCTTGAAATGCCAACATTGGCCAGTAGGTGACAAATAGGGCTAAAGGGCACCACATGCCCAAGTGTATCCAAGGTTGGGGGTTATTTCATGCTTCCAATAGTTATTTCATGGTTCCTGTTGGTCTCGGAGGCTTCAACCGTAAAGAGCTGACATGAACCCTTTAACAGTTTGGACTGCTAGTTTGCATTCTATCTGTCTAGGTTTTCCGTAGAGCTGACAAAATTTTACCAAAATTGACAAGTCTGGCTTCTAGGTCGATTTAGTGTGTTTCAAAAAATAACTTAATTTTCGTATAACTCCCAAAACATGGAAATGAATTCTGTTAAAATTCTTAAAGACTGCAAATGAGATATCAACACAATGTGAAAAGAGTTTTCTTTGGACAACCCCTCCCACCACGGCTGTATAGAAACAAAGAGCTAAGCAAATATCACATTTCTGTGAAACGTATCTGGATAGTGTTGATTCATCGATGCCCAGTTTGCAGAGAAGAAGTGCAACCTGCACTCACACGCTCCTTAGTACAGAGAAATGTAAAAGTCCACTCACCCAGCCTTTGGCACAGGACACTTGCCGAAGAGAGGTCTGTTACTTCCAAAGACAGGATGAGGCCTCAGGACACCTGGAAGCAGGAGAAGGCAATGCAGGGAATGGAAACCAGTGCAGGGTCTGACCAACAAGGGTGAAACCCTGTTTAACTTGGACGCACCCTCTCAAGCGGACAGGAGACATGAGATTGAAGGTGATGTGCTGAGATTTACAAGAGTGCACAGCAGATGCTTGGCTGACAGAACTCAAAGAAACCAGCGCAAAATATCCCCACAGTTGATTCTGAGACCAAGATCCGTGATGCCAAATTAAAGTCAGCAGGGGCATCGGTAAGTGAGGAATAGGGCTACGGTTGATGGCATACGCTGAGTCTCAGGGATCTAGAGTGCGTTGTGGGATGTGGTGGGTCTAATCAAGAGAGCAAACCGAACAGTGTACCAATGATAAATCAACCACACTGGTCGCGCGGTTGAGATTACCGATCTGTCCCATGGCCACACCCAGTGCATCTGCAGGACCAGGGACCAATTGGGCATTTTGCCAATAGAGCACGTGTGGGGCTGAATCAGAGCTATCGTGCATCTGGTCTGAGGGATCCAGGGGGCCTTGGGTTTGAAATCAGAATGAAAAGACTTAGGATCTGCTACATTCATAACCTGGGCTGGGATTATGGTTTGGTTTGAGGCACAGGATGCGCAACAGCTCTGTGGTGGCCTTCGTGCACCCTTGCCACAAGGATGATAGGACAAGGTAGAGTGGTCCTAGTCCACAGCGTGAGAAGAGGAAGCATTTCCTTCAGCACTATCTCCCAAAATCGGATGCTACATTTTGGATGGCACCGGCACGGTACGGCAGCGAGGACACCAAGGTCGGTCTGCGGGATCATTCCAGCAGGGCCTGATTTGTGACATCCATGGATGTGCTTCCACTGGTGTTTCAGTAGACAGAGAAGCTCTGGGAAGAACTGCTTTCATTGGGACATTCCCGTGGCACTACAAAGCACAAGCGCACTCTCAGTTTGCTGTTTTGGAAACACTCCAAAATGACATAGAGCAGAATGCAGAGCTGAGAACCTTTAGAATCCTCATTTCCACAAGAGGCCGTGTCCTGCGCACTTTCAGAATTGTGAGATAAGCGTAATCAAAATGAAGTTATGCTAATCGAAATAGTATGGGATGTTCATCACATCAAATTCAACACCAGCAATTGGAGATATACCAGACAACACACACAGGAACAGAATATGGCATCAATGTCTAGGAGAAATTGTCCTCACAGAAATCCCTTGAAATTGCGTAGAGACAAGAGTCTAAAATTTTCACTTAACATAGCCCTAAAAATCTACATTAGATACCTGATATTACCTGACCAGTAGAGATGAAGAAGTACAGTAAAAGAAATAGGAAGTACCATTTTCAGTTCCAAAGATATTGAAGGCCCAAAAGATAAGCTTCCAAACAACTAGACTGCAAAACCCTTTGCAGTTCAAGTGTTGAAAATGGAGGTCAGGGAAACACTGAAGAACAAAAGGGTCTCAGAATCACAAAAGGCAGAATACCAGAAAAGGGGAAGAGAAAGTCTAAAGATGAGCCAAAATATATCAGAAAACTCAGTGGATGTGATAATATCAGGGCTAAAATTCAGTCCTTAGCGGACTAGATATTGCAGAGGGACGCGTGAATGACTGTGAAGACAGGGGAACAGAAATCCCTCGGTCAGATTCGGACATAGGAAAGCAAGTGCAAAACAATGAAAATATTGCTGTTGTATTCTGGGTTAAGACAGGGCATGAAAGACTAGAATTCATAAGAGTCCCAGATGGAAAAGCAAGAGATAAAGAAATAAAATATGTCTGAAAATTTATCTGTAGAAATATCAGACAGAAACTTGTTGAAAGCCAAGAAAAATCATCTATGCGAATTCAGGAATTACACAGCATCCAAAGGAGGTGGAATCCCAATAGACCTACAAGCAGCTGTATGATTCCAATCAACAAAGTTCACGAATATCACAGTGATTTAAAATGCACCTGGAGGAAACAACATAGTCACAAGGGAACCTCCAGAGGGGTTTCAGCTTATAACTCGGCAGCAATAATACAGGACAGGGAGGAGTGCCAGGACACAGACCATATCCTGAATGGCCAAATGCTGCCACCTAGGGTAGCCTATGCCACATGACCACCATTTCTAATAACGGCAGAGCTAGAGCAATCCACAGACCGGCAAATCATAAAAGAATTCAGCAGTTCAAAACTTCTTCTAAAAGGAAGGTTGAGAATACTCCCCGGAATAGAAAAGCAGCAAGATGAAATGGAAAGAAGAAAACCATTATTGGAAATGCAAGAAGAGCATGAGTGGCAAAGAAGAAACAAGAAGAAGGCAAGGAGGACATCAAAACCTTAAAGATTGGAGAGGGAAGCAGGAAATCATAGGTGATTGGAAGCACTCTCTTAAGTGAATCAGCTTATTTGACTCTCTGTTTGAAGCGAAAGGAGAGATGCATATCCTGACGTGTTTGCAAAACAAGCGAGAAGCAGACCAACAAAGAATCAAACCAACAAACATGCACCAAAATGGTACGGTTGGCTGACATATACCATGGGAAACATGATTATTCAAAAGAAAATACTCAAGGTGATGTCAAGGATCATTCAGCACGCATCGACCCAGTATTGCGGCTTGCATGTACTCAGCACACTTGTATTCGGAAATCAGAGGCGTGCATTCATATTCGTAAATATAGATTCATAAGAGCATATCGTGACCTCACCCAAATGCCGATTTGGAATCCAATGGATTCCTAGTCCGTGATGTAGTCTTGTATGTCTTCCAACAGGATGAAGGAATGCCATATTCTACGCTACGTGGAGAAGAATTGTAAGAAGCCTATAACAAAGCAAGTAGCTCTGCCAAAGTGTACTAAGAGCAAAAGAGACAGACAGTAAAGTGCACATTGGGGTTGGTTTCATTTCTTGGAATTTCAGCCCCCATGAAACCAATAGATCCATGTCCTGAGAGTGTGGGTTTTTCAGCAGAAATCATGCGACGCATATGTATTCCGGTTGTACGGATATTATAGGAACATAAGTCTCCTTTACTGGGTCTCTGTGTACTGTGAACTCTTAGAAAGTTTAAAGACGTGTGAAACCTTCAACTGAAAAGGGACACACTTCTCTCCATTGGTACTGTGCATACAGATCTGAACAAAAGTAAAGAGGGAAGACGAAAGGCCAATGGGATGCTAGTGGGCAGAACCACAATTACTTTGGGAACCTCTCGTCGGATGCAGCCCCTCCCCCAACACTGACAAGATGCAGCAGCCATTGGGGATGGCAGTTACCGGTTGGAGTCCAGGTGGAATGTTGGTGTGTTCCACGAGGCTTGTTGTGGCTGTTGGATCCTAGGTAACCGGGCCGAGTTCTGTGGGTGTATCAGCGTGATGGAGGGGCTGCAGGCCTCTGTGGAGCTTGGCTTAGGTGTTTGGTCCGGGAAGCTGTGTAAGTTCGAGATACTTCTGCTGCCCAAAGACCTGAGTTCACAGGTCAGTTTCCAGAACCTGAAAGGGCAGACAGTGGAAGATCTGCCTGTCATCAGCTTACTGGTGAGGCTCCGAGGTACTTTCAGACTTGCCCAGTCCTGGTGAAGTCGACTTTAGGGGAGTCACGAAGAGAAGCTGGCCGAAAAGCTGGCTGCACGGATTGAGGAGAGATGCGAACACATGGATGAGAGATGTTCTGCTCCAATGGAGAATACTGGCGTGGAGACTGCTGTAGAGGATACCAGGCTCAAAAGACATTCAGGAGACATATTGAACCTCACTGATACTGGCAGAAACATACGGAGTGCCAACGTGGACTTGAGGAATTTCCTCAATTCTCTTCTCCAAGAACGGGTCTAAGGTCCCTGACGTGTGCAAGAGAAGAGATGGCAGAGATGATCAAAACGCTCCTGTTCTTGGAAGAGGTCGTGAGAATCCACACGTCCCAAGGGGCCTTCCCAAGCCATTCAGACCAAAATTCACCAAGCCCAGGTAAGCCTTTTCCCAGGTTTGGGCCTAGCTAGCAAGCACTTGAACTTCCCTCCCCTCCACTCACGCATCCATTTTGAAGGTTCAGTACCTGAGCGGCAATGAAGCCATTAGGAGAAGTGCAAGTCCCTCCTAGAATCAGAGTTCCTCCAGCTTCACACTCTGTGAACAACAGTGAACTCCTTAAAGGTCAAATAGTCTCGGCTGAAATAGATAGGAATTGAATAATTAGCTCACACCTAGAAACGATGGCCTTCCGCTAGATTCAGCAAATGTTGTGTTTATGTCTTCCCTGGGGTGAAGGGAGTGTGGTAAGTGAGGGGAATCTTGACTGAACTTGAATCTGTATTAGGCCTCAGTTTTTCAAGACAGTACAGGTAAATAGTACAAGTCAGATAGTGAAGTGTACTGTAAAAGTCGCCAATGACATTAAAGACACAGCTTATGTGGATCGTCTTTCACTTGAGTCAAGCCCCCGGGGGCACTATATCATGTGGGTGCAGACTTGGTTGCGTTAAATGGCTTTACCCAACATGATCGGAAGATTAATTGTTCTCATCACTGATAGAAGAACACCTTGTTCTCCATAGACAAGCATAACTGCAGCAGGGTTCTCCTAGCTATAATGCCTCTAGGTGCTTTTGGATTCAAACCTAAATGTATATATTTGGTTTGTTTCCTCTTGTATTTTCCTAGAGAGGGATGTTACCCCTTGAAATGCCAACATTGGCCAGTAGGTGACAAATAGGACTAAAGGGCAACACATGCCCAAGTTTATCCAAAGTTGGGGGTTATTTCATGTTTTCAATAGTTATTTCACGGTTCCTGTTGGTCTCGGAGGCTTCAACCGTAAATAGCTGACATGACCCCTTTAACAGTTTGGACTGCTAGTTTGCATTCTATCTGTCTAGGTTTTCCGTAGAGCTGACAAAATGTTACCAAAATTGACAAGTCTGGCTTCTAGGTCGATTTAGTGTGTTTCAAAAATTAACTTCATTTTCGTATAACTCCCAAAACATGGAAATGAATTCCGTTAAAATTCTTAAAGACTGCAAATGAGATATCAACACAATGTCAAAAGAGTTTACTTTGGACAACCCCTCCCACCACGGCTGTATAGAAACAAAGAGCTAAGCAAATATCACATTTCTGTGAAATGTATTTGGATAGTGTTGATTCATCGATGCCCAGTTGGCAGAGAAGAAGTGCAACCTGCACTCATGCGCTCCCTTGTACAGAGAAATGTAAAACTCCACTCACCCAGCCTTTGGCACAGGACACTTGCCGAAGAGAGGTCTGTTACTTCCAAAGACAGGATGAGGCCTCAGGACACCTGGAAGCAGGAGAAGGCAAAGCAGGGAATGGAAACCAGTGCAGGGTCTGACCAACAAGGGTGAAACCCTGTTTAACTTGGACGCACCCTCTCAACGGGACAGGAGATATGAGATTGAAGGTGATGTGCTGAGATTTACAAGAGTGCACAGCAGATGCTTGGCTGACAGATCTCAAAGAAACCAGCGCAAAATATCCCCACAGTTGATTCTGAGACTAAGATACGTGATGCCAAATTACAGTTAGCAGGGGCATCGGTAAGTGAGATATAGGGCTACGGTTGATGGCATACGCTGAGTCTCAGGGATCTGGAGTGCGTTGTGGGATGTGATGGGTCTAATCAAGAGAGCAAACCGAACAGTGTACCAATGATAAATCAACCACACTGGTCGCGCGGTTGAGATTACCGATCTGTCCCATGGCGACACCCAGTGCATATGCAGGACCAGGGACCAATTGGGAATTTTGCCAATAGAGCACGTGTGGGGCAGAATCAGAGCTATCGTGCATCTGGTCTGAGGGATCCAGGGGGCCTTGGGTTTGAAATCAGAAATAAAAGCCTTAGGATCTGCTACATTCATAACCTGGGCTGGGATTATATTTTGGTTTGAGGCACAGGATGCGCAAAAGCTCTGTGGTGGCCTTCGTGCACCCGTGCCACAAGGATGATAGGACAAGTTAGAGTGGTCCATGTCCACAGCGTGAGAAGTGGAAGCATTACCTTCAGCACTCTCTCCCAAAATCGGATGCTACATTTTGGATGGCACCGGCACGATACGGCAGCGAGGACACCAAGGTCGGTCTGCGGGATCATTCCAGCAGGCCCTGATGTGTGACATCCATGGATGTGCTTCCACTGGTGTTTCAGTAGACAGAGAAGCTCTGGGAAGAACTGCTTTCATTGGGACATCCCCGTGGCACTACAAAGCACAAGCGCACTCTCAATTTGCTGTTTTGGAAACACTCCAAAATGACATAGAGCAGAATGCAGAGCTGAGAACCTTTAGAATCCTCATTTCCACAAGAGGCCGTGTCCTGCGCACTTTCAGAATTGTGAGATAAGCGTAATCAAAATGAAGTTATGCTAATCGAAATAGTATGGGTTGTTCATCACAACAAATGCAACACCAGCAATTGGAGATATACCAGACAACACACACAGGAACAGAATATGGCATCAATGTGTAGGAGAAATTGTCCTCACAGAAATCCCTTGGAATTGTGTAGAGAAAAGGGTCTAAAATTTTCACTTAACATAGCCCTAAAAATCTACATTAGATACCTGATATTACCTGACCAGTAGAGATGAAGAAGTACAGTAAAAGAAATAAGAAGTACCATTTTCAGTTCCAAAGATATTGAAGGCCCAAAAGATAAGCTTTCATACATCTAGACTGCAAAACGCTATGCAGTCCAAGTGTTGAAAATGGAGGTCAGGGAAACACTGAAGAACATAAGGGTCTCAGAATCACAAAAGGCATAATACCAGAAAAGGGGAAGTGAAAGTCTAAAGACGAGCCAGAAGATATCAGAAAACTCAGTGGATGTGATAATATCAGGGCTAAAATTCAGTCCTTAGCAGACTAGATAATGCAGAGGGACGCGTGAATGACTGTGAAGACAGCGGAACAGAAATTCCTCGGTCAGATTCGGACATAGGAAAGCAAGTGCGAAACAATGAAAATATTGCTGTTGTATCCTGGGTTAAGACAGGGCATGAAAGACTAGAATTTATAAGAGTCCCAGATGGAAAAGCAAGAGATAAAGAAATAAAATATGTTTGAAAATTTATCTGTAGAAATATCAGACTGAAACTTGTTGAAAGCCAAGAAAAAATCATCTATGCGAATTCAGGAATTACACAGCATCCAAAGGAGGTGGAATCCCAATAGACCTACCAGCAGCTGTATGATTCCAATCAACAAAGTTCACGAATATCACAGTGATTTAAAATGCACCTGGAGGAAACAACATAGTCACAAGGGAACCTCCAGAGGGGTTTCAGCTTATAACTCGGCAGCAATATTGCAGGACAGGGAGGAGTGCCAGGACACAGACCATATCCTGAGTGGCCAAAGGCTGCCACCTAGGGTAGCCTATGCCACATGACCACCATTTCTAATAACGGCAGAGCTAGAGCAATCCACAGACCGGCAAATCATAAAAGAATTCAGCAGTTCAAAACTTCTTCTAAAAGGAAGGTTGAGAATACTCCCCGGAATAGAAAAGCAGCAAGATGAAATGGAAAGAAGAAAACCATTATTGGAAATGCAAGAAGAGCATGAGTGGCAAAGAAGAAACAAGAAGAAGGCAAGGAGGACATCAAAACCTTAAAGATTGGAGAGGGAAGCAGGAAATCATAGGTGATTGGAAGCACTCTCTTAAGTGAATCAGCTTATTTGACTCTCTGTTTGAAGCGAAAGGAGAGATGCATGTCCTGACGTGTTTGCAAAACAAACGAGAAGCAGACCAACAAAGAATCAAACCAACAAACATGCACCAAAATGGTACGGTTGGCTGACATATACCATGGGAAACATGATTATTCAAAAGAAAATACTCAAGGTGATGTCAAGGATCATTCAGCACGCATCGACCCAGTATTGCGGCTTGCATGTACTCAGCACACTTGTATTCGGAAATCAGAGGCGTGCATTCATATTCGTAAATATAGATTCATAAGAGCATATCGTGACCTCACCCAAATGCCGATTTGGAATCCAATGGATTCCTAGTCCGTGATGTAGTCTTGTATGTCTTCCAACAGGATGAAGGAATGCCATAATCTACGCTACGTAGAGAAGAATTGTAAGAAGCCTATAACAAAGGCAAGTAGCTCTGCCAAAGTGTACTAAGGGCAAAAGAGATAGACAGTAAAGTGCACATTGGGGTTGGTTTCATTTCTTGGAAATTCAGCCCCCATGAAACCAATAGATCCATGTCCTGAGAGTGTGGGATTTTCAGCAGAAATCATGCGACGCATATGTATTCCGGTTGTACGGATATTATAGGAACATAAGTCTCCTTTACTGGGTCTCTTTGTACTGTGAACTCTTAGAAAGTTTAAAGACGTGGGAAACCTTCAACTGAAAAGGGACACACTTCTCTCCATTGGTACTGTGCATACAGATCTGAACAAAGGGAAAGAGGGAAGAAGAAAGCCCCATGGGACGCTAGTGGGCAGAACCACATTTATTTTAGGAACCTCTCGTCGGATGCAGCCCCTCCCCCAACACTGACAAGATGCAGCAGCCATTGGGGATGGCAGATACCGGTTGGATTCCAGGTGGAATGTTGGTGTGTTCCACGAGGCTTGTTGTGGCTGTTGGATCCTAGGTAACCGGGCCGAGTTCTGTGGGTGGATCAGTGTGATGTAGGGGCTGCAGGCCTCTGTGGAGCTTGGCTTAGGTGTTTGGTCCGGGAAGCTGTGTAAGTTCGAGATACTTCTGCTGCCCAAAGACCTGAGTTCACAGGTCAGTTTCCAGAACCTGAAAGGGCAGACAGTGGAAGATCTGCCTGTCATCAGCTTACTGGTGAGGCTCCGAGGTACTTTCAGACTTGCCCAGTCCTGGTGAAGTCGACTTTAGGGGAGTCACGAAGAGAAGCTGGCCGAAAAGCTGGCTGCACGGATTGAGGAGAGATGCGAACACATGGATGAGAGATGTTCTGCTACAATGGAGAATACTGGCGTGGAGATAGCTGTAGAGGATACCAGGCTCAAAAGACATTCAGGAGACATATTGAAACTCGCTGATACTGGCAGAAACATACGGAGTGCCAACGTGGACTTGAGGAAGTTCCTCAATTCTCTTCTCCAAGAACGGGTCCAAGGTCCCTGACGTGTGCAAGAGAAGAGATGGCAGAGATGATCAAAACGCTCCTGTTCTTGGAAGAGGTCGTGAAAATCCACACGTCCCAAGGGGCCTTCCCAAGCCATTCAGACCAAAATTCACCAAGCCCAGGTAAGCCTTTTCCCAGGTTTGGGCCTAGCTAGCAAGCACTTGCCCTTCCCTCCCCTCCACTCACGCATCCATTTTGAAGGTTCAGTACCTGAGCGGCAATGAAGCCATTAGGAGAAGGGCAAGTCCCTCCTAGAATCAGAGTTCCTCCAGCTTCACACTCTGTGAACAACAGTGAAATCCTTAAAGGTCAAATAGACTCGGCTGAAATAGATAGGAATTGAATACTTAGCTCACACCTAGAAACGATGGCCTTCCGCTAGATGCAGCAAATGATGTGTTTATGTCTTCCCTGGGGTGAAGGGAGTGTGGTAAGTGAGGGGAATCTTTGACTGAACTTGAATCTGTATTAGGCCTCAGTTTTTCAAGACAGTATAGGTAAATAGTACAAGTCATAAAGTGAAGTGTACAGTAAAAGTCGCCAATGACATTAAAGACACTGCTTATGTGGATCGTCTTTCACTTGAGTCAAGCCCCCGGGGGCACTATATCATGTGGGTGCAGACTTGGTTGCGTTAAATGGCTTTACCCAACATGATCGGAAGATTAACTGTTCTCATCACTGATTGAAGAACACCTGGTTCTCCATAGACAAGCATAACTGCAGCAGGGTTCTCCTAGCTATAATGCCTCTAGGTGCTTTTGGATGCAAACCTAAATGTATATATTTGGTTTGATTCCTCTTGTATTTTCCTAGAGAGGGATGTTACCCCTTGAAATGCCAACATTGGCCAGTAGGTGACAAATAGGACTAAAGGGCACCACATGCCCAAGTTTATCCAAGGTTGGGGGTTATTTCATGTTTCCAATAGTTATTTCATGGTTCCTGTTGGTCTCGGAGGCTTCAACCGTAAAGAGCTGACATGACCCCTTTAACAGTTTGGACTGCTAGTTTGCATTCTATCTGTCTAGGTTTTCCGTAGAGCTGACACAATGTTACCAAAATTGACAAGTCTGGCTTCTAGGTCGATTTAGTGTGTTTCAAAAAATAACTTCATTTTCGTATAACTCCCAAAACATGGAAATGAATTCTGTTAAAATTCTTAAAGACTGCAAATGAGATATCAACACAATGTCAAAACAGGTTTCTTTGGACAACCCCTCCCACCACGGCTGTATAGAAACCAAGAGCTAAGCAAATATCACATTTCTGTGAAATGTATCTGGATAGTGTTGATTCATCGATGCCCAGTTGGCAGAGAAGAAGTGCAACCTGCACTCACGCGCTCCCTTGTACAGAGAAATGTAAAACTCCACTCACCCAGCCTTTGGCACAGGACACTTGCCGAAGAGAGGTCTGTTACTTCCAAAGACAGGATGAGGCCTCAGGACACCTGGAAGCAGGAGAAGGCAAAGCAGGGAATGGAAACCAGTGCAGGGTCTGACCAACAAGGGTGAAACCCTGTTTAACTTGGACGCACCCTCTCAAGCGGACAGGAGGCATGAGATTGAAGGTGATGTGCTGAGATTTACAAGAGTGCACAGCAGATGCTTGGCTGACAGAACTCAAAGAAACCAGCGCAAAATATCCCCACAGTTGATTCTGAGACCAAGATCCGTGATGCCAAATTACAGTTAGCAGGGGCATCGGTAAGTGAGGTATAGGGCTACGGTTGATGGCATATGCTGAGTCTCAGGGATCTGGAGTGCGTTGTGGGATGTGGTGGGTCTAATCAAGAGAGCAAACCGAACAGTGTACCAATGATAAATCAACCACACTGGTCGCGCGGTTGAGATTACCGATATGTCCCATGGCCACACCCAGTGCATCTGCAGGACCAGGGACCAATTGGGCATTTTGCCAATAGAGCACGTGTGGGGCTGAATCAGAGCTATCGTGCATCTGGTCTGAGGGATCCAGGGGGCCTTGGGTTTGAAATCAGAATGAAAAGCCTTAGGATCTGCTACATTCATAACCTGGGCTGGGATTATGGTTTGGTTTGAGGCACAGGATGCGCAACAGCTCTGTGGTGGCCTTCGTGCACCCGTGCCACAAGGATGATAGGACAAGGTAGAGTGGTCCAAGTCCACAGCGTGAGAAGAAGAAGCATTTCCTTCAGCACTATCTCCCAAAATCGGATGTTACATTTTGGATGGCACCGGCACGGTACGACAGCGAGGACACCAAGGTCGGTCTGCGGGATCATTCCAGCAGGCCCTGATTTGTGACATCCATGGATGTGCTTCCACTGGTGTTTCAGTAGACAGAGAAGCTCTGGGAAGAACTGCTTTCATTGGGACATTCCCGTGGCACTACAAAGCACAAGCGCACTCTCAGTTTGCTGTTTTGGAAACACTCCAAAATGACATAGAGCAGAATGCAGAGCTGAGAACCTTTAGAATCCTCATTTCCACAAGAGGCCGTGTCCTGCGCACTTTCAGAACTGTGAGATAAGCGTAATCAAAATGAAGATATGCTAATCGAAATAGTATGGGTTGTTCATCACAAAAAATGCAACACCAGCAATTGGAGATATACCAGACAACACACACAGGAAAAGAATATGCATCAATGTCTAGGAGAAATTGTCCTCACAGAAATCCCTTGGAATTGCGTAGAGACAAGAGTCTAAAATTTTCACTTAACATAGCCCTAAAAATCTACATTATATACTTGATATTACCTGAGCAGTAGAGATGAAGAAGTACAGTAAAAGAAATAGGAAGAACCATTTTCAGTTCCAAAGATATTGAAGGACCAAAAGATAAGCTTTCAAACAACTAGACTGCAAAACGCTATGCAGTCCAAGTGTTGAAAATGGAGGTCAGGAAAACACTGAAGAACAAAAGGGTCTCAGAATCACAAAAGGCAGAATACCAGAAAAGGGGAAGAGAAAGTCTAAAGACGAGCCAAAAGATATCAGAAAACTCAGTGGATGTGATAATATCAGGGCTAAAATTCAGTCCTTAGCAGACTAGATAATGCAGAGGGACGCGTGAATGACTGTGAAGACAGGGGAACAGAAATCCCTCGGTCAGATTCGGACATAGGAAAGCAAGTGCTAAACAATGAAAATATTGCTGTTGTATTCTGGGTTAAGACAGGGCATGAAAGACTAGAATTCATAAGAGTCCCAGATGGAAAAGCAAGAGATAAAGAAATAAAATATGTCTGAAAATTTATCTGTAGAAATATCAGACTGAAACTTGTTGAAAGCCAAGAAAAAATCATCTATGCGAATTCAGGAATTACACAGCATCCAAAGGAGGTGGAATCCCAATAGACCTACCAGCAGCTGTATGATTCCAATCAACAAAGTTCACGAATATCACAGTGATTTAAAATGCACCTGGAGGAAACAACATAGTCACAAGGGAACCTCCAGAGGGGTTTCAGCTTATAAATCGGCAGCAATATTGCAGGACAGGGAGGAGTGCCAGGACACAGACCATATCCTGAATGGCCAAAGGCTGCCACCTAGGGTAGCCTATGCCACATGACCACCATTTCTAATAACGGTAGAGCTAGAGCAATCCACAGACCGGCAAATCATAAAAGAATTCAGCAGTTCAAAACTTCTTCTAAAAGGAAGGTTGAGAATACTCCCCGGAATAGAAAAGCAGCAAGATGAAATGGAAAGAAGAAAACCATTATTGGAAATGCAAGAAGAGCATGAGTGGCAAAGAAGAAACAAGAAGAAGGCAAGGAGGACATCAAAACCTTAAAGATTGGAGAGGAAAGCAGGAAATCATAGGTGATTGGAAGCACTCTCTTAAGTGAATCAGCTTATTTGACTCTCTGTTTGAAGCGAAAGGAGAGATGCATGTCCTGACGTGTTTGCAAAACAAGCGAGAAGCAGACCAACAAAGAATCAAACCAACAAACATGCACCAAAATGGTACGGTTGGCTGACATATACCATGGGAAACATGATTATTCAAAACAAAATACTCAAGGTGATGTCAAGGATCATTCAGCACGCATCGACCCAGTATTGCGGCTTGCATGTACTCAGCACACTTGTATTCGGAAATCAGAGGCGTGCATTAATATTCGTAAATAAAGATTCATAAGAGCATATCGTGACCTCACCCAAATGCCGATTTGGAATCCAATGGTTTCCTAGTCCGTGATGTAGTCTTGTATGTCTTCCAACAGGATGAAGGAATGCCATATTCTACGCTATGTAGAGAAGAATTGTAAGAAGCCTATAACAAAGGCAAGTAGCTCTGCCAAAGTGTACTAAGGGCAAAAGAGACAGACAGTAAAGTGCACATTGGGGTTGGTTTAATTTCTTGGAAATTCAGCCCCCATGAATCAAATAGATCCATGTCCTGAGAGTGTGGGTTTTTCAGCAGAAATCATGCGACGCATATGTATTCCGGTTGTACGGATATTATAGAACATAAGTCTCCTTTACTGGGTCTCTGTGTACTGTGAACTCTTAGAAAGTTTAAAGACGTGTGAAACCTTCAACTGAAAAGGGACACACTTCTCTCCATTGGTACTGTGCATACAGATCTGAACCAAAGGAAAGAGGGAAGAAGAAAGGCCCATGGGACGCTAGTGGGCAGAACCACATTTACTTTAGGAACCTCTCGTCGGATGCAGCCCCTCCCCCAACACTGACAAGATGCAGCAGCCATTGGGGATGGCAGTTACCGGTTGGATTCCAGGTGGAATGTTGGTGTGTTCCACGAGGCTTGTTGTGGCTGTTGGATCCTAGGTAACCGGGCCGAGTTCTGTGGGTGGATCAGTGTGATGGAGGGGCTGCAGGCCTCTGTGGAGCTTGGCTTAGGTGTTTGGTCCGGGAAGCTGTGTAAGTTCGAGATACTTTTGCTGCCCAAAGACCTGAGTTCACAGGTCAGTTTCCAGAACCTGAAAGGGCAGACAGTGGAAGATCTGCCTGTCATCAGCTTACTGGTGAGGCTCCGAGGTACTTTCAGACTTGCCCAGTCCTGGTGAAGTCGACTTTAGGGGAGTCACGAAGAGAAGCTGGCCGAAAAGCTGGCTGCACGGATTGAGGAGAGATGCGAACACATGGATGAGAGATGTTCTGCTACAATGGAGAATACTGGCGTGGAGACAGCTGTAGAGGATACCAGGCTCAAAAGACATTCAGGAGACATATTGAACCTCGCTGATACTGGCAGAAACATACGGAGTGCCAACGTGGACTTAAGGAAGTTCCTCAATTCTCTTCTCCAAGAACGGGTCCAAGGTCCCTGACGTGTGCAAGAGAAGAGATGGCAGAGATGATCAAAACGCTCCTGTTCTTGGAAGAGGTCGTGAGAATCCACACGTCCCAAGGGGCCTTCCCAAGCCATTCAGACCAAAATTCACCAAGCCCAGGTAAGCCTTTTCCCAGGTTTGGGCCTAGCTAGCAAGCACTTGCCCTTCCCTCCCCTCCACTCACGCATCCATTTTGAAGGTTCAGTACCTGAGCGGCAATGAAGCCATTAGGAGAAGGGCAAGTCCCTCCTAGAATCAGAGTTCCTCCAGCTTCACACTCTGTGAACAACAGTGAACTCCTTAAAGGTCAAATAGTCTCGGCTGAAATAGATAGGAAATGAATACTTAGCTCACACCTAGAAACGATGGCCTTCCGCTAGATTCAGCAAATGTTGTGTTTATGTCTTCCCTGGGGTGAAGGGAGTGTGGTAAGTGAGGGGAATCTTTGACTGAACTTGAATCTGTATTAGGCCTCAGTTTTTCAAGACAGTATAGGTAAATAGTACAAGTCAGAAAGTGAAGTGTACTGTAAAAGTCACCAATGACATTAAAGACACAGCTTATGTGGATCGTCTTTCACTTGAGTCAAGCCCCCGGGGGCACTATATCATGTGGGTGCAGACTTGGTTGCGTTAAATGGCTTTACCCAACATGATCGGAAGATTAACTGTTCTCATCACTGATAGAAGAACACCTGGTTCTCCATAGACAAGCATAAGTGCAGCAGGGTTCTCCTAGCTATAATGCCTCTAGGTGCTTTTGGATTCAAACCTAAATGTATATATTTGGTTTGTTTCCTCTTGTATTTTCCTAGAGAGGGATGTTACCCCTTGAAATGCCAACATTGGCCAGTAGGTGACAAATAGGACTAAAGGGCACCACATGCCCAAGTGTATCCAAGGTTGGGGGTTATTTCATGTTTCCAATAGTTATTTCATGGTTCCTGTTGGTCTCGGAGGCTTCAACCGTAAAGAGCTGACATGACCCCTTTAACAGTTTGGACTGCTAGTTTGCATTCTATCTGTCTAGGTTTTCCGTAGAGATGACACAATGTTACCAAAATTGACAAGTCTGGCTTCTAGGTCGATTTAGTGTGTTTCAAAAAATAACTTAATTTTCGTATAACTCCCAAAACATGGAAATGAATTCTGTTAAAATTCTTAAAGACTGCAAATGAGATATCAACACAATGTCAAAACAGGTTTCTTTGGACAACCCCTCCCACCACGGCTGTATAGAAACCAAGAGCTAAGCAAATATCACATTTCTGTGAAATGTATCTGGATAGTGTTGATTCATCGATGCCCAGTTGGCAGAGAAGAAGTGCAACCTGCACTCACGCGCTCGCTTGTACAGAGAAATGTAAAACTAAACTCACCCAGACTTTGGCACAGGACACTTGCCGAAGGGAGGTCTGTTACTTCCAAAGACAGGATTAGGCCTCAGGACACCTGGAAGCAGGAGAAGGCAAAGCAGGGAATGGAAACCAGTGCAGGGTCTGACCAACAAGGGTGAAACCCTGTTTAAATTAGACGCACCCTCTCAAGGGGACAGGAGACATGAGATTGAAGGTGATGTGCTGAGATTTACAAGAGTGCACAGCAGATGCTTGGCTGACAGAACTCAAAGAAACCAGCGCAAAATATCCCCACAGTTGATTCTGAGACCAAGATCCGTGATGCCAAATTACAGTTAGCAGGGGCATCGGTAAGTGAGGTATAGGGCTACGGTTGATGACATACGCTGAGTCTCAGGGATCTGGAGTGCGTTGTGGGATGTGGTGGGTCTAATCAAGAGAGCAAACCGAACAGTGTACCAATGATAAATCAACCACACTGGTCGCGCGGTTGAGATTACCGATATGTCCCATGGCCACACCCAGTGCATCTGCAGGACCAGGGACCAATTGGGCATTTTGCCAATAGAGCACGTGTGGGGCTGAATCAGAGCTATCGTGCATCTGGTCTGAGGGAACCAGGGGGCCTTGGGTTTGAAATCAGAATGAAAAGCCTTAGGATCTGCTACATTCATAACCTGGGCAGGGATTATGGTTTGGTTTGAGGCACAGGATGCGCAACAGCTCTGTGGTGGCCTTCGTGCACCCGTGCCACAAGGATGATAGGACAAGGTAGAGTGGTCCAAGTCCACAGCGTGAGAAGAGGAAGCATTTCCTTCAGCACTATCTCCCAAAATCGGATGCTACATTTTGGATGGCACCGGCACGGTACGGCAGCGAGGACACCAAGGTCGGTCTGCGGGATCATTCCAGCAGGCCCTGATTTGTGACATCCATGGATGTGCTTCCACTGGTGTTTCAGTAGACAGAGAAGCTCTGGGAAGATCTGCTTTCATTGGGACATTCCCGTGGCACTACAAAGCACAAGCGCACTCTCAGTTTGCTGTTTTGGAAACACTCCAAAATGACATAGAGCAGAATGCAGAGCTGAGAACCTTTAGAATCCTCATTTCCACAAGAGGCCGTGTCCTGCGCACTTTCAGAATTGTGAGATAAGCGTAATCAAAATGAAGTTATGCTAATCGAAATAGTATGGGTTGTTCATCACAACAAATGCAACACCAGCAATTGGAGATATACCAGACAACACACACAGGAAGAGAATATGGCATCAATGTCTAGGAGAAATTGTCCTCACAGAAATCCCTTGGAATTGCGTAGAGACAAGAGTCTAAAATTTTCACTTAACATAGCCCTAAAAATCTACATTAGATACCTGATATTACCTGACCAGTAGAGATGAAGAAGTACAGTAAAAGAAATAGGAAGTACCATTTTCAGTTCCAAAGATATTGAAGGCCCAAAAGATAAGCTTTCAAACAACTAGACTGCAATACGCTATGCAGTCCAAGTGTTGAAAATGGAGGTCAGGAAAACACTGAATAACAAAAGAGTCTCAGAATCACAAAAGGCAGAATACCAGAAAAGGGGAAGAGAAAGTGTAAAGACGAGCCAAAAAATATCAGAAAACTCAGTGGATGTGATAATATCAGGGCTAAAATTAAGTCCTTAGCAGACTAGATAATGCAGAGGGACGCGTGAATGACTGTGAAGACAGGGGAACAGAAATCCTTCGGTCAGATTCGGACATAGGAAAGCAAGTGCAAAACAATGAAAATATTGCTGTTGTATCCTGGGTTAAGACAGGGCATGAAAGACTAGAAATCATAAGAGTCCCAGATAGAAAAGCAAGAGATAAAGAAATAAAATATGTCTGAAAATTTATCTGTAGAAATATCAGACTGAAACTTGTTGAAAGCCAAGAAAAAATCATCTATGCGAATTCAGGAATTACACAGCATCCAAAGGAGGTGGAATCCCAATAGACCTACAAGCAGCTGTATGATTCCATTCAACAAAGTTCACGAATATCACAGTGATTTAAAATGCACCTGGAGGAAACAACATAGTCACAAGGGAACCTCCAGAGGGGTTTCAGCTTATAACTCGGCAGCAATATTGCAGGACAGGGAGGAGTGCCAGGACACAGACCATATCCTGAATGGCCAAATGCTGCCACCTAGGGTAGCCTATGACACATGACCACCATCTCTAATAACGGCAGAGCTAGAGCAATCCACAGACCGGCAAATCATAAAAGAATTCAGCAGTTCAAAACTTCTTCTAAAAGGAAGGTTGAGAATACTCCCCGGAATAGAAAAGCAGCAAGATGAAATGGAAAGAAGAAAACCATTATTGGAAATGCAAGAAGAGCATGAGTGGCAAAGAAGAAACAAGAAGAAGGCAAGGAGGACATCAAAACCTTAAAGATTGGAGAGGGAAGCAGGAAATCATAGGTGATTGGAAGCACTCTCTTAAGTGAATCAGCTTATTTGACTCTCTGTTTGAAGCGAAAGGAGAGATGCATGTCCTGACGTGTTTGCAAAACAAGCGAGAAGCAGACCAACAAAGAATCAAACCAACAAACATGCACCAAAATGTTACGGTTGGCTGACATATACCATGGGAAACATGATTATTCAAAACAAAATACTCAAGGTGATGTCAAGGATCATTCAGCACGCATCGACCCAGTATTGCGGCTTGCATGTACTCAGCACACTTGTATTCGGAAATCAGAGGCGTGCATTCATATTCGTAAATATAGATTCATAAGAGCATATCGTGACCTCACCCAAATGCCGATTTGGAATCCAATGTATTCCTAGTCCGTGATGTAGACTTGTATGTCTTCCAACAGGATGAAGGAATGCCATATTCTACGTTACGTAGAGAAGAATTTTAAGAAGCCTATAACAAAGGCAATTAGCTCTGCCAAAGTGTACTAAGAGCAAAAGAGACAGACAGTAAAGTGCACATTGGGGTTGGTTTCATTTCTTGGAAATTCAGCCCCCATGAAACCAATAGATCCATGTCCTGAGAGTGTGGGTTTTTCAGCAGAAATCATGCGACGCATATGTATTCCGGTTGTACGGATATTATAGGAACATAAGTCTCCTTTACTGGGTCTCTGTGTACTGTGAACTCTTAGAAAGTTTAAAGACGTGTGAAACCTTCAACTGAAAAGGGACACACTTCTCTCCATTGGTACTGTGCATACAGATCTGAACAAAAGGAAAGAGGGAAGAAGAAAGGCCCATGGGACGCTAGTGGGCAGAACCACATTTACTTTAGGAACCTCTCGTCGGATGCAGCCCCTCCCCCAACACTGACAAGATGCAGCAGCCATTGGGGATGGCAGTTACCGGTTGGATTCCAGGTGGAATGTTGGTGTGTTCCACGAGGCTTGTTGTGGCTGTTGGATCCTAGGTAACCGGGCCGAGTTCTGTGGGTGGATCAGTGTGATGGAGGGGCTGCAGGCCTCTGTGGAGCTTGGCTTAGGTGTTTGGTCCGGGAATCTGTGTAAGTTCGAGATACTTCTGCTGCCCAAAGACCTGAGTTCACAGGTCAGTTTCCAGAACCTGAAAGGGCAGACAGTGGAAGATCTGCCTGTCATCAGCTTACTGGTGAGGCTCCGAGGTACTTTCAGACTTGCCCAGTCCTGGTGAAGTCGACTTTAGGGGAGTCACGAAGAGAAGCTGGCTGAAAAGCTGGCTGCACGGATTGAGGAGAGATGCGAACACATGGATGAGAGATGTTCTGCTCCAATGGAGAATACTGGAGTGGAGACAGCTGTAGAGGAAACCAGGCTCAAAAGACATTCAGGAGACATATTGAACCTCGCTGATACTGGCAGAAACATACGGAGTGCCAACGTGGACTTGAGGAAGTTCCTCAATTCTCTTCTCCAAGAACGGGTCCAAGGTCCCTGACGTGTGCAAGAGAAGAGATGGCAGAGATGATCAAAACGCTCCTGTTCTTGGAAGAGGTCGTGAGAATCCACACGTCCCAAGGGGCCTTCCCAAGCCATTCAGACCAAAATTCACCAAGCCCAGGTAAGCCTTTTCCCAGGTTTGGGCCTAGCTAGCAAGCACTTGCCCTTCCCTCCCCTCCACTCACGCATCCATTTTGAAGGTTCAGTACCTGAGCGGCAATGAAGCCATTAGGAGAAGGGCAAGTCCCTCCTAGAATCAGATTTCCTCCAGCTTCACACTCTGTGAACAACAGTGAACTCCTTAAAGGTCAAATAGTCTCGGCTGAAATAGATAGGAATTGAATACTTAGCTCACACCTAGAAACGATGGCCTTCCGCTAGATTCAGCAAATGTTGTGTTTATGTCTTCCCTGGGGTGAAGGGAGTGTGGTAAGTGAGGGGAATCTTTGACTGAACTTGAATCTGTATTAGGCCTCAGTTTTTCAAGACAGTATAGGTAAATAGTACAAGTCAGAAAGTGAAGTGTACTGTAAAAGTCGCCAATGACATTAAAGACACAGCTTATGTGGATCGTCTTTCACTTGAGTCAAGCCCCCGGGGGCACTATATCATGTGGGTGCAGACTTGGTTGCGTTAAATGGCTTTACCCAACATGATCGGAAGATTAACTGTTCTCATCACTGATAGAAGAACACCTGGTTCTCCATAGACAAGCATAACTGCAGCAGGGTTCTCCTAGCTATAATGCCTCTAGGTGCTTTTGGATTCAAACCTAAATGTATATATTTGGTTTGTTTCCTCTTGTATTTTCCTAGAGAGGGATGTTACCCCTTGAAATGCCAACATTGGCCAGTAGGTGACAAATAGGACTAAAGGGCACCACATGCCCAAGTGTATCCAAGGTTGGGGGTTATTTCATGTTTCCAATAGTTATTTCATGGTTCCTGTTGGTCTCGGAGGCTTCAACCGTAAAGAGCTGACATGACCCCTTTAACAGTTTGGACTGCTAGTTTGCATTATATCTGTCTAGGTTTTCCGTAGTGCTGACAAAATGTTACCAAAATTGACAAGTCTGGCTTCTAGGTCGATTTAGTGTGTTTCAAAAAATAACTTCATTTTCGTATAACTCCCAAAACATGGAAATGAATTCTGTTAAAATTCTTAAAGACTGCAAATGAGATATCAACACAATGTCAAAAGAGGTTTCTTTGGACAACCCCTCCCACACGGCTGTATAGAAACCAAGAGCTAAGCAAATATCACATTTCTGTGAAATGTATCTGGATAGTGTTGATTCATCGATGCCCAGTTGGCAGAGAAGAAGTGCAACCTGCACTCACGCGCTCCCTTGTACAGAGAAATGTAAAACTCCACTCACCCAGCCTTTGGCACAGGACACTTGCCGAAGAGAGGTCTGTTACTTCCAAAGACAGGATGAGGCCTCAGGACACCTGGAAGCAGGAGAAGGCAAAGCAGGGAATGGAAACCAGTGCAGGGTCTGACCAACAAGGGTGAAACCCTGTTTAACTTGGACGCACCCTCTCAAGCGGACAGGAGGCATGAGATTGAAGGTGATGTGCTGAGATTTACAAGAGTGCACAGCAGATGCTTGGCTGACAGAACTCAAAGAAACCAGCGCAAAATATCCCCACAGTTGATTCTGAGACCAAGATCCGTGATGCTAAATTACAGTTAGCAGGGGCATCGGTAAGTGAGGTATAGGGCTACGGTTGATGGCATACGCTGAGTCTCAGGGATCTGGAGTGCGTTGTGGGATGTGGTGGGTCTAATCAAGAGAGCAAACCGAACAGTGTACCAATGATAAATCAACCACACTGGTCGCGCGGTTGAGATTACCGATATGTCCCATGGCCACACCCAGTGCATCTGCAGGACCAGGGACCAATTGGGCATTTTGCCAATAGAGCACGTGTGGGGCTGAATCAGAGCTATCGTGCATCTGGTCTGAGGGATCCAGGGGGCCTTGGGTTTGAAATCAGAATGAAAAGCCTTAGGATCTGCTACATTCATAACCTGGGCTGGGATTATGGTTTGGTTTGAGGCACAGGATGCGCAACAGCTCTGTGGTGGCCTTCGTGCACCCGTGCCACAAGGATGATAGGACAAGGTAGAGTGGTCCAAGTCCACAGCGTGAGAAGAGGAAGCATTTCCTTCAGCACTATCTCCCAAAATCGGATGCTACATTTTGGATGGCACCGGCACGGTACGGCAGCGAGGACACCAAGGTCGGTCTGCGGAATCATTCCAGCAGGCCCTGATGTGTGACATCCATGGATGTGCTTCCACTGGTGTTTCAGTAGACAGAGAAGCTCTGGGAAGAACTGCTTTCATTGGGACATTCCCCTTGGCACTACAAAGCACAAGCGCACTCTCAGTTTGCTGTTTTGGAAACACTCCAAAATGACATAGAGCAGAATGCAGAGCTGAGAACCTTTAGAATCCTCATTTCCACAAGAGGCCGTGTCCTGCGCACTTTCAGAATTGTGAGATAAGCGTAATCAAAATGAAGTTATGCTAATCGAAATAGTATGGGTTGTTCATCACAACAAATGCAACACCAGCAATTGGAGATATACCAGACAACACACACAGGAAGAGAATATGGCATCAATGTCTAGGAGAAATTGTCCTCACAGAAATCCCTTGGAATTGCGTAGAGACAAGAGTCTAAAATTTTCACTTAACATAGCCCTAAAAATCTACATTATATACCTGATATTACCTGAGCAGTAGAGATGAAGAAGTACAGTAAAAGAAATAGGAAGTACCATTTTCAGTTCCAAAGATATTGAAGGCCCAAAAGATAAGCTTTCAAGCAACTAGACTGCAAAACGCTATGCAGTCCAAGTGTTGAAAATGGAGGTCAGGAAAACACTGAAGAACAAAAGGGTCTCAGAATCACAAAAGGCAGAATACCAGAAAAGGGGAAGAGAAAGTCTAAAGACGAGCCAAAATATATCAGAAAACTCAGTGGATGTGATAATATCAGGGCTAAAATTCAGTCCTTAGCAGACTAGATAATGCAGAGGGACGCGTGAATGACTGTGAAGACAGGGGAACAGAAATCCCTCGGTCAGATTCGGACATAGGAAAGCAAGTGCAAAACAATGAAAATATTGCTGTTGTATCCTGGGTTAAGACAGGGCATGAAAGACTAGAATTCATAAGAGTCCCAGATGGAAAAGCAAGAGATAAAGAAATAAAATATGTCTGAAAATTTATCTGTAGAAATATCAGACTGAAACTTGTTGAAAGCCAAGAAAAAATCATCTATGCGAATTCAGGAATTACACAGCATCCAAAGGAGGTGGAATCCCAATAGACCTACAAGCAGCTGTATGATTCCAATCAACAAAGTTCACGAATATCACAGTGATTTAAAATGCACCTGGAGGAAACAACATAGTCACAAGGGAACCTCCAGAGGGGTTTCAGCTTATAACTCGGCAGCAATATTGCAGGACAGGGAGGAGTGCCAGGACACAGACCATATCCTGAATGGCCAAATGCTGCCACCTAGGGAAGCCTATGCCACATGACCACCATTTCTAATAACGGCAGAGCTAGAGCAATCCACAGACCGGCAAATCATAAAAGAATTCAGCAGTTCAAAACTTCTTCTAAAAGGAAGGTTGAGAATACTCCCCGGAATAGAAAAGCAGCAAGATGAAATGGAAAGAAGAAAACCATTATTGGAAATGCAAGAAGAGCATGAGTGGCAAAGAAGAAACAAGAAGAAGGCAAGGAGGACATCAAAACCTTAAAGATTGGAGAGGGAAGCAGGAAATCATAGGTGATTGGAAGCACTCTCTTAAGTGAATCAGCTTATTTGACTCTCTGTTTGAAGCGAAAGGAGAGATGCATGTCCTGACGTGTTTGCAAAACAAGCGAGAAGCAGACCAACAAAGAATCAAACCAACAAACATGCACCAAAATGGTACGGTTGGCTGACATATACCATGGGAAACATGATTATTCAAAACAAAATACTCAAGGTGATGTCAAGGATCATTCAGCACGCATCGACCCAGTATTGCGGCTTGCATGTATTCAGCACACTTGTATTCGGAAATCAGAGGCGTGCATTCATATTCGTAAATATAGATTCATAAGAGCATATCGTGACCTCACCCAAATGCCGATTTGGAATCCAATGGATTCCTAGTCCGTGATGTAGTCTTGTATGTCTTCCAACAGGATGAAGGAATGCTATATTCTACGCTACGTAGAGAAGAATTGTAAGAAGCCTATAACAAAGGCAAGTAGCTCTGCCAAAGTGTACTAAGAGCAAAAGAGACAGACAGTAACGTGCACATTGGGGTTGGTTTCATTTCTTGGAAATTCAGCCCCCATGAAACCAATAGATCCATGTCCTGAGAGTGTGGGTTTTTCAGCAGAAATCATGCGACGCATATGTATTCCGGTTGTACGGATATTATAGGAACATAAGTCTCCTTTACTGGGTCTCTGTGTACTGTGAACTCTTAGAAAGTTTAAAGACGTGTGAAACCTTCAACTGAAAAGGGACACACTTCTCTCCATTGGTACTGTGCATACAGATCTGAACAAAAGGAAAGAGGGAAGAAGAAAGGCCCATGGGACGCTAGTGGGCAGAACCACATTGACTTTAGGAACCTCTCGTCGGATGCAGCCCCTCCCCCAACACTGACAAGATGCAGCAGCCATTGGGGATGGCAGTTACCGGTTGGATTCCAGGTGGAATGTTGGTGTGTTCCACGAGGCTTGTTGTGGCTGTTGGATCCTAGGTAACCGGGCCGAGTTCTGTGGGTGGATCAGTGTGATGGAGGGGCTGCAGGCCTCTGTGGAGCTTGGCTTAGGTGTTTGGTCCGGGAAGCTGTGTAAGTTCGAGATAATTCTGCTGCCCAAAGACCTGAGTTCACAGGTCAGTTTCCAGAACCTGAAAGGGCAGACAGTGGAAGATCTGCCTGTCATCAGCTTACTGGTGAGGCTCCGAGGTACTTTCAGACTTGCCCAGTCCTGGTGAAGTCGACTTTAGGGGAGTCACGAAGAGAAGCTGGCCGAAAAGCTGGCTGCACGCATTGAGGAGAGATGCGAACACATGGATGAGAGATGTTCTGCTACAATGGAGAATACTGGTGTGGAGACAGCTGAAGAGGATACCAGGCTCAAAAGACATTCAGGAGACATATTGAACCTCGCTGATACTGGCAGAAACATACGGAGTGCCAACGTGGACTTGAGGAAGTTCCTCAATTCTCTTCTCCAAGAACGGGTCCAAGGTCCCTGACGTGTGCAAGAGAAGAGATGGCAGAGATGATCAAAACGCTCCTGTTCTTGGAAGAGGTCGTGAGAATCCACACGTCCCAAGGGGCCTTCCCAAGCCATTCAGACCAAAATTCACCAAGCCCAGGTAAGCCTTTTCCCAGGTTTGGGCCTAGCTAGCAAGCACTTGCCCTTCCCTCCCCTCCACTCACGCATCCATTTTGAAGGTTCAGTACCTGAGCGGCAATGAAGCCATTAGGAGAAGGGCAAGTCCCTCCTAGAATCAGAGTTCCTCCAGCTTCACACTCTGTGAACAACAGTGAACTCCTTAAAGGTCAAATAGTCTCGGCTGAAATAGATAGGAATTGAATACTTAGCTCACACCTAGAAACGATGGCCTTCCGCTAGATTCAGCAAATGTTGTGTTTATGTCTTCCCTGGGGTGAAGGGAGTGTGGTAAGTGAGGGGAATCTTTGACTGAACTTGAATCTGTATTAGGCCTCAGTTTTTCAAGACAGTATAGGTAAATAGTACAAGTCAGAAAGTGAAGTGTACTGTAAAAGTCGCCAATGACATTAAAGACACAGCTTATGTGGATCGTCTTTCACTTGAGTCAAGCCCCCGGGGGCACTATATCATGTGGGTGCAGACTTGGTTGCGTTAAATGGCTTTACCCAACATGATCGGAAGATTAACTGTTCTCATCACTGATAGAAGAACACCTGGTTCTCCATAGACAAGCATAACTGCAGCAGGGTTCTCCTAGCTATAATGCCTCTAGGTGCTTTTGGATTCAAACCTAAATGTATATATTTGGTTTGTTTCCTCTTGTATTTTCCTAGAGAGGGATGTTACCCCTTGAAATGCCAACATTGGCCAGTAGGTGACAAATAGGACTAAAGGGCACCACATGCCCAAGTGTATCCAAGGTTGGGGGTTATTTCATGTTTCCAATAGTTATTTCATGGTTCCTGTTGGTCTCGGAGGCTTCAACCGTAAAGAGCTGACATGACCCCTTTAACAGTTTGGACTGCTAGTTTGCATTATATCTGTCTAGGTTTTCCGTAGTGCTGACAAAATGTTACCAAAATTGACAAGTCTGGCTTCTAGGTCGATTTAGTGTGTTTCAAAAAATAACTTCATTTTCGTATAACTCCCAAAACATGGAAATGAATTCTGTTAAAATTCTTAAAGACTGCAAATGAGATATCAACACAATGTCAAAAGAGGTTTCTTTGGACAACCCCTCCCACACGGCTGTATAGAAACCAAGAGCTAAGCAAATATCACATTTCTGTGAAATGTATCTGGATAGTGTTGATTCATCGATGCCCAGTTGGCAGAGAAGAAGTGCAACCTGCACTCACGCGCTCCCTTGTACAGAGAAATGTAAAACTCCACTCACCCAGCCTTTGGCACAGGACACTTGCCGAAGAGAGGTCTGTTACTTCCAAAGACAGGATGAGGCCTCAGGACACCTGGAAGCAGGAGAAGGCAAAGCAGGGAATGGAAACCAGTGCAGGGTCTGACCAACAAGGGTGAAACCCTGTTTAACTTGGACGCACCCTCTCAAGCGGACAGGAGGCATGAGATTGAAGGTGATGTGCTGAGATTTACAAGAGTGCACAGCAGATGCTTGGCTGACAGAACTCAAAGAAATCAGCGCAAAATATCCCCACAGTTGATTCTGAGACCAAGATCCGTGATGCCAAATTACAGTTAGCAGGGGCATCGGTAAGTGAGGTATAGGGCTACGGTTGATGGCATACGCTGAGTCTCAGGGATCTGGAGTGCGTTGTGGGATGTGGTGGGTCTAATCAAGAGAGCAAACCGAACAGTGTACCAATGATAAATCAACCACACTGGTCGCGCGGTTGAGATTACCGATATGTCCCATGGCCACACCCAGTGCATCTGCAGGACCAGGGACCAATTGGGCATTTTGCCAATAGAGCACGTGTGGGGCTGAATCAGAGCTATCGTGCATCTGGTCTGAGGGATCCAGGGGGCCTTGGGTTTGAAATCAGAATGAAAAGCCTTAGGATCTGCTACATTCATAACCTGGGCTGGGATTATGGTTTGGTTTGAGGCACAGGATGCGCAACAGCTCTGTGGTGGCCTTCGTGCACCCGTGCCACAAGGATGATAGGACAAGGTAGAGTGGTCCAAGTCCACAGCGTGAGAAGAGGAAGCATTTCCTTCAGCACTATCTCCCAAAATCGGATGCTACATTTTGGATGGCACCGGCACGGTACGGCAGCGAGGACACCAAGGTCGGTCTGCGGAATCATTCCAGCAGGCCCTGATGTGTGACATCCATGGATGTGCTTCCACTGGTGTTTCAGTAGACAGAGAAGCTCTGGGAAGAACTGCTTTCATTGGGACATTCCCCTTGGCACTACAAAGCACAAGCGCACTCTCAGTTTGCTGTTTTGGAAACACTCCAAAATGACATAGAGCAGAATGCAGAGCTGAGAACCTTTAGAATCCTCATTTCCACAAGAGGCCGTGTCCTGCGCACTTTCAGAATTGTGAGATAAGCGTAATCAAAATGAAGTTATGCTAATCGAAATAGTATGGGTTGTTCATCACAACAAATGCAACACCAGCAATTGGAGATATACCAGACAACACACACAGGAAGAGAATATGGCATCAATGTCTAGGAGAAATTGTCCTCACAGAAATCCCTTGGAATTGCGTAGAGACAAGAGTCTAAAATTTTCACTTAACATAGCCCTAAAAATCTACATTATATACCTGATATTACCTGAGCAGTAGAGATGAAGAAGTACAGTAAAAGAAATAGGAAGTACCATTTTCAGTTCCAAAGATATTGAAGGCCCAAAAGATAAGCTTTCAAGCAACTAGACTGCAAAACGCTATGCAGTCCAAGTGTTGAAAATGGAGGTCAGGAAAACACTGAAGAACAAAAGGGTCTCAGAATCACAAAAGGCAGAATACCAGAAAAGGGGAAGAGAAAGTCTAAAGACGAGCCAAAATATATCAGAAAACT
Source organism: Vicugna pacos (assembly GCF_048564905.1). NCBI lineage: Eukaryota > Metazoa > Chordata > Mammalia > Artiodactyla > Camelidae > Vicugna > Vicugna pacos. Next base: position 4,643,781 of record NW_027328741.1, read on the forward strand.
CAGTGGATGTGATAATATCAGGGCTAAAATTCAGTCCTTAGCAGACTAGATAATGCAGAGGGACGCGTGAATGACTGTGAAGACAGGGGAACAGAAATCCCTCGGTCAGATTCGGACATAGGAAAGCAAGTGCAAAACAATGAAAATATTGCTGTTGTATCCTGGGTTAAGACAGGGCATGAAAGACTAGAATTCATAAGAGTCCCAGATGGAAAAGCAAGAGATAAAGAAATAAAATATGTCTGAAAATTTATCTGTAGAAATATCAGACTGAAACTTGTTGAAAGCCAAGAAAAAATCATCTATGCGAATTCAGGAATTACACAGCATCCAAAGGAGGTGGAATCCCAATAGACCTACAAGCAGCTGTATGATTCCAATCAACAAAGTTCACGAATATCACAGTGATTTAAAATGCACCTGGAGGAAACAACATAGTCACAAGGTAACCTCCAGAGGGGTTTCAGCTTATAACTCGGCAGCAATATTGCAGGACAGGGAGGAGTGCCAGGACACAGACCATATCCTGAATGGCCAAATGCTGCCACCTAGGGAAGCCTATGCCACATGACCACCATTTCTAATAACGGCAGAGCTAGAGCAATCCACAGACCGGCAAATCATAAAAGAATTCAGCAGTTCAAAACTTCTTCTAAAAGGAAGGTTGAGAATACTCCCCGGAATAGAAAAGCAGCAAGATGAAATGGAAAGAAGAAAACCATTATTGGAAATGCAAGAAGAGCATGAGTGGCAAAGAAGAAACAAGAAGAAGGCAAGGAGGACATCAAAACCTTAAAGATTGGAGAGGGAAGCAGGAAATCATAGGTGATTGGAAGCACTCTCTTAAGTGAATCAGCTTATTTGACTCTCTGTTTGAAGCGAAAGGAGAGATGCATGTCCTGACGTGTTTGCAAAACAAGCGAGAAGCAGACCAACAAAGAATCAAACCAACAAACATGCACCAAAATGGTACGGTTGGCTGACATATACCATGGGAAACATGATTATTCAAAACAAAATACTCAAGGTGATGTCAAGGATCATTCAGCACGCATCGACCCAGTATTGCGGCTTGCATGTATTCAGCACACTTGTATTCGGAAATCAGAGGCGTGCATTCATATTCGTAAATATAGATTCATAAGAGCATATCGTGACCTCACCCAAATGCCGATTTGGAATCCAATGGATTCCTAGTCCGTGATGTAGTCTTGTATGTCTTCCAACAGGATGAAGGAATGCTATATTCTACGCTACGTAGAGAAGAATTGTAAGAAGCCTATAACAAAGGCAAGTAGCTCTGCCAAAGTGTACTAAGAGCAAAAGAGACAGACAGTAACGTGCACATTGGGGTTGGTTTCATTTCTTGGAAATTCAGCCCCCATGAAACCAATAGATCCATGTCCTGAGAGTGTGGGTTTTTCAGCAGAAATCATGCGACGCATATGTATTCCGGTTGTACGGATATTATAGGAACATAAGTCTCCTTTACTGGGTCTCTGTGTACTGTGAACTCTTAGAAAGTTTAAAGACGTGTGAAACCTTCAACTGAAAAGGGACACACTTCTCTCCATTGGTACTGTGCATACAGATCTGAACAAAAGGAAAGAGGGAAGAAGAAAGGCCCATGGGACGCTAGTGGGCAGTACCACATTGACTTTAGGAACCTCTCGTCGGATGCAGCCCCTCCCCCAACACTGACAAGATGCAGCAGCCATTGGGGATGGCAGTTACCGGTTGGATTCCAGGTGGAATGTTGGTGTGTTCCACGAGGCTTGTTGTGGCTGTTGGATCCTAGGTAACCGGGCCGAGTTCTGTGGGTGGATCAGTGTGATGGAGGGGCTGCAGGCCTCTGTGGAGCTTGGCTTAGGTGTTTGGTCCGGGAAGCTGTGTAAGTTCGAGATACTTCTGCTGCCCAAAGACCTGAGTTCACAGGTCAGTTTCCAGAACCTGAAAGGGCAGACAGTGGAAGATCTGCCTGTCATCAGCTTACTGGTGAGGCTCCGAGGTACTTTCAGACTTGCCCAGTCCTGGTGAAGTCGACTTTAGGGGAGTCACGAAGAGAAGCTGGCCGAAAAGCTGGCTGCACGGATTGAGGAGAGATGCGAACACATGGATGAGAGATGTTCTGCTACAATGGAGAATACTGGCGTGGAGACAGCTGTAGAGGATACCAGGCTAAAAAGACATTCAGGAGACATATTGAACCTCGCTGATACTGGCAGAAACATACGGAGTGCCAACGTGGACTTGAGGAAGTTCCTCAATTCTCTTCTCCAAGAACGGGTCCAAGGTCCCTGACGTGTGCAAGAGAAGAGATGGCAGAGATGATCAAAACGCTCCTGTTCTTGGAAGAGGTCGTGAGAATCCACACGTCCCAAGGGGCCTTCCCAAGCCATTCAGACCAAAATTCACCAAGCCCAGGTAAGCCTTTTCCCAGGTTTGGGCCTAGCTAGCAAGCACTTGCCCTTCCCTCCCCTCCACTCACGCATCCATTTTGAAGGTTCAGTACCTGAGCGGCAATGAAGCCATTAGGAGAAGGGCAAGTCCCTCCTAGAATCAGAGTTCCTCCAGCTTCACACTCTGTGAACAACAGTGAACTCCTTAAAGGTCAAATAGTCTCGGCTGAAATAGATAGGAATTGAATACTTAGCTCACACCTAGAAACGATGGCCTTCCGCTAGATTCAGCAAATGTTGTGTTTATGTCTTCCCTGGGGTGAAGGGAGTGTGGTAAGTGAGGGGAATCTTTGACTGAACTTGAATCTGTATTAGGCCTCAGTTTTTCAAGACAGTATAGGTAAATAGTACAAGTCAGAAAGTGAAGTGTACTGTAAAAGTCGCCAATGACATTAAAGACACAGCTTATGTGGATCGTCTTTCACTTGAGTCAAGCCCCCGGGGGCACTATATCATGTGGGTGCAGACTTGGTTGCGTTAAATGGCTTTACCCAACATGATCGGAAGATTAACTGTTCTCATCACTGATAGAAGAACACCTGGTTCTCCATAGACAAGCATAACTGCAGCAGGGTTCTCCTAGCTATAATGCCTCTAGGTGCTTTTGGATTCAAACCTAAATGTATATATTTGGTTTGTTTCCTCTTGTATTTTCCTAGAGAGGGATGTTACCCCTTGAAATGCCAACATTGGCCAGTAGGTGACAAATAGGACTAAAGGGCACCACATGCCCAAGTGTATCCAAGGTTGGGGGTTATTTCATGTTTCCAATAGTTATTTCATGGTTCCTGTTGGTCTCGGAGGCTTCAACCGTAAAGAGCTGACATGACCCCTTTAACAGTTTGGACTGCTAGTTTGCATTCTATCTGTCTAGGTTTTCCGTAGTGCTGATAAAATGTTACCAAAATTGACAAGTCTGGCTTCTAGGTCGATTTAGTGTGTTTCAAAAAATAACTTCATTTTCGTATAACTCCCAAAACATGGAAATGAATTCTGTTAAAATTCTTAAAGACTGCAAATGAGATATCAACACAATGTCAAAAGAGGTTTCATTGGACAACCCCTCCCACCACGGCTGTATAGAAACCAAGAGCTAAGCAAATATCACATTTCTGTGAAATGTATCTGGATAGTGTTGATTCATCGATGCGCAGTTGGCAGAGAAGAAGTGCAACCTACATTCCCACGCTCCCTTGTACAGAGAAATGTAAAACTCCACTCACCCAGCCTTTGGCACAGGACACTTGCCGAAGAGAGGTCTGTTACTTCCAAAGACAGGATGAGGCCTCAGGACACCTGGAAGCAGGAGAAGGCAAAGCAGGGAATGGAAACCAGTGCAGGGTCTGACCAACAAGGGTGAAACCCTGTTTAACTTGGACGCACCCTCTCAAGCGGACAGGAGGCATGAGATTGAAGGTGATGTGCCGAGATTTACAAGAGTGCACAGCAGATGCTTGGCTGACAGAACTCAAAGAAACCAGCGCAAAATATCCCCACAGTTGATTCTGAGACCAAGATCCGTGATGCCAAATTACAGTTAGCAGGGGCATCGGTAAGTGAGGTATAGGGCTACGGTTGATGGCATACGCTGAGTCTCAGGGATCTGGAGTGCGTTGTGGGATGTGGTGGGTCTAATCAAGAGAGCAAACCGAACAGTGTACCAATGATAAATCAACCACACTGGTCGGGCGGTTGAGATTACCGATATGTCCCATGGCCACACCCAGTGCATCTGAAGGACCAGGGACCAATTGGGCATTTTGCCAATAGAGCACGTGTGGGGCTGAATCAGAGCTATCGTGCATCTGGTCTGAGGGATCCAGGGGGCCTTGTGTTTGAAATCAGAATGAAAAGCCTTAGGATCTGCTACATTCATAACCTGGGCTGGGATTATGGTTTGGTTTGAGGCACAGGATGCGCAACAGCTCTGTGGTGGCCTTCGTGCACCCGTGCCACAAGGATGATAGGACAAGGTAGAGTGGTCCAAGTCCACAGCGTGAGAAGAGGAAGCATTTCCTTCAGCACTATCTCCCAAAATCGGATGCTACATTTTGGATGGCACCGGCACGGTACGGCAGCGAGGACACCAAGGTCGGTCTGCGGAATCATTCCAGCAGGCCCTGATGTGTGACATCCATGGATGTGCTTCCACTGGTGTTTCAGTAGACAGAGAAGCTCTGGGAAGAACTGCTTTCATTGGGACATTCCCGTGGCACTACAAAGCACAAGCGCACTCTCATTTTGCTGTTTTGGAAACACTCCAAAATGACATAGAGCAGAATGCAGAGCTGAGAACCTTTAGAATCCTCATTTCCACAAGAGGCCGTGTCCTGCGCACTTTCAGAATTGTGAGATAAGCGTAATCAAAATGAAGTTATGCTAATCGAAATAGTATGGGTTGTTCATCACAACAAATGCAACACCAGCAATTGGAGATATACCAGACAACACACACAGGAAGAGAATATGGCATCAATGTCTAGGAGAAATTGTCCTCACAGAAATCCCTTGGAATTGCGTAGAGACAAGAGTCTAAAATTTTCACTTAACATAGCCCTAAAAATCTACATTATATACCTGATATTACCTGAGCAGTAGAGATGAAGAAGTACAGTAAAAGAAATAGGAAGTACCATTTTCAGTTCCAAAGATATTGAAGGCCCAAAAGATAAGCTTTCAAGCAACTAGACTGCAAAACACTATGCAGTCCAAGTGTTGAAAATGGAGGTCAGGAAAACACTGAAGAACAAAAGGGTCTCAGAATCACAAAAGGCAGAATACCAGAAAAGGGGAAGAGAAAGTCTAAAGACGAGCCAAAATATATCAGAAAACTCAGTGGATGTGATAATATCAGGGCTAAAATTCAGTCCTTAGCAGACTAGATATTGCAGAGGGACGCGTGAATGACTGTGAAGACAGGGGAACAGAAATCCCTCGGTCAGATTCGGACATAGGAAAGCAAGTGCAAAACAATGAAAATATTGCTGTTGTATCCTGGGTTAAGACAGGGCATGAAAGACTAGAATTCATAAGAGTCCCAGATGGAAAAGCAAGAGATAAAGAAATAAAATATGTCTGAAAATTTATCTGTAGAAATATCAGACTGAAACTTGTTGAAAGCCAAGAAAAAATCATCTATGCGAATTCAGGAATTACACAGCATCCAAAGGAGGTGGAATCCCAATAGACCTACAAGCAGCTGTATGATTCCAATCAACAAAGTTCACGAATATCACAGTGATTTAAAATGCACCTGGAGGAAACAACATAGTCACAAGGGAACCTCCAGAGGGGTTTCAGCTTATAACTCGGCAGCAATATTGCAGGACAGGGAGGAGTGCCAGGACACAGACCATATCCTGAATGGCCAAAGGCTGCCACCTAGGGTAGCCTATGCCACATGACCACCATTTCTAATAACGGCAGAGCTAGAGCAATCCACAGACCGGCAAATCATAAAAGAATTCAGCAGTTCAAAACTTCTTCTAAAAGGAAGGTTGAGAATACTCCCCGGAATAGAAAAGCAGCAAGATGAAATGGAAAGAAGAAAACCATTATTGGAAATGAAAGAAGAGCATGAGTGGCAAAGAAGAAACAAGAAGAAGGCAAGGAGGACATCAAAACCTTAAAGATTGGAGAGGGAAGCAGGAAATCATAGGTGATTGGAAGCACTCTCTTAAGTGAATCAGCTTATTTGACTCTCTGTTTGAAGCGAAAGGAGAGATGCATGTCCTGACGTGTTTGCAAAACAAGCGAGAAGCAGACCAACAAAGAATCAAACCAACAAACATGCACCAAAATGGTACGGTTGGCTGACATATACCATGGGAAACATGATTATTCAAAAGAAAATACTCAAGGTGATGTCAAGGATCATTCAGCACGCATCGACCCAGTATTGCGGCATGCATGTACTCAGCACACTTGTATTCGGAAATCAGAGGCGTGCATTCATATTCGTAAATATAGATTCATAAGAGCATATCGTGACCTCACCCAAATGCCGATTTGGAATCCAATGGATTCCTAGTCCGTGATGTAGTCTTGTATGTCTTCCAACAGGATGAAGGAATGCTATATTCTACGCTACGAAGAGAAGAATTGTAAGAAGCCTATAACAAAGGCAAGTAGCTCTGCCAAAGTGTACTAAGAGCAAAAGAGACAGACAGTAACGTGCACATTGGGGTTGGTTTCATTTTTTGGAAAATCAGCCCCCATGAAACAAATAGATCCATGCCCTGAGAGTGTGGGTTTTTCAGCAGAAATCATGCGACGCATATGTATTCCGGTTGTACGGATATTATAGGAACATAAGTCTCCTTTACTGGGTCTCTGTGTACTGTGAACTCTTAGAAAGTTTAAAGACGTGTGAAACCTTCAACTGAAAAGGGACACACTTCTCTCCATTGGTACTGTGCATACAGATCTGAAGAAAAGGAAAGAGGGAAGAAGAAAGGCCCATGGGACGCTAGTGGGCAGAACCACATTTACTTTAGGAACCTCTCGTCGGATGCAGCCCCTCCCCCAACACTGACAAGATGCAGCAGCCATTGGGGATGGCAGTTACCGGTTGGATTCCAGGTGGAATGTTGGTGTGTTCCACGAGGCTTGTTGTGGCTGTTGGATCCTAGGTAACCAGGCCGAGTTCTGTGGGTGGATCAGTGTGATGGAGGGGCTGCAGGCCTCTGTGGAGCTTGGCTTAGGTGTTTGGTCCGGGAAGCTGTGTAAGTTCGAGATACTTCTGCTGCCCAAAGACCTGAGTTCACAGGTCAGTTTCCAGAACCTGAAAGGGCAGACAGTGGAAGATCTGCCTGTCATCAGCTTACTGGTGAGGCTCCGAGGTACTTTCAGACTTGCCCAGTCCTGGTGAAGTCGACTTTAGGGGAGTCACGAAGAGAAGCTGACTGAAAAGCTGGCTGCACGGATTGAGGAGAGATGCGAACACATGGATGAGAGATGTTCTGCTCCAATGGAGAATACTGGCGTGGAGACAGCTGTAGAGGATACCAGGCTCAAAAGACATTCAGGAGACATATTGAACCTCGCTGATACTGGCAGAAACATACGGAGTGCCAACGTGGACTTGAGGAAGTTCCTCAATTCTCTTCTCCAAGAACGGGTCCAAGGTCCCTGACGTGTGCAAGAGAAGAGATGGCAGAGATGATCAAAACGCCCCTGTTCTTGGAAGAGGTCGTGAGAATCCACACGTCCCAAGGGGCCTTCCCAAGCCATTCAGACCAAAATTCACCAAGCCCAGGTAAGCCTTTTCCCAGGTTTGGGCCTAGCTAGCAAGCACTTGCCCTTCCCTCCCCTCCACTCACGCATCCATTTTGAAGGTTCAGTACCTGAGCGGCAATGAAGCCATTAGGAGAAGGGCAAGTCCCTCCTAGAATCAGAGTTCCTCCAGCTTCACACTCTGTGAACAACAGTGAACTCCTTAAAGGTCAAATAGTCTCGGCTGAAATAGATAGGAATTGAATACTTAGCTCACACCTAGAAACGATGGCCTTCCGCTAGATTCAGCAAATGTTGTGTTTCTGTCTTCCCTGGGGTGAAGGGAGTGTGGTAAGTGAGGGGAATCTTTGACTGAACTTGAATCTGTATTAGGCCTCAGTTTTTCAAGACAGTATAGGTAAATAGTACAAGTCAGAAAGTGAAGTGTACTGTAAAAGTCGCCAATGACATTAAAGACACAGCTTATGTGGATCGTCTTTCAATTGAGTCAAGCCCCCGGGGGCACTATATCATGTGGGTGCAGACTTGGTTGCGTTAAATGGCTTTACCCAACATGATCGGAAGATTAACTGTTCTCATCACTGATAGAAGAACACCTGGTTCTCCATAGACAAGCATAACTGCAGCAGGGTTCTCCTAGCTATAATGCCTCTAGGTGCTTTTGGATTCAAACCTAAATGTATATATTTGGTTTGTTTCCTCTTGTATTTTCCTAGAGAGGGATGTTACCCCTTGAAATGCCAACATTGGCCAGTAGGTGACAAATAGGACTAAAGGGCACCACATGCCCAAGTGTATCCAAGGTTGGGGGTTATTTCATGTTTCCAATAGTTATTTCATGGTTCCTGTTGGTCTCGGAGGCTTCAACCGTAAAGAGCTGACATGACCCCTTTAACAGTTTGGACTGCTAGTTTGCATTCTATCTGTCTAGGTTTTCCGTAGTGCTGACAAAATGTTACCAAAATTGACAAGTCTGGCTTCTAGGTCGATTTAGTGTGTTTCAAAAAATAACTTCATTTTCGTATAACTCCCAAAACATGGAAATGAATTCTGTTAAAATTCTTAAAGTCTGCAAATGAGATATCAACACAATGTCAAAACAGGTTTCTTTGGACAACCCCTCCCACCACGGCTGTATAGAAACCAAGAGCTAACAAATATCACATTTCTGTGAAATGTATCTGGATAGTGTTGATTCATCGATGCCCAGTTGGCAGAGAAGAAGTGCAACCTGCACTCACGCGCTCGCTTGTACAGAGAAATGTAAAACACCACTCACCCAGCCTTTGGCACAGGACACTTGCCGAAGAGAGGTCTGTTACTTCCAAAGACAGGATGTGGCCTCAGGACAACTGGAAGCAGGAGAAGGCAAAGCAGGGAATGGAAACCAGTGCAGGGTCTGACCAACAAGGGTGAAACCCTGTTTAACTTGGACGCACCCTCTCAAGCGGACAGGAGGCATGAGATTGAAGGTGATGTGCTGAGATTTACAAGAGTGCACAGCAGATGCTTGGCTGACAGAACTCAAAGAAACCAGCGCAAAATATCCCCACAGTTGATTCTGAGACCAAGATCCGTGATGCCAAATTACAGTTAGCAGGGGCATTGGTAAGTGAGGAATAGGGCTACGGTTGATGGCATACGCTGAGTCTCAGGGATCTGGAGTGCGTTGTGGGATGTGGTGGGTCTAATCAAGAGAGCAAACCGAACAGTGTACCAATGATAAATCAACCACACTGGTCGCGCGGTTGAGATTACCGATATGTCCCATGGCCACACCCAGTGCATCTGCAGGACCAGGGACCAATTGGGCATTTTGCCAATAGAGCACGTGTGGGGCTGAATCAGAGCTATCGTGCATCTGGTCTGAGGGATCCAGGGGGCCTTGGGTTTGAAATCAGAATGAAAAGCCTTAGGATCTGCTACATTCATAACCTGGGCTGGGATTATGGTTTGGTTTGAGGCACAGGATGCGCAACAGCTCTGTGGTGGCCTTCGTGAACCCGTGCCACAAGGATGATAGGACAAGGTAGAGTGGTCCAAGTCCACAGCGTGAGAAGAGGAAGCATTTCCTTCAGAACTATCTCCCAAAATCGGATGCTACATTTTGGATGGCACCGGCACGGTACGGCAGCGAGGACACCAAGTTCGGTCTGCGGGATAATTCCAGCAGGCCCTGATTTGTGACATCCATGGATGTGCTTCCACTGGTGTTTCAGTAGACAGAGAAGCTCTGGGAAGAACTGCTTTCATTGGGACATTCCCCTTGGCACTACAAAGCACAAGCGCACTCTCAGTTTGCTGTTTTGGAAACACTCCAAAATGACATAGATCAGAATGCAGAGCTGAGAACCTTTAGAATCCTCATATCCACAAGAGGCCGTGTCCTGCGCACTTTCAGAATTGTGAGATAAGCGTAATCAAAATGAAGTTATGCTAATCGAAATAGTATGGGTTTTTCATCACAACAAATGCAACACCAGCAATTGGAGATATACCAGACAACACACACAGGAAGAGAATATGGCATCAATGTCTAGGAGAAATTGTCCTCACAGAAATCCGTTGGAATTGCGTAGAGACAAGAGTCTAAAATTTTCACTTAACATAGCCCTAAAAATCTACATTAGATACCTGATATTACCTGACCAGTAGAGATGAAGAAGTACAGTAAAAGAAATAGGAAGTACCATTTTCAGTTCCAAAGATATTGAAGGCCCAAAAGATAAGCTTTCAAACAACTAGACTGCAAAACGCTATGCAGTCCATGTGTTGAAAATGGAGGTCAGGAAAACACTGAAGAACAAAAGGGTCTCAGAATCACAAAAGGCAGAATACCAGAAAAGGGGAAGAGAAAGTCTAAAGACGAGCCAGAAGATACCAGAAAACTCAGTGGATGTGAAAATATCAGGGCTAAAATTCAGTCCTTAGCAGACTAGATAATGCAGAGGGACGCGTGAATGACTGTGAAGACAGGGGAACAGAAATCCCTCGGTCAGATACGGACATAGGAAAGCAAGTGCAAAACAATGAAAATATTGCTGTTGTATACTGGGTTAAGACAGGGCATGAAAGACTAGAATTCATAAGAGTCCCAGATGGAAAAGCAAGAGATAAAGAAATAAAATATGTCTGAAAATTTATCTGTAGAAATATCAGACTGAAACTTGTTGAAAGCCAAGAAAAAATCATCTATGCGAATTCAGGAATTACACAGCATCCAAAGGAGGTGGAATCCCAATAGACCTACAAGCAGCTGTATGATTCCAATCAACAAAGTTCACGAATATCACAGTGATTTAAAATGCACCTGGAGGAAACAACATAGTCACAAGGGAACCTCCAGAGGGGTTTCAGCTTATAACTCGGCAGCAATATTGCAGGACAGGGAGGAGTGCCAGGACACAGACCATATCCTGAATGGCCAAAGGCTGCCACCTAGGGTAGCCTATGCCACATGACCACCATTTCTAATAACGGCAGAGCTAGAGCAATCCACAGACCGGCAAATCATAAAAGAATTCAGCAGTTCAAAACTTCTTCTAAAAGGAAGGTTGAGAATACTCCCCGGAATAGAAAAGCAGCAAGATGAAATGGAAAGAAGAAAACCATTATTGGAAATGCAAGAAGAGCATGAGTGGCAAAGAAGAAACAAGAAGAAGGCAAGGAGGACATCAAAACCTTAAAGATTGGAGAGGGAAGCAGGAAATCATAGGTGATTGGAAGCACTCTCTTAAGTGAATCAGCTTATTTGACTCTCTGTTTGAAGCGAAAGGAGAGATGCATGTCCTGACGTGTTTGCAAAACAAGCGAGAAGCAGACCAACAAAGAATCAAACCAACAAACATGCACCAAAATGGTACGGTTGGCTGACATATACCATGGGAAACATGATTATTCAAAAGAAAATACTCAAGGTGATGTCAAGGATCATTCAGCACGCATCGACCCAGTATTGCGGCTTGCATGTACTCAGCACACTTGTATTCGGAAATCAGAGGCGTGCATTCATATTCGTAAATATAGATTCATAAGAGCATATCGTGACCTCACCCAAATGCCGATTTGGAATCCAATGGATTCCTAGTCCGTGATGTAGTCTTGTATGTCTTCCAACAGGATGAAGGAATGCCATATTCTACGCTACGTAGAGAAGAATTGTAAGAAGCCTATAACAAAGGCAAGTAGCTCTGCCAAAGTGTACTAAGAACAAAAGAGACAGACAGTAACGTGCACATTGGGGTTGGTTTCATTTCTTGGAAATTCAGCCCCCATGAAACCGATAGATCCATGTCCTGAGAGTGTGGGTTTTTCAGCAGAAATCATGCGACGCATATGTATTCCGGTTGTACGGATATTATAGGAACATAAGTCTCCTTTACTGGGTCTCTGTGTACTGTGAACTCTTAGAAAGTTTAAAGACGTGTGAAACCTTCAACTGAAAAGGGACACACTTCTCTCCATTGGTACTGTGCATACAGATCTGAACAAAAGGAAAGAGGGAAGAAGAAAGGCCCATGGGACGCTAGTGGGCAGAACCACATTTACTTTAGGAACCTCTCGTCGGATGCAGCCCCTCCCCCAACACTGACAAGATGCAGCAGCCATTGGGGATGGCAGTTACCGGTTGGATTCCAGGTGGAATGTTGGTGTGTTCCACGAGGCTTGTTGTGGCTGTTGGATCCTAGGTAACCGGGCCGAGTTCTGTGGGTGGATCAGTGTGATGGAGGGGCTGCAGGCCTCTGTGGAGCTTGGCTTAGGTGTTTGTTCCGGGAAGCTGTGTAAGTTCGAGATACTTCTGCTGCCCAAAGACCTGAGTTCACAGGTCAGTTTCCAGAACCTGAAAGGGCAGACAGTGGAAGATCTGCCTGTCATCAGCTTACTGGTGAGGCTCCGAGGTACTTTCAGACTTGCCCAGTCCTGGTGAAGTCGACTTTAGGGGAGTCACGAAGAGAAGCTGGCCGAAAAGCTGGCTGCACGCATTGAGGAGAGATGCGAACACATGGATGAGAGATGTTCTGCTACAATGGAGAATACTGGCGTGGAGACAGCTGTAGAGGATACCAGGCTCAAAAGACATTCAGGAGACATATTGAACCTCGCTGATACTGGCAGAAACATACGGAGTGCCAACGTGGACTTGAGGAAGTTCCTCAATTCTCTTCTCCAAGAACGGGTCCAAGGTCCCTGACGTGTGCAAGAGAAGAGATGGCAGAGATGATGAAAACGCTCCTGTTCTTGGAAGAGGTCGTGAGAATCCACACGTCCCAAGGAGCCTTCCCAAGCCATTCAGACCAAAATTCACCAAGCCCAGTTAAGCCTTTTCCCAGGTTTGGGCCTAGCTAGCAAGCACTTGCCCTTCCCTCCCCTCCACTCACGCATCCATTTTGAAGGTTCAGTACCTGAGCGGCAATGAAGCCATTAGGAGAAGGGCAAGTCCCTCCTAGAATCAGAGTTCCTCCAGCTTCACACTCTGTGAACAACAGTGAAATCCTTAAAGGTCAAATAGTCTCGGCTGAAATAGATAGGAATTGAATACTTAGCTCACACCTAGAAACGATGGCCTTCCGCTAGATGCAGCAAATGTTGTGTTTCTGTATTCCCTGGGGTGAAGGGAGTGTGGTAAGTGAGGGGAATCTTTGACTGAACTTGAATCTGTATTAGGCCTCAGTTTTTCAAGACAGTATAGGTAAATAGTACAAGTCAGAAAGTGAAGTGTACTGTAAAAGTCGCCAATGACATTAAAGACACAGCTTATGTGGATCGTCTTTCACTTGAGTCAAGCCCCCGGGGGCACTATATCATGTGGGTGCAGACTTGGTTGCGTTAAATGGCTTTACCCAACATGATCGGAAGATTAACTGTTCTCATCACTGATAGAAGAACACCTGGTTCTCCATAGACAAGCATAACTGCAGCAGGGTTCTCCTAGCTATAATGCCTCTAGGTGCTTTTGGATTCAAACCTAAATATATATATTTGGATTGTTTCCTCTTGTATTTTCATAGAGAGGGATGTTACCCCTTGAAATGCCAACATTGGCCAGTAGGTGACAAATAGGACTAAAGGGCACCACATGCCCAAGTGTATCCAAGGTTGGGGGTTATTTCATGTTTCCAATAGTTATTTCATGGTTCCTGTTGGTCTCGGAGGCTTCAACCGTAAAGAGCTGACATGACCCCTTTAAGAGTTTGGACTGCTAGTTTGCATTCTATCTGTCTAGGTTTTCCGTAGAGCTGACAAAATGTTACCAAAATTGACAAGTCTTGCTTCTAGGTCGATTTAGTGTGTTTCAAAAAATAACTTCATTTTCGTATAACTCCCAAAACATGGAAATGAATTCTGTTAAAATTCTTAAAGACTGCAAATGAGATATCAACGCAATGTCAAAACAGGTTTCTTTGGACAACCCCTCCCACCACGGCTGTATAGAAACAAAGAGCTAAGCAAATATCACATTTCTGTGAAATGTATCTGGATAGTGTTGATTCATCGATGCCCAGGTGGCAGAGAAGAAGTGCAACATGCACTCACGCGCTCCCTTGTACAGAGAAATGTAAAACTCCACTCACCCAGCCTTTGGCACAGGACACTTGCCGAAGAGAGGTCTGTTACTTCCAAAGACAGGATGAGGCCTCAGGACACCTGGAAGCAGGAGAAGGCAAAGCAGGGAATGGAAACCAGTGCAGGGTCTGACCAACAAGGGTGAAACCCTGTTTAACTTGGACGCACCCTCTCAAGCGGACAGGAGGCATGAGATTGAAGGTGATGTGCTGAGATTTACAAGAGTGCACAGCAGATGCTTGGCTGACAGAACTCAAAGAAACCAGCGCAAATTATCCCCACAGTTGATTCTGAGACCAAGATCCGTGATGCCAAATTACAGTTAGCAGGGGCATCGGTAAGTGAGGTATAGGGCTACGGTTGATGGCATACACTGAGTCTCAGGGATCTGGAGTGCGTTGTGGGATGTGGTGGGTCTAATCAAGAGAGCAAACCGAAAAGTGTACCAATGATAAATCAACCACACTGGTCGCGCGGTTGAGATTACCGATCTGTCCCATGGCCACACCCAGTGCATCTGCAGGACCAGGGACCAATTGGGCATTTTGCCAATAGAGCACGTGTGGGGCTGAATCAGAGCTATCGTGCATCTGGTCTGAGGGATCCAGGGGGCCTTGGGTTTGAAATCAGAATGAAAAGCCTTAGGATCTGCTACATTCATAACCTGGGCTGGGATTATGGTTTGGTTTGAGGCACAGGATGCGCAACAGCTCTGTGGTGGCCTTTGTGAACCCGTGCCACAAGGATGATAGGACAAGGTAGAGTGGTCCAAGTCCACAGCGTGAGAAGAGGAAGCATTTCCTTCAGCACTATCTCCCAAAATCGGATGCTACATTTTGGATGGCACCGGCACGGTACGGCAGCGAGGACACCAAGGTCGGTCTGCGGGATCATTCCAGCAGGCCCTGATGTGTGACATCCATGGATGTGCTTCCACTGGTGTTTCAGTAGACAGAGAAGCTCTGGGAAGAACTGCTTTCATTGGGACATTCCCGTGGCACTACAAAGCACAAGCGCACTCTCAGTTTGCTGTTTTGGAAACACTCCAAAATGACATAGAGCAGAATGCAGAGCTGAGAACCTTTAGAATCCTCATTTCCACAAGAGGCCGTGTCCTGCGCACTTTCAGAATTGTGAGATAAGCGTAATCAAAATGAAGTTATGCTAATCGAAATAGTATGGGTTGTTCATCACAACAAATGCAACACCAGCAATTGGAGATATACCAGACAACACACACAGGAAGAGAATATGGCATCAATGTCTAGGAGAAATTGTCCTCACAGAAATCCGTTGGAATTGCGTAGAGACAAGAGTCTAAAATTTTCACTTAACATAGCCCTAAAAATCTACATTAGATACCTGATATTACCTGACCAGTAGAGATGAAGAAGTACAGTAAAAGAAATAGGAAGTACCATTTTCAGTTCCAAAGATATTGAAGGCCCAAAAGATAAGCTTTCAAACAACTAGACTGCAAAACGCTATGCAGTCCAAGTGTTGAAAATGGAGGTCAGGAAAACACTGAAGAACAAAAGGGTCTCAGAATCACAAAAGGCAGAATACCAGAAAAGGGGAAGAGAAAGTCTAAAGACGAGCCAAAAGATATCAGAAAACTCAGTGGATGTGATAATATCAGGGCTAAAATTCAGTCCTTAGCAGACTAGATAATGCAGAGGGACGCGTGAATGACTGTGAAGACAGGGGATCAGAAATCCCTCGGTCAGATTCGGACATAGGAAAGCAAGTGCAAAACAATGAAAATATTGCTGTTGTATCCTGGGTTAAGACAGGGCATGAAAGACTAGAATTCATAAGAGTCCCAGATGGAAAAGCAAGAGATAAAGAAATAAAATATGTCTGAAAATTTATCTGTAGAAATAGCAGACTGAAACTTGTTGAAAGCCAAGAAAAAATCATCTATGCGAATTCAGGAATTACACAGCATCCAAAGGAGGTGGAATCCCAATAGACCTACCAGCAGCTGTATGATTCCATTCAACAAAGTTCACGTATATCACAGTGATTTAAAATGCACCTGGAGGAAACAACATAGTCACAAGGGAACCTCCAGAGGGGTTTCAGCTTATAACTCGGCAGCAATATTGCAGGACAGGGAGGAGTGCCAGGACACAGACCATATCCTGAATGGCCAAAGGCTGCCACCTAGGGTAGCCTATGGCACATGACCACCATTTCTAATAACGGTAGAGCTAGAGCAATCCACAGACCGGTAAATCATAAAAGAATTCAGCAGTTCAAAACTTCTTCTAAAAGGAAGGTTGAGAATAATCCCCGGAATAGAAAAGCAGCAAGATGAAATGGAAAGAAGAAAACCATTATTGGAAATGCAAGAAGAGCATGAGTGGCAAAGAAGAAACAAGAAGAAGGCAAGGAGGACATCAAAACCTTAAAGATTGGAGAGGGAAGCAGGAAATCATAGGTGATTGGAAGCACTCTCTTAAGTGAATCAGCTTATTTGACTCTCTGTTTGAAGCGAAAGGAGAGATGCATGTCCTGACGTGTTTGCAAAACAAGCGAGAAGCAGACCAACAAAGAATCAAAGCAACAAACATGCACCAAAATGGTACGGTTGGCTGACATATACCATGGGAAACATGATTATTCAAAAGAAAATACTCAAGGTGATGTCAAGGATCATTCAGCACGCATCGACCCAGTATTGCGGCTTGCATGTACTCAGCACACTTGTATTCGGAAATCAGAGGCGTGCATTCATATTCGTAAATATAGATTCATAAGAGCATATCGTGACCTCACCCAAATGCCGATTTGGAATCCAATGGATTCCTAGTCCGTGATGTAGTCTTGTATGTCTTCCAACAGGATGAAGGAATGCCATATTCTACGCTACGTAGAGAAGAATTGTAAGAAGCCTATAACAAAGGCAAGTAGCTCTGCCAAAGTGTACTAAGAGCAAAAGACACAGAGAATTAAGTGCACATTGGGGTTGGTTTCATTTCTTGGAAATTCAGCCCCCATGAAACAAATAGATCCATGTCCTGAGAGTGTGGGTTTTTCAGCAGAAATCATGCGACGCATATGTATTCCGGTTGTACAGATATTATAGGAACATAAGTCTCCTTTACTGGGTCTCTGTGTACTGTGAACTCTTAGGAAGTTTAAAGACGTGTGAAACCTTCAACTGAAAAGGGACACACTTCTCTCCATTGGTACTGTGCATACAGAACTGAACAAAAGGAAAGAGGGAAGAAGAAAGCCCCATGGGATGCTAGTGGGCAGAACCACATTTATTTTAGGAACCTCTCGTCGGATGCAGCCCCTCCCCCAACACTGACAAGATGCAGCAGCCATTGGGGATTGAAGTTACCGGTTGGATTCCAGGTGGAATGTTGGTGTGTTCCACGAGGCTTGTTGTGGCTGTTGGATCCTAGGTAACCGGGCCGAGTTCTGTGGGTGGATCAGTGTGATGGAGGGGCTGCAGGCCTCTGTGGAGCTTGGCTTAGGTGTTTGTCCCGGGAAGCTGTGTAAGTTCGAGATACTTCTGCTGCCCAAAGACCTGAGTTCACAGGTCAGTTTCCAGAACCTGAAAGGGCAGACAGTGGAAGATCTGCCTGTCATCAGCTTACTGGTGAGGCTCTGAGGTACTTTCAGACTTGCCCAGTCCTTGTGAAGTCGACTTTAGGGGAGTCACGAAGAGAAGCTGGCCGAAAAGCTGGCTGCACGGATTGAGGAGAGATGCGAACACATGGATGAGAGATGTTCTGCTACAATGGAGAATACAGGCGTGGAGACAGCTGTAGAGGATACCAGGCTCAAAAGACATTCAGGAGACATATTGAACCTCGCTGATACTGGCAGAAACATACGGAGTGCCAACGTGGACTTGAGGAAGTTCCTCAATTCTCTTCTCCAAGAACGGGTCCAAGGTCCCTGACGTGTGCAAGAGAAGAGATGGCAGAGATGATCAAAACGCTCCTGTTCTTGGAAGAGGTCGTGAGGATCCACACGTCCCAAGGGGCCTTCCCAAGCCATTCAGACCAAAATTCACCAAGCCCAGGTAAGCCTTTTCCCAGGTTTGGGCCTAGCTAGCAAGCACTTGCCCTTACCTCCCCTCCACTCACGCATCCATTTTGAAGGTTCAGTACCTGAGCGGCAATGAAGCCATTAGGAGAAGGGCAAGTCCCTCCTAGAATCAGATTTCCTCCAGCTTCACACTCTGTGAACAACAGTGAACTCCTTAAAGGTCAAATAATCTCGGCTGAAATAGATAGGAATTGAATAGTTAGCTCACACCTAGAAACGATGACCTTCTGCTAGATTCAGCAAATGTTGTGTTTATGTCTTCCCTGGGGTGAAGGGAGTGTGGTAAGTGAGGGGAATCTTTGACTGAACTTGAATCTGTATTAGGCCTCAGTTTTTCAAGACAGTATAGGTAAATAGTACAAGTCAGAAAGTGAAGTGTACTGTAAAAGTCGCCAATGAAATTAAAGACACAGCTTATGTGGATCGTCTTTCACTTGAGTCAAGCCCCCGGGGGCACTATATCATGTGGGTGCAGACTTGGTTGCGTTAAATGGCTTTACCCAACATGATCGGAAGATTAACTGTTCCCATCACTGATAGAAGAACACCTGGTTCTCCATAGACTAGCATAACTGCAGCAGGGTTCTCCTAGCTATAATGCCTCTAGGTGCTTTTGGATTCAAACCTAAATGTATATATTTGGTTTGTTTCCTCTTGTATTTTCCTAGAGAGGGATGTTACCCCTTGAAATGCCAACATTGGCCAGTAGGTGACAAATAGGACTAAAGGGCACCACATGCCCAAGTGTATCCAAGGTTGGGGGTTATTTCATGTTTCCAATAGTTATTTCATGGTTCCTGTTGGTCTCGGAGGCTTCAACCGTAAAGAGCTGACATGACCCCTTTAACAGTTTGGACTGCTAGTTTGCATTCTATCTGTCTAGGTTTTCCGTAGAGCTGACAAAATGTTACCAAAATTGACAAGTCTGGCTTCTAGGTCGATTTAGTGTGTTTCAAAAAATAACTTCATTTTCGTATAACTCCCAAAACATGGAAATGAATTCTGTTAAAATTCTTAAAGACTGCAAATGAGATATCAACACAATGTCAAAACAGGTTTCTTTGGACAACCCCTCCCACCACGGCTGTATAGAAACCAAGAGCTAAGCAAATATCACAGTTCTATGAAATGTATCTGGATAGTGTTGATTCATCGATGCCCAGTTGGCAGAGAAGAAGTGCAACCTGCACTCACGCGCTCCCTTGTACAGAGAAATGTAAAACTCCACTCACCCAGCCTTTGGCACAGGACACTTGCCGAAGAGAGGTCTGTTACTTCCAAAGACAGGATGAGGCCTCAGGACACCTGGAAGCAGGAGAAGGCAAAGCAGGGAATGGAAACCAGTGCAGGGTCTGACCAACAAGGGTGAAACCCTGTTTAACTTGGACGCACCCTCTCAAGCGGACAGGAGACATGAGATTGAAGGTGATGTGCTGAGATTTACAAGAGTGCACAGCAGATGCTTGGCTGACAGAACTCAAAGAAACCAGCGCAAAATATCCCCACAGTTGATTCTGAGACCAAGATCCGTGATGCCAAATTACAGTTAGCAGGAGCATCGGTAAGTGAGGTATAGGGCTACGGTTGATGGCATACACTGAGTCTCAGGGATCTGGAGTGCATTGTGGGATGTGGTGGGTCTAATCAAGAGAGCAAACCGAACAGTGTACCAACGATAAATCAACCACACTGGTCACGCGGTTGAGATTACCGATCTGTCCCATGGCCACACCCAGTGCATCTGCAGGACCAGGGACCAATTGGGCATTTTGCCAATAGAGCACGTGTGGGGCTGAATCAGAGCTATCGTGCATCTGGTCTGAGGGATCCAGGGGGCCTTGGGTTTGAAATCAGAATGAAAAGCCTTAGGATCTGCTACATTCATAACCTGGGCTGGGATTATGGTTTGGTTTGAGGCACAGGATGCGCAACAGCTCTGTGGTGGCCTTCGTGCACCCGTGCCACAAGGATGATAGGACAAGGTAGAGTGGTCCAAGTCCACAGCGTGAGAAGAGGAAGCATTTCCTTCAGCACTATCTCCCAAAATCGGATGCTACATTTTGGATGGCACCGGCACGGTACGGCAGCGAGGACACCAAGGTCGGTCTGCGGGATCATTCCAGCAGGCCCTGATGTGTGACATCCATGGATGGGCTTCCACTGGTGTTTCAGTAGACAGAGAAGCTCTGGGAAGAACTGCTTTCATTGGGACATTCCCGTGGCACTACAAAGCACAAGCGCACTCTCAGTTTGCTGTTTTGGAAACACTCCAAAATGACATAGAGCAGAATGCAGAGCTGAGAACCTTTAGAATCCTCATTTCCACAAGAGGCCGTGTCCTGCGCACTTTCAGAATTGTGAGATAAGCGTAATCAAAATGAAGTTATGCTAATCGAAATAGTATGGGTTGTTCATCACAACAAATGCAACACCAGCAATTGGAGATATACCAGACAACACACAGGAAGAGAATATGTCATCAATGTCTAGGAGAAATTGTCCTCACAGAAATCCCTTGGAATTGTGTAGAGACAAGATTCTAAAATTTTCACTTAACATAGCCCTAAAAATCTACATTATATACCTGATATTACCTGACCAGTAGAGATGAAGAAGTACAGTAAAAGAAATAGGAAGTACCATTTTCAGTTCCAAAGATATTGAAGGCCCAAAAGAGAAGCTTTCAAACAACTAGACTGCAAAAACCTATGCAGTCCAAGTGTTGAAAATGGAGGTCAGGAAAACACTGAAGAACAAAAGGGTCTCAGAATCACAAAAGGCAGAATACCAGAAAAGGGGAAGAGAAAGTCTAAAGACGAGCCAAAAGATATCAGAAAACTCAGTGGATGTGATAATATCAGGGCTAAAATTCAGTCCTTAGCAGACTAGATAATGCAGAGGGACGCGTGAATGACTGTGAAGACAGGGGAACAGAAATCCCTCGGTCAGATTCGGACATAGGAAAGCAAGTGCAAAACAATGAAAATATTGCTGTTGTATCCTGGGTTAAGACAGGGCATGAAAGACTAGAATTCATAAGAGTCCCAGATGGAAAAGCAAGAGATAAAGAAATAAAATATGTCTGAAAATTTATCTGTAGTAATATCAGACTGAAACTTGTTGAAAGCCAAGAAAAAATCATCTATGCGAATTCAGGAATTACACAGCATCCAAAGGAGGTGGAATCCCAATAGACCTACAAGCAGCTGTATGATTCCAATCAACAAAGTTCACGAATATCACAGTGATTTAAAATGCACCTGGAGGAAACAACATAGTCACAAGGGAACCTCCAGAGGGGTTTCAGCTTATAACTCGGCAGCAATATTGCAGGACAGGGAGGAGTGCCAGGACACAGACCATATCCTGAATGGCCAAAGGCTGCCACCTAGGGTAGCCTATGCCACATGACCACCATTTCTAATAACGGCAGAGCTAGAGCAATCCACAGACCGGCAAATCATAAAAGAATTCAGCAGTTCAAAACTTCTTCTAAAAGGAAGGTTGAGAATACTCCCCGGAATAGAAAAGCAGCAAGATGAAATGGAAAGAAGAAAACCATTATTGGAAATGCAAGAAGAGCATGAGTGGCAAAGAAGAAACAAGAAGAAGGCAAGGAGGACATCAAAACCTTAAAGATTGGAGAGGGAAGCAGGAAATCATAGGTGATTGGAAGCACTCTCTTAAGTGAATCAGCTTATTTGACTCTCTGTTTGAAGCGAAAGGAG
Source organism: Vicugna pacos (assembly GCF_048564905.1). Lineage (NCBI taxonomy): Eukaryota > Metazoa > Chordata > Mammalia > Artiodactyla > Camelidae > Vicugna > Vicugna pacos. Next base: position 4,665,835 of record NW_027328741.1, read on the forward strand.
AGATGCATGTCCTGACGTGTTTGCAAAACAAGCGAGAAGCAGACCAACAAAGAATCAAACCAACAAACATGCACCAAAATGGTACGGTTGGCTGACATATACCATGGGAAACATGATTATTCAAAAGAAAATACTCAAGGTGATGTCAAGTATCATTCAGCACGCATCGATACAGTATTGCGGCTTGCATGTACTCAGAACACTTGTATTCGGAAATCAGAGGCGTGCATTCATATTCGTAAATATAGATTCATAAGAGCATATCGTGACCTCACCCAAATGCCGATTTGGAATCCACTGGATTCCTAGTCCGTGATGTAGTCTTGTATGTCTTCCAACAGGAAGAAGGAATGCCATATTCTATGCTACGTAGAGAAGAATTGTAAGAAGCCTATAACAAAGGCAAGTAGCTCTGCCAAAGTGTACTAAGAGCAAAAGAGACAGACAGTAAAGTGCACATTGGGGTTGGTTTCATTTCTTGGAATTTCAGCCCCCATGAAACCAATAGATCCATGTCCTGAGAGTGTGGGTTTTTCAGCAGAAATCATGCGACGCATATGTATTCCGGTTGTACGGATATTATAGGAACATAAGCTTCCTTTACTGGGTCTCTGTGTACTGTGAACTCTTAGAAAGTTTAAAGACGTGCAAAACCTTCAACTGAAAAGGGACACACTTCTCTCCATTGGTACAGTGCATACAGATCTGAACAAAAGGAAAGAGGGAAGAAGAAAGGCCCATGGGACGCTAGTGGGCAGAACCACATTGACTTTAGGAACCTCTCGTCGGATGCAGCCCCACCCCCAACAATGACAAGATGCAGCAGCCATTGGGGATGGCAGTTTCCGGTTGGATTCCAGGTGGAATGTTGGTGTGTTCCACGAGGCTTATTGTGGCTGTTGGATCGTAGGTAACCGGGCCGAGTTCTGTGGGTGGATCAGTGTGATGGAGGGGCTGCAGGCCTCTGTGGAGCTTGGCTTCTGTGTTTGGTCAGGGAAGCTGTGTAAGTTCGAGATACTTCTGCTGCCCAAAGACCTGAGTTCACAGGTCAGTTTCCAGAACCTGAAAGGGCAGACAGTGGAAGATCTGCCTGTCATCAGCTTACTGGTGAGGCTCTGAGGTACTTTCAGACTTGCCCAGTCCTGCTGAAGTCGACTTTAGGGGAGTCACGAAGAGAAGCTGGCCGAAAAGCTGGCTGCACGGATTGAGGAGAGATGCGAACACATGGATGAGAGATGTTCTGCTACAATGGAGAATACTGGCGTGGAGACAGCTGTAGAGGATACCAGGCTCAAAAGACATTCAGGAGACATATTGAACCTCGCTGATACTGGCAGAAACATACGGAGTGCCAACGTGGACTTGAGGAAGTTCCTCAATTCTCTTCTCCAAGAACGGGTCCAAGGTCCCTGATGTGTGCAAGAGAAGAGATGGCAGAGATGATCAAAACCTCCTGTTCTTGGAAGAGGTCGTTAGAATCCACACGTCCCAAGGGGCCTTCCCAAGCCATTCAGACCAAAATTCACCAAGCCCAGGTAAGCCTTTTCCCAGGTTTGGGCCTAGCTAGCAAGCACTTGCCCTTCCCTCCCCTCCACTCACGCATCCATTTTGAAGGTTCAGTACCTGAGTGGCAATGAAGCCATTAGGAGAAGGGCAAGTCCCTCCTAGAATCAGAGTTCCTCAAGCTTCACACTCTGTGAACAACAGTGAACTCCTTAAAGGTCAAATAGTCTCGGCTGAAATAGATAGGAATTGAATACTTAGCTCACACCTAGAAACGATGGCCTTCCGCTAGATTCAGCAAATGTTGTGTTTATGTCTTCCCTGGGGTGAAGGGAGTGTGGTAAGTGAGGGGAATCTTTGACTGTACTTGAATCTGTATTAGGCCTCAGTTTTTCAAGACAGTATAGGTAAATAGTACAAGTCAGAAAGTGAAGTGTACTGTAAAAGTCGCCAATGACATTAAAGACACAGCTTATGTGGATCGTCTTTCACTTGAGTCAAGCCCCCGGGGGCACTATATCATGTGGGTGCAGACTGGGTTGCGTTAAATGGCTTTACCCAACATGATCGGAAGATTAACTGTTCTCATCACTGATAGAAGAACACCTGGTTCTCCATAGACAAGCATAAGTGCAGCAGGGTTCTCCTAGCTATAATGCCTCTAGGTGCTTTTGGATTCAAACCTAAATGTATATATTTGGTTTGTTTCCTCTTGTATTTTCCTAGAGAGGGATGTTACCCCTTGAAATGCCAACATTGGCCAGTAGGTGACAAATAGGACTAAAGGGCACCACATGCCCAAGTGTATCCAAGGTTGGGGGTTATATCATGTTTCCAATAGTTATTCCATGGTTCCTGTTGGTCTCGGAGGCTTCAACCGTAAAGAGCTGACATGACCCCTTTAACAGTTTGGACTGCTAGTTTGCATTCTATCTGTCTAGGTTTCCGTAGAGCTGACAATATGTTACCAAAATTGACAAGTCTGGCTTCTAGGTCGATTTAGTGTGTTTCAAAAAATAACTTCATTTTCGTATAACTCCCAAAACATGGAAATTAATTCTGTTAAAATTATAAAAGACTGCAAATTAGATATCAACACAATGTCAAAACAGGTTTCTTTGGACAACCCCTCCCACCACGGCTGTATAGAAACCAAGAGCTAAGCAAATATCACAGTTCTGTGAAATGTATCTGGATAGTGTTGATTCATCGATGCCCAGTTGGCAGAGAAGAAGTGCAACCTGCACTCACGCGCTCCCTTGTACAGAGAAATGTAAAACTCCACTCACCCAGCCTTTGGCACAGGACACTTGCCGAAGAGAGGTCTGTTACTTCCAAAGACAGGATGAGGCCTCAGAACACCTGGAAGCAGGAGAAGGCAAAGCAGGGAATGGAAACCAGGGCAGGGTCTGACCAACAAGTGTGAAACCCTGTTTAACTTGGACGCACCCTCTCAAGCAAACAGGAGACATGAGATTGAAGGTGATGTGCTGAGATTTACAAGAGTGCACATCAGATGCTTGGCTGACAGAACTCAAAGATAGCAGCGCAATTTATCCCCACAGTTGATTCTGAGACCAAGATCCGTGATGCCAAATTACAGTTAGCAGGAGCATCGGTAAGTGAGGTATAGGGCTACGGTTGATGGCATACGTTGAGTCTCAGGGATCTGGAGTGCGTTGTGGGATGTGGTGGGTCTAATCAAGAGAGCAAACCGAACAGTGTACCAATGATAAATCAACCACACTGGTCGCGCGGTTGAGATTACCGATATGTCCCATGGCCACACCCAGTGCATCTGCAGGACCAGGGACCAACTGGGCATTTTGCCAATAGAGCACGTGTGGGGCTGAATCAGAGCTATCGTGCATCTGGTCTGAGGGATCCAGGGGGCCTTGGGTTTGAAATCAGATTGAAAAGCCTTAGGATCTGCTACATTCATAACCTGGGCTGGGATTATGGTTTGGTTTGAGGCACAGGATGCGCAACAGCTCTGTGGTGGCCTTCGTGCACCCGTGCCACAAGGATGATAGGACAAGGTAGAGTGGTCCAAGTCCACAGCGTGAGAAGAGGAAGCATTTCCTTCAGCACTATCTCCCAAAATCGGATGCTACATTTTGGATGGCACCGGCACGGTACGGCAGCGAGGACACCAAGGTCGGTCTGCGGGATCATTCCAGCAGGCCCTGATGTGAGACACCCATGGATGTGCTTCCACTGGTGTTTCAGTAGACAGAGAAGCTCTGGGAAGAACTGATTTCATTGGGACTTTCCCGTGGCACTACAAAGCACAAGCGCACTCTCAGTTTGCTGTTTTGGAAACACTCCAAAATGACATAGAGAAGAATGCAGATCTGACAACCTTTTGAATCCTCATTTCCACAAGAGGCCGTGTCCTGCGCACTTTCAGAATTGTGAGATAAGCGTAATCAAAATGAAGTTATGCTAATCGAAATAGTATGGGTTGTTCATCACAACAAATGCAACACCAGCAATTGGAGATATACCAGACAACACACACAGGAACAGAATATGGCATCAATGTCTAGGAGAAATTGTCCTCACAGAAATCCCTTGGAATTGCGTAGAGACAAGAGTCTAAAATTTTCACTTAACATAGCCCTAAAAATCTACATTAGATACCTGATATTACCTGACCAGTAGAGATGAAGAAGTACAGTAAAAGAAATAGGAAGTACCATTTTCAGTTCCAAAGATATTGAAGGCCCAAAAGATAAGCTTTCAAACAACTAGACTGCAAAACGCTATGCAGTCCAAGTGTTGAAAATGGAGGTCAGGAAACACTGAAGAACCAAAGGGTCTCAGAATCACAAAAGGCAGAATACCGGAAAAGGGGAAGAGAAAGTCTAAAGACGAGCCAAAAAATATCAGAAAACTCAGTGGATGTGAAAATATCAGGGCTAAAATTCAGTCCTTAGCAGACTAGATAATGCAGAGGGACGCGTGAATGACTGTGAAGACAGGGGAACAGAAATCCCTCGGTCAGATTCGGACATAGGAAAGCAAGTGCAAAACAATGAAAATATTGCTGTTGTATCCTGGGTTAAGACAGGGCATGAAAGACTAGAATTCATAAGAGTCCCAGATGGAAAAGCAAGAGATAAAGAAATAAAATATGTCTGAAAATTTATCTATAGAAATATCAGACTGAAACTTGTTGAAAACCAAGAAAAAATCATCTATGCGAATTCAGGAATTACACAGCATCCAAAGGAGGTGGAATCCCAATAGACCTACCAGCAGCTGTATGATTCCAATCAACAAAGTTCACGAATATCACAGTGATTTAAAATGCACCTGGAGGAAACAACATAGTCACAAGGGAACCTCCAGAGGGGTTTCAGCTTATAACTCGGCAGCAATATTGCAGGACAGGGAGGAGTGCCAGGACACAGACCATATCCTGAATGGCCAAATGCTGCCACCTAGGGTAGTCTATGCCACATGACCACCATTTCTAATAACGGTAGAGCTAGAGCAATCCACAGACCGGCAAATCATAAAAGAATTCAGCAGTTCAAAACTTCTTCTAAAAGGAAGGTTGAGAATACTCCCCGGAATAGAAAAGCAGCAAGATGAAATGGAAAGAAGAAAACCATTATTGGAAATGCAAGAAGAGCATGAGTGGCAAAGAAGAAACAAGAAGAAGGCAAGGAGGACATCAAAACCTTAAAGATTGGAGAGGGAAGCAGGAAATCATAGGTGATTGGAAGCACTCTCTTAAGTGAATCAGCTTATTTGACTCTCTGTTTGAAGCGAAAGGAGAGATGCATGTCCTGACGTGTTTGCAAAACAAGCGAGAAGCAGACCAACAAAGAATCAAACCAACAAACATGCACCAAAATGGTACGGTTGGCTGACATATACCATGGGAAACATGATTATTCAAAAGAAAATACTCAAGGTGATGTCAAGGATCATTCAGCACGCATCGACCCAGTATTGCGGCTTGCATGTACTCAGCACACTTGTATTCGGAAATCAGAGGCGTGCATTCATATTCGTAAATATAGATTCATAAGAGCATATCGTGACCTCACCCAAATGCCGATTTGGAATCCACTGGATTCCTTGTCCGTGATGTAGTCTTGTATGTCTTCCAACAGGATGAAGGAATGCCATATTCTACGCTACGTAGAGAAGAATTGTAAGAAGCCTATAACAAAGGCAAGTAGCTCTGCCAAAGTGTACTAAGAGCAAAAGAGACAGACAGTAACGTGCACATTGGGGTTGGTTTCATTTCTTGGAAATTCAGCCCCCATGAAACCAATAGATCCATGTCCTGAGAGTGTGGGTTTTTCAGCAGAAATCATGCGACGCATATGTATTCCGGTTGTACGGATATTATAGGAACATAAGTCTCCTTTACTGGGTCTCTGTGTACTGTGAACTCTTAGAAAGTTTAAAGACGTGTGAAAACTTCAACTGAAAAGGGACACACTTCTCTCCATTGGTACTGTGCATACAGATCTGAACAAAAGGAAAGAGGGAAGAAGAAAGGCCCATGGGACGCTAGTGGGCAGAACCACATTGACTTTAGGAACCTCTCGTCGGATGCAGCCCCTCCCCCAACACTGACAAGATGCAGCAGCCATTGGGGATGGCAGTTACCGGTTGGATTCCAGGTGGAATGTTGGTGTGTTCCACGAGGCTTGTTGTGGCTGTTGGATCCTAGGTAACCGGGCCGAGTTCTGTGGGTGGATCAGTGTGATGGAGGGGCTGCAGGCCTCTGTGGAGCTTGGCTTAGGTGTTTGGTCCGGGAAGCTGTGTAAGTTCGAGATACTTCTGCTGCCCAAAGACCTGAGTTCACAGGTCAGTTTCCAGAACCTGAAAGGGCAGACAGTGGAAGATCTGCCTGTCATCAGCTTACTGGTGAGGCTCCGAGGTACTTTCAGACTTGCCCAGTCCTGGTGAAGTCGACTTTAGGGGAGTCACGAAGAGAAGCTGGCCGAAAAGCTGGCTGCACGGATTGAGGAGAGATGCGAACACATGGATGAGAGATGTTCTGCTACAATGGAGAATACTGGCGTTGAGACAGCTGTAGAGGATACCAGGCTCAAAAGACATTCAGGAGACATATTGAACCTCGCTGATACTGGCAGAAACATACGGAGTGCCAACGTGGACTTGAGGAAGTTCCTCAATTCTCTTCTCCAAGAACGGGTCCAAGGTCCCTGACGTGTGCAAGAGAAGAGATGGCAGAGATGATCAAAACGCTCCTGTTCTTGGAAGAGGTCGTGAGGATCCACACGTCCCAAGGGGCCTTCCCAAGCCATGCAGACCAAAATTCACCAAGCCCAGGTAAGCCTTTTCCCAGGTTTGGGCCTAGCTAGCAAGCACTTGCCCTTCCCTCCCCTCCACTCACGCATCCATTTTGAAGTTTCAGTACCTGAGCGGCAATGAAGCCATTAGGAGAAGGGCAAGTCCCTCCTAGAATCAGAGTTCCTCCAGCTTCACATTCTGTGAACAACAGTGAAATCCTTAAAGGTCAAATAATCTCGGCTGAAATAGATAGGAATTGAATACATAGCTCACACCTTGAAACGCTGGCCTTCCGCTAGATTCAGCAAATGTTGTGTTTATGTCTTCCCTGGGGTGAAGGGAGTGTGGTAAGTGAGGGGAATCTTTGACTGAACTTGAATCTGTATTAGGCCTCAGTTTTTCAAGACAGTATAGGTAAATAGTACAAGTCAGAAAGTGAAGTGTACTGTAAAAGTCGCCAAAGACATTAAAGACACAGCTTATGTGGATCGTCTTTCAATTGAGTCAAGCCCCCGGGGGCACTATATCATGTGGGTGCAGACTGGGTTGCGTTAAATGGCTTTACCCAACATGATCGGAAGATTAACTGTTCTCATCACTGATAGAAGAACACGTGGTTCTCCATAGACAAGCATAAGTGCAGCAGGGTTCTCCTAGCTATAATGCCTCTAGGTGCTTTTGGATTCAAACCTAAATGTATATATTTGGTTTGTTTCCTCTTGTATTTTCCTAGAGAGGGATGTTACCCCTTGAAATGCCAACATTGGCCAGTAGGTGACAAATAGGACTAAAGGGCACCATATGCCCAAGTGTATCCAAGGTTGGGGGTTATTTCATGTTTCCAATAGTTATTTCATGGTTCCTGTTGGTCTCGGAGGCTTCAACCGTAAAGAGCTGACATGACCCCTTTAACAGTTTGGACTGCTAGTTTGCATTCTATCTGTCTAGGTTTTCCGTAGAGCTGACACAATGTTACCAAAATTGACAAGTCTGGCTTCTAGGTCGATTTAGTGTGTTTCAAAAAATAACTTCATTTTCGTATAACTCCCAAAACATGGAAATGAATTCTGTTAAAATTCTAATAGTCTGCAAATGAGATATCAACACAATGTCAAAACAGTTTTCTTTGGACAACCCCTCCCACCACGGCTGTATAGAAACCAAGAGCTAAGCAAATATCACATTTCTGTGAAATGTATCTGGATAGGGTTGATTCATCGATGCCCAGTTGGCAGAGAAGAAGTGCAACCTGCACTCACGCGCTCCCTTGTACAGAGAAATGTAAAACTCCACTCACACAGCCTTTGGCACAGGACACTTGCCGAAGGGAGGTCTGTTACTTCCAAAGACAGGATGAGGCCTCAGGACACCTGGAAGCAGGAGAAGGCAAAGCAGGGAATGGAAACCAGTGCAGGGTCTGACCAACAAGGGTGAAACCCTGTTTAACTTGGACGCACCCTCTCAAGCGGACAGGAGGCATGAGATTGAAGGTGATGTGCTGAGATTTACAAGAGTGCACAGCAGATGCTTGGCTGACAGAACTCAAAGAAACCAGCGCAAAATATCCCCACAGTTGATTCTGAGACCAAGATCCGTGATGCCAAATTACAGTAAGCAGGAGCATCGGTAAGTGAGGTATAGGGCTACGGTTGATGGCATACGCTGAGTCTCAGGGATCTGGAGAGTGTTGTGGGATATGGTGGGTCTAATCAAGAGAGCAAACCGAACAGTGTACCAATGATAAATCAACCACACTGGTCGCGTGGTTGAGATTACCGATATTTCCCATGGCCACACCCAGTGCATCTGCAGGACCAGGGACCAATTGGGCATTTTGCCAATAGAGCACGTGTGGGGCTGAATCAGAGCTATCGTGCATCTGGTCTGAGGGATCCAGGGGGCCTTGGGTTTGAAATCAGAATGAAAAGTCTTAGGATCTGCTACATTCATAACCTGGGCTGGGATTATGGTTTGGTTTGAGGCACAGGATGCGCAACAGCTCTGTGGTGGCCTTCGTGCAACCGTGCCACAAGGATGATAGGACAAGGTAGAGTGGTCCAAGTCCACAGCGTGAGAAGAGGAAGCATTTCCTCAGCACTATCTCCCAAAATCGGATGCTACATTTTGGATGGCACCGGCACGGTACGGCAGCGAGGACACCAAGGTCGGTCTGCGGGATCATTCCAGCAGGCCCTGATTTGTGACATCCATGGATGTGCTTCCACTGGTGTTTCAGTAGACAGAGAAGCTCTGGGAAGAACTGCTTTCATTGGGACATTCCCGTGGCACTACAAAGCACAAGCGCACTCCCAGTTTGCTGTTTTGGAAACAGTCCAAAATGACATAGAGCAGAATGCAGAGCTGAGAACCTTTAGAATCCTCATTTCCACAAGAGGCCGTGTCCTGCGCACTTTCAGAATTGTGAGATAAGCGTAATCAAAATGAAGTTATGCTAATCGAAATAGTATGGGTTGTTCATCACAACAAATGCAACACCAGCAATTGGAGATATACCAGACAACACACACAGGAAGAGAATATGGCATCAATGTCTAGGAGAAATTGTCCTCACAGAAATCCCTTGGAATTGCGTAGAGACAAGAGTCTAAAATTTTCACTTAACATAGCCCTAAAAATCTACATTAGATACCTGATATTACCTGACCAGTAGAGATGAAGAAGTACAGTAAAAGAAATAGGAAGTACCATTTTCAGTTCCAAAGATATTGAAGGCCCAAAAGATAAGCTTTCAAGCAACTAGACTGCAAAACGCTATGCAGTCCAAGTGTTGAAAATGGAGGTCAGGAAAACACTGAAGAATCAAAGGGTCTCAGAATCACAAAAGGCAGAATACCAGAAAAGGGGAAGAGAAAGTCTAAAGACGAGCCAAAAGATATCAGAAAACTCAGTGGATGTGATAATATCAGGGCTAAAATTCAGTCCTTAGCAGACTAGATAATGCAGAGGGACGCGTGAATGACTGTGAAGACAGGGGAACAGAAATCCCTCGGTCAGATTCGGACATAGGAAAGCAAGTGCAAAACAATGAAAATATTGCTGTTGTATCCTGGGTTAAGACAGGGCATGAAAGACTAGAATTCATAAGAGTCCCAGATGGAAAAGCAAGAGATAAAGAAATAAAATATGTCTGAAAATTTATCTGTAGAAATATCAGACTGAAACTTGTTGAAAGCCAAGACAAAATCATCTATGCGAATTCAGGAATTACACAGCATCCAAAGGAGGTGGAATCCCAATAGACCTACCAGCAGCTGTATGATTCCAATCAACAAAGTTCACGAATATCACAGTGATTTAAAATGCACCTGGAGGAAACAACATAGTCACAAGGGAACCTCCAGAGGGGTTTCAGCTTATAACTCGGCAGCAATATTGCAGGACAGGGAGGAGTGCCAGGACACAGACCATATCCTGAATGGCCAAATGCTGCCACCTAGGGTAGCCTATGCCACATGACCACCATTTCTAATAACCGTAGAGCTAGAGCAATCCACAGACCGGCAAATCATAAAAGAATTCAGCAGTTCAAAACTTCTTCTAAAAGGAAGGTTGAGAATACTCCCCGGAATAGAAAAGCAGCAAGATGAAATGGAAAGAAGAAAACCATTATTGGAAATGCAAGAAGAGCATGAGTGGCAAAGAAGAAACAAGAAGAAGGCAAGGAGGACATCAAAACCTTAAAGATTGGAGAGGGAAGCAGGAAATCATAGGTGATTGGAAGCACTCTCTTAAGTGAATCAGCTTATTTGACTCTCTGTTTGAAGCGAAAGGAGAGATGCATGTCCTGACGTGTTTGCAAAACAAGCGAGAAGCAGACCAACAAAGAATCAAACCAACAAACATGCACCAAAATGGTACGGTTGGCTGACATATACCATGGGAAACATGATTATTCAAAAGAAAATACTCAAGGTGATGTCAAGGATCATTCAGCACGCATCGACCCAGTATTGCGGCTTGCATGTACTCAGCACACTTGTATTCGGAAATCAGAGGCGTGCATTCATATTCGTAAATATAGATTCATAAGAGCATATCGTGACCTCACCCAAATGCCGATTTGGAATCCACTGGATTCCTTGTCCGTGATGTAGTCTTGTATGTCTTCCAACAGGATGAAGGAATGCCATATTCTACGCTACGTAGAGAAGAATTGTAAGAAGCCTATAACAAAGGCAAGTAGCTCTGCCAAAGTGTACTAAGAGCAAAAGAGACAGACAGTAACGTGCACATTGGGGTTGGTTTCATTTCTTGGAAATTCAGCCCCCATGAAACCAATAGATCCATGTCCTGAGAGTGTGGGTTTTTCAGCAGAAATCATGCGACGCATATGTATTCCGGTTGTACGGATATTATAGGAACATAAGTCTCCTTTACTGGGTCTCTGTGTACTGTGAACTCTTAGAAAGTTTAAAGACGTGTGAAAACTTCAACTGAAAAGGGACACACTTCTCTCCATTGGTACTGTGCATACAGATCTGAACAAAAGGAAAGAGGGAAGAAGAAAGGCCCATGGGACGCTAGTGGGCAGAACCACATTGACTTTAGGAACCTCTCGTCGGATGCAGCCCCTCCCCCAACACTGACAAGATGCAGCAGCCATTGGGGATGGCAGTTACCGGTTGGATTCCAGGTGGAATGTTGGTGTGTTCCACGAGGCTTGTTGTGGCTGTTGGATCCTAGGTAACCGGGCCGAGTTCTGTGGGTGGATCAGTGTGATGGAGGGGCTGCAGGCCTCTGTGGAGCTTGGCTTAGGTGTTTGGTCCGGGAAGCTGTGTAAGTTCGAGATACTTCTGCTGCCCAAAGACCTGAGTTCACAGGTCAGTTTCCAGAAGCTGAAAGGGCAGACAGTGGAAGATCTGCCTGTCATCAGCTTACTGGTGAGGCTCCGAGGTACTTTCAGACTTGCCCAGTCCTGGTGAAGTCGACTTTAGGGGAGTCACGAAGAGAAGCTGGCCGAAAAGCTGGCTGCACGGATTGAGGAGAGATGCGAACACATGGATGAGAGATGTTCTGCTACAATGGAGAATACTGGCGTGGAGACAGCTGTAGAGGATACCAGGCTCAAAAGACATTCAGGAGACATATTGAACCTCGCTGATACTGGCAGAAACATACGGAGTGCCAACGTGGACTTGAGGAAGTTCCTCAATTCTCTTCTCCAAGAACGGGTCCAAGGTCCCTGACGTGTGCAAGAGAAGAGATGGCAGAGATGATCAAAACGCTCCTGTTCTTGGAAGAGGTCGTGAGGATCCACACGTCCCAAGGGGCCTTCCCAAGCCATGCAGACCAAAATTCACCAAGCCCAGGTAAGCCTTTTCCCAGGTTTGGGCCTAGCTAGCAAGCACTTGCCCTTCCCTCCCCTCCACTCACGCATCCATTTTGAAGGTTCAGTACCTGAGCGGCAATGAAGCCATTAGGAGAAGGGCAAGTCCCTCCTAGAATCAGAGTTCCTCCAGCTTCACATTCTGTGAACAACAGTGAACTCCTTAAAGATCAAATAATCTCGGCTGAAATAGATAGGAATTGAATACATAGCTCACACCTTGAAACGATGGCCTTCCGCTAGATTCAGCAAATGTTGTGTTTATGTCTTCCCTGGGGTGAAGGGAGTGTGGTAAGTGAGGGGAATCTTTGACTGAACTTGAATCTGTATTAGGCCTCAGTTTTTCAAGACAGTATAGGTAAATAGTACAAGTCAGAAAGTGAAGTGTACTGTAAAAGTCGCCAATGACATTAAAGACACAGCTTATGTGGATCGTCTTTCAATTGAGTCAAGCCCCCGGGGGCACTATATCATGTGGGTGCAGACTGGGTTGCGTTAAATGGCTTTACCCAACATGATCGGAAGATTAACTGTTCTCATCACTGATAGAAGAACACGTGGTTCTCCATAGACAAGCATAAGTGCAGCAGGGTTCTCCTAGCTATAATGCCTCTAGGTGCTTTTGGATTCAAACCTAAATGTATATATTTGTTTTGTTTCCTCTTGTATTTTCCTAGAGAGGGATGTTACCCCTTGAAATGCCAACATTGGCCAGTAGGTGACAAATAGGACTAAAGGGCACCATATGCCCAAGTGTATCCAAGGTTGGGGGTTATTTCATGTTTCCAATAGTTATTTCATGGTTCCTGTTGGTCTCGGAGGCTTCAACCGTAAAGAGCTGACATGACCCCTTTAACAGTTTGGACTGCTAGTTTGCATTCTATCTGTCTAGGTTTTCCGTAGAGCTGACACAATGTTACCAAAATTGACAAGTCTGGCTTCTAGGTCGATTTAGTGTGTTTCAAAAAATAACTTCATTTTCGTATAACTCCCAAAACATGGAAATGAATTCTGTTAAAATTCTAATAGTCTGCAAATGAGATATCAACACAATGTCAAAACAGTTTTCTTTGGACAACCCCTCCCACCACGGCTGTATAGAAACCAAGAGCTAAGCAAATATCACATTTCTGTGAAATGTATCTGGATAGGGTTGATTCATCGATGCCCAGTTGGCAGAGAAGAAGTGCAACCTGCACTCACGCGCTCCCTTGTACAGAGAAATGTAAAACTCCACTCACACAGCCTTTGGCACAGGACACTTGCCGAAGGGAGGTCTGTTACTTCCAAAGACAGGATGAGGCCTCAGGACACCTGGAAGCAGGAGAAGGCAAAGCAGGGAATGGAAACCAGTGCAGGGTCTGACCAACAAGGGTGAAACCCTGTTTAACTTGGACGCACCCTCTCAAGCGGACAGGAGGCATGAGATTGAAGGTGATGTGCTGAGATTTACAAGAGTGCACAGCAGATGCTTGGCTGACAGAACTCAAAGAAACCAGCGCAAAATATCCCCACAGTTGATTCTGAGACCAAGATCCGTGATGCCAAATTACAGTAAGCAGGAGCATCGGTAAGTGAGGTATAGGGCTACGGTTGATGGCATACGCTGAGTCTCAGGGATCTGGAGAGTGTTGTGGGATATGGTGGGTCTAATCAAGAGAGCAAACCGAACAGTGTACCAATGATAAATCAACCACACTGGTCGCGTGGTTGAGATTACCGATATTTCCCATGGCCACACCCAGTGCATCTGCAGGACCAGGGACCAATTGGGCATTTTGCCAATAGAGCACGTGTGGGGCTGAATCAGAGCTATCGTGCATCTGGTCTGAGGGATCCAGGGGGCCTTGGGTTTGAAATCAGAATGAAAAGCCTTAGGATCTGCTACATTCATAACCTGGGCTGGGATTATGGTTTGGTTTGAGGCACAGGATGCGCAACAGCTCTGTGGTGGCCTTCGTGCAACCGTGCCACAAGGATGATAGGACAAGGTAGAGTGGTCCAAGTCCACAGCGTGAGAAGAGGAAGCATTTCCTCAGCACTATCTCCCAAAATCGGATGCTACATTTTGGATGGCACCGGCACGGTACGGCAGCGAGGACACCAAGGTCGGTCTGCGGGATCATTCCAGCAGGCCCTGATTTGTGACATCCATGGATGTGCTTCCACTGGTGTTTCAGTAGACAGAGAAGCTCTGGGAAGAACTGCTTTCATTGGGACATTCCCGTGGCACTACAAAGCACAAGCGCACTCCCAGTTTGCTGTTTTGGAAACAGTCCAAAATGACATAGAGCAGAATGCAGAGCTGAGAACCTTTAGAATCCTCATTTCCACAAGAGGCCGTGTCCTGCGCACTTTCAGAATTGTGAGATAAGCGTAATCAAAATGAAGTTATGCTAATCGAAATAGTATGGGTTGTTCATCACAACAAATGCAACACCAGCAATTGGAGATATACCAGACAACACACACAGGAAGAGAATATGGCATCAATGTCTAGGAGAAATTGTCCTCACAGAAATCCCTTGGAATTGCGTAGAGACAAGAGTCTAAAATTTTCACTTAACATAGCCCTAAAAATCTACATTAGATACCTGATATTACCTGACCAGTAGAGATGAAGAAGTACAGTAAAAGAAATAGGAAGTACCATTTTCAGTTCCAAAGATATTGAAGGCCCAAAAGATAAGCTTTCAAGCAACTAGACTGCAAAACGCTATGCAGTCCAAGTGTTGAAAATGGAGGTCAGGAAAACACTGAAGAATCAAAGGGTCTCAGAATCACAAAAGGCAGAATACCAGAAAAGGGGAAGAGAAAGTCTAAAGACGAGCCAAAAGATATCAGAAAACTCAGTGGATGTGATAATATCAGGGCTAAAATTCAGTCCTTAGCAGACTAGATAATGCAGAGGGACGCGTGAATGACTGTGAAGACAGGGGAACAGAAATCCCTCGGTCAGATTCGGACATAGGAAAGCAAGTGCAAAACAATGAAAATATTGCTGTTGTATCCTGGGTTAAGACAGGGCATGAAAGACTAGAATTCATAAGAGTCCCAGATGGAAAAGCAAGAGATAAAGAAATAAAATATGTCTGAAAATTTATCTGTAGAAATATCAGACTGAAACTTGTTGAAAGCCAAGACAAAATCATCTATGCGAATTCAGGAATTACACAGCATCCAAAGGAGGTGGAATCCCAATAGACCTACCAGCAGCTGTATGATTCCAATCAACAAAGTTCACGAATATCACAGTGATTTAAAATGCACCTGGAGGAAACAACATAGTCACAAGGGAACCTCCAGAGGGGTTTCAGCTTATAACTCGGCAGCAATATTGCAGGACAGGGAGGAGTGCCAGGACACAGACCATATCCTGAATGGCCAAATGCTGCCACCTAGGGTAGCCTATGCCACATGACCACCATTTCTAATAACGGTAGAGCTAGAGCAATCCACAGACCGGCAAATCATAAAAGAATTCAGCAGTTCAAAACTTCTTCTAAAAGGAAGGTTGAGAATACTCCCCGGAATAGAAAAGCAGCAAGATGAAATGGAAAGAAGAAAACCATTATTGGAAATGCAAGAAGAGCATGAGTGGCAAAGAAGAAACAAGAAGAAGGCAAGGAGGACATCAAAACCTTAAAGATTGGAGAGGGAAGCAGGAAATCATAGGTGATTGGAAGCACTCTCTTAAGTGAATCAGCTTATTTGACTCTCTGTTTGAAGCGAAAGGAGAGATGCATGTCCTGACGTGTTTGCAAAACAAGCGAGAAGCAGACCAACAAAGAATCAAACCAACAAACATGCACCAAAATGGTACGGTTGGCTGACATATACCATGGGAAACATGATTATTCAAAAGAAAATACTCAAGGTGATGTCAAGGATCATTCAGCACGCATCGACCCAGTATTGCGGCTTGCATGTACTCAGCACACTTGTATTCGGAAATCAGAGGCGTGCATTCATATTCGTAAATATAGATTCATAAGAGCATATCGTGACCTCACCCAAATGCCGATTTGGAATCCACTGGATTCCTTGTCCGTGATGTAGTCTTGTATGTCTTCCAACAGGATGAAGGAATGCCATATTCTACGCTACGTAGAGAAGAATTGTAAGAAGCCTATAACAAAGGCAAGTAGCTCTGCCAAAGTGTACTAAGAGCAAAAGAGACAGACAGTAACGTGCACATTGGGGTTGGTTTCATTTCTTGGAAATTCAGCCCCCATGAAACCAATAGATCCATGTCCTGAGAGTGTGGGTTTTTCAGCAGAAATCATGCGACGCATATGTATTCCGGTTGTACGGATATTATAGGAACATAAGTCTCCTTTACTGGGTCTCTGTGTACTGTGAACTCTTAGAAAGTTTAAAGACGTGTGAAAACTTCAACTGAAAAGGGACACACTTCTCTCCATTGGTACTGTGCATACAGATCTGAACAAAAGGAAAGAGGGAAGAAGAAAGGCCCATGGGACGCTAGTGGGCAGAACCACATTGACTTTAGGAACCTCTCGTCGGATGCAGCCCCTCCCCCAACACTGACAAGATGCAGCAGCCATTGGGGATGGCAGTTACCGGTTGGATTCCAGGTGGAATGTTGGTGTGTTCCACGAGGCTTGTTGTGGCTGTTGGATCCTAGGTAACCGGGCCGAGTTCTGTGGGTGGATCAGTGTGATGGAGGGGCTGCAGGCCTCTGTGGAGCTTGGCTTAGGTGTTTGGTCCGGGAAGCTGTGTAAGTTCGAGATACTTCTGCTGCCCAAAGACCTGAGTTCACAGGTCAGTTTCCAGAACCTGAAAGGGCAGACAGTGGAAGATCTGCCTGTCATCAGCTTACTGGTGAGGCTCCGAGGTACTTTCAGACTTGCCCAGTCCTGGTGAAGTCGACTTTAGGGGAGTCACGAAGAGAAGCTGGCCGAAAAGCTGGCTGCACGGATTGAGGAGAGATGCGAACACATGGATGAGAGATGTTCTGCTACAATGGAGAATACTGGCGTGGAGACAGCTGTAGAGGATACCAGGCTCAAAAGACATTCAGGAGACATATTGAACCTCGCTGATACTGGCAGAAACATACGGAGTGCCAACGTGGACTTGAGGAAGTTCCTCAATTCTCTTCTCCAAGAACGGGTCCAAGGTCCCTGACGTGTGAAAGAGAAGAGATGGCAGAGATGATCAAAACGCTCCTGTTCTTGGAAGAGGTCGTGAGGATCCACACGTCCCAAGGGGCCTTCCCAAGCCATGCAGACCAAAATTCACCAAGCCCAGGTAAGCCTTTTCCCAGGTTTGGGCCTAGCTAGCAAGCACTTGCCCTTCCCTCCCCTCCACTCACGCATCCATTTTGAAGGTTCAGTACCTGAGCGGCAATGAAGCCATTAGGAGAAGGGCAAGTCCCTCCTAGAATCAGAGTTCCTCCAGCTTCACACTCTGTGAACAACAGTGAACTACTTAAAGGTCAAATAGTCTCGGCTGAAATAGATAGGAATTGAATACTTAGCTCACACCTAGAAACGATGGCCTTCCGCTAGATTCAGCAAATGTTGTGTTTATGTCTTCCCTGGGGTGAAGGGAGTGTGGTAAGTGAGGGGAATCTTTGACTGAACTTGAATCTGTATTAGGCCTCAGTTTTTCAAGACAGTATAGGTAAATAGTACAAGTCAGAAAGTGAAGTGTACTGTAAAAGTCGCCAATGACATTAAAGACACAGCTTATGTGGATCGTCTTTCACTTGAGTCAAGCCCCCGGGGGCACTATATCATGTGGGTGCAGACTTGGTTGCGTTAAATGGCTTTACCCAACATGATCGGAAGATTAACTGTTCTCATCACTGATAGAAGAACACCTGGTTCTCCATAGACAAGCATAACTGCAGCAGGGTTCTCCTAGCTATAATGCCTCTAGGTGCTTTTGGATTCAAACCTAAATGTATATATTTGGTTTGTTTCCTCTTGTATTTTCCTAGAGAGGGATGTTACCCCTTGAAATGCCAACATTGGCCAGTAGGTGACAAATAGGTCTAAAGGGCACCACATGCCCAAGTGTATCCAAGGTTGGGGGTTATTTCATGTTTCCAATAGTTATTTCATGGTTCCTGTTGGTCTTGGAGGCTTCAACCTTAAAGAGCTGACATGAACCCTTTAACAGTTTGGACTGCTAGTTTGCATTATATCTGTCTAGGTTTTCCGTAGAGCTGACACAATGTTACCAAAATTGACAAGTCTGACTTCTAGGTCGATTTAGTGTGTTTCAAAAAATAACTTCATTTTCGTATAAGTCCCAAAACATGGAAATGAATTCTGTTAAAATTCTTAAAGACTGCAAATGAGATATCAACACAATGTCAAAACAGGTTTCTTTGGACAACCCCTCCCACCACGGCTGTATAGAAACCAAGAGCTAAGCAAATATCAAATTTCTGTGAAATGTATCTGGATAGAGTTGATTCATCGATGCCCAGTTGGCAGAGAAGAAGTGCAACCTGCACTCACGCGCTCCCTTGTACAGAGAAATGTAAAACTCCACTCACCCAGCCTTTGGCACAGGACACTTGCCGAAGAGAGGTCTGTTACTTCCAAAGACAGGATGAGGCCTCAGGACACCTGGAAGCAGGAGAAGGCAAAGCAGGGAATGGAAACCAGTGCAGGGTCTGACCAACAAGGGTGAAACCCTGTTTAACTTGGACGCACCCTCTCAAGCGGACAGGAGGCATGAGATTGAAGGTGATGTGCTGAGATTTACAAGAGTGCACAGCAGATGCTTGGCTGACAGAACTCAAAGAAACCAGCGCAAAATATCCCCACAGTTGATTCTGAGACCAAGATCCGTGATGCCAAATTACAGTTAGCAGGAGCATCGGTAAGTGAGGTATAGGGCTACGGTTGATGGCATACGCTGAGTCTCAGGGATCTGGAGAGTGTTGTGGGATATGGTGGGTCTAATCAAGAGAGCAAACCGAACAGTGTACCAATGATAAATCAACCACACTGGTCGCGTGGTTGAGATTACCGATATATCCCATGGCCACACCCAGTGCATCTGCAGGACCAGGGACCAATTGGGCATTTTGCCAATAGAGCACGTGTGGGGCTGAATCAGAGATATCGTGCATCTGGTCTGAGGGATCCAGGGGGCCTTGGGTTTGAAATCAGAATGAAAAGCCTTAGGTTCTGCTACATTCATAACCTGGGCGGGGATTATGGTTTGGTTTGAGGCACAGGATGCGCAACAGCTCTGTGGTGGCCTTCGTGCAACCGTGCCACAAGGATGATAGGACAAGGTAGAGTGGTCCAAGTCCACAGCGTGAGAAGAGGAAGCATTTCCTTCAGCACTATCTCCCAAAATCGGATGCTACATTTTGGATGGCACCGGCACGGTACGGCAGCGAGGACACCAAGGTCGGTCTGCGGGATCATTCCAGCAGGCCCTGATGTGTGACATCCATGGATGTGCTTCCACTGGTGTTTCAGTAGACAGAGAAGCTCTGGGAAGAACTGCTTTCATTGGGACATTCCCGTGGCACTACAAAGCACAAGCGCACTCCCAGTTTGCTGTTTTGGAAACACTCCAAAATGACCTAGAGCAGAATGCAGAGCTGAGAACCTTTAGAATCCTCATTTCCACAAGAGGCCGTGTCCTGCGCACTTTCAGAATTGTGAGATAAGCGTAATCAAAATGAAGTTATGCTAATCGAAATAGTATGGGTTGTTCATCACAGCAAATGCAACACCAGCAATTGGAGATATACAAGACAACACACACAGGAACAGAATATGGCATCAATGTCTAGGAGAAATTGTCCTCACAGAAATCCCTTGGAATTGCCTAGAGACAAGAGTCTAAAATTTTCACTTAACATAGCCCTAAAAATCTACATTAGATACCTGATATTACCTGACCAGTAGAGATGAAGAAGTACAGTAAAAGAAATAGGAAGTACCATTTTCAGTTCCAAAGATATTGAAGGCCCAAAAGATAAGCTTTCAAGCAACTAGACTGCAAAACGCTATGCAGTCCAAGTGTTGAAAATGGAGGTCAGGAAAACACTGAAGAACCAAAGGGTCTCAGAATCACAAAAGGCAGAATACCAGAAAAGGGGAAGAGAAAGTCTAAAGACGAGCCAAAAGATATCAGAAAACTCAGTGGATGTGATAATATCAGGGCTAAAATTCAGTCCTTAGCAGACTAGATAATGCAGAGGGACGCGTGAATGACTGTGAAGACAGGGGAACAGAAATCCCTCGGTCAGATTCGGACATAGGAAAGCAAGTGCAAAACAATGAAAATATTGCTGTTGTATCCTGGGTTAAGACAGGGCATGAAAGACTAGAATTCATAAGAGTCCCAGATGGAAAAGCAAGAGATAAAGAAATAAAATATGTCTGAAAATTTATCTGTAGAAATATCAGACTGAAACTTGTTGAAAGCCAAGAAAAAATCATCTATGCGAATTCAGGAATTACACAGCATCCAAAGGAGGTGGAATCCCAATAGACCTACAAGCAGCTGTATGATTCCAATCAACAAAGTTCACGAATATCACAGTGATTTAAAATGCACCTGGAGGAAACAACATAGTCACAAGGGAACCTCCAGGGGGGTTTCAGCTTATAACTCGGCAGCAATATTGCAGGACAGGGAGGAGTGCCAGGACACAGACCATATCCTGAATGGCCAAATGCTGCCACCTAGGGTAGTCTATGCCACATGACCACCATTTCTAATAACGGCAGAGCTAGAGCAATCCACAGACCGGCAAATCATAAAAGAATTCAGCAGTTCAAAACTTCTTCTAAAAGGAAGGTTGAGAATACTCCCCGGAATAGAAAAGCAGCAAGATGAAATGGAAAGAAGAAAACCATTATTGGAAATGCAAGAAGAGCATGAGTGGCAAAGAAGAAACAAGAAGAAGGCAAGGAGGACATCAAAACCTTAAAGATTGGAGAGGGAAGCAGGAAATCATAGGTGATTGGAAGCACTCTCTTAAGTGAATCAGCTTATTTGACTCTCTGTTTGAAGCGAAAGGAGAGATGCATGTCCTGACGTGTTTGCAAAACAAGCGAGAAGCAGACCAACAAAGAATCAAACCAACAAACATGCACCAAAATGGTACGGTTGGCTGACATATACCATGGGAAACATGATTATTCAAAAGAAAATACTCAAGGTGATGTCAAGGATCATTCAGCACGCATCGACCCAGTATTGCGGCTTGCATGTACTCAGCACACTTGTATTCGGAAATCAGAGGCGTGCATTCATATTCGTAAATATAGATTCATAAGAGCATATCGTGACCTCACCCAAATGCCGATTTGGAATCCACTGGATTCCTTGTCCGTGATGTAGTCTTGTATGTCTTCCAACAGGATGAAGGAATGCCATATTCTACGCTACGTAGAGAAGAATTGTAAGAAGCCTATAACAAAGGCAAGTAGCTCTGCCAAAGTGTACTAAGAGCAAAAGAGACAGACAGTAACGTGCACATTGGGGTTGGTTTCATTTCTTGGAAATTCAGCCCCCATGAAACCAATAGATCCATGTCCTGAGAGTGTGGGTTTTTCAGCAGAAATCATGCGACGCATATGTATTCCGGTTGTACGGATATTATAGGAACATAAGTCTCCTTTACTGGGTCTCTGTGTACTGTGAACTCTTAGAAAGTTTAAAGACGTGTGAAAACTTCAACTGAAAAGGGACACACTTCTCTCCATTGGTACTGTGCATACAGATCTGAACAAAAGGAAAGAGGGAAGAAGAAAGGCCCATGGGACGCTAGTGGGCAGAACCACATTTACTTTAGGAACCTCTCGTCGGATGCAGCCCCTCCCCCAACACTGACAAGATGCAGCAGCCATTGGGGATGGCAGTTACCGGTTGGATTCCAGGTGGAATGTTGGTGTGTTCCACGAGGCTTGTTGTGGCTGTTGGATCCTATGTAACCGGGCCGAGTTCTGTGGGTGGATCAGTGTGATGGAGGGGCTGCAGGCCTCTGTGGAGCTTGGCTTAGGTGTTTGGTCCGGGAAGCTGTGTAAGTTCGAGATACTTCTGCTGCCCAAAGACCTGAGTTCACAGGTCAGTTTCCAGAACCTGAAAGGGCAGACAGTGGAAGATCTGCCTGTCATCAGCTTACTGGTGAGGCTCCGAGGTACTTTCAGACTTGCCCAGTCCTGGTGAAGTCGACTTTAGGAGAGTCACGAAGAGAAGCTGGCCGAAAAGCTGGCTGCACGGATTGAGGAGAGATGCGAACACATGGATGAGAGATGTTCTGCTACAATGGAGAATACTGGCGTGGAGACAGCTGTAGAGGATACCAGGCTCAAAAGTTATTCTGGAGACATATTGAACCTCGCTGATACTGGCAGAAACATACGGAGTGCCAACGTGGACTTGAGGAAGTTCCTCAATTCTCTTCTCCAAGAACGGGTCCAAGGTCCCTGACGTGTGCAAGAGAAGAGATGGCAGAGATGATCAAAACGCTCCTGTTCTTGGAAGAGGTCGTGAGAATCCACACGTCCCAAGGGGCCTTCCCAAGCCATTCAGACCAAAATTCACCAAGCCCAGGTAAGCCTTTTCCCAGGTTTGGGCCTAGCTAGCAAGCACTTGCCCTTCCCTCCCATCCACTCACGCATCCATTTTGAAGGTTCAGTACCTGAGCGGCAATGAAGCCATTAGGAGAAGGGCAAGTCCCTCCTAGAATCAGAGTTCCTCCAGCTTCACACTCTGTGAACAACAGTGAACTCCTTAAAGGTCAAATAGTCTCGGCTGAAATAGATAGGAATTGAATACTTAGCTCACACCTAGAAACGATGGCCTTCCGCTAGATTCAGCAAATGTTGTGTTTATGTCTTCCCTGGGGTGAAGGGAGTGTGGTAAGTGAGGGGAATCTTTGACTGAACTTGAATCTGTATTAGGCCTCAGTTTTTCAAGACAGTATAGGTAAATAGTACAAGTCAGAAAGTGAAGTGTACTGTAAAAGTCGCCAATGACATTAAAGACACAGCTTATGTGGATCGTCTTTCACTTGAGTCAAGCCCCCGGGGGCACTATATCATGTGGGTGCAGACTTGGTTGCGTTAAATGGCTTTACCCAACATGATCGGAAGATTAACTGTTCTCATCACTGATAGAAGAACACCTGGTTCTCCATAGACAAGCATAAGTGCAGCAGGGTTCTCCTAGCTATAATGCCTCTAGGTGCTTTTGGATTCAAACCTAAATGTATATATTTGGTTTGTTTCCTCTTGTATTTTCCTAGAGAGGGATGTTACCCCTTGAAATGCCAATATTGGCCAGTCGGTGACAAATAGGACTAAAGGGCACCACATACCCAAGTGTATCCAAGGTTGGGGGTTATTTCATTTTTCCAATAGTTATTTCATGGTTCCTGTTGGTCTCGGAGGCTTCAACCGTAAAGAGCTAACATGAACCCTTTAACAGTTTGGACTGCTAGTTTGCATTCTATCTGTCTAGGTTTTCCGTAGAGCTGACAAAATGTTACCAAAATTGACAAGTCTGGCTTCTAGGTCGATTTAGTGTGTTTCAAAAAATAACTTCATTTTCGTATAACTCCCAAAACATGGAAATGAATTCTGTTAAAATTCTTAAAGACTGCAAATGAGATATCAACACAATGTCAAAACAGGTTTCTTTGGACAACCCCTCCCACCACGGCTGTATAGAAACCAAGAGCTAAGCAAATATCACATTTCTGTGAAATGTATCTGGATAGTGTTGATTCATCGATGCCCAGTTGGCAGAGAAGAAGTGCAACCTGCACTCCCGCGCTCCCTTGTACAGAGAAATGTAAAACTTCACTCACCCAGCCTTTGGCACAGGACACTTGCCGAAGAGAGGTCTGTTACTTCCAAAGACAGGATGAGGCCTCGACACCTGGAAGCAGGAGAAGGCAAAGCAGGGAATGGAAACCAGGGCAGGGTCTGACCAAAAAGGGTGAAATCCTGTTTAACTTGGACGCACCCTCTCAAGCGGGCAGGAGACATGAGATAGAAGGTGATGTGCTGAGATTTACAAGAGTGCACAGCAGATGCTTGGCTGACAGAACTCAAAGAAACCAGCGCAAAATATCCCCACAGTTGATTCTGAGACCAAGATCCGTGATGCCAAATTACAGTTAGCAGGGGCATCGGTAAGTGAGGTATAGGGCTACGTTTGATGGCATATGCTGAGTCTCAGGGATCTGGAGTGCGTTGTGGGATGTGGTGGGTCTAATCAAGAGAGCAAACCGAACAGTGTACCAATGATAAATCAACCACACTGGTCGCGCGGTTGAGATTACCGATATGTCCCATGGCCACACCCAGTGCATCTGCAGGACCAGGGACCAATTGGGCATTTTCCAATAGAGCACGTGTGGGGCTGAATCAGAGCTATCGTGCATCTGGTCTGAGGGATCCAGGGGGCCTTGGGTTTGAAATCAGAATGAAAAGCCTTAGGATCTGCTACATTCATAACCTGGGCTGGGATTATGGTTTGGTTTGAGGCACAGGATGCGCAACAGCTCTGTGGTGGACTTCGTGCACCCGTGCCACAAGGATGATAGGACAAGGTAGAGTGGTCCAAGTCCACAGCGTGAGAAGAGGAAGCATTTCCTTCAGCACTATCTCCCAAAATCGGATGCTACATTTTGGATGGCACCGGCACGGTACGGCAGCGAGGACACCAAGGTCGGTCTGCGGGATCATTCCAGCAGGCCCTGATGTGTGACATCCATGGATGTGCTTCCACTGGTGTTTCAGTAGACAGAGAAGCTCTGGGAAGAACTACTTTCATTGGGACATACCCGTGGCACTACAAAGCACAAGCGCACTCTCAGTTTGCTGTTTTGGAAACACTCCAAAATGACATAGAGCAGAATGCAGAGCTGAGAACCTTTAGAATCCTCATTTCCACAAGAGGCCGTGTCCTGCGCACTTTCAGAATTGTGAGATAAGCGTAATCAAAATGAAGTTATGCTAATCGAAATAGTATGGGTTGTTCATCACAACAAATGCAACACCAGCAATTGGAGATATACCAGACAACACACACAGGAAGAGAATATGGCATCAATGTCTAGGAGAAATTGTCCTCACAGAAATCCCTTGGAATTGCGTAGAGACAAGAGTCTAAAATTTTCACTTAACATAGCCCTAAAAATCTACATTAGATACCTGATATTACCTGACCAGTAGAAATGAAGTCGTAGAGTAAAAGAAATAGGAAGTACCATTTTCAGTTCCAAAGATATTGAAGGCCCAAAAGATAAGCTTTCAAGCAACTAGACTGCAAAACGCTATGCAGTCCAAGTGTTGAAAATGGAGGTCAGGAAAACACTGAAGAACAAAAGGGTCTCAGAATCACAAAAGGCAGAATACCAGAAAAGGGGAAGAGAAAGTCTAAAGACGAGCCAATAGATATCAGAAAACTCAGTGGATGTGATAATATCAGGGCTAAAATTCAGTCCTGAGCAGACTAGATAATGCAGAGGGACGCGTGAATGACTGTGAAGACAGGGGAACAGAAATCCCTTGGTCAGATTCGGACATAGGAAAGCAAGTGCAAAACAATGAAAATATTGCTGTTGTATCCTGGGTTAAGACAGGGCATTAAAGACTAGAATTCATAAGAGTCCCAGATGGAAAAGCAAGAGATAAAGAAATAAAATATGTCTGAAAATTTATCTGTAGAATTATCAGACTGAAACTTGTTGAAAGCCAAGAAAAAATCATCTATGCGAATTCAGGAATTACACAGCATCCAAAGGAGGTGGAATCCCAATAGACCTACCAGCAGCTGTATGATTCCATTCAACAAAGTTCACGAATATCACAGTGATTCAAAATGCACCTGGAGGAAACAACATAGTCACAAGGGAACCTCCAGAGGGGTTTCAGCTTATAACTCGGCAGCAATATTGCAGGACAGGGAGGAGTGCCAGGACACAGACCATATCCTGAATGGCCAAAGGCTGCCACCTAGGGTAGCCTATGCCACATGACCACCATTTCTAATAACGGCAGAGCTAGAGCAATCCACAGACCGGCAAATCATAAAAGAATTCAGCAGTTCAAAACTTCTTCTAAAAGGAAGGTTGAGAATACTCCCCGGAATAGAAAAGCAGCAAGATGAAATGGAAAGAAGAAAACCATTATTGGAAATGCAAGAAGAGCATGAGTGGCAAAGAAGAAACAAGAAGAAGGCAAGGAGGACATCAAAACCTTAAAGATTGGAGAGGGAAGCAGGAAATCATAGGTGATTGGAAGCACTCTCTTAAGTGAATCAGCTTATTTGACTCTCTGTTTGAAGCGAAAGGAGAGATGCATGTCCTGACGTGTTTGCAAAACAAGCGAGAAGCAGACCAACAAAGAATCAAACCAACAAACATGCACCAAAATGGTACGGTTGGCTGACATATACCATGGGAAACATGATTATTCAAAAGAAAATACTCAAGGTGATGTCAAGGATCATTCAGCACGCATCGACCCAGTATTGCGGCTTGCATGTACTCAGCACACTTGTATTCGGAAATCAGAGGCGTGCATTCATATTCGTAAATATAGATTCATAAGAGCATATCGTGACCTCACCCAAATGCCGATTTGGAATCCACTGGATTCCTAGTCCGTGATGTAGTCTTGTATGTCTTCCAACAGGATGAAGGAATGCCATATTCTACGCTACGTAGAGAAGAATTGTAAGAAGCCTATAACAAAGGCAAGTAGCTCTGCCAAAGTGTACTAAGAGCAAAAGAGACAGACAGTAACGTGCACATTGGGGTTGGTTTCATTTCTTGGAAATTCAGCCCCCATGAAACCAATAGATCCATGTCCTGAGAGTGTGGGTTTTTCAGCAGAAATCATGCGACGCATATGTATTCCGGTTGTACGGATATTATAGGAACATAAGTCTCCTTTACTGGGTCTCTGTGTACTGTGAACTCTTAGAAAGTTTAAAGACGTGTGAAACCTTCAACTGAAAAGGGACACACTTCTCTCCATTGGTACTGTGCATACAGATCTGAACAAAAGGAAAGAGGGAAGAAGAAAGGCCCATGGGACGCTAGTGGGCAGAACCACATTTACTTTAGGAACCTCTAGTCGGATGCAGCCCCTCCCCCAACACTGACAAGATGCAGCAGCCATTGGGGATGGCAGTTACCGGTTGGATTCCAGGTGGAATGTTGGTGTGTTCCACGAGGCTTGTTGTGGCTGTTGGATCCTAGGTAACCGGGCCGAGTTCTGTGGGTGGATCAGTGTGATGGAGGGGCTTCAGGCCTCTGTGGAGCTTGGCTTAGGTGTTTGGTCCGGGAAGCTGTGTAAGTTCGAGATACTTCTGCTGCCCAAAGACCTGAGTTCACAGGTCAGTTTCCAGAACTTGAAAGGGCAGACAGTGGAAGATCTGCCTGTCATCAGCTTACTGGTGAGGCTCCGAGGTACTTTCAGACTTGCCCAGTCCTGGTGAAGTCGACTTTAGGGGAGTCACGAAGAGAAGCTGGCCGAAAAGCTGGCTGCACGGATTGAGGAGAGATGCGAACACATGGATGAGAGATGTTCTGCTCCAAAGGAGAATACTGGCGTGGAGACAGCTGTAGAGGATACCAGGCTCAAAAGACATTCAGGAGACATATTGAACCTCGCTGATACTGGCAGAAACATACGGAGTGCCAACGTGGACTTGAGGAAGTTCCTCAATTCTCTTCTCCAAGAACGGGTCCAAGGTCCCTGACGTGTGCAAGAGAAGAGATGGCAGAGATGATCAAAACGCTCCTGTTCTTGGAAGAGGTCGTGAGAATCCACACGTCCCAAGGGGCCTTCCCAAGCCATTCAGACCAAAATTCACCAAGCCCAGGTAAGCCTTTTCCCAGGTTTGGGCCTAGCTAGCAAGCACTTGCCCTTCCCTCCCCTCCACTCACGCATCCATTTTGAAGGTTCAGTACCTGAGCGGCAATGAAGCCATTAGGAGAAGGGCAAGTCCCTCCTAGAATCAGAGTTCCTCCAGCTTCACACTCTGTGAACAACAGTGAACTCCTTAAAGGTCAAATAGTCTCGGCTGAAATAGATAGGAATTGAATACTTAGCTCACACCTAGAAACGATGGCCTTCCGCTAGATTCAGCAAATGTTGTGTTTATGTTTTCCCTGGGGTGAAGGGAGTGTGGTAAGTGAGGGGAATCTTTGACTGAACTTGAATCTGTATTAGGCCTCAGTTTTTCAAGACAGTATAGGTAAATAGTACAAGTCAGAAAGTGAAGTGTACTGTAAAAGTCGCCAATGACATTAAAGACACAGCTTATGTGGATCGTCTTTCACTTGAGTCAAGCCCCCGGGGGCACTATATCATGTGGGTGCAGACTTGGTTGCGTTAAATGGCTTTACCCAACATGATCGGAAGATTAACTGTTCTCATCACTGATAGAAGAACACCTGGTTCTCCATAGACAAGCATAACTGCAGCAGGGTTCTCCTAGCTATAATGCCTCTAGGTGCTTTTGGATTCAAACCTAAATGTATATATTTGGTTTGTTTCCTCTTGTATTTTCCTAGAGAGGGATGTTACCCCTTGAAATGCCAACATTGGCCAGTAGGTGACAAATAGGACTAAAGGGCACCACATGCCCAAGTGTATCCAAGGTTGGGGGTTATTTCATGTTTCCAATAGTAATTTCATCGTTCCTGTTGGTCTCGGAGGCTTCAACCGTAAAGAGCTGACATGACCCCTTTAACAGTTTGGACTGCTTGTTTGCATTCTATCAGTCTAGGTTTTCCGTAGAGCTGACAAAATGTTACCAAAATTGACAAGTCTGGCTTCTAGGTCGATTTAGTGTGTTTCAAAAAATAACTTCATTTTCGTATAACTCCCAAAACATGGAAATGAATTCTGTTAAAATTCTTAAAGACTGCAAATGAGATATCAACACAATGTCAAAACAGGTTTCTTTGGACAACCCCTCCCACCACGGCTGTATAGAAACAAAGAGCTAAGCAAATATCACATTTCTGTGAAATGTATCTGGATAGTGTTGATTCATCGATGCCCAGTTGGCAGAGAAGAAGTGCAACCTGCACTCACGCGCTCCCTTGTACAGAGAAATGTAAAACTCCACTCACCCAGCCTTTGGCACAGGACACTTGCCGAAGAGAGGTCTGTTACTTCCAAAGACAGGATGAGGCCTCCGGACACCTGGAAGCAGGAGAAGGCAAAGCAGGGAATGGAAAGCAGTGCAGGTTCTGACCAACAAGGTTGAAACCCTGTTTAAATTGGACGCACACTCTCAAGGGGACAGGAGACATGAGATTGAAGGTGATGTGCTGAGATTTACAAGAGTGCACAGCAGATGCTTGGCTGACAGAACTCAAAGAAACCAGCGCAAAATATCCCCACAGTTGATTCGGAGACCAAGATCCGTGATGCCAAATTACAGTTAGCAGGGGCATCGGTAAGTGAGGTATAGGGCTACGGTTGATGGCATACGCTGAGTCTCAGGGATCTGGAGTGCGTTGTGGGATGTGGTGGGTCTAATCAAGAGAGCAAACCGAACAGTGTACCAATGATAAATCAACCACACTGGTCGCGCAGTTGAGATTACCGATCTGTCCCATGGCGACACCCAGTGCATCTGCAGGACCAGGGACCAATTGGGCATTTTGCCAATAGAGCACGTGTGGGGCTGAATCAGAGCTATCGTGCATCTGGTCTGAGGGATCCAGGGGGCCTTGGGTTTGAAATCAGAATGAAAAGCCTTAGGATCGGCTACATTCATAACCTGGGCTGGGATTATGGTTTGGTTTGAGGCACAGGATGCGCAACAGCTCTGTGGAGGCCTTCGTGCACCCGTGCCACAAGGATGATAGGACAAGGTAGAGTGGTCCATGTCCACAGCGTGAGAAGAGGAAGCATTTCCTTCAGCACTATCTCCCAAAATCGGATGCTACATTTTGGATGGCACCGGCACGGTACGGCAGCGAGGACACCAAGGTCGGTCTGCGGGATCATTCCAGCAGGCCCTGATGTGTGACATCCATGGATGTGCTTCCACTGGTGTTTCAGTAGACAGAGAAGCTCTGGGAAGAACTGCTTACATTGGGACATTCCCGTGGCACTAAAAAGCACAAGCGCACTCTCAGTTTGCTGTTTTGGAAACACTCCAAAATGACATAGAGCAGAATGCAGACCTGAGAACATTTAGAATCCTCATTTCCACAAGAGGCCGTGTCCTGCGCACTTTCAGAATTGTGAGATAAGCGTAATCAAAATGAAGTTATGCTAATCGAAGTAGTATGGGTTGTTCATCACAACAAATGCAACACCAGCAATTGGTGATATACCAGACAACACACACAGGAACAGAATATGGCATCAATGTGTAGGAGAAATTGTCCTCACAGAAATCCCTTGGAATTGTGTAGAGAAAAGGGTCTAAAATTTTCACTTAACATAGCCCTAAAAATCTACATTAGATACCTGATATTACCTGACCAGTAGAGATGAAGAAGTACAGTAAAAGAAATAGGAAGTACCATTTTCAGTTCCAAAGATATTGAAGGCCCAAAAGATAAGCTTTCAAGCAACTAGACTGCAAAACGCTATGCAGTCCAAGTGTTGAAAATGGAGGTCAGGAAAACACTGAAGAACAATAGGGTCTCAGAATCACAAAAGGCAGAATACCAGAAAAGGGGAAGAGAAAGTCTAAAGTCGAGCCAAAAGATATCAGAACACTCAGTGGATGTGATAATATCAGGGCTAAAATTCAGTCCTTAGCAGACTAGATAATGCAGAGGGACGCGTGAATGACTGTGAAGACAGGGGAACAGAAATCCCTCGGTCAGATTCGGACATAGGAAAGCAAGTGCAAAACAATGAAAATATTGCTGTTGTATCCTGGGTTAAGACAGGGCATGAAAGACTAGAATTCATAAGAGTCCCAGATGGAAAAGCAAGAGATAAAGAAATAAAATATGTCTGAAAATTTATCTGTAGAAATATCAGACTGAAACTTGTTGAAAGCCAAGAAAAAATCATCTATGCGAATTCAGGAATTACACAGCATCCAAAGGAGGTGGAATCCCAATAGAACTACCAGCAGCTGTATGATTCCATTCAACAAAGTTCACGAATATCACAGTGATTTAAAATGCACCTGGAGGAAACAACATAGTCACAAGGGAACCTCCAGAGGGGTTTCAGCTTATAACTCGGCAGCAATATTGCAGGACAGGGAGGAGTGCCAGGACACAGACCATATCCTGAATGGCCAAATGCTGCCACCTAGGGTAGCCTATGCCACATGACCACCATTTCTAATAACGGCAGAGCTAGAGCAATCCACAGACCGGCAAATCATAAAAGAATTCAGCAGTTCAAAACTTCTTCTAAAAGGAAGGTTGAGAATACTCCCCGGAATAGAAAAGCAGCAAGATGAAATGGAAAGAAGAAAACCATTATTGGAAATGCAAGAAGAGCATGAGTGGCAAAGAAGAAACAAGAAGAAGGCAAGGAGGACATCAAAACCTTAAAGATTGGAGAGGGAAGCAGGAAATCATAGGTGATTGGAAGCACTCTCTTAAGTGAATCAGCTTATTTGACTCTCTGTTTGAAGCGAAAGGAGAGATGCATGTCCTGACGAGTTTGCAAAACAAGCGAGAAGCAGACCAACAAAGAATCAAAGCAACAAACATGCACCAAAATGGTACGGTTGGCTGACATATACCATGGGAAACATGATTATTCAAAAGAAAATACTCAAGGTGATGTCAAGGATCATTCAGCACGCATCGACCCAGTATTGCGGCTTGCATGTACTCAGCACACTTGTATTCGGAAATCAGAGGCGTGCATTCATATTCGTAAATATAGATTCATAAGAGCATATCGTGACCTCACCCAAATGCCGATTTGGTATCCAATGGATTCCTAGTCCGTGATGTAGTCTTGTATGTCTTCCAACAGGATGAAGGAATGCCATATTCTACGCTACGTAGAGAAGAATTGTAAGAAGCCTATAACAAAGGCAAGTAGCTCTGCCAAAGTGTACTAAGAGCAAAAGAGATAGACAGTAACGTGCACATTGGGGTTGGTTTCATTTCTTGGAAATTCAGCCCCCAGGAAACCAATAGATCCATGTCCTGAGAGTGTGGGTTTTTCAGCAGAAATCATGCGACGCATAAGTATTCCGGTTGTACGGATATTATAGGAACATAAGTCTCCTTTACTGGGTCTCTGTGTACTGTGAACTCTTAGAAAGTTTAAAGACGTGTGAAACCTTCAACTGAAAAGGGACACACTTCTCTCCATTGGTACTGTGCATACAGATCTGAACAAAGGGAAAGAGGGAAGAAGAAAGGCCCATGGGACGCTAGTGGGCAGAACCACATTTACTTTAGGAACCTCTCGTCGGATGCAGCCCATCCCCCAACACTGACAAGATGCAGCAGCCATTGGGGATGGCAGTTACCGGTTGGATTCCAGGTGGAATGTTGGTGTGTTCCACGAGGCTTGTTGTGGCTGTTGGATCCTAGGTAACCGGGCCGAGTTCTGTGGGTGGATCAGTGTGATGGAGGGGCTGCAGGCCTCTGTGGAGCTTGGCTTAGGTGTTTGGTCTGGGAAGCTGTGTATGTTCGAGATACTTCTGCTGCCCAAAGACCTGAGTTCACAGGTCAGTTTCCAGAACCTGAAAGGGCAGACAGTGGAAGATCTGCCTGTCATCAGCTTACTGGTGAGGCTCCGAGGTACTTTCAGACTTGCCCAGTCCTGGTGAATTCGACTTTAGGGGAGTCACGAAGAGAAGCTGGCCGAAAAGCTGGCGGCACGGATTGAGGAGAGATGCGAACACATGGATGAGAGATGTTCTGCTACAATGGAGAATACTGGCGTGGAGACAGCTGTGGAGGATACCAGGCTCAAAAGACATTCAGGAGACATATTGAACCTCGCTGATACTGGCAGAAACATACGGAGTGCCAACGTGGACTTGAGGAAGTTCCTCAATTCTCTTCTCCAAGAACGGGTCCAAGGTCCCTGACTTGTGCAAGAGAAGAGATGGCAGAGATGATCAAAACGCTCCTGTTCTTGGAAGAGGTCGTGAGAATCCACACGTCCCAAGGGGCCTTCCCAAGCCATTCAGACCAAAATTCACCAAGCCCAGGTAAGCCTTTTCCCAGGTTTGGGCCTAGCTAGCAAGCACTTGCCCTTCCCTCCCTTCCACTCACGCATCCATTTTGAAGGTTCAGTACCTGAGCGGCAATGAAGCCATTAGGAGAAGGGCAAGTCCCTCCTAGAATCAGAGTTCCTCCAGCTTCACACTCTGTGAACAACAGTGAACTCCTTAAAGGTCAAATAGTCTCGGCTGAAATAGATAGGATTTGAATATTAGCTCAAACCTAGAAACGATGGCCTTCCGCTAGATGCAGCAAATGATGTGTTTATGTCTTCCCTGGGGTGAAGGGAGTGTGGTAAGTGAGGGGAATCTTTGACTGAACTTGAATCTGTATTAGGCCTCAGTTTGTCAAGACAGTATAGGTAAATAGTACAAGTCAGAAAGTGAAGTGTACTGTAAAAGTCGCCAATGACATTAAAGACACAGCTTATGTGGATCGTCTTTCACTTGAGTCAAGCCCCCGGGGGCACTATATCATGTGGGTGCAGACTTGGTTGCGTTAAATGGCTTTACCCAACATGATCGGAAGATTAACTCTTCTCATCACTGATAGAAGAACACCTGGTTCTCCATAGACAAGCATAACTGCAGCAGGGTTCTCCTAGCTATAATGCCTCTAGGTGCTTTTGGATTCAAACCTAAATGTATGTATTTGGTTTGTTTCCTCTTGTATTTTCCTAGAGAGGAATGTTACCCCTTGAAATGCCAACATTGGCCAGTAGGTGACAAATAGGACTAAAGGGCACCACATGCCCAAGTGTATCCAAGGTTGGGGGTTATTTCATGTTTCCAATAGTTATTTCATGGTTCCTGTTGGTCTCGGAGGCTTCAACCGTAAAGAGCTGACATGACCCCTTTAACAGTTTGGACTGCTAGTTTGCATTCTATC
Organism: Vicugna pacos; assembly: GCF_048564905.1. NCBI lineage: Eukaryota > Metazoa > Chordata > Mammalia > Artiodactyla > Camelidae > Vicugna > Vicugna pacos. The sequence continues at coordinate 4,700,016 of NW_027328741.1, forward strand.
TGTCTAGGTTTTCCGTAGAGCTGACAAAATGTTACCAAAATTGACAAGTCTGGCTTCTTGGTCGATTAAGTGTGTTTCAAAAAATAACTTATTTTCGTATAACTCCCAAAACATGGAAATGAATTCTGTTAAAATTCTTAAAGACTGCAAATGAGATATCAACACAATGTCAAAACAGGTTTCTTTGGACAACCCCTCCCACCACGGCTGTATAGAAACCAAGAGCTAAGCAAATATCACATTTCTGTGAAATGTATCTGGATAGTGTTGATTCATCGATGCCCAGTTGGCAGAGGAGAAGTGCAACCTGCACTCACGTGCTCCCTTGTACAGAAAAATGTAAAACTCCACTCACCCAGCCTTTGGCACAGGACACTTGCCGAAGAGAGGTCTGTTACTTCCAAAGACAGGATGAGGCCTCAGGACACCTGGAAGCAGGAGAAGGCAAAGCAGGGAATGGAAACCAGGGCAGGGTCTGACCAACAAGGGTGAAACCCTGTTTTACTTGGACGCACCCTCTCAAGCGGACAGGAGACATGAGATTGAAGGTGATGTGCTGAGATTTACAAGAGTGCACAGCAGATGCTTGGCTGACAGACCTCAAAAAACCAGCGCAAAATATCCCCACAGTTGATTCTGAGACCAAGATCCGTGATGCCAAATTACAGTTAGCAGGAGCATCGGTAAGTGAGGTATAGGGCTACGGTTGATGGCATACGCTGAGTCTCAGGGATCTGGAGTGCGTTGTGGGATGTGGTGGGTCTAATCAAGAGAGCAAACCGAACAGTGTACCAATGATAAATCAACCACACTTGTCGCGCGGTTGAGATTACCGATATGTCCCATGGCCACACCCAGTGCATCTGCAGGACCAGGGACCAATTGGGCATTTTGCCAATAGAGCACGTGTGGGGCTGAATCAGAGCGATCGTGCATCTGGTCTGAGGGATCCAGGGGGCCTTGGGTTTGAAATCAGAATGAAAAGCCTTAGGATCTGCTACATTCATAACCTGGGCTGGGATTATGGTTTGGTTTGGGGCACAGGATGCGCAACAGCTCTGTGGTGGCCTTCGTGAACCCATGCCACAAGGATGATAGGACAAGGTAGAGTGGTCCAAGTCCACAGCGTGAGAAGAGGAAGCATTACCTTCAGCACAATCTCCCAAAATCGGATGCTACATTTTGGATGGCACCGGCACGGTACGGCAGCGAGGACACCAAGGTCGGTCTGCGGGATCATTCCAGCAGGCCCTGATGTGTGACATCCATGGATGTGCTTCCACTGGTGTTTCAGTAGACAGAGAAACTCTGGGAAGAACTGCTTTCATTGGGACATTCCCGTGGCACTACAAAGCACAAGCGCACTCTCAGTTTGCTGTTTTGGAAACACTCCAAAATGACATAGAGCAGAATGCAGAGCTGAGAACCTTTAGAATCCTCATTTCCACAAGAGGCCGTGTCCTGCGCACTTTCAGAATTGTGAGATAAGCGTAATCAAAATGAAGTTATGCTAATCGAAATAGTATGGGTTGTTCATCACAACAAATGCAACACCAGCAATTGGAGATATACCAGACAACACACACAGGAAGAGAATATGGCATCAATGTGTAGGAGAAATTGTCCTCACAGAAATCCCTTGGAATTGCGTAGAGACAAGAGTCTAAAATTTTCACTTAACATAGCCCTAAAAATCTAAATTAGATACCTGATATTACCTGACCAGTAGATATGAAGAAGTACAGTAAAAGAAATAGGAAGTACCATTTTCAGTTCCAAAGATATTGAAGGCCCAAAAGATAAGCTTTCAAACAATTAGACTGCAAAACGCTATGCAGTCCAAGTGTTGAAAATGGAGGTCAGGAAAACACTGAAGAACAAAAGGGTCTCAGAATCACAAAAGGCAGAATACCAGAAAAGGGGAAGAGAAAGTCTAAAGACGAGCCAAAAGATATCAGAAAACTCAGTGGATGTGATAATATCAGGGCTTAAATTCAGTCCTTAGCAGACTAGATAATGCAGAGGGAGGCGTGAATGACTGTGAAGACAGGGGAACAGAAATCCCTCGGTCAGATTCGGACATAGGAAAGCAAGTGCAAAACAATGAAAATATTGCTGTTGTATCCTGGGTTAAGACAGGGCATGAAAGACTAAAATTCATAAGAGTCCCAGATGGAAAAGCAAGAGATAAAGAAATAAAATATGTCTGAAAATTTATCTGTAGAAATATCAGACTGAAACTTGTTGAAAGCCAAGAAAAAATCATCTATGCGAATTCAGGAATTACACAGCATCCAAAGGAGGTGGAATCCCAATAGACCTACAAGCAGCTGTATGATTCCAATCAACAAAGTTCACGAATATCACAGTGATTTAAAATGCACCTGGAGGAAACAACATAGTCACAAGGGAACCTCCAGAGGGGTTTCAGCTTATAACTCGGCAGCAATATTGCAGGACAGGGAGGAGTGCCAGGACACAGACCATATCCTGAATGGCCAAATGCTGCCACCTAGGGTAGCCTATGCCACATGACCACCATTTCTAATAACGGTAGAGCTAGAGCAATCCACAGACCGGCAAATCATAAAAGAATTCAGCAGTTCAAAACTTCTTCTAAAAGGAAGGTTGAGAATACTCCCCGGAATAGAAAAGCAGCAAGATGAAATGGAAAGAAGAAAACCATTATTGGAAATGCAAGAAGAGCATGATTGGCAAAGAAGAAACAAGAAGAAGGCAAGGAGGACATCAAAATCTTAAAGATTGGAGAGGGAAGCAGGAAATCATAGGTGATTGGAAGCACTCTCTTAAGTGAATCAGCTTATTTGAATCTCTGTTTGAAGCGAAAGGAGAGATGCATGTCCTGACGTGTTTGCAAAACAAGCGAGAAGCAGACCAACAAAGAATCAAACCAACAAACATGCACCAAAATGGTACGGTTGGCTGACATATACCATGGGAAACATGATTATTCAAAAGAAAATACTCAAGGTGATGTCAAGGATCATTCAGCACGCATCGACACAGTATTGCGGCTTGCATGTACTCAGCACACTTGTATTCGGAAATCAGAAGCGTGCATTCATATTCGTAAATATAGATTCATAAGAGCATATCGTGACCTCACCCAAATGCCGATTTGGAATCCAATGGATTCCTAGTCCGTGATGTAGTCTTGTATGTCTTCCAACAGGATGAAGGAATGCCATATTCTACGCTACGTAGAGAAGAATTGTAAGAAGCCTATAACAAAGGCAAGTAGCTCTGCCAAAGTGTACTAAGAACAAAAGAGACAGACAGTAACGTGCACATTGGGGTTGGTTTCATTTTTTGGAAATTCAGCCCCCATGAAACCAATAGATCCATGTCCTGAGAGTGTGGGTTTTTCAGCAGAAATCATGCGACGCATATGTTTTCCGGTTGTACGGATATTATAGGAACATAAGTCTCCTTTACTGGGTCTCTGTGTACTGTGAACTCTTAGAAAGTTTAAAGACGTGTGAAACCTTCAACTGAAAAGGGACACACTTCTCTCCATTGGTACTGTGCATACAGATCTGAACAAAAGGAAAGAGGGAAGAAGAAAGGCCCATGGGACGCTAGTGGGCAGAACCACATTTACTTTAGGAACCTCTCGTCGGATGCAGCCCCTCCCCCAACACTGACAAGATGCAGCAGCCATTGGGGATGGCAGTTACCGGTTGGATTCCAGGTGGAATGTTGGTGTGTTCCACGAGGCTTGTTGTGGCTGTTGGATCCTAGGTAACCGGGCCGAGTTCTGTGGGTGGATCAGTGTGATGGAGGGGCTGCAGGCCTCTGTGGAGCTTGGCTTAGGTGTTTGGTCCGGGAAGCTGTGTAAGTTCGAGATACTTCTGCTGCCCAAAGACCTGAGTTCACAGGTCAGTTTCCAGAACCTGAAAGGGCAGACAGTGGAAGATCTGCCTGTCATCAGCTTACTGGTGAGGCTCCGAGGTACTTTCAGACTTGCCCAGTCCTGGTGAAGTCGACTTTAGGGGAGTCACGAAGAGAAGCTGGCCGAAAAGCTGGCTGCGCGGATTGAGGAGAGATGAGAACACATGGATGAGAGATGTTCTGCTACAGTGGAGAATACTGTCGTGGAGACAGCTGTAGAGGATACCAGGCTCAAAAGACATTCAGGAGACATATTGAACCTCGCTGATACTGGCAGAACATACGGAGTGCCAACGTGGACTTGAGGAAGTTCCTCAATTCTCTTCTCCAAGAACGGGTCCAAGGTCCCTGACGTGTGCAAGAGAAGAGATGGCAGAGATGATCAAAACGCTCCTGTTCTTGGAAGAGGTCGTGAGAATCCACACGTCCCAAGGGGCCTTCCCAAGCCATTCAGACCAAAATTCACCAAGCCCAGGTAAGCCTTTTCCCAGGTTTGGGCCTAGCTAGCAAGCACTTGCCCTTCCCTCCCCTCCACTCACGCATCCATTTTGAAGGTTCAGTACCTGAGCGGCAATGAAGCCATTAGGAGAAGGGCAAGTCCCTCCTAGAATCAGAGTTCCTCCAGCTTCACACTCTGTGAACAACAGTGAACTCCTTAAAGGTCAAATAGTCACGGCTGAAATAGATAGGAATTGAATACTTAGCTCACACCTAGAAACGATGGCCTTCCGCTAGATTCAGCAAATGTTGTGTTTCTGTCTTCCCTGGGGTGAAGGGAGTGTGGTAAGTGAGGGGAATCTTTGACTGAACTTGAATCTGTATTAGGCCTCAGTTTTTCAAGACAGTATAGGTAAATAGTACAAGTCAGAAAGTGAAGTGTACTGTAAAAGTCGCCAATGACATTAAAGACACAGCTTATGTGGATCGTCTTTCACTTGAGTCAAGCCCCCGGGGGCACTATATCATGTGGGTGCAGACTTGGTTGCGTTAAATGGCTTTACCCAACATGATCGGAAGATTAACTGTTCTCATCACTGATAGAAGAACACCTGGTTCTCCATAGACAAGCATAACTGCAGCAGGGTTCTCCTAGCTATAATGCCTCTAGGTGCTTTTGGATTCAAACCTAAATGTATATATTTGGTTTGTTTCCTCTTGTATTTTCCTAGAGAGGGATGTTACCCCTTGAAATGACAACATTGGCCAGTAGGTGACAAATAGGACTAAAGGGCACCACATGCCCAAATGTATCCAAGGTTGGGGGTTATTTCATGTTTCCAATAGTTATTTCATGGTTCCTGTTGGTCTCGGAGGCTTCAACCGTAAAGAGCTGACATGACCCCTTTAACAGTTTGGACTGCTAGTTTGCATTCTATCTGTCTAGGTTTTCCGTAGTGCTGACAAAATGTTACCAAAATTGACAAGTCTGGCTTCTAGGTCGATTTAGTGTGTTTCAAAAAATAACTTCATTTTCGTATAACTCCCAAAACATGGAAATGAATTCTGTTAAAATTCTTAAAGACTGCAAATGAGATATCAACACAATGTCAAAACAGGTTTCTTTGGACAACCCCTCCCACCACGGCTGTATAGAAACCAAGAGCTAAGCAAATATCACATTTCTGTGAAATGTATCTGGATAGTGTTGATTCATCGATGCCCAGTTGGCAGAGAAGAAGTGCAACCTGCACTCACGCGCTCCCTTGTACAGAGAAATGTAAAACTCCACTCACCCAGCCTTTGGCACAGGACAATTGCCGAAGAGAGGTCTGTTACTTCCAAAGACAGGATGAGGCCTCCGGACACCTGGAAGCAGGAGAAGGCAAAGCAGGGAATGGAAACCAGTGCAGGGTCTGACCAACAAGGGTGAAACCCTGTTTAACTTGGACGCACCCTCTCAAGCGGACAGGAGGCATGAGATTGAAGGTGATGTGCTGAGATTTACAAGAGTGCACAGCAGATGCTTGGCTGACAGAACTCAAAGAAACCAGCGCAAAATATCCCCACAGTTGATTCTGAGACCAAGATCCGTGATGCCAAATTACAGTTAGCAGGGGCATCGGTAAGTGAGGTATAGGGCTACGGTTGATGGCATACGCTGAGTCTCAGGGATCTGGAGTGCGTTGTGGGATGTGGTGGGTCTAATCAAGAGAGCAAACTGAACATTGTACCAATGATAAATCAACCACACTGGTCGCGCGGTTGAGATTACCGATATGTCCCATGGCCACACCCAGTGCATCTGCAGGACCAGGGACCAATTGGGCATTTTGCCAATAGAGCACGTGTGGGGCTGAATCAGAGCTATCGTGCATCTGGTCTGAAGGATCCAGGGGGCCTTGGGTTTGAAATCAGAATGAAAAGCCTTAGGATCTGCTACATTCATAACCTGGGCTGGGATTATGGTTTGGTTTGAGGCACAGGATGCGCAACAGCTCTGTGGTGGCCTTCGTGCACCCGTGCCACAAGGATGATAGGACAAGTTAGAGTGGTCCAAGTCCACAGCGTGAGAAGAGGAAGCATTTCCTTCAGCACTATCTCCCAAAATCGGATGCTACATTTTGGATGGCACCGGCACGGTACGGCAGCGAGGACACCAAGGTCGGTCTGCAGGATCATTCCAGCAGGCCCTGATGTGTGACATACATGGATGTGCTTCCACTGGTGTTTCAGTAGACAGAGAAGCTCTGGGAAGAACTGCTTTCATTGGGACATTCCCGTGGCACTACAAAGCACAAGCGCACTCTCAGTTTGCTGTTTTGGAAACACTTCAAAATGACATAGAGCAGAATGCAGAGCTGAGAACATTTAGAATCCTCATTTCCACAAGAGGCCGTGTACTGCGCACTTTCAGAATTGTGAGATAAGCGTAATCAATATGAAGTTATGCTAATCGAAGTAGTATGGGTGGTTCATCACAACAAATGCAACACCAGCAATTGGTGATATACCAGACAACACACACAGGAACAGAATATGGCATCAATGTGTAGGAGAAATTGTCCTCACAGAAATCCCTTGGAATTGTGTAGAGAAAAGGGTCTAAAATTTTCACTTAACATAGCCCTAAAAATCTACATTAGATACCTGATATTACCTGACCAGTAGAGATGAAGAAGTACAGTAAAAGAAATAGGAAGTACCATTTTCAGTTCCAAAGATATTGAAGGCCCAAAAGATAAGCTTTCAAACAACTAGACTGCAAAACGCTATGCAGTCCAAGTGTTGAAAATGGAGGTCAGGAAAACACTGAAGAACAATAGGGTCTCAGAATCACAAAAGGCAGAATACCAGAAAAGGGGAAGAGAAAGTCTAAAGTCGAGCCAAAAGATATCAGAACACTCAGTGGATGTGATAATATCAGGGCTAAAATTCAGTCCTTAGCAGACTAGATAATGCAGAGGGACGCGTGAATGACTGTGAAGACAGGGGAACAGAAATCCCTCGGTCAGATTCGGACATAAGAAAGCAAGTGCAAAACAATGAAAATATTGCTGTTGTATCCTGGGTTAAGACAGGGCATGAAAGACTAGAATTCATAAGAGTCCCAGATGGAAAAGCAAGAGATAAAGATATAAAATATGTCTGAAAATTTATCTGTAGAAATATCAGACTGAAACTTGTTGAAAGCCAAGAAAAAATCATCTATGCGAATTCAGGAATTACACAGCATCCAAAGGACGTGGAATCCCAATAGACCTACAAGCAACTGTATGATTCCTATCAACAAAGTTCACGAATATCACAGTGATTTAAAATGCACCTGGAGGAAACAACATAGTCACAAGGGAACCTCCAGAGGGGTTTCAGCTTATAACTCGGCAGCAATATTGCAGGACAGGGAGGAGTGCCAGGACACAGACCATATCCTGAATGGCCAAATGCTGCCACCTAGGGTAGCCTATGCCACATGACCACCATTTCTAATAACGGCAGAGCTAGAGCAATCCACAGACTGGCAAATCATAAAAGAATTCAGCAGTTCAAAACTTCTTCTAAAAGGAAGGTTGAGAATACTCCCCGGAATAGAAAAGCAGCAAGATGAAATGGAAAGAAGAAAACCATTATTGGAAATGCAAGAAGAGCATGAGTGGCAAAGAAGAAACAAGAAGAAGGCAAGGAGGACATCAAAACCTTAAAGATTGGAGAGGGAAGCAGGAAATCATAGGTGATTGGAAGCACTCTCTTAAGTGAATCAGCTTATTTGACTCTCTGTTTGAAGCGAAAGGAGAGATGCATGTCCTGACGTGTTTGCAAAACAAGCGAGAAGCAGACCAACAAAGAATCAAACCAACAAACATGCACCAAAATGGTACGGTTGGCTGACATATACCATGGGAAACATGATTATTCAAAAGAAAATACTCAAGGTGATGTCAAGGATCATTCAGCACGCATCGACCCAGTATTGCGGCTTGCATGTACTCAGCACACTTGTATTCGGAAATCAGAGGCGTGCATTCATATTCGTAAATATAGATTCATAAGAGCATATCGTGACCTCACCCAAATGCCGATTTGGTATCCAATGGATTCCTAGTCCGTGATGTAGTCTTGTATGTCTTCCAACAGGATGAAGGAATGCCATATTCTACGCTACGTAGAGAAGAATTGTAAGAAGCCTATAACAAAGGCAAGTAGCTCTGCCAAAGTGTACTAAGAGCAAAAGAGATAGACAGTAAAGTGCACATTGGGGTTGGTTTCATTTCTTGGAAATTCAGCCTCCAGGAAACCAATAGATCCATGTCCTGAGAGTGTGGGTTTTTCAGCAGAAATCATGCGACGCATAAGTATTCCGGTTGTACGGATATTATAGGAACATAAGTCTCCTTTACTGGGTCTCTGTGTACTGTGAACTCTTAGAAAGTTTAAAGACGTGTGAAACCTTCAACTGAAAAGGGACACACTTCTCTCCATTGGTACTGTGCATACAGATCTGAACAAAGGGAAAGAGGGAAGAAGAAAGGCCCATGGGACGCTAGAGGGCAGAACCACATTTACTTTAGGAACCTCTCGTCGGATGCAGCCCATCCCCCAACACTGACAAGATGCAGCAGCCATTGGGGATGGCAGTTACCGGTTGGATTCCAGGTGGAATGTTGGTGTGTTCCACGAGGCTTGTTGTGGCTGTTGGATCCTAGGTAACCGGGCCGAGTTCTGTGGGTGGATCAGTGTGATGGAGGGGCTGCAGGCCTCTGTGGAGCTTGGCTTAGGTGTTTGTTCTGGGAAGCTGTGTATGTTCGAGATTCTTCTGCTGCCCAAAGACCTGAGTTCACAGGTCAGTTTCCAGAACCTGAAAGGGCAGACAGTGGAAGATCTGCCTGTCATCAGCTTACTGGTGAGGCTCCGAGGTACTTTCAGACTTGCCCATTCCTGGTGAATTCGACTTTAGGGGAGTCACGAAGAGAAGCTGGCCGAAAAGCTGGCGGCACGGATTGAGGAGAGATGCGAACACATGGATGAGAGATGTTCTGCTACAATGGAGAATACTGGCGTGGAGACAGCTGTGGAGGATACCAGGCTCAAAAGACATTCAGGAGACATATTGAACCTCGCTGATACTGGCAGAAACATACGGAGTGACAACGTGGACTTGAGGAAGTTCCTCAATTCTCTTCTCCAAGAACGGGTCCAAGGTCCCTGACGTGTGCAAGAGAAGAGATGGCAGAGATGATCAAAACGCTCCTGTTCTTGGAAGAGGTCGTGAGAATCCACACGTCCCAAGGGGCCTTCCCAAGCCATTCAGACCAAAATTCACCAAGCCCAGGTAAGCCTTTTCCCAGGTTTGGCCCTAGCTAGCAAGCACTTGCCCTTCCCTCCCTTCCACTCACGCATCCATTTTGAAGGTTCAGTACCTGAGCGGCAATGAAGCCATTAGGAGAAGGGCAAGTCCCTCCTAGAATCAGAGTTCCTCCAGCTTCACACTCTGTGAACAACAGTGAACTCCTTAAAGGTCAAATAGTCTCGGCTGAAATAGATAGGATTTGAATACTTAGCTCAAACCTAGAAACGATGGCCTTCCGCTAGATGCAGCAAATGATGTGTTTATGTCTTCCCTGGGGTGAAGGGAGTGTGGTAAGTGAGGGGAATCTTTGACTGAACTTGAATCTGTATTAGGCCTCAGTTTTTCAAGACAGTATAGGTAAATAGTACAAGTCAGAAAGTGAAGTGTACTGTAAAAGTCGCCAATGACATTAAAGACACAGCTTATGTGGATCGTCTTTCACTTGAGTCAAGCCCCCGGGGGCACTATATCATGTGGGTGCAGACTTGGTTGCGTTAAATGGCTTTACCCAACATGATCGGAAGATTAACTGTTCTCATCACTGATAGAAGAACACCTGGTTCTCCATAGACAAGCATAACTGCAGCAGGGTTCTCCTAGCTATAATGCCTCTAGGTGCTTTTGGATTCAAACCTAAATGTATATATTTGGTTTGTTTCCTCTTGTATTTTCCTAGAGAGGGATGTTACCCCTTGAAATGACAACATTGGCCAGTAGGTGACAAATAGGACTAAAGGGCACCACATGCCCAAATGTATCCAAGGTTGGGGGTTATTTCATGTTTCCAATAGTTATTTCATGGTTCCTGTTGGTCTCGGAGGCTTCAACCGTAAAGAGCTGACATGACCCCTTTAACGGTTTGGACTGCTAGTTTGCATTCTATCTGTCTAGGTTTTCCGTAGTGCTGACAAAATGTTACCAAAATTGACAAGTCTGGCTTCTAGGTCGATTTAGTGTGTTTCAAAAAATAACTTCATTTTCGTATAACTCCCAAAACATGGAAATGAATTCTGTTAAAATTCTTAAAGACTGCAAATGAGATATCAACACAATGTCAAAACAGGTTTCTTTGGACAACCCCTCCCACCACGGCTGTATAGAAACCAAGAGCTAAGCAAATATCACATTTCTGTGAAATGTATCTGGATAGTGTTGATTCATCGATGCCCAGTTGGCAGAGAAGAAGTGCAACCTGCACTCACGCGCTCCCTTGTACAGAGAAATGTAAAACTCCACTCACCCAGCCTTTGGCACAGGACAATTGCCGAAGAGAGGTCTGTTACTTCCAAAGACAGGATGAGGCCTCCGGACACCTGGAAGCAGGAGAAGGCAAAGCAGGGAATGGAAACCAGGGCAGGGTCTGACCAACAAGGGTGAAACCCTGTTTAACTTGGACGCACCCTCTCAAGCGGACAGGAGGCATGAGATTGAAGGTGATGTGCTGAGATTTACAAGAGTGCACAGCAGATGCTTGGCTGACAGAACTCAAAGAAACCAGCGCAAAATATCCCCACAGTTGATTCTGAGACCAAGATCCGTGATGCCAAATTACAGTTAGCAGGGGCATCGGTAAGTGAGGTATAGGGCTACGGTTGATGGCATACGCTGAGTCTCAGGGATCTGGAGTGCGTTGTGGGATGTGGTGGGTCTAATCAAGAGAGCAAACTGAACATTGTACTAATGATAAATCAACCACACTGGTCGCGCGGTTGAGATTACCGATATGTCCCATGGCCACACCCAGTGCATCTGCAGGACCAGGGACCAATTGGGCATTTTGCCAATAGAGCACGTGTGGGGCTGAATCAGAGCTATCGTGCATCTGGTCTGAAGGATCCAGGGGGCCTTGGGTTTGAAATCAGAATGAAAAGCCTTAGGATCTGCTACATTCATAACCTGGGCTGGGATTATGGTTTGGTTTGAGGCACAGGATGCGCAACAGCTCTGTGGTGGCCTTCGTGCACCCGTGCCACAAGGATGATAGGACAAGTTAGAGTGGTCCAAGTCCACAGCGTGAGAAGAGGAAGCATTTCCTTCAGCACTATCTCCCAAAATCGGATGCTACATTTTGGATGGCACCGGCACGGTACGGCAGCGAGGACACCAAGGTCGGTCTGCAGGATCATTCCAGCAGGCCCTGATGTGTGACATACATGGATGTGCTTCCACTGGTGTTTCAGTAGACAGAGAAGCTCTGGGAAGAACTGCTTTCATTGGGACATTCCCGTGGCACTACAAAGCACAAGCGCACTCTCAGTTTGCTGTTTTGGAAACACTTCAAAATGACATAGAGCAGAATGCAGAGCTGAGAACATTTAGAATCCTCATTTCCACAAGAGGCCGTGTACTGCGCACTTTCAGAATTGTGAGATAAGCGTAATCAATATGAAGTTATGCTAATCGAAGTAGTATGGGTGGTTCATCACAACAAATGCAACACCAGCAATTGGTGATATACCAGACAACACACACAGGAACAGAATATGGCATCAATGTGTAGGAGAAATTGTCCTCACAGAAATCCCTTGGAATTGTGTAGAGAAAAGGGTCTAAAATTTTCACTTAACATAGCCCTAAAAATCTACATTAGATACCTGATATTACCTGACCAGTAGAGATGAAGAAGTACAGTAAAAGAAATAGGAAGTACCATTTTCAGTTCCAAAGATATTGAAGGCCCAAAAGATAAGCTTTCAAACAACTAGACTGCAAAACGCTATGCAGTCCAAGTGTTGAAAATGGAGGTCAGGAAAACACTGAAGAACAATAGGGTCTCAGAATCACAAAAGGCAGAATACCAGAAAAGGGGAAGAGAAAGTCTAAAGTCGAGCCAAAAGATATCAGAACACTCAGTGGATGTGATAATATCAGGGCTAAAATTCAGTCCTTAGCAGACTAGATAATGCAGAGGGACGCGTGAATGACTGTGAAGACAGGGGAACAGAAATCCCTCGGTCAGATTCGGACATAAGAAAGCAAGTGCAAAACAATGAAAATATTGCTGTTGTATCCTGGGTTAAGACAGGGCATGAAAGACTAGAATTCATAAGAGTCCCAGATGGAAAAGCAAGAGATAAAGATATAAAATATGTCTGAAAATTTATCTGTAGAAATATCAGACTGAAACTTGTTGAAAGCCAAGAAAAAATCATCTATGCGAATTCAGGAATTACACAGCATCCAAAGGACGTGGAATCCCAATAGACCTACAAGCAACTGTATGATTCCTATCAACAAAGTTCACGAATATCACAGTGATTTAAAATGCACCTGGAGGAAACAACATAGTCACAAGGGAACCTCCAGAGGGGTTTCAGCTTATAACTCGGCAGCAATATTGCAGGACAGGGAGGAGTGCCAGGACACAGACCATATCCTGAATGGCCAAATGCTGCCACCTAGGGTAGCCTATGCCACATGACCACCATTTCTAATAACGGCAGAGCTAGAGCAATCCACAGACTGGCAAATCATAAAAGAATTCAGCAGTTCAAAACTTCTTCTAAAAGGAAGGTTGAGAATACTCCCCGGAATAGAAAAGCAGCAAGATGAAATGGAAAGAAGAAAACCATTATTGGAAATGCAAGAAGAGCATGAGTGGCAAAGAAGAAACAAGAAGAAGGCAAGGAGGACATCAAAACCTTAAAGATTGGAGAGGGAAGCAGGAAATCATAGGTGATTGGAAGCACTCTCTTAAGTGAATCAGCTTATTTGACTCTCTGTTTGAAGCGAAAGGAGAGATGCATGTCCTGACGTGTTTGCAAAACAAGCGAGAAGCAGACCAACAAAGAATCAAACCAACAAACATGCACCAAAATGGTACGGTTGGCTGACATATACCATGGGAAACATGATTATTCAAAAGAAAATACTCAAGGTGATGTCAAGGATCATTCAGCACGCATCGACCCAGTATTGCGGCTTGCATGTACTCAGCACACTTGTATTCGGAAATCAGAGGCGTGCATTCATATTCGTAAATATAGATTCATAAGAGCATATCGTGACCTCACCCAAATGCCGATTTGGTATCCAATGGATTCCTAGTCCGTGATGTAGTCTTGTATGTCTTCCAACAGGATGAAGGAATGCCATATTCTACGCTACGTAGAGAAGAATTGTAAGAAGCCTATAACAAAGGCAAGTAGCTCTGCCAAAGTGTACTAAGAGCAAAAGAGATAGACAGTAAAGTGCACATTGGGGTTGGTTTCATTTCTTGGAAATTCAGCCTCCAGGAAACCAATAGATCCATGTCCTGAGAGTGTGGGTTTTTCAGCAGAAATCATGCGACGCATAAGTATTCCGGTTGTACGGATATTATAGGAACATAAGTCTCCTTTACTGGGTCTCTGTGTACTGTGAACTCTTAGAAAGTTTAAAGACGTGTGAAACCTTCAACTGAAAAGGGACACACTTCTCTCCATTGGTACTGTGCATACAGATCTGAACAAAGGGAAAGAGGGAAGAAGAAAGGCCCATGGGACGCTAGAGGGCAGAACCACATTTACTTTAGGAACCTCTCGTCGGATGCAGCCCATCCCCCAACACTGACAAGATGCAGCAGCCATTGGGGATGGCAGTTACCGGTTGGATTCCAGGTGGAATGTTGGTGTGTTCCACGAGGCTTGTTGTGGCTGTTGGATCCTAGGTAACCGGGCCGAGTTCTGTGGGTGGATCAGTGTGATGGAGGGGCTGCAGGCCTCTGTGGAGCTTGGCTTAGGTGTTTGTTCTGGGAAGCTGTGTATGTTCGAGATTCTTCTGCTGCCCAAAGACCTGAGTTCACAGGTCAGTTTCCAGAACCTGAAAGGGCAGACAGTGGAAGATCTGCCTGTCATCAGCTTACTGGTGAGGCTCCGAGGTACTTTCAGACTTGCCCATTCCTGGTGAATTCGACTTTAGGGGAGTCACGAAGAGAAGCTGGCCGAAAAGCTGGCGGCACGGATTGAGGAGAGATGCGAACACATGGATGAGAGATGTTCTGCTACAATGGAGAATACTGGCGTGGAGACAGCTGTGGAGGATACCAGGCTCAAAAGACATTCAGGAGACATATTGAACCTCGCTGATACTGGCAGAAACATACGGAGTGACAACGTGGACTTGAGGAAGTTCCTCAATTCTCTTCTCCAAGAACGGGTCCAAGGTCCCTGACGTGTGCAAGAGAAGAGATGGCAGAGATGATCAAAACGCTCCTGTTCTTGGAAGAGGTCGTGAGAATCCACACGTCCCAAGGGGCCTTCCCAAGCCATTCAGACCAAAATTCACCAAGCCCAGGTAAGCCTTTTCCCAGGTTTGGCCCTAGCTAGCAAGCACTTGCCCTTCCCTCCCTTCCACTCACGCATCCATTTTGAAGGTTCAGTACCTGAGCGGCAATGAAGCCATTAGGAGAAGGGCAAGTCCCTCCTAGAATCAGAGTTCCTCCAGCTTCACACTCTGTGAACAACAGTGAACTCCTTAAAGGTCAAATAGTCTCGGCTGAAATAGATAGGATTTGAATACTTAGCTCAAACCTAGAAACGATGGCCTTCCGCTAGATGCAGCAAATGATGTGTTTATGTCTTCCCTGGGGTGAAGGGAGTGTGGTAAGTGAGGGGAATCTTTGACTGAACTTGAATCTGTATTAGGCCTCAGTTTTTCAAGACAGTATAGGTAAATAGTACAAGTCAGAAAGTGAAGTGTACTGTAAAAGTCGCCAATGACATTAAAGACACAGCTTATGTTAATCGTCTTTCACTTGAGTCAAGCCCCCGGGGGCACTATATCATGTGGGTGCAGACTTGGTTGCGTTAAATGGCTTTACCCAACATGATCGGAAGATTAACTGTTCTCATCACTGATAGAAGAACACCTGGTTCTCCATAGACAAGCATAACTGCAGCAGGGTTCTCCTAGCTATAATGCCTCTAGGTGCTTTTGGATTCAAACCTAAATGTATATATTTGGTTTGTTTCCTCTTGTATTTTCCTAGAGAGGGATGTTACCCCTTGAAATGCCAACATTGGCCAGTAGGTGACAAATAGGACTAAAGGGCACCACATGCCCAAGTGTATCCAAGGTTGGGGGTTATTTCATGTTTCCAATAGTTATTTCATGGTTCCTGTTGGTCTCGGAGGCTTCAACCGTAAAGAGCTGACATGACCCCTTTAAAGGTTTGGACTGCTAGTTTGCATTCTATCTGTCTAGGTTTTCCGTAGAGCTGACAAAATGTTACCAAAATTGACAAGTCTGGCTTCTTGGTCGATTTAGTGTGTTTCAAAAAATAACTTCATTTTCGTATAACTCCCAAAACATGGAAATGAATTCTGTTAAAATTCTTAAAGACTGCAAATGAGATATCAACACAATGTCAAAACAGGTTTCTTTGGAAAACCCCTCCCACCACGGCTGTATAGAAACCAAGAGCTAAGCAAATATCATATTTCTGTGAAATGTATCTGGATAGTGTTGATTCATCGATGCCCAGTTGTCAGAGGAGAAGTGCAACCTGCACTCACGTGCTCCCTTGTACAGAGAAATGTAAAACTCCACTCACCCAGCCTTTGGCACATGACACTTGCCGAAGAGAGGTCTGTTACTTCCAAAGACAGGATGAGGCCTCAGGACACCTGGAAGCAGGAGAAGGCAAAGCAGGGAATGGAAACCAGGGCAGGGTCTGACCAACAAGGGTGAAACCCTGTTTTACTTGGACGCACCCTCTCAAGCGGACAGGAGACATGAGATTGAAGGTGATGTGCTGAGATTTACAAGAGTGCACAGCAGATGCTTGGCTGACAGACCTCAAAAAACCAGCGCAAAATATCCCCACAGTTGATTCTGAGACCAAGATCCGTGATGCCAAATTACAGTTAGCAGGAGCATCGGTAAGTGTGGTATAGGGCTACGGTTGATGGCATACGCTGAGTCTCAGGGATCTGGAGTGCGTTGTGGGATGTGGTGGGTCTAATCAAGAGAGCAAACCGAACAGTGTACCAATGATAAATCAACCACACTTGTCGCGCGGTTGAGATTACCGATATGTCCCATGGCCACACCCAGTGCATCTGCAGGACCAGGGACCAATTGGGCATTTTGCCAATAGAGCACGTGTGGGGCTGAATCAGAGCTATCGTGCATCTGGTCTGAGGGATCCAGGGGGCCTTGGGTTTGAAATCAGAATGAAAAGCCTTAGGATCTGCTAAATTCATAACCTGGGCTGGGATTATGGTTTGGTTTGAGGCACAGGATGCGCAACAGCTCTGTGGTGGCCTTCGTGCACCCGTGCCACAAGGATGATAGGACAAGGTAGAGTGGTCCAAGTCCACAGCGTGAGAAGAGGAAGCATTTCCTTCAGCACTATCTCCCAAAATCGGATGCTACATTTTGGATGGCACCGGCACGGTACGGCAGCGAGGACACCAAGGTCGGTCTGCGGGATCATTCCAGCAGGCCCTGATGTGTGACATCCATGGATGTGCTTCCACTGTTGTTTCAGTAGACAGAGAAGCTCTGGGAAGAACTGCTTTCATTGGGTCATTCCCGTGGCACTAAAAAGCACAAGCGCACTCTCAGTTTGCTGTTTTGGAAACACTCCAAAATGACATAGAGCAGAATGCAGAGCTGAGAACCTTTAGAATCCTCATTTCCACAAGAGGCCGTGTCCTGCCCACTTTCAGAGTTGTGAGATAAGCGTAATCAAAATGAAGTTATGCTAATCGAAATAGTATGGGTTGTTCATCACAACAAATGCAACACCAGCAATTGGAGATATACCAGACAACACACACAGGAAGAGAATATGGCATCAATGTCTAGGAGAAATTGTCCTCACAGAAATCCCTTGGAATTGCGTAGAGACAAGAGTCTAAAATTTTCACTTAACATAGCCCTAAAAATCTACATTAGATACCTGATATTACCTGACCAGTAGAGATGAAGAAGTACAGTAAAAGAAATAGGAAGTGCCATTTTCAGTTCCAAAGATATTGAAGGCCCAAAAGATAAGCTTTCAAACAACTAGACTGCAAAACGCTATGCAGTCCAAGTGTTGAAAATGGAGGTCAGGAAAACACTGAAGAACCAAAGGGTCTCAGAATCACAAAAGGCAGAATACCAGAAAAGGGGAAGAGAAAGTCTAAAGACGAGCCATAAGATATCAGAAAACTCAGTGGATGTGATAATATCAGGGCTAAAATTCAGTCCTTAGCAGACTAGATAATGCAGAGGGACGCGTGAATGACTGTGAAGACAGGGGAACAGAAATCCCTCGGTCAGATTCGGACATAGGAAAGCAAGTGCAAAACAATGAAAATATTGCTGTTGTATCCTGGGTTAAGACAGGGCATGAAAGACTAGAATTCATAAGAGTCCCAGATGGAAAAGCAAGAGATAAAGAAAAAATATGTCTGAAAATTTATCTGTAGAAATATCAGACTGAAACTTGTTGAAAGCCAAGAAAAAATCATCTATGCGAATTCAGGAATTACACAGTATCCAAAGGAGGTGGAATCCCAATAGACCTACAAGCAGCTGTATGATTCCAATCAACAAAGTTCACGAATATCACAGTGATTTAAAATGCACCTGGAGGAAACAACATAGTCACAAGGGAACCTCCAGAGGGGTATCAGCTTATAACTCGGCAGCAATATTGCAGGACAGTGAGGAGTGCCAGGACACAGACCATATATTGAATGGCCAAAGGCTGCCACCTAGGGTAGCCTATGTCACATGACCACCATTTCTAATAACGGTAGATCTAGAGCAATCCACAGACCGGCAAATCATAAAAGAATTCAGCAGTTCAAAACTTCTTCTAAAAGGAAGGTTGAGAATACTCCCCGGAATAGAAAAGCAGCAAGATGAAATGGAAAGAAGAAAACCATTATTGGAAATGCAAGAAGAGCATGAGTGGCAAAGAAGAAACAAGAAGAAGGCAAGGAGGACATCAAAACCTTAAAGATTGGAGAGGGAAGCAGGAAATCATAGGTGATTGGAAGCACTCTCTTAAGTGAATCAGCTTATTTGACTCTCTGTTTGAAGCGAAAGGAGAGATGCATGTCCTGACGTGTTTGCAAAACAAGCGAGAAGCAGACCAACAAAGAATCAAACCAACAAACATGCACCAAAATGGTACGGTTGGCTGACATATACCATGGGAAACATGATTATTCAAAAGAAAATACTCAAGGTGATGTCAAGGATCATTCAGCACGCATCGACCCAGTATTGCGGCTTGCATGTACTCAGCACACTTGTATTCGGAAATCAGAGGCGTGCATTCATATTCGTAAATATAGATTCATAAGAGCATATCGTGACCTCACCCAAATGCCGATTTGGAATCCACTGGATTCCTAGTCCATGATGTAGTCTTGTATGTCTTCCAACAGGATGAAGGAATGCCATATTCTATGCTACGTAGAGAAGAATTATAAGAAGCCTATAACAAAGGCAAGTAGCTCTGCCAAAGTGTACTAAGAACAAAAGAGACAGACAGTAACGTGCACATTGGGGTTGGTTTCATTTCTTGGAAATTCAGCCCCCATGAAACAAATAGATCCATGTCCTGAGAGTGTGGGTTTTTCAGCAGAAATCATGCGAAGCATATGTATTCCGGTTGTACGGATATTATAGGAACATAAGTCTCCTTTACTGGGTCTCTGTGTACTGTGAACTCTTAGAAAGTTTAAAGACGTGTGAAACCTTCAACTGAAAAGGGACACACTTCTCTCCATTGGTACTGTGCATACAGATCTGAACAAAAGGAAAGAGGGAAGAAGAAAGGCCCATGGGATGCTAGTGGGCAGAACCACATTTACTTTAGGAACCTCTCGTCGGATGCAGCCCCTCCCCCATCACTGACAAGATGCAGCAGCCATTGGGGTTGGCAGTTACCGGTTGGATTCCAGGTGGAATGTTGGTGTGTTCCACGAGGCTTGTTGTGGCTGTTGGATCCTAGGTAACCGGGCCGAGTTCTGTGGGTGGATCAGTGTGATGGAGGGGCTGCAGGCCTCTGTGGAGCTTGGCTTAGGTGTTTGGTCCGGGAAGCTGTGTAAGTTCGAGATACTTCTGCTGCCCAAAGACCTGAGTTCACAGGTCAGTTTCCAGAACCTGAAAGGGCAGACAGTGGAAGATCTGCCTGTCATCAGCTTACTGGTGAGGCTCCGAGGTACTTTCAGACTTGCCCAGTCCTGGTGAAGTCGACTTTAGGGGAGTCACGAAGAGAAGCTGGCCGAAAAGCTGGCTGCACGGATTGAGGAGAGATGCGAACACATGGATGAGAGATGTTCTGCTCCAATGGAGAATACTGGCGTGGAGACAGCTGTAGAGGATACCAGGCTCAAAAGACATTCAGGAGACATATTGAACCTCGCTGATACTGGCAGAAACATACGGAGTGCCAACGTGGACTTGAGGAAGTTCCTCAATTCTCTTCTCCAAGAACGGGTCCAAGGTACCTGACGTGTGCAAGAGAAGAGATGGCAGAGATGATCAAAACGCTCCTGTTCTTGGAAGAGGTCGTGAGAATCCACACGTCCCAAGGGGCCTTCCCAAGCCATTCAGACCAAAATTCACCAAGCCCAGGTAAGCCTTTTCCCAGGTTTGGGCCTAGCTAGCAAGCACTTGCCCTTCCCTCCCCTCCACTCACGCATCCATTTTGAAGGTTCAGTACCTGAGCGGCAATGAAGCCATTAGGAGAATGGCAAGTCCCTCCTAGAATCAGAGTTCCTCCAGCTTCACACTCTGTGAACAACAGTGAACTCCTTAAAGGTCAAATAGTCTCGGCTGAAATAGATAGGAATTGAATAGTTAGCTCACACCTAGAAACGATGGCCTTCCGCTAGATTCAGCAAATGTTGTGTTTCTGTCTTCCCTGGGGTGAAGGGAGTGTGGTAAGTGAGGGGAATCTTTGACTGAACTTGAATCTGTATTAGGCCTCAGTTTTTCAAGACAGTACAGGTAAATAGTACAAGTCAGAAAGTGAAGTGTACTGTAAAAGTCGCCAATGACATTAAAGACACAGCTTATGTTAATCGTCTTTCACTTGAGTCAAGCCCCCGGGGGCACTATATCATGTGGGTGCAGACTTGGTTGCGTTAAATGGCTTTACCCAACATGATCGGAAGATTAACTGTTCTCATCACTGATAGAAGAACACCTGGTTCTTCATAGACAAGCATAACTGCAGCAGGGTTCTCCTAGCTATAATGCCTCTAGGTGCTTTTGGATTCAAACCTAAATGTATATATTTGGTTTGTTTCCTCTTGTATTTTCCTAGAGAGGGATGTTACCCCTTGAAATGCCAACATTGGCCAGTAGGTGACAAATAGGAGTAAAGGGCACCACATGCCCAAGTGTATCCAAGGTTGGGGGTTATTTCATGTTTCCAATAGTTATTTCATGGTTCCTGTTGGTCTCGGAGGCTTCAACCGTAAAGAGCTGACATGACCCCTTTAACAGTTTGGACTGCTAGTTTGCATTCTATCTGTCTAGGTTTTCCGTAGTGCTGACAAAATGTTACCAAAATTGACAAGTCTGGCTTCTAGGTCGATTTAGTGTGTTTCAAAAAATAACTTCATTTTCGTATAACTCCCAAAACATGGAAATGAATTCTGTTAAAATTCTTAAAGACTGCAAATGAGATATCAACACAATGTCAAAACAGGTTTCTTTGGACAACCCCTCCCACCACGGCTGTATAGAAACCAAGAGCTAAGCAAATATCACATTTCTGTGAAATGTATCTGGATAGAGTTGATTCATCGATGCCCAGTTGGCAGAGAAGAAGTGCAACCTGCACTCACGCGCTCCCTTGTACAGAGAAATGTAAAACTCCACTCACCCAGCCTTTGGCACAGGACACTTGCCGAAGAGAGGTCTGTTACTTCCAAAGACAGGATGAGGCCTCAGGACACCTGGAAGCAGGAGAAGGCAAAGGAGGGAATGGAAACCAGTGCAGGGTCTGACCAACAAGTGTGAAACCCTGTTTAACTTGGACGCACCCTCTCAAGCGGACAGGAGGCATGAGATTGAAGGTGATGTGCTGAGATTTACAAGAGTGCACAGCAGATGCTTGGCTGACAGAACTCAAAGAAACCAGCGCAAAATATCCCCACAGTTGATTCTGAGACCAAGATCCGTGATGCCAAATTACAGTTAGCAGGAGCATCGGTAAGTGAGGTATAGGGCTACGGTTGATGGCATACGCTGAGTCTCAGGGATCTGGAGTGCGTTGTGGGATGTGGTGGATCTAATCAAGAGAGCAAACCGAACAGTGTACCAATGATAAATCAACCACACTTGTCGCGCGGTTGAGATTACCGATATGTCCCATGGCCACACCCAGTGCATCTGCAGGACCAGGGACCAATTGGGCATTTTGCCAATAGAGCACGTGTGGGGCTGAATCAGAGCTATCGTGCATCTGGTCTGAGGGATCCAGGGGTCCTTGGGTTTGAAATCAGAATGAAAAGCCTTAGGATCTGCTACATACAAAACCTGGGCTGGGATTATGGTTTGGTTTGGGGCACAGGATGCGCAACAGCTCTGTGGTGGCCTTCGTGAACCCATGCCACAAGGATGATAGGACAAGGTAGAGTGGTCCAAGTCCACAGCGTGAGAAGAGGAAGCATTTCCTTCAGCACAATCTCCCAAAATCGGATGCTACATTTTGGATGGCACCGGCACTGTACGGCAGCGAGGACACCAAGGTCGGTCTGCGGGATCATTCCAGCATGCCCTGATGTGTGACATCCATGGATGTGCTTCCACTGGTGTTTCAGTAGACAGAGAAGCTCTGGGAAGAACTGCTTTCATTGGGACATTCCCGTGGCACTACAAAGCACAAGCGCACTCTCAGTTTGCTGTTTTGGAAACAATCCAAAATGACATAGAGCAGAATGCAGAGCTGAGAACCTTTAGAATCCTCATTTCCACAAGAGGCCGTGTCCTGCGCACTTTCAGAATTGTGAGATAAGCGTAATCAAAATGAAGTTATGCTAATCGAAATAGTATGGGTTGTTCATCACAACAAATGCAACACCAGCAATTGGAGATATACCAGACAACACACACAGGAAGAGAATATGGCATCAATGTCTAGGAGAAATTGTCCTCACAGAAATCCCTTGGAATTGCGTAGAGACAAGAGTCTAAAATTTTCACTTAACATAGCCCTAAAAATCTACATTAGATACCTGATATTACCTGACCAGTAGAGATGAAGACGTACAGTAAAAGAAATAGGAAGTACCATTTTCAGTTCCAAAGATATTGAAGGCCCAAAAGATAAGCTTTCAAGCAACTAGACTGCAAAACACTATGCAGTCCAAGTGTTGAAAATGGAGGTCAGGAAAACACTGAAGAACCAAAGGGTCTCAGAATCACAAAAGGCAGAATACCAGAAAAGGGGAAGAGAAAGTCTAAAGACGAGCCAAAAGATATCAGAAAACTCAGTGGATGTGATAATATCAGGGCTAAAATTCAGTCCTTAGCAGACTAGATAATGCAGAGGGACGCGTGAATGACTG
Organism: Vicugna pacos; assembly: GCF_048564905.1. Classification (NCBI taxonomy): domain Eukaryota; kingdom Metazoa; phylum Chordata; class Mammalia; order Artiodactyla; family Camelidae; genus Vicugna; species Vicugna pacos. Next base: position 4,723,221 of record NW_027328741.1, read on the forward strand.
TGAAGACAGGGGAACAGAAATCCCTCGGTCAGATTCGGACATAGGAAAGCAAGTGCAAAACAATGAAAATATTGCTGTTGTATCCTGGGTTAAAACAGGGCATGAAAGACTAAAATTCATAAGAGTCCCAGATGGAAAAGCAAGAGATAAAGAAATAAAATATGTCTGAAAATTTATCTGTAGAAATATCAGACTGAAACTTGTTGAAAGCCAAGAAAAAATCATCTATGCGAATTCAGGAATTACACAGCATCCAAAGGAGGTGGAATCCCAATAGACCTACAAGCAGCTGTATGATTCCAATCAACAAAGTTCACGAATATCACAGTGATTTAAAATGCACCTGGAGGAAACAACATAGTCACAAGAGAACCTCCAGAGGGGTTTCAGCTTATAACTCGGCAGCAATATTGCAGGACAGGGAGGAGTGCCAGGACACAGACCATATCCTGAATGGCCAAATGCTGCCACCTTGGGTAGCCTATGCCACATGACCACCATTTCTAATAACGGCAGAGCTAGAGCAATCCACAGACCGGCAAATCATAAAAGAATTCAGCAGTTCAAAACTTCTTCTAAAAGGAAGGTTGAGAATACTCCCCGGAATAGAAAAGCAGCAAGATGAAATGGAAAGAAGAAAACCATTATTGGAAATGCAAGAAGAGCATGAGTGGCAAAGAAGAAACAAGAAGAAGGCAAGGAGGACATCAAAACCTTAAAGATTGGAGAGGGAAGCAGGAAATCATAGGTGATTGGAAGCACTCTCTTAAGTGAATCAGCTAATTTGACTCTCTGTTTGAAGCGAAAGGAGAGATGCATGTCCTGACGTGTTTGCCAAACAAGCGAGAAGCAGACCAACAAAGAATCAAACCAACAAACATGCACCAAAATGGTACGGTTGGCTGACATATACCATGGGAAACATGATTATTCAAAAGAAAATACTCAAGGTGATGTCAAGGATCATTCAGCACGCATCGACCCAGTATTGCGGCTTGCATGTACTCAGCACACTTGTATTCGGAAATCAGAGGCGTGCATTCATATTCGTAAATATAGATTCATAAGAGCATATCGTGACCTCACCCAAATGCCCATTTGGTATCCACTGGATTCCTAGTCCGTGATGTAGTCTTGTATGTCTTCCAACAGGATGAAAGAATGCCATATTCTACGCTACGTAGAGAAGAATTGTAAGAAGCCTATAACAAAGGCAAGTAGCTCTGCCAAAGTGTACTAAGAGCAAAAGAGACAGACAGTAACATGCACATTGGGGTTGGTTTCATTTCTTGGAAATTCAGCCCCCATGAAACCAATAGATCCATGTCCTGAGAGTGTGGGTTTTTCAGCAGAAATCATGCGACGCATATGTATTCCGGTTGTACGGATATTATTGGAACATAAGTCTCCTTTACTGGGTCTCTGTGTACTGTGAACTCTTAGAAAGTTTAAAGACGTGTGAAACCTTCAACTGAAAAGGGACACACTTCTCTCCATTGGTACTGTGCATACAGATCTGAACCAAAGGAAAGAGGGAAGAAGAAAGGCCCATGGGACGCTAGTGGGCAGAACCACATTTACTTTAGGAACCTCTCGTCGGATGCAGCCCCTCCCCCAACACTGACAAGATGCAGCAGCCTTTGGGGATGGCAGTTACCGGTTGGATTCCAGGTGGAATGTTGGTGTGTTCCACGAGGCTTGTTGTGGCTGTTGGATCCTAGGTAACCGGGCCGAGTTCTGTGGGTGGATCAGTGTGATGGAGGGGCTGCAGGCCTCTGTGGAGCTTGGCTTAGGTGTTTGGTCCGGGAAGCTGTGTAAGTTCGAGATACTTCTGCTGCCCAAAGACCTGAGTTCACAGGTCAGTTTCCAGAACCTGAAAGGGCAGACAGTGGAAGATCTGCCTGTCATCAGCTTACTGGTGAGGCTCCGAGGTACTTTCAGACTTGCCCAGTCCTGGGGAAGTCGACTTTAGGGGAGTCACGAAGAGAAGCTGGCCGAAAAGCTGGCTGCGCGGATTGAGGAGAGATGCGAACACATGGATGAGAGATGTTCTGCTACAATGGAGAATACTGGCGTGGAGACAGCTGTAGAGGATACCAGGCTCAAAAGACATTCAGGAGACATATTGAACCTCGCTGATACTGGCAGAAAATACGGAGTGCCAACGTGGACTTGAGGAAGTTCCTCAATTCTCTTCTCCAAGAACGGGTCCAAGGTCCCTGACGTGTGCAAGAGAAGAGATGGCAGATATGATCAAAACGCTCCTGTTCTTGGAAGAGGTCATGAGAATCCACACGTCCCAAGGGGCCTTCCCAAGCCATTCAGACCAAAATTCACCAAGCCCAGGTAAGCCTTTTCCCAGGTTTGGGCCTAGCTAACAAGCACTTGCCCTTCCCTCCCCTCCACTCACGCATCCATTTTGAAGGTTCAGTACCTGAGCGGCAATGAAGCCATTAGGAGAAGGGCAAGTCCCTCCTAGAATCAGAGTTCCTCCAGCTTCACACTCTGTGAACAACAGTGAACTCCTTAAAGGTCAAATAGTCTCGGCTGAAATAGATAGGAATTGAATACTTAGCTCACACCTAGAAACGATGGCCTTCCGCTAGATTCAGCAAATGTTGTGTTTATGTCTTCCCTGGGGTGAAGGGAGTGTGGTAAGTGAGGGGAATCTTTGACTGAACTTGAATCTGTATTAGGCCTCAGTTTTTCAAGACAGTATAGGTAAATAGTACAAGTCAGAAAGTGAAGTGTACTGTAAAAGTCGCCAATGACATTAAAGACACAGCTTATGTGGATCGTCTTTCACTTGAGTCAAGCCCCCGGGGGCACTATATCATGTGGGTGCAGACTTGGTTGCGTTAAATGGCTTTACCCAACATGATCGGAAGATTAACTGTTCTCATCACTGATAGAAGAACACCTGGTTCTCCATAGACAAGCATAACTGCAGCAGGGTTCTCCTAGCTATAATGCCTCTAGGTGCTTTTGGATTCAAACCTAAATGTATATATTTGGTTTGTTTCCTCTTGTATTTTCCTAGAGAGGGATGTTACCCCTTGAAATGCCAACATTGGCCAGTAGGTGACAAATAGGACTAAAGGGCACCACATGCCCAAGTGTATCCAAGGTTGGGGGTTATTTCATGTTTCCAATAGTTATTTCATGGTTCCTGTTGGTCTCGGAGGCTTCAACCGTAAAGAGCTGACATGACCCCTTTAACAGTTTGGACTGCTAGTTTGCATTCTATCTGTCTAGGTTTTCCGTAGTGCTGACAAAATGTTACCAAAATTGACAAGTCTGGCTTCTAGGTCGATTTAGTGTGTTTCAAAAAATAACTTCATTTTCGTATAACTCCCAAAACATGGAAATGAATTCTGTTAAAATTCTTAAAGACTGCAAATGAGATATCAACACAATGTCAAAACAGGTTTCTTTGGACAACCCCTCCCACCACGGCTGTATAGAAACCAAGAGCTAAGCAAATATCACATTTCTGTGAAATGTATCTGGATAGTGTTGATTCATCGATGCCCAGTTGGCAGAGAAGAAGTGCAACCTGCACTCACGCGCTCCCTTGTACAGAGAAATGTAAAACTCCACTCACCCAGCCTTTGGCACAGGACACTTGCCGAAGAGAGGTCTGTTACTTCCAAAGACAGGATGAGGCCTCAGGACACCTGGAAGCAGGAGAAGGCAAAGCAGGGAATGGAAACCAGTACAGGGTCTGACCAACAAGGGTGAAACCCTGTTTAACTTGGACGCACCCTCTCAAGCGGACAGGAGGCATGAGATTGAAAGTGATGTGCTGAGATTTACAAGAGTGCACAGCAGATGCTTGGCTGACAGAACTCAAAGAAACCAGCGCAAAATATCCCCACAGTTGATTCTGAGACCAAGATCCGTGATGCCAAATTACAGTTAGCAGGGGCATCGGTAAGTGAGGTATAGGGCTACGGTTGATGGCATACGCTGAGTCTCAGGGATCTGGAGTGCGTTGTGGGATGTGGTGGGTCTAATCAAGAGAGCAAACTGAACAGTGTACCAATGATAAATCAACCACACTGGTCGCGCAGTTGAGATTACCGATATGTCCCATGGCCACACCCAGTGCATCTGCAGGACCAGGGACCAATTGGGCATTTTGCCAATAGAGCACTTGTGGGGCTGAATCAGAGCTATCGTGCATCTGTTCTGAAGGATCCAGGGGGCCTTGGGTTTGAAATCAGAATGAAAAGCCTTAGGATCTGCTACATTCATAACCTGGGCTGGGATTATGGTTTGGTTTGAGGCACAGGATGCGCAACAGCTCTGTGGTGGCCTTCGTGCACCCGTGCCACAAGGATGATAGGACAAGGTAGAGTGGTCCAAGTCCACAGCGTGAGAAGAGGAAGCATTTCCTTCAGCACTATCTCCCAAAATCGGATGCTACATTTTGGATGGCACCGGCACGGTACGGCAGCGAGGACACCAAGGTCGGTCTGCGGGATCATTCCAGCAGGCCCTGATTTGTGACATCCATGGATGTGCTTCCACTGTTGTTTCAGTAGACAGAGAAGCTCTGGGAAGAACTGCTTTCATTGGGACATTCCCGTGGCACTACAAAGCACAAGCGCACTCTCAGTTTGCTGTTTTGGAAACACTCCAAAATGACATAGAGCAGAATGCAGAGCTGAGAACCTTTAGAATCCTCATTTCCACAAGAGGCCGTGTCCTGCGCACTTTCAGAATTGTGAGATAAGCGTAATCAAAATGAAGTTATGCTAATCGAAATAGTATGGGTTGTTCATCACAACAAATGCAACACCAGCAATTGGAGATATACCAGACAACACACACAGGAAGAGAATATGGCATCAATGTCTAGGAGAAATTGTCCTCACAGAAATCCCTTGGAATTGCGTAGAGACAAGAGTCTAAAATTTTCACTTAACATAGCCCTAAAAATCTACATTAGATACCTGATATTACCTGACCAGTAGAGATGAAGAAGTACAGTAAAAGAAATAGGAAGTACCATTTTCAGTTCCAAAGATATTGAAGGCCCAAAAGATAAGCTTTCAAACAACTAGACTGCAAAACGCTATGCAGTCCAAGTGTTGAAAATGGAGGTCAGGAAAACACTGAAGAAACAAAGGGTCTCAGAATCACAAAAGACAGAATACCAGAAAAGGGGAAGAGAAAGTCTAAAGACGAGCCAAAACATATCAGAAAACTCAGTGGATGTGATAATATCAGGGCTAAAATTCAGTCCTTAGCAGACTAGATAATGCAGAGGGACGCGTGAATGACTGTGAAGACAGGGGAACAGAAATCCCTCGGTCAGATTCGGACATAGGAAAGCAAGTGCAAAACAATGAAAATATTGCTGTTGTATCCTGGGTTAAGACAGGGCATGAAAGACTAGAATTCATAAGAGTCCCAGATGGAAAAGCAAGAGATAAAGAAATAAAATATGTCTGAAAATTTATCTGTAGAAATATCAGACTGAAACTTGTTGAAAGCCAAGAAAAAATCATCTATGCGAATTCAGGAATTACACAGCATCCAAAGGAGGTGGAATCCCAATAGACCTACCAACAGCTGTATGATTCCAATCAACAAAGTTCACGAATATCACAATGATTTAAAATGCACCTGGAGGAAACAACATAGTCACAAGGGAACCTCCAGAGGGGTTTCAGCTTATAACTCGGCAGCAATATTGCAGGACAGGGAGGAGTGCCAGGACACAGACCATATCCTGAATGGCCAAATGCTGCCACCTTGGGTAGCCTATGCCACATGACCACCATTTCTAATAACGGCAGAGCTAGAGCAATCCACAGACCGGCAAATCATAAAAGAATTCAGCAGTTCAAAACTTCTTCTAAAAGGAAGGTTGAGAATACTCCCCGGAATAGAAAAGCAGCAAGATGAAATGGAAAGAAGAAAACCATTATTGGAAATGCAAGAAGAGCATGAGTGGCAAAGAAGAAACAAGAAGAAGGCAAGGAGGACATCAAAACCTTAAAGATTGGAGAGGGAAGCAGGAAATCATAGGTGATTGGAAGCACTCTCTTAAGTGAATCAGCTAATTTGACTCTCTGTTTGAAGCGAAAGGAGAGATGCATGTCCTGACGTGTTTGCAAAACAAGCGAGAAGCAGACCAACAAAGAATCAAACCAACAAACATGCACCAAAATGGTACGGTTGGCTGACATATACCATGGGAAACATGATTATTCAAAAGAAAATACTCAAGGTGATGTCAAGGATCATTCAGCACGCATCGACACAGTATTGCGGCTTGCATGTACTCAGCACACTTGTATTCGGAAATCAGAGGCGTGCATTCATATTCGTAAATATAGATTCATAAGAGCATATCGTGACCTCACCCAAATGCCGATTTGGAATCCACTGGATTCCTAGTCCGTGATGTAGTCTTGTATGTCTTCCAACAGGATGAAGGAATGCCATATTCTACGCTACGTAGAGAAGAATTGTAAGAAGCCTATAACAAAGGCAAGTAGCTCTGCCAAAGTGTACTAAGAGCAAAAGAGACAGACAGTAAAGTGCACATTGGGGTTGGTTTCATTTCTTGGAAATTCAGCCCCCATGAAACCAATAGATCCTTGTCCTGAGATTGTGGGTTTTTCAGCAGAAATCATGCGACGCATATGTATTCCGGTTGTACGGATATTATAGGAACATAAGTCTCCTTTACTGGGTCTCTGTGTACTGTGAACTCTTAGAAAGTTTAAAGACGTGTGAAACCTTCAACTGAAAAGGGACACACTTCTCTCCATTGGTACTGTGCATACAGATCTGAACAAAAGGAAAGAGGGAAGAAGAAAGGCCCATGGGACGCTAGTGGGCAGAACCACATTTACTTTAGGAACCTCTCTTCGGATGCAGCCCCTCCCCCAACACTGACAAGATGCAGCAGCCATTGGGGATGGCAGTTACCGGTTGGATTCCAGGTGGAATGTTGGTGTGTTCCACGAGGCTTGTTGTGGCTGTTGGATCCTAGGTAACCGGGCCGAGTTCTGTGGGTGGATCAGTGTGATGGAGGGGCTGCAGGCCTCTGTGGAGCTTGGCTTAGGTGTTTGGTCCGGGAAGCTGTGTAAGTTCGAGATACTTCTGCTGCCCAAAGACCTGAGTTCACAGGTCAGTTTCCAGAACCTGAAAGGGCAGACAGTGGAAGATCTGCCTGTCATCAGCTTACTGGTGAGGCTCCGAGGTACTTTCAGACTTGCCCAGTCCTGGGGAAGTCGACTTTAGGGGAGTCACGAAGAGAAGCTGGCCGAAAAGCTGGCTGCACGGATTGAGGAGAGATGCGAACACATGGATGAGAGATGTTCTGCTACAATTGAGAATACTGACGTGGAGACAGCTGTAGAGGATACCAGGCTCAAAAGACATTCAGGAGACATATTGAACCTCGCTGATACTGGCAGAAACATACGGAGTGCCATCGTGGACTTGAGGAAGTTCCTCAATTCTCTTCTCCAAGAACGGGTCCAAGGTCCCTGACGTGTGCAAGAGAAGAGATGGCAGATATGATCAAAACGCTCCTGTTCTTGGAAGAGGTCGTGAGAATCCACACGTCCCAAGGGGCCTTCCCAAGCCATTCAGACCAAAATTCACCAAGCCCAGGTAAGCCTTTTCCCGGGTTTGGGCCTAGCTAGCAAGCACTTGCCCTTCCCTCCCCTCCACTCACGCATCCATTTTGAAGGTTCAGTACCTGAGCGGCAATGAAGCCATTAGGAGAAGGGCAAGTCCCTCCTAGAATCAGAGTTCCTCCAGCTTCAAACTCTGTGAACAACAGTGAACTCCTTAAAGATCAAATAATCTCGGCTGAAAAAGATAGGTATTGAATACTTAGCTCACACCTAGAAACGATGGCCTTCCGCTAGATTCAGCAAATGTTGTGTTTATGTCTTCCCTGGGGTGAAGGGAGTGTGGTAAGTGAGGGGAATCTTTGACTGAACTTGAATCTGTATTAGGCCTCAGTTTTTCAAGACAGTATAGGTAAATAGTACAAGTCAGAAAGTGAAGTGTACTGTAAAAGTCGCCAATGACATTAAAGACACAGCTTATGTGGATCGTCTTTCAATTGAGTCAAGCCCCCGGGGGCACTATATCATGTGGGTGCAGACTTGGTTGCGTTAAATGGCTTTACCCAACATGATCGGAAGATTAACTGTTCTCATCACTGATAGAAGAACACCTGGTTCTCCATAGACAAGCATAACTGCAGCAGGTTTCTCCTAGCTATAATGCCTCTAGGTGCTTTTGGATTCAAACCTAAATGTATATATTTGGTTTGTTTCCTCTTGTATTTTACTAGAGAGAGATGTTACCCCTTGAAATGCCAACATTGGCCAGTAGGTGACAAATAGGTCTAAATGGCACCACATGCCCAAGTGTATCCAAGGTTGGGGGTTATTTCATGTTTCCAATAGTTATTTCATGGTTCCTGTTGGTCTCGGAGGCTTCAACCGTAAAGAGCTGACATGAACCCTTTAACAGTTTGGACTGCTAGTTTGCATTCTATCTGTCTAGGTTTTCCGTAGAGCTGACACAATGTTACCAAAATTGACAAGTCTGGCTTCTAGGTCGATTTAGTGTGTTTCAAAAAATAACTTCATTTTCGTATAACTCCCAAAACATGGAAATGAATTCTGTTAAAATTCTTAAAGACTGCAAATGAGATATCAACACAATGTCAAAACAGGTTTCTTTGGACAACCCCTCCCACCACGGCTGTATAGAAACCAAGAGCTAAGCAAATATCACATTTCTGTGAAATGTATCTGGATAGTGTTGATTCATCGATGCCCAGTTGGCAGAGAAGAAGTGCAACCTGCACTCACGCGCTCCCTTGTACAGAGAAATGTAAAACTCCACTCACCCAGCTTTTGGCACAGGACACTTGCCGAAGAGAGGTCTGTTACTTCCAAAGACAGGATGAGGCCTCAGGACACCTGGAAGCAGGAGAAGGCAAAGGAGGGAATGGAAACCAGTGCAGGGTCTGACCAACAAGGGTGAAACCCTGTTTAACTTGGACGCACCCTCTCAAGCGGACAGGAGGCATGAGATTGAAGGTGATGTGCTGAGATTTACAAGAGTGCACAGCAGATGCTTGGCTGACAGAACTCAAAGAAACCAGCGCAAAATATCCCCACAGTTGATTCTGAGACCTAGATCCGTGATGCCAAATTACAGTTAGCAGGAGCATCGGTAAGTGAGGTATAGGGCTACGGTTGATGGCATACGCTGAGTCTCAGGGATCTGGAGTGCGTTGTGGGATGTGGTGGGTCTAATCAAGAGAGCAAACCGAACAGTGTACCAATGATAAATCAACCACACTTGTCGCGCGGTTGAGATTACCGATATGTCCCATGGCCACACCCAGTGCATCTGCAGGACCAGGGACCAATTGGGCATTTTGCCAATAGAGCACGTGTGGGGCTGAATCAGAGCTATCGTGCATCTGGTCTGAGGGATCCAGGGGTCCTTGGGTTTGAAATCAGAATGAAAAGCCTTAGGATCTGCTACATACATAACCTGGGCTGGGATTATGGTTTGGTTTGGGGCACAGGATGCGCAACAGCTCTGTGGTGGCCTTCGTGAACCCATGCCACAAGGATGATAGGACAAGGTAGAGTGGTCCAAGTCCACAGCGTGAGAAGAGGAAGCATTTCCTTCAGCACAATCTCCCAAAATCGGATGCTACATTTTGGATGGCACCGGCACGGTACGGCAGCGAGGACACCAAGGTCGGTCTGCGGGATCATTCCAGCATGCCCTGATGTGTGACATCCATGGATGTGCTTCCACTGGTGTTTCAGTAGACAGAGAAACTCTGGGAAGAACTGCTTTCATTGGGACATTCCCATGGCACTACAAAGCACAAGCGCACTCTCAGTTTGCTGTTTTGGAAACAATCCAAAATGACATAGAGCAGAATGCAGAGCTGAGAACCTTTAGAATCCTCATTTCCACAAGAGGCCGTGTCCTGCGCACTTTCAGAATTGTGAGATAAGCGTAATCAAAATGAAGTTATGCTAATCGAAATAGTATGGGTTGTTCATCACAACAAATGCAACACCAGCAATTGGAGATATACCAGACAACACACACAGGAAGAGAATATGGCATCAATGTCTAGGAGAAATTGTCCTCACAGAAATCCCTTGGAATTGCGTAGAGACAAGAGTCTAAAATTTTCACTTAACATAGCCCTAAAAATCTACATTAGATACCTGATATTACCTGACCAGTAGAGATGAAGACGTACAGTAAAAGAAATAGGAAGTACCATTTTCAGTTCCAAAGATATTGAAGGCCCAAAAGATAAGCTTTCAAGCAACTAGACTGCAAAACGCTATGCAGTCCAAGTGTTGAAAATGGAGGTCAGGAAAACACTGAAGAACCAAAGGGTCTCAGAATCACAAAAGGCAGAATACCAGAAAAGGGGAAGAGAAAGTCTAAAGACGAGCCAAAAGATATCAAAAACTCAGTGGATGTGATAATATCAGGGCTAAAATTCAGTCCTTAGCAGACTAGATAATGCAGAGGGACGCGTGAATGACTGTGAAGACAGGGGAACAGAAATCCCTCGGTCAGATTCGGACATAGGAAAGCAAGTGCAAAACAATGAAAATATTGCTGTTGTATCCTGGGTTAAGACAGGGCATGAAAGACTAGAATTCATAAGAGTCCCAGATGGAAAAGCAAGAGATAAAGAAATAAAATATGTCTGAAAATTTATCTGTAGATATATCAGACTGAAACTTGTTGAAAGCCAAGAAATATCATCTATGCGAATTCAGGAATTACACAGCATCCAAAGGAGGTGGAATCCCAATAGACCTACAAGCAGCTGTATGATTCCAATCAACAAAGTTCACGAATATCACAGTGATTTAAAATGCACCTGGAGGAAACAACATAGTCACAAGGGAACCTCCAGAGGGGTTTCAGCTTATAACTTGGCAGCAATATTGCAGGACAGGGAGGAGTGCCAGGAGACAGACCATATCCTGAATGGCCAAATGCTGCCACCTAGGGTAGCCTATGCCACATGATCACCATTTCTAATAACGGCAGAGCTAGAGCAATCCACAGACCGGCAAATCATAAAAGAATTCAGCAGTTCAAAACTTCTTCTAAAAGGAAGGTTGAGAATACTCCCCGGAATAGAAAAGCAGCAAGATGAAATGGAAAGAAGAAAACCATTATTGGAAATGCAAGAAGAGCATGAGTGGCAAAGAAGAAACAAGAAGAAGGCAAGGAGGACATCAAAACCTTAAAGATTGGAGAGGGAAGCAGGAAATCATAGGTGATTGGAAGCACTCTCTTAAGTGAATCAGCTTATTTGACTCTCTGTTTGAAGCGAAAGGAGAGATGCATGTCCTGACGTGTTTGCCAAACAAGCGAGAAGCAGACCAACAAAGAATCAAACCAACAAACATGCACCAAAATGGTACGGTTGGCTGACATATACCATGGGAAACATGATTATTCAAAAGAAAATACTCAAGGTGATGTCAAGGATCATTCAGCACGCATCGACCCAGTATTGCGGCTTGCATGTACTCAGCACACTTGTATTCGGAAATCAGAGGCGTGCATTCATATTCGTAAATATAGATTCATAAGAGCATATCTTGACCTCACCCAAATACCGATTTGGAATCCAATGGTTTCCTATTCCGTGATGTAGTCTTGTATGTCTTCCAACAGGATGAAGGAATGCCATATTCTACGCTACGTAGAGAAGAATTGTAAGAAGCCTATAACAAAGGCAAGTAGCTCTGCCAAAGTGTACTAAGAGCAAAAGAGACAGACAGTAAAGTGCACATTGGGGTTGGTTTCAATTCTTGGAAATTCAGCCCCCATGAAACCAATAGATCCATGTCCTGAGAGTGTGGGTTTTTCAGCAGAAATCATGCGACGCATATGTATTCCAGTTGTACGGATATTATAGGAACATAAGTCTCCTTTACTGGGTCTCTGTGTACTGTGAACTCTTAGAAAGTTTAAAGACGTGTGAAACCTTCAACTGAAAAGGGACACACTTCTCTCCATTGGTACTGTGCATACAGATCTGAACAAAAGGAAAGAGGGAAGAAGAAAGCCCCATGGGATGCTAGTGGGCAGAGCCACATTTACTTTAGGAACCTCTCGTCAGATGCAGCCCCTCCCCCAACACTGACAAGATGCAGCAGCCATTGGGGATGGCAGTTACCGGTTGGATTCCAGGTGGAATGTTGGTGTGTTCCACGAGGCTTGTTGTGGCTGTTGGATCCTAGGTAACCGGGCCGAGTTCTGTGGGTGGATCAGTGTGATGGAGGGGCTGCAGGCCTCTGTGGAGCTTGGCTTAGGTGTTTGGTCCGGGAAGCTGTGTAAGTTCGAGATACTTCTGCTGCCCAAAGACCTGAGTTCACAGGTCAGTTTCCAGAACCTGAAAGGGCAGACAGTGGAAGATCTGCCTGTCATCAGCTTACTGGTGAGGCTCCGAGGTACTTTCAGACTTGTCCAGTCCTGGTGAAGTCGACTTTAGGGGAGTCACGAAGAGAAGCTGGCCGAAAAGCTGGCTGCACGCATTGAGGAGAGATGCGAACACATGGATGAGAGATGTTCTGCTACAATGGAGAATACTGGCGTGGAGACAGCTGTAGAGGATACCAGGCTCAAAAGACATTCAGGAGACATATTGAACCTCGCTGATACTGGCAGAAACATACGGAGTGCCAACGTGGACTTGAGGAACTTCCTCAATTCTCTTCTCCAAGAACGGGTCCAAGGTCCCTGACGTGTGCAAGAGAAGAGATGGCAGAGATGATCAAAACGCTCCTGTTCTTGGAAGAGGTCGTGAGAATCCACACGTCCCAAGGGGCCTTCCCAAGCCATTCAGACCAAAATTCACCAAGCCCAGGTAAGCCTTTTCTCAGGTTTGGGCCTAGCTAGCAAGCACTTGCCCTTCCCTCCCCTCCACTCACGTATCCATTTTGAAGGTTCAGTACCTGAGCGGCAATGAAGCCATTAGGAGAAGGGCAAGTCCCTCCTAGAATCAGAGTTCCTCCAGCTTCACACTCTGTGAACAACAGTGAACTCCTTAAAGGTCAAATAGTCTCGGCTGAAATAGATAGGAATTGAATACTTAGCTCACACCTAGAAACGATGGCCTTCCGCTAGATTCAGCAAATGTTGTGTTTCTGTCTTCCGTGGGTTGAAGGGAGTGTGGTAAGTGAGGGGAATCTTTGACTGAACTTGAATCTGTATTAGGCCTCAGTTTTTCAAGACAGTATAGGTAAATAGTACAAGTCAGAAAGTGAAGTGTACTGTAAAAGTCGCCAATGACATTAAAGACACAGCTTATGTGGATCGTCTTTCACTTGAGTCAAGCCCCCGGGGGCACTATATCATGTGGGTGCAGACTTGGTTGCGTTAAATGGCTTTACCCAACATGATCGGAAGATTAACTGTTCTCATCACTGATAGAAGAACACCTGGTTCTCCATACACAAGCATAACTGCAGCAGGGTTCTCCTAGCTATAATGCCTCTAGGTGCTTTTGGATTCAAACCTAAATGTATATATTTGGTTTGATTCTTCTTATATTTTCCAAGAGAGGGATGTTACCCCTTGAAATGCCAACATTGGCCAGTAGGTGACAAATAGGACTAAAGGGCACCACATGCCCAAGTGTATCCAAGGTTGGGGGTTATTTCATGTTTCCAATAGTTATTTCATGGTTCCTGTTGGTCTCGGAGGCTTCAACCGTAAAGAGCTGACATGACCCCTTTAACAGTTTGGACTGCTAGTTTGCATTGTATCTGTCTAGGTTTTCCGTAGAGCTGACAAAATGTTACCAAATTTGACAAGTCTGGCTTCTAGGTCGATTTAGTGTGTTTCAAAAAATAACTTCATTTTCGTATAACTCCCAAAACATGGAAATGAATTCTGTTAAAATTCTTAAAGACTGCAAATGAGATATCAACACAATGTCAAAACAGGTTTCTTTGGACAACCCCTCCCACCACGGCTGTATAGAAACCAAGAGCTAAGCAAATATCACATTTCTGTGAAATGTATCTGGATAGTGTTGATTCATCGATGCCCAGTTGGCAGAGAAGAAGTGCAACCTGCACTCCCGCGCTCCCTTGTACAGAGAAATGTAAAACTCCACTCACCCAGCCTTTGGCACAGGACACTTGCCGAAGAGAGGTCTGTTACTTCCAAAGACAGGATGAGGCCTCAGGACACCTGGAAGCAGGAGAAGGCAAAGCAGGGAATGGAAACCAGTGCAGGGTCTGACCAACAAGGGTGAAACCCTGTTTGACTTGGACGCACCCTCTCAAGCGGACAGGAGACATGAGATTGAAGGTGATGTGCTGAGATTTACAAGAGTGCACAGCAGATGCTTGGCTGACAGAACTCAAAGAAACCAGCGCAAAATATCCCCACAGTTGATTCTGAGACCAAGATCCGTGATGCCAAATTACAGTTAGCAGGAGCATCGGTAAGTGAGGTATAGGGCTACGGTTGATGGCATACGCTGAGTCTCAGGGATCTGGAGTGCGTTGTGGGATGTGGTGGGTCTAATCAAGAGAGCAAACCGAACAGTGTACCAATGATAAATCAACCACACTGGTCGCGCGGTTGAGATTACCGATATGTCCCTTGGCCACACCCAGTGCATCTGCAGGACCAGGGACCAATTGGGCATTTTGCCAATAGAGTACGTGTGGGGCTGAATCAGAGCTATCGTGCATCTGGTCTGAGGGATCCAGGGGGCCTTGGGTTTGAAATCAGAATGAAAAGCCTTAGGATCTGCTACATTCATAACCTGGGCTGGGATTATGGTTTGGTTTGAGGCACAGGATGCGCAACTTCTCTGTGGAGGCCTTCGTGCACCCGTGCCACAAGGATGATAGGACAAGGTAGAGTGGTACAAGTCCACAGCGTGAGAAGAGGAAGCATTTCCTTCAGCACTATCTCCCAAAATCGGATGCTACATTTTGGATGGCACAGGCACGGTACGGCAGCGAGGACACCAAGGACGGTCTGCGGGATCATTCCAGCAGGCCCTGATGTGTGACATCCATGGATGTGCTTCCACTGGTGTTTCAGTAGACAGAGAAGCTCTGGGAAGAACTGCTTTCATTGGGACATTCCCGTGGCACTACAAAGCACAAGCGCACTCTCAGTTTGCTGTTTTGGAAACAATCCAAAATGACATAGAGCAGAATGCAGAGCTGAGAACCTTTAGAATCCTCATTTCCACAAGAGACCGTGTCCTGCGCACTTTCAGAATTGTGAGATAAGCGTAATCATAATGAAGTTATGCTAATCGAAATAGTATGGGTTGTTCATCACAACAAATGCAACACCAGCAATTAGAGATATACAAGACAACACACACAGGAAGAGAATATGGCATCAATGTCAAGGAGAAATTGTCCTCACAGAAATCCCTTGGAATTGCGTAGAGACAAGAGTCAAAAATTTTCACTTAACATAGCCCTAAAATTCTACATTAGATACCTGATATTACCTGACCAGTAGAGAAGAAGAAGTACAGTAAAAGAAATAGGAAGTACCATTTTCAGTTCCAAAGATATTGAAGGCCCAAAAGATAAGCTTTCAAACAACTAGACTGCAAAACGCTATGCAGACCAAGTGTTGAAAATGGAGGTCAGGAAAACACTGAAGAACAAAAGGGTCTCAGAATCACAAAAGGCAGAATACCAGAAAAGGGGAAGAGAAAGTCTAAAGACGAGCCAAAACATATCAGAAAACTCAGTGGATGTGATAATATCAGGGCTAAAATTCAGTCCTTAGCAGACTAGATAATGCAGAGGGACGCGTGAATGACTGTGAAGACAGGGGAACAGAAATCCCTTGGTCAGATTCGGACATAGGAAAGCAAGTGCAAAACAATGAAAATATTGCTGTTGTATCCTGGGTTAAGACAGGGCATGAAAGACTAGAATTCATAAGAGTCCCAGATGGAAAAGCAAGAGATAAAGGAATAAAATATGTCTGAAAATTTATCTGTAGAAATATCAGACTGAAACTTGTTGAAAGCCAAGAAAAAATCATCTATGCGAATTCAGGAATTACACAGCATCCAAAGGAGGTGGAATACCAATAGACCTACAAGCAGCTGTATGATTCCAAACAACAAAGTTCACGAATATCACAGTGATTTAAAATGCACCTGGAGGAAACAACATAGTCACAAGCGAACCTCCAGAGGGGTTTCAGCTTATAAGTCGGCAGCAATATTGCAGGACAGGGAGGAGTGCCAGGACACAGACCATATGCTGAATGGCCAAAGGCTGCCACCTAGGGTAGCCTATGCCACATGACCACCATTTCTAATAACGGCAGAGCTAGAGCAATCCACAGACCGGCAAATCATAAAAGAATTCAGCAGTTCAAAACTTCTTCTAAAAGGAAGGTTGAGAATACTCCCCGGAATAGAAAAGCAGCATGATGAAATGGAAAGAAGAAAACCATTATTGGAAATGCAAGAAGAGCATGAGTGGCAAAGAAGAAACAAGAAGAAGGCAAGGAGGACATCAAAACCTTAAAGATTGGAGAGGGAAGCAGGAAATCATAGGTGATTGGAAGCACTCTCTTAAGTGAATCAGCTTATTTGACTCTCTGTTTGAAGCGAAAGGAGAGATGCATGTCCTGACGTGTTTGCAAAACAAGCGAGAAGCAGACCAACAAAGAATCAAACCAACAAACATGCACCAAAATGGTACGGTTGGCTGACATATACCATGGGAAACCTGATTATTCAAAAGAAAATACTCAAGGTGATGTCAAGGATCATTCAGCACGCATCGACCCAGTATTGCGGCTTGCATGTACTCAGCAAACTTGTATTCGGAAATCAGAGGCGTGCATTCATATTCGTAAATATAGATTCATAAGAGCATATCGTGACCTCACCCAAATGCCGATTTGGAATCCAATGGATTCCTAGTCCGTGATGTAGTCTTGTATGTCTTCCAACAGGATGAAGGAATGCCATATTCTACGCTACGTAGAGAAGAATTGTAAGAAGCCTATAACAAAGGCAAGTAGCTCTGCCAAAGTGTACTAAGAGCAAAAGAGACAGACAGTAAAGTGCACATTGGGGTTGGTTTCATTTCTTGGAAATTCAGCCCCCATGAAACCAATAGATCCATGTCCTGAGAGTGTGGGTTTTTCAGCAGAAATCATGCGACGCATATGTATTCCGGTTGTACGGATATTATAGGAACATAAGTCTCCTTTACTGGGTCTCTGTGTACTGTGAACTCTTAGAAAGTTTAAAGACGTGTGAAACCTTCAACTGAAAAGGGACACACTTCTCTCCATTGGTACTGTGCATACAGATCTGAACAAAAGGAAAGAGGGAAGAAGAAAGGCCCATGGGACGCTAGTGGGCAGAACCACATTTACTTTAGGAACCTCTCGTCGGATGCAGCCCCTCCCCCAACACTGACAAGATGCAGCAGCCATTGGGGATGGCAGTTACCGGTTGGATTCCAGGTGGAATGTTGGTGTGTTCCACGAGGCTTGTTGTGGCTGTTGGATCCTAGGTAACCGGGCCGAGTTCTGTGGGTGGATCAGTGTGATGGAGGGGCTGCAGGCCTCTGTGGAGCTTGGCTTAGGTGTTTGGTCCGGGAAGCTGTGTAAGTTCGAGATACTTCTGCTGCCCAAAGACCTGAGTTCACAGGTCAGTTTCCAGAACCTGAAAGGGCAGACAGTGGAAGATCTGCCTGTCATCAGCTTACTGGTGAGGCTCCGAGGTACTTTCAGACTTGCCCAGTCCTGGGGAAGTCGACTTTAGGGGAGTCACGAAGAGAAGCTGGCCGAAAAGCTGGCTGCACGCATTGAGGAGAGATGCGAACACATGGATGAGAGATGTTCTGCTACAATGGAGAATACAGGCGTGGAGACAGCTGTAGAGGATACCAGGCTCAAAAGACATTCAGGAGACATATTGAACCTCGCTGATACTGGCAGAAACATACGGAGTGCCAACGTGGACTTGAGGAAGTTCCTCAATTCTCTTCTCCAAGAACGGGTCCAAGGTCCCTGACGTGTGCAAGAGAAGAGATGGCAGAGATGATCAAAACGCTCCTGTTCTTGAAAGAGGTCGTGAGAATCCACACGTCCCAAGGGGCCTTCCCAAGCCATTCAGACCAAAATTCACCAAGCCCAGGTAAGCCTTTTCCCAGGTTTGGGCCTAGCTAGCAAGCACTTGCCCTTCCCTCCCCTCCACTCACGCATCCATTTTGAAGGTTCAGTACCTGAGCGGCAATGAAGCCATTAGGAGAAGGGCAAGTCCCTCCTAGAATCAGAGTTCCTCCAGCTTCACACTCTGTGAACAACAGTGAACTCCTTAAAGGTCAAATAGTCTCGGCTGAAATAGATAGGATTTGAATACATAGCTCACACCTAGAAACGATGGCCTTCCGCTAGATTCAGCAAATGTTGTGTTTCTGTCTTCCCTGGGGTGAAGGGAGTGTGGTAAGTGAGGGGAATCTTTGACTGAACTTGAATCTGTATTAGGCCTCAGTTTTTCAAGACAGTATAGGTAAATAGTACAAGTCAGAAAGTGAAGTGTACTGTAAAAGTCGCCAATGACATTAAAGACACAGCTTATGTGGATCGTCTTTCACTTGAGTCAAGCCCCCGGGGGCACTATATCATGTGGGTGCAGACTTGGTTGCGTTAAATGGCTTTACCCAACATGATCGGAAGACTAACTGTTCTCATCACTGATAGAAGAACACCTGGTTCTCCATAGAAAAGCATAAGTGCAGCAGGGTTCTCCTAGCTATAATGCCTCTAGGTGCTTTTGGTTTCAAACCTAAATGTATATATTTGGTTTGTTTCCTCTTGTATTTTCCTAGAGAGGGATGTTACCCCTTGAAATGCCAACATTGGCCAGTCGGTGACAAATAGGACTAAAGGGCACCACATGCCCAAGTGTATCCAAGGTTGGGGGTTATTTCATGTTTCCAATAGTTATTTCATGGTTCCTGTTGGTCTCGGAGGCTTCAACCGTAAAGAGCTGACATGACCCCTTTAACAGTTTGGACTGCTAGTTTGCATTCTATCTGTCTAGGTTTTCCGTAGAGCTGACAAAATGTTACCAAAATTGACAAGTCTGGCTTCTAGGTCGATTTAGTGTGTTTCAAAATTAACTTCATTTTCGTATAACTCCCAAAACTTGGAAATGAATTCTGTTAAAATTCTTAAAGACTGCAAATGAGATATCAACACAATGTCAAAACAGGTTTCTTTGGACAACCCCTCCCACCACGGCTGTATAGAAACCAAGAGCTAAGCAAATATCACATTTCTGTGAAATGTATCTGGATAGTGTTGATTCATCGATGCCCAGTTGGCAGAGAAGAAGTGCAACCTGCACTCCCGCGCTCCCTTGTACAGAGAAATGTAAAACTCCACTCACCCAGCCTTTGGCACAGGACACTTGCCGAAGAGAGGTCTGTTACTTCCAAAGACAGGATGAGGCCTCAGGACACCTGGAAGCAGGAGAAGGCAAAGCAGGGAATGGAAACCAGTGCAGGGTCTGACCAACAAGGGTGAAACCCTGTTTGACTTGGACGCACCCTCTCAAGCGGACAGGAGACATGAGATTGAAGGTGATGTGCTGAGATTTACAAGAGTGCACAGCAGATGCTTGGCTGACAGAACTCAAAGAAACCAGCGCAAAATATCCCCACAGTTGATTCTGAGACCAAGATCCGTGATGCCAAATTACAGTTAGCAGGAGCATCGGTAAGTGAGGTATAGGGCTACGGTTGATGGCATACGCTGAGTCTCAGGGATCTGGAGTGCGTTGTGGGATGTGGTGGGTCTAATCAAGAGAGCAAACCGAACAGTGTACCAATGATAAATCAACCACACTGGTCGCGCGGTTGAGATTACCGATATGTCCCATGGCCACACCCAGTGCATCTGCAGGACCAGGGACCAATTGGGCATTTTGCCAATAGAGCACGTGTGGGGTTGAATCAGAGCTATCGTGCATCTGGTCTGAGGGATCCAGGGGGCCTTGGGTTTGAAATCAGAATGAAAAGCCTTAGGATCTGCTACATTCATAACCTGGGCTGGGATTATGGTTTGGTTTGAGGCACAGGATGCGCAACAGCTCTGTGGTGGCCTTCGTGCACCCGTGCCACAAGGATGATAGGACAAGGTAGAGTGGTCCAAGTCCACAGCGTGAGAAGAGGAAGCATTTCCTTCAGCACTATCTCCCAAAATCGGATGCTACATTTTGGATGGCACAGGCACGGTACGGCAGCGAGGAAACCAAGGACGGTCTGCGGGATCATTCCAGCAGGCCCTGATGTGTGACATCCATGGATGTGCTTCCACTGGTGTTTCAGTAGACAGAGAAGCTCTGGGAAGAACTGCTTTCATTGGGACATTCCCGTGGCACTACAAAGCACAAGCGCACTCTCAGTTTGCTGTTTTGGAAACACTCCAAAATGACATAGAGCAGAATGCAGAGCTGAGAACCTTTAGAATCCTCATTTCCACAAGAGACCGTGTCCTGCGCACTTTCAGAATTGTGAGATAAGCGTAATCATAATGAAGTTATGCTAATCGAATTAGTATGGGTTGTTCATCACAACAAATGCAACACCAGCAATTAGAGATATACCAGACAACACACACAGGAAGAGAATATGGCATCAATGTCTAGGAGAAATTGTCCTCACAGAAATCCCTTGGAATTGCGTAGAGACAAGAGTCAAAAATTTTCACTTAACATAGCCCTAAAAATCTACATTAGATACCTGATATTACCTGACCAGTAGAGATGAAGAAGTACAGTAAAAGAAATAGGAAGTACCATTTTCAGTTCCAAAGATATTGAAGGCCCAAAAGATAAGCTTTCAAGCAACTAGACTGCAAAACGCTATGCAGTCCAAGTGTTGAAAATGGAGGTCAGGAAAACACTGAAGAACAAAAGGGTCTCAGAATCACAAAAGGCAGAATACCAGAAAAGGGGAAGAGAAAGTCTAAAGACGAGCCAAAATATATCAGAAAACTCAGTGGATGTGATAATATCAGGGCTAAAATTCAGTCCTTAGCAGACTAGATAATGCAGAGGGACGCGTGAATGACTGTGAAGACAGGGGAACAGAAATCCCTTGGTCAGATTCGGACATAGGAAAGCAAGTGCAAAACAATGAAAATATTGCTGTTGTATCCTGGGTTAAGAAAGGGCATGAAAGACTAGAATTCATAAGAGTCCCAGATGGAAAAGCAAGAGATAAAGAAATAAAATATGTCTGAAAATTTATCTGTAGAAATATCAGACTGAAACTTGTTGAAAGCCAAGAAAAAATCATCTATGCGAATTCAGGAATTACACAGCATCCAAAGGAGGTGGAATCCCAATAGACCTACAAGCAGCTGTATGATTCCAAACAACAAAGTTCACGAATATCACAGTGATTTAAAATGCACCTGGAGGAAACAACATAGTCACAAGCGAACCTCCAGAGGGGTTTCAGCTTATAAGTCGGCAGCAATATTGCAGGACAGGGAGGAGTGCCAGGACACAGACCATATACTGAATGGCCAAATGCTGCCACCTAGGGTAGCCTATGCCACATGACCACCATTTCTAATAACGGCAGAGCTAGAGCAATCCACAGACCGGCAAATCATAAAAGAATTCAGCAGTTCAAAACTTCTTCTAAAAGGAAGGTTGAGAATACTCCCCGGAATAGAAAAGCAGCAAGATGAAATGGAAAGAAGAAAACCATTATTGGAAATGCAAGAAGAGCATGAGTGGCAAAGAAGAAACAAGAAGAAGGCAAGGAGGACATCAAAACCTTAAAGATTGGAGAGGGAAGCAGGAAATCATAGGTGATTGGAAGCACTCTCTTAAGTGAATCAGCTTATTTGACTCTCTGTTTGAAGCGAAAGGAGAGATGCATGTCCTGACGTGTTTGCAAAACAAGCGAGAAGCAGACCAACAAAGAATCAAACCAACAAACATGCACCAAAATGGTACGGTTGGCTGACATATACCATGGGAAACATGATTATTCAAAAGAAAATACTCAAGGTGATGTCAAGGATCATTCAGCACGCATCGACCCAGTATTGCGGCTTGCATGTACTCAGCACACTTGTATTCGGAAATCAGAGGCGTGCATTCATATTCGTAAATATAGATTCATAAGAGCATATCGTGACCTCACCCAAATGCCGATTTGGAATCCACTGGATTCCTAGTCCGTGATGTAGTCTTGTATGTCTTCCAACAGGATGAAGGAATGCCATAATCTACGCTACGTAGAGAAGAATTGTAAGAAGCCTATAACAAAGGCAAGTAGCTCTGCCAAAGTGTACTAAGAGCAAAAGAGACAGACAGTAACGTGCACATTGGTGTTGGTTTCATTTCTTGGAAATTCAGCCCCCATGAAACCAATAGATCCATGTCCTGAGAGTGTGGGTTTTTCAGCAGAAATCATGCGACGCATATGTATTCCGGTTGTACGGATATTATAGGAACATAAGTCTCCTTTACTGGGTCTCTGTGTACTGTGAACTCTTAGAAAGTTTAAAGACGTGTGAAACCTTCAACTGAAAAGGGACACACTTCTCTCCATTGGTACTGTGCATAGAGATCTGAACAAAAGGAAAGAGGGAAGAAGAAAGTCCCATGGGACGCTAGTGGGCAGAACCACATTTACTTTAGGAACCTCTCGTCGGATGCAGCCCCTCCCCCAACACTGACAAGATGCAGCAGCCATTGGGGATGGCAGTTACCGGTTGGATTCCAGGTGGAATGTTGGTGTGTTCCACGAGGCTTGTTGTGGCTGTTGGATCCTAGGTAACCGGGCCGAGTTCTGTGGGTGGATCAGTGTGATGGAGGGGCTGCAGGCCTCTGTGGAGCTTGGCTTAGGTGTTTGGTCCGTGAAGCTGTGTAAGTTCGAGATACTTCTGCTGCCCAAAGACCTGAGTTCACAGGTCAGTTTCCAGAACCTGAAAGGGCAGACAGTGGAAGATCTGCCTGTCATCAGCTTACTGGTGAGGCTCCGAGGTACTTTCAGACTTGCCCAGTCCTGGTGAAGTCGACTTTAGGGGAGTCACGAAGAGAAGCTGGCCGAAAAGCTGGCTGCACGCATTGAGGAGAGATGCGAACACATGGATGAGAGATGTTCTGCTACAATGGAGAATACAGGCGTGGAGACAGCTGTAGAGGATACCAGGCTCAAAAGACATTCAGGAGACATATTGCAGCTCGCTGATACTGGCAGAAACATACGGAGTGCCAACGTGGACTTGAGGAAGTTCCTCAATTCTCTTCTCCAAGAACGGGTCCAAGGTCCCTGACGTGTGCAAGAGAAGAGATGGCAGAGATGATCAAAACGCTCCTGTTCTTGGAAGAGGTCGTGAGAATCCACACGTCCCAAGGGGCCTTCCCAATCCATTCAGACCAAAATTCACCAAGCCCAGGTAAGCCTTTTCCCAGGTTTGGGCCTAGCTAGCAAGCACTTGCCCTTCCCTCCCCTCCACTCACGCATCCATTTTGAAGGTTCCGTACCTGAGCGGCAATGAAGCCATTAGGAGAAGGGCAAGTCCCTCCTAGAATCAGAGTTCCTCAAGCTTCACACTCTGTGAACAACAGTGGACTCCTTAAAGGTCAAATAGTCTCGGCTGAAATAGATAGGAATTGAATACATAGCTCACACCTAGAAACGATGGCCTTCCGCTAGATTCAGCAAATGTTGTGTTTATGTCTTCCCTGGGGTGAAGGGAGTGTGGTAAGTGAGGGGAATCTTTGACTGAACTTGAATCTGTATTAGGCCTCAGTTTTTCAAGACAGTATAGGTAAATAGTACAAGTCAGAAAGTGAAGTGTACTGTAAAAGTCGCCAATGACATTAAAGACACAGCTTATGTGGATCGTCTTTCACTTGAGTCAAGCCCCCGGGGGCACTATATCATGTGGGTGCAGACTTGGTTGCGTTAAATGGCTTTACCCAACATGATCGGAAGACTAACTGTTCTCATCACTGATAGAAGAACACCTGGTTCTCCATAGACAAGCATAAGTGCAGCAGGTTTCTCCTAGATATAATGCCTCTAGGTGCTTTTGGATTCAAACCTAAATGTATATATTTGGTTTGTTTCCTCTTGTATTTTCCTAGAGAGGGATGTTACCCCTTGAAATGCCAACATTGGCCAGTCGGTGACAAATTGGACTAAAGGGCACCACATGCCCAAGTGTATCCAAGGTTGGGGGTTATTTCATGTTTCCAATAGTTATTTCATGGTTCCTGTTGGTCTCGGAGGCTTCAACCGTAAAGAGCTGACATGACCCCTTTAACAGTTTGGACTGCTAGTTTGCATTCTATCTGTCTAGGTTTTCCGTAGAGCTGACAAAATGTTACCAAAATTGACAAGTCTGGCTTCTAGGTCGATTTAGTGTGTTTCAAAAAATAACTTCATTTTCGTATAACTCCCAAAACATGGAAATGAATTCTGTTAAAATTCTTAAAGGCTGCAAATGAGATATCAACACAATGTCAAAACAGGTTTCTTTGGACAACCCCTCCCACCACGGCTGTATAGAAACCAAGAGCTAAGCAAATATCACATTTCTGTGAAATGTATCTGGATAGTGTTGATTCATCGATGCCCAGTTGGCAGAGAAGAAGTGCAACCTGCACTCCCGCGCTCCCTTGTACAGAGAAATGTAAAACTCCTCTCACCCAGCCTTTGGCACAGGACACTTGCCGAAGAGAGGTCTGTTACTTCCAAAGACAGGATGAGGCCTCAGGACACCTGGAAGCAGGAGAAGGCAAAGCAGGGAATGGAAACCAGTGCAGGGTCTGACCAACAAGCGTGAAACCCTGTTTGACTTGGACGCACCCTCTCAAGCGGACAGGAGACATGAGATTGAAGGTGATGTGCTGAGATTTACAAGAGTGCACAGCAGATGCTTGGCTGACAGAACTCAAAGAAACCAGCGCAAAATATCCCCACAGTTGATTCTGAGACCAAGATCCGTGATGCCAAATTACAGTTAGCAGGAGCATCGGTAAGTGAGGTATAGGGCTACGGTTGATGGCATACGCTGAGTCTCAGGGATCTGGAGTGCGTTGTGGGATGTGGTGGGTCTAATCAAGAGAGCAAACCGAACAGTGTACCAATGATAAATCAACCACACTGGTCGCGCGGTTGAGATTACCGATATGTCCCATGGCCACACCCAGTGCATCTGCAGGACCAGGGACCAATTGGGCATTTTGCCAATAGAGCACGTGTGGGGCTGAATCAGAGCTATCGTGCATCTGGTCTGAGGGATCCAGGGGGCCTTGGGTTTGAAATCAGAATGAAAAGCCTTAGGATCTGCTACATTCATAACCTGGGCTGGGATTATGGTTTGGTTTGAGGCACAGGATGCGCAACAGCTCTGTGGTGGCCTTCGTGCTCCCGTGCCACAAGGATGATAGGACAAGGTAGAGTGGTCCAAGTCCACAGCGTGAGAAGAGGAAGCATTTCTTTCAGCACTATCTCCCAAAATCGGATGCTACATTTTGGATGGCACAGGCACGGTACGGCAGCGAGGACACCATGGACGGTCTGCGGGATCATTCCAGCAGGCCCTGATGTGTGACATCCATGGATGTGCTTCCACTGGTGTTTCAGTAGACAGAGAAGCTCTGGGAAGAACTGCTTTCATTGGGACATTCCCGTGGCACTACAAAGCACAAGCGCACTCTCAGTTTGCTGTTATGGAAACACTCCAAAATGACCTAGAGCAGAAAGCATAGCTGAGAACCTTTAGAATCCTCATTTCCACAAGAGGCCGTGTCCTGCGCACTTTCAGAATTGTGAGATAAACGTAATCATAATGAAGTTATGCTAATCGAAATAGTATGGGTTGTTCATCACAACAAATGCAACACCAGCAATTGGAGATATACCAGACAACACACACAGGAAGAGAATATGGCATCAATGTCTAGGAGAAATTGTCCTCACAGAAATCCCTTGGAATTGCGTAGAGACAAGAGTCTAAAATTTTCACTTAACATAGCCCTAAAAATCTACATTAGATACCTGATATTACCTGACCAGTAGAGATGAAGAAGTACAGTAAAAGAAATAGGAAGTACCATTTTCAGTTCCAAAGATATTGAAGGCCCAAAAGATAAGCTTTCAAACAACTAGACTGCAAAACGCTATGCAGTCCAAGTGTTGAAAATGGAGGTCAGGGAAACACTGAAGAACAAAAGGGTCTCAGAATCACAAAAGGCAGAATACCAGAAAAGGGGAAGAGAAAGTCTAAAGACGAGCCAAAAGATATCAGAAAACTCAGTGGATGTGATAATATCAGGGCTAAAATTCAGTCCTTAGCAGACTAGATAATGCAGAGGGACGCGTGAATGACTGTGAAGACAGGGGAACAGAAATCCCTCGGTCAGATTCGGACATAGGAAAGCAAGTGCAAAACAATGAAAATATTGCTGTTGTATCCTGGGTTAAGACAGGGCATGAAAGACTAGAAATCATAAGAGTCCCAGATGGAAAAGCAAGAGATAAAGAAATAAAATATGTCTGAAAATTTATCTGTAGAAATATCAGACTGAAACTTGTTGAAAGCCAAGAAAAAATCATCTATGCGAATTCAGGAATTACACAGCATCCAAAGGAGGTGGAATCCCAATAGACCTACCAACAGCTGTATGATTCCAATCAACAAAGTTCACGAATATCACAATGATTTAAAATGCACCTGGAGGAAACAACATAGTCACAAGGGAACCTCCAGAGGGGTTTCAGCTTATAACTCGGCAGCAATATTGCAGGACAGGGAGGAGTGCCAGGACACAGACCATATCCTGAATGGCCAAGTGCTGCCACCTAGGTTAGCCTATGCCACATGACCACCATTTCTAATAACGGCAGAGCTAGAGCAATCCACAGACCGGCAAATCATAAAAGAATTCAGCAGTTCAAAACTTCTTCTAATAGGAAGGTTGAGAATACTCCCCGGAATAGAAAAGCAGCAAGATGAAATGGAAAGAAGAAAACCATTATTGGAAATGCAAGAAGAGCATGAGTGGCAAAGAAGAAACAAGAAGAAGGCAAGGAGGACATCAAAACCTTAAAGATTGGAGAGGGAAGCAGGAAATCATAGGTGATTGGAAGCACTCTCTTAAGTGAATCAGCTAATTTGACTCTCTGTTTGAAGCGAAAGGAGAGATGCATGTCCTGACGTGTTTGCAAAACAAGCGAGAAGCAGACCAACAAAGAATCAAACCAACAAACATGCACCAAAATGGTACGGTTGTCTGACATATACCATGGGAAACATGATTATTCAAAAGAAAATACTCAAGGTGATGTCAAGGATCATTCAGCACGCATCGACCCAGTATTGCGCCTTGCATGTACTCAGCACACTTGTATTCGGAAATCAGAGGCGTGCATTCATATTCGTAAATATAGATTCATAAGAGCATATCGTGACCTCACCCAAATGCCGATTTGGAATCCACTGGATTCCTAGTCCGTGATGTAGCCTTGTATGTCTTCCAACAGGATGAAAGAATGCCATATTCTACGCTACGTAGAGAAGAATTGTAAGAAGCTTATAACAAAGGCAAGTAGCTCTGCCAAAGTGTACTAAGAACAAAAGAGACAGACAGTAAAGTGCACATTGGGGTTGGTTTCATTTCTTGGAAATTCAGCCCCCATGAAACCAATAGATCCATGTCCTGAGAGTGTGGGTTTTTCAGCAGAAATCATGCGACGCATATGTATTCCGGTTGTACGGATATTATAGGAACATAAGTCTCCTTTACTGGGTCTCTGTGTACTGTGAACTCTTAGAAAGTTTAAAGACGTGTGAAACCTTCAACTGAAAAGGGACACACTTCTCTCCATTGGTACTGTGCATAGAGATCTGAACAAAAGGAAAGAGGGAAGAAGAAAGGCCCATGGGACGCTAGTGGGCAGAACCACATTGACTTTAGGAACCTCTCGTCGGATGCAGCCCCTCCCCCAACACTGACAAGATGCAGCAGCCATTGGGGATGGCAGTTACCGGTTGGATTCCAGGTGGAATGTTGGTGTGTTCCACGAGGCTTGTTGTGGCTGTTGGATCCTAGGTAACCGGGCCGAGTTCTGTGGGTGGATCAGTGTGATGGAGGGGCTGCAGGCCTCTGTGGAGCTTGGCTTAGGTGTTTGGTCCGGGAAGCTGTGTAAGTTCGAGATACTTCTGCTGCCCAAAGACCTGAGTTCACAGGTCAGTTTCCAGAAACTGAAAGGGCAGACAGTGGAAGATCTGCCTGTCATCAGCTTACTGGTGAGGCTCCGAGGTACTTTCAGACTTGCCCAGTCCTGGTGAAGTCGACTTTAGGGGAGTCACGAAGAGAAGCTGGCCGAAAAGCTGGCTGCACGCATTGAGGAGAGATGCGAACACATGGATGAGAGATGTTCTGCTACAATGGAGAATACAGGCATGGAGACAGCTGTAGAGGATACCAGGCTCAAAAGACATTCAGGAGACATATTGAACCTCGCTGATACTGGCAGAAACATACGGAGTGCCAATGTGGACTTGAGGAAGTTCCTCAATTCTCTTCTCCAAGAACGGGTCCAAGGTCCCTGACGTGTGCAAGAGAAGAGATGGCAGATATGATCAAAATGCTCCTGTTCTTGGAAGAGGTCGTGAGAATCCACACGTCCCAAGGGGCCTTCCCAAGCCATTCAGACCAAAATTCACCAAGCCCAGGTAAGCCTTTTCCCAGGTTTGGGCCTAGCTAGCAAGCACTTGCCCTTCCCTCCCCTCCACTCACGCATCCATTTTGAAGGTTCAGTACCTGAGCGGCAATGAAGCCATTAGGAGAAGGGCAAGTCCCTCCTAGAATCAGAGTTCCTCCAGCTTCACACTCTGTGAACAACAGTGAACTCCTTAAAGGTCAAATAGTCTCGGCTGAAATAGATAGGAATTGAATACATAGCTCACACCTAGAAACGATGGCCTTCTGCTAGATTCAGCAAATGTTGTGTTTATGTCTTCCCTGGGGTGAAGGGAGTGTGGTAAGTGAGGGGAATCTTTGACTGAACTTGAATCTGTATTAGGCCTCAGTTTTTCAAGACAGTATAGGTAAATAGTACAAGTCAGAAAGTGAAGTGTACTGTAAAAGTCGCCAATGACATTAAAGACACAGCTTATGTGGATCGTCTTTCACTTGAGTCAAGCCCCCGGGGGCATTATATCATGTGGGTGCAGACTTGGTTGCGTTAAATGGCTTTACCCAACATGATCGGAAGATTAACTGTTCTCATCACTGATAGAAGAACACCTGGTTCTCCATAGACAAGCATAACTGCAGCAGGGTTCTCCTAGCTATAATGCCTCTAGGTGCTTTTGGATTCAAACCTAAATGTATATATTTGGTTTGTTTCATCTTGTATTTTCCTAGAGAGGGATGTTACCCCTTGAAATGCCAACATTGGCCAGTAGGTTACAAATAGGGCTAAAGGGCACCACATGCCCAAGTGTATCCAAGGTTGGGGGTTATTTCATGTTTCCAATAGTTATTTCATGGTTCCTGTTGGTCTCGGAGGCTTCAACCCTAAAGAGCTGACATGACCCCTTTAACAGTTTGGACTGCTAGTTTGCATTCTATCTGTCTAGGTTTTCCGTAGAGCTGACAAAATGTTACCAAAATTGACAAGTCTGGCTTCTAGGTCGATTTAGTGTGTTTCAAAAAATAACTTCATTTTCGTATAACTCCCAAAACATGGAAATGAATTCTGTTAAAATTCTTAAAGACTGCAAATGAGATATCAACACAATGTCAAAACAGATTTCTTTGGACAACCCCTCCCACCACGGCTGTATAGAAACAAAGAGCTAAGCATATATCACATTTCTGTGAAATGTATCTGGATAGTGTTGATTCATCGATGCCCAGTTGGCAGAGAAGAAGTGCAACCTGCACTCACGCGCTCCCTTGTACAGAGAAATGTAAAAGTCCACTCACCCAGCCTTTGGCAAAGGACAATTGTCGAAGAGAGGTCTGTTACTTCCAAAGACAGGATGAGGCCTCAGGACACCTGGAAGCAGGAGAAGGCAAAGCAGGGAATGGAAACCAGTGCAGGGTCTGACCAACAAGCGTGAAACCCTGTTTAACTTGGACGCACCCTCTCAAGCGGACAGGAGGCATAAGATTGAAGGTGATGTGCTGAGATTTACAAGAGTGCACAGCAGATGCTTGGCTGACAGAACTCAAAGAAACCAGCGCAAAATATCCCCACAGTTGATTCTGAGACCAAGATCCATGATGCCAAATTAGAGTCAGCAGGGGCATCGGTAACTGAGGAAAAGGGCTACGGTTGATGGCATACGCTGAGTCTCAGGGATCTGGAGTGCGTTGTGGGATGTGGTGGGTCTAATCAAGAGAGCAAACCGAACAGTGTACCAATGATAAATCAACCACACTGGTCGCGCGGTTGAGATTACCGATATGTCCCATGGCCACACCCAGTGCATCTGCAGGACCAGGGACCAATTGGGCATTTTGCCAATAGAGCACGTGTGGGGCTGAATCAGAGCTATCGTGCATCTGGTCTGAGGGATCCAGGGGGCCTTGGGTTTGAAATCAGAATGAAAAGCCTTAGGATCTGCTACATTCATAACCTGGGCTGGGATTATGGTTTGGTTTGAGGCACAGGATGCGCAACAGCTCTGTGGTGGCCTTCGTGCACCCGTGCCACAAGGATGATAGGACAAGGTAGAGTGGTCCAAGTCCTCAGCGTGAGAAGAGGAAGCATTTCCTTCAGCACTATCTCCCAAAATCGGATGCTACATTTTGGATGGCACAGGCACGCTACGGCAGCGCGGACACCAAGGACGGTCTGCGGGATCATTCCAGCAGGCCCTGATGTGTGACATCCATGGATGTGCTTCCACTGTTGTTTCAGTAGACAAAGAAGCTCTGGGAAGAACTGCTTTCATTGGGACATTCCCGTGGCACTACAAAGCACAAGCGCACTCTCAGTTTGCTGTTTTGGAAACACTCCAAAATGACATAGAGCAGAATGCAGAGCTGAGAACCTTTAGAATCCTCATTTCCACAAGAGGCCGTGTCCTGCGCACTTTCAGAATTGTGAGATAAGCGTAATCAAAATGACGTTATGCTAATCGAAATAGTATGGGTTGTTCATCACAACAAATGCAACACCAGCAAATGGAGATATACCAGACAACACACACAGGAACAGAATATGGCATCAATGTCTAGGAGAAATTGTCCTCACAGAAATCCCTTGGAATTGCGTAGAGACAAGAGTCTAAAATTTTCACTTAACATAGCCCTAAAAATCTACATTAGATACCTGATATTACCTGACCAGTAGGGATGAAGTAGTACAGTAAAAGAAATAGGAAGTACCATTTTCAGTTCCAAAGATATTGAAGGCCCAACGATAAGCTTTCAAACAACTAGACTGCAAAACGCTATGCAGTCCAAGTGTTGAAAATGGAGGTCAGGAAAACACTGAAGAACCAAAGGGTCTCAGAATCACAAAAGGCAGAATACCAGAAAAGGGGAAGAGAAAGTCTAAAGACGAGCCAAAAAATATGAGAAATCTCAGTGTATGTGATAATATCAGGGCTAAAATTCAGTCCTTAGCAGACAAGATATTGCAGAGGGACGCGTGAATGACTGTGAAGACAGGGGAATAGAAATCCCTCGGTCAGATTCGAACATAGGAAAGCAAGTGCAAAACAATGAAAATATTGCTGTTGTATCCTGGGTTAAGACAGGGCATGAAAGACTAGAATTCATAAGAGTCCCAGATGGAAAAGCAAGAGATAAAGAAATAAAATATGTCTGAAAATTTATCTGTAGAAATATCAGACTGAAACTTGTTGAAAACCAAGAAAAAATCATCTATGCGAATTCAGGAATTACACAGCATCTAAAGGAGGTGGAATCCCAATAGACCTACAAGCAGCTGTATGATACCAATCAACAAAGTTCACGAATATCACAGTGATTTAAAATGCACCTGGTGGAAACAACATAGTCACAAGGGAACCTCCAGAGGGGTTTCAGCTTATAACTCGGCAGCAATATTGCATGACAGGGAGGAGTGCCAGGACACAGACCATACCCTGAATGGCCAAATGCTGCCACCTAGGGTAGCAAATGCCACATGACCACCATTTCTAATAACGGCAGAGCTAGAGCAATCCACAGACCTGCAAATCATAAAAGAATTCAGCAGTTCAAAACTTCTTCTAAAAGGAAGCTTGAGAATACTCCCCGGAATAGAAAAGCAGAAAGATGAAATGGAAAGAAGAAAACCATTATTGGAAATGCAAGAAGAGCATGAGTGGCAAAGAAGAAACAAGAAGAAAGCAAGGAGGACATCAAAACCTTAAAGATTGGAGAGGGAAGCAGGTAATCATAGGTGATTGGAAGCACTCCCTTAAGTGAATCAGCTTATTTGACTCTCTGTTTGAAGCGAAAGGAGAGATGCATGTCCTGACGTGTTTGCATAACAAGCGAGAAGCAGACCAACAAAGAATCAAACCAACAAACATGCACCAAAATGGTACGGTTGGCTGACATATACCATGGGAAACCTGATTATTCAAAAGAAAATACTCAAGGTGATGTCAAGGATCATTCAGCACGCATCGACACAGTATTGCGGCTTGCATGTACTCAGCACACTTGTATTCGGAAATCAGAGGCGTGCATTCATATTCGTAAATATAGATTCATAAGAGCATATCGTGACCTCATCCAAATGCCGATTTGGAATCCAATGGATTCCTAGTCCGTGATGTAGTCTTGTATGTCTTCCAACAGGATGAAGGAATGTCATATTCAACGCTACGTAGAGAAGAATTGTAAGAAGCCTATAACAAAGGCAATTAGCTCTGCCAAAGTGTACTAAGAGCAAAAGAGACAGACAGTAAAGTGCACATTGGGGTTGGTTTCATTTCTTGGAATTTCAGCCCCCATGAAACCAATAGATCCATGTCCTGAGAGTGTGGGTTTTTCAGCAGAAATCATGCGACGCATATGTATTCCGGTTGTACGGATATTATAGGAACATAAGTCTCCTTTACTGGGTCTCTGTGTACTGTGAACTCTTAGAAAGTTTAAAGACGTGTGAAACCTTCAACTGAAAAGGGACACACTTCTCTCCATTGGTACTGTGCATACAGATCTGAACAAAAGGAAAGAGGGAAGAAGAAAGGCCCATGGGACGCTAGTGGGCAGAACCACATTGACTTTAGGAACCTCTCGTCGGATGCAGCCCCTCCCCCAACACTGACAAGATGCAGCAGCCATTGGGGATGGCAGTTACCGGTTGGATTCCAGGTGGAATGTTGGTGTGTTCCACGAGGCTTGTTGTGGCTGTTGGATCCTAGGTAACCGGGCCGAGTTCTGTGGGTGGATCAGTGTGATGGAGGGGCTGCAGGCCTCTATGGAGCTTGGCTTAGGTGTTTGGTCCGGGAAGCTGTGTAAGTTCGAGATACTTCTGCTGCCCAAAGACCTGAGTTCACAGGTCAGTTTCCAGAACCTGAAAGGGCAGACAGTGGAAGATCTGCCTGTCATCAGCTTACTGGTGAGGCTCCGAGGTACTTTCAGACTTGCCCAGTCCTGGTGAAGTCGACTTTAGGGGAGTCACGAAGAGAAGCTGGCCGAAAAGCTGGCTGCACGGATTGAGGAGAGATGCGAACACATGGATGAGAGATGTTCTGCTACAATGGAGAATACTGGGGTGGAGACAGCTGTAGAGGATACCAGGCTCAAAAGACATTCAGGAGACATATTGAACCTCGCTGATACTGGCAGAAACATACGGAGTGCCAACGTGGACTTGAGGAAGTTCCTCAATTCTCTTCTCCAAGAACGGGTCCAAGGTCCCTGACGTGTGCAAGAGAAGAGATGGCAGAGATGATCAAAACGCTCCTGTTCTTGGAAGAGGTCGTGAGAATCCACACGTCCCAAGGGGCCTTCCCAAGCCATTCAGACCAAAATTCACCAAGCCCAGGTAAGCCTTTTCCCAGGTTTGGGCCTAGCTAGCAAGCACTTGCCCTTCCCTCCCCTCCACTCACGCATCCATTTTGAAGGTTCAGTACCTGAGTGGCAATGAAGCCATTAGGAGAAGGGCAAGTCCCTCCTAGAATCAGAGTTCCTCCAGCTTCACACTCTGTGAACAACAGTGAACTCCTTAAAGGTCAAATAGTCTCGGCTGAAATAGATAGGAATTGAATACTTAGCTCACACCTAGAAACGATGGCCTTCCGCTAGATTCAGCAAATGTTGTTTTTATGTCTTCCCTGGGGTGAAGGGAGTGTGGTAAGTGAGGGGAATCTTTGACTGAACTTGAATCTGTATTAGGCCTCAGTTTTTCAAGACAGTATAGGTAAATAGTACAAGTCAGAAAGTGAAGTGTACTGTAAAAGTCGCCAATGACATTAAAGACACAGCTTATGTGGATCGTCTTTCACTTGAGTCAAGCCCCCGGGGGCACTATATCATGTGGGTGCAGACTTGGTTGCGTTAAATGGCTTTACCCAACATGATCGGAAGATTAACTGTTCTCATCACTGATAGAAGAACACCTGGTTCTCCATAGACAAGCATAAGTGCAGCAGGGTTCTCCTAGCTATAATGCCTCTAGGTGCTTTTGGATTCAAACCTAAATGTATATATTTGGTTTGTTTCCTCTTGTATTTTCCTAGAGAGGGATGTTACCCCTTGAAATGCCAACATTGGCCAGTAGGTGACAAATAGGACTAAAGGGCACCACATGCCCAAGTGTATCCAAGGTTGGGGGTTATTTCATGTTTCCAATAGTTATTCCATGGTTCCTTTTGGTCTCGGAGGCTTCAACCGTAAAGAGCTGACATGACCCCTTTAACAGTTTGGACTGCTAGTTTGCATTCTATCTGTCTAGGTTTTCCGTAGAGCTGACAAAATGTTACCAAAATTGACAAGTCTGGCTTCTAGGTCGATTTAGTGTGTTTCAAAAAATAACTTCATTTTCGTATAACTCCCAAAACATGGAAATTAATTCTGATAAAATTATAAAAGACTGCAAATGAGATATCAACACAATGTCAAAACAGGTTTCTTTGGACAACCCCTCCCACCACGGCTGTATAGATACCAAGAGCTAAGCAAATATCACAGTTCTGTGAAATGTATCTGGATAGTGTTGATTCATCGATGCCCAGTTGGCAGAGAAGAAGTGCAACCTGCACTCACGCGCTCCCTTGTACAGAGAAATGTAAAACTCCACTCACCCAGCCTTTGGCACAGGACAGTTGCCGAAGAGAGGTCTGTTACTTCCAAAGACAGGATGAGGCCTCAGGACACCTGGAAGCAGGAGAAGGCAAAGCAGGGAATGGAAACCAGGGCAGGGTCTGACCAACAAGGGTGAAACCCTGTTTAACTTGGACGCACCCTCTCAAGCGGACAGGAGGCATGAGATTGAAGGTGATGTGCTGAGATTTACAAGAGTGCACAGCAGATGCTTGGCTGACAGAACTCAAAGAAACCAGCGCAAAATATCCCCACAGTTGATTCTGAGACCAAGATCCGTGATGCCAAATTACAGTTAGCAGGAGCATCGGTAAGTGAGGTATAGGGCTACGGTTGATGGCATACGCTGAGTCTCAGGGATCTGGAGTGCGTTGTGGGATGTGGTGGGTCTAATCAAGAGAGCAAACCGAACAGTGTACCAATGATAAATCAACAACACTGGTCGCGCGGTTGAGATTACCGATATGTCCCATGGCCACACCCAGTTCATCTGCAGGACCAGGGACCAATTGGGCATTTTTCCAATAGAGCACGTGTGGGGCTGAATCAGAGCTATCGTGCATCTGGTCTGAGGGATCCAGGGGGCCTTGGGTTTGAAATCAGATTGAAAAGCCTTAGGATCTGCTACATTCATAACCTGGGCTGGGATTATGGTTTGGTTTGAGGCACAGGATGCGCAACAGCTCTGTGGTGGCCTTCGTGAACCCGTGCCACAAGGATGATAGGACAAGGTAGAGTGGTCCAAGTCCACAGCGTGAGAAGAGGAAGCATTTCCTTCAGCACTATCTCCCAAAATCGGATGCTACATTTTGGATGGCACCGGCACGGTACGGCAGCGAGGACACCAAGGTCGGTCTGCGGGATCATTCCAGCAGGCCCTGATTTGTGACATCCATGGATGTGCTTCCACTGGTGTTTCAGTAGACAGAGAAGCTCTGGGAAGAACTGCTTTCATTGGGACATTCCCGTGGCACTACAAAGCACAAGCGCACTCTCAGTTTGCTGTTTTGGAAACATTCCAAAATGACATAGAGCAGGATGCAGAACTGAGAACCTTTAGAATCCTCATTTCCACAAGAGGCCGTGTCCTGCGCACTTTCAGAATTGTGAGATAAGCGTAATCAAAATGAAGTTATGCTAATCGAAATAGTATGGGTTGTTCATCACAACAAATGCAACACCAGCAATTGGAGATATACCAGACAACACACACAGGAACAGAATAGGGCATCAATGTCTAGGAGAAATTGTCCTCACAGAAATCGCTTGGAATTGCGTAGAGACAAGAGTCTAAAATTTTCACTTAACATAGCCCTAAAAATCTACATTAGATACCTGATATTACCTGACCAGTAGAGATGAAGAAGTACAGTAAAAGAAATAGGAAGTACCATTTTCAGTTCCAAAGATATTGAAGGCCCAAAAGATAAGCTTCCAAACAACTAGACTGCAAATCGCTTTGCAGTCCAAGTGTTGAAAATGGAGGTCAGGAAAACACTGAAGAACAAAAGGGTCTCAGAATCACAAAAGGCAGAATACCAGAAAAGGGGAAGGGAAAGTCTAAAGACGAGCCAAAAGATATCAGAAAACTCAGTGGATGTGATAATATCAGGGCTAAAATTCAGTCCTTAGCAGACTAGATAATGCAGAGGGACGCGTGAATGACTGTGAAGACAGGGGAACAGAAATCCCTCGGTCAGATTCGGACATAGGAAAGCAAATGCAAAACAATGAAAATATTGCTGTTGTATCCTGCGTTAAGACAGGGCATGAAAGACTAGAATTCATAAGAGTCCCAGATGGAAAAGCAAGAGATAAAGAAATAAAATATGTCTGAAAATTTATCTGTAGATATATCAGACTGAAACTTGTTGAAAGCAAAGAAAGATCATCTATGCGAATTCAGGAATTACACAGCATCCAAAGGAGGTGGAATCCCAATAGACCTACAAGCAGCTGTATGATTCCAATCAACAAAGTTCACGAATATCACAGTGATTTAAAATGCACCTGGAGGAAACAACATAGTCACAAGGGAACCTCCAGAGGGGTTTCAGCTTATAACTCGGCAGCAATATTGCAGGACAGGGAGGAGTGCCAGGACACAGACCATATCCTGAATGGCCAAAGGCTGCCACCTAGGGTAGCCTATGCCACATGACCACCATTTCTAATAACGGCAGAGCTAGAGCAATCCACAGACCGGCAAATCATAAAAGAATTCAGCAGTTCAAAACTTCTTCTAAAAGAAGGTTGAGAACACTCCCCGGAATAGAAAAGCAGCAAGATGAAATGGAAAGAAGAAAACCATTATTGGAAATGCAAGAAGAGCATGAGTGGCAAAGAAGAAACAAGAAGAAGGCAAGGAGGACATCAAAACCTTAAAAATTGCAGAGGGAAGCAGGAAATCATAGGTGATTGGAAGCACTCTCTTAAGTGAATCAGCTTATTTGACTCTCTGTTTGAAGCGAAAGGAGAGATGCATGTCCTGACGTGTTTGCAAAACAAGCGAGAAGCAGACCAACAAAGAATCAAACCAACAAACATGCACCAAAATGGTACGGTTGGCTGACATATACCATGGGAAACCTGATTATTCAAAAGAAAATACTCAAGGTGATGTCAAGGATCATTCAGCACGCATCGACCCAGTATTGCGGCTTGCATGTACTCAGCAAACTTGTATTCGGAAATCAGAGGCGTGCATTCATATTCGTAAATATAGATTCATAAGAGCATATCGTGACCTCACCCAAATGCCGATTTGGAATCCACTGGATTCCTAGTCCGTGATGTAGTCTTGTATGTCTTCCAACAGGATGAAGGAATGCCATATTCTACGCTACGTAGAGAAGAATTGTAAGAAGCCTATAACAAAGGCAAGTAGCTCTGCCAAAGTGTACTAAGAGCAAAAGAGACAGACAGTAAAGTGCACATTGGGGTTGGTTTCATTTCTTGGAAATTCAGCCCCCATGAAACCAATAGATCCATGTCCTGAGAGTGTGGGTTTTTCAGCAGAAATCATGCGACGCATATGTATTCCGGTTGTACGGATATTATAGGAACATAAGTCTCCTTTACTGAGTCTCTGTGTACTGTGAACTCTTAGAAAGTTTAAAGACGTGTGAAACCTTCAACTGAAAAAGGACACACTTCTTTCCATTGGTACAGTTCATACAGATCTGAACAAAAGGAAAGAGGGAAGAAGAAAGGCCCATGGGACGCTAGTGGGCAGAACCACATTGACTTTAGGAACCTCTCGTCGGATGCAGCCCCTCCCCCAACACTGACAAGATGCAGCAGCCATTGGGGATGGCAGTTACCGGTTGGATTCCAGGTGGAATGTTGGTGTGTTCCACGAGGCTTGTTGTGGCTGTTGGATCCTAGGTAACCGGGCCGAGTTCTGTGGGTGGATCAGTGTGATGGAGGGGCTGCAGGCCTCTGTGGAGCTTGGCTTAGGTGTTTGTTCCGGGAAGCTGTGTAAGTTCGAGATACTTCTGCTGCCCAAATACCTGAGTTCACAGGTCAGTTTCCAGAACCTGAAAGGGCAGACAGTGGAAGATCTGCCTGTCATCAGCTTACTGGTGAGGCTCCGAGGTACTTTCAGACTTGCCCAGTCCTGGTGAAGTCGACTTTAGGGGAGTCACGAAGAGAAGCTGGCCGAAAAGCTGGCTGCACGGATTGAGGAGAGATGCGAACACATGGATGAGAGATGTTCTGCTACAATGGAGAATACTGGCGTGGAGACAGCTGTAGAGGATACCAGGCTCAAAAGACATTCAGGAGACATATTGAACCTCGCTGATTCTGGCAGAAACATACGGAGTGCCAACGTGGACTTGAGGAAGTTCCTCAATTCTCTTCTCCAAGAACGGGTCCAAGGTCCCTGACGTGTGCAAGAGAAGAGATGGCAGAGATGATCAAAACGCTCCTGTTCTTGGAAGAGGTCGTGAGGATCCACACGTCCCAAGGGGCCTTCCCAAGCCATTCAGACCAAAATTCACCAAGCCCAGGTAAGCCTTTTCCCAGGTTTGGGCCTAGCTAGCAAGCACTTGCCCTTCCCTCCCCTCCACTCACGCATCCATTTTGAAGGTTCAGTACCTGAGCGGCAATGAAGCCATTAGGAGAAGGGCAAGTCCCTCCTAGAATCAGAGTTCCTCCAGCTTCACACTCTGTGAACAACAGTGAACTCCTTAAAGGTCAAATAGTCTCGGCTGAAATAGATAGGAATTGAATAATTAGCTCACACCTAGAAACGATGGCCTTCCGCTAGATTCAGCAAATGTTGTTTTTATGTCTTCCCTGGGGTGAAGGGAGTGTGGTAAGTGAGGGGAATCTTTGACTGAACTTGAATCTGTATTAGGCCTCAGTTTTTCAAGACAGTATAGGTAAATAGTACAAGTCAGAAAGTGAAGTGTACTGTAAAAGTCACCAATGACATTAAACACACAGCTTATGGGGCTCGTCTTTCAATTGAGTCAAGCCCCCGGGGGCACTATATCATGTGGGTGCAGACTTGGTTGCGTTAAATGGCTTTACCCAACATGATCGGAAGATTAACTGTTCTCATCACTGATAGAAGAACACCTGGTTCTCCATAGACAAGCATAACTGCAGCAGGGTTCTCCTAGATATAATGCCTCTAGGTGCTTTTGGATTCAAACCTAAATGTATATATTTGGTTTGTTTCCTCTTGTATTTTCCTAGAGAGGGATGTTACCCCTTGAAATGCCGACATTGACCAGTAGGTGACAATAAGACTAAAGAGCACCACATGCCCAAGTGTATCCAAGGTTGGGGGTTATTTCATGTTTCCAATATTTATTTCATGGTTCCTGTTGGTCTCGGAGGCTTCAACCATAAAGAGCTGACATGACCCCTTTAAAAGTTTGGACTGCTAGTTTGCATTCTATCTGTCTAGGTTTTCCGAAGAGCTGACAAAATGTTACCAAAATTGACAAGTCTGGCTTCTAGGTCGATTTAGTGTGTTTCAAAAAATAACTTCATTTTCGTATAACTCCCAAAACATGGAAATGAATTCTGTTAAAATTCTTAAAGACTGCAAATGAGATATCAACACAATGTCAAAAGAGATTTCTTTGGATAACCCCTCCCATCACGGCTGTATAGAAACCAAGAGCTAAGCAAATATCACATTTCTGTGAAATGTATCTGGATAGTGTTGATTCATCGATGCCCAGTTGGCAGAGAAGAAGTGCAACCTGCACTCACGTGCTCCCTTGTACAGAGAAATGTAAAACTCCACTCACCCAGCCTTTGGCACAGGACACTTGCCGAAGAGAGGTCTGTTACTTCCAAAGACAGGATGAGGCCTCAGGACACCTGGAAGCAGGAGAAGGCAAAGCAGGGAATGGAAACCAGGGCAGGGTCTGACCAACAAGGGTGAAACCCTGTTTAACTTGGACGCACCCTCTCAAGCGGACAGGAGACATGAGATTGAAGGTGATGTGCTGAGATTTACAAGAGTGCACAGCAGATGCTTGGCTGACAGAACTCAAAGAAACCAGCGCAAAATATCCCCACAGTTGATTCTGAGACCAAGATCCGTGATGCCAAATTACAGTTAGCAGTAGCATCGGTAAGTGAGGTATAGGGCTACGGTTGATGGCATACGCTGAGTCTCAGGGATCTGGAGTGCGTTGTGGGATGTGGTGGGTCTAATCAAGAGAGCAAACCGAACAGTGTAACAATGATAAATCAACCACACTGGTCGCACGGTTGAGATTACCGATATGTCCCATGGCCACACCCAGTGCATCTGCAGGACCAGGGACCAATTGTGCATTTTGCCAATAGAGCACGTGTGGGGCTGAATCAGAGCTATTGTGCATCTGGTCTGAGGGATCCAGGGGGCCTTGGGTTTGAAATCAGAATGAAAAGCCTTAGGATCTGCTACATTCATAACCTGGGCTGGGATTATGGTTTGGTTTGAGGCACCGGATGCGCAACAGCTCTGTGGTGGCCTTCGTGCACCCGTGCCACAAGGATGATAGGACAAGGTAGAGTGGTCCAAGTCCACATCGTGAGAAAAGGAAGCATTAACTTCAGCACTATCTCCCAAAATCGGATGCTACATTTTGGATGGCACCGGCAAGGTACGGCAGCGAGAACACCAAGGTCGGTCTGCGGGATCATTCCAGCAGGCCCTGATTTGTGACATCCATGGATGTGCTTCCACTGGTGTTTCAGTAGACAGAGAAGCTCTGGGAAGCACTGCTATCATTGGGACATTCCCGTGGCACTACAAAGCACAAGCGCACTCTCAGTTTGCTGTTTTGGAAACACTCCAAAATGACATAGAGCAGAATGCAGAGCGGAGAACCTTTAGAATCCTCATTTCCACAAGAGGCCGTGTCCTGCGCACTTTCAGAATTGTGAGATAAGCGTAATCAAAATGAAGATATGCTAATCGAAATAGTATGGGTTGTTCATCACAACAAATGCAACACCAGCAATTGGAGATAAACCAGACAACACACACAGGAACAGAAAATGGCATCAATGTCTAGGAGAAATTGTCCTCACAGAAATCCCTTGGAATTGCGTAGAGACAAGAGTCTAAAACTTTCACTTAACATAGCCCTAAAAATCTACATTGGATACCTGATATTACCTGACCAGTAGAGATGAAGAAGTACAGTAAAAGAAATAGGAAGTACCATTTTCAGTTCCAAAGATATTGAAGGCCCAAAAGATAAGCTTTCAAACAACTAGACTGCAAAACGCTATGCAGTCCAAGTGTTGAAAATGGAGGTCAGGAAAACACTGAAGAACCAAAGGGTCTCAGAATCACAAAAGGCAGAATACCAGAAAAGGGGAAGAGAAAGTCTAAAGACGAGCCAAAACATATCAGAAAACTCAGTGCATGTGATAATATCATGGCTAAAATTCAGTCCTTAGCAGACTAGAGAATGCAGAGGGACGCGTGAATGACTGTGAAGACAGGGGAACAGAAATCCCTCAGTCAGATTCGGACATAGGAAAGCAAGTGCAAAACAATGAAAATATTGCTGTTGTATCCTGGGTTAAGACAGGGCATGAAAGACTAGAATTCATAAGAGTCCCAGATGGAAAAGCAAGAGATAAAGAAATAAAATATGTCTGAAAATTTATCTGTAGAAATATCAGACTGAAACTTGTTGAAAGCCAAGAAAAAATCATCTATGCGAATTCAGGAATTACACAGCATCCAAAGGAGGTGGAATCCCAATAGACCTACAAGCAGCTGTATGATTCCAATCAACAAAGTTCACGAATATCACAGTGATTTAAAATGCACCTGGAGGAAACTACATAGTCACAAGGGAACCTCCAGAGGGGTTTCAGCTTATAACTCGGCAGCAATATTGCAGGACAGGGAGGAGTGCCAGGACACAGACCATATCCTGAATGGCCAAAGGCTGCCACCTAGGGTAGCCTATGCCACATGACCACCATTTCTAATAACGGTAGAGCTAGAGCAATCCACAGACCGGCAAATCATAAAAGAATTCAGCAGTTCAAAACTTCTTCTAAAAGGAAGGTTGAGAATATTCCCCGGAATAGAAAAGCAGCAAGATGAAATGGAAAGAAGAAAACCATTATTGGAAATGCAAGAAGAGCATGAGTGGCAAAGAAGAAACAAGAAGAAGGCAAGGAGGACATCAAAACCTTAAAAATTGCAGAGGGAAGCAGGAAATCATAGGTGATTGGAAGCACTCTCTTAAGTGAATCAGCTTATTTGACTCTCTGTTTGAAGCGAAAGGAGAGATGCATGTCCTGACGTGTTTGCAAAACAAGCGAGAAGCAGACCAACAAAGAATCAAACCAACAAACATGCACCAAAATGGTACGGTTGGCTGACATATACCATGGGAAACATGATTATTCAAAAGAAAATACTCAAGGTGATGTCAAGGATCATTCAGCACGCATCGACCCACTATTGCGGCTTGCATGTATTCAGCAAACTTGTATTCGGAAATCAGAGGCGTGCATTCATATTCGTAAATATAGATTCATAAGAGCATATCGTGACCTCACCCAAATGCCGATTTGGAATCCACTGGATTCCTAGTCCGAGATGTAGTCTTGTATGTCTTCCAACAGGATGAAGGAATGCCTTATTCTACGCTACGTAGAGAAGAATTGTAAGAAGCCTATAACAAAGGCAAGTAGCTCTGCCAAAGTGTACTAAGAGCAAAAGAGACAGACAGTAAAGTGCACATTGGGGTTGGTTTCATTTCTTGGAATTTCAGCCCCCATGAAACCAATAGATCCATGTCCTGAGAGTGTGGGTTTTTCAGCAGAAATCATGCGACGCATATGTATTCCGGTTGTACGGATATTATAGGAACATAATTCTCCTTTACTGGGTCTCTGTGTACTGTGAACTCTTAGAAAGTTTAAAGACGTGTGAAACCTTCAACTGAAAAGGGACACACTTTTCTCCATTGGTACTGTGCATACAGATCTGAACAAAAGGAAAGAGGGAAGAAGAAAGGCCCATGGGACGCTAGTGGGCAGAACCACATTTACTTTAGGAACCTCTCGTCGGATGCAGCCCCTCCCCCAACACTGACAAGATGCAGCAGCCATTGGGGATGGCAGTTACCGGTTGGATTCCAGGTGGAATGTTGGTGTGTTCCACGAGGCTTGTTGTGGCTGTTGGATTCTATGTAACCGGGCCGAGTTCTGTGGGTGGATCAGTGTGATGGAGGGGCTGCAGGCCTCTGTGGAGCTTGGCTTAGGTGTTTGTTCCGGGAAGCTGTGTAAGTTCGAGATACTTCTGCTGCCCAAAGACCTGAGTTCACAGGTCAGTTTCCAGAACCTGAAAGGGCAGACAGTGGAAGATCTGCCTGTCATCAGCTTACTGGTGAGGCTCCGAGGTACTTTCAGACTTGCCCAGTCCTGGTGAAGTCGACTTTAGGGGAGTCACGAAGAGAAGCTGGCCGAAAAGCTGGCTGCACGGATTGAGGAGAGATGCGAACACATGGATGAGAGATGTTCTGCTACAATGGAGAATACTGGCGTGGAGACAGCTGTAGAGGATACCAGGCTCAAAAGACATTCAGGAGACATATTGAAGCTCGCTGATACTGGCAGAAACATACGGAGTGCCAACGTGGACTTGAGGAAGTTCTTCAATTCTCTTCTCCAAGAACGGGTCCAAGGTCCCTGACGTGTGCAAGAGAAGAGATGGCAGAGATGATCAAAACGCTCCTGTTCTTGGAAGAGGTCGTGAGAATCCACACGTCCCAAGGGGCCTTCCCAAGCCATTCAGACCAAAATTCACCAAGCCCAGGTAAGCCTTTTCCCAGGTTTGGGCCTAGCTAGCAAGCACTTGCCCTTCCCTCCACTCCACTCACGCATCCATTTTGAAGGTTCAGTACCTGAGCGGCAATGAAGCCATTAGGAGAAGGGCAAGTCCCTCCTAGAATCAGAGTTCCTCCAGCTTCACACTCTGTGAACAACAGTGAACTCCTTAAAGGTCAAATAATCTCGGCTGAAATAAATAGGAATTGAATAGTTAGCTCACACCTAGAAACGATGGCCTTCCGCTAGATTCAGCAAATATTGTGTTTATGTCTTCCCTGGGGTA
Organism: Vicugna pacos; assembly: GCF_048564905.1. Lineage (NCBI taxonomy): Eukaryota > Metazoa > Chordata > Mammalia > Artiodactyla > Camelidae > Vicugna > Vicugna pacos. Next base: position 4,768,193 of record NW_027328741.1, read on the forward strand.
AAGGGAGTGTGGTAAGTGAGGGGAATCTTTGACTGAACTTGAATCTGTATTAGGCCTCAGTTTTTCAAGACAGTATAGGTAAATAGTACAAGTCAGAAAGTGAAGTGTACAGTAAAAGTCGCCAATGACATTAAAGACACAGCTTATGTGGATCGTCTTTCACTTGAGTCAAGCCCCCGGGGGCACTATATCATGTGGGTGCAGACTTGGTTGCGTTAAATGGCTTTACCCAACATGATCGGAAGATTAACTGTTCTCATCACTGATAGAAGAACACCTGGTTCTCCATACACAAGCATAACTGCAGCAGGGTTCTCCTAGCTATAATGCCTCTAGGTGCTTTTGGATTCAAACCTAAATGTATATATTTGGTTTGTTTCCTCTTGTATTTTCCTAGAGAGGGATGTTACCCCTTGAAATGCCAACATTGGCCAGTCAGTGACAAATAGGACTAAAGGGCACCACATGCCCAAGTGTATCCAAGGTTGGGGGTTATTTCATGTTTCCAATAGTTATTTCATGGTTCCTGTTGGTCTCGGAGGCTTCAACCGTAAAGAGCTGACATGACCCCTTTAACAGTTTGGACTGCTAGTTTGCATTCTATCTGTCTAGGTTTTCCGTAGAGCTGACAAAATGTTACCAAAATTGACAAGTCTGGTTTCTAGGTCGATTTAGTGTGTTTCAAAAAATAACTTCATTTTCGTATAACTCCCAAAACATGGAAATGAATTCTGTTAAAATTCTTAAAGACTGCAAATGAGATATCAACACAATGTCAAAACAGGTTTCTTTGGACAACCCCTCCCACCACGGCTGTATAGAAACCAAGAGCTAAGCAAATATCACATTTCTGTGAAATGTATCTGGATAGTGTTGATTCATCGATGCCCAGTTGGCAGAGAAGAAGTGCAACCTGCACTCACGCGCTCCCTTGTACAGAGAAATGTAAAACCCCACTCACCCAGCCTTTGGCACAGGACACTTGCCGAAGAGAGGTCTGTTACTTCCAAAGACAGGATGAGGCCTCAGGACACCTGGAAGCAGGAGAAGGCAAAGCAGGGAATGGAAACCAGTGCAGGGTCTGACCAACAAGGGTGAAACCCTGTTTAACTTGGACGCACCCTCTCAAGCGGACAGGAGGCATGAGATTGAAGGTGATGTGCTGAGATTTACAAGAGTGCACAGCAGATGCTTGGCTGACAGAACTCAAAGAAACCAGCGCAAAATATCCCCACAGTTGATTCTGAGACCAAGATCCTTGATGCCAAATTACAGTTAGAAGGAGCATCGGTAAGTGAGGTATTGGGCTACGGTTGATGGCATACGCTGAGTCTCAGGGATCTGGAGAATGTTGTGGGATATGGTGGGTCTAATCGAGGGAGCAAACCGAACAGTGTACCAATGATAAATCAACCACACTGGTCGCGCGGTTGAGATTACCGGTATTTCCCATGGCCACACCCAGTGCATCTGCAGGACCAGGGACCAATTGGGCATTTTGCCAATAGAGCACGTGTGGGGCTGAATCAGAGATATCGTGCATCTTGTCTGAGGGATCCAGGGGGCCTTGGGTTTGAAATCAGAAGGAAAAGCCTTAGGATCTGCTACATACATAACCTGGGCTGGGATTATGGTTTGGTTTGAGGCACAGGATGCGCAAAAGCTCTGTGGTGGCCTTCGTGCACCCGTGCCACAAGGATGATAGGACAAGGTAGAGTGGTCCAAGTCCACAGCGTGAGAAGAGGAAGCATTTCCTTCAGCACTATCTCCCAAAATCGGATGCTACATTTTGGATGGCACCGGCACGGTACGGCAGCGAGGACACCAAGGTCGGTCTGCGGGATCATTCCAGCAGGCCCTGATTTGTGACATCCATGGATGTGCTTCCACTGTTGTTTCAGTAGACAGAGAAACTCTGGGAAGAACTGCTTTCATTGGGACATTCCCGTGGCACTACAAAGCACAAGCGCACTCTCAGTTTGCTGTTTTGGAAACACTCCAAAATGACATTGAGCAGAATGCAGAGCTAAGAACCTTTAGAATCCTCATTTCCACAAGAGGCCGTGTCCTGCGCACTTTCAGAATTGGGAGATAAGCGTAATCAAAATAAAGTTATGTTAATCGAAATAGTATGGGTTATTCATCAAAACAAATGCAACACCAGCAATTGGAGATATACCAGAAAACACACACAGGAACAGAATATGGCATCAATGTCTAGAAGAAATTGTCCTCACAGAAATCCCTTGGAATTGCGTAGAGACAAGAGTCTAAAATTTTCACTTAACATAGCCCTAAAAATCTACATTAGATACCTGATATTACCTGACCAGTAGAGATGAAGAAGTACAGTAAAAGAAATAGGAAGTACCATTTTCAGTTCCAAAGATATTGAAGGCCCAAAAGATAAGCTTTCAAACAACTAGACTGCAAAACGCTATGCAGTCCAAGTGTTGAAAATGGAGGTCAGGAAAACACTGAAAAACCAAAGGGTCTCAGAATCACAAAAGGCAGAATACAAGAAAAGGGGAAGGGAAAGTCTAAAGACGAGCCAAAAGATATCAGAAGACTCAGTGGATGTGATAATATCAGGGCTAAAATTCAGTCCTTAGCAGACTAGATAATGCAGAGGGACGCGTGAATGACTGTGAAGACAGGGGAACAGAAATCCCTCGGTCAGATTCGGACATAGGAAAGCAAGTGCAAAACAATGAAAATATTGCTGTTGTATCCTGGGTTAAGACAGGGCATGAAAGACTAGAATTCATAAGAGTCCCAGATGGAAAAGCAAGAGATAAAGAAATAAAATATGTCTGAAAATTTATCTGTAGAAATATCAGACTGAAACTTGTTGAAAGCCAAGAAAAAATCATCTATGCGAATTCAGGAATTACACAGCATACAAAGGAGGTGAAATCCCAATAGACCTACCAACAGCTGTATGATTCCAATCAACAAAGTTCACGAATATCACAGTGATTTAAAATGCACCTGGAGGAAACAACATAGTCACAAGGGAACCTCCAGAGGGGTTTCAGCTTATAACTCGGCAGCAATATTGCAGGACAGGGAGGAGTGCCAGGACACAGACCATATCCTGAATGGCCAAAGGCTGCCACCTAGGGTAGCCTATGCCACATGACCACCATTTCTAATAACGGCAGAGCTAGAGCAATCCACAGACCGGCAAATCATAAAAGAATTCAGCAGTTCAAAACTTCTACTAAAAGGAAGGTTGAGAATACTCCCCGGAATAGAAAAGCAGCAAGATGAAATGGAAAGAAGAAAACCATTATTGGAAATGCAAGAAGAGCATGAGTGGCAAAGAAGAAACAAGAAGAAGGCAAGGAGGACATCAAAACCTTAAAGATTGGAGAGGGAAGCAGGTAATCATAGGTGATTGGAAGCACTCTCTTAAGTGAATCAGCTTATTTGACTCTCTGTTTGAAGCGAAAGGAGAGATGCATGTCCTGACGTGTTTGCAAAACAAACGAGAAGCAGACCAACAAAGAATCAAACCAACAAACATGCACCAAAATGGTACGGTTGGCTGACATATACCATGGGAAACAGGATTATTCAAAAGAAAATACTCAAGGTGATGTCAAGGATCATTCAGCACGCATCGACCCAGTATTGCGGCTTGCATGTACTCAGCACACTTGTATTCGGAAATCAGAGGCGTGCATTCATATTCGTAAATATAGATTCATAAGAGCATATCGTGACCTCACCCAAATGCCGATTTGGAATCCACTGGATTCCTAGTCCGTGATGTAGTCTTGTATGTCTTCCAACAGGATGAAGGAATGCCATATTCTACGCTACGTAGAGAAGAATTGTAAGAAGCCTAAAACAAAGGCAAGTAGCTCTGCCAAAGTGTATTAAGAGCAAAAGAGACAGACAGTAAAGTGCACATTGGGGTTGGTTTCAATTCTTGGAAATTCAGCCCCCATGAAACAAATAGATCCATGTCCTGAGAGTGTGGGTTTTTCAGCAGAAATCATGCGACGCATATGTATTCCGATTGTACGGATATTATAGGAACATAAGTCTCCTTTACTGGGTCTCTGTGTACTGTGAACTCTTAGAAAGTTTAAAGAAGTGTGAAACCTTCAACTGAAAAGGGACACACTTCTCTCCATTGGTACTGTGCATACAGATCTGAACAAAAGGAAAGAGGGAAGAAGAAAGGCCCATGGGACGCTAGTGGGCAGAACCACATTGACTTTAGGAACCTCTCGTCGGATGCAGCCCCTCCCCCAACACTGACAAGATGCAGCAGCCATTGGGGATGGCAGTTACCGGTTGGATTCCAGGTGGAATGTTGGTGTGTTCCACGAGGCTTGTTGTGGCTGTTGGATCCTAGGTAACCGGGCCGAGTTCTGTGGGTGGATCAGTGTGATGGAGGGGCTGCAGCCCTCTGTGGAGCTTGGCTTAGGTGTTTGGTCCGGGAAGCTGTGTAAGTTCGAGATACTTCTGCTGCCCAAAGACCTGAGTTCACAGGTCAGTTTCCAGAACCTGAAAGGGCAGACAGTGGAAGATCTGCCTGTCATCAGCTTACTGGTGAGGCTCCGAGGTACTTTCAGACTTGCCCAGTCCTGGTGAAGTCGACTTTAGGGGAGTCACGAAGAGAAGCTGGCCGAAAAGCTGGCTGCACGGATTGAGGAGAGATGCGAACACATGGATGAGAGATGTTCTGCTACAATGGAGAATACTGGCGTGGAGACAGCTGTAGAGGATACCAGGCTCAAAAGACATTCAGGAGACATATTGAACCTCGCTGATTCTGGCAGAAACATACGGAGTGCCAACGTGGACTTGAGGAAGTTCCTCAATTCTCTTCTCCAAGAACGGGTCCAAGGTCCCTGACGTGTGCAAGAGAAGAGATGGCAGAGATGATCAAAACGCTCCTGTTCTTGGAAGAGGTCGTGAGAATCCACACGTCCCAAGGGGCCTTCCCAAGCCATTCAGACCAAAATTCACCAAGCCCAGGTAAGCCTTTTCCCAGGTTTGGGCCTAGCTCACAAGTTCTTGCCCTTCCCTCCCCTCCACTCACGCATCCATTTTGAAAGTTCAGTACCTGAGCGGCAATGAAGCCATTAGGAGAAGGGCAAGTCCCTCCTAGAATCAGAGTTCCTCCAGCTTCACACTCTGTGAACAACAGTGAACTCCTTAAAGGTCAAATAGTCTCGGCTGAAATAGATAGGAATTGAATATTTAGCTCACACCTAGAAACGATGGCCTTCCGCTAGATTCAGCAAATGTTGTGTTTATGTCTTCCCTGGGGTGAAGGGAGTGTGGTAAGTGAGGGGAATCTTTGACTGAACTTGAATCTGTATTAGGCCTCAGTTTTTCAAGACAGTATAGGTAAATAGTACAAGTCAGAAAGTGAAGTGTACTGTAAAAGTCGCCAATGACATTAAAGACACAGCTTTTGTGGATCGTCTTTCACTTGAGTCAAGCCCCCGGGGGCACTATATCATGTGGGTGCAGACTTGGTTGCGTTAAATGGCTTTACCCAACATGATCGGAAGATTAACTGTTCTCATCACTGATAGAAGAACACCTGGTTCTCCATAGACAAGCATAAGTGCAGCAGGGTTCTCCTAGCTATAATGCCTCTAGGTGCTTTTGGATTCAAACCTAAATGTATATATTTGGTTTGTTTCCTCTTGTATTTTCCTAGAGAGGGATGTTACCCCTTGAAATGCCAACATTGGCCAGTAGGTGACAAATAGGACTAAAGGGCACCACATGCCCAAGTGTATCCAAGGTTGGGGGTTATTTCATGTTTCCAATAGTTATTTCATGGTTCCTGTTGGTCTCGGAGGCTTCAACTGTAAAGAGCTGACATGACCCATTTAACAGTTTGGACTGCTAGTTTGCATTCTATCTGTCTAGGTTATCCGTAGTGCTGACAAAATGTTACCAAAATTGACAAGTCTGGCTTCTAGGTCGATTTAGTGTGTTTCAAAAAATAACTTCATTTTCGTATAACTCCCAAAACATGGAAATGAATTTTTTTAAAATTCTTAAAGACTGCAAATGAGATATCAACACAATGTCAAAACAGGTTTCTTTGGACAACTCCTCCCACCACGGCTGTATAGAAACCAAGAGCTAAGCAAATATCACATTTCTGTGAAATGTATCTGGATAGTGTTGATTCATCGATGCCCAGTTGGCAGAGAAGAAGTGCAACCTGCACTCACGTGCTCCCTTTTACAGAGAAATGTAAAACACCACTCACCCAGTCTTTGGCACAGGACACTTGCCGAAGAGAGCTCTGCTACTTCCAAAGACAGGATGAGGCCTCAGGACACTTGGAAGCACGAGAAGGCAAAGCAGGGAATGGAAACCAGGGCAGGGTCTGACCAACAAGGGTGAAACCCTGTTTAACTTGGACGCACCCTCTCAAGCGGACAGGAGACATGACATTGAAGGTGATGTGCTGAGATTTACAAGAGTGCACAGCAGATGCTTGGCTGACAGAACTCAAAGAAACCAGCGCAAAATATCCCCACAGTTGATTCTGAGACCAAGATCCGTAATGCAAAATTACAGTTAGAAGGGGCATCGGTAAGTGAGGTATAGGGCTACGGTTGATGGCATACGCTGAGTCTCAGTGATCTGGAGTGTGTTGTGGGATGTGGTGGGTCTAATCAAGAGAGCAAACCGAACAGTGTACCAATGATAAATCAACCACACTGGTAGCGCAGTTGAGATTACCGATATGTCCCATGGCCACACCCAGTGCATCTGCAGGACCAGGGACCAATTGGGCATTTTGCCAATAGAGCACGTGTGGGGCTGAATCAGAGCTATCGTGCATCTGGTCTGAGGGATCCAGGGGGCCTTGGGTTTGAAATCAGAATGAAAAGCCTTAGGATCTGCAACATTCATAACGTGGGCTGGGATTATGGTTTGGTTTGAGGCAAAGGATGCGCAAAAGCTCTGTGGTGGCCTTCGTGCAACCGAGCCACAAGTATGATAGGACAAGGTAGAGTGGTCCAAGTCCACAGCGTGAGAAGAGGAAGCATTTCCTTCAGCACTATCTCACAAAATCGGATGCTACATTTTGGATGGCACCGGCACGGTACGGCAGCGAGGACACCAAGGTCAGTCTGCGGGATCATTCCAGCAGGCCCTGATTTGAGACATAAATGGATGTGCTTCCAATGGTGTTTCAGTAGACAGAGAAGCTCTGGGAAGAATTGCTTTCATTGGGAAATTCCCGTGGCACTACAAAGCACAAGCGCACTCTCAGTTTGCTGTTTTGGAAACACTCCAAAATGACATAGAGCAGAATGCAGAGCTAAGAACCTTTAGAATCCTCATTTCCACAAGAGGCCGTGTCCTGCGCACTTTCAGAATTGGGAGATAAGCGTAATCAAAATAAAGTTATGCTAATCGAAATAGTATGGGTTATTCATCAAAACAAATGCAACACCAGCAATTGGAGATATACCAGACAACACACACAGGAAGAGAATACGGCATCAATGTCTAGGAGAAATTGTCCTCACAGAAATCCCTTGGAATTGCGTAGAGACAAGAGTCTAAAATTTTCACTTAACATAGCCCTAAAAATCTACATTAGATACCTGATATTACCTGACCAGTAGAGATGAAGAAGTACAGTAAAAGAAACAGGAAGTACCATTTTCAGTTCCAAAGATATTGAAGGCCCAAAATAGAAGCTTTCAAACAACTAGACTGCAAAACGCTATGCAGTCCAAGTGTTGAAAATGGAGGTCAGGAAAACACTGAAGAACAAAAGGGTCTCAGATTCACAAAAGGCAGAATACCAGAAAAGGGGAAGGGAAAGTCAAAAAACGAGACAAAAAATATCAGAAAACTCAGTGGATGTGATAATATCAGGGCTAAAATTCAGTCCTTAGCAGACTAGATAATGCAGAGGGACACGTGAATGACTGTGAAGACAGGGGAACAGAAATCCCTCGGTCAGATTCGGACATAGGAAAGCAAGTGCAAAACAATGAAAATATTGCTGTTGTATCCTGGGTTAAGACAGGGCATGAAAGACTAAAATTCATAAGAGTCCCAGATGGAAAAGCAAGAGATAAAGAAATAAAATATGTCTGAAAATTTATCTGTAGAAATATCAGACTGAAACTTATTGAAAGCCAAGAAAAAATCATCTATGCGAATTCAGGAATTACACAGCATCCAAAGGAGGTGGAATCCCAAAAGACCTACCAACAGCTGTATGATTCCAATCAACAAAGTTCACGAATATCACAGTGATTTAAAATGCACCTGGAGGAAACAACATAGTCACAAGGGAACCTCCAGAGGGGTTTCAGCTTATAACTCGGCAGCAATATTGCAGGACAGGGAGGAGTGCCAGGACACAGACCATATCCTGAATGGCCAAATGCTGCCACCTAGGGTAGCCTATGCCACATGACCACCATTTCTAATAACGGCAGAGCTAGAGCAATCCACAGACCGGCAAATCATAAAAGAATTCAGCAGTTCAAAACTTCTTCTAAAAGGAAGGTTGAGAATACTCCCCGGAATAGAAAAGCAGCAAGATGAAATGGAAAGAAGAAAACCATTATTGGAAATGCAAGAAGAGCATGAGTGGCAAAGAAGAAACAAGAAGAAGGCAAGGAGGACATCAAAACCTTAAAGATTGGAGAGGGAAGCAGGTAATCATAGGTGATTGGAAGCACTCTCTTAAGTGAATCAGCTTATTTGACTCTCTGTTTGAAGCGAAAGGAGAGATGCATGTCCTGACGTGTTTGCAAAACAAGCGAGAAGCAGACCAACAAAAATCAAACCAACAAACATGCACCAAAATGGTACGGTTGGCTGACATATACCATGGGAAACAGGATTATTCAAAAGAAAATACTCAAGGTGATGTCAAGGATCATTCAGCACGCATCGACCCAGTATTGCGGCTTGCATGTACTCAGCACACTTGTATTCGGAAATCAGAGGCGTGCATTCATATTCGTAAATATAGATTCATAAGAGCATATCGTGACCTCACCCAAATGCCGATTTGGAATCCACTGGATTCCTAGTCCGTGATGTAGTCTTGTATGTCTTCCAACAGGATGAAGGAATGCCATATTTTACGCTACGTAGAGAAGAATTGTAAGAAGCCTATAACAAAGGCAAGTAGCTCTGCCAAAGTGTACTAAGAGCAAAAGAGACAGACAGTAAAGTGCACATTGGGGTTGGTTTCATTTCTTGGAAATTCAGCCCCCATGAAACCAATAGATCCATGTCCTGAGAGTGTGGGTTTTTCAGCAGAAATCATGCGACGCATATGTATTCCGGTTGTACGGATATTATAGGAACATAAGTCTCCTTTACTGGGTCTCTGTGTACTGTGAACTCTTAGAAAGTTTAAAGACGTGTGAAACCTTCAACTGAAAAGGGACACACTTATCTCCATTGGTACTGTGCATACAGATCTGAACAAAAGGAAAGAGGGAAGAAGAAAGGCCCATGAGACGCTAGTGGGCAGAACCACATTTACTTTAGGAACCTCTCGTCGGATGCAGCCCCTCCCCCAACACTGACAAGATGCAGCAGCCATTGGGGATGGCAGTTACCGGTTGGATTCCAGGTGGAATGTTGGTGTGTTCCACGAGGCTTGTTGTGGCTGTTGGATCCTAGGTAACCGGGCCGAGTTCTGTGGGTGGATCAGTCTGATGGAGGGGCTGCAGGCCTCTGTGGAGCTTGGCTTAGGTGTTTGGTCCGGGAATCTGTGTAAGTTCGAGATACTTCTGCTGCCCAAAGACCTGAGTTCACAGGTCAGTTTCCAGAACCTGAAAGGGCAGACAGTGGAAGATCTGCCTGTCATCAGCTTACTGGTGAGGCTCCGAGGTACTTTCAGACTTGCCCAGTCCTGGTGAAGTTGACATTAGGGGAGTCACGAAGAGAAGCTGGCCGAAAAGCTGGCTGCACGGATTGAGGAGAGATGCGAACACATGGATGAGTGATGTTCTGCTACAATGGAGAATACTGGCGTGGAGACAGCTGTAGAGGATACCAGGCTCAAAAGTCATTCAGGAGACATATTGAACCTCGCTGATACTGGCAGAAACATACGGAGTGCCAACGTGGACTTGAGGAAGTTCCTCAATTCTCTTCTCCAAGAACGGGTCCAAGGTCCCTGACGTGTGCAAGAGAAGAGATGGCAGAGATGATCAAAACGCTCCTGTTCTTGGAAGAGGTCGTGAGAATCCACACGTCCCAAGGGGCCTTCCCAAGCCATTCAGACCAAAATTCACCAAGCCCAGGTAAGCCTTTTCCCAGGTTTGGGCCTAGCTAGCGAGCACTTGCCCTTCCCTCCCCTCCACTCACGCATCCATTTTGAAGGTTCAGTACCTGAGCGGCAATGAAGCCATTAGGAGAAGGGCAAGTCCCTCCTAGAATCAGAGTTCCTCCAGCTTCACACTCTGTGAACAACAGTGAACTCCTTAAAGGTCAAATAGTCTCGGCTGAAATAGATAGGAATTGAATACTTAGCTCACACCTAGAAATGATGGCCTTCCGCTAGATTCAGCAAATGTTGTGTTTCTGTCTTCCCTGGGGTGAAGGGAGTGTGGTAAGTGAGGGGAATCTTTGACTGAACTTGAATCTGTATTAGGCCTCAGTTTTTCAAGACAGTATAGGTAAATAGTACAAGTCAGAAAGTGAAGTGTACTGTAAAACTCGCCAATGACATTAAAGACACAGCTTATGTGGACATTCTTTCACTTGAGTCAAGCCCCCGGGGGCACTATATCATGTGGGTGCAGACTTGGTTGCGTTAAATGGCTTTTCCCAACATGATCGGAAGATTAACTCTTCTCATCACTAATAGAAGAACACCTGGTTCTCCATAGACAAGCATAACTGCAGCAGGGTTCTCCTAGCTATAATGCCTCTAGGTGCATTTGGATTCAAACCTAAATGTATATATTTGGTTTGTTTCCTCTTGTATTTTCCTAGAGAGGGATGTTACCCCTTGAAATGCCAACATTGGCCAGTAGGTGACAAATAGGGCTAAATGGCACCACATGCCCAAGTGTATCCAAGGTTGGGGGTTATTTCATGTTTCCAATAGTTATTTCATGGTTCCTGTTGGTCTCGGAGGCTTCAACCGTAAAGAGCTGACATGACCCCTTTAACAGTTTGGACTGTTAGTTTGCATTCTATCTGTCTAGGTTTTCCGTAGAGCTGACCAAATGTTACCAAAATTGACATGTCTGGCTTCCAGGTCGATTTAGTGTGTTTCAAAAATAACTTCATTTTCGTATAACTCCCAAAACATGGAAATGAATTCTGTTAAAATTCTTAAAGACTGCAAATGAGATATCAACACAATGTCAAAAAAGTTTTCTTTGGACAACCCCTCCCACCACGGCTGTATAGAAACCAAGAGCTAAGCAAATATCACATTTCTGTGAAATGTATCTGGATAGTGTTGATTCATCGATGCCCAGTTGGCAGAGAAGAAGTGCAACCTGCACTCACGCGCTCCCTTGTACAGAGAAATGTAAAACTCCACTCACCCAGCCTTTGGCACAGGACACTTGCCGAAGAGAGGTCTGTTACTTCCAAAGACAGGATGAGGCCTCAGGTCACCTGGAAGCAGGAGAAGGCAAAGCAGGGAATGGAAACCAGGGCAGGGTCTGACCAACAAGTGTGAAACCCTGTTTAACTTGGACGCACCCTCTCAAGCGGACAGGAGACATGAGATTGAAGGTGATGTGCTGAGATTTACAAGAGTGCACAGCAGATGCTTGGCTGACAGAACTCAAAGAAACCAGCGCAAAATATCCCCACAGTTGATTCTGAGACCAAGATCCGTGATGCCAAAATACAGTTAGCAGGAGCATCGGTAAGTGAGGTATAGGGCTACGGTTGATGGCATACGCTGAGTCTCATGGATCTGGAGTGCGTTGTGGGATTTGGTGGGTCTAATCAAGAGAGCAAACCGAACAGTGTACCAATGATAAATCAACCACACTGGTCGCGCGGTTGAGATTACCGATATGTCCCATGGCCACACCCAGTGCATCTGCAGGACCAGGGACCAATTGGGCATTTTGCCAATAGAGCACGTGTGGGGCTGAATCAGAGATATCGTGCATCTGGTCTGAGGGATCCAGGGGGCCTTGGGTTTGAAATCAGAATGAAAAGCCTTAGGATCTGCTACATTCATAACCTGGGCTGGGATTATGGTTTGGTTTGAGGCACAGGATGCGCAACAGCTCTGTGGTGGCCTTCGTGCACCCGTGCCACATGGATGATAGGACAAGGTAGAGTGGTCCAAGTCCACAGCGTGAGAAGAGGAAGCATTTCCTTCAGCACTATCTCCCAAAATCGGATGCTACATTTTGGATGGCACCGGCACGGTACGGCAGCGAGGACACCAAGGTCGGTCTGCGGGATCATTCCAGCAGGCCCTGATGTGTGACATCCATGGATGTGCTTCCACTGGTGTTTCAGTAGACAGAGAAGCTCTGGGAAGAACTGCTTTCATTGGGACATTCCCGTGGCACTACAAAGCACAAGCGCACTCTCAGTTTGCTGTTTTGGAAACACTCCAAAATGACATAGAGCAGAATGCAGAGCTGAGAACCTTTAGAATCCTCATTTCCACAAGAGGCCGTGTCCTGCGCACTTTCAGAATTGTGAGATAAGCGTAATCAAAATGAAGTTATGCTAATCGAAATAGTATGGGTTGTTCATCACAACAAATGCAACACCAGCAATTGGAGATATACCAGACAACACACACAGGAAGAGAATATGGCATCAATGTCTAGGAGAAATTGTCCTCACAGAAATCCCTTGGAATTGCGTAGAGAAAAGAGTTTAAAATTTTCACTTAACATAGCCCTAAAAATCTACATTAGATACCTGATATTACCTGACCAGTAGAGATGAAGAAGTACAGTAAAAGAAATAGGAAGTACCATTTTCAGTTCCAAAGATATAGAAGGCCCAAAAGATAAGCTTTCAAACAACTAGACTGCAAAACGCTATGCAGTCCAAGTGTTGAAAATGGATGTCAGGAAAACACTGAAGAACAAAAGGGTCTCAGAATCACAAAAGGCAGAATACCAGAAAAGGGGAAGAGAAAGTCTAAAGACGAGCCAAAAGATATCAGAAAACTCAGTGGATGTGATAATATCAGGGCTAAAATTCAGTCCTTAGCAGACTAGATAATGCAGAGGGACGCGTGAATGACTGTGAAGACAGGGGATCAGAAATCCCTCGGTCAGATTCGGACATAGGAAAGCAAGTGCAAAACAATGAAAATATTGCTGTTGTATCCTGGGTTAAGATAGGGCATGAAAGACTAAAATTCATAAGAGTCCCAGATGGAAAAGCAAGAGATAAAGAAATAAAATATGTCTGAAAATTTATCTGTAGAAATATCAGACTGAAACTTGTTGAAATCCAAGAAAAAATCATCTATGCGAATTCAGGAATTACACAGCATCCAAAGGAGGTGGAATCCCAATAGACCTACCAGCAGCTGTATGATTCCATTCAACAAAGTTCACGAATATCACAGTGATTTAAAATGCACCTGGAGGAAACAACATAGTCACAAGGGAACCTCCAGAGGGGTTTCAGCTTATAACTCGGCAGCAATATTGCAGGACAGGGAGGAGTGCCAGGACACAGACCATATCCTGAATGGCCAAAGGCTGCCACCTAGGGTAGCCTATGCCACATGACCACCATTTCTAATAACGGCAGAGCTAGAGCAATCCACAGACCGGCAAATCATAAAAGAATTCAGCAGTTCAAAACTTCTTCTAAAAGGAAGGTTGAGAATACTCCCCGGAATAGAAAAGCAGCAAGATGAAATGGAAAGAAGAAAACCATTATTGGAAATGCAAGAAGAGCATGAGTGGCAAAGAAGAAACAAGAAGAAGGCAAGGAGGACATCAAAACCTTAAAGATTGGAGAGGGAAGCAGGAAATCATAGGTGATTGGAAGCACTCTCTTAAGTGAATCAGCTTATTTGACTCTCTGTTTGAAGCGAAAGGAGAGATGCATGTCCTGACGTGTTTGCAAAACAAGCGAGAAGCAGACCAACAAAGAATCAAACCAACAAACATGCACCAAAATGGTACGGTTGGCTGACATATACCATGGGAAACATGATTATTCAAAAGAAAATACTCAAGGTGATGTCAAGGATCATTCAGCACGCATCGACCCAGTATTGCGGCTTGCATGTACTCAGCACACTTGTATTCGGAAATCAGAGGCGTGCATTCATATTCGTAAATATAGATTCATAAGAGCATATCGTGACCTCACCCAAATGCCGATTTGGAATCCACTGGATTCCTAGTCCGTGATGTAGTCTTGTATGTCTTCCAACAGGATGAAGGAATGCCATATTCTTCGTTACGTAGAGAAGAATTGTAAGAAGCCTATAACAAAGGCAAGTAGCTCTGCCAAAGTGTACTAAGAGCAAAAGAGACAGACAGTAAAGTGCACATTGGGGTTGGTTTCATTTCTTGGAAATTCAGCCCCCATGAAACCAATAGATCCATGTCCTGAGAGTGTGGGTTTTTCAGCAGAAATCATGCGACGCATATGTATTCCGGTTGTACGGATATTATAGGAACATAAGTCTCCTTTACTGGGTCTCTGTGTACTGTGAACTCTTAGAAAGTTTAAAGACGTGTGAAACCTTCAACTGAAAAGGGACACACTTCTCTCCATTGGTACTGTGCATACAGATCTGAACAAAAGGAAAGAGGGAAGAAGAAAGGCCCATGGGACGCTAGTGGGCAGAACCACATTTACTTTAGGAACCTCTCGTCGGATGCAGCCCCTCCCCCTACACTGACAAGATGCAGCAGCCATTGGGGATGGCAGTTACCGGTTGGATTCCAGGTGGAATGTTGGTGTGTTCCACGAGGCTTGTTGTGGCTGTTGGATCCTAGGTAACCGGGCCGAGTTCTGTGGGTGGATCAGTGTGATGGAGGGGCTGCAGGCCTCTGTGGAGCTTGGCTTAGGTGTTTGGTCCGGGAAGCTGTGTAAGTTCGAGATTCTTCTGCTGCCCAAAGACCTGAGTTCACAGGTCAGTTTCCAGAACCTGAAAGGGCAGACAGTGGAAGATCTGCCTGTCATCAGCTTACTGGTGAGGCTCCGAGGTACTTTCAGACTTGCCCAGTCCTGGTGAAGTCGACTTTAGGGGAGTCACGAAGAGAAGCTGGCCGAAAAGCTGGCTGCACGCATTGAGGAGAGATGCGAACACATGGATGAGAGATGTTCTGCTACAATGGAGAATACAGGCGTGGAGACAGCTGTAGAGGATACCAGGCTCAAAAGACATTCAGGAGACATATTGAACCTCGCTGATACTGGCAGAAACATACGGAGTGCCAACGTGGACTTTAGGAATTTCCTCAATTTTCTTCTCCAAGAACGGGTCCAAGGTCCCTGACGTGTGCAAGAGAAGAGATGACAGAGATGATCAAAACGCTCCTGTTCTTGGAAGAGGTCATGAGAATCCACACGTCCCAAGGGGCCTTCCCAAGCCATTCAGACCAAAATTCACCAAGCCCAGGTAAGCCTTTTCCCAGGTTTGGGCCTAGCTAGCAAGCACTTGCCCTTCCCTCCCCTCCACTCACGCATCCATTTTGAAGGTTCAGTACCTGAGCGGCAATGAAGCCATTAGGAGAAGGGCAAGTCCCTCCTAGAATCAGAGTTCCTCCAGCTTCACACTCTGTGAACAACAGTGAACTCCTTAAAGGTCAAATATTCTCGGCTGAAATAGATAGGGATTGAATGCATAGCTCAAACCTAGAAACGATGGCCTTCCGCTAGATTCAGCAAATGTTGTGTTTATGTCTTCCCTGGGGTGAAGGGAGTGTGATAAGTGCGGGGAATCTTTGACTGAACTTGAATCTGTATTAGGCCTCAGTTTTTCAAGACAGTATAGGTAAATAGTACAAGTCAGAAAGTGAAGTGTACTGTAAAAGTCGCCAATGACATTAAAGACACAGCTTATGTGGATCGTCTTTCACATGAGTCAAGACACCGGGGGCACTAAATCATGTGGGTGCAGACTTGGTTGCGTTAAATGGCTTTACCCAACATGATCGGAAGATTAACTGTTCTCATCACTGATAGAAGAACACCTGGTTCTCCATAGACAAGCATAACTGCAGCAGGGTTCTCCTAGCTATAATGCCTCTAGGTGCTTTTGGATTCAAACCTAAATGTATATATTTGGTTTGTTTCCTCTTGTATTTTACTAGAGAGGGATGTTACCCCTTGAAATGCCAACATTGGCTAGTCGGTGACAAATAGGACTAAAGGGCACCACATGCCCAAGTGTATCCAAGGTTGGGGTTTATTTCATGTTTCCAATAGTTATTTCATGGTTCCTGTTGGTCTCGGAGGCTTCAACCGTAAAGAGCTGACATGACCCCTTTAACAGTTTGGATTGCTAGTTTGCATTCTATCTGTCTAGGTTTTCCGTAGAGCTGACAAAATGTTACCAAAATTGACAAGTCTGTCTTCTAGGTCGATTTAGTGTGTTTCAAAAAATAACTTCATTTTCGTATAACTCCCAAAACATGGAAATGAATTCTGTTAAAATTCTTAAAGACTGCAAATGAGATATCAACACAATGTCAAAACAGATTTCTTTGGACAACCCCTCCCACCACGGCTGTATAGAAACCAAGAGCTAAGCAAATATC
The DNA here is from genome assembly GCF_048564905.1 of Vicugna pacos. Lineage (NCBI taxonomy): Eukaryota > Metazoa > Chordata > Mammalia > Artiodactyla > Camelidae > Vicugna > Vicugna pacos. Next base: position 4,784,911 of record NW_027328741.1, read on the forward strand.
ACATTTCTGTGAAATGTATCTGGATAGTGTTGATTCATCGATGCCCAGTTGGCAGAGAAGAAGTGCAACCTGCACTCACGCGCTCCCTTGTACAGAGAAATGTAAAACACCACTCACCCAGCCTTTGGCACAGGACACTTGCCGAAGAGAGGTCTGTTACTTCCAAAGACAGGATGAGGCCTCAGGACACCTGGAATCAGGAGAAGGCAAAGCAGGGAATGGAAACCAGTGCAGGGTCTGACCAACAAGGGTGAAACCCTGTTTAACATGGACGCACCCTCTAAAGCGGACAGGAGACATGAGATTGAAGGTGATGTGCTGAGATTTACAAGAGTGCACAGCAGATGCTTGGCTGACAGAACTCAAAGAAACCAGCGCAAAATATCCCCACAGTTGATTCTGAGACCAAGATCCGTGATGCCAAATTACAGTTAGCAGGAGCATCAGTAAGTGAGGTATAGGGCTACGGTTGATGGCATACGCTGAGTCTCATGGATCTGGAGTGCGTTGTGGAATGTGGTGGGTCTAATCAAGAGAGCAAACCGAACAGTGTACCAATGATAAATCAACCACACTGGTCGCGCGGTTGAGATTACCGATATGTCCCATGGCCACACCCAGTGCATCTGCAGGACCAGGGACCAATTGGGCATTTTGCCAATAGAGCACGTGTGGGGCTGAATCAGAGCTATCGTGCATCTGGTCTGAGGGATCCAGGGGGCCTTGGGTTTGAAATCAGAATGAAAAGCCTTAGGATCTGCTACATTCATAACCTGAGCTGGGATTATGGTTTGGTTTGAGGCACAGGATGTGCAACAGCTCTGTGGTGGCCTTCGTGCACCAGTGCCACAAGGATGATAGGACAAGGTAGAGTGGTCCAAGTCCACAGCGTGAGAAGAGGAAGCATTTCCTTCAGCACTATCTCTCAAAATCGGATACTACATTTTGGATGGCACCGGCACGGTACGGCAGCGAGGACACCAAGGTCGGTCTGCGGGATCATTCCAGCAGGCCCTGATGTGTGACATCCATGGATGTGCTTCCACTGGTGTTTCAGTAGACAGAGAAGCTCTGGGAAGAACTGCTTTCATTGGGACATTCCCGTGGCACTACAAAGCACAAGCGCACTCTCAGTTTGCTGTTTTGGAAACACTCCAAAATGACATAGAGCAGAATGCAGAGCTGAGAACCTTTAGAATCCTCATTTCCACAAGAGGCCGTGTCCTGCACACTTTCAGAATTGTGAGATAAGCCTAATCAAAATGAAGTTATGCTAATCGAAATAGTATGGGTTGTTCATCTCAACAAATGCAACACCAGCAATTGGAGATATACCAGACAACACACACAGGAAGAGAATATGGCATCAATGTCAAGGAGAAATTGTCCTCACAGAAATCCCTTGGAATTGCATAGAGACAAGAGTCTAAAATTTTCACTTAACATAGCCCTAAAAATCTACATTAGATACCTGATATAACCTGACCAGTAGAGATGAAGAAGTACAGTAAAAGAAACAGGAAGTACAATTTTCAGTTCCAAAGATATTGAAGGCACAAAAGATAAGCTTTCAAACAACTAGACTGCAAAACGCTATGCAGTCCAAGTGTTGAAAATGGAGGTCAGGAAAACACTGAAGAACAAAAGGGTCTCAGAATCACAAAAGGCAGAATACCAGAAAAGGGGAAGAGAAAGTCTAAAGACGAGCCAAAAGATATCAGAAAACTCAGTGGATGTGATAATATCAGGGCTAAAATTCAGTCCTTAGCAGACTAGATAATGCAGAGGGACGCGTGAATGACTGTGAAGACAGGGGAACAGAAATCCCTCAGTCAGATTCGGACATAGGAAAGCAAGTGCAAAACAATGAAAATATTGCTGTTGTATCCTGGGTTAAGGCAGGGCATGAAAGACTAGAATTCATAAGAGTCCCAGATGGAAAAGCAAGAGATAAAGAAATAAAATATGTCTGAAAATTTATCTGTAGAAATATCAGACTGAAACTTGTTGAAAGCCAAGAAAAAATCATCTATGCGAATTCAGGAATTACACAGCATCCAAAGGAGGTGGAATCCCAATAGACCTACAAGCAGCTGTATGATTCCAATCAACAAAGTTCACGAATATCACAGTGATTTAAAATGCACCTGGAGGAAACAACATAGTCACAAGGGAACCTCCAGAGGGGTTTCAGCTTATAACTCGGCAGCAATATTGCAGGACAGGGAGGAGTGCCAGGACACAGACCATATCCTGAATGGCCAAAGGCTGCCACCTAGGGTAGCCTATGCCACATGACCACCATTTCTAATAACGGCAGAGCTAGAGCAATCCACAGACCGGCAAATCATAAAAGAATTCAGCAGTTCAAAACTTCTTCTAAAAGGAAGGTTGAGAATACTCCCCGGAATAGAAAAGCAGCAAGATGAAATGGAAAGAAGAAAACCATTATTGGAAATGCAAGAAGAGCATGAGTGGCAAAGAAGAAACAAGAAGAAGGCAAGGAGGACATCAAAACCTTAAAGATTGGAGAGGGAAGCAGGAAATCATAGGTGATTGGAAGCACTCTCTTAAGTGAATCAGCTAATTTGACTCTCTGTTTGAAGCGAAAGGAGAGATGCATGTCCTGACGTGTTTGCAAAACAAGCGAGAAGCAGACCAACAAAGAATCAAACCAACAAACATGCACCAAAATGGTACGGTTGGCTGACATATACCATGGGAAACATGATTATTCAAAAGAAAATACTCAAGGTGATGTCAAGGATCATTCAGCACGCATCGACCCAGTATTGCGGCTTGCATGTACTCAGCACACTTGTATTCGGAAATCAGAGGCGTGCATTCATATTCGTAAATATAGATTCATAAGAGCATATCGGGACCTCACCCAAATGCCGATTTGGAATCCACTGTATTCCTAGTCCGTGATGTAGTCTTGTATGTCTTCCAACAGGATGAAGGAATGCCATATTCTACGCTACGTAGAGAAGAATTGTAAGAAGCCTATAACAAAGGCAAGTAGCTCTGCCAAAGTGTACTAAGAGCAAAAGAGACAGACAGTAACGTGCACATTGGGGTTGGTTTCATTTCTTGGAAATTCAGCCCCCATGAAACCAATAGATCCATGTCCTGAGAGTGTGGGTTTTTCAGCAGAAATCATGCGACGCATATGTATTCCGGTTGTACGGATATTATAGGAACATAAGTCTCCTTTACTGGGTCTCTGTGTACTGTGAACTCTTAGAAAGTTTAAAGACGTGTGAAACCTTCAACTGAAAAGGGACACACTTCTCTCCATTGGTACTGTGCATACAGATCTGAACAAAAGGAAAGAGGGAAGAAGAAAGGCCCATGGGACGCTAGTGGGCAGAACCACATTTACTTTAGGAACCTCTCTTCGGATGCAGCCCCTCCCCCAACACTGACAAGATGCAGCAGCCATTGGGGATGGCAGTTACCGGTTGGATTCCAGGTGGAATGTTGGTGTGTTCCACGAGGCTTGTTGTGGCTGTTGGATCCTAGGTAACCGGGCCGAGTTCTGTGGGTGGATCAATGTGATGGAGGGGCTGCAGGCCTCTGTGGAGCTTGGCTTAGGTGTTTGGTCCGGGAAGCTGTGTAAGTTCGAGATACTTCTGCTGCCCAAAGACCTGAGTTCACAGGTCAGTTTCCAGAACCTGAAAGGGCAGACAGTGGAAGATCTGCCTGTCATCAGCTTACTGGTGAGGCTCCGAGGTACTTTCAGACTTGCCCAGTCCTGGTGAAGTCGACTTTAGGGGAGTCACGAAGAGAAGCTGGCCGAAAAGCTGGCGGCACGGATTGAGGAGAGATGCGAACACATGGATGAGAGATGTTCTGCTACAATGGAGAATACTGGCGTGGAGACAGCTGTAGAGGATACCAGGCTCAAAAGACATTCAGGAGACATATTGAACCTCGCTGATACTGGCAGAAACATACGGAGTGCCAACGTGGACTTGAGGAAGTTCCTCAATTCTCTTCTCCAAGAACGGGTCCAAAGTCCCTGACGTGTGCAAGAGAAGAGATGGCAGAGATGATCAAAACGCTCCTGTTCTTGGAAGAGGTCGTGAGAATCCACACGTCCCAAGGGGCCTTCCCAAGGCATTCAGACCAAAATTCACCAAGCCCAGGTAAGCCTTTTCCCAGGTTTGGGCCTAGCTAGCAAGCACTTGCCCTTCCCTCCCCTCCACTCACGCATCCATTTTGAAGGTTCAGTACCTGAGCGGCAATGAAGCCATTAGGAGAAGGGCAAGTCCCTCCTAGAATCAGAGTTCCTCCAGCTTCACACTCTGTGAACAACAGTGAACTCCTTAAAGGTCAAATAGTCTCGGCTGAAATAGATAGGAATTGAATACTTAGCTCACACCTAGAAACGATGGCCTTCCGCTAGATTCAGCAAATGTTGTGTTTATGTCTTCCCTGGGGTGAAGGGAGTGTGGTAAGTGAGGGGAAACTTTGACTGAACTTGAATCTGTATTAGGCCTCAGTTTTTCAAGACAGTATAGGTAAATAGTACAAGTCAGAAAGTGAAGTGTACTGTAAAAGTCGCCAATGACATTAAAGACACAGCTTATGTGGATCGTCTTTCACTTGAGTCAAGCCCCCGGGGGCACTATATCATGTGGGTGCAGACTTGGTTGCGTTAAATGGCTTTACCCAACATGATCGGAAGATTAACTGTTCTCATCACTGATAGAAGAACACCTGGTTCTCCATAGACAAGCATAACTGCAGCAGGGTTCTCCTAGCTATAATGCCTCTAGGTGCTTTTGGATTCAAACCTAAATGTATATATTTGGTTTGTTTCCTCTTGTATTTTCCTAGAGAGGGATGTTACCCCTTGAAATGCCAACATTGGCCAGTAGGTGACAAATAGGACTAAAGGGCACCACATGCCCAAGTGTATCCAAGGTTGGGGGTTATTTCATGTTTCCAATAGTTATTTCATGGTTCCTGTTGGTCTCGGAGGCTTCAACCGTAAAGAGCTGACATGACCCCTTTAACAGTTTGGACTGCTAGTTTGCATTCTATCTGTCTAGGTTTTCCGTAGAGCTGACAAAATGTTACCAAAATTGACAAGTCTGGCTTCTAGGTCGATTTAGTGTGTTTCAAAAAGTAACTTCATTTTCGTATAACTCCCAAAACATGGAAATGAATTCTGTTAAAATTCTTAAAGACTGCAAATGAGATATCAACACAATGTCAAAACAGGTTTCTTTGGACAACCCCTCCCACCACGGCTGTATAGAAACAAAGAGCTAAGCAAATATCACATTTCTGTGAAATGTATCTGGATAGTGTTGATTCATCGATGCCCAGTTGGCAGAGAAGAAGTGCAACCTGCACTCACGTGCTCCCTTGTACAGAGAAATGTAAAACTCCACTCACCCAGCCTTTGGCACAGGAGAGTTGCCGAACAGAGGTCTGTTACTTCCAAAGACAGGATGAGGCCTCAGGACACCTGGAAGCAGGAGAAGGCAAAGCAGGGAATGGAAACCAGGGCAGGGTCTGACCAACAAGGGTGAAACCCTGTTTAACTTGGACGCACCCTCTCAAGCGGACAGGAGGCATGAGATTGAAGGTGATGTGCTGAGATTTACAAGAGTGCACAGCAGATGCTTGGCTGACAGAACTCAAAGAAACCAGCGCAAAATATCCCCACAGTTGATTCTGAGACCAAGATCCGTGATGCCAAATTACAGTTAGCAGGGGCATCGGTAAGTGAGGTATAGGGCTACGGTTGATGGCATACCCTGAGTCTCAGGGATCTGGAGTGCGTTGTGGGATGTGGTGGGTCTAATCAAGAGAGCAAACCGAACAGTGTACCAATGATAAATCAACCACAATGGTAGCGCGGTTGAGATTACCGATATGTCCCATGGCCACACCCAGTGCATCTGCAGGACCAGGGACCAATTGGGCATTTTTCCAATAGAGCGCGTGTGGGGCTGAGTCAGAGTTATCGTGCATCTGGTCTGAGGGATCCAGGGGGCCTTGGGTTTGAAATCAGAATGAAAAGCCTTAGGATCTGCTACATTCATAACCTGGGCTGGGATTATGGTTTGGTTTGAGGCGCAGGATGCGCAACAGCTCTGTGGTGGCCTTCGTGCACCCGTGCCACAAGGATGATAGGACAAGGTAGAGTGGTCCAAGTCCACAGCGTGAGAAGAGGAAGCATTTCCTTCAGCACTATCTCCCAAAATCGGATGCTACATTTTGGATGGCACCGGCACGGTACGGCAGCGAGGACACCAAGGTCGGTCTGCGGGATCATTCCAGCAGGCCCTGATTTGTGACATCCATGTATGTGCTTCCACTGGAGTTTCAGTAGACAGAGAAGCTCTGGGAAGAACTGATTTCATTGGGACATTCCCGTGGCACTACAATGCACAAGCGCACTCTCAGTTTTCTGTTTTGGAAACATTCCAAAATGACATAGAGCAGAATGCAGAGCTGAGAACCTTTAGAATCCTCATTTCCACAAGAGGCCGTGTCCTGCGCACTTTCAGAATTGTGAGATAAGCGTAATGAAAATGAAGTTATGCTAATCGAAATAGTATGGGTTGTTCATCCCAACAAATGCAACACCAGCAATTGGAGATATACCTGACAACACACACAGGAACAGAATATGGCATCAATGTCTAGGAGAAATTGTCCTCACAGAAATCCCTTGGAATTGCGTAGAGACAAGAGTCTAAAATTTTCACTTAACATAGCCCTAAAAATCTACATTAGATACCTGATTTTACCTGAACAGTAGAGATGAAGAAGAACAGTAAAAGAAATAGGAAGTACCATTTTCAGTTCCAAAGATATTGAAGGCCCAAAAGATAAGCTTTCAAACAACTAGACTGCAAAACGCTATGCAGTCCAAGTGTTGAAAATGGAGGTCAGGAAATCACTGAAGAACAAAAGGGTCTCAGAATCACAAAAGGCAGAATACCAGAAAAGGGGAAGAGAAAGTCTAAAGACGAGCCAAAAGATATCAGAAAACTCAGTGGATGTGATAATATCAGGGCTAAAATTCAGTCCTTAGCAGACTAGATAATGCAGAGGGACGCGTGAATGACTGTGAAGACAGGGGAACAGAAATCCCTCGGTCAGATTCGGACATAGGAAAGCAAGTGCAAAACAATGAAAATATTGCTGTTGTATCCTGGGTTAAGACAGGGCATGAAAGACTAGAATTCATAAGAGTCCCAGATGGAAAAGCAAGAGATAAAGAAATAAAATATGTCTGAAAATTTATCTGTAGAAATATCAGACTGAAACTTGTTGATAGCCAAGAAAAAATCATCTATGCGAATTCAGTAATTACACAGCATCCAAAGGAGGTGGAATCCCAATAGACCTACAAGCAGCTGTATGATTCCAATCAACAAAGTTCACGAATATCTCAGTGATTTAAAATGCACCTGGAGGAAACAACATAGTCACAAGGGAAACTCCAGAGGGGTTTCAACTTATAAATCGGCAGCAATATTGCAGGACAGGGAGGAGTGCCAGGACACAGACCATATCCTGAATGGCCAAAGGCTGCCAACTAGGGTTGCCTATGCCACATGACCACCATTTCTAATAACGGCAGAGCTAGAGCAATCCACAGACCGGCAAATCATAAAAGAATTCAGCAGTTCAAATCTTCTCCTAAAAGGAAGGTTGAGAATCCTCCCCGGAATAGAAAAGCAGCAAGATGAAATGGAAAGAAGAAAACCATTATTGGAAATGCAAGAAGAGCATGAGTGGCAAAGAAGAAACAAGAAGAAGGCAAGGAGGACATCAAAACCTGAAAGATTGGAGAGGGAAGCAGGAAATCATAGGTGATTGGAAGCACTCTCTTAAGTGAATCAGCTAATTTGACTCTCTGTTTGAAGCGAAAGGAGAGATGCATGTCCTGACGTGTTTGCAAAACAAGCGAGAAGCAGACCAACAAAGAATCAAACCAACAAACATGCACCAAAATGGTACGGTTGGCTGACATATACCATGGGAAACATGATTATTCAAAAGAAAATACTCAAGGTGATGTCAAGGATCATTCAGCACGCATCGACCCAGTATTGCGGCTTGCATGTACTCAGCACACTTGTATTCGGAAATCAGAGGCGTGCATTCATATTCGTAAATATAGATTCATAAGAGCATATCGTGACCTCACCCAAATGCCGATTTGGAATCCAATGGATTCCTAGTCCGTGATGTAGTCTTGTATGTCTTCCAACAGGATGAAAGAATGCCATATTCTATGCTACGTAGAGAAGAATTGTAAGAAGCCTATAACAAAGGCAAGTAGCTCTGCCAAAGTGTACTAAGAGCAAAAGAGACAGACAGTAAACTGCACATTGGGGTTGGTTTCATTTCTTGGAAATTCAGCCCCCATGAAACCAATAGATCCATGTCCTGAGAGTGTGGGTTTTTCAGCAGAAATCATGCGACGCATATGTATTCCGGTTGTACGGATATTATAGGAACATAAGTCTCCTTTACTGGGTCTCTGTGTACTGTGAACTCTTAGAAAGTTTAAAGACGTGTGAAACCTTCAACTGAAAAGGGACACACTTCTCTCCATTGGTACTGTGCATACAGATCTGAACAAAAGGAAAGAGGGAAGAAGAAAGGCCCATGGGACGCTAGTGGGCAGAACCACATTTACTTTAGGAACCTCTCGTCGGATGCAGCCCCTCCCCCAACACTGACAAGATGCAGCAGCCATTGGGGATGGCAGTTACCGGTTGGATTCCAGGTGGAATGTTGGTGTGTTCCACGAGGCTTGTTGTGGCTGTTGGATCCTAGGTAACCGGGCCGAGTTCTGTGGGTGGATCAGTGTGATGGAGGGGCTGCAGGCCTCTGTGGAGCTTGGCTTATGTGTTTGGTCCGGGAAGCTGTGTAAGTTCGAGATAATTCTGCTGCCCAAAGACCTCAGTTCACAGGTCATTTTCCAGAACCTGAAAGGGCAGAAAGTGGAAGATCTGCCTGTAATCAGCTTAATGGTGAGGCTCCGAGGTACTTTCAGACTTGCCCAGTCCTGGTGAAGTCGACTTTAGGGGAGTCACGAAGAGAAGCTGGCCGAAAAGCTGGCGGCACGGATTGAGGAGAGATGCGAACACATGGATGAGAGACGTTCTGCTACAATGGAGAATACAGGCGTGGAGACAGCTGTAGAGGATACCAGGCTCAAAAGACATTCAGGAGACATATTGAACCTCGCTGATACTGGCAGAAACATACGGAGTGCCAACGTGGACTTGAGGAAGTTCCTCAATTCTCTTCTCCAAGAACGGGTCCAAGGTCCCTGACGTGTGCAAGAGAAGAGATGGCAGAGATGATCAAAACGCTCCTGTTCTTCGAAGAGGTCGTGAGAATCCACACGTCCCAAGGGGCCTTCCCAAGCCATTCAGACCAAAATTCACCAAGCCCAGGTAAGCCTTTTCCCAGGTTTGGGCCTACCTAGCAAGCACATGCCCTTCCCTCCCCTCCACTCACGCATCCATTTGAAGGTTCAGTACCTGAGCGGCAATGAAGCCATTAGGAGAAGGGCAAGTCCCTCCTAGAATCAGAGTTCCTCCAGCTTCACACTCTGTGAACAACAGTGAACTCCTTAAAGGTCAAATAGTCTCGGCTGAAATAGATAGGAATTGAATACTTAGCTCACACCAAGAAACGATGGCCTTCCGCTAGATTCAGCAAATGTTGTGTTTCTGTCTTCCCTGGGGTGAAGGGAGTGTGGTAAGTGAGGGGAATCTTTGACTGAACTTGAATCTGTATTAGGCCTCAGTTTTTCAAGACAGTATAGGTAAATAGTACAAGTCAGAAAGTGATGTGTACTGTAAAAGTCGCCAATGACATTAAAGACACAGCTTATGTGGATCGTCTTTCACTTGAGTCAATCCCCCGGGGGCACTATATCATGTGGGTGCAGACTTGGTTGCGTTAAATGGCTTTACCCAACATGATCGGAAGATTAACTGTTCTCATCACTGATAGAAGAACACCTGGTTCTCCATAGACAAGCATAACTGCAGCAGGGTTCTCCTAGCTATAATGCCTCTAGGTGCTTTTGGATTCAAACCTAAATGTATATATTTGGTTTGTTTCCTCTTGTATTTTCCTAGAGAGGGATGTTACCTCTTGAAATGCCAACATTGGCCAGTAGGTGACAAATAGGTCTAAAGGGCACCACATGCCCAAGTGTATCCAAGGTTGGGGGTTATTTCATGTTTCCAATAGTTATTTCATGGTTCCTGTTGGTCTCGGAGGCTTCAACCGTAAAGAGCTGACATGACCCCTTTAACAGTTTGGACTGCTAGTTTGCATTCTATCTGTCTAGGTTTTCCGTAGAGCTGACAAAATGTTACCAAAATTGACAAGTCTGGCTTCTAGGTTGATTTAGTGTGTTTCAAAAAATAACTTCATTTTCGTTTAACTCCCAAAACATGGAAATGAATTCTGTTAAAATTCTTAAAGACTGCTAATGAGATATCAACACAATGTCAAAACAGTTTTCTTTGGACAACCCCTCCCACCACGGCTGTATAGAAACCAAGAGCTAAGCAAATATCACATTTCTGTGAAATGTATCTGGATAGTGTTGATTCATCGATGCCCAGTTGGCAGAGAAGAAGTGCAACCTGCACTCACGCGCTCCCTTGTACAGAGAAATGTAAAACTCCACTCACCCAGCCTTTGGCACAGGACACTTGCCGAAGAGAGGTCTGTTACTTCCAAAGATAGGATGAGGCCTCAGGACACCTGGAAGCAGGAGAAGGCAAAGCAGGGAATGGAAACCAGTGCAGGGTCTGACCAACAAGGGTGAAACCCTGTTTAACTTGGACGCACCCTCTCAAGCGGACAGGAGACATGAGATTGATGGTGATGTGCTGAGATTTACAAGAGTGCACAGCAGATTCTTGGCTGACAGAACTCAAAGAATCCAGCGCAAAATATCCCCACAGTTGATTCTGAGACCAAGATCCGTGATGCCAAATTACAGTTAGCAGGGGCATCGGGAAGTGAGGTATAGGGCTACGGTTGATGGCATACGCTGAGTCTCAGGGATCTGCAGTGCGTTGTGGGATGTGGTGGGTCTAATCAAGAGAGCAAACCGAACAGTGTACCAATGATAAATCAACCACACTGGTCGCGCGGTTGAGATTACCGATATGTCCCATGGCCACACCCAGTTCATCTGCAGGACCAGGGACCAATTGGGCATTTTGCCAATAGAGCACGTGTGGGGCTGAATCAGAGCTATCGTGCATCTGGTCTGAGGGATCCAGGGGGCCTTGGGTTTGAAATCAGAATGAAAAGCATTAGGATCTGCTACATTCATATCCTGGGCTGGGATTATGGTTTGGTTTTAGGCACAGGATGCGCAACAGCTCTGTGGTGGCCTTCGTGCACCCGTGCAACAAGGATGATAGGACAAGGTAGAGTGGTCCAAGTCTATAGCGTGAGAAGAGGAAGCATTTCCTTCAGCACTATCTCCCAAAATCGGATGCTACATTTTGGATGGCACCGGCACGGTACGGCAGCGAGGACACCAAGGTCGGTCTGCGGGATCATTCCAGCAGGCCCTGATTTGTGACATCCATGGATGTGCTTCCACTGGTGTTTCAGTAGACAGAGAAGCTCTGGGAAGAACTGCTTTCATTGGGACATTCCCGTGGCACTACAAAGCACAAGCGCACTCTCAGTTTGCTGTTTTGGAAACACTCCAAAATGACATAGAGCAGAATGCAGAGTTGAGAACCTTTAGAATCCTCATTTCCACAAGAGGCCGTGTTCTGCGCACTTTCAGAATTGTGAGATAAGCGTAATCAAAATGAAGTTATGCTAATCGAAATAGTATGGGTTGTTCATCACAACAAATGCAACACCAGCATTTCGAGATATACCAGACAACACACACAGGAAGAGAATATGGCATCAATGTCTAGGAGAAATTGTCCTCACAGAAATCCCTTGGAATTGCGTAGAAACAAGAGTCTAAAATTTTCACTTAACATAGCCTTAAAAATCTACATTAGATACCTGATATTACCTGACCAGTAGAGATGAAGTAGTACAGTAAAAGAAATAGGAAGTACCATTTTCAGTTCCAAAGATATTGAAGGCCCAAAAGATAAGCTTTCAAACAACTAGACTGCAAAACGCTATGCAGACCAAGTGTTGAAAATGGAGGTCAGGAAATCACTGAAGGACAAAAGTGTCTCATAATCACAAAAGGCAGAATACCAGAAAAGGGGAAGAGAAAGTCTAAAGACGAGCCAAAAAATATCAGAAAACTCAGTGGATGTGATAATATCAGGGCTAAAATTCAATACTTAGCAGACTAGATAATGCAGAGGGACGCGTGAATGACTGTGAAGACAGGGGAACAGAAATCCCTCGGTCAGATTCGGACATAGGAAAGCAAGTGCAAAACAATGAAAATATTGCTGTTGTATCCTGGGTTAAGACAGGGCATGAAAGACTAGAATTCATAAGAGTCCCAGATGGAAAAGCAAGAGATAAAGAAATAAAATATGTCTGAAAATTTATCTGTAGAAATATCAGACTGAAACTTGTTGAAAGCCAAGAAAAAATCATCTATGCGAATTCAGGAATTACACAGCATCCAAAGGAGGTGGAATCCCAATAGACCTACAAGCAGCTGTATGATTCCAATCAACAAAGTTCACGAATATCACAGTGATTTAAAATGCACCTGGAGGAAACAACATAGTCACAAGGGAACCTCCAGAGGGGTTTCAGCTTATAACTCGGCAGCAATATTTCAGGACAGCTAGGAGTGCCAGGACACAGACCATATCCTGAATGGCCAAATGCTGCCACCTAGGGTAGCCTATGCCACATGACCACCATTTCTAATAACGGCAGAGCTAGAGCAATCCACAGACCGGCAAATCATAAAAGAATTCAGCAGTTCAAAACTTCTTCTAAAAGGAAGGTTGAGAATACTCCCTGGAATAGAAAAGCAGCAAGATGAAATGGAAAGAAGAAAACCATTATTGGAAATGCAAGAAGAGCATGAGTGGCAAAGAAGAAACAAGAAGAAGGCAAGGAGGACATCAAAACCTGAAAGATTGGAGAGGGAAGCAGGAAATCATAGGTGATTGGAAGCACTCTCTTAAGTGAATCAGCTTATTTGACTCTCTGTTTGAAGCGAAAGGAGAGATGCATGTCCTGACGTGTTTGCAAAACAAGCGAGAAGCAGACCAACAAAGAATCAAACCAACAAACATGCACCAAAATGGTACGGTTGGCTGACATATACCATGGGAAACATGATTATTCAAAAGAAATTACTCAAGGTGATGTCAAGGATCATTCAGCACGCATCGACCCAGTATTGCGGCTTGCATGTACTCAGCACACTTTTATTCGGAAATCAGAAGCGTGCATTCATATTCGTAAATATAGATTCATAAGAGCATATCGGGACCTCACCCAAATGCCGATTTGGAATCCAATGGATTCCTAGTCCGTGATGTAGTCTTGTATGTCTTCCAACAGGATGAAGGAATGCCATATTCTACGCTACGTAGAGAAGAATTGTAAGAAGCCTATAACAAAGGCAAGTAGCTCTGCCAAAGTGTACTAAGAGCAAAAGAGACAGACAGTAAAGTGCACATTGGGGTTGGTTTCATTTCTTGGAAATTCAGCCCCCATGAAACCAATAGATCCATGTCCTGAGAGTGTGGGTTTTTCAGCAGAAATCATGCGACGCATATGTATTCCGGTTGTACGGATATTATAGGAACATAAGTCTCCTTTACTGGGTCTCTGTGTACTGTGAACTCTTAGAAAGTTTAAAGACGTGTGAAACCTTCAACTGAAAAGGGACACACTTCTCTCCATTGGTACTGTGCATACAGATCTGAACAAAAGGAAAGAGGGAAGAAGAAAGGCCCATGGGACGCTAGTGGGCAGAACCACATTTACTTAAGGAACCTCTCGTCGGATGCAGCCCCTCCCCCAACACTGACAAGATGCAGCAGCCATTGGGGATGGCAGTTACCGGTTGGAGTCCAGGTGGAATGTTGGTGTGTTCCACGAGGCTTGTTGTGGCTGTTGGATCCTAGGTAACCGGGCCGAGTTCTGTGGGTGGATCAGTCTGATGGAGGGGCTGCAGGCCTCTGTGGAGCTTGGCTTATGTGTTTGTTCCAGGAAGCTGTGTAAGTTCGAGATACTTGTGCTGCCCAAAGTCCTGAGTTCACAGGTCAGTTTCCAGAACCTGAAAGGGCAGACAGTGGAAGATCTGCCTGTCATCAGCTTACTGGTGAGGCTCCGAGGTACTTTCAGACTTGTCCAGTCCTGGTGAAGTCGCCTTTAGGGGAGTCACGAAGAGAAGCTGGCCGAAAAGCTGGCGGCACGGATTGAGGAGAGATGCGAACACATGGATGAGAGATGTTCTGCTACAATGGAGAATACTGGCCTGGAAACAGCTGTAGAGGATACCAGGCTCAAAAGTCATTCAGGAGACATATTGAACCTCACTGATACTGGCAGAAACTTACGGAGTGCCAACGTGGACTTGAGGAAGTTCCTCAATTCTCTTCTCCAAGAACGGGTCCAAGGTCCCAGACGTGTGCAAGAGAAGAGATGGCAGAGATGATCAAAACGCTCCTGTTCTTCGAAGAGGTCGTGAGAATCCACACGTCCCAAGGGGCCTTCCCAAGCCATTCAGACCAAAATTCACCAAGCCCAGGTAAGCCTTTTCCCAGGTTTGGGCCTACCTAGCAAGCACATGCCCTTCCATACCCTCCACTCACGCATCCATTTTGAAGGTTCAGTACCTGAGCGGCAATGAAGCCATTAGGAGAAGGGCAAGTCCCTCCTAGAATCAGAGTTCCTCCAGCTTCACACTCTGTGAACAACAGTGAACTCCTTAAAGGTCAAACAGTCTCGGCTGAAATAGATAGGAATTGAATACATAGCTCAAACCTAGAAACGATGGCCTTCCGCTAGATTCAGCAAATGTTGTGTTTATGTCTTCCCTGGGGTGAAGGGAGTGTGGTAAGTGAGGGGAATCTTTGACTGAACTTGAATTTGTATTAGGCCTCAGTTTTTCAAGACAGTATATGTAAATAGTACAAGTCAGAAAGTGAAGTGTACTGTAAAAGTCGCCAATGACATTAAAGACACAGCTTATGTGGATCGTCTTTCACTTGAGTCAAGCCCCCGGGGGCACTATATCATGTGGGTGCAGACTTGGTTGCGTTAAATGGCTTTACCCAACATGATCGAAAGATTAACTGTTCTCATCACTTATAGAAGAACACCTGGTTCTCCATAGACAAGCATAACTGCAGCAGGGTTCTCCTAGCTATAATGCCTCTAGGTGCTTTTGGATTCAAACCTAAATGTATATATTTGGTTTGTTTCCTCTTGTATTTTCCTAGAGAGGGATGTTACCCCTTGAAATGCCAACATTGGCCAGTAGGTGACAAATAGGACTAAAGGGCACCACATGCCCAAGTGTATCTAAGGTTGTGGGTTATTTCATGTTTCCAATAGTTATTTCATGGTTCCTGTTGGTCTCGGGGGCTTCAACCGTAAAGAGCTGACATGACCCCTTTAACAGTTTGGACTGCTTGTTTGCATTCTATCTGTCTAGGTTTTCCGTAGAGCTGACAAAATGTTACCAAAATTGACAAGTCTGGCTTCTAGGTCGATTTAGTGTGTTTCAAAAAATAACTTCATTTTCGTATAACTCCCAAAACATGGAAATGAATTCTGTTAAAATTCTTAAAGACTGCAAGTGAGATATCAACACAATGTCAAAACAGTTTTCTTTGGACAACCCCTCCCACCACGGCTGTATAAATTCAAAGAGCTAAGCAAATATCACATTTCTGTGAATTGTATCTGGATAGTGTTGATTCATCGATGCCCAGTTGGCAGAGAAGAAGTGCAACCTGCACTCACGCGCTCCCTTGTACAGAGAAATGTAAAATTCCACTCACCCAGCCTTTGGCACAGGACACTTGCCGAAGAGATGTCTGTTACTTCCAAAGACAGGATGAGGCCTCAGGACACCTGGAAGCAGGAGAAGGCAAAGCAGGGAATGGAAACCAGTGCAGGGTCTGACCAACAAGTGTGAAACCCTGTTTAACTTAGACGCACCCTCTCAAGCGGACAGGAGACATGAGATTGAAGGTGATGTGCTGAGATTTACAAGAGTGCACAGCAGATGCTTGGCTGACAGAACTCAAAGAAACCAGCGCAAAATATCCCCACAGTTGATTCTGAGACCAAGATCCGTGATGCCAAATTACAGTTAGCAGGGGCATCGGTAAGTTAGGTATAGGGCTACGGTTGATGGCATACGCTGAGTCTCAGGGATCTGGAGAGTGTTGTGGGATATGGTGGGTCTAATCAAGAGAGCAAACCGAAAAGTGTACCAATGATAAATCAACCACACTGGTCGCGCGGTTGAGATTACCGATATTTCCCATGGCCACACCCAGTGCATCTGCAGGACCAGGGACCAATTGGGCATTTTGCCAATAGAGCACGTGTGGGGCTGAATCAGAGCTATCGTGCATCTGGTCTGAGGGATCCAGGGGGCCTTGGGTTTTAAATCAGAATGAAAAGCCTTAGGATCTGCTACATTCATAACCTGGGTTGGGATTATGGTTTGGTTTGAGGCACAGGATGCGCAACAGCTCTGTGGTGGCCTTCGTGCACCCGTGCCACAAGGATGATAGGACAAGTTAGAGTGGTCCAAGTCCACAGCGTGAGAAGAGGAAGCATTTCCTTCAGCACTATCTCCCAAAATCGGATGCTACATTTTGGATGGCACCGGCACGGTACGGCAGCGAGGACACCAAGGTCGGTCTGGGGGATCATTCCAGCAGGCCCTGATGTGTGACATCCATGGATGTGCTTCCACTGGTGTTTCAGTAGACAGAGAATCTCTGGGAAGAACTGCTTTCATTGGGACATTCCCGTGGCACTAGAAAGCACAAGCGCACTCTCAGTTTGCTGTATTGAAAACACTCCAAAATGACATAGAGCAGAATGCAGAGCAGAGAACCTTTAGAATCCTCATTTCCACAAGAGGCCGTGTCCTGCGCACTTTCAGAATTGTGAGATAAGCGTAATCAAAATGAAGTTATGCTAATCGAAATAGTATGGGTTGTTCATCACAACAAATGCAACACCAACAATTGGAGATATACCAGACAACACACACAGGAACAGAATATGGCATCAATGTCTAGGAGAAATTGTCCTCACAGAAATCCCTTGGAATTGCGTAGAGACAAGAGTCTAAAATTTTCACTTAACATAGCCCTAAAAATCTACATTAGATACCGGATATTACCTGACCAGTAGAGATGAAGAAGTACAGTAAAAGAAATAGGAAGTACCATTTTCAGTTCCAAAGATATTGAAGGCCCAAAAGATAAGCTTTCAAACAACTAGACTGCAAAACGCTATGCAGTCCAAGTGTTGAAAATGGAGGTCAGGAAAACAATGAAGAACAAAAGGGTCTCAGAATCACAAAAGGCAGAATACCAGAAAAGGGGAAGAGAAAGTCTAAAGACGAGCCAAAAGATATCAGAAAACTCAGTGGATGTGATAATATCAGGGCTAAAATTCAGTCCTTAGCAGACTAGATAATGCAGAGGGACGCGTGAATGACTGTGAAGACAGGGGAACAGGAATCCCTCGGTCAGATTCGGACATAGGAAAGCAAGTGCAAAACAATGAAAATATTGCTGTTGTATCCTGGGTTAAGACAGGGCATGAAAGACTAGAATTCATAAGAGTCCCAGATGGAAAAGCAAGAGATAAAGAAATAAAATATGTCTGAAAATTTATCTGTAGAAATATCAGACTGAAACTTGTTGAAAGCCAAGAAAAAATCATCTATGCGAATTCAGGAATTACACAGCATCCAAAGGAGGTGGAATCCCAATAGACCTACCAGCAGCTGTATGATTCCAATCAACAAATTTCACGAATATCACAGTGATTTAAAATGCACCTGGAGGAAACAACATAGTCACAAGGGAACCTCCAGAGGGGTTTCAGCTTATAACTCGGCAGCAATATTGCAGGACAGGGAGGAGTGCCAGGACACAGACCATATCCTGAATGGCCAAAGGCTGCCACCTAGGGTAGCCTATGCCACATGACCACCATTTCTAATAACGGCAGAGCTAGAGCAATCCACAGACCGGCAAAACATAAAAGAATTCAGCAGTTCAAAACTTCTTCTAAAAGGAAGGTTGAGAATACTCCCCGGAATAGAAAAGCAGCAAGATGAAATGGAAAGAAGAAAACCATTATTGGAAATGCAAGAAGAGCATGAGTGGCAAAGAAGAAACAAGAAGAAGGCAAGGAGGACATCAAAACCTTAAAGATTGGAGAGGGAAGCAGGAAATCATAGGTGATTGGAAGCACTCTCTTAAGTGTATCAGCTTATTTGACTCTCTGTTTGAAGCGAAAGGAGAGATGCATGTCCTGACGTGTTTGCAAAACAAGCGAGAAGCAGACCAACAAAGAATCAAACCAACAAACATGCACCAAAATGGTACGGTTGGCTGACATATACCATGGGAAACATGATTATTCAAAAGAAAATACTCAAGGTGATGTCAAGGATCATTCAGCACGCATCGACCCAGTATTGCGGCTTGCATGTACTCAGCACACTTGTATTCGGAAATCAGAGGCGTGCATTCATATTCGTAAATATAGATTCATAAGAGCATATCGTGACCTCACCCAAATGCCGATTTGGAATCCACTGGATTCCTAGTCCGTGATGTAGTCTTGTATGTCTTCCAACAGGATGAAGGAATGCCATATTCTACGCTACGTAGAGAAGAATTGTAAGAAGCCTATAACAAAGGCAAGTAGCTCTGCCAAAGTGTACTAAGAGCAAAAGAGACAGACAGTAACGTGCACATTGGGGTTGGTTTCATTTCTTGGAAATTCAGCCCCCATGAAACCAATAGATCCATGTCCTGAGAGTGTGGGTTTTTCAGCAGAAATCATGCGACGCATATGTATTCCGGTTGTACGGATATTATAGGAACATAAGTCTCCTTTACTGGGTCTCTGTGTACTGTGAACTCTTAGAAAGTTTAAAGACGTGTGAAACCTTCAACTGAAAAGGGACACACTTCTCTCCATTGGTACTGTGCATACAGATCTGAACAAAAGGAAAGAGGGAAGAAGAAAGGCCCATGGGACGCTAGTGGGCAGAACCACATTTACTTTAGGAACCTCTCGTCGGATGCAGCCCCTCCCCCAACAATGACAAGATGCAGCAGCCATTGGGGATGGCAGTTACCGGTTGGATTCCAGGTGGAATGTTGGTGTGTTCCACGAGGCTTGTTGTGGCTGTTGGATCCTAGGTAACCGGGCCGAGTTCTGTGGGTGGATCAGTGTGATGGAGGGGCTGCAGGCCTCTGTGGAGCTTGACTTAGGTGTTTGGTCCGGGAAGCTGTGTAAGTTCGAGATACTTTTTCTGCCCAAAGACCTGAGATCACAGGTCAGTTTCCAGAACCTGAAAGGGCAGACAGTGGAAGATCTGCCTGTCATCAGCTTACTGGTGAGGCTCCGAGGTTCTTTCAGACTTGCCCAGTCCTGGTGAAGTCGACTTTAGGGGAGTCACGAAGAGTAGCTGGCCGAAAAGCTGGCTGCACGGATTGAGGAGAGATGCGAACACATGGATGAGAGATGTTCTGCTACAATGGAGAATACTGGCGTGGAGACAGCTGTAGAGGATACCAGGCTCAAAAGACATTCAGGAGACATATTGAACCTCGCTGATACTGGCAGAAACATACGGAGTGCCAACGTGGACTTGAGGAAGTTCCTCAATTCTCTTCTCCAAGAACGGGTCCAAGGTCCCTGACGTGTGCAAGAGAAGAGATGGCAGAGATGATCAAAACGCTCCTGTTCTTGGAAGAGGTCGTGAGAATCCACACGTCCCAAGGGGCCTTCCCAAGCCATTCAGACCAAAATTCACCAAGCCCAGGTAAGCCTTTTCCCAGGTTTGGGCCTAGCTAGCAAGCACTTGCCCTTCCCTCCCCTCCACTCACGCATCCATTTTGAAGTTTCAGTACCTGAGCGGCAATGAAGCCATTAGGAGAAGGGCAAGTCCCTCCTAGAATCAGAGTTCCTCCAGCTTCACACTCTGTGAACAACAGTGAAATCCTTAAAGGTCAAATAGTCTCGGCTGAAATAGATAGGAATTGAATACTTAGCTCACACCTAGAAACGATGGCCTTCCGCTAGATTCAGCAAATGTTGTGTTTATGTCTTCCCTGGGGTGAAGGGAGTGTGGTAAGTGAGGGGAATCTTTGACTGAACTTGAATCTGTATTAGGCCTCAGTTTTTCAAGACAGTATAGGTAAATAGTACAAGTCAGAAAGTGAAGTGTACTGTAAAAGTCGCCAATGACATTAAAGACACAGCTTATGTGGATCGTCTTTCACTTGAGTCAAGCCCCCGGGGGCACTATATCATGTGGGTGCAGACTTGGTTGCGTTAAATGGCTTTAGCCAACATGATCAGAAGATTAACTGTTCTCATCACTGATAGAAGAACACCTGGTTCTCCATAGACAAGCATAACTGCAGCAGGGTTCTCCTAGCTATAATGCCTCTAGGTGCTTTTGGATTCAAACCTAAATGTATATACTTGGTTTGTTTCCTCTTGTATTTTCCTAGAGAGGGATGTTACCTCTTGAAATGCCAACATTGGCCAGTAGGTGACAAATAGGTCTAAAGGGCACCACATGCCCAAGTGTATCCAAGGTTGGGGGTTATTTCATGTTTCCAATAGTTATTTCATGGTTCCTGTTGGTCTCGGAGGCTTCAACCGTAAAGAGCTGACATGACCCCTTTAACAGTTTGGACTGCTAGTTTGCATTCTATCTGTCTAGGTTTTCCGTAGAGCTGACAAAATGTTACCAAAATTGACAAGTCTGGCTTCTAGGTTGATTTAGTGTGTTTCAAAAAATAACTTCATTTTCGTTTAACTCCCAAAACATGGAAATGAATTCTGTTAAAATTCTTAAAGACTGCTAATGAGATATCAACACAATGTCAAAACAGTTTTCTTTGGACAACCCCTCCCACCACGGCTGTATAGAAACCAAGAGCTAAGCAAATATCACATTTCTGTGAAATGTATCTGGATAGTGTTGATTCATCGATGCCCAGTTGGCAGAGAAGAAGTGCAACCTGCACTCACGCGCTCCCTTGTACAGAGAAATGTAAAACTCCACTCACCCAGCCTTTGGCACAGGACACTTGCCGAAGAGAGGTCTGTTACTTCCAAAGATAGGATGAGGCCTCAGGACACCTGGAAGCAGGAGAAGGCAAAGCAGGGAATGGAAACCAGTGCAGGGTCTGACCAACAAGGGTGAAACCCTGTTTAACTTGGACGCACCCTCTCAAGCGGACAGGAGATATGAGATTGAAGGTGATGTGCTGAGATTTACAAGAGTGCACAGCAGATGCTTGGCTGACAGAACTCAAAGAAGCCAGCGCAAAATATCCCCACAGTTGATTCTGAGACCAAGATCCGTGATGCCAAATTACAGTTAGCAGTGGCATCGGTAAGTGAGGTATAGGGCTACGGTTGATGGCATACGCTGAGTCTCAGGGATCTGCAGTGCGTTGTGGGATGTGGTGGGTCTAATCAAGAGAGCAAACCGAACAGTGTACCAATGATAAATCAACCACACTGGTCGCGCGGTTGAGATTACCGATATGTCCCATGGCCACACCCAGTTCATCTGCAGGACCAGGGACCAATTGGGCATTTTGCCAATAGAGCACGTGTGGGGCTGAATCAGAGCTATCGTGCATCTGGTCTGAGGGATCCAGGGGGCCTTGGGTTTGAAATCAGAATGAAAAGCATTAGGATCTGCTACATTCATATCCTGGGCTGGGATTATGGTTTGGTTTTAGGCACAGGATGCGCAACAGCTCTGTGGTGGCCTTCGTGCACCCGTGCAACAAGGATGATAGGACAAGGTAGAGTGGTCCAAGTCCATAGCGTGAGAAGAGGAAGCATTTCCTTCAGCACTATCTCCCAAAATCGGATGCTACATTTTGGATGGCACCGGCACGGTACGGCAGCGAGGACACCAAGGTCGGTCTGCGGGATCATTCCAGCAGGCCCTGATTTGTGACATCCATGGATGTGCTTCCACTGGTGTTTCAGTAGACAGAGAAGCTCTGGGAAGAACTGCTTTCATTGGGACATTCCCGTGGCACTACAAAGCACAAGCGCACTCTCAGTTTGCTGTTTTGGAAACACTACAAAATGACATAGAGCAGAATGCAGAGTTGAGAACCTTTAGAATCCTCATTTCCACAAGAGGCCGTGTCCTGCGCACTTTCAGAATTGTGAGATAAGCGTAATCAAAATGAAGTTATGCTAATCGAAATAGTATGGGTTGTTCATCACAACAAATGCAACACCAGCATTTCGAGATATACCAGACAACACACACAGGAACAGAATATGGCATCAATGTCTAGGAGAAATTGTCCTCACAGAAATCCCTTGGAATTGCGTAGAAAGGAGAGTCTAAAATTTTCACTTAACATAGCCTTAAAAATCTACATTAGATACCTGATATTACCTGACCAGTAGAGATGAAGTAGTACAGTAAAAGAAATAGGAAGTACCATTTTCAGTTCCAAAGATATTGAAGGCCCAAAAGATAAGCTTTCAAACAACTAGACTGCAAAACGCTATGCAGACCAAGTGTTGAAAATGGAGGTCAGGAAATCACTGAAGGACAAAAGTGTCTCATAATCACAAAAGGCAGAATACCAGAAAAGGGGAAGAGAAAGTCTAAAGACGAGCCAAAAAATATCAGAAAACTCAGTGGATGTGATAATATCAGGGCTAAAATTCAATACTTAGCAGACTAGATAATGCAGAGGGACGCGTGAATGACTGTGAAGACAGGGGAACAGAAATCCCTCGGTCAGATTCGGACATAGGAAAGCAAGTGCAAAACAATGAAAATATTGCTGTTGTATCCTGGGTTAAGACAGGGCATGAAAGACTAGAATTCATAAGAGTCCCAGATGGAAAAGCAAGAGATAAAGAAATAAAATATGTCTGAAAATTTATCTGTAGAAATATCAGACTGAAACTTGTTGAAAGCCAAGACAAAATCATCTATGCGAATTCAGGAATTACACAGCATCCAAAGGAGGTGGAATCCCAATAGACCTACAAGCAGCTGTATGATTCCAATCAACAAAGTTCACGAATATCACAGTGATTTAAAATGCACCTGGAGGAAACAACATAGTCACAAGGGAACCTCCAGAGGGGTTTCAGCTTATAACTCGGCAGCAATATTTCAGGACAGCTAGGAGTGCCAGGACACAGACCATATCCTGAATGGCCAAATGCTGCCACCTAGGGTAGCCTATGCCACATGACCACCATTTCTAATAACGGCAGGGCTAGAGCAATCCACAGACCGGCAAATCATAAAAGAATTCAGCAGTTCAAAACTTCTTCTAAAAGGAAGGTTGAGAATACTCCCTGGAATAGAAAAGCAGCAAGATGAAATGGAAAGAAGAAAACCATTATTGGAAATGCAAGAAGAGCATGAGTGGCAAAGAAGAAACAAGAAGAAGGCAAGGAGGACATCAAAACCTTAAAGATTGGAGAGGGAAGCAGGAAATCATAGGTGATTGGAAGCACTCTCTTAAGTGAATCAGCTTATTTGACTCTCTGTTTGAAGCGAAAGGAGAGATGCATGTCCTGACGTGTTTGCAAAACAAGCGAGAAGCAGACCAACAAAGAATCAAACCAACAAACATGCACCAAAATCGTACGGTTGGCTGACATATACCATGGGAAACATGATTATTCAAAAGAAAATACTCAAGGTGATGTCAAGGATCATTCAGCACGCATCGACCCAGTATTGCGGCTTGCATGTACTCAGCACACTTGTATTCGGAAATCAGAAGCGTGCATTCATATTCGTAAATATAGATTCATAAGAGCATATCGGGACCTCACCCAAATGCCGATTTGGAATCCAATGGATTCCTAGTCCGTGATGTAGTCTTGTATGTCTTCCAACAGGATGAAGGAATGCCATATTCTACGCTACGTAGAGAAGAATTGTAAGAAGCCTATAACAAAGGCAAGTAGCTCTGCCAAAGTGTACTAAGAGCAAAAGAGACAGACAGTAAAGTGCACATTGGGGTTGGTTTCATTTCTTGGAAATTCAGCCCCCATGAAACCAATAGATCCATGTCCTGAGAGTGTGGGTTTTTCAGCAGAAATCATGCGACGCATATGTATTCCGGTTGTACGGATATTATAGGAACATAAGTCTCCTTTACTGGGTCTCTGTGTACTGTGAACTCTTAGAAAGTTTAAAGACGTGTGAAACCTTCAACTGAAAAGGGACACACTTCTCTCCATTGGTACTGTGCATACAGATCTGAACAAAAGGAAAGAGGGAAGAAGAAAGGCCCATGGGACGCTAGTGGGCAGAACCACATTTACTTTAGGAACCTCTCGTCGGATGCAGCCCCTCCCCCAACACTGACAAGATGCAGCAGCCATTGGGGATGGCAGTTACCGGTTGGAGTCCAGGTGGAATGTTGGTGTGTTCCACGAGGCTTGTTGTGGCTGTTGGATCCTAGGTAACCGGGCCGAGTTCTGTGGGTGGATCAGTGTGATGGAGGGGCTGCAGGCCTCTGTGGAGCTTGGCTTATGTGTTTGTTCCAGGAAGCTGTGTAAGTTCGAGATAATTGTGCTGCCCAAAGTCCTGAGTTCACAGGTCAGTTTCCAGAACCTGAAAGGGCAGACAGTGGAAGATCTGCCTGTCATCAGCTTAGTGGTGAGGCTCCGAGGTACTTTCAGACTTGTCCAGTCCTGGTGAAGTCGCCTTTAGGGGAGTCACGAAGAGGAGCTGGCCGAAAAGCTGGCGGCACGGATTGAGGAGAGATGCGAACACATGGATGAGAGATGTTCTGCTCCAATGGAGAATACTGGCGTGGAGACAGCTGTAGAGGATACCAGGCTCAAAAGACATTCAGGAGACATATTGAACCTCGCTGATACTGGCAGAAACATACGGAGGGCCAACGTGGACTTGAGGAAGTTCCTCAATTCTCTTCTCCAAGAACGGGTCCAAGGTCCCTGACGTGTGCAAGAGAAGAGATGGCAGAGATGATCAAAACGCTCCTGTTCTTGGAAGAGGTCGTGAGAATCCACACGTCCCAAGGGGCCTTCCCAAGCCATTCAGACCAAAATTCACCAAGCCCAGGTAAGCCTTTTCCCAGGTTTGGGCCTAGCTAGCAAGCACATGCCCTTCCATACCCTCCACTCACGCATCCATTTTGAAGGTTCAGTACCTGAGCGGCAATGAAGCCATTAGGAGAAGGGCAAGTCCCTCCTAGAATCAGAGTTCCTCCAGCTTCACACTCTGTGAACAACAGTGAACTCCTTAAAGGTCAAATAGTCTCGGCTGAAATAGATAGGAATTGAATACTTAGCTCAAACCTAGAAACGATGGCCTTCCGCTAGATTCAGCAAATGTTGTGTTTATGTCTTCCCTGGGGTGAAGGGAGTGTGGTAAGTGAGGGGAATCTTTGACTGAACTTGAATTTGTATTAGGCCTCAGTTTTTCAAAACAGTATATGTAAATAGTACAAGTCAGAAAGTGAAGAGTACTGTAAAAGTCGCCAATGACATTAAAGACACAGCTTATGTGGATCGTCTTTCACTTGAGTCAAGCCCCCGGGGGCACTATATCATGTGGGTGCAGACTTGGTTGCGTTAAATGGCTTTACCCAACATGATCGAAAGTTTAATTGTTCTCATCACTTATAGAAGAACACCTGGTTCTCCATAGACAAGCATAACTGCAGCAGGGTTCTCCTAGCTATAATGCCTCTAGGTGCTTTTGGATTCAAACCTAAATGTATATATTTGGTTTGTTTCCTCTTGTATTTTCCTAGAGAGGGATGTTACCCCTTGAAATGCCAACATTGGCCAGTAGGTGACAAATAGGACTAAAGGGCACCACATGCCCAAGTGTATCCAAGGTTGTGGGTTATTTCATGTTTCCAATAGTTATTTCATGGTTCCTGTTGGTCTCGGGGGCTTCAACCGTAAAGAGCTGACATGACCCCTTTAACAGTTTGGACTGCTTGTTTGCATTCTATCTGTCTAGGTTTTCCGTAGAGCTGACAAAATGTTACCAAAATTGACAAGTCTGGCTTCTAGGTCGATTTAGTGTGTTTCAAAAAATAACTTCATTTTCGTATAACTCCCAAAACATGGAAATGAATTCTGTTAAAATTCTTAAAGACTGCAAGTGAGATATCAACACAATGTCAAAAGAGTTTTCTTTGGACACCCCCTCCCACCACGGCTGTATAAATTCAAAGAGCTAAGCAAATATCACATTTCTGTGAATTGTATCTGGATAGTGTTGATTCATCGATGCCCAGTTGGCAGAGAAGAAGTGCAACCTGCACTCACGCGCTCCCTTGTACAGAGAAATGTAAAATTCCACTCACCCAGCCTTTGGCACAGGACACTTGCCGAAGAGATGTCTGTTACTTCCAAAGACAGGATGAGGCCTCAGGACACCTGGAAGCAGGAGAAGGCATAGCAGGGAATGGAAACCAGTGCAGGGTCTGACCAACAAGTGTGAAACCCTGTTTAACTTGGACGCACCCTCTCAAGCGGACAGGAGACATGAGATTGAAGGTGATGTGCTGAGATTTACAAGAGTGCACAGCAGATGCTTGGCTGACAGAACTAAAAGAAACCAGCGCAAAATATCCCCACAGTTGATTCTGAGACCAAGATCCGTGATGCCAAATTACAGTTAGCAGGGGCATCGGTAAGTTAGGTATAGGGCTACGGTTGATGGCATACGCTGAGTCTCAGGGATCTGGAGAGTGTTGTGGGATATGGTGGGTCTAATCAAGAGAGCAAACCGAAAAGTGTACCAATGATAAATCAACCACACTGGTCGCGCGGTTGAGATTACCGATATTTCCCATGGCCACACCCAGTGCATCTGCAGGACCAGGGACCAATTGGGCATTTTGCCAATAGAGCACGTGTGGGGCTGAATCAGAGCTATCGTGCATCTGGTCTGAGGGATCCAGGGGGCCTTGGGTTTTAAATCAGAATGAAAAGCCTTAGGATCTGCTACATTCATAACCTGGGCTGGGATTATGGTTTGGTTTGAGGCACAGGATGCGCAACAGCTCTGTGGTGGCCTTCGTGCACCCGTGCCACAAGGATGATAGGACAAGTTAGAGTGGTCCAAGTCCACAGCGTGAGAAGAGGAAGCATTTCCTTCAGCACTATCTCCCAAAATCGGATGCTACATTTTGGATGGCACCGGCACGGTACGGCAGCGAGGACACCAAGGTCGGTCTGCGGGATCATTCCAGCAGGCCCAGATGTGTGACATCCATGGATGTGCTTCCACTGGTGTTTCAGTAGACAGAGAATCTCTGGGAAGAACTGCTTTCATTGGGACATTCCCGTGGCACTACAAAGCACAAGCGCACTCTCAGTTGGCTGGTTTGGAAACACTCCAAAATGACATAGAGCAGAATGCAGAGCTGAGAACCTTTAGAATCCTCATTTCCACAAGAGGCCGTGTCCTGCGCACTTTCAGAATTGTGAGATAAGCGTAATCAAAATGAAGTTATGCTAATCGAAATAGTATGGGTTGTTCATCACAACAAATGCAACACCAACAATTGGAGATATACCAGACAACACACACAGGAACAGAATATGGCATCAATGTCTAGGAGAAATTGTCCTCACAGAAATCCCTTGGAATTGCGTAGAGACAAGAGTCTAAAATTTTCACTTAACATAGCCCTAAAAATCTACATTAGATACCTGATATTACCTGACCAGTAGAGATGAAGAAGTACAGTAAAAGAAATAGGAAGTACCATTTTCAGTTCCAAAGATATTGAAGGCCCAAAAGATAAGCTTTCAAACAACTAGACTGCAAAACGCTATGAAGTCCAAGTGTTGAAAATGGAGGTCAGGAAAACAATGAAGAACAAAAGGGTCTCAGAATCACAAAAGGCAGAATACCAGAAAAGGGGAAGAGAAAGTCTAAAGACGAGCCAAAAGATATCAGAAAACTCAGTGGATGTGATAATATCAGGGCTAAAATTCAGTCCTTAGCAGACTAGATAATGCAGAGGGACGCGTGAATGACTGTGAAGACAGGGGAACAGAAATCCCTCGGTCAGATTCGGACATAGGAAAGCAAGTGCAAAACAATGAAAATATTGCTGTTGTATCCTGGGTTAAGACAGGGCATGAAAGACTAGAATTCATAAGAGTCCCAGATGGAAAAGCAAGAGATAAAGAAATAAAATATGTCTGAAAATTTATCTGTAGAAATATCAGACTGAAACTTGTTGAAAGCCAAGAAAATATCATCTATGCGAATTCAGGAATTACACAGCATCCAAAGGAGGTGGAATCCCAATAGACCTACCAGCAGCTGTATGATTCCAATCAACAAACTTCACGAATATCACAGTGATTTAAAATGCACCTGGAGGAAACAACATAGTCACAAGGGAACCTCTAGAGGGGTTTCAGCTTATAACTCGGCAGCAATATTGCAGGACAGGGAGGAGTGCCAGGACACAGACCATATCCTGAATGGCCAAAGGCTGCCACCTAGGGTAGCCTATGCCACATGACCACCATTTCTAATAACGGCAGAGCTAGAGCAATCCACAGACCGGCAAATCATAAAAGAATTCAGCAGTTCAAAACTTCTTCTAAAAGGAAGGTTGAGAATACTCCCCGGAATAGAAAAGCAGCAAGATGAAATGGAAAGAAGAAAACTATTATTGGAAATGCAAGAAGAGCATGAGTGGCAAAGAAGAAACAAGAAGAAGGCAAGGAGGACATCAAAACCTTAAAGATTGGAGAGGAAAGCAGGAAAACATAGGTGATTGGAAGCACTCTCTTAAGTGTATCAGCTTATTTGACTCTCTGTTTGAAGCGAAAGGAGAGATGCATGTCCTGACGTGTTTGCAAAACAAGCGAGAAGCAGACCAACAAAGAATCAAACCAACAAACATGCACCAAAATGGTACGGTTGGCTGACATATACCATGGGAAACATGATTATTCAAAAGAAAATACTCAAGGTGATGTCAAGGATCATTCAGCACGCATCGACCCAGTATTGCGGCTTGCATGTACTCAGCACACTTGTATTCGGAAATCAGTGGCGTGCATTCATATTCGTAAATATAGATTCATAAGAGCATATCGTGACCTCACCCAAATGCCGATTTGGAATCCACTGGATTCCTAGTCCGTGATGTAGTCTTGTATGTCTTCCAACAGGATGAAGGAATGCCATATTCTACGCTACGTAGAGAAGAATTGTAAGAAGCCTATAACAAAGGCAAGTAGCTCTGCCAAAGTGTACTAAGAGCAAAAGAGACAGACAGTAACGTGCACATTGGGGTTGGTTTCATTTCTTGGAAATTCAGCCCCCATGAAACCAATAGATCCATGTCCTGAGAGTGTGGGTTTTTCAGCAGAAATCATGCGACGCATATGTATTCCGGTTGTACGGATATTATAGGAACATAAGTCTCCTTTACTGGGTCTCTGTGTACTGTGAACTCTTAGAAAGTTTAAAGACGTGTGAAACCTTCAACTGAAAAGGGACACACTTCTCTCCATTGGTACTGTGCATACAGATCTGAACAAAAGGAAAGGGGGAAGAAGAAAGGCCCATGGGACGCTAGTGGGCAGAACCACATTTACTTTAGGAACCTCTCGTCGGATGCAGCCCCTCCCCCAACACTGACAAGATGCAGCAGCCATTGGGGATGGCAGTTACCGGTTGGATTCCAGGTGGAATGTTGGTGTGTTCCACGAGGCTTGTTGTGGCTGTTGGATCCTAGGTAACCGGGCCGAGTTCTGTGGGTGGATCAGTGTGATGGAGGGGCTGCAGGCCTCTGTGGAGCTTGGCTTAGGTGTTTGGTCCGGGAAGCTGTGTAAGTTCGAGATACTTTTTCTGCCCAAAGACCTGAGATCACAGGTCAGTTTCCAGAACCTGAAAGGGCAGACAGTGGAAGATCTGCCTGTCATCAGCTTACTGGTGAGGCTCCGAGGTTCTTTCAGACTTGCCCAGTCCTGGTGAAGTCGACTTTAGGGGAGTCACGAAGAGAAGCTGGCCGAAAAGCTGGCTGCACGGATTGAGGAGAGATGCGAACACATGGATGAGAGATGTTCTGCTACAATGGAGAATACTGGCGTGGAGACAGCTGTAGAGGATACCAGGCTCAAAAGACATTCAGGAGACATATTGAACCTCGCTGATACTGGCAGAAACATACGGAGTGCCAACGTGGACTTGAGGAAGTTCCTCAATTCTCTTCTCCAAGAACGGGTCCAAGGACCCTGACGTGTGCAAGAGAAGAGATGGCAGAGATGATCAAAACGCTCCTGTTCTTGGAAGAGGTCGTGAGAATCCACACGTCCCAAGGGGCCTTCCCAAGCCATTCAGACCAAAATTCACCAAGCCCAGGTAAGCCTTTTCCCAGGTTTGGGCCTAGCTAGCAAGCACTAGCCCTTCCCTCCCCTCCACTCACGCATCCATTTTGAAGGTTCAGTACCTGAGCGGCAATGAAGCCATTAGGAGAAGGGCAAGTCCCTCCTAGAATCAGAGTTCCTCCAGCTTCACACTCTGTGAACAACAGTGAAATCCTTAAAGGTCAAATAGTCTCGGCTGAAATAGATAGGAATTGAATACTTAGCTCACACCTAGAAACGATGGCCTTCCGCTAGATTCAGCAAATGTTGTGTTTATGTCTTCCCTGGGGTGAAGGGAGTGTGGTAAGTGAGGGGAATCTTTGACTGAACTTGAATCTGTATTAGGCCTCAGTTTTTCAAGACAGTATAGGTAAATAGTACAAGTCAGAAAGTGAAGTGTACTGTAAAAGTCGCCAATGACATTAAAGACACAGCTTATGTGGATCGTCTTTCACTTGAGTCAATCCCCCGGGGGCACTATATCATGTGGGTGCAGACTTGGTTGCGTTAAATGGCTTTAGCCAACATGATCAGAAGATTAACTGTTCTCATCACTGATAGAAGAACACCTGGTTCTCCATAGACAAGCATAACTGCAGCAGGGTTCTCCTAGCTATAATGCCTCTAGGTGCTTTTGGATTCAAACCTAAATGTATATATTTGGTTTGTTTCCTCTTGTATTTTCCTAGAGAGGGATGTTACCCCTTGAAATGCCAACATTGGCCAGTAGGTGACAAACAGGACTAAAGGGCACCACATGCCCAAGTGTATCCAAGGTTGGGGGTTATTTCATGTTTCCAATAGTTATTTCATGGTTCCTGTTGGTCTCGGAGGCTTCAACCGTAAAGAGCTGACATGACCCCTTTAACCGTTTGGACTGCTAGTTTGCATTCTATCTGTCTAGGTTTTCCGTAGTGCTGACAAATTGTTACCAAAATTGACAAGTCTGGCTTCTAGGTCGATTTAGTGTGTTTCAAAAAAAACTTCATTTTCGTATAACTCCCAAAACATGGAAATGAATTCTGTTAAAATTCTTAAAGACTGCAAATGAGATATCAACACAATGTCAAAACAGGTTTCTTTGGACAACCCCTCCCTCCACGGCTGTATAGAAACCAAGAGCTAAGCAAATATCACATTTCTGTGAAATGTATCTGGATAGTGTTGATTCATCGATGCCCAGTTGGCAGAGAAGAAGTTCAACCTGCACTCACGCGCTCGCTTTTACAGAGAAATGTAAAACTCCACTCACCCAGCCTTTGGCACAGGACACTTGCCGAAGAGAGGTCTGTTACTTCCAAAGACAGGATGAGGCCTCAGGACACCTGGAAGCAGGAGAAGGCAAAGCAGGGAATTGAAACCAGTGCAGGGTCTGATCAACAAGGGTGAAACACTGTTTAACTTGGACGCACCCTCTCAAGCGGACAGGAGACATGAGATTGAAGGTGATGTGCTGAGATTAACAAGAGTGCACAGCAGATGCTTGGATGACAGAACTCAAAGAAACCAGCGCAAAATATCCCCACAGTTGATTCTGAGACCAAGATCCGTGATGCCAAATTAGAGTTAGCAGGGACATCGGTAAGTGAGGTATAGGGCTACGGTTGATGGCATATGCTGAGTCTCAGGGATCTGGAGTGCGTTGTGGGATGTGGTGGGTCTAATCAAGAGAGCAAACCGAACAGTGTACCAATGATAAATCAACCACACTGGTCGCGCGGTTGAGATTACCGATATGTCCCATGGCCACACCCAGTGCATCTGCAGGACCAGGGACCAATTGGGCATTTTGCCAATAGAGCACGTGTGGGGCTGAATCAGAGCTATCGTGCATCTGGTCTGAGGGATCCAGGGGGCCTTGGGTTTGAAATCAGAATGAAAAGCCTTAGGATCTGCTACATTCATAACCTGGGATGGGATTATGTTTTGGTTTGAGGCACAGGATGCGCAACAGCTCTGTGGTGGCCTTCGTGCACCCGTGCCACAAGGATGATAGGACAAGGTAGAGTGGTCCAAGTCCACAGCGTGAGAAGAGGAAGCATTTCCTTCAGCACTATCTCCCAAAATCGGATGCTACATTTTGGATGGCACCGGCACGGTACGGCAGCGAGGACACCAAGGTCGGTCTGCGGGATCATTCCAGCAGGCCCTGATTTGTGACATCCATGGATGTGCTTCCACTGGTGTTTCAGTAGACAGAGAATCTCTGGGAAGAACTGCTTTCATTGGGACATTCCCGTGGCACTACAAAGCACAAGCGCACTCTCAGTTTGCTGTTTTGGAAACACTCCAAAATGACATAGAGCAGAATGCAGAGCTGAGAACCTTTAGAATCCTCATTTCCACAAGAGGCCGTGTCCTGCGCACTTTCAGAATTGTGAGATAAGCGTAATCAAAATGAAGTTATGCTAATCGAAATAGTATGGGTTGTTCATCACAACAAATGCAACACCAGCAATTGGAGATATACCAGACAACACACACAGGAAGAGAATAAGGCATCAATGTCTAGGAGAAATTGTCCTCACAGAAATCCCTTGGAATTGCGTAGAGACAAGAGTCTAAAATTTTCACTTAACATAGCCCTAAAAATCTACATTAGATACCTGATATTACCTGACCAGTAGAGATGAAGAAGTACAGTAAAAGAAATAGGAAGTACCATTTTCAGTTCCAAAGATATTGAAGGCCCAAAAGATAAGCTTTCAAACAACTAGACTGCAAAACGCTATGCAGTCCAAGTGTTGAAAATGGAGGTCAGGAAAACACTGAAGAACAAAAGGGTCTCAGAATCACAAAAGGCAGAATACCAGAAAAGGGGAAGAGAAAGTCTAAAGACGAGCCAAAAGATATCAGAAAACTCAGTGGATGTGATAATATCAGGGCTAAAATTCAGTCCTTAGCAGACTAGATAATGCAGAGGGACGCGTGAATGACTGTGAAGACAGGGGAACAGAAATCCCTCGGTCAGATTCGGACATAGGAAAGCAAGTGCAAAACAATGAAAATATTGCTGTTGTATCCTGGGTTAAGACAGGGCATGAAAGACTAGAATTCATAAGAGTCCCAGATGGAAAAGCAAGAGATAAAGAAATAAAATATGTCTGAAAATTTATCTGTAGAAATATCAGACTGAAACTTGTTGAAAGCCAAGAAAAAATCATCTATGCGAATTCAGGAATTACACAGCATCCAAAGGAGGTGGAATCCCAATAGACCTACAAGCAGCTGTATGATTCCAATCAACAAAGTTCACGAATATCACAGTGATTTAAAATGCACCTGGAGGAAACAACATAGTCACAAGGGAACCTCCAGAGGGGTTTCAGCTTATAACTCGGCAGCAATATTGCAGGACAGGGAGGAGTGCCAGGACACAGACCATATCCTGAATGGCCAAATGCTGCCACCTAGGGTAGCCTATGCCACATGACCACCATTTCTAATAACGGCAGAGCTAGAGCAATCCGCAGACCGGCAAATCAAAAAAGAATTCAGCAGTTCAAAACTTCTTCTAAAAGGAAGGTTGAGAATACTCCCCGGAATAGAAAAGCAGCAAGATGAAATGGAAAGAAGAAAACCATTATTGGAAATGCAAGAAGAGCATGAGTGGCAAAGAAGAAACAAGAAGAAGGCAAGGAGGACATCAAAACCTTAAAGATTGGAGAGGGAAGCAGGAAATCATAGGTGATTGGAAGCACTCTCTTAAGTGAATCAGCTTATTTGACTCTCTGTTTGAAGCGAAAGGAGAGATGCATGTCCTGAAGTGTTTGCAAAACAAGCGAGAAGCAGACCAACAAAGAATCAAACCAACAAACATGCACCAAAATGGTACGGTTGGCTGACATATACCATGGGAAACATGATTATTCAAAAGAAAATACTCAAGGTGATGTCAAGGATCATTCAGCACGCATCGACCCAGTATTGCGGCTTGCATGTACTCAGCACACTTGTATTCGGAAATCAGAGGCGTGCATTCATATTCGTAAATATAGATTCATAAGAGCATATCGTGACCTCACCCAAATGCCGATTTGGAATCCACTGGATTCCTAGTCCGTGATGTAGTCTTGTATGTCTTCCAACAGGATGAAGGAATGCCATATTCTACGCTACGTAGAGAAGAATTGTAAGAAGCCTATAACAAAGGCAAGTAGCTCTGCCAAAGTGTACTAAGAGCAAAAGAGACAGACAGTAACGTGCACATTGGGGTTGGTTTCATTTCTTGGAAATTCAGCCCCCATGAAACAAATAGATCCATGTCCTGAGAGTGTGGGTTTTTCAGCAGAAATCATGCGACGCATATGTATTCCGGTTGTACGGATATTATAGGAACATAAGTCTCCTTTACTGGGTCTCTGTGTACTGTGAACTCTTAGAAAGTTTAAAGACGTGTGAAATCTTCAACTGAAAAGGGACACACTTCTCTCCATTGGTACTGTGCATACAGATCTGAACAAAAGGAAAGAGGGAAGAAGAAAGGCCCATGGGACGCTAGTGGGCAGAACCACATTTACTTTAGGAACCTCTCTTCGGATGCAGCCCCTCCCCCAACACTGACAAGATGCAGCAGCCATTGGGGATGGCAGTTACCGGTTGGATTCCAGGTGGAATGTTGGTGTGTTCCACGAGGCTTGTTGTGGCTGTTGGATCCTAGGTAACCGGGCCGAGTTCTGTGGGTGGATCAGTGTGATGGAGGGGCTGCAGGCCTCTGTGGAGCTTGGCTTAGGTGTTTGGTCCGGGAAGCTGTGTAAGTTCGAGATACTTCTGCTGCCCAAAGACCTGAGTTCACAGGTCAGTTTCCAGAACCTCAAAGGGCAGACAGTGGAAGATCTGCCTGTCATCAGCTTACTGGTGAGGCTCCGAGGTACTTTCAGACTTGCCCAGTCCTGGTGAAGTAGACTTTAGGGGAGTCACGAGGAGAAGCTGGCCGAAAAGCTGGCTGCACGGATTGAGGAGAGATGCGAACACATGGATGAGAGATGTTCTGCTACAATGGAGAATACTGGCGTGGAGACAGCTGTAGAGGATACCAGGCTCAAAAGACATTCAGGAGACATATTGAACCTCGCTGATACTGGCAGAAACATACGGAGTGCCAACGTGGACTTGAGGAAGTTCCTCAATTCTCTTCTCCAAGAACGGGTCCAAGGTCCCTGACGTGTGCAAGAGAAGAGATGGCAGAGATGATCAAAACGCTCCTGTTCTTGGAAGAGGTCGTGAGAATCCACACGTCCCAAGGGGCCTTCCCAAGCCATTCAGACCAAAATTCACCAAGCCCAGGTAAGCCTTTTCCCAGGTTTGGGCCTAGCTAGCAAGCACTTGCCCATCCCTCCCCTCCACTCACGCATCCATTTTGAAGGTTCAGTACCTGAGCGGCAATGAAGCCATTAGGAGAAGGGCAAGTCCCTCCTAGAATCAGAGTTCCTCCAGCTTCACACTCTGTGAACAACAGTGAACTCCTTAAAGGTCAAATAGTCTCGGCTGAAATAGAAAGGAATTGAATACCTAGCTCACACCTAGAAACGATGGCCTTCCGCTAGATTCAGCAAATTTTGTGTTTATGTCTTCCCTGGGGTGAAGGGAGTGTGGTAAGTGAGGGGAATCTTTGACTGAACTTGAATCTGTATTAGGCCTCAGTTTTTCAAGACAGTATAGGTAAATAGTACAAGTCAGAAAGTGAAGTGTACTGTAAAAGTCGCCAATGACATTAAAGACACAGCTTATGTGGATCGTCTTTCACTTGAGTCAAGCCCCCGGGGGCACTTTATCATGTGGGTGCAGACTTGGTTGCGTTAAATGGCTTTACCCAACATGATCGGAAGATTAACTGTTCTCATCACTGATAGAAGAACACCTGGTTCTCCATAGACAAGCATAAGTGCAGCAGGGTTCTCCTAGCTATAATGCCTCTAGGTGCTTTTGGATTCAAACCTAAATGTATATATTTGGTTTGTTTCCTCTTGTATTTTCCTAGAGAGGGATGTTACCCCTTGAAATGCCAACATTGGCCAGTAGGTGACAAATAGGACTAAAGGGCACCACATGCCCAAGTGTATCCAAGGATGGGGGATATTTCATGTTTCCAATAGTTATTTCATGGTTCCTGTTTGTCTCGGAGGCTTCAACCGTAAAGAGCTGACATGAACCCTTTAACAGTTTGGACTGCTAGTTTGCATTATATCTGTCTAGGTTTTCCGTAGAGCTGACAAAATGTTACCAAAATTGACAAGTCTGGCTTCTAGGTCGATTTAGTGTGTTTCAAAAAATAACTTCATTTTCGTATAACTCCCAAAACATGGAAATGAATTCTGTTAAAATTCTTAAAGACTGCAAATGAGATATCAACACAATG
Organism: Vicugna pacos; assembly: GCF_048564905.1. Classification (NCBI taxonomy): domain Eukaryota; kingdom Metazoa; phylum Chordata; class Mammalia; order Artiodactyla; family Camelidae; genus Vicugna; species Vicugna pacos. The sequence continues at coordinate 4,821,884 of NW_027328741.1, forward strand.
TCAAAACAGTTTTCTTTGGACAACCCCTCCCACCACGGCTGTATAGAAACCAAGAGCTAAGCAAATATCACATTTCTGTGAAATGTATCTGGATAGTGTTGATTCATCGATGCCCAGTTGGCAGAGAAGAAGTGCAACCTGCACTCACGCGCTCGCTTGTACAGAGAAATGTAAAACTCCACTCACCCAGCCTTTGGCACAGGACACTTGCCGAAGAGAGGTCTGTTACTTCCAAAGACAGGATGAGGCCTCAGGACACCTGGAAACAGGAGAAGGCAAAGCAGGGAATGGAAACCAGTGCAGGGTCTGACCAACAAGGGTGAAACCCTGTTTAACTTGGACGCACCCTCTCAAGCGGACAGGAGGCATGAGATTGAAGGTGATGTGCTGAGATTTACAAGAGTGCACAGCAGATGCTTGGCTGACAGAACTCAAAGAAACCAGCGCAAAATATCCCCACAGTTGATTCTGAGACCAAGATCCGTGATGCCAAATTACAGTTAGCAGGGGCATCGGTAAGTGAGGTATAGGGCTACGGTTGATGGCATACGCTGAGTCTCAGGGATCTGGAGTGCGTTGTGGGATGTGGTGGGTCTAATCAAGAGAGCAAACCGAACAGTGTACCAATGATAAATCAACCACAATGGTAGCGCGGTTGAGATTACCGATATGTCCCATGGCCACACCCAGTGCATCTGCAGGACCAGGGACCAATTGGGCATTTTTCCAATAGAGCGCATGTGGGGCTGAGTCAGAGTTATCGTGCATCTGGTCTGAGGGATCCAGGGGGCCTTGGATTTGAAATCAGAATGAAAAGCCTTAGAATCTGCTACATTCATAACCTGGGCTGGGATTATGGTTTGGTTTGAGGCACAGGATGCGCAACAGCTCTGTGGTGGCCTTCGTGCACCCGTGCCACAAGGATGATAGGACAAGGTAGAGTGGTCCAAGTCCACAGCGTGAGAAGAGGAAGCATTTCCTTCAGCACTATCTCCCAAAATCGGATGCTACATTTTGGATGGCACCGGCACGGTACGGCAGCGAGGACACCAAGGTCGGTCTGCGGGATAATTCCAGCAGGCCCTGATTTGTGACATCCATGTATGTGCTTCCACTGGAGTTTCAGTAGACAGAGAAGCTCTGGGAAGAACTGCTTTCATTGGGACGTTCCCGTGGCACTACAATGCACAAGCGCACTCTCAGTTTGCTGTTTTGGAAACATTCCAAAATGACATAGAGCAGAATGCAGAGCTGAGAACCTTTAGAATCCTCATTTCCACAAGAGGCCGTGTCCTGCGCACTTTCAGAATTGTGAGATAAGCGTAATCAAAATGAAGTTATGCTAATCGAAATAGTATGGGTTGTTCATCACAACAAATGCAACACCAGCAATTGGAGATATACCAGACAACACACACAGGAAGAGAATAAGGCATCAATGTCTAGGAGAAATTGTCCTCACAGAAATCCCTTGGAATTGCGTAGAGACAAGAGTCTAAAATTTTCACTTAACATAGCCCTAAAAATCTACATTAGATACCTGATATTACCTGACCAGTAGAGATGAAGAAGTACAGTAAAAGAAATAGGAAGTACCATTTTCAGTTCCAAAGATATTGAAGGCCCAAAAGATAAGCTTTCAAACAACTAGACTGCAAAACGCTATGCAGTCCAAGTGTTGAAAATGGAGGTCAGGAAAACACTGAAGAACAAAAGGGTCTCAGAATCACAAAAGGCAGAATACCAGAAAAGGGGAAGAGAAAGTCTAAAGACGAGCCAAAAGATATCAGAAAACTCAGTGGATGTGATAATATCAGGGCTAAAATTCAGTCCTTAGCAGACTAGATAATGCAGAGGGACGCGTGAATGACTGTGAAGACAGGGGAACAGAAATCCCTCGGTCAGATTCGGACATAGGAAAGCAAGTGCAAAACAATGAAAATATTGCTGTTGTATCCTGGGTTAAGACAGGGCATGAAAGACTAGAATTCATAAGAGTCCCAGATGGAAAAGCAAGAGATAAAGAAATAAAATATGTCTGAAAATTTATCTGTAGAAATATCAGACTGAAACTTGTTGAAAGCCAAGAAAAAATCATCTATGCGAATTCAGGAATTACACAGCATCCAAAGGAGGTGGAATCCCAATAGACCTACAAGCAGCTGTATGATTCCAATCAACAAAGTTCACGAATATCACAGTGATTTAAAATGCACCTGGAGGAAACAACATAGTCACAAGGGAACCTCCAGAGGGGTTTCAGCTTATAACTCGGCAGCAATATTGCAGGACAGGGAGGAGTGCCAGGACACAGACCATATCCTGAATGGCCAAATGCTGCCACCTAGGGTAGCCTATGCCACATGACCACCATTTCTAATAACGGCAGAGCTAGAGCAATCCGCAGACCGGCAAATCAAAAAAGAATTCAGCAGTTCAAAACTTCTTCTAAAAGGAAGGTTGAGAATACTCCCCGGAATAGAAAAGCAGCAAGATGAAATGGAAAGAAGAAAACCATTATTGGAAATGCAAGAAGAGCATGAGTGGCAAAGAAGAAACAAGAAGAAGGCAAGGAGGACATCAAAACCTTAAAGATTGGAGAGGGAAGCAGGAAATCATAGGTGATTGGAAGCACTCTCTTAAGTGAATCAGCTTATTTGACTCTCTGTTTGAAGCGAAAGGAGAGATGCATGTCCTGAAGTGTTTGCAAAACAAGCGAGAAGCAGACCAACAAAGAATCAAACCAACAAACATGCACCAAAATGGTACGGTTGGCTGACATATACCATGGGAAACATGATTATTCAAAAGAAAATACTCAAGGTGATGTCAAGGATCATTCAGCACGCATCGACCCAGTATTGCGGCTTGCATGTACTCAGCACACTTGTATTCGGAAATCAGAGGCGTGCATTCATATTCGTAAATATAGATTCATAAGAGCATATCGTGACCTCACCCAAATGCCGATTTGGAATCCACTGGATTCCTAGTCCGTGATGTAGTCTTGTATGTCTTCCAACAGGATGAAGGAATGCCATATTCTACGCTACGTAGAGAAGAATTGTAAGAAGCCTATAACAAAGGCAAGTAGCTCTGCCAAAGTGTACTAAGAGCAAAAGAGACAGACAGTAACGTGCACATTGGGGTTGGTTTCATTTCTTGGAAATTCAGCCCCCATGAAACAAATAGATCCATGTCCTGAGAGTGTGGGTTTTTCAGCAGAAATCATGCGACGCATATGTATTCCGGTTGTACGGATATTATAGGAACATAAGTCTCCTTTACTGGGTCTCTGTGTACTGTGAACTCTTAGAAAGTTTAAAGACGTGTGAAATCTTCAACTGAAAAGGGACACACTTCTCTCCATTGGTACTGTGCATACAGATCTGAACAAAAGGAAAGAGGGAAGAAGAAAGGCCCATGGGACGCTAGTGGGCAGAACCACATTTACTTTAGGAACCTCTCTTCGGATGCAGCCCCTCCCCCAACACTGACAAGATGCAGCAGCCATTGGGGATGGCAGTTACCGGTTGGATTCCAGGTGGAATGTTGGTGTGTTCCACGAGGCTTGTTGTGGCTGTTGGATCCTAGGTAACCGGGCCGAGTTCTGTGGGTGGATCAGTGTGATGGAGGGGCTGCAGGCCTCTGTGGAGCTTGGCTTAGGTGTTTGGTCCGGGAAGCTGTGTAAGTTCGAGATACTTCTGCTGCCCAAAGACCTGAGTTCACAGGTCAGTTTCCAGAACCTCAAAGGGCAGACAGTGGAAGATCTGCCTGTCATCAGCTTACTGGTGAGGCTCCGAGGTACTTTCAGACTTGCCCAGTCCTGGTGAAGTAGACTTTAGGGGAGTCACGAGGAGAAGCTGGCCGAAAAGCTGGCTGCACGGATTGAGGAGAGATGCGAACACATGGATGAGAGATGTTCTGCTACAATGGAGAATACTGGCGTGGAGACAGCTGTAGAGGATACCAGGCTCAAAAGACATTCAGGAGACATATTGAACCTCGCTGATACTGGCAGAAACATACGGAGTGCCAACGTGGACTTGAGGAAGTTCCTCAATTCTCTTCTCCAAGAACGGGTCCAAGGTCCCTGACGTGTGCAAGAGAAGAGATGGCAGAGATGATCAAAACGCTCCTGTTCTTGGAAGAGGTCGTGAGAATCCACACGTCCCAAGGGGCCTTCCCAAGCCATTCAGACCAAAATTCACCAAGCCCAGGTAAGCCTTTTCCCAGGTTTGGGCCTAGCTAGCAAGCACTTGCCCATCCCTCCCCTCCACTCACGCATCCATTTTGAAGGTTCAGTACCTGAGCGGCAATGAAGCCATTAGGAGAAGGGCAAGTCCCTCCTAGAATCAGAGTTCCTCCAGCTTCACACTCTGTGAACAACAGTGAACTCCATAAAGGTCAAATAGTCTCGGCTGAAATAGAAAGGAATTGAATACCTAGCTCACACCTAGAAACGATGGCCTTCCGCTAGATTCAGCAAATTTTGTGTTTATGTCTTCCCTGGGGTGAAGGGAGTGTGGTAAGTGAGGGGAATCTTTGACTGAACTTGAATCTGTATTAGGCCTCAGTTTTTCAAGACAGTATAGGTAAATAGTACAAGTCAGAAAGTGAAGTGTACTGTAAAAGTCGCCAATGACATTAAAGACACAGCTTATGTGGATCGTCTTTCACTTGAGTCAAGCCCCCGGGGGCACTTTATCATGTGGGTGCAGACTTGGTTGCGTTAAATGGCTTTACCCAACATGATCGGAAGATTAACTGTTCTCATCACTGATAGAAGAACACCTGGTTCTCCATAGACAAGCATAAGTGCAGCAGGGTTCTCCTAGCTATAATGCCTCTAGGTGCTTTTGGATTCAAACCTAAATGTATATATTTGGTTTGTTTCCTCTTGTATTTTCCTAGAGAGGGATGTTACCCCTTGAAATGCCAACATTGGCCAGTAGGTGACAAATAGGACTAAAGGGCACCACATGCCCAAGTGTATCCAAGGATGGGGGATATTTCATGTTTCCAATAGTTATTTCATGGTTCCTGTTTGTCTCGGAGGCTTCAACCGTAAAGAGCTGACATGAACCCTTTAACAGTTTGGACTGCTAGTTTGCATTATATCTGTCTAGGTTTTCCGTAGAGCTGACAAAATGTTACCAAAATTGACAAGTCTGGCTTCTAGGTCGATTTAGTGTGTTTCAAAAAATAACTTCATTTTCGTATAACTCCCAAAACATGGAAATGAATTCTGTTAAAATTCTTAAAGACTGCAAATGAGATATCAACACAATGTCAAAACAGGTTTCTTTGGACAACCCCTCCCACCACGGCTGTATAGAAACCAAGAGCTAAGCAAATATCACATTTCTGTGAAATGTATCTGGATAGTGTTGATTCATCGATGCCCAGTTGGCAGAGAAGAAGTGCAACCTGCACTCACGCGCTCGCTTGTACAGAGAAATGTAAAACTCCACTCACCCAGCCTTTGGCACAGGACACTTGCCGAAGAGAGGTCTGTTACTTCCAAAGACAGGATGAGGCCTCAGGACACCTGGAAACAGGAGAAGGCAAAGCAGGGAATGGAAACCAGTGCAGGGTCTGACCAACAAGGGTGAAACCCTGTTTAACTTGGACGCACCCTCTCAAGCGGACAGGAGGCATGAGATTGAAGGTGATGTGCTGAGATTTACAAGAGTGCACAGCAGATGCTTGGCTGACAGAACTCAAAGAAACCAGCGCAAAATATCCCCACAGTTGATTCTGAGACCAAGATCCGTGATGCCAAATTACAGTTAGCAGGGGCATCGGTAAGTGAGGTATAGGGCTACGGTTGATGGCATACCCTGAGTCTCAGGGATCTGGAGTGCGTTGTGGGATGTGGTGGGTCTAATCAAGAGAGCAAACCGAACAGTGTACCAATGATAAATCAACCACAATGGTAGCGCGGTTGAGATTACCGATATGTCCCATGGCCACACCCAGTGCATCTGCAGGACCAGGGACCAATTGGGCATTTTTCCAATAGAGCGCATGTGGGGCTGAGTCAGAGTTATCGTGCATCTGGTCTGAGGGATCCAGGGGGCCTTGGATTTGAAATCAGAATGAAAAGCCTTAGAATCTGCTACATTCATAACCTGGGCTGGGATTATGGTTTGGTTTGAGGCACAGGATGCGCAACAGCTCTGTGGTGGCCTTCGTGCACCCGTGCCACAAGGATGATAGGACAAGGTAGAGTGGTCCAAGTCCACAGCGTGAGAAGAGGAAGCATTTCCTTCAGCACTATCTCCCAAAATCGGATGCTACATTTTGGATGGCACCGGCACGGTACGGCAGCGAGGACACCAAGGTCGGTCTGCGGGATCATTCCAGCAGGCCCTGATTTGTGACATCCATGGATGTGCTTCCACTGGAGTTTCAGTAGACAGAGAAGCTCTGGGAAGAACTGCTTTCATTGGGACGTTCCCGTGGCACTACAATGCACAAGCGCACTCTCAGTTTTCTGTTTTGGAAACATTCCAAAATGACATAGAGCAGAATGCAGAGCTGAGAACCTTTAGAATCCTCATTTCCACAAGAGGCCGTGTCCTGCGCACTTTCAGAATTGTGAGATAAGCGTAATGAAAATGAAGTTATGCTAATCGAAATAGTATGGGTTGTTCATCCCAACAAATGCAACACCAGCAATTGGAGATATACCAGACAACACACACAGGAACAGAATATGGCATCAATGTCTAGGAGAAATTGTCCTCACAGAAATCCCTTGGAATTGCGTAGAGACAAGATTCTAAAATTTTCACTTAACATAGCCCTAAAAATCTACATTAGATACCTGATTTTACCTGAACAGTAGAGATGAAGAAGAACAGTAAAAGAAATAGGAAGTACCATTTTCAGTTCCAAAGATATTGAAGGCTCAAAAGATAAGCTTTCTAACAACTAGACTGCAAAACGCTATGCAGTCCAAGTGTTGAAAATGGAGGTCAGGAAAACACTGAAGAACCAAAGGGTCTCAGAATCACAAAAGGCAGAATACCAGAAAAGGGGAAGAGAAAGTCTAAAGACGAGCCAAAAGATATCAGAAAACTCAGTGGATGTGATAATATCAGGGCTAAAATTCAGTCCTTAGCAGACTAGATAATGCAGAGGGACGCGTGAATGACTGTGAAGACAGGGGAACAGAAATCCCTCGGTCAGATTCGGACAAAGGAAAGCAAGTGCAAAACAATGAAAATATTGCTGTTGTATCCTGGGTTAAGACAGGGCATGAAAGACTAGAATTCATAAGAGTCCCAGATGGAAAAGCAAGAGATAAAGAAATAAAATATGTCTGAAAATTTATCTGTAGAAATATCAGACTGAAATTTGTTGAAATCCAAGAAAAATCATCTATGCGAATTCAGGAATTACACAGAATCCAAAGGAGGTGGAATCCCAATAGACCTACAAGCAGCTGTATGATTCCAATCAACAAAGTTCACGAATATCACAGTGATTTAAAATGCACCTGGAGGAAACAACATAGTCACAAGGGAACCTCCAGAGGGGTTTCAGCTTATAACTCGGCAGCAATATTGCAGGACAGGGAGGAGTGCCAGGACACAGACCATATCCTGAATGGCCAAATGCTGCCACCTAGGGTAGCCTATGCCACATGACCACCATTTCTTATAACGGCAGAGCTAGAGCAATCCACAGACCGGCAAATCATAAAAGAATTCAGCAGTTCAAAACTTCTTCTAAATGGAAGGTTGAGAATAATCCCCGGAATAGAAAAGCAGCAAGATGAAATGGAAAGAAGAAAACCATTATTGGAAATGCAAGAAGAGCATGAGTGGCAAAGAAGAAACAAGAAGAAGGCAAGGAGGACATCAAAACCTTAAAGATTGGAGAGGGAAGCCGGAAATCATAGTTGATTGGAAGCACTCTCTTAAGTGAATCAGCTTATTTGACTCTCTGTTTGAAGCGAAAGAAGAGATGCATGTCCTGACGTGTTTGCAAAACAAGCGAGAAGCAGTCCAACAAAGAATCAAACCAACAAACATGCACCAAAATGGTACGGTTGGCTGACATATACCATGGGAATCATGATTATTCAAAAGAAAATACTCAAGGTGATGTCAAGGATCATTCAGAACTCATCGACCCAGTATTGCGGCTTGCATGTACTCAGCACACTTGTATTCGGAAATCAGAGGCGTGCATTCATATTCGTAAATATAGATTCATAAGAGCGTATCGTGACCTCACCCAAATGCCGATTTGGAATCCACTGGATTCCTAGTCCGTGATGTAGTCTTGTATGTCTTCCAACAGGAGGAAGGAATGCCAAATTCTACGCTACGTGGAGAAGAATTGTAAGAAGACTATAACAAAGGCAAGTAGCTCTGCCAAAGTGTACTAAGAGCAAAAGAGACAGACAGTAAAGTGCACATTGGGGTTGGTTTCATTTCTTGGAATTTCAGCCCCCATGAAACCAATAGATCCATGTCCGGAGAGTGTGGGTTTTTCAGCAGAAATCATGCGACGCATATGTATTCCGGTTTACGGATATTATAGGAACATAAGTCTCCTTTACTGGGTCTCTGTGTACTGTGAACTCTTAGAAAGTTTAAAGACGTGTGAAACTTTCAACTGAAAAGGGACACACTTCTCTCCATTGGTACTGTGCATACAGATCTGAACAAAAGGAAAGAGGGAGGAAGAAAGGCCAATGGGACGCTAGTGGCCAGAACCACATTTACTTTAGGAACTTCTCGTCGGATGCAGCCCCTCCCGCAACACTGACAAGATGCAGCAGCCATTGGGGATGGCAGTTACCGGTTGGATTCCAGGTGGAATGTTGGTGTGTTCCACGAGGCTTGTTGTGGCTGTTGGATCCTAGGTAACCGGGCCGAGTTCTGTGGGTGGATCAGTGTGATGGAGGGGCTGCAGGCCTCTGTGGAGCTTGGCTTAGGTGTTTGGTCCGGGAAGCTGTGTAAGTTCGAGATACTTCTGCTGCCCAAAGACCTGAGTTCACAGGTCAGTTTCCAGAACCTGAAAGGGCAGACAGTGGAAGATCTGCCTGTCATCAGCTTACTGGTGAGGCTCCGAGGTACTTTCAGACTTGCCCAATCCTGGTGAAGTCGACTTTAGGGGAGTCACGAAGAGAAGTTGGCCGAAAAGCTGGCTGCACGGATTGAGGAGAGATGCGAACACATGGATGAGAGATGTTCTGCTACAATGGAGAATACTGGCGTGGAGACAGCTGTAGAGGATACCAGGCTCAAAAGACATTCAGGAGACATATTGAACCTCGCTGATACTGGCAGAAACATATGGAGTGCCAACGTGGACTTGAGGAAGTTCCTCAATTCTCTTCTCCAAGAACGGGTCCAAGGTCCCTGACGTGTGCAAGAGAAGAGATGGCAGAGATGATCAAAACGCTCCTGTTCTTGGAAAAGGTCGTGAGAATCCACACGTCCCAAGGGGCCTTCCCAAGCCAATCAGACCAAAATTCACCAAGCCCAGGTAAGCCTTTTCCCAGGTTTGGGCCTAGCTAGCAAGCACTTGCCCTTCCCTCCCCTCCACTCACGCATCCATTTTGAAGGTTCAGTACCTGAGCGGCAATGAAGCCATTAGGAGAAGGGCAAGTCCCTCCTAGAATCAGAGTTCCTCCAGCTTCACACTCTGTGAACAACAGTGAACTCTTAAACGTCAAATAGTCTCGGCTAAAATAGGAATTGAATACTTAGCTCACACCTAGAAACGATGGCCATCCGCTAGATTCAGCAGATGTTGTGTTTATGTCTTCCCTGGGGTGAAGTGAGAGTGGTAAGTGAGGGGAATCTTTGACTGAACTTGAATCTGTATTAGGCCTCAGTTTTTCAAGACAGTATAGGTAAATAGTACAAGTCAGAAAGTGAAGTGTACTGTAAAAGTCGCCAATGATATTAAAGACACAGCTTATGTGGATCGTCTTTCACTTGAGTCAAGCCCCCGGGGGCACTATATCATGTGGGTGCAGACTGGGTTGCGTTAAATGGCTTTACCCAACATGATCGGAAGATTAACTGTTCTCATCACTGATAGAAGAACACCTGGTTCTCCATAGACAAGCATAAGTGCAGCAGGGTTCTCCTAGCTATAATGCCTCTAGGTGCTTTTGGATTCAAACCTAAATGTATATATTTGGTTTGTTTCCTCTTGTATTTTCCTAGAGAGGGATGTTACCCCTTGAAATGCCAACATTGGCCAGTAGGTGACAAATAGGACTAAAGGGCACCACATGACCAAGTGTATCCAAGGTTGGGGGTTATTTCATGTTTCCAATAATTATTTCATGGTTCCTGTTGGTCTCGGAGGCTTCAACAGTAAAGAGCTGACATGACCCCTTTAACAGTTTGGACTGCTAGTTTGCATTATATCTGTCTAGGTTTTCCGTAGAGCTGACAAAATGTAACCAAAATTGACAAGTCTGGCTTCTAGGTCGATTTAGTGTGTGTCAAAAAATAACTTCATTTTCGTATAACTCCCAAAATATGGAAATGAATTCTGTTAAAATTCTTAAAGACTGCAAATGAGATATCAACACAATGTCAAAACAGGTTTCTTTGGACATCCCCTCCCACCACGGCTGTATAGAAACCAAAAGGTAAGCAAATATCACATTTCTGTGAAATGTATCTGGATAGTGTTGATTCATCGATGCCCAGTTGTCAGAGAAGAAGTGCAACCTGCACTCATGCGCTCCCTTGTACAGAGAAATGTAAAACTCCACTCACCCAGCCTTTGGCACAGGACACTTGCAGAAGAGAGGTCTGTTAATTCCAAAGACAGGATGAGGCCTCAGGACACCTGGAAGCAAGAGCAGGCAAAGCAGGGAATGGAAACCAGTGCAGGGTCTGACCAACAAGGGTGAAACCCTGTTTAACTTGGATGCACCCTCTCAAGCGGACAGGAGACATGAGATTGAAGGTGATGTGCTGAGATTTACAAGAGTGCACAGCAGATGCTTGGCTGACAGAACTCAAAGAAACCAGCGCAAAATATCCCCACAGTTGATTCTGAGACCAAGATCCGTGATGCCAAATTACAGTTAGCAGGGGCATCGGTAAGTGAGGTATAGGGCTACGGTTGATGGCATACGCTGAGTCTCAGGGATCTGGAGTGCGTTGTGGGATGTGGTGGGTCTAATCAAGAGAGCAAACCGAACAGTGTACCAATGATAAATCAACCACAATGGTCGCGCGGTTGAGATTACCGATATGTCCCATGGCCACACCCAGTGCATCTGCAGGACCAGGGACCAATTGGGCATTTTGCCAATAGAGCATGTGTGGGGCTGAATCAGAGCTATCGTGCATCTGGTCTGAGGGATCCAGGGGGCCCTGTGTTTGAAATCATAATGAAAAGCCTTAGGATCTGCTACATTCATAACCTGGGCTGGGATTATGGTTTGGTTTGAGGCACAGGATGCGCAACAGCTCTGTGGTGGCCTTCGTGCACCCGTGCCACAAGGATGATAGGACAAGGTAGAGTGGTCCAAGTCCACAGCGTGAGAAGAGGAAGCATTTCCTTCAGCACTATCTCCCAAAATCGGATGCTACATTTTGGATGGCACCGGCACGATACGGCAGCGAGGACACCAAGGTAGGTCTGCGGGAACATTCCAGCAGGCCCTGATGTGTGACTTCCATGGATGTGCTTCCACTGGTGTTTCAGTAGACAGAGAAGCTCTGGGAAGAACTGCTTTCATTGGGACATTCCCATGGCACTACAAAGAACAAGCGCACTCTCAGTTTGCTGTTTTGGAAACACTCCAAAATGACATAGAGCAGAATGCAGAGCTGAGAACCTTTAGAATCCTCATTTCCACAAGAGGCCGTGTCCTGCGCACTTTCAGAATTGTGAGATAAGCGTAATCAAAATGAAGTTATGCTAATCGAAATAGTATGGGTTGTTCATCACAACAAATGCAACACCAGCAATTGGAGATATACCAGACAACACACACAGGAAGAGAATAGGGCATCAATGTCTAGGAGAAATTGTCCTCACAGAAATCCCTTGGAATTGCGTAGAGACAAGAGTCTAAAATTTTCACTTAACATAGCCCTAAAAATCTACATTAGATACCTGATATTACCTGACCAGTAGAGATGAAGTAGTACAGTAAAATAAATAGGAAGTACCATTTTCAGTTCCAAAGATATTGAAGGCCCAAAAGATAAGCTTTCAAACAACTAGACTGCAAAACGCTATGCAGTCCAAATGTTGAAAATGGAGGTCAGGAAAACACTGAAGAACAAAAGGGTCTCAGAATCACAAAAGGCAGAATACCAGAAAAGGGGAAGAGAAAGTCTAAAGACGAGCCAAAAGATATCAGAAAACTCAGTGGATGTGATAATATCAGGGCTAAAATTCAGTCCTTAGCAGACTAGATAATGCAGAGGGACGCGTGAATGACTGTGAAGACAGGGGAACAGAAATCCCTCGGTCAGATTCGGACATAGGAAAGCAAGTGCAAAACAATGAAAATATTGCTGTTGTATCCTGGGTTAAGACAGGGCATGAAAGACTAGAATTCATAAGAGTCCCAGATGGAAAAGCAAGAGATAAAGAAATAAAATATGTCTGAAAATTTATCTGTAGAAATATCAGACTGAAACTTGTTGAAAGCCAAGAAAATATCATCTATGCGAATTCAGGAATTACACAGCATCCAAAGGAGGTGGAATCACAATAGACCAACAAGCAGCTGTATGATTCCAATCAACAAAGTTCACGAATATCACAGTGAGTTAAAATGCACCTGGAGGAAACAACATAGTCACAAGGGAACCTCCAGAGGGGTTTCAGCTTATAACTCGGCAGCAATATTGCAGGACAGGGAGGAGTGCCAGGACACAGACCATATCATGAATGGCCAAATGCTGCCACCTAGGGTAGCCTATGCCACATGACCACCATTTCTAATAACGGCAGAGCTAGAGCAATCCACAGACCGGCAAATCATAAAAGAATTCAGCAGTTCAAAACTTCTTCTAAAAGGAAGGTTGAGAATACTCCCCGGAATAGAAAAGCAGCAAGATGAAATGGAAAGAAGAAAACCATTATTGGAAATGCAAGAAGAGCATGAGTGGCAAAGAAGAAACAAGAAGAAGGCAAGGAGGACATCAAAACCTTAAAGATTGGAGAGGGAAGCAGGAAATCATAGGTGATTGGAAGCACTCTCTTAAGTGAATCAGCTTATTTGACTCTCTGTTTGAAGCGAAAGGAGAGATGCATGTCCTGACGTGTTTGCAAAACAAGCGAGAAGCAGACCAACAAAGAATCAAACCAACAAACATGCACCAAAATGGTACGGTTGGCTGACATATACCATGGGAAACATGATTATTCAAAAGAAAATACTCAAGGTGATGTCAAGGATCATTCAGCACGCATCGACCCAGTATTGCGGCTTGCATGTACTCAGCACACTTGTATTCGGAAATCAGAGGCGTGCATTCATATTCGTAAATATAGATTCATAAGAGCATATCGTGACCTCACCCAAATGCCGATTTGGAATCCAATGGATTCCTAGTCCGTGATGTAGTCTTGTATGTCTTCCAACAGGATGAAGGAATGCCATATTCTACGCTACGTAGAGAAGAATTGTAAGAAGCCTATAACAAAGGCAAGTAGCTCTGCCAAAGTGTACTAAGTGCAAAAGACACAGAGAGTAAGGTGCACATTGGGGTTGGTTTCATTTCTTGGAAATTCAGCCCCCATGAAACAAATAGATCCATGTCCTGAGAGTGTGGGTTTTTCAGCAGAAATCATGCGACGCATATGTATTCCGGTTGTACGGATATTATAGGAACAGAAGTCTCCTTTACTGGGTCTCAGTGTACTGTGAACTCTTAGGAAGTTTAAAGACGTGTGAAACCTTCAACTGAAAAGGGACACACTTCTCTCCATAGGTACTGTGCATACAGATCTGAACAAAAGGACAGAGGGAAGAAGAAAGCCCCATGGGACGCTAGTGGACAGAACCACTTTTACTTTAGGAACCTCTCGTCGGATGCAGCCCCTCCCCCAACACTGACAAGATGCAGCAGCCATTGGGGATGGCAGTTACCGGTTGGATTCCAGGTGGAATGTTGGTGTGTTCCACGAGGCTTGTTGTGGCTGTTGGATCCTAGGTAACCGGGCCGAGTTCTGTGGGTGGATCAGTGTGATGGAGGGGCTGCAGGCCTCTGTGGAGCTTGGCTTAGGTGTTTGGTCCGGGAAGCTGTGTAAGTTCGAGATACTTCTGCTGCCCAAAGACCTGAGTTCACAGGTCAGTTTCCAGAACCTGAAAGGGCAGACAGTGGAAGATCTGCCTGTCATCAGCTTACTGGTGAGGCTCCGAGGTACTTTCAGACTTGCCCAGTCATGTTGAATTCGACTTTAGGGGAGTCACGAAGAGAAGCTGGCCGAAAAGCTGGCTGCACGCATTGAGGAGAGATGCGAACACATGGATGAGAGATGTTCTGCTACAATGGAGAATACTGGCGTGGAGACAGCTGTAGAGGATACCAGGCTCAAAAGACATTCAGGAGACATATTGAACCTCGCTGATACTGGCAGAAACATACGGAGTGCCAACGTGGACTTGAGGAAGTTCCTCAATTCTCTTCTCCAAGAACGGGTCCAAGGTCCCTGACGTGTGCAAGAGAAGAGATGGCAGAGATGATCAAAACGCTCCTGTTCTTGGAAGAGGTCGTGAGAATCCACACGTCCCAAGGGGCCTTCCCAAGCCATTCAGACCAAAATTCACCAAGCCCAGGTAAGCCTTTTCCCAGGTTTGGGCCTAGCTAGCAAGCACTTGCCCTTCCCTCCCCTCCACTCACGCATCCATTTTGAAGGTTCAGTACCTGAGTGGCAATGAAGCCATTAGGAGAAGGGCAAGTCCCTCCTAGAATCAGAGTTCCTCCAGCTTCACACTCTGTGAACAACAGTGAACTCCTTAAAGGTCAAATAGTCTCGGCTGAAATAGATAGGAATTGAATACTTAGCTCACACCTAGAAACGATGGCCTTCCGCTAGATTCAGCAAATGTTGTGTTTATGTCTTCCCTGGGGTGAAGGGAGTGTGGTAAGTGAGGGGAATCTTTGACTGAACTTGAATCTGTATTAGGCCTCAGTTTGTCAAGACAGTATAGGTAAACAGTACAAGTCAGAAAGTGAAGTGTACTGTAAAAGTCGCCAATGACATTAAAGACACAGCTTATGTGGATCGTCTTTCACTTGAGTCAAGCCCCCGGGGGCACTATATCATGTGGGTGCAGACTTGGTTGCGTTAAATGGCGTTACCCAACATGATCGGAAGATTAACTGTTTTCATCACTGATAGAAGAACACCTGGTTCTCCATAGACAAGCATAACTGCAGCAGGGTTCTCCTAGCTATAATGCTTCTTGGTGCTTTTGGATTCAAACCTAAATGTATATATTTGGTTTGTTTCCTCTTGTATTTTCCTAGAGAGGGATGTTACCCCTTGAAATGCCAACATTGGCCAGTAGGTGACAAATAGGACTAAAGGGCACCACATGCCCAAGTGTATCCAAGGTTGGGGGTTATTTCATGTTTCCAATAGTTATTTCACGGTTCCTGTTGGTCTCGGAGGCTTCAACCGTAAAGAGCTGACATGACCCCTTTAACAGTTTGGACTGCTAGTTAGCATTCTATCTGTCTAGGTTTTCCGTAGAGCTGACAAAATGTTACCAAAATTGACAAGTCTGGCTTCTAGGTCGATTTAGTGTGTTTCAAAAAATAACTTCATTTTCGTATAACTCCCAAAACATGGAAATGAATTCTGTTATAATTCTTAAAGACTGCAAATGAGATATCAACACAATGTCAAAACAGGTTTCTTTGGACAACCCCTCCCACCACGGCTGTATAGAAACCAAGAGCTAAGCAAATATCACATTTCTGTGAAATGTATCTGGATAGTGTTGATTCATCGATGCCCAGTTGGCAGAGAAGAAGTGCAACCTGCACTCAAGCGCTCCCTTGTACAGAGAAATGTAAAACTCCACTCACCCAGCCTTTGGCACAGGACACTTGCCGAAGAGAGGTCTGTTACTTCCAAAGACAGGAAGAGGCCTCAGGACACCTGGAAGCAGGAGAAGGCAAAGCAGGGAATGGAAACCAGTGCAGGGTCTGACCAACAAGGGTGAAACCCTGTTTAACTTGGACGCACCCTCTCAAGCGGACAGGAGACATGAGATTGAAGGTGATGTGCTGAGATTTACAAGAGTGCACAGCAGATGCTTGGCTGACAGAACTCAAAGAAACCAGCGCAAAATATCCCCACAGTTGATTCTGAGACCAAGATCCGTGATGCCAAATTACAGTTAGCAGGGGCATCGGTAAGTGAGGTATAGGGCTACGGTTGATGGCATATGCTGAGTCTCAGGGATCTGGAGTGCGTTGTGGGATGTGGTGGGTCTAATCAAGAGAGCAAACCGAACAGTGTACCAATGATAAATCAACCACACTGGTCGCGCAGTTGAGATTACCGATCTGTCCCATGGCGACACCCAGTGCATCTGCAGGACCAGGGACCAATTGGGCATTTTGACAATAGAGCACGTGTGGGGCTGAATCAGAGCTATCGTGCATCTGGTCTGAGGGATCCAGGGGGCCTTGGGTTTGAAATCAGAATGAAAAGCCTTAGGATCTGCTACATTCATAACCTGGGCTGGGATTATGGTTTGGTTTGAGGCACAGGATGCGCAACAGCTCTGTGGTGGCCTTCGTGCACCCGTGCCACAAGGATGATAGGACAAGGTAGAGTGGTCCATGTCCACAGCGTGAGAAGAGGAAGTATTACCTTCAGCACTCTCTCCCAAAATCGGATGCTACATTTTGGATGGCACCAGCACGGTACGGCAGCGAGGACACCAAGGTCGGTCTGCGGGATCATTCCAGCATGCCCTGATGTGTGACATCCATGAATGTGCTTCACTGGTGTTTCAGTAGACAGAGAAGCTCTGGGAAGACCTGCTTTCATTGGGACATTCCCGTGGCACTACAAAGCACAAGCTCACTCTCAGTTTGCTGTTTTGGAAACACTCCAAAATGACATAGAGCAGAATGCAGAGCTGAGAACCTTTAGAATCCTCATTTCCACAAGAGGCCGTGGCCTGCGCACTTTCAGAATTGTGAGATAAGCGTAATCAAAATGAAGTTATGCTAATCGAAATAGTATGGGTTGTTCATCACAACAAATGCAACACCAGCAATTGGAGATATACCAGACAACACACAGGAACAAAATATGGCATCAATGTCTAGGAGAAATTGTCCTCACAGAAATCCCTTGGAATTGTGTAGAGACAAGAGTCTAAAATTTTCACTTAACATAGCCCTAAAAATCTACATTAGATACCTGATATTACCTGACCAGTAGAGATGAAGAAGTACAGTAAAAGAAATAGGAAGTACCATTTTCAGTTCCAAAGATATTGAAGGCCCAAAAGATAAGCTTTCAAACAACTAGACTGCAAAACGCTATGCAGTCCAAGTGTTGAAAATGGAGGTCAGGAAAACACTGAAGAACAAAAGGGTCTCAGAATCACAAAAGGCAGAATACCAGAAAAGGGGAAGAGAAAGTCTAAAGACGAGCCAAAGATATCAGAAAACTCAGTGGATGTGATAATATCAGGGCTAAAATTCAGTCCTTAGCAGACTAGATAATGCAGAGGGACGCGTGAATGTCTGTGAAGACAGGGGAACAGAAATCCCTCGGTCAGATTCGGACATAGGAAAGCAAGTGCAAAACAATGAAAATATTGCTGTTGTATCCTGGGTTAAGACAGGGCATGAAAGACTAGAATTCATAAGAGTCCCAGATGGAAAAGCAAGAGATAAAGAAATAAAATATGTCTGA
Organism: Vicugna pacos; assembly: GCF_048564905.1. Taxonomy (NCBI): domain Eukaryota; kingdom Metazoa; phylum Chordata; class Mammalia; order Artiodactyla; family Camelidae; genus Vicugna; species Vicugna pacos. Next base: position 4,839,791 of record NW_027328741.1, read on the forward strand.
AAATTTATCTGTAGAAATATCAGACTGAAACTTGTTGAAAGCCAAGAAAAAATCATCTATGCGAATTCAGGAATTACACAGCATCCAAAGGAGGTGGAATCCCAATAGACCTACAAGCAGCTGTATGATTCCAATCAACAAAGTTCACGAATATCACAGTGATTTAAAATGCACCTGGAGGAAACAACATAGTCACAAGGGAACCTCCAGAGGGGTTTCAGCTTATAACTCGGCAGCAATATTGCAGGACAGGGAGGAGTGCCAGGACACAGACCATATCCTGAATGGCCAAATGCTGCCACATAGGGTAGCCTATGCCACATGACCACCATTTCTAATAACGGCAGACCTAGAGCAATCCACAGACTGGCAAATCATAAAAGAATTCAGCAGTTCAAAACTTCTTCTAAAAGGAAGGTTGAGAATACTCCCCGGAATAGGAAAGCAGCAAGATGAAATGGAAAGAAGAAAACCATTATTGGAAATGCAAGAAGAGCATGAGTGGCAAAGAAGAAACAAGAAGAAGGCAAGGAGGACATCAAAACCTTAAAGATTGGAGAGGGAAGCAGGAAATCATAGGTGATTGGAAGCACTCTCTTAAGTGAATCAGCTTATTTGACTCTCTGTTTGAAGCGAAAGGAGAGATGCATGTCCTGACGTGTTTGCAAAACAAGCGAGAAGCAGACCAACAAAGAATCAAACCAACAAACATGCACCAAAATGGTACGGTTGGCTGACATATAGCATGGGAAACATAATTATTCAAAAGAAAATACTCAAGGTGATGTGAAGGATCATTCAGCACGCATCGACCCAGTATTGCGGCTTGCATGTACTCAGCACACTTGTATTCGGAAATCAGAGGCGTGCATTCATATTCGTAAATATAGATTCATAAGAGCATATCGTGACTTCACCCAAATGCCGATTTGGAATCCACTGGATTCCTAGTCCGTGATGTAGTCTTGTATGTCTTCCAACAGGATGAAGGAATGCCATATTTTATGCTACGTAGAGAAGAATTGTAAGAAGCCTATAACAAAGGCAAGTAGCTCTGCCAAAGTGTACTAAGAGCAAAAGAGACAGACAGTAAAGTGCACATTGGGGTTGGTTTAATTTTTTGGAATTTCAGCCCCCATGAAACCAATAGATCCATGTCCTGAGAGTGTGGGTTTTTCAGCAGAAATCATGCGACGCATATGTATTCCGGTTGTACGGATATTATAGGAACATAAGTCTCCTTTACTGGGTCTCTGTGTACTGTGAACTCTTAGAAAGTTTATAGACGTGTGAAACCTTCAACTGAAAAGGGACACAATTCTCTCCATTGGTACTGTGCATACAGATCTGAACAAAGGGAAAGAGGGAAGAAGAAAGTCCCATGGGACGCTAGTGGGCAGAACCACATTTACTTTAGGAACCTCTCGTCGGATGCAGCCCCTCCCCCAACACTGACAAGATGCAGCAGCCATTGGGGTTGGCAGTTACCGGTTGGATTCCAGGTGGAATGTTGGTGTGTTCCACGAGGCTTGTTGTGGCTGTTGGATCCTAGGTAACCGGGCCGAGTTCTGTGGGTGGATCAGTGTGATGGAGGGGCTGCAGGCCTCTGTGGAGCTTGGCTTAAGTGTTTGGTCCGGGAAGCTGTTTAAGTTCGAGATACTTCTGCTGCCCAAAGACCTGTGTTCACAGGTCAGTTTCCAGAACCTTAAAGGGCAGACAGTGGAAGATCTGCCTGTCATCAGCTTATTGGTGAGGCTCCGAGGTACTTTCAGACTTGCCCAGTCCTGGTGAAGTCGACTTTAGGGGAGTCACGAAGAGAAGCTGGCCGAAAAGCTGGCGGCACGGATTGAGGAGAGATGCGAACACATGGATGAGAGATGTTCTGCTACAATGGAGAATACTGGCGTGGAGACAGCTGTAGAGGATACCAGGCTCAAAAGACATTCAGGAGACATATTGAACCTCGCTGATACTGGCAGAAACATACGGAGTGCCAACGTGGACTTGAGGAAGTTCCTCAATTCTCTTCTCCAAGAACGGGTCCAAGGTCCCTGACGTGTGCAAGAGAAGAGATGGCAGAGATGATCAAAACGCTCCTGTTCTTGGAAGAGGTCGTGAGAATCCACACGTCCCAAGGGGCCTTCCCAAGCCATTCAGACCAAAATTCACCAAGCCCAGGTAAGCCTTTTCCCAGGTTTGGGCCTAGCTAGCAAGCACATGCCCTTCCCTCCCCTCCACTCACGCATCCATTTTGAAGGTTCAGTACCTGAGCGGCAATGAAGCCATTAGGAGAAGGGCAAGTCCCTCCTAGAATCAGAGTTCCTCCAGCTTCACACTCTGTGAACAACAGTGAACTCCTTAAAGGTCAAATAGTCTCGGCTGAAATAGATAGGAATTGAATAGTTAGCTCACACCTAGAAACGATGGCCTTCCGCTAGATTCAGCAAATGTTGTGTTTATGTCTTCCCTGGGGTGAAGGGAGTGTGGTAAGTGAGGGGAATCTTTGACTGAACTTGAATCTGTATTAGGCCTCAGTTTTTCAAGACAGTATAGGTAAATAGTACAAGTCAGAAAGTGAAGTGTACTGTAAAAGTCGCCAATGACACTAAAGACACAGCTTATGTGGATCGTCTTTCACTTGAGTCAAACCCCCAGGGGCACTATATCATGTGGGTGCAGACTTGGTTGCGTTAAATGGCTTTACCCATCATGATCGTAAGATTAACTGTTCTCATCACTGATAGAAGAACACCTGGTTCTCCATAGACAAGCATAAGTGCAGCAGGGTTCTCCTAGCTATAATGCCTCTAGGTGCTTTTGGATACAAACCTAAATGTATATATTTGGTTTGTTTCCTCTTGTATTTTCCTAGAGAGCGATGTTACCCCTTGAAATGCCAACATTGGCCAGTAGGTGACAAATAGGACTAAAGGGCACTACATGCCCAAGTGTATCCAAGGTTGGGGGTTATATCATGTTTCCAATAGTTATTTCATGGTTCCTGTTGGTCTCGGAGGCTTCAACCGTAAAGAGCTGACATGACCCCTTTAACAGTTTGGACTGCTAGTTTGCATTCTATCTGTCTAGGTTTTCCGTAGAGCTGACAAAATGTTACCAAAATTGACAAGTCTGGCTTCTAGGTCGATTTAGTGTGTTTAAAAAAATAACTACATTTTCGTATAACTCCCAAAACATGGAAATGAATTCTGTTAAAATTCTTAAAGACTGCAAATGAGATATCAACACAATGTCAAAACAGGTTTCTTTGGACAACCCCTCCCACCACGGCTGTATAGAAACCAAGAGCTAAGCAAATATCACATTTCTGTGAAATGTATCTGGATAGTGTTGATTCATCGATGCCCAGTTGGCAGAAAAGAAGTGCAACCTGCACTCACGCGCTCCCTTGTACAGAGAAATGTAAAACTCCACTCACCCAGCCTTTGGCACAGGACACTTGCCGAAGAGAGGTCTGTTACTTCCAAAGACAGGATGAGGCCTCAGGACACCTGGAAGCAGGAGAAGGCAAAGCAGGGAATGGAAACCAGTGCAGGGTCTGACCAACAAGGGTGAAACCCTGTTTAACTTGGACGCACCCTCTCAACGGGACAGGAGACATGAGATTGAAGGTGATGTGCTGAGATTTACAAGAGTGCACAGCAGATGCTTGGCTGACAGAACTCAAAGAAACCAGCGCAAAATATCCCCACAGTTGATTCTGAGACCAAGATCCGTGATGCCAAATTACAGTTAGCAGGGGCATCGGTAAGTGAGGTATAGGGCTACGGTTGATGGCATACGCTGAGTCTCAGGGATCTGGAGTGCGTTGTGGGATGTGGTGGGTCTAATCAAGAGAGCAAACCGAACAGTGTACCAATGATAAATCAACCACACTTGTCGCGCGGTTGAGATTACCGATATATCCCATGGCCACACCCAGTGCATCTGCAGGACCAGGGACCAATTGGGCATTTTGCCAATAGAGCACGTGTGGGGCTGAATCAGAGCTATCGTGCATCTGGTCTGAGGGATCCAGGGGGCCTTGGGATTGAAATCAGAATGAAAAGCCTTAGCATCTGCTACATTCATAACCTGGGCTGGGATTATGGTTTGGTTTGAGGCACAGGATGCGCAACAGCTCTGTGGTGGCCTTCGTGCACCCGTGCCACAAGGATGATAGGACAAGGTAGAGTGGTCCAAGTCCACAGCGTGAGAAGAGGAAGCATTTCCTTCAGCACTCTCTCCCAAAATCGGATGCTACATTTTGGATGGCACCGGCACGGTACGGCAGCGAGGACACCAAGGTCGATCTGCGGGATCATTCCAGCAAGCCCTGATTTGTGACATCCATGGATGTGCTTCCACAAGAGGCCGTGTCCTGCGCACTTTCAGAATTGTGAGATAAGCGTAATCAAAATGAAGTTATGCTAATCGAAATAGTATGGGTTGTTCATCACAACAAATGCAACACCAGCCATTGGAGATATACCAGACAACACACACAGGAAGAGAATAGGGCATCAATGTCTAGGAGAAATTGTCCTCACAGAAATCCCTTGGAATTGCGTAGAGACAAGAGTCTAAAATTTTCACTTAACATAGCCCTAAAAATCTACATTAGATACCTGATATTACCTGACCAGTAGAGATGAAGTAGTACAGTAAAAGAAATAGGAAGTACCATTTTCAGTTCCAAAGATATTGAAGGCCCAAAAGATAAGCTTTCAAACAACTAGACTGCAAAACGCTATGCAGTCCAAGTGTTGAAAATGGAGGTCAGGAAAACACTGAAGAACAAAAGGGTCTCAGAATCACAAAAGGCAGAATACCAGAAAAGGGGAAGAGAAAGTCTAAAGACGAGCCAAAAGATATCAGAAAACTCAGTGGATGTGATAATATCAGGGCTAAAATTCAGTCCTTAGCAGACTAGATAATGCAGAGGGACGCGTGAATGACTGTGAAGACAGGGGAACAGAAATCCCTCGGTCAGATTCGGACATAGGAAAGCAAGTGCAAAACAATGAAAATATTGCTGTTGTATCCTGGGTTAAGACAGGGCATGAAAGACTAGAATTCTTAAGAGTCCCAGATATAAAAGCAAGAGATAAAGAAATAAAATATGTCTGAAAATTTATCTGTAGAAATATCAGACTGAAACTTGTTGAAAGCCAAGACAAAATCATCTATGCGAATTCAGGAATTACACAGCATCCAAAGGAGGTGGAATCCCAATAGACCTACAAGCAGCTGTATGATTCCAATCAACAAATTTCACGAATATCACAGTGATTTAAAATGCACCTGGAGGAAACAACATAGTCACAAGGGAACCTCCAGAGGGGTTTCAGCTTATAACTCGGCAGCAATATTGCAGGACAGGGAGGAGTGCCAGGACACAGACCATATCCTGAATGGCCAAATGCTGCCACCTAGGGTAGCCTATGCCACATGACCACCATTTCTAATAACGGCAGAGCTAGAGCAATCCACAGACCGGCAAATCATAAAAGAATTCAGCAGTTCAAAATTTCTTCTAAAAGGAAGGTTGAGAATACTCCCCGGAATAGAAAAGCAGCAAGATGAAATGGAAAGAAGAAAACCATTATTGGAAATGCAAGAAGAGCATGAGTGGCAAAGAAGAAACAAGAAGAAGGCAAGGAGGACATCAAAACCTTAAAGATTGGAGAGGGAAGCAGGAAATCATAGGTGATTGGAAGCACTCTCTTAAGTGAATCAGCTTATTTGACTCTCTGTTTGAAGCGAAAGGAGAGATGCATGTCCTGACGTGTTTGCAAAACAAGCGAGAAGCAGACCAACAAAGAATCAAACCAACAAACATGCACCAAAATGGTACGGTTGGCTGACATATACCATGGGAAACATGATTATTCAAAAGAAAATACTCAAGGTGATGTCAAGGATCATTCAGCACGCATCGACCCAGTATTGCGGCTTGCATGTACTCAGCACACTTGTATTCGGAAATCAGAGGCGTGCATTCATATTCGTAAATATAGATTCATAAGAGCATATCGTGACCTCACCCAAATGCCGATTTGGAATCCACTGGCTTCCTAGTCCGTGATGTAGTCTTGTATGTCTTCCAACAGGATGAAGGAATGCCATATTCTACGTTACGTAGAGAAGAATTGTAAGAAGCCTATAACAAAGGCATGTAGCTCTGCCAAAGTGTACTAAGAGCAAAAGAGACAGACAGTAAAGTGCACATTGGGGTTGGTTTCATTTCTTGGAAATTCAGCCCCCATGAAACCAATAGATCCATGTCCTGAGAGTGTGGGTTTTTCAGCAGAAATCATGCGACGCATATGTATTCCGGTTGTACGGATATTATAGGAACATAAGTCTCCTTTACTGGGTCTCTGTGTACTGTGAACTCTTAGAAAGTTTAAAGACGTGTGAAACCTTCAACTGAAAAGGGACACACTTCTCTCCATTGGTACTGTGCATACAGATCTGAACAAAAGGAAAGAGGGAAGAAGAAAGCCCCATGGGATGCTGGTGGGCAGAACCACATTTACTTTAGGAACCTCTCGTCGGATGCAGCCCCTCCCGCAACACTGACAAGATGCAGCAGCCATTGGGGATGGCAGTTACCGGTTGGATTCCAGGTGGAATGTTGGTGTGTTCCACGAGGCTTGTTGTGGCTGTTGGATCCTAGGTAACCGGGCCGAGTTCTGTGGGTGGATCAGTGTGATGGAGGGGCTGCAGGCCTCTGTGGAGCTTGGCTTAGGTGTTTGTTCCGGGAAGCTGTGTAAGTTCGAGATACTTCTGCTGCCCAAAGACCTGAGTTCACAGGTCAGTTTCCAGAACCTGAAAGGGCAGACAGTGGAAGATCTGCCTGTCATCAGCTTACTGGTGAGGCTCCGAGGTACTTTCAGACTTGTCCTGTCCTGGTGAAGTCGACTTTAGGGGAGTCACGAAGAGAAGCTGGCCGAAAAGCTGGCTGCGCGGATTGAGGAGAGATGCGAACACATAGAAGAGAGATGTTCTGCTACAATGGAGAATACTGGCGTGGAGACAGCTGTAGAGGATACCAGGCTCAAAAGACATTCAGGAGACATATTGAACCTCGCTGATACTGGCAGAAACATACGGAGTGCCAACGTGGACTTGAGGAAGTTCCTCAATTCTCTACTCCAAGAACGGGTCCAAGGTCCCTGACGTGTGCAAGAGAAGAGATGGCAGAGATGATCAAAACGCTCCTGTTCTTGGAAGAGGTCTTGAGAATCCACACGTCCCAAGGGGCCTTCCCAAGCCATTCAGACCAAAATTCACCAAGCCCAGGTAAGCCTTTTCCCAGGTTTGGGCCTAGCTAGCAAGCACTTGCCCTTCCCTCCCCTCCACTCACGCATCCATTTTGAAGGTTCAGTACCTGAGCGGCAATGAAGCCATTAGGAGAAGGGCAAGTCCCTCCTAGAATCAGAGTTCCTCCATCTTCACACTCTGTGAACAACAGTGAACTCCTTAAAGGTCAAATAGTCTCGGCTAAAATAGATAAGGATTGAATACATAGCTCACACATAGAAACGATGGCCTTCCGCTAGATTCAGCAAATGATGTCTTTATGTCTTCCCTGGGGTGAAGGGAGTGTGGTAAGTGAGGGGAATCTTTGACTGAACTTGAATCTGTATTAGGCCTCAGTTTTTAAAGACAGTATAGGTAAATAGTACAAGTCAGAAAGTGAAGTGTACTGTAAAAGTCGCCAATGACATTAAAGACACAGCTTATGTGGATCGTCTTTCACTTGAGTCAAGACCCCGGGGGCACTATATCATGTGGGTGTAGACTTGGTTGCGTTAAATGGCTTTACCCAACATGATCGGAAGATTAACTGTTCTCATCACTGATAGAAGAACACCTGGTTCTCCATAGACAAGCATAAGTGCAGCAGGGTTCTCCTAGCTATAATGCCTCTAGGTGCTTTTGGATTCAAACCTAAATGTATATATTTGGTTTGTTTCCTCTTGTATTTTCCTAGAGAGGGATGTTACCCCTTGAAATGCCAACATTGGCCAGTCGGTGACAAATAGGACTAAAGGGCACCACATGCCCATGGGTATCCAAGGTTGGGGGTTATTTCATGTTTCCAATAGTTATTTCATGGTTCCTGTTGGTCTCGGAGGCTTCAACCGTAAAGAGCTGACATGACCCCTTTAACAGTTTGGACTGCTAGTTTGCATTCTATCTGTCTAGGTTTTCCGTAGAGCTGACACAATGTTACCAAAATTGACAAGTCTGGCTTCTAGGTCGATTTAGTGTGTTTCAAAAAATAACTTCATTTTCGTATAACTCCCAAAACATGGAAATGAATTCTGTTAAAATTCTTAAAGACTGCAAATGAGATATCAACACAATGTCAAAACAGGTTTCTTTGGACAACCCCTCCCACCACGGCTGTATAGAAACCAAGAGCTAAGCAAATATCACATTTCTGTGAAATGTATCTGGATAGTGTTGATTCATCGATGCCCAGTTGGCAGAGAAGAAGTGCAACCTGCACTCACGCGCTCCCTTGTACAGAGAAATGTAAAACTCCACTCACCCAGCCTTTGGCACAGGACACTTGCCGAAGAGAGGTCTGTTACTTCCAAAGACAGGATGAGGCCTCAGGACACCTGGAAGCAGGAGAAGGCAAAGCAGGGAATGGAAACCAGTGCAGGGTCTGACCAACAAGGGTGAAACCCTGTTTAACTTGGACGCACCCTCTCAAGCGGACAGGAGACATGAGATTGAAGGTGATGTGCTGAGATTTACAAGAGTGCACAGCAGATGCTTGGCTGACAGAACTCAAAGAAACCAGCGCAAAATATCCCCACAGTTGATTCTGAGACCAAGATACGTGATGCCAAATTACAGTTAGCAGGAGCATCGGTAAGTGAGGTATAGGGTTACGGTTGATGGCATACGCTGAGTCTCAGGGATCTGGAGTGCGTTGTGGGATGTGGTGGGTCTAATCAAGAGAGCAAACCGAACAGTGTACCAATGATAAATCAACCACACTGGTCGCGCGGTTGAGAATACCGATATGTCCCATGGCCACACCCAGTGCATCTGCAGGACCAGGGACCAATTGGGCATTTTGCCAATAGAGCACGTGTGGGGCTGAATCAGAGCTATCGTGCATCTGGTCTGAGGGATCCAGGGGGCCTTGGGTTTGAAATCAGAATGAAAAGCCTTAGGATCTGCTACATTCATAACTTGGGCTGGGATTATGGTTTGGTTTGAGGCACAGGATGCGCAACAGCTCTGTGGTGGCCTTCGTGCACCCGTGCCACAAGGATGATAGGACAAGGTAGAGTGGTCCAAGTCCACAGCGTGAGAAGAGGAAGCATTTCCTTCAGCACTATCTCCCAAAATCGGATGCTACATTTTGGATGGCACCGGCACGGTACGGCAGCGAGGACACCAAGGTCGGTCTACGGGATCATTCCAGCAGGCCCTGATTTGTGACATCCATGGATGTGCTTCCACTGGTGTTTCAGTTGACAGAGAAGCTCTGGGAAGAACTGCTTTCATTGGGACATTCCCGTGGCACTACAAAGCACAAGCGCACTCTCAGTTTGCTGTTTTGGAAACACTCCAAAATGACATAGAGCAGAATGCAGAGCTGAGAACCTTTAGAATCCTCATTTCCACAAGAGGCCGTGTCCTGCGCACTTTCAGAATTGTGAGATAAGCCTAATCAAAATGAAGTTATGCTAATCGAAATAGTATGGGTTGTTCATCTCAACAAATGCAACACCAGCAATTGGAGATATACCAGACAACACACACAGGAACAGAATATGGCATCAATGTCTAGGAGAAATTGTCCTCACAGAAATCCCTTGGAATTGCGTAGAGACAAGAGTCTAAAATTTTCAATTAACATAGCCCTAAAAATCTACATTAGATACCTGATATAACCGGACCAGTAGAGATGAAGAGGTACAGTAAAAGAAACAGGAAGTACCATTTTCAGTTCCAAAGATATTGAAGGCCCAAAAGATAAGCTTTCAAACAACTAGACTGCAAAACGCTATGCAGTCCAAGTGTTGAAAATGGAGGTCAGGAAAACACTGAAAAACCAAAGGGTCTCAGAATCACAAAAGGCAGAATACCAGAAAAGGGGAAGAGAAAGTCTAAAGACGAGCCAAAAGATATCAGAAAACTCAGTGGATGTGATAATATCAGGGCTAAAATTCAGTCCTTAGCAGACTAGATACTGCAGAGGGACGCGTGAATGACTGTGAAGACAGGGGAACAGAAATCCCTCGGTCAGATTCGGACATAGGAAAGCAAGTGCAAAACAATGAAAATATTGCTGTTGTATCCTGGGTTAAGACAGGGCATGAAAGACTAGAATTCATAAGAGTCCCAGATGGAAAAGCAAGAGATAAAGAAATAAAATATGTCTGAAAATTTATCTGTAGAAATATCAGACTGAAACTTGTTGAAAGCCAAGAAAATATCATCTATGTGAATTCAGGTATTACACAGCATCCAAAGGAGGTGGAATCCCAATAGACCTACCAGCAGCTGTATGATTCCAATCAACAAAGTTCACGAATATCACAGTGATTTAAAATGCACCTGGAGGAAACAACATAGTCACAAGGGAACCTCCAGAGGGGTTTCAGCTTATAACTCGGCAGCAATATTGCAGGACAGGGAGGAGTGCCAGGACACAGACCATATCCTGAATGGCCAAATGCTGCCACCTAGGGTAGCCTATGCCACATGACCACCATTTCTAATAACGGCAGAGCTAGAGCAATCCACAGACCGGCAAATCATAAAAGAATTCAGCAGTGCAAAACTTCTTCTAAAAGGAAGGTTGAGAATACTCCCCGGAATAGAAAAGCAGCAAGATGAAATGGAAAGAAGAAAACCATTATTGGAAATGCAAGAAGAGCATGAGTGGCAAAGAAGAAACAAGAAGAAGGCAAGGAGGACATCAAAACCTTAAAGATTGGAGAGGGAAGCAGGAAATCATAGGTGATTGGAAGCACTCTCTTAAGTGAATCAGCTTATTTGACTCTCTGTTTGAAGCGATAGGAGAGATGCATGTCCTGACGTGTTTGCAAAACTAGCGAGAAGCAGACCAACAAAGAATCAAACCAACAAACATGCACCAAAATGGTACGGTTGGCTGACATATACCATGGGAAACATGATTATTCAAAAGAAAATACTCAAGGTGATGTCAAGGATCATTCAGCACGCATCGACCCAGTATTGCGGCTTGCATGTACTCAGCACACTTGTATTCGGAAATCAGAGGCGTGCATTCATATTCGTAAATTTAGATTCATAAGAGCATATCGTGACCTCACCCAAATGCCGATTTGGAATCCAATGGATTCCTAGTCCGTGATGTAGTCTTGTATGTCTTCCAACAGGATGAAGGAATGCCATATTCTACGCTACGTAGAGAAGAATTGTAAGAAGCCTATAACAAAGGCAAGTAGCTCTGCCAAAGTGTACTAAGAGCAAAAGAGACAGACAGTAAAGTGCACATTGGGGTTGGTTTCATTTCTTGGAAATTCAGCCCCCATGAAACCAATAGATCCATGTCCTGAGAGTGTGGGTTTTTCAGCAGAAATCATGCGACGCATATGTATTCCGGTTGTACGGATATTATAGGAACATAAGTCTCCTTTACTGGGTCTCTGTGTACTGTGAACTCTTAGAAAGTTTAAAGACGTGTGAAACCTTCAACTGAAAAGGGACACACTTCTCTCCATTGGTACTGTGCATACAGATCTGAACAAAAGGAAAGAGGGAAGAAGAAAGGCCCATGGGACGCTAGTGGGCAGAACCACATTTACTTTAGGAACCTCTCGTCGGATGCAGCCCCTCCCCCAACACTGACAAGATGCAGCAGCCATTGGGGATGGCAGTTACCGGTTGGATTCCAGGTGGAATGTTGGTGTGTTCCACGAGGCTTGTTGTGGCTGTTGGATCCTAGGTAACCGGGCCGAGTTCTGTGGGTGGATCAGTGTGATGGAGGGGCTGCAGGCCTCTGTGGAGCTTGGCTTAGGTGTTTGGTCCGGGAAGCTGTGTAAGTTCGAGATACTTCTGCTGCCCAAAGACCTGAGTTCACAGGTCAGTTTCCAGAACCTGAAAGGGCAGACAGTGGAAGATCTGCCTGTCATCAGCTTACTGGTGAGGCTCCGAGGTACTTTCAGACTTGCCCAGTCCTGGTTTAGTCGACTTTAGGGCAGTCACGAAGAGAAGTTGGCCGAAAAGCTGGCTGCACGGATTGAGGAGAGATGCGAACACATGGATGAGAGATGTTCTGCTACAATGGAGAATACTGGCGTGGAGACAGCTGTAGAGGATACCAGGCTCAAAAGACATTCAGGAGACATATTGAACCTCGCTGATACTGGCAGAAACATACGGAGTGCCAACGTGGACTTGAGGAAGTTCCTCAATTCTCTTCTCCAAGAACGGGTCCAAGGTCCCTGACGTGTGCAAGAGAAGAGATGGCAGAGATGATCAAAACGCTCCTGTTCTTGGAAGAGGTCGTGAGAATCCACACGTCCCAAGGGGCCTTCCCAAGCCATTCAGACCAAAATTCACCAAGCCCAGGTAAGCCTTTTCCCAGGTTTGGGCCTAGCTAGCAAGTGCTTGCCCTTCCCTCCCCTCCACTCACGCATCCATTTTGAAGGTTCAGTACCTGAGCGGCAATGAAGCCATTAGGAGAAGGGCAAGACCCTCCTAGAATCAGAGTTCCTCCAGCTTCACACTCTGTGAACAACAGTGAACTCCTTAAAGGTCAAATAGTCTCGGCTGAAATAGATAGGAATTGAATACTTAGCTCACACCTAGAAACGATGGCCTTCCACTAGATTCAGCAAATGTTGAGTTTATGACTTCCCTGGGGTGAAGGGAGTGTGGTAAGTGAGGGGAATCTTTGACTGAACTTGAATCTGTATTAGGCCTCAGTTTTTCAAGACAGTATAGGTAAATAGTACAAGTCAGAAAGTGAAGTGTACTGTAAAAGTCGCCAATGACATTAAAGACACAGCTTATGTGGATCGTCTTTCACTTGAGTCAAGCCCCCGGGGGCACTATATCATGTGGGTGCAGACTTGGTTGCGTTAAATGGCTTTACCCAACATGATCGGAAGATTAACTGTTCTCATCACTGATAGAAGAACACCTGGTTCTCCATAGGCAAGCATTACAGCAGCAGGGTTCTCCTAGCTATAATGCCTCTAGGTGCTTTTGGATTCAAACCTAAATGTATATATTTGGTTTGTTTCCTCTTGTATTTTCCTAGAGAGAGATGTAACCCATTGAAATGCCAACATTGGCCAGTAGGTGACAAATAGGACTAAAGGGCACCACATGCCCAAGTGTATCCAAGGTTGGGGGTTATTTCATGTTTCCAATAGTTATTTCATGGTTCCTGTTGGTCTCGGAGGCTTCAACCGTAAAGAGCTGACATGACCCCTTTAACAGTTTGGACTGCTAGTTTGAATTCTATCTGTCTAGGTTTTCCGTAGAGCTTACAAAATGTTACCAAAATTGACAAGTCTGGCTTCTAGGTCGATTTAGTGTGTTTCAAAAAATAACTTCATTTTCGTATAACTCCCAAAACATGTAAATGAATTCTGTTAAAATTCTTAAAGACAGCAAATGAGATATCAACACAATGTCAAAAAAGGTTTCTTTGGACAACCCCTCCCACCACGGCTGTATAGAAACCAAGAGCTAAGCAAATATCAGATTTCTGTGAAATGTATCTGGATAGTGTTGATTCATCGATGCCCAGTTGGCAGAGAAGAAGTGCAACCTGCACTCACGCGCTCCCTTGTACAGAGAAATGTAAAATTCCACTCACCCAGCCTTTGGCACAGGACACTTGCCGAAGAGAGGTCTGTTACTTCCAAAGACAGGATGAGGCCTCAGGACACCTGGAAGCAGGAGCAGGCAAAGCAGGGAATGGAAACCAGGGCAGGGTCTGACCAACAATGGTGAAACCCTGTTTAACTTGGATGCACACTCTCAAGCGGACAGGAGACATGAGATTGAAGGTGATGTGCTGAGATTTACAAGAGTGCACAGCAGATGCTTGGCTGACAGAACTCAAAGAAACCAGCGCAAAATATCCCCACAGTTGATTCTGAGACCAAGATCCGTGATGCCAAATTACAGTTAGCAGGAGCATCGGTAAGTGAGGAATAGGGCTACGGTTGATGGCATACGCTGAATCTCAGGGATCTGGAGTGCGTTGTGGGATGTGGTGGGTCTAATCAAGAGAGCAAACCGAACAGTGTACCAATGATAAATCAACCACACTGGTCGCGTGGTTGAGATTACCGATATGTCCCATGTCCTCACCCAGTGCATCTGCAGGACTAGGGACCAATTGGGCATTTTGCCAATAGAGCACGTGTGGGGCTGAATCAGAGCTATTGTGCATCTGGTCTGAGGGATCCAGGGGGCCTTGTGTTTGAAATCAGAATGAAAATCCTTAGGATTTGCTACATTCATAACCTGGGCTGGGATTATGGTTTGGTTTGAGGCACAGGATGCGCAACAGCTCTGTGGTGGCCTTCGTGCACTCGTGCCACAAGGATGATAGGACAAGGTAGAGTGGTCCAAATCCACAGCGTGAGAAAAGGAAGCATTTCCTTCAGCACTATCTCCCAAAATCGGATGCTACATTTTGGATGGCACCGGCACGGTACGGCAGCGAGGACACCAAGGTCGGTCTGCGGGATCATTCCAGCAGGCCCTGATTTGTGACATCCATGGATGTGCTTCCACTGGTGTTTCAGTAGAAAGGGAAGCTCTGGGAAGAACTGCTTTCATTGGGACTTTCCCGTGGCACTACATAGCACAAGCGCACTCTCAGTTTGCTGTTTTGGAAACACTCCAAAATGACATAGAGCAGAATGCAGAGCTGAGAACCTTTAGAATCCTCATTTCCACAAGAGGCCGTGTCCTGCGCACTTTCAGAATTGTGAGATAAGCGTAATCAAAATGAAGTTATGCTAATCGAAATAGTATGGGTTGTTCATCACAACAAATGCAACACCAGCAATTGGAGATATACCAGACAACACACACAGGAACAGAATATGGAATCAATGTCTAGGAGAAATTGTCCTCACAGAAATCACTTGGAATTGCGTAGAGACAAGAGTCTAAAATTTTCACTTAACATAGCCCTAAAAATCTACATTAGATACCTGATATTACCTGACCAGTAGAGATGAAGAAGTACAGTAAAAGAAATAGGAAGTACCATTTTCAGTTCCAAAGATATTGAAGGCCCAAAAGATAAGCTTTCAAACAATTAGACTGCAAAACGCTATGCAGTCCAAGTGTTGAAAATGGAGGTCAGGAAAACACAGAAGAACAAAAGGGTCTCAGAATCACAAAAGGCAGAATACCAGAAAAGGGGAAGAGAAAGTCTAAAGACGAGCCAAAAGATATCAGAAAACTCAGTGGATGTGATAATATCAGGGCTAAAATTCAGTCCTTAGCAGACTAGATAATGCAGAGGGACGCGTGAATGACTGTGAAGACAGGGGAACAGAAATCCCTCGGTCAGATTCGGACATAGGAAAGCAAGTGCAAAACAATGAAAATATTGCTGTTGTATCCTGGGTTAAGACAGGGCATGAAAGACTAGAATTCATAAGAGTCCCAGATGGAAAAGCAAGAGATAAAGAAATAAAATATGTCTGAAAATTTATCTGTAGAAATATCAGACTGAAACTTGTTGAAAGCCAAGAAAAAATCATCTATGCGAATTCAGGAATTACACAGCATCCAAAGAAGGTGGAATCCCAATAGACCTACAAGCAGCTGTATGATTCGAATCAACAAAGTTCACGAATATCACAGTGATTTAAAATGCACCTGGAGGAAACAACATAGTCACATGGGAACCTCCAGAGGGGTTTCAGCATATAACTCGGCAGCAATATTGCAGGACAGGGAGGAGTGCCAGGACACAGACCATATCCTGAATGGTCAAATGCTGCCACCTAGGGTAGCCTATGCCACATGACCACCATTTCTTATAACGGCAGAGCTAGAGCAATCCACAGACCGGCAAATCATAAAAGAATTCAGCAGTTCAAAACTTCTTCTAAAAGGAAGGTTGAGAATACTCCCCGGAATAGAAAAGCAGCAAGATGAAATGGAAAGAAGAAAACCATTATTGGAAATGCAAGAAGAGCATGAGTGGCAAAGAAGAAACAAGAAGAAGGCAAGGAGGACATCAAAACCTTAAAGATTGGAGAGGGAATCAGGAAATCATAGGTGATTGGAAGCACTCTCTTAAGTGAATCAGCTTATTTGACTCTCTGTTTGAAGCGAAAGGAGAGATGCATGTCCTGACGTGTTTGCAAAACAAGCGAGAAGCAGACCTACAAAGAATCAAACTAACAAACATGCACCAAAATGGTACGGTTGGCTGACATATACCATGGGAAACATGATTATTCAAAAGAAAATACTCAAGGTGATGTCAAGGATCATTCAGCACGCATCGACCCAGTATTGCGGCTTGCATGTACTCAGCACACTTGTATTCGGAAATCAGAGGCGTGCATTCATATTCGTAAATATAGATTCATAAGATCATATCGTGACCTCACCCAAATGCCGATTTGGAATCCACTGGATTCCTAGTCCGTGATGTAGTCTTGTATGTCTTCCAACAGGATGAAGGAATGCCATATTCTACGCTACGTAGAGAAGAATTGTAAGAAGCCTATAACAAAGGCAAGTAGCACTGCCAAAGTGTACTAAGAGCAAAAGAGACAGACAGTAAAATGCACATTGGGGTTGGTTTCATTTCTTGGAAATTCAGCCCCCATGAAACCAACAGATCCATGTCCTGGGAGTGAGGGTTTTTCAGCAGAAATCATGCGACGCATATGTATTCCGGTTGTACGGATATTATAGGAACATAAGTCTCCTTTACTGGGTCTCTGTGTACTGTGAACTCTTAGAAAGTTTAAAGACGTGTGAAACCTTCAACTGAAAAGGGACACACTTCTCTCCATTGGTACTGTGCATACAGATCTGAACAAAAGGAAAGAGGGAAGAAGAAATGCCCATGGGACGCTAGTGGGCAGAACCACATTTACTTTAGGAACCTCTCGTCGGATGCAGCCCCTCCCCCAACACTGACAAGATGCAGCAGCCATTGGGGATGGCAGTTACCGGTTGGATTCCAGGTGGAATGTTGGTGTGTTCCACGAGGCTTGTTGTGGCTGTTGGATCCTAGGTAACCGGGCCGAGTTCTGTGGGTGGATCAGTGTGATGGAGGGGCTGCAGGCCTCTGTGGAGCTTGGCTTAGGTGTTTGGTCCGGGAAGCTGTGTAAGTTCGAGATACTTCTGCTGCCCAAAGACCTGAGTTCACAGGTCAGTTTCCAGAACCTGAAAGGGCAGACAGTGGAAGATCTGCCTGTCATCAGCTTACTGGTGAGGCTCCGAGGTACTTTCAGACTTGCCCAGTCCTGGTGAAGTCGACTTTAGGGGAGTCACGAAGAGAAGCTGGCCGAAAAGCTGGCTGCACGCATTGAGGAGAGATGCGAACACATGGATGAGAGATGTTCTGCTACAATGGAGAATACTGGCGTGGAGACAGCTGTAGAGGATACCAGGCTCAGAAGACATTCAGGAGACATATTGAACCTCGCTGATACTGGCAGAAACATACGGAGTGCCAACGTGGACTTGAGGAAGTTCCTCAATTCTCTTCTCCAAGAACGGGTCCAAGGTCCCTGACGTGTGCAAGAGAAGAGATGGCAGAGATGATCAAAACGCTCCTGTTCTTGGAAGAGGTCGTGAGAATCCACACGTCCCAAGGGGCCTTCCCAAGCCATTCAGACCAAAATTCACCAAGCCCAGGTAAGCCTTTTCCCAGGTTTGGGCCTAGCTAGCAAGCACTTGCCCTTCCCTCCCCTCCACTCACGCATCCATTTTGAAGGTTCAGTACCTGAGCGGCAATGAAGCCATTAGGAGAAGGGCAAGTCCCTCCTAGAATCAGAGTTCCTCCAGCTTCACACTCTGTGAACAACAGTGAACTCCTTAAAGGTCAAATAGTCTCGGCTGAAATAGATAGGAATTGAATATTTAGCTCACACCTAGAAACGATGACCTTCCGCTAGATTCAGCAAATGTTGTGTTTATGTCTTCCCTGGGGTGAAGGGAGTGTGGTAAGTGAGGGGAATCTTTGACTGAACTTGAATCTGTATTAGGCCTCAGTTTTTCAAGACAGTATAGGTAAATAGTACAAGTCAGAAAGTGAAGTGTACTGTAAAAGTCGCCAATGACATTAAAGACACAGCTTATGTGGCTCGTTTTTCCCTTGAGTCAAGCCCCCGGGGGCAATATATCATGTGGGTGCAGACATGGTTGCGTTAAATGGCTTTACCCAACATGATCGGAAGATTAACTGTTCTCATCACTGATAGAAGAACACCTGGTTCTCCATAGACAAGCATAAGTGCAGCAGGGTTCTCCTAGCTATAATGCCTCTAGGTGCTTTTGGATTCAAACCTAAATGTATATATTTGGTTTGTTTCCTCTTGTATTTTCCTAGAGAGGGATGTTACCCCTTGAAATGCCGACATTGACCAGTAGGTGACAAATAGGACTAAAGGGCACCACATGCCCAAGTGTATCCAAGGTTGGGGGTTATTTCATGTTTCCAATAGTTATTTCATGGTTCCTGTTGTTCTCGGAGGCTTCAACCATAAAGAGCTGACATGACCCCTTTAAAAGTTTGGACTGCTAGTTTGCATTCTATCTGTCTAGGTTTTCCGTAGAGCTGACAAATTGTTACCAAAATTGACAAGTCTGGCTTCTAGGTCGATTTAGTGTGTTTCAAAAATAACTTCATTTTCGTATAACTCCCAAAACATGGAAATGAATTCTGTTAAAATTCTTAAAGTCTGCAAATGAGATATCAACACAATGTCAAAACAGGTTTCTTTGGACAACCCCTCCCACCACGGCTGTATAGAAACCAAGAGCTAAGCAAATATCACATTTCTGTGAAATGTATCTGGATAGTGTTGATTCATCGATGCCCAGTTGGCAGATAAGAAGTGCAACCTGCACTCACGCGCTCCCTTTTACAGAGAAATGTAAAACTCCACTCACCCATCCTTTGGCACAGGACACTTGCCGAAGAGAGGTCTGTTACTTCCAAAGACAGGATGAGGCCTCAGGACACCTGGAAGCAGGAGAAGGCAAAGCAGGGAATGGAAACCAGTGCAGGGTCTGACCAAAAAGGGTGAAACCCTGTTTAACTTGGACGCACCCTCTCAAGCGGACAGGAGACATGAGATTGTAGGTGATGTGCTGAGATTAACAAGAGTGCACAGCAGATGCTTGGCTGACAGAACTCAAAGAAACCAGCGCAAAATATCCCCAAAGTTGATTCTGAGACCAAGATCCGTGATGCCAAATTACAGTTAGCAGGAGCATCGGTAAGTGAGGTATAGGGCTACGGTTGATGGCATACGCTGAGTCTCAGGGATCTGGAGTGCATTGTGGGATGTGGTGGGTCTAAACAAGAGAGCAAACCGAACAGTGTACCAATGATAAATCAACCACACTGGTCGCGCGGTTGAGATTACCGATATGTCCCATGGCCACACCCAGTGCATCTGCAGGACCAGGGACCAACTGGGCATTTTGCCAATAGAGCACGTGTGGGGCTGAATCAGAGCTATCGTGCATCTGGTCTGAGGGATCCAGGGGGCCTTGGGTTTCAAATCAGAATGAAAAGACTTAGGATCTGCTACATTCATAACCTGGGCTGGGATTATGGTTTGGTTTGAGGCACAGGATGCGCAACAGCTCTGTGGTGGCCTTCGTGCACCCGTGCCAAAAGGATGATAGGACAAGGTAGAGTGGTCCAAGTCCACAGCGTGAGAAGAGGAAGCATTTCCTTCAGCACTATCTCCCAAAATCGGATGCTACATTTTGGATGGCACCGGCAAGGTACGTCAGCGAGGACACCAAGGTCGGTCTGCGGGATCATTCCAGCAGGCCCTGATGTGTGACATCCATGGATGTGCTTCCACTGGTGTTTCAGTAGACAGAGAAGCTCTGGGAAGAACTGCTTTCATTGGGACATTCCCGTGGCACTACAAAGCACAAGCGCACTCTCAGTTTGCTGTTTTGGAAACACTCCAAAATGACATAGAGCAGAATGCAGAGCTGAGAACCTTTAGAATCCTCATTTCCACAAGAGGCCGTGTCCTGCGCACTTTCAGAAATGTGAGATAAGCGTAACAAAATGAAGTTATGCTAATCGAAATAGTATGGGTTGTTCATCTCAACAAATGCAACACCAGCAATTGGAGAAATACCAGACAACACACACAGGAACAGAATATGGCATCAATGTCTAGGAGAAATTGTCCTCACAGAAATCCCTTGGAATTGCGTAGAGACAAGAGTCTAAAATTTTCACTTAACATAGCCCTAAAAATCTACATTAAATACCTGATATTACCTGACCAGTAGAGATAAAGAAGTACAGTAAATGAAATAGGAAGTACCATTTTCAGTTCCAAAGATATTGAAGGCCCAAAAGATAAGCTTTCAAACAACTACACTGCAAAACGCTATGCAGTCCAAGTGTTGAAAATGGAGGTCAGGAAAACACTGAAGAAAAAAATGGTCTCAGAATCACAAAAGGCAGAATACCAGAAAAGGGGAAGAGAAAGTCTAAAGACGACCCAAAAGATATCAGAAAACTCAGTGGATGTGATAATATCAGGGCTAAAATTCAGTCCTTAGCAGACTAGATAATGCAGAGGGATGCGTGAATGACTGTGAAGACAGGGGAACAGAAATCCCTCAGTCAGATTCAGACATAGGAAAGCAAGTGCAAAACAATGAAAATATTGCTGTTGTATCCTGGATTAAGACAGGGCATGAAAGACTAGAATTCATAAGAGTCCCAGATGGAAAAGCAAGAGATAAAGAAATAAAATATGTCTGAAAATTTATCTGTAGAAATATCAGAATGAAACTTGTTGAAAGCCAAGAAAAAATCATCTATGCGAATTCAGGAATTACACAGCATCCAAAGGAGGTGGAATCCCAATAGACCTACCAGCAGCTGTATGATTCCAATCAACAAAGTTCACGAATATCACAGTGATTTAAAATGCACCTGGAGGAAACAACATAGTCACAAGGGAACCTCCAGAGGGGTTTCAGCTTATAACTCGGCAGCAATATTGCAGGACAGGGAGGAGTGCCAGGACACAGACCATATCCTGAATGGCCAAATGCTGCCACCTAGGGTAGCCTATGCCACATGACCACCATTTCTAATAACGGCAGAGCAAGAGCAATCCACAGACAGGCAAATCATAAAAGAATTCAGCAGTTCAAAACTTCTTCTAAAAGGAAGGTTGAGAATACTCCCCGGAATAGAAAAGCAGCAAGATGAAATGGAAAGAAGAAAACCATTATTGGAAATGCAAGAAGAGCATGAGTGGCAAAGAAGAAACAAGAAGAAGGCAAGGAGGACATCAAAACCTTAAAGAATGCAGAGGGAAGCAGGAAATCATAGGTGATTGGAAGCACTCTCTTAAGTGAATCAGCTTATTTGATTCTCTGTTTGAAGCGAAAGGAGAGATGCATGTCCTGACGTGTTTGCCAAACAAGCGAGAAGCAGACCAACAAAGAATCAAACCAACAAACATGCACCAAAATGGTACGGTTGGCTGACATATACCATGGGAAACATGATTATTCAAAAGAAAATACTCAAGGTGATGTCAAGGATCATTCAGCACGCATCGACCCAGTATTGCGGCTTGCATGTACTCAGCACACTTGTATTCGGAAATCAGAGGCGTGCATTCATATTCGTAAATATAGATTCATAAGAGCATATCGTGACCTCACCCAAATGCCGATTTGGAATCCAATGGATTGCTAGTCCGTGATGTAGTCTTGTATATCTTCCAACAGGATGAAGGAATGCCATATTCTACGCTACGTAGAGAAGAATTGTAAGAAGCCTATAACAAAGGCAAGTAGCTCTGCCAAAGTGTACTAAGAGCAAAAGAGACAGACAGTAACGTGCACATTGGGGTTGGTTTCATTTCTTGGAAATTCAGCCCCCATGAAACAAATAGATCCATGTCCTGAGAGTGTGGGTTTTTCAGCAGAAATCATGCGACGCATATGTATTCCGGTTATACGGATATTATAGGAACATAAGTCTCCTTTACTGGGTCTCTGTGTACTGTGAACTCTTAGAAAGTTTAAAGACGTGTGAAACCTTCAACTGAAAAGGGACACACTTCTCTCCATTGATACTGTGCATACAGATCTGAACAAAAGGAAAGAGGGAAGAAGAAAGTCCCATGGGACGCTAGTGGGCAGAACCACATTTACTTTAGGAACCTCTCGTCAGATGCAGCCCCTCCCCCAACATTGACAAGATGCAGCAGCCATTGGGGATGGCAGTTACCGGTTGGATTCCAGGTGGAATGTTGGTGTGTTCCACGAGGCTTGTTGTGGCTGTTGGATCCTAGGTAACCGGGCCGAGTTCTGTGGGTGGATCAGTGTGATGGAGGGGCTGCAGGCCTCTGTGGAGCTTGGCTTAGGTGTTTGGTCCGGGAAGCTGTGTAAGTTCGAGATACTTCTGCTGCCCAAAGACCTGAGTTCACAGGTCAGTTTCCAGAACCTGAAAGGGCAGACAGTGGAAGATCTGTCTGTCATCAGCTTACTGGTGAGGCTCCGAGGTACTTTCAGACTTGCCCAGTCCTGGTGAAGTCGACTTTAGGGGAGTCACGAAGAGAAGTTGGCCGAAAAGCTGGCTGCACGGATTGAGGAGAGATGCGAACACATGGATGAGAGATGTTCTGCTCCAATGGAGAATACTGGCGTGGAGACAGCTGTAGAGGATACCAGGCTCAAAAGACATTCAGGAGACATATTGAACCTCGCTGATACTGGCAGAAACATATGGAGTGCCAACGTGGACTTGAGGAAGTTCCTCAATTCTCTTCTCCAAGAACGGGTCCAAGGTCCCTGACGTGTGCAAGAGAAGAGATGGCAGAGATGATCAAAACGCTCCTGTTCTTGGAAGAGGTCGTGAGAATCCACACGTCCCAAGGGGCCTTCCCAAGCCATTCAGACCAAAATTCACCAAGCCCAGGTAAGCCTTTTCCCAGGTTTGGGCCTAGCTAGCAAGCACTTGCCCTTCCCTCCCCTCCACTCACGCATCCATTTTGAAGGTTCAGTACCTGAGCGGCAATGAAGCCATTAGGAGAAGGGCAAGTCCCTCCTAGAATCAGAGTTCCTCCTGCTTCACACTCTGTGAACAACAGTGAACTCCTTAAACGTCAAATAGTCTCGGCTAAAATAGATAGGAATTGAATACTTAGCTCACACCTAGAAACGATGGCCTTCCGCTAGATTCAGCAGATGTTGTGTTTATGTCTTCCCTGGGGTGAAGTGAGAGTGGTAAGTGAGGGGAATCTTTGACTGAACTTGAATCTGTATTAGGCCTCAGTTTTTCAATACAGTATAGGTAAATAGTACAAGTCAGAAAGTGAAGTGTACTGTAAAAGTCGCCAATGATATTAAAGACACAGCTTATGTGGATCGTCTTTCACTTGAGTCAAGCCCCCGGGGGCACTATATCATGTGGGTGCAGACTGGGTTGCGTTAAATGGCTTTACCCAACATGATCGGAAGATTAACTGTTCTCATCACTGATAGAAGAACACCTGGTTCTCCATAGACAAGCATAAGTGCAGCAGGGTTCTCCTAGCTATAATGCCTCTAGGTGCTTTTGGATTCAAACCTAAATGTATATATTTGGTTTGTTTCCTCTTGTATTTTCCTAGAGAGGGATGTTACCCCTTGAAATGCCAACATTGGCCAGTAGGTGACAAATAGGACTAAAGGGCACCACATGACCAAGTGTATCCAAGGTTGGGGGTTATTTCATGTTTCCAATAGTTATTTCATGGTTCCTGTTGGTCTCGGAGGCTTAAACAGTAAAGAGCTGACATGACCCCTTTAACAGTTTGGACTGCTAGTTTGCATTCTATCTGTCTAGGTTTTCCGTAGAGCTGACAAAATGTAACCAAAATTGACAAGTCTGGCTTCTAGGTCGATTTAGTGTGTTTCAAAAAATAACTTCATTTTCGTATAACTCCCAAAATATGGAAATGAATTCTGTTAAAATTCTTAAAGACTGCAAATGAGATATCAACACAATGTCAAAACAGGTTTCTTTGGACATCCCCTCCCACCACGGCTGTATAGAAACCAAGAGCTAAGCAAATATCACATTTCTGTGAAATGTATCTGGATAGTGTTGATTCATCGATGCCCAGTTGGCAGAGAAGAAGTGCAACCTGCACTCATGCGCTCCCTTGTACAGAGAAATGTAAAACTCCACTCACCCAGCCTTTGGCACAGGACACTTGCAGAAGAGAGGTCTGTTACTTCCAAAGACAGGATGAGGCCTCAGGACACCTTGAAGCAAGAGCAGGTAAAGCAGGGAATGGAAACCAGTGCAGGGTCTGACCAACAAGGGTGAAAACCTGTTTAACTTGGACGCACCCTCTCAAGCGGACAGGAGACATGAGATTGAAGGTGATGTGCTGAGATTTACAAGAGTGCACAGCAGATGCTTGGCTGACAGAACTCAAAGAAACCAGCGCAAAATATCCCCACAGTTGATTCTGAGACCAAGATCCGTGATGCCAAATTACAGTTAGCAGGGGCATCGGTAAGTGAGGTATAGGGCTACGGTTGATGGCATACGCTGAGTCTCAGGGATCTGGAGTGCGTTGTGGGATGTGGTGGGTCTAATCAAGAGAGCAAACCAAACAGTGTACCAATGATATATCAACCACACTTGTCGCGCGGTTGAGATTACCGATATGTCCCATGGCCACACCCAGTGCATCTGCAGGACCAGGGACCAATTGGGCATTTTGCCAATAGAGCACGTGTGGGGCTGAATCAGAGCTATCGTGCATCTGGTCTGAGGGATCCAGGGGGCCTTGGGTTTGAAATCAGAATGAAAAGACTTAGGATCTGCTACATTCATAACCTGGGCTGGGATTATGGTTTGGTTTGAGGCACAGGATGCGCAACAGCTCTGTGGTGGCCTTCGTGCACCCGTGCCACATGGATGATAGGACAAGGTAGAGTGGTCCAAGTCCACAGCGTGAGAAGAGGAAGCATTTCCTTCAGCATTATCTCCCAAAATCGGATGCTACATTTTGGATGGCACCGGCACGATACGGCAGCGAGGACACCAAGGTCGGTCTGCGGGAACATTCCAGCAGGCCCTGATGTGTGACTTCCATGGATGTGCTTCCACTGGTGTTTCAGTAGACAGAGAAGCTCTGGGAAGAACTGCTTTGATTGGGACATTCCCGTGGCACTACCAAGAACAAGCGCACTCTCAGTTTGCTGTTTTGGAAACACTCCAAAATGACATAGAGCAGAATGCAGAGCTGAGAACCTTTAGAATCCTCATTTCCACAAGAGGCCGTGTCCTGCGCACTTTCAGAATTGTGAGATTAGCGTAATCAAAATGAAGTTATGCTAATCGAAATAGTATGGGTTGTTCATCACAACAAATGCAACACCAGCATTTGGAGATATACCAGACAACACACATGAACAGAATATGGCATCAATGTCTAGGAGAAATTGTCCTCACAGAAATCCCTTGGAATTGTGTAGAGACAAGAGTCTAAAATTTTCACTTAACATAGCCCTAAAAATCTACATTAGATACCTGATATTACCTGACCAGTAGAGATGAAGAAGTACAGTAAAAGAAATAGGAAGTACCATTTTCAGTTCCAAAGATATTGAAGGCCCAAAAGATAAGCTTTCAAACAACTAGACTGCAAAACGCTATGCAGTCCAAATGTTGAAAATGGAGGTCAGGAAAACACTGAAGAACAAAAGGGTCTCAGAATCACAAAAGGCAGAATACCAGAAAAGGGGAAGAGAAAGTCTAAAGACGAGCCAAAACATATCAGAAAACTCAGTGAATGTGATAATATCAGGGCTAAAATTCAGTCCTTAGCAGACTAGATAATGCACAGGGACGCGTGAATGACTGTGAAGACAGGGGAACAGAAATCCCTCGGTCAGATTCGGACATAGGAAAGCAAGTGCAAAACAATGAAAATATTGCTGTTGTATCCTGGGTTAAGACAGGGCATGAAAGACTAGAATTCATAAGAGTCCCAGATGGAAAAGCAAGAGATAAAGAAATAAAATATGTCTGAAAATTTATCTGTAGAAATATCAGACTGAAACTTGTTGAAAGCCAAGAAAAAATCATCTATGCGAATTCAGGAATTACACAGCATCCAAAGGAGGTGGAATCCCAATAGACCAACAAGCAGCTGTATGATTCCAATCAACAAAGTTCACGAATATCACAGTGATTTAAAATGCACCTGGAGGAAACAACATAGTCACAAGGGAACCTCCAGAGGGGTTTCAGCTTATAACTCGGCAGCAATATTGCAGGACAGGGAGGAGTGCCAGGACACAGACCATATCCTGAATGGCCAAATGCTGCCACCTAGGGTAGCCTATGCCACATGACCACCATTTCTAATAACGGCAGAGCTAGAGCAATCCACAGACCGGCAAATCATAAAAGAATTCAGCAGTTCAAAACTTCTTCTAAAAGGAAGGTTGAGAATACTCCCCGGAATAGAAAAGCAGCAAGATGAAATGGAAAGAAGAAAACCATTATTGGAAATGCAAGAAGAGCATGAGTGGCAAAGAAGAAACAAGAAGAAGGCAAGGTGGACATCAAAACCTTAAAGATTGGAGAGGGAAGCAGGAAATCATAGGTGATTGGAAGCACTCTCTTAAGTGAATCAGCTTATTTGACTCTCTGTTTGAAGCGAAAGGAGAGATGCATGTCCTGACGTGTTTGCAAAACAAGCGAGAAGCAGACCAACAAAGAATCAAACCAACAAACATGCACCAAAATGGTACGGTTGGCTGACATATACCATGGGAAACATGATTATTCAAAAGAAAATACTCAAGGTGATGTCAAGGATCATTCAGCACGCATCGACCCAGTATTGCGGCTTGCATGTACTCAGCACACTTGTATTCGGAAATCAGAGGCGTGCATTCATATTCGTAAATATAGATTCATAAGAGCATATCGTGACCTCACCCAAATACCGATTTGGAATCCAATGGATTCCTAGTCCGTGATGTAGTCTTGTATGTCTTCCAACAGGACGAAGGAATGCCATATTCTACGCTACGTAGAGAAGAATTGTAAGAAGCCTATAACAAAGGCAAGTAGCTCTGCCAAAGTGTACTAAGAGCAAAAGAGATAGACAGTAAAGTGCACATTGGGGTTGGTTTAATTTCTTGGAAATTCAGCCCCCATGAAACCAATAGATCCATGTCCTGAGAGTGTGGGTTTTTCAGCAGAAATCATGCGACGCATATGTATTCCGGTTGTACGGATATTATAGGAACATAAGTCTCCTTTACTGGGTCTCTGTGTACTGTGAACTCTTAGAAAGTTTAAAGACGTGTGAAACCTTAAACTGAAAAGGGACACACTTCTCTCCATTGGTACTGTGCATACAGATCTGAACAAAGGAAAAGAGGGAAGAAGAAATGCCCATGGGACGCTAGTGGGCAGAACCACATTTACTTTAGGAACCTCTCGTTGGATGCAGCCCCTACCCCAACACTGACAAGATGCAGCAGCCATTGGGGATGGCAGTTACCGGTTGGATTCCAGGTGGAATGTTGGTGTGTTCCACGAGGCTTGTTGTGGCTGTTGGATCCTAGGTAACCGGGCCGAGTTCTGTGGGTGGATCAGTGTGATGGAGGGGCTGCAGGCCTCTGTGGAGCTTGGCTTAGGTGTTTGGTCCGGGAAGCTGTGTAAGTTCGAGATACTTCTGCTGCCCAAAGACCTGAGTTCACAGGTCAGTTTCCAGAACCTGAAAGGGCAGACAGTGGAAGATCTGCCTGTCATCAGCTTACTGGTGAGGCTCCGAGGTACTTTCAGACTTGCCCAGTCCTGGTGAAGTCGACTTTAGGGGAGTCACGAAGAGAAGCAGGCCGAAAAGCTGGCGGCACGAATTGAGGAGAGATGCGAACACATGGATGAGAGATGTTCTGCTACAATGGAGAATACTGGCGTGGAGACAGCTGTAGAGGATACCAGGCTCAAAAGACATTCAGGAGACATATTGAACCTCGCTGATACTGGCAGAAACATACGGAGTGCCAACGTGGACTTGAGGAAGTTCCTCAATTCTCTTCTCCAAGAACGGGTCCAAGGTCCCTGACGTGTGCAAGAGAAGAGATGGCAGAGATGATCAATACGCTCCTGTTCTTGGAAGAGGTCGTGAGAATCCACACGTCCCAAGGGGCCTTCCCAAGCCATTCAGACCAAAATTCACCAAGCCCAGGTAAGCCTTTTCCCAGGTTTGGGCCTAGCTAGCAAGCACTTGCCCTTACCTCCCCTCCACTCACGCATCCATTTTGAAGGTTCAGTACCTGAGCGGCAATGAAGCCATTAGGAGAAGGGCAAGTCCCTCCTAGAATCAGAGTTCCTCAAGCTTCACACTCTGTGAACAACAGTGAAATCCTTAAAGGTCAAATAGTCTTGGCTGAAATAGATAGGAATTGAATACTTAGCTCACACCTAGAAACGATGGCCTTCCGCTAGATTCAGCAAATGATGTGTTTATGTCTTCCCTGGGGTGAAGGGAGTGTGGTAAGTGAGGGGAATCTTTGACTGAACTTGAATATGTATTAGGCCTCAGTTTTTCAAGACAGTATAGGTAAATAGTACAAGTCAGAAAGTGAAGTGTACTGTAAAAGTCGCCAATGACATTAAAGACACAGCTTATGTGGATCGTCTTTCACTTGAATCAAGCCCCCAGGGGCACTATATCATGTGGGTGCAGACTTGGTTGCGTTAAATGTCTTTACCCATCATGATCGGAAGATTAACTGTTCTCATCACTGATAGAAGAACACCTGGTTCTCCATAGACAAGCATAACTGCAGCAGGGTTCTCCTAGCTATAATGCCTCTAGGTGCTTTTGGATTCAAACCTAAATGTATATATTTGGTTTGTTTCCTCTTGTATTTTCCTAGAGAGGGATGTTACCCCTTGAAATGCCAACATTGGCCAGTAGGTGACAAATAGGACTAAAGGGCACCACATGACCAAGTGTATCCAAGGTTGGGGGTTATTTCATGTTTCCAATAGTTATTTCATGGTTCCTGTTGGTCTCGGAGGCTTCAACCGTAAAGAGCTGACATGACCCCTTTAACAGTTTGGACTGCTAGTTAGCATTCTATCTGTCTAGGTTTTCCGAAGAGCTGACAAAATGTTACCAAAATTGACAAGTCTGGCTTCTAGGTCGATTTAGTGTGTTTCAAAAATAACTTCATTTTCGTATAACTCCAAAAACATGGAAATTAATTCTGTTAAAATTCTTAAAGACTGCAAATGAGATATCAACACAATGTCAAAACAGGTTTCTTTGGACAACCCCTCCCACCACGGCTGTATAGAAACCAAGAGCTAAGCAAATATCACATTTCTGTGAAATGTATCTGGATAGTGTTGATTCATCGATGCCCAGTTGGCAGAGAAGAAGTGCAACCTGCACTCACGCGCTCCCTTGTACAGAGAAATGTAAAACTCCACTCACCCAGCCTTTGGCACAGGACCCTTGCTGAAGAGAGGTCTGTTACTTCCAAAGACAGGATGAGGCCTCAGGACACCTGGAAGCAGGAGAAGGCAAAGCAGGGAATGGAAACCAGTGCAGGGTCTGACCAAAAAGGGTGAAACCCTGTTTAACTTGGACGCACCCTCTCAACGGGACAGGAGACATGAGATTGAAGGTGATGTGCTGAGATTTACAAGAGTGCACAGCAGATGCTTGGCTGACAGAACTCAAAGAAACCAGCGCAAAATATCCCCACAGTTGATTCTGAGACCAAGATCCGTGATGCCAAATTACAGTTAGCAGGGGCATCGGTAAGTGAGGTATAGGGCTACGGTTGATGGCATACGCTGAGTCTCAGTAATCTGGAGTGTGTGGTGGGATGTGGTGGGTCTAAACAAGAGAGCAAACCGAACAGTGTACCAATGATAAATCAACCACACTTGTCGCGCGGTTGAGATTACCGATATGTCCCATGGCCACACCCAGTGCATCTGCAGGACCAGGGACCAATTGGGCATTTTGCCAATAGAGCACGTGTGGGGCTGAATCAGAGCTATCGTGCATCTGGTCTGAGGGATCCAGGGGGCCTTGGGTTTGAAATCAGAATTAAAAGCCTTAGGATCTGCTACATTCATAACCTGGGCTGGGATTATGGTTTGGTTTGAGGCACAGGATGCGCAACAGCTCTGTGGTGGCCTTCGTGCACCCGTGCCACAAGGATGATAGGACAAGGTAGAGTGGTCCAAGTCCACAGCGTGAGAAGAGGAAGCATTTCCTTCAGCACTATCTCCCAAAATCGGATGCTACATTTTGGATGGCACCGGCATGGTACGGCAGCGAGGACACCAAGGTCAGTCTGCGGGATCATTCCAGCAGGCCCTGATTTGTGACATCCATGGATGTGCTTCCACTGGTGTTTCAGTAGACAGAGAAGCTCTGGGAAGAACTGCTTTCATTGGGACATTCCCGTGGCACTACAAAGCACAAGCGCACTCTCAGTTTGCTGTTTTGGAAACACTCCAAAATGACATAGAGCAGAATGCAGAGCTGAGAACCTTTAGAATCCTCATTTCCACAAGAGGCCGTGTCCTGCGCACTTTCAGAATTGTGAGATAAGCGTAATCAAAATGAAGTTATGCTAATCGAAATATTATGGGTTGTTCATCACAACAAATGCAACAACAGCAATTGGAGATATACCAGACAACACACAGGAACAAAATATGGCATCAATGTCTAGGAGAAATTGTCCTCACAGAAATCCCTTGGAATTGTGTAGAGACAAGAGTCTAAAATTTTCACGTAACATAGCCCTAAAAATCTACATTAGATACCTGATATTACCTGACCAGTAGAGATGAAGAAGTACAGTAAAAGAAATAGGAAGTACCATTTTCAGTTCCAAAGATATTGAAGGCCCAAAAGATAAGCTTTCAAACAACTAGACTGCAAAACGCTATGCAGTCCAAGTGTTGAAAATGGAGGTCAGGAAAACACTGAAGAACAAAAGGGTCTCAGAATCACAAAAGGCAGAATACCAGAAAAGGGGAAGAGAAAGTCTAAAGTCGAGCCAAAAGATATCAGAAAACTCAGTGGATGTGATAATATCAGGGCTAAAATTCAGTCCTTAGCAGACTAGATAATGCAGAGGGACGCGTGAATGACTGTGAAGACAGGGGAACAGAAATCCCTCGGTCAGATTCGGACATAGGAAAGCAAGTGCAAAACAATGAAAATGTTGCTGTTGTATCCTGGGTTAAGACAGGGCATTAAGACTAGAATTCATAAGAGTCCCAGATGGAAAAGCAAGAGATAAAAAATAAAATATGTCTGAAAATTTATCTGTAGAAATATCAGACTGAAACTTGTTGAAAGCCAAGAAAAAATCATCTATGAGAATTCAGGGATTACACAGCATCCAAAGGAGGTGGAATCCCAATAGACCTACAAGCAGATGTATGATTCCAATCAACAAAGTTCACGAATATCACAGTGATTTAAAATGCACCTGGAGGAAACAACATAGTCACAAGGGAACCTCCAGAGGGGTTTCAGCTTATAACTCGGCAGAAATATTGCAGGACAGGGAGGAGTGCCAGGACACAGACCATATCCTGAATGGCCAAATGCTGCCACCTAGGGTAGCCTATGCCACATGACCACCATTTCTAATAACGGCAGAGCTAGAGCAATCCACAGACTGGCAAATCATAAAAGAATTCAGCAGTTCAAAACTTCTTCTAAAAGGAAGGTTGAGAATACTCCCCAGAATTGGAAAGCAGCAAGATGAAATGGAAAGAAGAAAACCATTATTGGAAATGCAAGAAGAGCATGAGTGGCAAAGAAGAAACAAGAAGAAGGCAAGGAGGACATCAAAACCTTAAAGATTGGAGAGGGAAGCAGGAAATCATAGGTGATTGGAAGCACTCTCTTAAGTGAATCAGCTTATTTGACTCTCTGTTTGAAGCGAAAGGAGAGATGCATGTCCTGACGTGTTTGCAAAACAAGCGAGAAGCAGACCAACAAAGAATCAAACCAACAAACATGCACCAAAATGGTACGGTTGGCTGACATATACCATGGGAAACATAATTATTCAAAAGAAAATACTCAAGGTGATGTGAAGGATCATTCAGCACGCATCGACCCAGTGTTGCGGCTTGCATGTACTCAGCACACTTGTATTCGGAAATCAGAGGCGTGCATTCATATTCGTAAATATAGATTCATAAGAGCATATCGTGACTTCACCCAAATGCCGATTTGGAATCCACTGGATTCCTAGTCCGTGATGTAGTCTTGTATGTCTTCCAACAGGATGAAGGAATGCCATATTTTATGCTACGTAGAGAAGAATTGTAAGAAGCCTATAACAAAGGCAAGTAGCTCTGCCAAAGTGTACTAAGAGCAAAAGAGACAGACAGTAAAGTGCACATTGGGGTTGGTTTCATTTCTTGGAAATTCAGCCCCCATGAAACCAATTGATCCATGTCCTGAGAGTGTGGGTTTTTCAACAGAAATCATGCGACGCATATGTATTCCGGTTGTACGGATATTATAGGAACATAAGTCTCCTTTACTGGGTCTCTGTGTACTGTGAACTCTTAGAAAGTTTATAGACGTGTGAAACCTTCAACTGAAAAGGGACACAATTCTCTCCATTGGTACTGTGCATACAGATCTGAACAAAGGGAAAGAGGGAAGAAGAAAGTCCCATGGGACGCTAGTGGGCAGAACCACATTTACTTTAGGAACCTCTCGTCGGATGCAGCCCCTCCCCGAACACTGACAAGATGCAGCAGCCATTGGGGTTGGCAGTTACCGGTTGGATTCCAGGTGGAATGTTGGTGTGTTCCACGAGGCTTGTTGTGGCTGTTGGATCCTAGGTAACCGGGCCGAGTTCTGTGGGTGGATCAGTGTGATGGAGGGGCTGCAGGCCTCTGTGGAGCTTGGCTTAGGTGTTTGGTCCGGGAAGCTGTGTAAGTTCGAGATACTTCTGCTGCCCAAAGACCTGTGTTCACAGGTCAGTTTCCAGAACCTTAAAGGGCAGACAGTGGAAGATCTGCCTGTCATCAGCTTATTGGTGAGGCTCCGAGGTACTTTCAGACTTGCCCAGTCCTGGTGAAGTCGACTTTAGGGGAGTCACGAAGAGAAGCTGGCGGAAAAGCTGGCGGCACGGATTGAGGAGAGATGCGAACACATGGATGAGAGATGTTCTGCTACAATGGAGAATACTGGCGTGGAGACAGCTGTAGAGGATACCAGGCTCAAAAGACATTCAGGAGACATATTGAACCTCGCTGATACTGGCAGAAACATACGGAGTGCCAACGTGGACTTGAGGAAGTTCCTCAATTCTCTTCTCCAAGAACGGGTCCAAGGTCCCTGACGTGTGCAAGAGAAGAGATGGCAGAGATGATCAAAACGCTCCTGTTCTTGGAAGAGGTCGTGAGAATCCACACGTCCCAAGGGGCCTTCCCAAGCCATTCAGACCAAAATTCACCAAGCCCAGGTAAGCCTTTTCCCAGGTTTGGGCCTAGCTAGCAAGCACTTGCCCTTCCCTCCCCTCCACTCACGCATCCATTTTGAAGGTTCAGTACCTGAGCGGCAATGAAGCCATTAGGAGAAGGGCAAGTCCCTCCTAGAATCAGAGTTCCTCCAGCTTCACACTCTGTGAACAACAGTGAACTCCTTAAAGGTCAAATAGTCTCGGCTGAAATAGATAGGAATTGAATAGTTAGCTCACACCTAGAAACGATGGCCTTCCGCTAGATTCAGCATATGTTGTGTTTATGTCTTCCCTGGGGTGAAGGGAGTGTGGTAAGTGAGGGGAATCTTTGACTGAACTTGAATCTGTATTAGGCCTCAGTTTTTCAAGACAGTATAGGTAAATAGTACAAGTCAGAAAGTGAAGTGTACTGTAAAAGTCGCCAATGACATTAAAGACACAGCTTATGTGGATCGTCTTTCACTTGAGTCAAACCCCCAGGGGCACTATATCATGTGGGTGCAGACTTGGTTGCGTTAAATGGCTTTACCCATCATGATCGTAAGATTAACTGTTCTCATCACTGATAGAAGAACACCTGGTTCTCCATAGACAAGCATAAGTGCAGCAGGGTTCTCCTAGCTATAATGCCTCTAGGTGCTTTTGGATTCAAACCTAAATGTATATATTTGGTTTGTTTCCTCTTGTATTTTCCTAGAGAGCGATGTTACCCCTTGAAATGCCAACATTGGCCAGTAGGTGACAAATAGGACTAAAGGGCACTACATGCCCAAGTGTATCCAAGGTTGGGGGTTATTTCATGTTTCCAATAGTTATTTCATGGTTCCTGTTGGTCTCGGAGGCTTCAACCGTAAAGAGCTGACATGACCCCTTTAACAGTTTGGACTGCTAGTTAGCATTCTATCTGTCTAGGTTTTCCGAAGTGCTGACAAAATGTTACCAAAATTGACAAGTCTGGCTTCTAGGTCGATTTAGTGTGTTTCAAAAATAACTTCATTTTCGTATAACTCCAAAAACATGGAAATTAATTCTGTTAAAATTCTTAAAGACTGCAAATGAGATATCAACACAATGTCAAAACAGGTTTCTTTGGACAACCCCTCCCACCACGGCTGTATAGAAACCAAGAGCTAAGCAAATATCACATTTCTGTGAAATGTATCTGGATAGTGTTGATTCATCGATGCCCAGTTGGCAGAGAAGAAGTGCAACCTGCACTCACGCGCTCCCTTGTACAGAGAAATGTAAAACTCCACTCACCCAGCCTTTGGCACAGGACACTTGCTGAAGAGAGGTCTGTTACTTCCAAAGACAGGATGAGGCCTCAGGACACCTGGAAGCAGGAGAAGGCAAAGCAGGGAATGGAAACCAGTGCAGGGTCTGACCAAAAAGGGTGAAACCCTGTTTAACTTGGACGCACCCTCTCAACGGGACAGGAGACATGAGATTGAAGGTGATGTGCTGAGATTTACAAGAGTGCACAGCAGATGCTTGGCTGACAGAACTCAAAGAAACCAGCGCAAAATATCCCCACAGTTGATTCTGAGACCAAGATCCGTGATGCCAAATTACAGTTAGCAGGGGCATCGGTAAGTGAGGTATAGGGCTACGGTTGATGGCATACGCTGAGTCTCAGTAATCTGGAGTGTGTGGTGGGATGTGGTGGGTCTAAACAAGAGAGCAAACCGAACAGTGTACCAATGATAAATCAACCACACTTGTCGCGCGGTTGAGATTACCGATATGTCCCATGGCCACACCCAGTGCATCTGCAGGACCAGGGACCAATTGGGCATTTTGCCAATAGAGCACGTGTGGGGCTGAATCAGAGCTATCGTTCATCTGGTCTGAGGGATCCAGGGGGCCTTGGGTTTGAAATCAGAATTAAAAGCCTTAGGATCTGCTACATTCATAACCTGGGCTGGGATTATGGTTTGGTTTGAGGCACAGGATGCGCAACAGCTCTGTGGTGGCCTTCGTGCACCCGTGCCACAAGGATGATAGGACAAGGTAGAGTGGTCCAAGTCCACAGCGTGAGAAGAGGAAGCATTTCCTTCAGCACTATCTCCCAAAATCGGATGCTACATTTTGGATGGCACCGGCATGGTACGGCAGCGAGGACACCAAGGTCAGTCTGCGGGATCATTCCAGCAGGCCCTGATTTGTGACATCCATGGATGTGCTTCCACTGGTGTTTCAGTAGACAGAGAAGCTCTGGGAAGAACTGCTTTCATTGGGACATTCCCGTGGCACTACAAAGCACAAGCGCACTCTCAGTTTGCTGTTTTGGAAACACTCCAAAATGACATAGAGCAGAATGCAGAGCTGAGAACCTTTAGAATCCTCATTTCCACAAGAGGCCGTGTCCTGCGCACTTTCAGAATTGTGAGATAAGCGTAATCAAAATGAAGTTATGCTAATCGAAATATTATGGGTTGTTCATCACAACAAATGCAACAACAGCAATTGGAGATATACCAGACAACACACAGGAACAAAATATGGCATCAATGTCTAGGAGAAATTGTCCTCACAGAAATCCCTTGGAATTGTGTAGAGACAAGAGTCTAAAATTTTCACGTAACATAGCCCTAAAAATCTACATTAGATACCTGATATTACCTGACCAGTAGAGATGAAGAAGTACAGTAAAAGAAATAGGAAGTACCATTTTCAGTTCCAAAGATATTGAAGGCCCAAAAGATAAGCTTTCAAACAACTAGACTGCAAAACGCTATGCAGTCCAAGTGTTGAAAATGGAGGTCAGGAAAACACTGAAGAACAAAAGGGTCTCAGAATCACAAAAGGCAGAATACCAGAAAAGGGGAAGAGAAAGTCTAAAGTCGAGCCAAAAGATATCAGAAAACTCAGTGGATGTGATAATATCAGGGCTAAAATTCAGTCCTTAGCAGACTAGATAATGCAGAGGGACGCGTGAATGACTGTGAAGACAGGGGAACAGAAATCCCTCGGTCAGATTCGGACATAGGAAAGCAAGTGCAAAACAATGAAAATGTTGCTGTTGTATCCTGGGTTAAGACAGGGCATGAAAGACTAGAATTCATAAGAGTCCCAGATGGAAAAGCAAGAGATAAAAAATAAAATATGTCTGAAAATTTATCTGTAGAAATATCAGACTGAAACTTGTTGAAAGCCAAGAAAAAATCATCTATGAGAATTCAGGGATTACACAGCATCCAAAGGAGGTGGAATCCCAATAGACCTACAAGCAGATGTATGATTCCAATCAACAAAGTTCACGAATATCACAGTGATTTAAAATGCACCTGGAGGAAACAACATAGTCACAAGGGAACCTCCAGAGGGGTTTCAGCTTATAACTCGGCAGCAATATTGCAGGACAGGGAGGAGTGCCAGGACACAGACCATATCCTGAATGGCCAAATGCTGCCACCTAGGGTAGCCTATGCCACATGACCACCATTTCTAATAACGGCAGAGCTAGAGCAATCCACAGACTGGCAAATCATAAAAGAATTCAGCAGTTCAAAACTTCTTCTAAATGGAAGGTTGAGAATACTCCCCGGAATTGGAAAGCAGCAAGATGAAATGGAAAGAAGAAAACCATTATTGGAAATGCAAGAAGAGCATGAGTGGCAAAGAAGAAACAAGAAGAAGGCAAGGAGGACATCAAAACCTTAAAGATTGGAGAGGGAAGCAGGAAATCATAGGTGATTGGAAGCACTCTCTTAAGTGAATCAGCTTATTTGACTCTCTGTTTGAAGCGAAAGGAGAGATGCATGTCCTGACGTGTTTGCAAAACAAGCGAGAAGCAGACCAACAAAGAATCAAACCAACAAACATGCACCAAAATGGTACGGTTGGCTGACATATACCATGGGAAACATAATTATTCAAAAGAAAATACTCAAGGTGATGTGAAGGATCATTCAGCACGCATCGACCCAGTGTTGCGGCTTGCATGTACTCAGCACACTTGTATTCGGAAATCAGAGGCGTGCATTCATATTCGTAAATATAGATTCATAAGAGCATATCGTGACTTCACCCAAATGCCGATTTGGAATCCACTGGATTCCTAGTCCGTGATGTAGTCTTGTATGTCTTCCAACAGGATGAAGGAATGCCATATTTTATGCTATGTAGAGAAGAATTGTAAGAAGCCTATAACAAAGGCAAGTAGCTCTGCCAAAGTGTACTAAGAGCAAAAGAGACAGACAGTAAAGTGCACATTGGGGTTGGTTTCATTTCTTGGAAATTCAGCCCCCATGAAACCAATTGATCCATGTCCTGAGAGTGTGGGTTTTTCAACAGAAATCATGCGACGCATATGTATTCCGGTTGTACGGATATTATAGGAACATAAGTCTCCTTTACTGGGTCTCTGTGTACTGTGAACTCTTAGAAAGTTTATAGACGTGTGAAACCTTCAACTGAAAAGGGACACAATTCTCTCCATTGGTACTGTGCATACAGATCTGAACAAAGGGAAAGAGGGAAGAAGAAAGTCCCATGGGACGCTAGTGGGCAGAACCACATTTACTTTAGGAACCTCTCGTCGGATGCAGCCCCTCCCCGAACACTGACAAGATGCAGCAGCCATTGGGGTTGGCAGTTACCGGTTGGATTCCAGGTGGAATGTTGGTGTGTTCCACGAGGCTTGTTGTGGCTGTTGGATCCTAGGTAACCGGGCCGAGTTCTGTGGGTGGATCAGTGTGATGGAGGGGCTGCAGGCCTCTGTGGAGCTTGGCTTAGGTGTTTGGTCCGGGAAGCTGTGTAAGTTCGAGATACTTCTGCTGCCCAAAGACCTGTGTTCACAGGTCAGTTTCCAGAACCTTAAAGGGCAGACAGTGGAAGATCTGCCTGTCATCAGCTTATTGGTGAGGCTCCGAGGTACTTTCAGACTTGCCCAGTCCTGGTGAAGTCGACTTTAGGGGAGTCACGAAGAGAAGCTGGCGGAAAAGCTGGCGGCACGGATTGAGGAGAGATGCGAACACATGGATGAGAGATGTTCTGCTACAATGGAGAATACTGGCGTGGAGACAGCTGTAGAGGATACCAGGCTCAAAAGACATTCAGGAGACATATTGAACCTCGCTGATACTGGCAGAAACATACGGAGTGCCAACGTGGACTTGAGGAAGTTCCTCAATTCTCTTCTCCAAGAACGGGTCCAAGGTCCCTGACGTGTGCAAGAGAAGAGATGGCAGAGATGATCAAAACGCTCCTGTTCTTGGAAGAGGTCGTGAGAATCCACACGTCCCAAGGGGCCTTCCCAAGCCATTCAGACCAAAATTCACCAAGCCCAGGTAAGCCTTTTCCCAGGTTTGGGCCTAGCTAGCAAGCACTTGCCCTTCCCTCCCCTCCACTCACGCATCCATTTTGAAGGTTCAGTACCTGAGCGGCAATGAAGCCATTAGGAGAAGGGCAAGTCCCTCCTAGAATCAGAGTTCCTCCAGCTTCACACTCTGTGAACAACAGTGAACTCCTTAAAGGTCAAATAGTCTCGGCTGAAATAGATAGGAATTGAATAGTTAGCTCACACCTAGAAACGATGGCCTTCCGCTAGATTCAGCATATGTTGTGTTTATGTCTTCCCTGGGGTGAAGGGAGTGTGGTAAGTGAGGGGAATCTTTGACTGAACTTGAATCTGTATTAGGCCTCAGTTTTTCAAGACAGTATAGGTAAATAGTACAAGTCAGAAAGTGAAGTGTACTGTAAAAGTCGCCAATGACATTAAAGACACAGCTTATGTGGATCGTCTTTCACTTGAGTCAAACCCCCAGGGGCACTATATCATGTGGGTGCAGACTTGGTTGCGTTAAATGGCTTTACCCATCATGATCGTAAGATTAACTGTTCTCATCACTGATAGAAGAACACCTGGTTCTCCATAGACAAGCATAACTGCAGCAGGGTTCTCCTAGCTATAATGCCTCTAGGTGCTTTTGGATTCAAACCTAAATGTATATATTTGGTTTGTTTCCTCTTGTATTTTCCTAGAGAGCGATGTTACCCCTTGAAATGCCAACATTGGCCAGTAGGTGACAAATAGGACTAAAGGGCACTACATGCCCAAGTGTATCCAAGGTTGGGGGTTATTTCATGTTTCCAATAGTTATTTCATGGTTCCTGTTGGTCTCGGAGGCTTCAACCGTAAAGAGCTGACATGACCCCTTTAACAGTTTGGACTGTTAGTTTGCATTCTATCTGTCTAGGTTTTCCGTAGAGCTGACAAAATGTTACCAAAATTGACAAGTCTGGCTTCTAGGTCGATTTAGTGTGTTTCAAAAAATAACTACATTTTCGTATAACTCCCAAAACATGGAAATGAATTCTGTTAAAATTCTTAAAGACTGCAAATGAGATATCAACACAATGTCAAAACAGGTTTCTTTGGACAACCCCTCCCACCACGGCTGTATAGAAACCAAGAGCTAAGCAAATATCACATTTCTGTGAAATGTATCTGGATAGTGTTGATTCATCGATGCCCAGTTGGCAGAGAAGAAGTGCAACCTGCACTCACGCGCTCCCTTGTACAGAGAAATGTAAAACTCCACTCACCCAGCCTTTGGCACAGGACACTTGCCGAAGAGAGCTCTGTTACTTCCAAAGACAGGATGAGGCCTCAGGACACCTGGAAGCAGGAGAAGGCAAAGCAGGGAATGGAAACCAGTGCAGGGTCTGACCAACAAGGGTGAAACCCTGTTTAACTTCGACGCACCCTCTCAACGGGACAGGAGACATGAGATTGAAGGTGATGTGCTGAGATTTACAAGAGTGCACAGCAGATGCTTGGCTGACAGAACTCAAAGAAACCAGCGCAAAATATCCCCACAGTTGATTCTGAGACCAAGATCCTTGATGCCAAATTACAGTTAGCAGGGGCATCGGTAAGTGAGGTATAGGGCTACGGTTGATGGCATACGCTGAGTCTCAGGGATCTGGAGTGCGTTGTGGGATGTGGTGGGTCTAATCAAGAGAGCAAACCGAACAGTGTACCAATGATAAATCAACCACACTTGTCGCGCGGTTGAGATTACCGATATATCCCATGGCCACACCCAGTGCATCTGCAGGACCAGGGACCAATTGGGCATTTTGACAATAGAGCACGTGTGGGGCTGAATCAGAGCTATCGTGCATCTGGTCTGAGGGATCCAGGGGGCCTTGGGATTGAAATCAGAATGAAAAGCCTTAGGATCTGCTACATTCATAACCTGGGCTGGGATTATGGTTTGGTTTGAGGCACAGGATGCGCAACAGCTCTGTGGTGGCCTTCGTGCACCCGTGCCACAAGGATGATAGGACAAGGTAGAGTGGTCCAAGTCCACAGCGTGAGAAGAGGAAGCATTTCCTTCAGCACTCTCTCCCAAAATCGGATGCTACATTTTGGATGGCACCGGCACGGTACGGCAGCGAGGACACCAAGGTCGATCTGCGGGATCATTCCAGCAGGCCCTGATTTGTGACATCCATGGATGTGCTTCCACTGGTTTTTCAGTAGACAGAGAAGCTCTGGGAAGAACTGCTTTCATTGGGACATGCCCGTGGCACTACAAAGCACAAGCGCACTCTCAGTTTGCTGTTTTGGAAACACTCCAAAATGACATAGAGCAGAATGCAGAGCTGAGAACTTTAGAATCCTCATTTCCACAAGAGGCCGTGTCCTGCGCACTTTCAGAATTGTGAGATAAGCGTAATCAAAATGAAGTTATGCTAATCGAAATAGTATGGGTTGTTCATCACAACAAATGCAACACCAGGCATTGGAGATATACCAGACAACACACACAGGAACAGAATATGGCATCAATGTCTAGGAGAAATTGTCCTCACAGAAATCCCTTGGAATTGCGTAGAGACAAGAGTCTAAAATTTTCACTTAACATAGCCCTAAAAATCTACATTAGATACCTGATATTACCTGACCAGTAGAGATGAAGAAGTACAGTAAAAGAAATAGGAAGTACCATTTTCAGTTCCAAAGATATTGAAGGCCCAAAAGATAAGCTTTCAAGCAACTAGACTGCAAAACGCTATGCAGTCCAAGTGTTGAAAATGGAGGTCAGGAAAACACTGAAGAACAAAAGGGTCTCAGAATCACAAAAGGCAGAATACCAGAAAAGGGGAAGAGAAAGTCTAAAGACGAGCCAAAAGATACCAGAAAACTCAGTGGATGTGATAATATCAGGGCTAAAATTCAGTCCTTAGCAGACTAGATAATGCAGAGGGACGCGTGAATGACTGTGAAGACAGGGGAACAGAAATCCCTCGGTCAGATTCGGACATAGGAAAGCAAGTGCAAAACAATGAAAATATTGCTGTTGTATCCTGGGTTAAGACAGGGCATGAAAGACTAGAATTCATAAGAGTCCCAGATGGAAAAGCAAGAGATAAAGAAATAAAATATGTCTGAAAATTTATCTGTAGAAATATCAGACTGAAACTTGTTGAAAGCCAAGACAAAATCATCTATGCGAATTCAGGAATTACACAGCATCCAAAGGAGGTGGAATCCCAATAGACCTACAAGCAGCTGTATGATTCCAATCAACAAAGTTCACGAATATCACAGTGATTTAAAATGCACCTGGAGGAAACAACATAGTCACAAGGGAACCTCCAGAGGGGTTTCAGCTTATAACTCGGCAGCAATATTGCAGGACAGGGAGGAGTGCCAGGACACAGACCATATCCTGAATGGCCAAATGCTGCCACCTAGGGTAGCCTATGCCACATGACCACCATTTCTATTAACGGCAGAGCTAGAGCAATCCACAGACTGGCAAATCATAAAAGAATTCAGCAGTTCAAAATTTCTTCTAAAAGGAAGGTTGAGAATACTCCCCGGAATAGAAAAGCAGCAAGATGAAATGGAAAGAAGAAAACCATTATTGGAAATGCAAGAAGAGCATGAGTGGCAAAGAAGAAACAAGAAGAAGGCAAGGAGGACATCAAAACCTTAAAGATTGGAGAGGGAAGCAGGAAATCATAGGTGATTGGAAGCACTCTCTTAAGTGAATCAGCTTATTTGACTCTCTGTTTGAAGCGAAAGGAGAGATGCATGTCCTGACGTGTTTGCAAAACAAGCGAGAAGCAGACCAACAAAGAATCAAACCAAGAAACATGCACCAAAATGGTACGGTTGGCTGACATATACCATGGGAAACATGATTATTCAAAAGAAAATACTCAAGGTGATGTCAAGGATCATTCAGCACGCATCGACCCAGTATTGCGGCTTGCATGTACTCAGCACACTTGTATTCGGAAATCAGAGGCGTGCATTCATATTCGTAAATATAGATTCATAAGAGCATATCGTGACCTCACCCAAATGCCGATTTGGAATCCACTGGATTCCTAGTCCGTGATGTAGTCTTGTATGTCTTCCAACAGGATGAAGGAATGCCATATTCTACGTTACGTAGAGAAGAATTGTAAGAAGCCTATAACAAAGGCAAGTAGCTCTGCCAAAGTGTACTAAGAGCAAAAGAGTCAGACAGTAAAGTGCACATTGGGGTTGGTTTCATTTCTTGGAAATTCAGCCCCCATGAAACCAATAGATCCATGTCCTGAGAGTGTGGGTTTTTCAGCAGAAATCATGCGACGCATATGTATTCCGGTTGTACGGATATTATAGGAACATAAGTCTCCTTTACTGGGTCTCTGTGTACTGTGAACTCTTAGAAAGTTTAAAGACGTGTGAAACCTTCAACTGAAAAGGGACACACTTCTCTCCATTGGTACTGTGCATACAGATCTGAACAAAAGGAAAGAGGGAAGAAGAAAGCCCCATGGGATGCTAGTGGGCAGAACCACATTTACTTTAGGAACCTCTCATCGGATGCAGCCCCTCCCCCAACACTGACAATATGCAGCAGCCATTGGGGATGGCAGTTACCGGTTGGATTCCAGGTGGAATGTTGGTGTGTTCCACGAGGCTTGTTGTGGCTGTTGGATCCTATGTAACCGGGCCGAGTTCTGTGGGTGGATCAGTGTGATGGAGGGGCTGCAGTCCTCTGTGGAGCTTGGCTTAAGTGTTTGGTCCGGGAAGCTGTGTAAGTTCGAGATACTTCTGCTGCCCAAAGACCTGAGTTCACAGGTCAGTTTCCAGAACCTGAAAGGGCAGACAGTGGAAGATCTGCCTGTCATCAGCTTACTGGTGAGGCTCCGAGTTACTTTCAGACTTGCCCAGTCCTGGTGAAGTCGACTTTAGGGGAGTCACGAAGAGAAGCTGGCCGAAAAGCTGGCTGCACGGATTGAGGAGAGATGCGAACACATAGAAGAGAGATGTTCTGCTACAATGGAGAATACTGGCGTGGAGACAGCTGTAGAGGATTCCAGGCTCAAAAGACATTCAGGAGACATATTGAAACTCACTGATACTGGCAGAAACATACGGAGTGCCAACGTGGACTTGAGGAAGTTCCTCAATTCTCTTCTCCAAGAACGGGTCCAAGGTCCCTGACGTGTGCAAGAGAAGAGATGGCAGAGATGATCAAAACGGTCCTGTTCTTGGAAGAGGTCGTGAGAATCCACACGTCCCAAGGGGCCTTCCCAAGCCATTCAGACCAAAATTCACCAAGCCCAGGTAAGCCTTTTCCCAGGTTTGGGCCTAGCTAGCAAGCACTTGCCCTTCCCTCCCCTCCACTCACGCATCCATTTTGAAGGTTCAGTACCTGAGCGGCAATGAAGCCATTAGGAGAAGGGCAAGT
This sequence comes from Vicugna pacos, assembly GCF_048564905.1. Lineage (NCBI taxonomy): Eukaryota > Metazoa > Chordata > Mammalia > Artiodactyla > Camelidae > Vicugna > Vicugna pacos. The sequence continues at coordinate 4,884,250 of NW_027328741.1, forward strand.
CCCTCCTAGAATCAGAGTTCCTCCAGCTTCACACTCTGTGAACAACAGTGAAATCCTTAAAGGTCAAATAGTCTTGGCTGAAATATATAGGAATTGAATACTTAGCTCACACCTAGAAACGATGGCCTTCCGCTAGATTCAGCAAATGTTGTGTTTATGTCTTCCCTGGGGTGAAGGGAGTGTGGTAAGTGAGGGGAATCTTTGACTGAACTTGAATCTGTATTAGGCCTCAGTTTTTCAAGACAGTATAGGTAAATAGTACAAGTCAGAAAGTGAAGTGTACTGTAAAAGTCGCCAATGACATTAAAGACACAGCATATGTGGATCGTCTTTCACTTGAGTCAAGCCCCCGGGGGCACTTTATCATGTGGGTGCAGACTTGGTTGCGTTAAATGGCTTTACCCAACATGATCGGAAGATTAACTGTTCTCATCACTGATAGAAGAACACCTGGTTCTCCATAGACAAGCATAACTGCAGCAGGGTTCTCCTAGCTATAATGCCTCTAGGTGCTTTTGGATTCAAACCTAAATGTATATATTTGGTTTGTTTCCTCTTGTATTTTCCTAGAGAGGGATGTTACCCCTTGAAATGCCAACATTGGCCAGTAGGTGACAAATAGGACTAAAGGGCACCACATGACCAAGTGTATCCAAGGTTGGGGGTTATTTCATGTTTCCAATAGTTATTTCATGGTTCCTGTTGGTCTCGGAGGCTTCAACCGTAAAGAGCTGACATGACCCCTTTAACAGTTTGGACTGCTAGTTTGCATTCTATCTGTCAAGGTTTTCCGCAGAGCTGACAAAATGTTACCAAAATTGACAAGTCTGGCTTCTTGGTCGATTTAGTGTGTTTCAAAAAATAACTTCATTTTCGTATAACTCCCAAAACATGGAAATGAATTCTGTTAAAATTCTTAAAGACTGCAAATGAGATATCAACACAATGTCAAAACAGTTTTCTTTGGACAACCCCTCCCACCACGGCTGTATAGAAACCAAGAGCTAAGCAAATATCACATTTCTGTGAAATGTATCTGGATAGTGTTGATTCATCGATGCCCAGTTGGCAGAGAAGAAGTGCAACCTGCACTCACGCGCTCCCTTGTACAGAGAAATGTAAAACTCCACTCACCCAGCCTTTGGCACAGGACACTTGCCGAAGAGAGGTCTGTTACTTCCAAAGACAGGATGAGGCCTCAGGACACCTGGAAGCAGGAGAAGGCAAAGCAGGGAATGGAAACCAGTGCAGGGTCTGACCAACAAGGGTGAAACCCTGTTTAACTTGGACGCACCCTCTCAAGCGGACAGGAGGCATGAGATTGAAGGTGATGTGCTGAGATTTACAAGAGTGCACAGCAGATGCTTGGCTGACATAACTCAAAGAAACCAGCGCAAAATATCCCCACAGTTGATTCTGAGACCAAGATCCGTGATGCCAAATTAGAGTTAGCAGGGGCATCGGTAAGTGAGGTATAGGGCTACGGTTGATGGCATACGCTGAGTCTCAGGGATCTGGAGTGCGTTGTGGGATGTGGTGGGTCTAATCAAGAGAGCAAACTGAAAAGTGTACCAATGATAAATCAACCACACTGGTCGCGTGGTTGAGATTACCGATATGCCCCATGGCCACACCCAGTGCATCTGCAGGACCAGGGACCAATTGGGCATTTTGCCAATAGAGCACTTGTGGGGCTGAATCAGAGCTATCGTGCATCTGGTCTGAGGGATCCAGGGGGCCTTGGGTTTGAAATCAGAATGAAAAGCCTTAGGATCTGCTACATTCATAACCTGGGCTGGGATTATGGTTAGGTTTGAGGCACAGGATGCGCAACAGCTCTGTGGTGGCCTTCGTGCACCCGTGCCACAAGGATGATAGGACAAGGTAGAGTGGTCCAAGTCCACAGCGTGAGAAGAGGAAGCATTTCCTTCAGCACTATCTCCCAAAATCGGATGCTACATTTTGGATGGCACCGGCACGGTACGGCAGCGAGGACACCAAGGTCGGTCTGCGGGATCATTCCAGCAGGCCCTGATTTGTGACATCCATGGATGTGCTTCCACTGGTGTTTCAGTAGACAGAGAAGCTCTGGGAAGAACTGCTTTCATTGGGACATTCCCGTGGCACTACAAAGCACAAGCGCACTCTCAGTTTGCTGTTTTGGAAACAGTCCAAAATGACATAGAGCAGAATGCAGAACTGAGAACCTTTAGAATCCTCATTTCCACAAGAGGCCGTGTCCTGCGCACTTTCAGAATTGTGAGATAAGCGTAATCAAAATGAAGTTATGCTAATCGAAATAGTATGGGTTGTTCATCACAACAAATGCAACACCAGCAATTGGAGATATACCAGACAACACACACAGGAAGAGAATATGGCATCAATGACTAGGAGAAATTGTCCTCCCAGAAATCCCTTGGAATTGCGTAGAGACAAGAGTCTAAAATTTTCACTTAACATAGCCCTAAAAATCTACATTAGATACCTGATATTACCTGACCAGTAGAGATGAAGAAGTACAGTAAAAGAAATAGGAAGTACCATTTTCAGTTCCAAAGATATTGAAGGCCCAAAGATAAGCTTTCAAGCAACTAGACTGCAAAACGCTATGCAGTCCAAGTGTTGAAAATGGAGGTCAGGAAAACACTGAAGAACCAAAGGGTCTCAGAATCACAAAAGGCAGAATACCAGAAAAGGGGAAGAGAAAGTCTAAAGACGAGCCAAAAGATACCAGAAAACTCAGTGGATGTGATAATATCAGGGCTAAAATTCAGTCCTTAGCAGACTAGATAATGCAGAGGGACGCGTGAATGACTGTGAAGACAGGGGAACAGAAATTCCTCGGTCAGATTCGGACATAGGAAAGCAAGTGCAAAACAATGAAAATATTGCTGTTGTATCCTGGGTTAAGACAGGGCATGAAAGACTAGAATTAATAAGAGTCCCAGATGGAAAAGCAAGAGATAAAAAAATAAAATATGTCTGAAAATTTATCTGTAGAAATATCAGACTGAAACTTGTTGAAAGCCAAGAAAAAATCATCTATGCGAATTCAGGAATTTCACAGCATCCAAAGGAGGTGGAATCCCAATAGACCTACAAGCAGCTGTATGATTCCAATCAACAAAGTTCACGAATATCACAGTGATTTAAAATGCACCTGGAGGAAACAACATAGTCACAAGGGAACCTCCAGAGGGGTTTCAGCTTATAACTCGGCAGCAATATTGCAGGACAGGGAGGAGTGCCAGGACACAGACCATATCCTGAATGGCCAAAGGCTGCCACCTAGGGTAGCCTATGCCACATGACCACCATTTCTAATAACGGCAGAGCTAGAGCAATCCACAGACCGGCAAATCATAAAAGAATTCAGCAGTTCAAAACTTCTTCTAAAAGGAAGGTTGAGAATACTCCCCGGAATAGAAAAGCAGCAAGATGAAATGGAAAGAAGAAAACCATTATTGGAAATGCAAGAAGAGCATGAGTGGCAAAGAAGAAACAAGAAGAAGGCAAGGAGGACATCAAAACCTTAAAGATTGGAGAGGGAAGCAGGAAATCATAGGTGATTGGAAGCACTCTCTTAAGTGAATCAGCTTATTTGACTCTCTGTTTGAAGCGAAAGGAGAGATGCATGTCCTGACGTGTTTGCAAAACAAGCGAGAAGCAGACCAACAAAGAATCAAACCAACAAACATGCACCAAAATGGTACGGTTGGCTGACATATACCATGGGAAACATGATTATTCAAAAGAAAATACTCAAGGTGATGTCAAGGATCATTCAGCACGCATCGACCCAGTATTGCGGCTTGCATGTACTCAGCACACTTGTATTCGGAAATCAGAGGCGTGCATTCATATTCGTAAATATAGATTCATAAGAGCATATCGTGACCTCACCCAAATTCCGATTTGGAATCCACTAGATTCCTAGTCCGTGATGTAGTCTTGTATGTCTTCCAACAAGATGAAGGAATGCCATATTCTACGATACGTAGAGAAGAATTGTAAGAAGCCTATAACAAAGGCAAGTAGCTCTGCCAATGTGTACTAAGAACAAAAGGGACAGACAGTAACGTGCACATTGGGTTTGGTTTCATTTCTTGGAAATTCAGCCCCCATGAAACAAATAGATCCATGTCCTGAGAGTGTGGGCTTTTCAGCAGAAATCATGCGACGCATATGTATTCCGGTTGTACGGATATTATAGGAACATAAGTCTCCTTTACTGGGTCTCTGTGTACTGTGAACTCTTAGAAAGTTTAAAGACGTGTGAAACCTTCAACTGAAAAGGGACACACTTCTCTCCATTGGTACTGTGCATACAGATCTGAACAAAAGGAAAGAGGGAAGAAGAAAGCCCCATGGGACGCTAGTGGGCAGAACCACATTTACTTTAGGAACCTCTCGTCGGATGCAGCCCCTCCCCCAACACTGACAAGATGCAGCAGACATTGGGGATGGCAGTTACCGGTTGGATTCCAGGTGGAATGTTGGTGTGTTCCACGAGGCTTGTTGTGGCTGTTGGATCCTAGGTAACCGGGCCGAGTTCTGTGGGTGGATCAGTGTGATGGAGGGGCTGCAGGCCTCTGTGGAGCTTGGCTTAGGTGTTTGGTCCGGGAAGCTGTGTAAGTTCGAGATACTTCTGCTGCCCAAAGACCTGAGTTCACAGGTCAGTTTCCAGAACCTGAAAGGGCAGACAGTGGAAGATCTGCCTGTCATCAGCTTACTGGTGAGGCTCCGAGGTACTTTCAGACTTGCCCAGTCCTGGTGAAGTCGACTTTAGGGGAGTCACGAAGAGAAGCTGGCCGAAAAGCTGGCTGCACGGATTGAGGAGAGATGCGAACACATGGATGAGAGATGTTCTGCTAAAATGGAGAATACTGGCGTGGAGACAGTTGAAGAAGATACCAGGCTCAAAAGACATTCAGGAGACATATTGAACCTCGCTGATACTGGCAGAAACATACGGAGTGCCAACGTGGACTTGAGGAAGTTCCTCAATTCTCTTCTCCAAGAACGGGTCCAAGGTCCCTGACGTGTGCAACAGAAGAGATGGCAGAGATGATCAAAACGCTCCTGTTCTTGGAAGAGGTCGTGAGAATCCACACGTCCCAAGGGGCCTTCCCAAGCCATTCAGACCAAAATTCACCAAGCCCAGGTAAGCCTTTTCCCAGGTTTGGGCCTAGCTAGCAAGCAATTGCCCTTCGCTCCCCTCCACTCACGCATCCATTTTGAAGGTTCAGTACCTGAGCGGCAATGAAGCCATTAGGAGAAGGGCAAGTCCCTCCTAGAATCAGAGTTCCTCCAGCTTCACACTCTGTGAACAACAGTGAACTCCTTAAAGGTCAAATAGTCTCGGCTGAAATAGATAGGAATTGAATACTTAGCTCACACCTAGAAACGATGGCCTTCCTCTAGATTCAGCAAATGTTGTGTTTATGTCTTCCCTGGGGTGAAGGGAGTGTGGTAAGTGAGGGGAATCTTTGACTGAACTTGAATCTGTATTAGGCCTCAGTTTTTCAAGACAGTATAGGTAAATAGTACAAGTCAGAAAGTGAACTGTACTGTAAAAGTCGCCAATGACATTAAAGACACAGCTTATGTGGATCGTCTTTCAATTGAGTCAAGCCCCCGGGGGCACTATATCATGTGGGTGCAGACTTGGTTGCGTTAAATGGCTTTACCCAACATGATCGGAAGATTAACTGTTCTCATCACTGATAGAAGAACACCTGGTTCTCCATAGACAAGCATAACTGCAGCAGGGTTCTCCTAGCTATAATGCCTCTAGGTGCTTTTGGATTCAAACCTAAATGTATATATTTGGTTTGTTTCCTCTTGTATTTTCCTAGAGAGTGATGTTACCCCTTGAAATGCCAACATTGGCCAGTAGGTGACAAATAGGACTAAAGGGCACCACATGCCCAAGTGTATCCAAGGTTGGGGGTTATTTCATGTTTCCAATAGTTATTTCATGGTTCCTGTTGGTCTCGGAGGCTTCAACCGTAAAGAGCTGACATGACCCCTTTAACAGTTTGGACTGCTAGTTTGCATTCTATCTTTCTAGGTTTTCCGTAGTGCTGACAAAATGTTACCAAAATTGACAAGTCTGGCTTCTTGGTCGATTTAGTGTGTTTCAAAAAATAACTTCATTTTCGTATAACTCCCAAAACATGGAAATGAATTCTGTTAAAATTCTTAAAGACTGCAAATGAGATATCAACACAATGTCAAAACAGGTTTCTTTGGACAACCCCTCCCACCACGGCGGTATAGAAACCAAGAGCTAAGCAAATATCACATTTCTGTGAAATGTATCTGGATAGTGTTGATTCATCGATGCCCAGTTGGCAGAGAAGAAGTGCAACCTGCACTCACGCGCTCCCTTGTACAGAGAAATGTAAAATTCCACTCACCCAGCCTTTGGCACAGGACACTTGCCGAAGAGAGGTCTGTTACTTCCAAAGACAGGATGAGGCCTCAGGACACCTGGAAGCAGGAGAAGGCAAAGCAGGGAATGGAAACCAGTGCAGGGTCTGACCAACAAGGGTGAAACCCTGTTTAACTTGGACGCACCCTCTCAAGCGGACAGGAGGCATGAGATTGAAGGTGATGTGCTGAGATTTACAAGAGTGCACAGCAGATGCTTGGCTGACAGAACTCAAAGAAACCAGCGCAAAATATCCCCACAGTTGATTCTGAGACCAAGATCCGTGATGCCAAATTAGAGTTAGCAGGGGCATCGGTAAGTGAGGTATAGGGCTACGGTTGATGGCATATGCTGTGTCTCAGGGATCTGGAGTGCGTTGTGGGATGTGGTGGGTCTAATCAAGAGAGCAAACAGAACATTGTACCAATGATAAATCAACCACACTGGTCGCGCGGTTGAGATTACCGATAAGTCCCATGGCCACACCCAGTGCATTTGCAGGACCAGGGACCAATTGGGCATTTTGCCAATAGAGCACGTGTGGGGCTGAATCAGAGCTATCGTGCATCTGGTCTGAGGGATCCAGGGGGCCTTGGGTTTGAAATCAGAATGAAAAGCCTTAGGATCTGCTACATTCATAACCTGGGCTGGGATTATGGTTTGGTTTGAGGCACAGAATGCGCAACATCTCTGTGGTGGCCTTCGTGCACCCGTGCCAAAAGGATGATAGGACAAGGTAGAGTGGTCCAAGTCCACAGCGTGAGAAGAGAAAGCATTTCCTTCAGCACTATCTCCCAAAATCGGATGCTACATTTTGAATGGCACCGGCACAGTACGGCAGCGAGGACACCAAGGTCGGTCTGCGGGATCATTCCAGCAGGCCCTGATTTGTGACATCCATGGATGTGCTTCCACTGGTGTTTCAGTAGACAGAGAAGCTCTGGGAAGAACTGCTTTCATTGGGACATTCCCGTGGCACTACAAAGCACAAGCGCACTCTCAGTTTGCTGTTTTGGAAACACTCCAAAATGACATAGAGCAGAATGCAGAGCTGAGAACCTTTAGAATCCTCATTTCCACAAGAGGCCGTGTCCTGCGCACTTTCAGAAATGTGACATAAGCGTAACCAAAATGAAGTTATGCTAATCGAAATAGTATGGGTTGTTCATCTCAACAAATGCAACACCAGCAATTGGAGAAATACCAGACAACACACACAGGAACAGAATATGGCATCAATGTCTAGGAGAAATTGTCCTCACAGAAATCCCGTGGAATTGCGTAGAGACAAGAGTCTAAAATTTTCACTTAACATAGCCCTAAAAATCTACATTAGATACCTGATATTACCTGACCAGTAGAGATGAAGAAGTACAGTAAAAGAAATAGGAAGTACCATTTTCAGTTCCAAAGATATTGAAGGCCCAAAAGATAAGCTTTCAAACAACAAGACTGCAAAACGCTATGTAGTCCAAGTGTTGAAAATGGAGGTCAGGAAAACACTGAAGAACAAAAGGGTCTCAGAATCACAAAAGGCAGAATACCAGAAAAGGGGAAGAGAAAGTCTAAAGACGAGCCAAAAGATATCAGAAAACTCAGTGGATGTGATAATATCAGGGCTAAAATTCAGTCCTTAGCAGACTAGATAATGCAGAGGGACGCGTGAATGTCTGTGAAGACAGGGGAACAGAAATCCCTCGGTCAGATTCGGACATAGGAAAGCAAGTGCAAAACAATGAAAATATTGCTGTTGTATCCTGGGATAAGACAGGGCATGAAAGACTAGAATTCATAAGAGTCCCAGATGGAAAAGCAAGAGATAAAGAAATAAAATATGTCTGAAAATTTATCTGTAGAAATATCAGACTGAAACTTGTTGAAAGCCAAGAAAAAATCATCTATGCGAATTCAGGAATTACACAGCATCCAAAGGAGGTGGAATCCCAATAGACCTACCAGCAGCTGTATCATTCCAATCAACAAAGTTCACGAATATCACAATGATTTAAAATGCACCTGGAGGAAACAACATAGTCACAAGGGAACCTCCAGAGGGGTTTCAGCTTATAACTCGGCAGCAATATTGCAGGACAGGGAGGAGTGCCAGGACACAGACCATATCCTTAATGGCCAAAGGCTGCCACCTAGGGTAGCCTATGCCACATGACCACCATTTCTAATAACGGCAGAGCTAGAGCAATCCACAGACCGGCAAATCATAAAAGAATTCAGCAGTTCAAAACTTCTTCTAAAAGGAAGGTTGAGAATACTCCCCGGAATAGAAAAGCAGCAAGATGAAATGGAAAGAAGAAAACCATTATTGGAAATGCAAGAAGAGCATGAGTGGCAAAGAAGAAACAAGAAGAAGGCAAGGAGGACATCAAAACCTTAAAGATTGGAGAGGGAAGCAGGAAATCATAGGTGATTGGAAGCACTCTCTTAAGTGAATCAGCTTATTTGACTCTCTGTTTGAAGCGAAAGGAGAGATGCATGTCCTGACGTGTTTGCAAAACAAGCGAGAAGCAGACCAACAAAGAATCAAACCAACAAACATGCACCAAAATGGTACGGTTGGCTGACATATACCATGGGAAACATGATTATTCAAAAGAAAATACTCAAGGTGATGTCAAGGATCATTCAGCACGCATCGACCCAGTATTGCGGCTTGCATGTACTCAGCACACTTGTATTCGGAAATCAGAGGCGTGCATTCATATTCGTAAATATAGATTCATAAGAGCATATCGTGACCTCACCCAAATGCCGATTTGGAATCCAATGGATTCCTAGTCCGTGATGTAGTCTTGTATGTCTTCCAACAGGATGAAGGAATGCCATATTCTACGCTACGTAGAGAAGAATTGTAAGAAGCCTATAACAAAGGCAAGTAGCTCTGCCAAAGTGTACTAAGAGCAAAAGAGACAGACAGTAACGTGCACATTGGGGTTGGTTTCATTTCTTGGAAATTCAGCCCCCATGAAACAAATAGATCCATGTCCTGAGAGTGTGGGTTTTTCAGCAGAAATCATGCGACACATATGTATTCCGGTTGTACGGATATTATAGGAACATAAGTCTCCTTTACTGGGTCTCTGTGTACTGTGAACTCTTAGAAAGTTTAAAGACGTGTGAAACCTTCAACTGAAAAGGGACACACTTCTCTCCATTGGTACTGTGCATACAGATCTGAACAAAAGGAAAGAGGGAAGAAGAAAGGCCCATGGGACGCTAGTGGGCAGAACCACATTTATTTTAGGAACCTCTCTTTGGATGCAGCCCCTCCCCCAACACTGACAAGATGCAGCAGCCATTGGGGATGGCAGTTACCGGTTGGATTCCAGGTGGAATGTTGGTGTGTTCCACGAGGCTTGTTGTGGCTGTTGGATCCTAGGTAACCGGGCCGAGTTCTGTGGGTGGATCAGTGTGATGGAGGGGCTGCAGGCCTCTGTGGAGCTTGGCTTAGGTGTTTGGTCCGGGAAGCTGTGTAAGTTCGAGATACTTCTGCTGCCCAAAGACCTGAGTTCACAGGTCAGTTTCCAGAACCTGAAAGGGCAGACAGTGGAAGATCTGCCTGTCATCAGCTTACTGGTGAGGCTCCGAGGTACTTTCAGACTTGCCCAGTCCTGGTGAAGTCGACTTTAGGGGAGTCACGAAGAGAAGCTGGCCGAAAAGCTGGCTGCACGGATTGAGGAGAGATGCGAACACATGGATGAGAGATGTTCTGCTCCAATGGAGAATACTGGCGTGGAGAGAGCTGTAGAGGATACCAGGCTCAAAAGACATTCAGGAGACATATTGAACCTCGCTGATACTGGCAGAAACATACGGAGTGCCAACGTGGACTTGAGGAAGTTCCTCAATTCTCTTCTCCAAGAACGGGTCCAAGGTCCCTGACGTGTGCAAGAGAAGAGATGGCAGAGATGATCAAAACGCTCCTGTTCTTGGAAGAGGTCGTGAGAATCCACACGTCCCAAGGGGCATTCCCAAGCCATTCAGACCAAAATTCACCAAGCCCAGGTAAGCCTTTTCCCAGGTTTGGGCCTAGCTAGCAAGTACTTGCCCTTCCCTCCCCTCCACTCACGCATCCATTTTGAAGGTTCAGTACCTGAGCGGCAATGAAGCCATTAGGAGAAGGGCAAGTCCCTCCTAGAATCAGAGTTCCTCCAGCTTCACACTCTGTGAACAACAGTGAACTCCTTAAAGGTCAAATAGTCTCGGCTGAAATATATAGGAATTGAATAGTTAGCTCACACCTAGAATCTATGGCCTTCCGCTAGATTCAGCAAATGTTGTGTTTATGTCTTCCCTGGGGTGAAGGGAGTGTGGTAAGTGAGGGGAATCTTTGACTGAACTTGAATCTGTATTAGGCCTCAGTTTTTCAAGACAGTATAGGTAAATAGTACAAGTCAGAAAGTGAAGTGTACTGTAAAAGTCGCCAATGACATTAAAGACACAGCTTATGTGGATCGTCTTTCACTTGAGTCAAGCCCCCGGGGGCACTATATCATGTGGGTGCAGACTTGGTTGCGTTAAATGGCTTTACCCAACATGATCGGAAGATTAACTGTTCTCATCACTGATAGAAGAACACCTGGTTCTCCATAGACAAGCATAACTGCAGCAGGGTTCTCCTAGCTATAATGCCTCTAGGTGCTTTTGGATTCAAACCTAAATGTATATATTTGGTTTGTTTCCTCTTGTATTTTCCTAGAGAGGGATGTTACCCCTTGAAATGCCAACATTGGCCAGTCAGTGACAAATAGGGCTAAAGGGCACCACATGCCCAAGTGTATCCAAGGTTGGGGGTTATTTCATGTTTCCAATAGTTATTTCATGGTTCCTGTTGGTCTCGGAGGCTTCAACCGTAAAGAGCTGACATGACCCCTTTAACAGTTTGGACTGCTAGTTTGCATTCTATCTGTCTAGGTTTTCCGTAGAGCTGACAAAATGTTACCAAAATTGACAAGTCTGGCTTCTAGGTCGATTTAGTGTGTTTCAAAAAATAACTTCATTTTCGTATAACTCCCAAAACATGGAAATGAATTCTGTTAAAATTCTTAAAGACTGCAAATGAGATATCAACACAATGTCAAAACAGGTTTCTTTGGACAACCCCTCCCACCACGGCTGTATAGAAACCAAGAGCTAAGCAAGTATCACATTTCTGTGAAATGTATCTTGATAGTGTTGATTCATCGATGCCCAGTTGGCAGAGGAGAAGTGCAACCTGCACTCACGTGCTCCCTTGTACAGAGAAATGTAAAATTCCACTCACCCAGCCTTTGGCACAGGACACTTGCCGAAGAGAGGTCTGTTACTTCCAAAGACAGGATGAGGCCTCAGGACACCTGGAAGCAGGAGAAGGCAAAGCAGGGAATGGAAACCAGTGCAGGGTCTGACCAACAAGGTTGAAACCCTGTTTGACTTGGACGCACCCTCTCAAGCGGACAGGAGACATGAGATTGAAGGTGATGTGCTGAGATTTACAAGAGTGCACAGCAGATGCTTGGCTGACAGAACTCAAAGAAACCAGGGCAAAGTATCCCCAAAGTTGATTCTGAGACCAAGATCCGTGATGCCAAATTACAGTTAGCAGGAGCATCGGTAAGTGAGGTATAGGGCTACGGTTGATGTCATACGCTGAGTCTCAGGGATCTGGAGTGCGTTGTGGGATGTGGTGGGTCTAATCAAGAGAGCAAACCGAACAGTGTACCAATGATAAATCAACCACACTGGTCGCGCGGTTGAGATTACCGATATGTCCCATGGCCACACCCAGTGCATCTGCAGGACCAGGGACCAATTGGGCATTTTGCCAATAGAGCACGTGTGGGACTGAATCAGAGCTATCGTGCATCTGGTCTGAGGGATCCAGGGGGCCTTGGGTTTGAAATCAGAATGAAAAGCCTTAGGATCTGCTACATTCATAACCTGGGCTGGGATTATGGTTTGGTTTGAGGCACAGGATGCGCAACAGCTCTGTGGTGGCCTTCGTGCACCCGTGCCACAAGGATGATAGGACAAGGTAGAGTGGTCCAAGTCCACAGCGTGAGAAGAGGAAGCATTACCTTCAGCACTATCTCCCAAAATCGGATGCTACATTTTGGATGGCACCGGCACGGTACGGCAGCGAGGAAACCAAGGTCGGTCTGCGGGATCATTCCAGCAGGCCCTGATTTGTGACATCCATGGATGTGCTTCCACTGGTGTTTCAGTAGACAGAGAAGCTCTGGGAAGAACTGCTTTCATTGGGACATTCCCGTGGCACTACAAAGCACAAGCGCACTCTCAGTTTGCTGTTTTGTAAACACTCCAAAATGACATAGAGCAGAATGCAGAGCTGAGAACCTTTAGAATCCTCATTTCCACAAGAGGCCGTGTCCTGCGCACTTTCAGAATTGTGAGATAAGCGTAATCAAAATGAAGTTATGCTAATCGAAATAGTATGGGTTGTTCATCACAACAAATGCAACACCAGCAATTTGAGATATACCAGACAACACACAGGAAGAGAATATGGCATCAATGTCTAGGAGAAATTGTCCTCACAGAAATCCCTTTGAATTGTGTAGAGACAAGGGTCTAAAATTTTCACTTAACATAGCCCTAAAAATCTACATTAAATACCTGATATTACCTGACCAGTAGAGATGAAGAAGTACAGTAAAAGAAATAGAAAGTAACATTTTCAGTTCCAAAGATATTGAAGGCCCAAAAGATAAGCTTTCAAACAACTAGACTGCAATACGCTATGCAGTCCAATTGTTGAAAATGGAGGTCAGGAAAACACTGAAGAACAAAAGGGTCTCAGAATCACAAAAGGCAGAATACCAGAAAAGGGGAAGAGAAAGTCTAAAGACGAGCCAAAAGATATCAGAAAACTCAGTGGATGTGATAATATCAGGGCTAAAATTCAGTCCTTAGCAGACTAGATAATGCAGAGGGACGCGTGAATGACTGTGAAGACAGGGGAACAGAAATCCCTCGGTCAGATTCGGACATAGGAAAGCAAGTGCAAAACAATGAAAATATTGCTGTTGTATCCTGGGTTAAGACAGGGCATGAAATACTAGAAATCATAAGAGTCCCAGATGGAAAAGCAAGAGATGAAGAAATAAAATATGTCTGAAAATTTATCTGTAGAAATATCAGACTGAAACTTGTTGAAAGCCAAGAAAAAATCATCTATGCGAATTCAGGAATTACACAGCATCCAAAGGAGGTGGAATCCCAATAGACCTACCAACAGCTGTATGATTCCAATCAACAAAGTTCACGAATATCACAGTGATTTAAAATGCACCTGGAGGAAACAACATAGTCACAAGGGAACCTCCAGAGGGGTTTCAGCTTATAACTCGGCAGCAATATTGCAGGACAGGGAGGAGTGCCAGGACACAGACCATATCCTGAATGGCCAAAGGCTGCCACCTAGGGTAGCCTATGCCACATGACCACCATTTCTAATAACGGCAGAGCTAGAGCAATCCACAGACCGGCAAATCATAAAAGAATTCAGCAGTTCAAAATTTCTTCTAAAAGGAAGGTTGAGAATACTCCCCGGAATAGAAAAGCAGCAAGATGAAATGGAAAGAAGAAAACCATTATTGGAAATGCAAGAAGAGCATGAGTGGCAAAGAAGAAAAAAGAAGAAGGCAAGGAGGACATCAAAACCTTAAAGATTGGAGAGGGAAGCAGGAAATCATAGGTGATTGGAAGCACTCTCTTAAGTGAATCAGCTTATTTGACTCTCTGTTTGAAGCGAAAGGAGAGATGCATGTCCTGACGTGTTTGCAAAACAAGCGAGAAGCAGACCAACAAAGAATCAAACCAACAAACATGCACCAAAATGGTACGGTTGGCTGACATATACCATGGGAAACATGAATATTCAAAAGAAAATACTCAAGGTGATGTCAAGGATCATTCAGCATGCATCGACCCAGTATTGCGGCTTGCATGTACTCAGCACACTTGTATTCGGAAATCAGAGGCGTGCATTCATATTCGTAAATATAGATTCATAAGAGCATATCGTGACCTCACCCAAATGCCGATTTGGATTCCAATGGTTTCCTAGTCCGTGATGTAGTCTTGTATGTCTTCCAACAGGATGAAGGAATGCCATATTCTACGCTACGTAGAGAAGAATTGTAAGAAGCCTATAACAAAGGCAAGTAGCTCTGCCAAAGTGTACTAAGAGCAAAAGAGTCAGACAGTAACGTGCACATTGGGGTTGGTTTCATTTCTTGGAAATTCAGCCCCCATGAAACAAATAGATCCATGTCCTGAGAGTGTGGGTTTTTCAGCAGAAATCATGCGACGCATATGTATTCCGGTTGTACGGATATTATAGGAACATAAGTCTCCTTTACTGGGTCTCTGTGTACTGTGAACTCTTAGAAAGTTTAAAGACGTGTGAAACCTTCAACTGAAAAGGGACACACTTCTCTCCATTGGTACTGTGCATACAGATCTGAACAAAAGGAAAGAGGGAAGAAGAAAGGCCCATGGGACGCTAGTGGGCAGAACCACATTTACTTTAGGAACCTCTCTTCGGATGCAGCCCCTCCCCCAACACTGACAAGATGCAGCAGCCATTGGGGATGGCAGTTACCGGTTGGATTCCAGGTGGAATGTTGGTGTGTTCCACGAGGCTTGTTGTGGCTGTTGGATCCTAGGTAACCGGGCCGAGTTCTGTGGGTGGATCAGTGTGATGGAGGGGCTGCAGGCCTCTGTGGAGCTTGGCTTAGGTGTTTGGTCCGGGAAGCTGTGTAAGTTCGAGATACTTCTGCTGCCCAAAGACCTGAGTTCACAGGTGAGTTTCCAGAACCTGAAAGGGCAGACAGTGGAAGATCTGCCTGTCATCAGCTTACTGGTGAGGCTCCGAGGTACTTTCAGACTTGCCCAGTCCTGGTGAAGTCGACTTTAGGGGAGTCACGAAGAGAAGCTGGCCGAAAAGCTGGCGGCACGGATTGAGGAGAGATGCGAACACATGGATGAGAGATGTTCTGCTACAATGGAGAATACTGGCGTGGAGACAGCTGTAGAGGATACCAGGCTCAAAAGACATTCAGGAGACATATTGAACCTCGCTGATACTGGCAGAAACATACGGAGTGCCAACGTGGACTTGAGGAAGTTCCTCAATTCTCTTCTCCAAGAACGGGTCCAAAGTCACTGACGTGTGCAAGAGAAGAGATGGCAGAGATGATCAAAACGCTCCTGTTCTTGGAAGAGGTCGTGAGAATCCACACGTCCCAAGGGGCCTTCCCAAGCCATTCAGACCAAAATTCACCAAGCCCAGGTAAGCCTTTTCCCAAGTTTGGGCCTAGCTAGCAAGCACTTGCCCTTCCCTCCCCTCCACTCACGCATCCATTTTGAAGGTTCAGTACCTGAGCGGCAATGAAGCCATTAGGAGAAGGGCAAGTCCCTCCTAGAATCAGAGTTCCTCCAGCTTCACACTCTGTGAACAACAGTGTACTCCTTAAAGGTCAAATAGTCTCGGCTGAAATAGATAGGAATTGAATACTTAGCTCACACCTAGAAACGATGGCCTTCCGCTAGATTCAGCAAATGTTGTGTTTATGTCTTCCCTGGGGTGAAGGGAGTGTGGTAAGTGAGGGGAATCTTTGACTGAACTTGAATCTGTATTAGGCCTCAGTTTTTCAAGACAGTATAGGTAAATAGTACAAGTCAGAAAGTGAAGTGTACTGTAAAAGTCGCCAATGACATTAAAGACACAGCTTATGTGGATCGTCTTTCACTTGAGTCAAGCCCCCGGGGGCACTATATCATGTGGGTGCAGACTTGGTTGCGTTAAATGGCTTTACCCAACATGATCGGAAGATTAACTGTTCTCATCACTGATAGAAGAACACCTGGTTCTCCATAGACAAGCATAACTGCAGCAGGGTTCTCCTAGCTATAATGCCTCTAGGTGCTTTTGGATTCAAACCTAAATGTATATATTTGGTTTGATTCCTCTTGTATTTTCCTAGAGAGGGATGTTACCCCTTGAAATGCCAACATTGGCCAGTAGGTGACAAATAGGACTAAAGGGCACCACATGCCCAAGTGTATCCAAGGTTGGGGGTTATTTCATGTTTCCAATAGTTATTTCATGGTTCCTGTTGGTCTCGGAGGCTTCAACCGTAAAGAGCTGACATGACCCCTTTAACAGTTTGGACTGCTAGTTTGCATTCTATCTGTCTAGGTTTTCCGTAGAGCTGACAAAATGTTACCAAAATTGACAAGTCTGGCTTCTAGGTCGATTTAGTGTGTTTCAAAAAGTAACTTCATTTTCGTATAACTCCCAAAACATGGAAATGAATTCTGTTAAAATTCTTAAAGACTGCAAATGAGATATCAACACAACGACAAAACAGGTTTCTTTGGACAACCCCTCCCACCACGGCTGTATAGAAACCAAGAGCTAAGCAAATATCACATTTCTGTGAAATGTATCTGGATAGTGTTGATTCATCGATGCCCAGTTGGCAGAGAAGAAGTGCAACCTGCACTCACGTGCTCCCTTGTACAGAGAAATGTAAAACACCACTCACCCAGCCTTTGGCACAGGAGAGTTGCCGAACAGAGGTCTGTTACTTCCAAAGACAGGATGAGGCCTCAGGACACCTGGAAGCAGGAGAAGGCAAAGCAGGGAATGGAAACCAGGGCAGGGTCTGACCAACAAGGGTGAAACCCTGTTTAACTTGGACGCACCCTCTCAAGCGGACAGGAGGCATGAGATTGAAGGTGATGTGCTGAGATTTACAAGTGTGCACAGCAAATGCTTGGCTGACAGAACTCAAAGAAACCAGCGCAAAATATCCCCACAGTTGATTCTGAGACCAAGATCCGTGATGCCAAATTACAGTTAGCAGGGGCATCGGTAAGTGAGGTATAGGGCTACGGTTGATGGCATATGCTGAGTCTCAGGGATCCGGAGTGCGTTGTGGGATGTGGTGGGTCTAATCAAGAGAGCAAACAGAACAGTGTACCAATGATAAATCAACCACACTGGTCGCGCGGTTGAGATTACCGATATGTCCCATGGCCACACCCAGTGCATCTGCAGGACCAGGGACCAATTGGGCATTTTGCCAATAGAGCACGTGTGGGGCTGAATCAGAGCTATCGTGCATCTGGTCTGAGGGATCCAGGGGGCCTTGGGTTTGAAATCAGAATGGAAAGCCTTAGGATCTGCTACATTCATAACCTGGGCTGGGATTATGGTTTGGTTTGAGGCACAGGATGCGCAACAGCTCTGTGGTGGCCTTCGTGCACCCGTGCCACAAGGATGATAGGACAAGGTAGAGTGGTCCATGTCCACAGCGTGAGAAGAGGAAGCATTTCCTTCAGCACTATCTCCCAAAATCGGATGCTACATTTTGGATGGCACCGGCACGGTACGGCAGCGAGGACACCAAGGTCGGTCTGCGGGATCATTCCAGCAGGCCCTGATTTGTGACATCCATGGATGTGCTTCCACTGGTGTTTCAGTAGACAGAGAAGCTCTGGGAAGAACTGCTTTCATTGGGACATTCCCGTGGCACTACAAAGCACAAGCGCACTCTCAGTTTGCTGTTTTCTAAACACTCCAAAATGACATAGAGCAGAATGCAGAGCTGAGAACCTTTAGAATCCTCATTTCCACAAGAGGCCGTGTCCTGCGCACTTTCAGAATTGTGAGATAAGCGTAATCAAAATGAAGTTATGCTAATCGAAATAGTATGGGTTGTTCATCACAACAAATGCAACACCAGCAATTGGAGATATACCAGACAACACACACAGGAAGAGAATATGGCATCAATGTCTAGGAGAAATTGTCCTCACAGAAATCCCTTGGAATTGCGTAGAGACAAGAGTCTAAAATTTTCACTTAACATAGCCCTAAAAATCTACATTAGATACCTGATATTACCTGACCAGTAGAGATGAAGAAGTACAGTAAAAGAAATAGGAAGTACCATTTTCAGTTCCAAAGATATTGAAGGCCCAAAAGATAAGCTTTCAAGCAACTAGACTGCAAAACGCTATGCAGTCCAAGTGTTGAAAATGGAGGTCAGGAAAACACTGAAGAACAAAAGGGTCTCAGAATCACAAAAGGCAGAATACCAGAAAAGGGGAAGAGAAAGTCTAAAGACGAGCCAAAAGATATCAGAAAACTCAGTGGATGTGATAATATCAGGGCTAAAATTCAGTCCTTAGCAGACTAGATAATGCAGAGGGACGCGTGAATGACTGTGAAGACAGGGGAACAGAAATCCCTCGGTCAGATTCGGACATAGGAAAGCAAGTGCAAAACAATGAAAATATTGCTGTTGTATCCTGGGTTAAGACAGGGCATGAAAGACTAGAATTCATAAGAGTCCCAGATGGAAAAGCAAGAGATAAAGAAATAAAATATGTCTCAAAATTTATCTGTAGAAATATCAGACTGAAACTTGTTGAAAGCCAAGAAAAAATCATCTATGCGAATTCAGGAATTACACAGCATCCAAAGGAGGTGGAATCCCAATAGACCTACAAGCAGCTGTATGATTCCAATCAACAAAGTTCACGAATATCACAGTGATTTAAAATGCACCTGGAGGAAACAACATAGTCACAAGGGAACCTCCAGAGGGGTTTCAGCTTATAACTCGGCAGCAATATTGCAGGACAGGGAGGAGTGCCAGGACACAGACCATATCCTGAATGGCCAAATGCTGCCACCTAGGGTAGCCTATGCCACATGACCACCATTTCTAATAACGGCAGAGCTAGAGCAATCCACAGACCGGCAAATCATAAAAGAATTCAGCAGTTCAAAACTTCTTCTAAAAGGAAGGTTGAGAATACTCCCCGGAATAGAAAAGCAGCAAGATGAAATGGAAAGAAGAAAACCATTATTGGAAATGCAAGAAGAGCATGAGTGGCAAAGAAGAAACAAGAAGAAGGCAAGGAGGACATCAAAACCTTAAAGATTGGAGAGGGAAGCAGGAAATCATAGGTGATTGGAAGCACTCTCTTAAGTGAATCAGCTTATTTGACTCTCTGTTTGAAGCGAAAGGAGAGATGCATGTCCTGACGAGTTTGCAAAACAAGCGAGAAGCAGACCAACAAAGAATCAAACCAACAAACATGCACCAAAATGGTACGGTTGGCTGACATATACCATGGGAAACATGATTATTCAAAAGAAAATACTCAAGGTGATGTCAAGGATCATTCAGCACGCATCGACCCAGTATTGCGGCTTGCATGTACTCAGCACACTTGTATTCGGAAATCAGAGGCGTGCATTCATATTCGTAAATATAGATTCATAAGAGCATATCTTGACCTCACCCAAATGCCGATTTGGAATCCACTAGATTCCTAGTCCGTGATGTAGTCTTGTATGTCTTCCAACAGGATGAAGGAATGCCATATTCTACGCTACGTTGAGAAGAATTGTAAGAAGCCTATAACAAAGGCAAGTAGCTCTGCCAAAGTGTACTAAGAGCAAAAGAGTCAGACAGTAAAGTGCACATTGGGGTTGGTTTCATTTCTTGGAAATTCAGCCCCCATGAAACCAATAGATCCATGTCCTGAGAGTGTGGGTTTTTCAGCAGAAATCATGCGACGCATATGTATTCCGGTTGTACGGATATTATAGGAACATAAGTCTCCTTTACTGGGTCTCTGTGTACTGTGAACTCTTAGAAAGTTTAAAGACGTGTGAAACCTTCAACTGAAAAGGGACACACTTCTCTCCATTGGTACTGTGCATACAGATCTGAACAAAAGGAAAGAGGGAAGAAGAAAGGCCCATGGGACGCTAGTGGGCAGAACCACATTTACTTTAGGAACCTCTCTTCGGATGCAGCCCCTCCCCCAACACTGACAAGATGCAGCAGCCATTGGGGATGGCAGTTACCGGTTGGATTCCAGGTGGAATGTTGGTGTGTTCCACGAGGCTTGTTGTGGCTGTTGGATCCTAGGTAACCGGGCCGAGTTCTGTGGGTGGATCAGTGTGATGGAGGGGCTGCAGGCCTCTGTGGAGCTTGGCTTAGGTGTTTGGTCCGGGAAGCTGTGTAAGTTCGAGATACTTCTGCTGCCCAAAGACCTGAGTTCACAGGTCAGTTTCCAGAACCTGAAAGGGCAGACAGTGGAAGATCTGCCTGTCATCAGCTTACTGGTGAGGCTCCGAGGTACTTTCAGACTTGCCCAGTCCTGGTGAAGTCGACTTTAGGGGAGTCACGAAGAGAAGCTGGCCGAAAAGCTGGCTGCACGCATTGAGGAGAGATGCGAACACATGGATGAGAGATGTTCTGCTCCAATGGAGAATACTGGCGTGGAGACAGCTGTAGAGGATACCAGGCTCAAAAGACATTCAGGAGACATATTGAACCTCGCTGATACTGGCAGAAACATACGGAGTGCCAACGTGGACTTGAGGAAGTTCCTCAATTCTCTTCTCCAAGAACGGGTCCAAGGTCCCTGACGTGTGCAAGAGAAGAGATGGCAGAGATGATCAAAACGCTCCTGTTCTTGGAAGAGGTCGTGAGAATCCACACGTCCCAAGGGGCCTTCCCAAGCCATTCAGACCAAAATTCACCAAGCCCAGGTAAGCCTTTTCCCAGGTTTGGGCCTAGCTAGCAAGCACTTGCCCTTCCCTCCCCTCCACTCACGCATCCATTTTGAAGGTTCAGTACCTGAGCGGCAATGAAGCCATTAGGAGAAGGGCAAGTCCCTCCTAGAATCAGAGTTCCTCCAGCTTCACACTCTGTGAACAACAGTGAACTCCTTAAAGGTCAAATAGTCTCGGCTGAAATAGATAGGAATTGAATACTTAGCTCACACCTAGAAACGATGGCCTTCCGCTAGATTCAGCAAATGTTGTGTTTATGTCTTCCCTGGGGTGAAGGGAGTGTGGTAAGTGAGGGGAATCTTTGACTGAACTTGAATCTGTATTAGGCCTCAGTTTTTCAAGACAGTATAGGTAAATAGTACAAGTCAGAAAGTGAAGTGTACTGTAAAAGTCGCCAATGACATTAAAGACACAGCTTATGTGGATCGTCTTTCACTTGAGTCAAGCCCCCGGGGGCACTATATCATGTGGGTGCAGACTTGGTTGCGTTAAATGGCTTTACCCAACATGATCGGAAGATTAACTGTTCTCATCACTGATAGAAGAACACCTGGTTCTCCATAGACAAGCATAACTGCAGCAGGGTTCTCCTAGCTATAATGCCTCTAGGTGCTTTTGGATTCAAACCTAAATGTATATATTTGGTTTGTTTCCTCTTGTATTTTCCTAGAGAGGGATGTTACCCCTTGAAATGCCAACATTGGCCAGTAGGTGACAAATAGGACTAAAGGGCACCACATGCCCAAGTGTATCCAAGGTTGGGGGTTATTTCATGTTTCCAAAAGTTATTTCATGGTTCCTGTTGGTCTCGGAGGCTTCAACCGTAAAGAGCTGACATGACCCCTTTAACAGTTTGGACTGCTAGTTTGCATTCTATCTGTCTAGGTTTTCCGTAGAGCTGACACAATGTTACCAAAATTGACAAGTCTGGCTTCTAGGTCGATTTAGTGTGTTTCAAAAAATAACTTCATTTTCGTATAACTCCCAAAACATGGAAATGAATTCTGTTAAAATTCTTAAAGACTGCAAATGAGATATCAACACAATGTCAAAACAGATTTCTTTGGACAAACCCTATCACCACGGCTGTATAGAAACAAAGAGCTAAGCAAATATCACATTTCTGTGAAATGTATCTGGATAGTGTTGATTCATCGATGCCCAGTTGGCAGAGAAGAAGTGCAACCTGCACTCACGCGCTCCCTTGTACAGAGAAATGTAAAACCCCACTCAACCAGCCTTTGGCACAGGACACTTGCCGAAGAGAGGTCTGTTACTTCCAAAGACAAGATGAGTCCTCAGGACACCTGGAAGCAGGAGAAGGCAAAGCAGGGAATGGAAACCAGTGCAGGGTCTGACCAACAAGGGTGAACCATGTTTAACTTGGACGCACCCTCTCAAGCGTACAGGAGGCATGAGATTGAAGGTGATGTGCTGAGATTTACAAGAGTGCACAGCAGATGCTTGGCTGACAGAACTCAAAGAAACCAGCGCAAAATATCCCCACAGTTGATTCTGAGACCAAGATCCGTGATGCCAAATTACAGTTAGCAGGGTCATCGGTAAGTGAGGTATAGGGCTACGGTTGATGGCATACGCTGAGTCTCAGGGATCTGGAGTGCGTTGTGGGATGTGGTGGGTCTAATCAAGAGAGCAAACCGAACAGTGTACCAATGATAAATCAACCACACTGGTCGTGCGGTTGAGATTACCGATATGTCCCATGGCCACACCCAGTGCATCTGCAGGACCAGGGACCAATTGGGCATTTTGCCAATAGAGCACGTGTGGGGCTGAATCAGAGCTATCGTGCATCTGGTCTGAGGGATCCAGGGGGCCTTGGGATTGAAATCAGAATGAAAAGCCTTAGGATCTGCTACATTCATAACCTGGGCTGGGATTATGGTTTGGCTTGAGGCACAGGATGCGCAACAGCTCTGTGGTGGCCTTCGTGCACCCGTGCCACAAGGATGATAGGACAAGGTAGAGTGGTCCAAGTCCACAGCGTGAGAAGAGGAAGCATTTCCTTCAGCACTATCTCCCAAAATCGGATGCTACATTTTGGATGGCACCGGCACGGTACGGCAGCGAGGACACCAAGGTCGGTCTGCGGGATCATTCTAGCAGGCCCTGATTTGTGACATCCATGGATGTGCTTCCACTGGTGTTTCAGTAGACAGAGAAGCTCTGGGAAAACTGCTTTCATTGGGACATTCCCGTGGCACTACAAAGCACAAGCGCACTCTCAGTTTGCTGTTTTGGAAACACTCCAAAATGACATAGAGCAGAATGCAGAGCTGAGAAACTTTAGAATCCTCATTTCCACAAGAGGCCGTGTCCTGCGCACTTTCAGAATTGTGAGATAAGCGTAATCAAAATGAAGTTATGCTAATCGAAATAGTATGGGTTGTTCATCACAACAAATGCAACACCAGCAATTGGAGATATACCAGACAACACACACAGGAAGAGAATAAGGCATCAATGTCTAGGAGAAATTGTCCTCACAGAAATCCCTTGGAATTGCGTAGAGACAAGAGTCTAAAATTTTCACTTAACATAGCCCTAAAAATCTACATTAGATACCTGATATTACCTGACCAGTAGAGATGAAGAAGTACAGTAAAAGAAATAGGAAGTACCATTTTCAGTTCCAAAGATATTGAAGGCCCAAAAGATAAGCTTTCAAGCAACTAGACTGCAAAACGCTATGCAGTCCAAGTGTTGAAAATGGAGGTCAGGAAAACACTGAAGAACAAAAGGGTCTCAGAATCACAAAAGGCAGAATACCAGAAAAGGGGAAGAGAAAGTCTAAAGACGAGCCAAAAGATATCAGAAAACTCAGTGGATGTGATAATATCAGGGCTAAAATTCAGTCCTTAGCAGACTAGATAATGCAGAGGGACGCGTGAATGACTGTGAAGACAGGGGAACAGAAATCCCTCGGTCAGATTCGGACATAGGAAAGCAAGTGCAAAACAATGAAAATATTGCTGTTGTATCCTGGGTTAAGACAGGGCATGAAAGACTAGAATTCATAAGAGTCCCAGATGGAAAAGCAAGAGATAAATAAATAAAATATGTCTGAAAATTTATCTGTAGAAATATCAGACTGAAACTTGTTGAAAGCCAAGAAAAAATCATCTATGCGAATTCAGGAATTACACAGCATCCAAAGGAGGTGGAATCCCAATAGACCTACAAGCAGCTGTATGATTCCAATCAACAAAGTTCACGAATATCACAGTGATTTAAAATGCACCTGGAGGAAACAACATAGTCACAAGGGAACCTCCAGCGGGGTTTCAGCTTATAACTCGGCAGCAATATTGCAGGACAGGGAGGAGTGCCAGGACACAGACCATATCCTGAATGGCCAAATGCTGCCACCTAGGGTAGCCTATGCCACATGACCACCATTTCTAATAACGGCAGAGCTAGAGCAATCCACAGACCGGCAAATCATAAAAGAATTCAGCAGTTCAAAACTTCTTCTAAAAGGAAGGTTGAGAATACTCCCCGGAATAGAAAAGCAGCAAGATGAAATGGAAAGAAGAAAACCATTATTGGAAATGCAAGAAGAGCATGAGTGGCAAAGAAGAAACAAGAAGAAGGCAAGGAGGACATCAAAACCTTAAAGATTGGAGAGGGAAGCAGGAAATCATAGGTGATTGGAAGCACTCTCTTAAGTGAATCAGCTTATTTGACTCTCTGTTTGAAGCGAAAGGAGAGATGCATGTCCTGACGAGTTTGCAAAACAAGCGAGAAGCAGACCAACAAAGAATCAAACCAACAAACATGCACCAAAATGGTACGGTTGGCTGACATATACCATGGGAAACATGATTATTCAAAAGAAAATACTCAAGGTGATGTCAAGGATCATTCAGCACGCATCGACCCAGTATTGCGGCTTGCATGTACTCAGCACACTTGTATTCGGAAATCAGAGGCGTGCATACATATTCGTAAATATAGATTCATAAGAGCATATCGTGACCTCACCCAAATGCCGATTTGGAATCCACTAGATTCCTAGTCCGTGATGTAGTCTTGTATGTCTTCCAACAGGATGAAGGAATGCCATATTCTACGCTACGTAGAGAAGAATTGTAAGAAGCCTATAACAAAGGCAAGTAGCTCTGCCAAAGTGTACTAAGAGCAAAAGAGTCAGACAGTAAAGTGCACATTGGGGTTGGTTTCATTTCTTGGAAATTCAGCCCCCATGAAACAAATAGATCCATGTCCTGAGAGTGTGGGTTTTTCAGCAGAAATCATGCGACGCATATGTATTCCGGTTGTACGGATATTATAGGAACATAAGTCTCCTTTACTGGGTCTCTGTGTACTGTGAACTCTTAGAAAGTTTAAAGACGTGTGAAACCTTCAACTGAAAAGGGACACACTTCTCTCCATTGGTACTGTGCATACAGATCTGAACAAAAGGAAAGAGGGAAGAAGAAAGGCCCATGGGACGCTAGTGGGCAGAACCACATTTACTTTAGGAACCTCTCTTCGGATGCAGCCCCTCCCCCAACACTGACAAGATGCAGCAGCCATTGGGGATGGCAGTTACCGGTTGGATTCCAGGTGGAATGTTGGTGTGTTCCACGAGGCTTGTTGTGGCTGTTGGATCCTAGGTAACCGGGCCGAGTTCTGTGGGTGGATCAGTGTGATGGAGGGGCTGCAGGCCTCTGTGGAGCTTGGCTTAGGTGTTTGGTCCGGGAAGCTGTGTAAGTTCGAGATACTTCTGCTGCCCAAAGACCTGAGTTCACAGGTCAGTTTCCAGAACCTGAAAGGGCAGACAGTGGAAGATCTGCCTGTCATCAGCTTACTGGTGAGGCTCCGAGGTACTTTCAGACTTGCCCAGTCCTGGTGAAGTCGACTTTAGGGGAGTCACGAAGAGAAGCTGGCCGAAAAGCTGGCGGCACGGATTGAGGAGAGATGCGAACACATGGATGAGAGATGTTCTGCTCCAATGGAGAATACTGGCGTGGAGACAGCTGTAGAGGATACCAGGCTCAAAAGACATTCAGGAGACATATTGAACCTCGCTGATACTGGCAGAAA
Organism: Vicugna pacos; assembly: GCF_048564905.1. Lineage (NCBI taxonomy): Eukaryota > Metazoa > Chordata > Mammalia > Artiodactyla > Camelidae > Vicugna > Vicugna pacos. The sequence continues at coordinate 4,910,385 of NW_027328741.1, forward strand.
CATACGGAGTGCCAACGTGGACTTGAGGAAGTTCCTCAATTCTCTTCTCCAAGAACGGGTCCAAGGTCCCTGACGTGTGCAAGAGAAGAGATGGCAGAGATGATCAAAACGCTCCTGTTCTTGGAAGAGGTCGTGAGAATCCACACGTCCCAAGGGGCCTTCCCAAGCCATTCAGACCAAAATTCACCAAGCCCAGGTAAGCCTTTTCCCAGGTTTGGGCCTAGCTAGCAAGCACTTGCCCTTCCCTCCCCTCCACTCACGCATCCATTTTGAAGGTTCAGTACCTGAGCGGCAATGAAGCCATTAGGAGAAGGGCAAGTCCCTCCTAGAATCAGAGTTCCTCCAGCTTCACACTCTGTGAACAACAGTGAACTCCTTAAAGGTCAAATAGTCTCGGCTGAAATAGATAGGAATTGAATACTTAGCTCACACCTAGAAACGATGGCCTTCCGCTAGATTCAGCAAATGTTGTGTTTATGTCTTCCCTGGGGTGAAGGGAGTGTGGTAAGTGAGGGGAATCTTTGACTGAACTTGAATCTGTATTAGGCCTCAGTTTTTCAAGACAGTATAGGTAAATAGTACAAGTCAGAAAGTGAAGTGTACTGTAAAAGTCGCCAATGACATTAAAGACACAGCTTATGTGGATCGTCTTTCACTTGAGTCAAGCCCCCGGGGGCACTATATCATGTGGGTGCAGACTTGGTTGCGTTAAATGGCTTTACCCAACATGATCGGAAGATTAACTGTTCTCATCACTGATAGAAGAACACCTGGTTCTCCATAGACAAGCATAACTGCAGCAGGGTTCTCCTAGCTATAATGCCTCTAGGTGCTTTTGGATTCAAACCTAAATGTATATATTTGGTTTGTTTCCTCTTGTATTTTCCTAGAGAGGGATGTTACCCCTTGAAATGCCAACATTGGCCAGTAGGTGACAAATAGGACTAAAGGGCACCACATGCCCACGTGTATCCAAGGTTGGGGGTTATTTCATGTTTCCAATAGTTATTTCATGGTTCCTGTTGGTCTCGGAGGCTTCAACCGTAAAGAGCTGACATGACCCCTTTTACAGTTTGGACTGCTAGTTTGCATTCTATCTGTCTAGGTTTTCCGTAGAGCTGACACAATGTTACCAAAATTGACAAGTCTGGCTTCTAGGTCGATTTAGTGTGTTTCAAAAAATAACTTCATTTTCGTATAACTCCCAAAACATGGAAATGAATTCTGTTAAAATTCTTAAAGACTGCAAATGAGATATCAACACAATGTCAAAACAGGTTTCTTTGGACAAACCCTATCACCACGGCTGTATAGAAACCAAGAGCTAAGCAAATATCACATTTCTGTGAAATGTATCTGGATAGTGTTGATTCATCGATGCCCAGTTGGCAGAGAAGAAGTGCAACCTGCACTCACGCGCTCCCTTGTACAGAGAAATGTAAAACTCCACTCACCCAGCCTTTGGCACAGGACACTTGCCGAAGAGAGGTCTGTTACTTCCAAAGACAGGATGAGGCCTCAGGACAGCTGGAAGCAGGAGAAGGCAAAGCAGGGAATGGAAACCAGTGCAGGGTCTGACCAACAAGGGTGAAACCCTGTTTAACTTGGACGCACCCTCTCAAGCGGACAGGAGGCATGAGATTGAAGGTGATGTGCTGAGATTTACAAGAGTGCACAGCAGATGCTTGGCTGACAGAACTCAAAGAAACCAGCGCAAAATATCCCCACAGTTGATTCTGAGACCAAGATCCGTGATGCCAAATTACAGTTAGCAGGAGCATCGGTAAGTGAGGTATAGGGCTACGGTTGATGGCATACGCTGAGTCTCAGGGATCTGGAGTGCGTTGTGGGATGTGGTGGGTCTAATCAAGAGAGCAAACCGAACAGTGTACCAATGATAAATCAACCACACTGGTCGCGCGGTTGAGATTAACGATCTGTCTCATGGCCACACCCAGTGCATCTGCAGGACCAGGGACCAATTGGGCATTTTGCCAATAGAGCACGTGTGGGGCTGAATCAGAGCTATCATGCATCTGGTCTGAGGGATCCAGGGGGCCTTGGGTTTGAAATCAGAATGAATAGACTTAGGATCTGCTACATTCATAACCTGGGATGGGATTATGGTTTGGTTTGAGGCACAGGATGCGCAACAGCTCTGTGGTGGCCTTCGTGCACCCGTGCCACAAGGATGATAGGACAAGGTAGAGTGGTCCAAGTCCACAGCGTGAGAAGAGGAAGCATTTCCTTCAGCACTATCTCCCAAAATCGGATGCTACATTTTGGATGGCACCGGCACGGTACGGCAGCGAGGACACCAAGGTCGGTCTGCGGGATCATTCCAGCAGGCCCTGATTTGTGACATCCATGGATGTGCTTCCACTGGTGTTTCAGTAGACAGAGAAGCTCTGGGAAGAACTGCTTTCATTGGGACATTCCCGTGGCACTACAAAGCACAAGCGCACTCTCAGTTTGCTGTTTTGGAAACACTCCAAAATGACATAGAGCAGAATGCAGAGCGGAGAACCTTTAGAATCCTCATTTCCACAAGAGGCCGTGTCCTGCGCACTTTCAGAATTGTGAGATAAGCGTAATCAAAATGAAGTTATGCTAATCGAAATAGTATGGGTTGTTCATCACAACAAATGCAACACCAGCAATTGGAGATATACCAGACAACACACACAGGAAGAGAATATGGCATCAATGTCTAGGAGAAATTGTCCTCACAGAAATCCCTTGGAATTGCGTAGAGACAAGAGTCTAAAATTTTCACTTAACATAGCCCTAAAAATCTACATTAGATACCTGATATTACCTGACCAGTAGAGATGAAGAAGTACAGTAAAAGAAATAGGAAGTACCATTTTCAGTTCCAAAGATATTGAAGGCCCAAAAGATAAGCTTTCAAGCAACTAGACTGCAAAACGCTATGCAGTCCAAGTGTTGAAAATGGAGGTCAGGAAAACACTGAAGAACAAAAGGGTCTCAGAATCACAAAAGGCAGAATACCAGAAAAGGGGAAGAGAAAGTCTAAAGACGAGCCAAAAGATATCAGAAAACTCAGTGGATGTGATAATATCAGGGCTAAAATTCAGTCCTTAGCAGACTAGATAATGCAGAGGGACGCGTGAATGACTGTGAAGACAGGGGAACAGAAATCCCTCGGTCAGATTCGGACATAGGAAAGCAAGTGCAAAACAATGAAAATATTGCTGTTGTATCCTGGGTTAAGACAGGGCATGAAAGACTAGAATTCATAAGAGTCCCAGATGGAAAAGCAAGAGATAAAGAAATAAAATATGTCTGAAAATTTATCTGTAGAAATATCAGACTGAAACTTGTTGAAAGCCAAGAAAAAATCATCTATGCGAATTCAGGAATTACACAGCATCCAAAGGAGGTGGAATCCCAATAGACCTACAAGCAGCTGTATGATTCCAATCAACAAAGTTCACGAATATCACAGTGATTTAAAATGCAACTGGAGGAAACAACATAGTCACAAGGGAACCTCCAGAGGGGTTTCAGCTTATAACTCGGCAGCAATATTGCAGGACAGGGAGGAGTGCCAGGACACAGACCATACCCTGAATGGCCAAATGCTGCCACCTAGGGTAGCCTATGCCACATGACCACCATTTCTAATAACGGTAGAGCTAGAGCAATCCACAGACCGGCAAATCATAAAAGAATTCAGCAGTTCAAAACTTCTTCTAAAAGGAAGGTTGAGAATACTCCCCGGAATAGAAAAGCAGCAAGATGAAATGGAAAGAAGAAAACCATTATTGGAAATGCAAGAAGAGCATGAGTGGCAAAGAAGAAACAAGAAGAAGGCAAGGAGGACATCAAAACCTTAAAGATTGGAGAGGGAAGCAGGAAATCATAGGTGATTGGAAGCACTCTCTTAAGTGAATCATCTTATTTGACTCTCTGTTTGAAGCGAAAGGAGAGATGCATGTCCTGACGTGTTTGCAAAACAAGCGAGAAGCAGACCAACAAAGAATCAAACCAACAAACATGCACCAAAATGGTACGGTTGGCTGACATATACCATGGGAAACATGATTATTTAAAAGAAAATACTCAAGGTGATGTCAAGGATCTTTCAGCACGCATCGACCCAGTATTGCGGCTTGCATGTACTCAACACACTTGTATTCGGAAATCAGAGGCGTGCATTCATATTCGTAAATATAGATTCATAAGAGCATATCGTGACCTCACCCAAATACCGATTTGGAATCCACTAGATTCCTAGTCCGTGATGTAGTCTTGTATGTCTTCCAACAGGATGAAGGAATGCCATATTCTACGCTACGTAGAGAAGAATTGTAAGAAGCCTATAACAAAGGCAAGTAGCTCTGCCAAAGTGTACTAAGAACAAAAGAGACAGACAGTAACGTGCACATTGGGGTTGGTTTCATTTCTTGGAAATTCAGCCCCCATGAAACAAATAGATCCATGTCCTGAGAGTGTGGGTTTTTCAGCAGAAATCATGCGACGCATATGTATTCTGGTTGTACGGATATTATAGGAACATAAGTCTCCTTTACTGGGTCTCTGTGTACTGTGAACTCTTAGAAAGTTTAAAGACGTGTGAAACCTTCAACTGAAAAGGGACACACTTCTCTCCATTGGTACTGTGCATACAGATCTGAACAAAAGGAAAGAGGGAAGAAGAAAGGCCCATGGGACGCTAGTGGGCAGAACCACATTTACTTTAGGAACCTCTCTTCGGATGCAGCCCCTCCCCCAACACTGACAAGATGCAGCAGCCTTTGGGGATGGCAGTTACCGGTTGGATTCCAGGTGGAATGTTGGTGTGTTCCACGAGGCTTGTTGTGGCTGTTGGATCCTAGGTAACCGGGCCGAGTTCTGTGGGTGGATCAGTGTGATGGAGGGGCTGCAGGCCTCTGTGGAGCTTGGCTTAGGTGTTTGGTCCGGGAAGCTGTGTAAGTTCGAGATACTTCTGCTGCCCAAAGACCTGAGTTCACAGGTCAGTTTCCAGAACCTGAAAGGGCAGACAGTGGAAGATCTGCCTGTCATCAGCTTACTGGTGAGGCTCCGAGGTACTTTCAGACTTGCCCAGTCCTGGTGAAGTCGACTTTAGGGGAGTCACGAAGAGAAGCTGGCCGAAAAGCTGGCTGCACGGATTGAGGAGAGATGCGAACACATGGATGAGAGATGTTCTGCTCCAATGGAGAATACTGGCGTGGAGACAGCTGTAGAGGATACCAGGCTCAAAAGACATTCAGGAGACATATTGAACCTCGCTGATACTGGCAGAAACATACGGAGTGCCAACGTGGACTTGAGGAAGTTCCTCAATTCTCTTCTCCAAGAACGGGTCCAAGGTCCCTGACGTGTGCAAGAGAAGAGATGGCAGAGATGATCAAAACGCTCCTGTTCTTGGAAGAGGTCGTGAGAATCCACACGTCCCAAGGGGCCTTCCCAAGCCATTCAGACCAAAATTCACCAAGCCCAGGTAAGCCTTTTCCCAGGTTTGGGCCTAGCTAGCAAGCACTTGCCCTTCCCTCCCCTCCACTCACGCATCCATTTTGAAGGTTCAGTACCTGAGCGGCAATGAAGCCATTAGGAGAAGGGCAAGTCCCTCCTAGAATCAGAGTTCCTCCAGCTTCACACTCTGTGAACAACAGTGAACTCCTTAAAGGTCAAATAGTCTCGGCTGAAATAGATAGGAATTGAATACTTAGCTCACACCTAGAAACGATGGCCTTCCGCTAGATTCAGCAAATGTTGTGTTTATGTCTTCCCTGGGGTGAAGGGAGTGTGGTAAGTGAGGGGAATCTTTGACTGAACTTGAATCTGTATTAGGCCTCAGTTTTTCAAGACAGTATAGGTAAATAGTACAAGTCAGAAAGTGAAGTGTACTGTAAAAGTCGCCAATGACATTAAAGACACAGCTTATGTGGATCGTCTTTCACTTGAGTCAAGCCCCCGGGGGCACTATATCATGTGGGTGCAGACTTGGTTGCGTTAAATGGCTTTACCCAACATGATCGGAAGATTAACTGTTCTCATCACTGATAGAAGAACACCTGGTTCTCCATAGACAAGCATAACTGCAGCAGGGTTCTCCTAGCTATAATGCCTCTAGGTGCTTTTGGATTCAAACCTAAATGTATATATTTGGTTTGATTCCTCTTGTATTTTCCTAGAGAGGGATGTTACCCCTTGAAATGCCAACATTGGCCAGTAGGTGACAAATAGGACTAAAGGGCACCACATGCCCAAGTGTATCCAAGGTTGGGGGTTATTTCATGTTTCCAATAGTTATTTCATGGTTCCTGTTGGTCTCGGAGGCTTCAACCGTAAAGAGCTGACATGACCCCTTTAACAGTTTGGACTGCTAGTTTGCATTCTATCTGTCTAGGTTTTCCGTAGTGCTGACAAAATGTTACCAAAATTGACAAGTCTGGCTTCTAGGTCGATTTAGTGTGTTTCAAAAAATAACTTCATTTTCATATAACTCCCAAAACATGGAAATGAATTCTGTTAAAATTCTTAAAGTCTGCAAATGAGATATCAACACAATGTCAAAACAGGTTTCTTTGGACAACCCCTCCCACCACGGCTGTATAGAAACCAAGAGCTAAGCAAATATCACATTTCTGTGAAATGTATCTGGATAGTGTTGATTCATCGATGCCCAGTTGGCAGAGAAGGAGTGCAACCTGCACTCACGCGCTCCCTTGTACAGAGAAATGTAAAACTCCACTCACCCACCTTTGGCACAGGACACTTGCCGAAGAGAGGTCTGTTACTTCCAAAGACAGGATGAGGCCTCAGGACAGCTGGAAGCAGGAGAAGGCAAAGCAGGGAATGGAAACCAGGGCAGGGTCTGACCAACAAGGGTGAAACCCTGTTTAACTTGGACGCACCCTCTCAAGCGGACAGGAGGCATGAGATTGAAGGTGATGTGCTGAGATTTACAAGAGTGCACAGCAGATGCTTGGCTGACAGAACTCAAAGAAACCAGCGCAAAATATCCCCACAGTTGATTCTGAGACCAAGATCCGTGATGCCAAATTACAGTTAGCAGGAGCATCAGTAAGTGAGGTATAGGGCTACGGTTGATGTCATACGCTGAGTCTCAGGGATCTGGAGTGCGTTGTGGGATGTGGTGGGTCTAATCAAGAGAGCAAACCGAACAGTGTACCAATGATAAATCAACCACACTGGTCACGCGGTTGAGATTACCGATATGTCCCATGGCCACACCCAGTGCATCTGCAGGACCAGGGACCAATTGGGCATTTTGCCAATAGAGCACGTGTGGGGCTGAATCAGAGCAATCGTGCATCTGGTCTGAGGGATCCAGGGGGCCTTGGGTTTGAAATCAGAATGAATAGCCTTAGGATCTGCTACATTCATAACCTGGGCTGGGATTATGTTTTGGTTTGAGGCACAGGATGCGCAACAGCTCTGTGGTGGCCTTCGTGCACCCGTGCCACAAGGATGATAGGACAAGGTAGAGTGGTCCAAGTCCACAGCGTGAGAAGAGGAAGCATTTCCTTCAGCACTATCTCCCAAAATCGGATGCTACATTTTGGATGGCACCGGCATGGTACGGCAGCGAGGACACCAAGGTCGGTCTGCGGGATCATTCCAGCAGGCCCTGATTTGTGACATCCATGGATGTGCTTCCACTGGTGTTTCAGTAGACAGAGAAGCTCTGGGAAGAACTGCTTTCATTGGGACATTCCCGTGGCACTACAAAGCACAAGCGCACTCTCAGTTTGCTGTTTTGGAAACACTCCAAAATGACATAGAGCAGAATGCAGAGCTGAGAACCTTTAGAATCCTCATTTCCACAAGAGGCCGTGTCCTGCGCACTTTCAGAATTGTGAGATAAGCGTAATCAAAATGAAGTTATGCTAATCGAAATAGTATGGGTTGTTCATCACAACAAATGCAACACCAGCAATTGGAGATATACCAGACAACACACACAGGAAGAGAATATGGCATCAATGTCTAGGAGAAATTGTCCTCACAGAAATCCCTTGGAATTGCGTAGAGACAAGAGTCTAAAATTTTCACTTAACATAGCCCTAAAAATCTACATTAGATACCTGATATTACCTGACCAGTAGAGATGAAGAAGTACAGTAAAAGAAATAGGAAGTACCATTTTCAGTTCCAAAGATATTGAAGGCCCAAAAGATAAGCTTTCAAGCAACTAGACTGCAAAAAGCTATGCAGTCCAAGTGTTGAAAATGGAGGTCAGGAAAACACTGAAGAACAAAAGGGTCTCAGAATCACAAAAGGCAGAATACCAGAAAAGGGGAAGAGAAAGTCTAAAGACGAGCCAAAAGATACCAGAAAACTCAGTGGATGTGATAATATCAGGGCTAAAATTCAGTCCTTAGCAGACTAGATAATGCAGAGGGACGCGTGAATGACTGTGAAGACAGGGGAACAGAAATCCCTCGGTCAGATTCGGACATAGGAAAGCAAGTGCAAAACAATGAAAATATTGCTGTTGTATCCTGGGTTAAGACAGGGCATGAAAGACTAGAATTCATAAGAGTCCCAGATGGAAAAGCAAGAGATAAAGAAATAAAATATGTCTGAAAATTTATCTGTAGAAATATCAGACTGAAACTTGTTTAAAGCCAAGAAAAAATCATCTATGCGAATTCAGGAATTACACAGCATCCAAAGGAGGTGGAATCCCAATAGACCTACAAGCAGCTGTATGATTCCAATCAACAAAGTTCACGAATATCACAGTGATTTAAAATGCACCTGGAGGAAACAACATAGTCACAAGGGAACCTCCAGAGGGGTTTCAGCTTATAACTCGGCAGCAATATTGCAGGACATGGAGGAGTGCCAGGACACAGACCATATCCTGAATGGCCAAATGCTGCCACCTAGGGTAGCCTATGCCACATGACCACCATTTCTAATAACGGTAGAGCTAGAGCAATCCACAGACCGGCAAATCATAAAAGAATTCAGCAGTTCAAAACTTCTTCTAAAAGGAAGGTTGAGAATACTCCCCGGAATAGAAAAGCAGCAAGATGAAATGGAAAGAAGAAAACCATTATTGGAAATGCAAGAAGAGCATGAGTGGCAAAGAAGAAACAAGAAGAAGGCAAGGAGGACATCAAAACCTTAAAGATTGGAGAGGGAAGCAGGAAATCATAGGTGATTGGAAGCACTCTCTTAAGTGAATCAGCTTATTTGACTCTCTGTTTGAAGCGAAAGGAGAGATGCATGTCCTGACGAGTTTGCAAAACAAGCGAGAAGCAGACCAACAAAGAATCAAACCAAGAAACATGCACCAAAATGGTACGGTTGGCTGACATATACCATGGGAAACATGATTATTCAAAAGAAAATACTCAAGGTGATGTCAAGGATCATTCAGCACGCATCGACCCTGTATTGCGGCTTGCATGTACTCAGCACACTTGTATTCGGAAATCAGAGGCGTGCATTCATATTCGTAAATATAGATTCATAAGAGCATATCGTGACCTCACCCAAATGCCGATTTGGAATCCACTAGATTCCTAGTCCGTGATGTAGTCTTGTATGTCTTCCAACAGGATGAAGGAATGCCATATTCTACGCTACGTAGAGAAGAATTGTAAGAAGCCTATAACAAAGGCAAGTAGCTCTGCCAAAGTGTACTAAGAACAAAAGAGACAGACAGTAACGTGCACATTGGGGTTGGTTTCATTTCTTGGAAATTCAGCCCCCATGAAACCAATAGATCCATGTCCTGAGAGTGTGGGTTTTTCAGCAGAAATCATGCGACACATATGTATTCCGGTTGTACGGATATTATAGGAACATAAGTCTCCTTTACTGGGTCTCTGTGTACTGTGTACTCTTAGAAAGTTTAAAGACGTGTGAAACCTTCAACTGAAAAGGGACACACTTCTCTCCATTGGTACTGTGCATACAGATCTGAACAAAAGGAAAGAGGGAAGAAGAAAGGCCCATGGGATGCAAGTGGGCAGAACCACATTTACTTTAGGAACCTCTCTTCGGATGCAGCCCCTCCCCCAACACTGACAAGATGCAGCAGCCATTGGGGATGGCAGTTACCGGTTGGATTCCAGGTGGAATGTTGGTGTGTTCCACGAGGCTTGTTGTGGCTGTTGGATCCTAGGTAACCGGGCCGAGTTCTGTGGGTGGATCAGCGTGATGGAGGGGCTGCAGGCCTCTGTGGAGCTTGGCTTAGGTGTTTGGTCCGGGAAGCTGTGTAAGTTCGAGATACTTCTGCTGCCCAAAGACCTGAGTTCACAGGTCAGTTTCCAGAACCTGAAAGGGCAGACAGTGGAAGATCTGCCTGTCATCAGCTTACTGGTGAGGCTCCGAGGTACTTTCAGACTTGCCCAGTCCTGGTGAAGTCGACTTTAGGGGAGTCACAAAGAGAAGCTGGCCGAAAAGCTGGCTGCACGGATTGAGGAGAGATGCGAACACATGGATGAGAGATGTTCTGCTCCAATGGAGAATACTGGCGTGGAGACAGCTGTAGAGGATACCAGGCTCAAAAGACATTCAGGAGACATATTGAACCTCGCTGATACTGGCAGAAACATACGGAGTGCCAACGTGGACTTGAGGAAGTTCCTCAATTCTCTTCTCCAAGAACGGGTCCAAGGTCCCTGACGTGTGCAAGAGAAGAGATGGCAGAGATGATCAAAACGCTCCTGTTCTTGGAAGAGGTCGTGAGAATCCACACGTCCCAAGGGGCCTTCCCAAGCCATTCAGACCAAAATTCACCAAGCCCAGGTAAGCCTTTTCCCAGGTTTGGGCCTAGCTAGCAAGCACTTGCCCTTCCCTCCCCTCCACTCACGCATCCATTTTGAAGGTTCAGTACCTGAGCGGCAATGAAGCCATTAGGAGAAGGGCAAGTCCCTCCTAGAATCAGAGTTCCTCCAGCTTCACACTCTGTGAACAACAGTGAACTCCTTAAAGGTCAAATAGTCTCGGCTGAAATAGATAGGAATTGAATACTTAGCTCACACCTAGAAACGATGGCCTTCTGCTAGATTCAGCAAATGTTGTGTTTATGTCTTCCCTGGGGTGAAGGGAGTGTGGTAAGTGAGGGGAATCTTTGACTGAACTTGAATCTGTATTAGGCCTCAGTTTTTCAAGACAGTATAGGTAAATAGTACAAGTCAGAAAGTGAAGTGTACTGTAAAAGTCGCCAATGACATTAAAGACACAGCTTATGTGGATCGTCTTTCACTTGAGTCAAGCCCCCGGGGGCACTATATCATGTGGGTGCAGACTTGGTTGCGTTAAATGGCTTTACCCAACATGATCGGAAGATTAACTGTTCTCATCACTGATAGAAGAACACCTGGTTCTCCATAGACAAGCATAACTGCAGCAGGGTTCTCCTAGCTATAATGCCTCTAGGTGCTTTTGGATTCAAACCTAAATGTATATATTTGGTTTGTTTCCTCTTGTATTTTCCTAGAGAGGGATGTTACCCCTTGAAATGCCAACATTGGCCAGTAGGTGACAAATAGGACTAAAGGGCACCACATGCCCAAGTGTATCCAAGGTTGGGGGTTATTTCATGTTTCCAATAGTTATTTCATGGTTCCTGTTGGTCTCGGAGGCTTCAACCGTAAAGAGCTGACATGACCCCTTTAACAGTTTGGACTGCTAGTTTGCATTCTATCTGTCTAGGTTTTCCGTAGTGCTGACAAAATGTTACCAAAATTGACAAGTCTGGCTTCTAGGTCGATTTAGTGTGTTTCAAAAAATAAATTCATTTTCGTATAACTCCCAAAACATGGAAATGAATTCTGTTAAAATTCTTAAAGTCTGCAAATGAGATATCAACACAATGTCAAAACAGGTTTCTTTGGACAACCCCTCCCACCACGGCTGTATAGAAACCAAGAGCTAAGCAAATATCACATTTCTGTGAAATGTATCTGGATAGTGTTGATTCATCGATGCCCAGTTGGCAGAGAAGAAGTGCAACCTGCACTCACGCGCTCCCTTGTACAGAGAAATGTAAAACTCCACTCACCCAGCCTTTGGCACAGGACACTTGCCGAAGAGAGGTCTGTTACTTCCAAAGACAGGATGAGGCCTCAGGACACCTGGAAGCAGGAGAAGGCAAAGCAGGGAATGGAAACCAGGGCAGGGTCTGACCAACAAGGGTGAAACCCTGTTTAACTTGGACGCACCCTCTCAAGCGGACAGGAGGCATGAGATTGAAGGTGATGTGCTGAGATTTACAAGAGTGCACAGCAGATGCTTGGCTGACAGAACTCAAAGAAACCAGCGCAAAATATCCCCACAGTTGATTCTGAGACCAAGATCCGTGATGCCAAATTACAGTTAGCAGGGGCATCGTTAAGTGAGGTATAGGGCTACGGTTGATGGCATACGCTGAGTCTCAGGGATCTGGAGTGCGTTGTGGGATGTGGTGGGTCTAATCAAGAGAGCAAACCGAACAGTGTACCAATGATAAATCAACCACACTGATCGCGCGGTTGAGATTACCGATATGTCCCATGGCCACACCCAGTGCATCTGCAGGACCAGGGACCAATTGGGCATTTTGCCAATAGAGCACGTGTGGGGCTGAATCAGAGCTATCGTGCATCTGGTCTGAGGGATCCAGGGGGCCTTGGGTTTGAAATCAGAATGAAAAGACTTAGGATCTGCTACATTCATAACCTGGGATGGGATTATGGTTTGGTTTGAGGCACAGGATGCGCAACAGCTCTGTGGTGGCCTTCGTGCACCCGTGCCACAAGGATGATAGGACAAGGTAGAGTGGTCCAAGTCCACAGCGTGAGAAGAGGAAGCATTTCCTTCAGCACTATCTCCCAAAATCGGATGCTACATTTTGGTTGGCACCGGCACGGTACGGCAGCGAGGACACCAAGGTCGGTCTGCGGGATCATTCCAGCAGGCCCTGATGTGTGACATCCATGGATGTGCTTCCACTGGTGTTTCAGTAGACAGAGAAGCTCTGGGAAGAACTGCTTTCATTGGGACATTCCCGTGGCACTACAAAGCACAAGCGCACTCTCAGTTTGCTGTTTTGGAAACACTCCAAAATGACATAGAGCAGAATGCAGAGCTGAGAACTTTTAGAATCCTCATTTCCACAAGAGGCCGTGTCCTGCGCACTTTCAGAATTGTGAGATAAGCGTAATCAAAATGAAGTTATGCTAATCGAAATAGTATGGGTTGTTCATCACAACAAATGCAACACCAGCAATTGGAGATATACCAGACAACACACACAGTAAGAGAATATGGCATCAATGTCTAGGAGAAATTGTCCTCACAGAAATCCCTTGGAATTGCGTAGAGACAAGAGTCTAAAATTTTCACTTAACATAGCCCTAAAAATCTACATTAGATACCTGATATTACCTGACCAGTAGAGATGAAGAAGTACAGTAAAAGAAATAGGAAGTACCATTTTCAGTTCCAAAGATATTGAAGGCCCAAAAGATAAGCTTTCAAACAACTAGACTGCAAAACGCTATGGAGTCCAAGTGTTGAAAATGGAGGTCAGGAAAACACTGAAGAACAAAAGGGTCTCAGAATCACAAAAGGCAGAATACCAGAAAAGGGGAAGAGAAAGTCTAAAGACGAGCCAAAAGATATCAGAAAACTCAGTGGATGTGATAATATCAGGGCTAAAATTCAGTCCTTAGCAGACTAGATAATGCAGAGGGACGCGTGAATGACTGTGAAGACAGGGGAACAGAAATCCCTCGGTCAGATTCGGACATAGGAAAGCAAGTGCAAAACAATGAAAATATTGCTGTTGTATCCTGGGTTAAGACAGGGCATGAAAGACTAGAATTCATAAGAGTCCCAGATGGAAAAGCAAGAGATAAAGAAATAAAATATGTCTGAAAATTTATCTGTAGAAATATCAGACTGAAACTTGTTGAAAGCCAAGAAAAAATCATCTATGCGAATTCAGGAATTACACAGCATCCAAAGGAGGTGGAATCCCAATAGACCTACCAGCAGCTGTATGATTCCAATCAACAAAGTTCACGAATATCACAGTGATTTAAAATGCACCTGGAGGAAACAACATAGTCACAATGGAACCTCCAGAGGGGTTTCAGCTTATAACTCGGCAGCAATATTGCAGGACAGGGAGGAGTGCCAGGACACAGACCATATCCTGAATGGCCAAATGCTGCCACCTAGGGTAGCCTATGCCACATGACCACCATTTCTAATAACGGCAGAGCTAGAGCAATCCACAGACCGGCAAATCATAAAAGAATTCAGCAGTTCAAAACTTCTTCTAAAAGGAAGGTTGAGAATACTCCCCGGAATAGAAAAGCAGCAAGATGAAATGGAAAGAAGAAAACCATTATTGGAAATGCGGGAAGAGCATGAGTGGCAAAGAAGAAACAAGAAGAAGGCAAGGAGGACATCAAAACCTTAAAGATTGGAGAGGGAAGCAGGAAATCATAGGTGATTGGAAGCACTCTCTTAAGTGAATCAGCTTATTTGACTCTCTGTTTGAAGCGAAAGGAGAGATGCATGTCCTGACGAGTTTGCAAAACAAGCGAGAAGCAGACCAACAAAGAATCAAACCAACAAACATGCACCAAAATGGTACGGTTGGCTGACATATACCATGGGAAACATGATTATTCAAAAGAAAATACTCAAGGTGATGTCAAGGATCATTCAGCACGCATCGACCCAGTATTGCGGCTTGCATGTACTCAGCACACTTGTATTCGGAAATCAGAGGCGTGCATTCATATTCGTAAATATAGATTCATAAGAGCATATCGTGACCTCACCCAAATGCCGATTTGGAATCCACTAGATTCCTAGTCCGTGATGTAGTCTTGTATGTCTTCCAACAGGATGAAGGAATGCCATATTCTACGCTACGTAGAGAAGAATTGTAAGAAGCCTATAACAAAGGCAAGTAGCTCTGCCAAAGTGTACTAAGAACAAAAGAGACAGACAGTAACGTGCACATTGGGGTTGGTTTCATTTCTTGGAAATTCAGCCCCCATGAAACCAATAGATCCATGTCCTGAGAGTGTGGGTTTTTCAGCAGAAATCATGCGACGCATATGTATTCCGGTTGTACGGATATTATAGGAACATAAGTCTCCTTTACTGGGTCTCTGTGTACTGTGAACTCTTAGAAAGTTTAAAGACGTGTGAAACCTTCAACTGAAAAGGGACACACTTCTCTCCATTGGTACTGTGCATACAGATCTGAACAAAAGGAAAGAGGGAAGAAGAAAGGCCCATGGGACGCTAGTGGGCAGAACCACATTTACTTTAGGAACCTCTCTTCGGATGCAGCCCCTCCCCCAACACTGACAAGATGCAGCAGCCATTGGGGATGGCAGTTACCGGTTGGATTCCAGGTGGAATGTTGGTGTGTTCCACGAGGCTTGTTGTGGCTGTTGGATCCTAGGTAACCGGGCCGAGTTCTGTGGGTGGATCAGTGTGATGGAGGGGCTGCAGGCCTCTGTGGAGCTTGGCTTAGGTGTTTGGTCCGGGAAGCTGTGTAAGTTCGAGATACTTCTGCTGCCCAAAGACCTGAGTTCACAGGTCAGTTTCCAGAACCTGAAAGGGCAGACAGTGGAAGATCTGCCTGTCATCAGCTTACTGGTGAGGCTCCGAGGTACTTTCAGACTTGCCCAGTCCTGGTGAAGTCGACTTTAGGGGAGTCACGAAGAGAAGCTGGCCGAAAAGCTGGCTGCACGGATTGAGGAGAGATGCGAACACATGGATGAGAGATGTTCTGCTCCAATGGAGAATACTGGCGTGGAGACAGCTGTAGAGGATACCAGGCTCAAAAGACATTCAGGAGACATATTGAACCTCGCTGATACTGGCAGAAACATACGGAGTGCCAACGTGGACTTGAGGAAGTTCCTCAATTCTCTTCTCCAAGAACGGGTCCAAGGTCCCTGACGTGTGCAAGAGAAGAGATGGCAGAGATGATCAAAACGCTCCTGTTCTTGGAAGAGGTCGTGAGAATCCACACGTCCCAAGGGGCCTTCCCAAGCCATTCAGACCAAAATTCACCAAGCCCAGGTAAGCCTTTTCCCAGGTTTGGGCCTAGCTAGCAAGCACTTGCCCTTCCCTCCCCTCCACTCACGCATCCATTTTGAAGGTTCAGTACCTGAGCGGCAATGAAGCCATTAGGAGAAGGGCAAGTCCCTCCTAGAATCAGAGTTCCTCCAGCTTCACACTCTGTGAACAACAGTGAACTCCTTAAAGGTCAAATAGTCTCGGCTGAAATAGATAGGAATTGAATACTTAGCTCACACCTAGAAACGATGGCCTTCCGCTAGATTCAGCAAATGTTGTGTTTATGTCTTCCCTGGGGTGAAGGGAGTGTGGTAAGTGAGGGGAATCTTTGACTGAACTTGAATCTGTATTAGGCCTCAGTTTTTCAAGACAGTATAGGTAAATAGTACAAGTCAGAAAGTGAAGTGTACTGTAAAAGTCGCCAATGACATTAAAGACACAGCTTATGTGGATCGTCTTTCACTTGAGTCAAGCCCCCGGGGGCACTATATCATGTGGGTGCAGACTTGGTTGCGTTAAATGGCTTTACCCAACATGATCGGAAGATTAACTGTTCTCATCACTGATAGAAGAACACCTGGTTCTCCATAGACAAGCATAACTGCAGCAGGGTTCTCCTAGCTATAATGCCTCTAGGTGCTTTTGGATTCAAACCTAAATGTATATATTTGGTTTGTTTCCTCTTGTATTTTCCTAGAGAGGGATGTTACCCCTTGAAATGCCAACATTGGCCAGTAGGTTACAAAAAGTCTAAAGGGCACCACATGCCCAAGTGTATCCAAGGTTGGGGGTTATTTCATGTTTCCAATAGTTATTTCATGGTTCCTGTTGGTCTCGGAGGCTTCAACCGTAAAGAGCTGACATGACCCCTTTAACAGTTTGGACTGCTAGTTTGCATTCTATCTGTCTAGGTTTTCCGTAGAGCTGACACAATGTTACCAAAATTGACAAGTCTGGCTTCTAGGTCGATTTAGTGTGTTTCAAAAAATAACTTCATTTTCGTATAACTCCCAAAACATGGAAATGAATTCTGTTAAAATTCTTAAAGACTGCAAATGAGATATAAACACAATGTCAAAACAGGTTTCTTTGGACAACCCCTCCCACCACGGCTGTATAGAAACCAAGAGCTAAGCAAATATCACATTTCTGTGAAATGTATCTGGATAGTGTTGATTCATCGATGCCCAGTTGGCAGAGAAGAAGTGCAACCTGCACTCACGCGCTCCCTTGTACAGAGAAATGTAAAACTCCACTCACCCAGCCTTTGGCACAGGACACTTGCCGAAGAGAGGTCTGTTACTTCCAAAGACAGGATGAGGCCTCAGGACACCTGGAAGCAGGAGAAGGCAAAGCAGGGAATGGAAACCAGTGCAGGGTCTGACCAACATTGGTGAAACCCTGTTTAACTTGGACGCACCCTCTCAAGCGGACAGGAGGCATGAGATTGAAGGTGATGTGCTGAGATTTACAAGAGTGCACAGCAGATGCTTGGCTGACAGAACTCAAAGAAACCAGCGCAAAATATCCCCACAGTTGATTCTGAGACCAAGATCCGTGATGCCAAATTAGAGTTAGCAGGGGCATCGGTAAGTGAGGTATAGGGCTACGGTTGATGGCATACGCTGAGTCTCAGGGATCTGGAGTGCGTTGTGGGATGTGGTGGGTCTAATCAAGAGAGCAAACCGAACAGTGAACCAATGATAAATCAACCACACTGATCGCGCGGTTGAGATTACCGATATGTCCCATGGCCACACCCAGTGCATCTGCAGGACCAGGGACCAATTGGGCATTTTGCCAATAGAACACGTGTGGGGCTGAATCAGAGCTATCGTGCATCTGGTCTGAGGGATCCAGGGGGCCTTGGGTTTGAAATCAGAATGAAAAGACTTAGGATCTGCTACATTCATAACCTGGGCTGGGATTATGGTTTGGTTTGAGGCACAGGATGCGCAACAGCTCTGTGGTGGCCTTCGTGCACCCGTGCCACAAGGATGATAGGACAAGGTAGAGTGGTCCAAGTCCACAGCGTGAGAAGAGGAAGCATTTCCTTCAGCACTATCTCCCAAAATCGGATGCTACATTTTGGTTGGCACCGGCACGGTACGGCAGCGAGGACACCAAGGTCGGTCTGCGGGATCATTCCAGCAGGCCCTGATGTGTGACATCCATGGATGTGCTTCCACTGGTGTTTCAGTAGACAGAGAAGCTCTGGGAAGAACTGCTTTCATTGGGACATTCCCGTGGCACTACAAAGCACAAGCGCACTCTCAGTTTGCTGTTTTGGAAACACTCCAAAATGACATAGAGCAGAATGCAGAGCTGAGAACCTTTAGAATCCTCATTTCCACAAGAGGCCGTGTCCTGCGCACTTTCAGAATTGTGAGATAAGCGTAATCAAAATGAAGTTATGCTAATCGAAATAGTATGGGTTGTTCATCACAACAAATGCAACACCAGCAATTGGAGATATACCAGACAACACACACAGGAAGAGAATATGGCATCAATGTCTAGGAGAAATTGTCCTCACAGAAATCCCTTGGAATTGCGTAGAGACAAGAGTCTAAAATTTTCACTTAACATAGCCCTAAAAATCTACATTAGATACCTGATATTACCTGACCAGTAGAGATGAAGAAGTACAGTAAAAGAAATAGGAAGTACCATTTTCAGTTCCAAAGATACTGAAGACCCAAAAGATAAGCTTTCAAGCAACTAGACTGCAAAACGCTATGCAGTCCAAGTGTTGAAAATGGAGGTCAGGAAAACACTGAAGAACAAAAGGGTCTCAGAATCACAAAAGGCAGAATACCAGAAAAGGGGAAGAGAAAGTCTAAAGACGAGCCAAAAGATATCAGAAAACTCAGTGGATGTGATAATATCAGGGCTAAAATTCAGTCCTTAGCAGACTAGATAATGCAGAGGACGCGTGAATGACTGTGAAGACAGGGGAACAGAAATCCCTCGGTCAGATTCGGACATAGGAAAGCAAGTGCAAAACAATGAAAATATTGCTGTTGTATCCTGGGTTAAGACACGGCATGAAAGACTAGAATTCATAAGAGTCCCAGATGGAAAAGCAAGAGATAAAGAAATAAAATATGTCTGAAAATTTATCTGTAGAAATATCAGACTGAAACTTGTTGAAAGCCAAGAAAAAATCATCTATGCGAATTCAGGAATTACACAGCATCCAAAAGAGGTGGAATCCCAATAGACCTACAAGCAGCTGTATGATTCCAATCAACAAAGTTCACGAATATCACAGTGATTTAAAATGCACCTGGAGGAAACAACATAGTCACAAGGGAACCTCCAGAGGGGTTTCAGCTTATAACTCGGCAGCAATATTGCAGGACAGGGAGGAGTGCCAGGACACAGACCATATCCTGAATGGCCAAATGCTGCCACCTAGGGTAGCCTATGCCACATGACCACCATTTCTAATAACGGCAGAGCTAGGGCAATCCACAGACCGGCAAATCATAAAAGAATTCAGCAGTTCAAAACTTCTTCTAAAAGGAAGGTTGAGAATACTCCCCGGAATAGAAAAGCAGCAAGATGAAATGGAAAGAAGAAAACCATTATTGGAAATGCAAGAAGAGCATGAGTGGCAAAGAAGAAACAAGAAGAAGGCAAGGAGGACATCAAAACCTTAAAGATTGGAGAGGGAAGCAGGAAATCATAGGTGATTGGAAGCACTCTCTTAAGTGAATCATCTTATTTGACTCTCTGTTTGAAGCGAAAGGAGAGATGCATGTCCTGACGAGTTTGCAAAACAAGCGAGAAGCAGACCAACAAAGAATCAAACCAACAAACATGCACCAAAATGGTACGGTTGGCTGACATATACCATGGGAAACATGATTATTCAAAAGAAAATACTCAAGGTGATGTCAAGGATCATTCAGCACGCATCGACCCAGTATTGCGGCTTGCATGTACTCAGCACACTTGTATTCGGAAATCAGAGGCGTGCATTCATATTCGTAAATATAGATTCATAAGAGCATATCGTGACCTCACCCAAATGCCGATTTGGAATCCACTAGATTCCTAATCCGTGATGTAGTCTTGTATGTCTTCCAACAGGATGAAGGAATGCCATATTCTACGCTACGTAGAGAAGAATTGTAAGAAGCCTATAACAAAGGCAAGTAGCTCTGCCAAAGTGTACTAAGAACAAAAGAGACAGACAGTAACGTGCACATTGGGGTTGGTTTCATTTCTTGGAAATTCAGCCCCCATGAAACCAATAGATCCATGTCCTGAGAGTGTGGGTTTTTCAGCAGAAATCATGCGACGCATATGTATTCCGGTTGTACGGATATTATAGGAACATAAGTCTCCTTTACTGGGTCTCTGTGTACTGTGAACTCTTAGAAAGTTTAAAGACGTGTGAAACCTTCAACTGAAAAGGGACACACTTCTCTCCATTGGTACTGTGCATACAGATCTGAACAAAAGGAAAGAGGGAAGAAGAAAGGCCCATGGGACGCTAGTGGGCAGAACCACATTTACTTTAGGAACCTCTCTTCGGATGCAGCCCCTCCCCCAACACTGACAAGATGCAGCAGCCATTGGGGATGGCAGTTACCGGTTGGATTCCAGGTGGAATGTTGGTGTGTTCCACGAGGCTTGTTGTGGCTGTTGGATCCTAGGTAACCGGGCCGAGTTCTGTGGGTGGATCAGTGTGATGGAGGGGCTGCAGGCCTCTGTGGAGCTTGGCTTAGGTGTTTGGTCCGGGAAGCTGTGTAAGTTCGAGATACTTCTGCTGCCCAAAGACCTGAGTTCACAGGTCAGTTTCCAGAACCTGAAAGGGCAGACAGTGGAAGATCTGCCTGTCATCAGCTTACTGGTGAGGCTCCGAGGTACTTTCAGACTTGCCCAGTCCTGGTGAAGTCGACTTTAGGGGAGTCACGAAGAGAAGCTGGCCGAAAAGCTGGCTGCACGCATTGAGGAGAGATGCGAACACATGGATGAGAGATGTTCTGCTCCAATGGAGAATACTGGCGTGGAGACAGCTGTAGAGGATACCAGGCTCAAAAGACATTCAGGAGACATATTGAACCTCGCTGATACTGGCAGAAACATACGGAGTGCCAACGTGGACTTGAGGAAGTTCCTCAATTCTCTTCTCCAAGAACGGGTCCAAGGTCCCTGACGTGTGCAAGAGAAGAGATGGCAGAGATGATCAAAACGCTCCTGTTCTTGGAAGAGGTCGTGAGAATCCACACGTCCCAAGGGGCCTTCCCAAGCCATTCAGACCAAAATTCACCAAGCCCAGGTAAGCCTTTTCCCAGGTTTGGGCCTAGCTAGCAAGCACTTGCCCTTCCCTCCCCTCCACTCACGCATCCATTTTGAAGGTTCAGTACCTGAGCGGCAATGAAGCCATTAGGAGAAGGGCAAGTCCCTCCTAGAATCAGAGTTCCTCCAGCTTCACACTCTGTGAACAACAGTGAACTCCTTAAAGGTCAAATAGTCTCGGCTGAAATAGATAGGAATTGAATACTTAGTTCACACCTAGAAACGATGGCCTTCCGCTAGATTCAGCCAATGTTGTGTTTATGTCTTCCCTGGGGTGAAGGGAGTGTGGTAAGTGAGGGGAATCTTTGACTGAACTTGAATCTGTATTAGGCCTCAGTTTTTCAAGACAGTATAGGTAAATAGTACAAGTCAGAAAGTGAAGTGTACTGTAAAAGTCGCCAATGACATTAAAGACACAGCTTATGTGGATCGTCTTTCACTTGAGTCAAGCCCCCGGGGGCACTATATCATGTGGGTGCAGACTTGGTTGCGTTAAATGGCTTTACCCAACATGATCGGAAGATTAACTGTTCTCATCACTGATAGAAGAACACCTGGTTCTCCATAGACAAGCATAACTGCAGCAGGGTTCTCCTAGCTATAATGCCTCTAGGTGCTTTTGGATTCAAACCTAAATGTATATATTTGGTTTGTTTCCTCTTGTATTTTCCTAGAGAGGGATGTTACCCCTTGAAATGCCAACATTGGCCAGTAGGTTACAAAAAGTCTAAAGGGCACCACATGCCCAAGTGTATCCAAGGTTGGGGGTTATTTCATGTTTCCAATAGTTATTTCATGGTTCCTGTTGGTCTCGGAGGCTTCAACCGTAAAGAGCTGACATGACCCCTTTAACAGTTTGGACTGCTAGTTTGCATTCTATCTGTCTAGGTTTTCCGTAGAGCTGACAAAATGTTACCAAAATTGACAAGTCTGGCTTCTAGGTCGATTTAGTGTGTTTCAAAAAATAACTTCATTTTCGTATAACTCCCAAAACATGGAAATGAATTCTGTTAAAATTCTTAAAGACTGCAAATGAGATATCAACACAATGTCAAAACAGGTTTCTTTGGACAACCCCTCCCACCACGGCTGTATAGAAACCAAGAGCTAAGCAAATATCACATTTCTGTGAAATGTATCTGGATAGTGTTGATTCATCGATGCCCAGTTGGCAGAGAAGAAGTGCAACCTGCACTCACGCGCTCCCTTGTACAGAGAAATGTAAAACTCCACTCACCCAGCCTTTGGCACAGGACACTTGCCGAAGAGAGGTCTGTTACTTCCAAAGACAGGATGAGGCCTCAGGACACCTGGAAGCAGGAGAAGGCAAAGCAGGGAATGGAAACCAGTGCAGGGTCTGACCAAAATTGGTGAAACCCTGTTTAACTTGGACGCACCCTCTCAAGCGGACAGGAGGCATGAGATTGAAGGTGATGTGCTGAGATTTACAAGAGTGCACAGCAGATGCTTGGCTGACAGAACTCAAAGAAACCAGCGCAAAATATCCCCACAGTTGATTCTGAGACCAAGATCCGTGATGCCAAATTAGAGTTAGCAGGGGCATCGGTAAGTGAGGTATAGGGCTACGGTTGATGGCATACGCTGAGTCTCAGGGATCTGGAGTGCGTTGTGGGATGTGGTGGGTCTAATCAAGAGAGCAAACCGAACAGTGAACCAATGATAAATCAACCACACTGATCGCGCGGTTGAGATTACCGATATGTCCCATGGCCACACCCAGTGCATCTGCAGGACCAGGGACCAATTGGGCATTTTGCCAATAGAACACGTGTGGGGCTGAATCAGAGCTATCGTGCATCTGGTCTGAGGGATCCAGGGGGCCTTGGGTTTGAAATCAGAATGAAAAGACTTAGGATCTGCTACATTCATAACCTGGGCTGGGATTATGGTTTGGTTTGAGGCACAGGATGCGCAACAGCTCTGTGGTGGCCTTCGTGCACCCGTGCCACAAGGATGATAGGACAAGGTAGAGTGGTCCAAGTCCACAGCGTGAGAAGAGGAAGCATTTCCTTCAGCACTATCTCCCAAAATCGGATGCTACATTTTGGTTGGCACCGGCACGGTACGGCAGCGAGGACACCAAGGTCGGTCTGCGGGATCATTCCAGCAGGCCCTGATGTGTGACATCCATGGATGTGCTTCCACTGGTGTTTCAGTAGACAGAGAAGCTCTGGGAAGAACTGCTTTCATTGGGACATTCCCGTGGCACTACAAAGCACAAGCGCACTCTCAGTTTGCTGTTTTGGAAACACTCCAAAATGACATAGAGCAGAATGCAGAGCTGAGAACCTTTAGAATCCTCATTTCCACAAGAGGCCGTGTCCTGCGCACTTTCAGAATTGTGAGATAAGCGTAATCAAAATGAAGTTATGCTAATCGAAATAGTATGGGTTGTTCATCACAACAAATGCAACACCAGCAATTGGAGATATACCAGACAACACACACAGGAAGAGAATATGGCATCAATGTCTAGGAGAAATTGTCCTCACAGAAATCCCTTGGAATTGCGTAGAGACAAGAGTCTAAAATTTTCACTTAACATAGCCCTAAAAATCTACATTAGATACCTGATATTACCTGACCAGTAGAGATGAAGAAGTACAGTAAAAGAAATAGGAAGTACCATTTTCAGTTCCAAAGATACTGAAGACCCAAAAGATAAGCTTTCAAGCAACTAGACTGCAAAACGCTATGCAGTCCAAGTGTTGAAAATGGAGGTCAGGAAAACACTGAAGAACAAAAGGGTCTCAGAATCACAAAAGGCAGAATACCAGAAAAGGGGAAGAGAAAGTCTAAAGACGAGCCAAAAGATATCAGAAAACTCAGTGGATGTGATAATATCAGGGCTAAAATTCAGTCCTTAGCAGACTAGATAATGCAGAGGACGCGTGAATGACTGTGAAGACAGGGGAACAGAAATCCCTCGGTCAGATTCGGACATAGGAAAGCAAGTGCAAAACAATGAAAATATTGCTGTTGTATCCTGGGTTAAGACACGGCATGAAAGACTAGAATTCATAAGAGTCCCAGATGGAAAAGCAAGAGATAAAGAAATAAAATATGTCTGAAAATTTATCTGTAGAAATATCAGACTGAAACTTGTTGAAAGCCAAGAAAAAATCATCTATGCGAATTCAGGAATTACACAGCATCCAAAAGAGGTGGAATCCCAATAGACCTACAAGCAGCTGTATGATTCCAATCAACAAAGTTCACGAATATCACAGTGATTTAAAATGCACCTGGAGGAAACAACATAGTCACAAGGGAACCTCCAGAGGGGTTTCAGCTTATAACTCGGCAGCAATATTGCAGGACAGGGAGGAGTGCCAGGACACAGACCATATCCTGAATGGCCAAATGCTGCCACCTAGGGTAGCCTATGCCACATGACCACCATTTCTAATAACGGCAGAGCTAGGGCAATCCACAGACCGGCAAATCATAAAAGAATTCAGCAGTTCAAAACTTCTTCTAAAAGGAAGGTTGAGAATACTCCCCGGAATAGAAAAGCAGCAAGATGAAATGGAAAGAAGAAAACCATTATTGGAAATGCAAGAAGAGCATGAGTGGCAAAGAAGAAACAAGAAGAAGGCAAGGAGGACATCAAAACCTTAAAGATTGGAGAGGGAAGCAGGAAATCATAGGTGATTGGAAGCACTCTCTTAAGTGAATCATCTTATTTGACTCTCTGTTTGAAGCGAAAGGAGAGATGCATGTCCTGACGAGTTTGCAAAACAAGCGAGAAGCAGACCAACAAAGAATCAAACCAACAAACATGCACCAAAATGGTACGGTTGGCTGACATATACCATGGGAAACATGATTATTCAAAAGAAAATACTCAAGGTGATGTCAAGGATCATTCAGCACGCATCGACCCAGTATTGCGGCTTGCATGTACTCAGCACACTTGTATTCGGAAATCAGAGGCGTGCATTCATATTCGTAAATATAGATTCATAAGAGCATATCGTGACCTCACCCAAATGCCGATTTGGAATCCACTAGATTCCTAATCCGTGATGTAGTCTTGTATGTCTTCCAACAGGATGAAGGAATGCCATATTCTACGCTACGTAGAGAAGAATTGTAAGAAGCCTATAACAAAGGCAAGTAGCTCTGCCAAAGTGTACTAAGAACAAAAGAGACAGACAGTAACGTGCACATTGGGGTTGGTTTCATTTCTTGGAAATTCAGCCCCCAGGAAACAAATAGATCCATGTCCTGAGAGTGTGGGTTTTTCAGCAGAAATCATGCGACGCATATGTATTCCGGTTGTACGGATATTATAGGAACATAAGTCTCCTTTACTGGGTCTCTGTGTACTGTGAACTCTTAGAAAGTTTAAAGACGTGTGAAACCTTCAACTGAAAAGGGACACACTTCTCTCCATTGGTACTGTGCATACAGATCTGAACAAAAGGAAAGAGGGAAGAAGAAAGGCCCATGGGACGCTAGTGGGCAGAACCACATTTACTTTAGGAACCTCTCTTCGGATGCAGCCCCTCCCCCAACACTGACAAGATGCAGCAGCCATTGGGGATGGCAGTTACCGGTTGGATTCCAGGTGGAATGTTGGTGTGTTCCACGAGGCTTGTTGTGGCTGTTGGATCCTAGGTAACCGGGCCGAGTTCTGTGGGTGGATCAGTGTGATGGAGGGGCTGCAGGCCTCTGTGGAGCTTGGCTTAGGTGTTTGGTCCGGGAAGCTGTGTAAGTTCGAGATACTTCTGCTGCCCAAAGACCTGAGTTCACAGGTGAGTTTCCAGAACCTGAAAGGGCAGACAGTGGAAGATCTGCCTGTCATCAGCTTACTGGTGAGGCTCCGAGGTACTTTCAGACTTGCCCAGTCCTGGTGAAGTCGACTTTAGGGGAGTCACGAAGAGAAGCTGGCCGAAAAGCTGGCGGCACGGATTGAGGAGAGATGCGAACACATGGATGAGAGATGTTCTGCTCCAATGGAGAATACTGGCGTGGAGACAGCTGTAGAGGATACCAGGCTCAAAAGACATTCAGGAGACATATTGAACCTCGCTGATACTGGCAGAAACATACGGAGTGCCAACGTGGACTTGAGGAAGTTCCTCAATTCTCTTCTCCAAGAACGGGTCCAAGGTCCCTGACGTGTGCAAGAGAAGAGATGGCAGAGATGATCAAAACGCTCCTGTTCTTGGAAGAGGTCGTGAGAATCCACACGTCCCAAGGGGCCTTCCCAAGCCATTCAGACCAAAATTCACCAAGCCCAGGTAAGCCTTTTCCCAGGTTTGGGCCTAGCTAGCAAGCACTTGCCCTTCCCTCCCCTCCACTCACGCATCCATTTTGAAGGTTCAGTACCTGAGCGGCAATGAAGCCATTAGGAGAAGGGCAAGTCCCTCCTAGAATCAGAGTTCCTCCAGCTTCACACTCTGTGAACAACAGTGAACTCCTTAAAGGTCAAATAGTCTCGGCTGAAATAGATAGGAATTGAATACTTAGCTCACACCTAGAAACGATGGCCTTCCGCTAGATTCAGCAAATGTTGTGTTTATGTCTTCCCTGGGGTGAAGGGAGTGTGGTAAGTGAGGGGAATCTTTGACTGAACTTGAATCTGTATTAGGCCTCAGTTTTTCAAGACAGTATAGGTAAATAGTACAAGTCAGAAAGTGAACTGTACTGTAAAAGTCGCCAATGACATTAAAGACAAAGCTTATGTGGATCGTCTTTCACTTGAGTCAAGCCCCCGGGGGCACTATATCATGTGGGTGCAGACTTGGTTGCGTTAAATGGCTTTACCCAACATGATCGGAAGATTAACTGTTCTCATCACTGATAGAAGAACACCTGGTTCTCCATAGACAAGCATAACTGCAGCAGGGTTCTCCTAGCTATAATGCCTCTAGGTGCTTTTGGATTCAAACCTAAATGTATATATTTGGTTTGTTTCCTCTTGTATTTTCCTACAGAGGGATGTTACCCCTTGAAATGCCAACATTGGCCAGTAGGTGACAAATAGGACTAAAGGGCACCACATGCCCACGTGTATCCAAGGTTGGGGGTTATTTCATGTTTCCAATAGTTATTTCATGGTTCCTGTTGGTCTCGGAGGCTTCAACCGTAAAGAGCTGACATGACCCCTTTAACAGTTTGGACTGCTAGTTTGCATTCTATCTGTCTAGGTTTTCCGTAGTGCTGACAAAATGTTACCAAAATTGACAAGTCCGGCTTCTAGGTCGATTTAGTGTGTTTCAAAAAATAACTTCATTTTCGTATAACTCCCAAAACATGGAAATGAATTCTGTTAAAATTCTTAAAGACTGCAAATGAGATATCAACACAATGTCAAAACAGGTTTCTTTGGACAACCCCTCCCACCACGGCTGTATAGAAACCAAGAGCTAAGCAAATATCACATTTCTGTGAAATGTATCTGTATAGTGTTGATTCATCGATGCCCAGTTGGCAGAGAAGAAGTGCAACCTGCACTCACGCGCTCCCTTGTACAGAGAAATGTAAAACTCCACTCACCCAGCCTTTGGCACAGGACACTTGCCGAAGAGAGGTCTGTTACTTCCAAAGACAGGATGAGGCCTCAGGACACCTGGAAGCAGGAGAAGGCAAAGCAGGGAATGGAAACCAGGGCAGGGTCTGACCAACAAGGGTGAAACCCTGTTTAACTTGGACGCACACTCTCAAGCGGACAGGAGGCATGAGATTGAAGGTGATGTGCTGAGATTTACAAGAGTGCACAGCAGATGCTTGGCTGACAGAACTCAAAGAAACCAGCGCAAAATATCCCCACAGTTGATTCTGAGACCAAGATCCGTGATGCCAAATTACAGTTAGCAGGGGCATCGGTAAGTGAGGTATAGGGCTACGGTTGATGGCATACGCTGAGTCTCAGGGATCTGGAGTGCGTTGTGGGATGTGGTGGGTCTAATCAAGAGAGCAAACCGAACAGTGTACCAATGATAAATCAACCACACTGATCGCGCGGTTGAGATTACCGATATGTCCCATGGCCACACCCAGTGCATCTGCAGGACCAGGGACCAATTGGGCATTTTGCCAATAGAGCACGTGTGGGGCTGAATCAGAGCTATCGTGCATCTGGTCTGAGGGATCCAGGGGGCCTTGGGTTTGAAATCAGAATGAAAAGACTTAGGATCTGCTACATTAATAACCTGGGATGGGATTATGGTTTGGTTTGAGGCACAGGATGCGCAACAGCTCTGTGGTGGCCTTCGTGCACCCGTGCCACAAGGATGATAGGACAAGGTAGAGTGGTCCAAGTCCACAGCGTGAGAAGAGGAAGCATTTCCTTCAGCACTATCTCCCAAAATCGGATGCTACATTTTGGTTGGCACCGGCACGGTACGGCAGCGAGGACACCAAGGTCGGTCTGCGGGATCATTCCAGCAGGCCCTGATGTGTGACATCTATGGATGTGCTTCCACTGGTGTTTCAGTAGACAGAGAAGCTCTGGGAAGAACTGCTTTCATTGGGACATTCCCGTGGCACTACAAAGCACAAGCGCACTCTCAGTTTGCTGTTTTGGAAACACTCCAAAATGACATAGAGCAGAATGCAGAGCTGAGAACCTTTAGAATCCTCATTTCCACAAGAGGCCGTGTCCTGCGCACTTTCAGAATTGTGAGATAAGCGTAATCAAAATGAAGTTATGCTAATCGAAATAGTATGGGTTGTTCATCACAACAAATGCAACACCAGCAATTGGAGAAATACCAGACAACACACACAGGAAGAGAATATGGCATCAATGTCTAGGAGAAATTGTCCTCACAGAAATCCCTTGGAATTGCGTAGAGACAAGAGTCTAAAATTTTCACTTAACATAGCCCTAAAAATCTACATTAGATACCTGATATTACCTGACCAGTAGAGATGAAGAAGTACAGTAAAAGAAATAGGAAGTACCATTTTCAGTTCCAAAGATATTGAAGGCCCAAAAGATAAGCTTTCAAGCAACTAGACTGCAAAACGCTATGCAGTCCAAGTGTTGAAAATGGAGGTCAGGAAAACACTGAAGAACAAAAGGGTCTCAGAATCACAAAAGGCAGAATACCAGAAAAGGGGAAGAGAAAGTCTAAAGACGAGCCAAAAGATATCAGAAAACTCAGTGGATGTGATAATATCAGGGCTAAAATTCAGTCCTTAGCAGACTAGATAATGCAGAGGGACGCGTGAATGACTGTGAAGACAGGGGAACAGAAATCCCTCGGTCAGATTCGGACATAGGAAAGCAAGTGCAAAACAATGAAAATATTGCTGTTGTATCCTGGGTTAAGACAGGGCATGAAAGACTAGAATTCATAAGAGTCCCAGATGGAAAAGCAAGAGATAAAGAAATAAAATATGTCTGAAAATTTATCTGTAGAAATATCAGACTGAAACTTGTTGAAAGCCAAGAAAAAATCATCTATGCGAATTCAGGAATTACACAGCATCCAAAGGAGGTGGAATCCCAATAGACCTACAAGCAGCTGTATGATTCCAATCAACAAACTTCACGAATATCACAGTGATTTAAAATGCACCTGGAGGAAACAACATAGTCACAAGGGAACCTCCAGAGGGGTTTCAGCTTATAACTCGGCAGCAATATTGCAGGACAGGGAGGAGTGCCAGGACACAGACCATATCCTGAATGGCCAAATGCTGCCACCTAGGGTAGCCTATGCCACATGACCACCATTTCTAATAACGGCAGAGCTAGAGAAATCCACAGACCGGCAAATCATAAAAGAATTCAGCAGTTCAAAACTTCTTCTAAAAGGAAGGTTGAGAATACTCCCCGGAATAGAAAAGCAGCAAGATGAAATGGAAAGAAGAAAACCATTATTGGAAATGCAAGAAGAGCATGAGTGGCAAAGAAGAAACAAGAAGAAGGCAAGGAGGACATCAAAACCTTAAAGATTGGAGAGGGAAGCAGGAAATCATAGGTGATTGGAAGCACTCTCTTAAGTGAATCAGCTTATTTGACTCTCTGTTTGAAGCGAAAGGAGAGATGCATGTCCTGACGAGTTTGCAAAACAAGCGAGAAGCAGACCAACAAAGAATCAAACCAACAAACATGCACCAAAATGGTACGGTTGGCTGACATATACCATGGGAAACATGATTATTCAAAAGAAAATACTCAAGGTGATGTCAAGGATCATTCAGCACGCATCGACCCAGTATTGCGGCTTTCATGTACTCAGCACACTTGTATTCGGAAATCAGAGGCGTGCATTCATATTCGTAAATATAGATTCATAACAGCATATCGTGACCTCACCCAATTGCCGATTTGGAATCCAATGGATTCCTAGTCCGTGATGTATTCTTGTATGTCTTCCAACAGGATGAAGGAATGCCATATACTACGCTACGTAGAGAAGAATTGTAAGAAGCCTATAACAAAGGCAAGTAGCTCTGACAAAGTGTACTAAGAGCAAAAGAGGCAGACAGTAACGTGCACATTGGGGTTGGTTTCATTTCTTGGAAATTCAGCCCCCATGAAACCAATAGATCCATGTCCTGAGAGTGTGGGTTTTTCAGCAGAAATCATGTGACGCATATGTATTCCGGTTGTACGGATATTATAGGAACATAATTCTCCTTTACTGGGTCTCTGTGTACTGTGAACTCTTAGAAAGTTTAAAGACGTGTGAAACCTTCAACTGAAAAGGGACACACTTCTCTCCATTGGTACTGTGCATACAGATCTGAACAAAAGGAAAGAGGGAAGAAGAAAGGCCCATGGGACGCTAGTGGGCAGAACCACATTTACTTTAGGAACCTCTCGTCGGATGCAGCCCCTCCCCCAACACTGACAAGATGCAGCAGCCATTGGGGATGGCAGTTACCGGTTGGATTCCAGGTGGAATGTTGGTGTGTTCCACGAGGCTTGTTGTGGCTGTTGGATCCTAGGTAACCGGGCCGAGTTCTGTGGGTGGATCAGTGTGATGGAGGGGCTGCAGGCCTCTGTGGAGCTTGGCTTAGGTGTTTGGTCCGGGAAGCTGTGTAAGTTCGAGATACTTCTGCTGCCCAAAGACCTGAGTTCACAGGTCAGTTTCCAGAACCTGAAAGGGCAGACAGTGGAAGATCTGCCTGTCATCAGCTTACTGGTGAGGCTCCGAGGTACTTTCAGACTTGCCCAGTCCTGGTGAAGTCGACTTTAGGGGAGTCACGAAGAGAAGCTGGCCGAAAAGCTGGCTGCACGGATTGAGGAGAGATGCGAACACATGGATGAGAGATGTTCTGCTCCAATGGAGAATACTGGCGTGGAGACAGCTGTAGAGGATACCAGGCTCAAAAGACATTCAGGAGACATATTGAACCTCGCTGATACTGGCAGAAACATACGGAGTGCCAACGTGGACTTGAGGAAGTTCCTCAATTCTCTTCTCCAAGAACGGGTCCAAGGTCCCTGACGTGTGCAAGAGAAGAGATGGCAGAGATGATCAAAACGCTCCTGTTCTTGGAAGAGGTCGTGAGAATCCACACGTCCCAAGGGGCCTTCCCAAGCCATTCAGACCAAAATTCACCAAGCCCAGGTAAGCCTTTTCCCAGGTTTGGGCCTAGCTAGCAAGCACTTGCCCTTCCCTCCCCTCCACTCACGCATCCATTTTGAAGGTTCAGTACCTGAGCGGCAATGAAGCCATTAGGAGAAGGGCAAGTCCCTCCTAGAATCAGAGTTCCTCCAGCTTCACACTCTGTGAACAACAGTGAACTCCTTAAAGGTCAAATAGTCTCGGCTGATATAGATAGGAATTGAATACTTAGCTCACACCTAGAAACGATGGCCTTCCGCTAGATTCAGCAAATGTTGTGTTTATGTCTTCCCTGGGGTGAAGGGAGTGTGGTAAGTGAGGGGAATCTTTGACTGAACTTGAATCTGTATTAGGCCTCAGTTTTTCAAGACAGTATAGGTAAATAGTACAAGTCAGAAAGTGAAGTGTACTGTAAAAGTCGCCAATGACATTAAAGACACAGCTTATGTGGATCGTCTTTCACTTGAGTCAAGCCCCCGGGGGCACTATATCATGTGGGTGCAGACATGGTTGCGTTAAATGGCTTTACCCAACATGATCGGAAGATTAACTGTTCTCATCACTGATAGAAGAACACCTGGTTCTCCATAGACAAGCATAACTGCAGCAGGGTTCTCCTAGCTATAATGCCTCTAGGTGCTTTTGGATTCAAACCTAAATGTATATATTTGGTTTGTTTCCTCTTGTATTTTCCTAGAGAGGGATGTTACCCCTTGAAATGCCAACATTGGCCAGTAGGTGACAAATAGGAATAAAGGGCACCACATGCCCAAGTGTATCCAAGGTTGGGGGTTATTTCATGTTTCCAATAGTTATTTCATGGTTCCTGTTGGTCTCGGAGGCTTCAACCGTAAAGAGCTGACATGACCCCTTTAACAGTTTGGACTGCTAGTTTGCATTCTATCTGTCTAGGTTTTCCGTAGTGCTGACAAAATGTTACCAAAATTGACAAGTCTGGCTTCTAGGTCGATTTAGTGTGTTTCAAAAAATAACTTCATTTTCGTATAACTCCCAAAACATGGAAATGAATTCTGTTAAAATTCTTAAAGTCTGCAAATGAGATATCAACACAATGTCAAAACAGGTTTCTTTGGACAACCCCTCCCACCACGGCTGTATAGAAACCAAGAGCTAAGCAAATATCACATTTCTGTGAAATGTATCTGGATAGTGTTGATTCATCGATGCCCAGTTGGCAGAGAAGAAGTGCAACCTGCACTCACGCGCTCCCTTGTACAGAGAAATGTAAAACTCCACTCACCCAGCCTTTGGCACAGGACACTTGCCGAAGAGAGGTCTGTTACTTCCAAAGACAGGATGAGGCCTCAGGACAAATGGAAGCAGGAGAAGGCAAAGCAGGGAATGGAAACCAGGGCAGGGTCTGACCAACAAGGGTGAAACCCTGTTTAACTTGGACGCACCCTCTCAAGCGGACAGGAGGCATGAGATTGAAGGTGATGTGCTGAGATTTACAAGAGTGCACAGCAGATGCTTGGCTGACAGAACTCAAAGAAACCAGCGCAAAATATCCCCACAGTTGATTCTGAGACCAAGATCCGTGATGCCAAATTACAGTTAGCAGGGGCATCGGTAAGTGAGGTATAGGGCTACGGTTGATGGCATACGCTGAGTCTCAGGGATCTGGAGTGCGTTGTGGGATGTGGTGGGTCTAATCAAGAGAGCAAACCGAACAGTGTACCAATGATAAATCAACCACACTGATCGCGCGGTTGAGATTACCGATATGTCCCATGGCCACACCCAGTGCATCTGCAGGACCAGGGACCAATTGGGCATTTTGCCAATAGAGCACGTGTGGGGCTGAATCAGAGCTATCGTGCATCTGGTCTGAGGGATCCAGGGGGCCTTGGGTTTGAAATCAGAATGAAAAGACTTAGGATCTGCTACATTCATAACCTGGGATGGGATTATGGTTTGGTTTGAGGCACAGGATGCGCAACAGCTCTGTGGTGGCCTTCGTGCACCCGTGCCACAAGGATGATAGGACAAGGTAGAGTGGTCCAAGTCCACAGCGTGAGAAGAGGAAGCATTTCCTTCAGCACTATCTCCCAAAATCGGATGCTACATTTTGGTTGGCACCGGCACGGTACGGCAGCGAGGACACCAAGGTCGGTCTGCGGGATCATTCCAGCAGGCCCTGATGTGTGACATCCATGGATGTGCTTCCACTGGTGTTTCAGTAGACAGAGAAGCTCTGGGAAGAACTGCTTTCATTGGGACATTCCCGTGGCACTACAAAGCACAAGCGCACTCTCAGTTTGCTGTTTTGGAAACACTCCAAAATGACATAGAGCAGAATGCAGAGCTGAGAACTTTTAGAATCCTCATTTCCACAAGAGGCCGTGTCCTGCGCACTTTCAGAATTGTGAGATAAGCGTAATCAAAATGAAGTTATGCTAATCGAAATAGTATGGGTTGTTCATCACAACAAATGCAACACCAGCAATTGGAGATATACCAGACAACACACACAGTAAGAGAATATGGCATCAATGTCTAGGAGAAATTGTCCTCACAGAAATCCCTTGGAATTGCGTAGAGACAAGAGTCTAAAATTTTCACTTAACATAGCCCTAAAAATCTACATTAGATACCTGATATTACCTGACCAGTAGAGATGAAGAAGTACAGTAAAAGAAATAGGAAGTACCATTTTCAGTTCCAAAGATATTGAAGGCCCAAAAGATAAGCTTTCAAACAACTAGACTGCAAAACGCTATGGAGTCCAAGTGTTGAAAATGGAGGTCAGGAAAACACTGAAGAACAAAAGGGTCTCAGAATCACAAAAGGCAGAATACCAGAAAAGGGGAAGAGAAAGTCTAAAGACGAGCCAAAAGATATCAGAAAACTCAGTGGATGTGATAATATCAGGGCTAAAATTCAGTCCTTAGCAGACTAGATAATGCAGAGGGACGCGTGAATGACTGTGAAGACAGGGGAACAGAAATCCCTCGGTCAGATTCGGACATAGGAAAGCAAGTGCAAAACAATGAAAATATTGCTGTTGTATCCTGGGTTAAGACAGGGCATGAAAGACTAGAATTCATAAGAGTCCCAGATGGAAAAGCAAGAGATAAAGAAATAAAATATGTCTGAAAATTTATCTGTAGAAATATCAGACTGAAACTTGTTGAAAGCCAAGAAAAAATCATCTATGCGAATTCAGGAATTACACAGCATCCAAAGGAGGTGGAATCCCAATAGACCTACCAGCAGCTGTATGATTCCAATCAACAAAGTTCACGAATATCACAGTGATTTAAAATGCACCTGGAGGAAACAACATAGTCACAATGGAACCTCCAGAGGGGTTTCAGCTTATAACTCGGCAGCAATATTGCAGGACAGGGAGGAGTGCCAGGACACAGACCATATCCTGAATGGCCAAATGCTGCCACCTAGGGTAGCCTATGCCACATGACCACCATTTCTAATAACGGCAGAGCTAGAGCAATCCACAGACCGGCAAATCATAAAAGAATTCAGCAGTTCAAAACTTCTTCTAAAAGGAAGGTTGAGAATACTCCCCGGAATAGAAAAGCAGCAAGATGAAATGGAAAGAAGAAAACCATTATTGGAAATGCAAGAAGAGCATGAGTGGCAAAGAAGAAACAAGAAGAAGGCAAGGAGGACATCAAAACCTTAAAGATTGGAGAGGGAAGCAGGAAATCATAGGTGATTGGAAGCACTCTCTTAAGTGAATCAGCTTATTTGACTCTCTGTTTGAAGCGAAAGGAGAGATGCATGTCCTGACGAGTTTGCAAAACAAGCGAGAAGCAGACCAACAAAGAATCAAACCAACAAACATGCACCAAAATGGTACGGTTGGCTGACATATACCATGGGAAACATGATTATTCAAAAGAAAATACTCAAGGTGATGTCAAGGATCATTCAGCACGCATCGACCCAGTATTGCGGCTTGCATGTACTCAGCACACTTGTATTCGGAAATCAGAGGCGTGCATTCATATTCGTAAATATAGATTCATAAGAGCATATCGTGACCTCACCCAAATGCCGATTTGGAATCCACTAGATTCCTAGTCCGTGATGTAGTCTTGTATGTCTTCCAACAGGATGAAGGAATGCCATATTCTACGCTACGTAGAGAAGAATTGTAAGAAGCCTATAACAAAGGCAAGTAGCTCTGCCAAAGTGTACTAAGAACAAAAGAGACAGACAGTAACGTGCACATTGGGGTTGGTTTCATTTCTTGGAAATTCAGCCCCCATGAAACCAATAGATCCATGTCCTGAGAGTGTGGGTTTTTCAGCAGAAATCATGCGACGCATATGTATTCCGGTTGTACGGATATTATAGGAACATAAGTCTCCTTTACTGGGTCTCTGTGTACTGTGAACTCTTAGAAAGTTTAAAGACGTGTGAAACCTTCAACTGAAAAGGGACACACTTCTCTCCATTGGTACTGTGCATACAGATCTGAACAAAAGGAAAGAGGGAAGAAGAAAGGCCCATGGGACGCTAGTGGGCAGAACCACATTTACTTGAGGAACCTCTCTTCGGATGCAGCCCCTCCCCCAACACTGACAAGATGCAGCAGCCATTGGGGATGGCAGTTACCGGTTGGATTCCAGGTGGAATGTTGGTGTGTTCCACGAGGCTTGTTGTGGCTGTTGGATCCTAGGTAACCGGGCCGAGTTCTGTGGGTGGATCAGTGTGATGGAGGGGCTGCAGGCCTCTGTGGAGCTTGGCTTAGGTGTTTGGTCCGGGAAGCTGTGTAAGTTCGAGATACTTCTGCTGCCCAAAGACCTGAGTTCACAGGTCAGTTTCCAGAACCTGAAAGGGCAGACAGTGGAAGATCTGCCTGTCATCAGCTTACTGGTGAGGCTCCGAGGTACTTTCAGACTTGCCCAGTCCTGGTGAAGTCGACTTTAGGGGAGTCACGAAGAGAAGCTGGCCGAAAAGCTGGCTGCACGGATTGAGGAGAGATGCGAACACATGGATGAGAGATGTTCTGCTCCAATGGAGAATACTGGCGTGGAGACAGCTGTAGAGGATACCAGGCTCAAAAGACATTCAGGAGACATATTGAACCTCGCTGATACTGGCAGAAACATACGGAGTGCCAACGTGGACTTGAGGAAGTTCCTCAATTCTCTTCTCCAAGAACGGGTCCAAGGTCCCTGACGTGTGCAAGAGAAGAGATGGCAGAGATGATCAAAACGCTCCTGTTCTTGGAAGAGGTCGTGAGAATCCACACGTCCCAAGGGGCCTTCCCAAGCCATTCAGACCAAAATTCACCAAGCCCAGGTAAGCCTTTTCCCAGGTTTGGGCCTAGCTAGCAAGCACTTGCCCTTCCCTCCCCTCCACTCACGCATCCATTTTGAAGGTTCAGTACCTGAGCGGCAATGAAGCCATTAGGAGAAGGGCAAGTCCCTCCTAGAATCAGAGTTCCTCCAGCTTCACACTCTGTGAACAACAGTGAACTCCTTAAAGGTCAAATAGTCTCGGCTGAAATAGATAGGAATTGAATACTTAGTTCACACCTAGAAACGATGGCCTTCCGCTAGATTCAGCCAATGTTGTGTTTATGTCTTCCCTGGGGTGAAGGGAGTGTGGTAAGTGAGGGGAATCTTTGACTGAACTTGAATCTGTATTAGGCCTCAGTTTTTCAAGACAGTATAGGTAAATAGTACAAGTCAGAAAGTGAAGTGTACTGTAAAAGTCGACAATGACATTAAAGACACAGCTTATGTGGATCGTCTTTCACTTGAGTCAAGCCCCCGGGGGCACTATATCATGTGGGTGCAGACTTGGTTGCGTTAAATGGCTTTACCCAACATGATCGGAAGATTAACTGTTCTCATCACTGATAGAAGAACACCTGGTTCTCCATAGACAAGCATAACTGCAGCAGGGTTCTCCTAGCTATAATGCCTCTAGGTGCTTTTGGATTCAAACCTAAATGTATATATTTGGTTTGTTTCCTCTTGTATTTTCCTAGAGAGGGATGTTACCCCTTGAAATGCCAACATTGGCCAGTAGGTTACAAAAAGTCTAAAGGGCACCACATGCCCAAGTGTATCCAAGGTTGGGGGTTATTTCATGTTTCCAATAGTTATTTCATGGTTCCTGTTGGTCTCGGAGGCTTCAACCGTAAAGAGCTGACATGACCCCTTTAACAGTTTGGACTGCTAGTTTGCATTCTATCTGTCTAGGTTTTCCGTAGAGCTGACACAATGTTACCAAAATTGACAAGTCTGGCTTCTAGGTCGATTTAGTGTGTTTCAAAAAATAACTTCATTTTCGTATAACTCCCAAAACATGGAAATGAATTCTGTTAAAATTCTTAAAGACTGCAAATGAGATATCAACACAATGTCAAAACAGGTTTCTTTGGACAACCCCTCCCACCACGGCTGTATAGAAACCAAGAGCTAAGCAAATATCACATTTCTGTGAAATGTATCTGGATAGTGTTGATTCATCGATGCCCAGTTGGCAGAGAAGAAGTGCAACCTGCACTCACGCACTGCCTTGTACAGAGAAATGTAAAACTCCACTCACCCAGCCTTTGGCACAGGACACTTGCCGAAGAGAGGTCTGTTACTTCCAAAGACAGGAAGAGGCCTCAGGACACCTGGAAGCAGGAGAAGGCAAAGCAGGGAATGGAAACCAGTGCAGGGTCTGACCAACATTGGTGAAACCCTGTTTAACTTGGACGCACCCTCTCAAGCGGACAGGAGGCATGAGATTGAAGGTGATGTGCTGAGATTTA
Source organism: Vicugna pacos (assembly GCF_048564905.1). Lineage (NCBI taxonomy): Eukaryota > Metazoa > Chordata > Mammalia > Artiodactyla > Camelidae > Vicugna > Vicugna pacos. The sequence continues at coordinate 4,949,088 of NW_027328741.1, forward strand.
CAAGAGTGCACAGCAGATGCTTGGCTGACAGAACTCAAAGAAACCAGCGCAAAATATCCCCACAGTTGATTCTGAGACCAAGATCCGTGATGCCAAATTACAGTTAGCAGGACCATCGGTAAGTGAGGTATAGGGCTACGGTTGATGGCATACGCTGAGTCTCAGGGATCTGGAGTGCGTTGTGCGATGTGGTGGGTCTAATCAAGAGAGCAAACCGAACAGTGTACCAATGATAAATCAAACACACTGGTCGCGCGGTTGAGATTACCGATATGTACCATGGCCACACCCAGTGCATCTGCAGGACCAGGGACCAATTGGGCATTTTGCCAATAGAGCACGTGTGGGGCTGAATCAGAGCTATCGTGCATCTGGTCTGAGGGATCCAGGGGGCCTTGGGTTTGAAATCAGAATGAAAAGACTTAGGATCTGCTACATTCATAACCTGGGATGGGATTATGGTTTGGTTTGAGGCACAGGATGCGCAACAGCTCTGTGGTGGCCTTCGTGCACCCGTGCCACAAGGATGATAGGACAAGGTAGAGTGGTCCAAGTCCACAGCGTGAGAAGAGGAAGCATTTCCTTCAGCAATATCTCCCAAAATCGGATGCTACATTTTGGATGGCAGCGGCACGGTACGGCAGCGAGGACACCAAGGTCGGTCTGCGGGATCATTCCAGCAGGCCCTGATTTGTGACATCCATGGATGTGCTTCCACTGGTGTTTCAGTAGACAGAGAAACTCTGGGAAGAACTGCTTTCATTGGGACATTCCCGTGGCACTACAAAGCACAAGCGCACTCTCAGTTTGCTGTTTTGGAAACACTCCAAAATGACATAGAGCAGAATGCAGAGCTGAGAACCTTTAGAATCCTCATTTCCACAAGAGGCCGTGTCCTGCGCACTTTCAGAATTGTGAGATAAGCGTAATCAAAATGAAGTTATGCTAATCGAAATAGTATGGGTTGTTCATCACAACAAATGCAACACCAGCAATTGGAGATATACCAGACAACACACACAGGAAGAGAATATGGCATCAATGTCTAGGAGAAATTGTCCTCACAGAAATCCCTTGGAATTGCGTAGAGACAAGAGTCTAAAATTTTCACTTAACATAGCCCTAAAAATCTACATTAGATACCTGATATTACCTGACCAGTAGAGATGAAGAAGTACAGTAAAAGAAATAGGAAGTACCATTTTCAGTTCCAAAGATACTGAAGACCCAAAAGATAAGCTTTCAAGCAACTAGACTGCAAAACGCTATGCAGTCCAAGTGTTGAAAATGGAGGTCAGGAAAACACTGAAGAACAAAAGGGTCTCAGAATCACAAAAGGCAGAATACCAGAAAAGGGGAAGAGAAAGTCTAAAGACGAGCCAAAAGATATCAGAAAACTCAGTGGATGTGATAATATCAGGGCTAAAATTCAGTCCTTAGCAGACTAGATAATGCAGAGGACGCGTGAATGACTGTGAACACAGGGGAACAGAAATCCCTCGGTCAGATTCGGACATAGGAAAGCAAGTGCAAAACAATGAAAATATTGCTGTTGTATCCTGGGTTAAGACACGGCATGAAAGACTAGAATTCATAAGAGTCCCAGATGGAAAAGCAAGAGATAAAGAAATAAAATATGTCTGAATATTTATCTGTAGAAATATCAGACTGAAACTTGTTGAAAGCCAAGAAAAAATCATCTATGCGAATTCAGGAATTACACAGCATCCAAAAGAGGTGGAATCCCAATAGACCTACAAGCAGCTGTATGATTCCAATCAACAAAGTTCACGAATATCACAGTGATTTAAAATGCACCTGGAGGAAACAACATAGTCACAAGGGAACCTCCAGAGGGGTTTCAGCTTATAACTCGGCAGCAATATTGCAGGACAGGGAGGAGTGCCAGGACACAGACCATATCCTGAATGGCCAAATGCTGCCACCTAGGGTAGCCTATGCCACATGACCACCATTTCTAATAACGGCAGAGCTAGGGCAATCCACAGACCGGCAAATCATAAAAGAATTCAGCAGTTCAAAACTTCTTCTAAAAGGAAGGTTGAGAATACTCCCCGGAATAGAAAAGCAGCAAGATGAAATGGAAAGAAGAAAACCATTATTGGAAATGCAAGAAGAGCATGAGTGGCAAAGAAGAAACAAGAAGAAGGCAAGGAGGACATCAAAACCTTAAAGATTGGAGAGGGAAGCAGGAAATCATAGGTGATTGGAAGCACTCTCTTAAGTGAATCATCTTATTTGACTCTCTGTTTGAAGCGAAAGGAGAGATGCATGTCCTGACGAGTTTGCAAAACAAGCGAGAAGCAGACCAACAAAGAATCAAACCAACAAACATGCACCAAAATGGTACGGTTGGCTGACATATACCATGGGAAACATGATTATTCAAAAGAAAATACTCAAGGTGATGTCAAGGATCATTCAGCACGCATCGACCCAGTATTGCGGCTTGCATGTACTCAGCACACTTGTATTCGGAAATCAGAGGCGTGCATTCATATTCGTAAATATAGATTCATAAGAGCATATCGTGACCTCACCCAAATGCCGATTTGGAATCCACTAGATTCCTAGTCCGTGATGTAGTCTTGTATGTCTTCCAACAGGATGAAGGAATGCCATATTCTACGCTACGTAGAGAAGAATTGTAAGAAGCCTATAACAAAGGCAAGTAGCTCTGCCAAAGTGTACTAAGAACAAAAGAGACAGACAGTAACGTGCACATTGGGGTTGGTTTCATTTCTTGGAAATTCAGCCCCCATGAAACCAATAGATCCATGTCCTGAGAGTGTGGGTTTTTCAGCAGAAATCATGCGACGCATATGTATTCCGGTTGTACGGATATTATAGGAACATAAGTCTCCTTTACTGGGTCTCTGTGTACTGTGAACTCTTAGAAAGTTTAAAGACGTGTGAAACCTTCAACTGAAAAGGGACACACTTCTCTCCATTGGTACTGTGCATACAGATCTGAACAAAAGGAAAGAGGGAAGAAGAAAGGCCCATGGGACGCTAGTGGGCAGAACCACATTTACTTGAGGAACCTCTCTTCGGATGCAGCCCCTCCCCCAACACTGACAAGATGCAGCAGCCATTGGGGATGGCAGTTACCGGTTGGATTCCAGGTGGAATGTTGGTGTGTTCCACGAGGCTTGTTGTGGCTGTTGGATCCTAGGTAACCGGGCCGAGTTCTGTGGGTGGATCAGTGTGATGGAGGGGCTGCAGGCCTCTGTGGAGCTTGGCTTAGGTGTTTGGTCCGGGAAGCTGTGTAAGTTCGAGATACTTCTGCTGCCCAAAGACCTGAGTTCACAGGTCAGTTTCCAGAACCTGAAAGGGCAGACAGTGGAAGATCTGCCTGTCATCAGCTTACTGGTGAGGCTCCGAGGTACTTTCAGACTTGCCCAGTCCTGGTGAAGTCGACTTTAAGGGAGTCACGAAGAGAAGCTGGCCGAAAAGCTGGCTGCACGCATTGAGGAGAGATGCGAACACATGGATGAGAGATGTTCTGCTACAATGGAGAATACTGGCGTGGAGACAGCTGTAGAGGATACCAGGCTCAAAAGACATTCAGGAGACATATTGAACCTCGCTGATACTGGCAGAAACATACGGAGTGCCAACGTGGACTTGAGGAAGTTCCTCAATTCTCTTCTCCAAGAACGGGTCCAAGGTCCCTGACGTGTGCAAGAGAAGAGATGGCAGAGATGATCAAAACGCTTCTGTTCTTGGAAGAGGTCGTGAGAATCCACACGTCCCAAGGGGCCTTCCCAAGCCATTCAGACCAAAATTCACCAAGCCCAGGTAAGCCTTTTCCCAGGTTTGGGCCTAGCTAGCAAGCACTTGCCCTTCCCTCCCCTCCACTCACGCATCCATTTTGAAGGTTCAGTACCTGAGCGGCAATGAAGCCATTAGGAGAAGGGCAAGTCCCTCCTAGAATCAGAGTTCCTCCAGCTTCACACTCTGTGAACAACAGTGAACTCCTTAAAGGTCAAATAGTCTCGGCTGAAATAGATAGGAATTGAATACTTAGCTCACACCTAGAAACGATGGCCTTCCGCTAGATTCAGCAAATTTTGTGTTTCTGTCTTCCCTGGGGTGAAGGGAGTGTGGTAAGTGAGGGGAATCTTTGACTGAACTTGAATCTGTATTAGGCCTCAGTTTTTCAAGACAGTATAGGTAAATAGTACAAGTCAGAAAGTGAACTGTACTGTAAAAGTCGCCAATGACATTAAAGACACAGCTTATGTGGATCGTCTTTCACTTGAGTCAAGCCCCCGGGGGCACTATATCATGTGGGTGCAGACTTGGTTGCGTTAAATGGCTTTACCCAACATGATCGGAAGATTAACTGTTCTCATCACTGATAGAAGAACACCTGGTTCTCCATAGACAAGCATAACTGCAGCAGGGTTCTCCTAGCTATAATGCCTCTAGGTGCTTTTGGATTCAAACCTAAATGTATATATTTGGTTTGTTTCCTCTTGTATTTTCCTACAGAGGGATGTTACCCCTTGAAATGCCAACATTGGCCAGTAGGTGACAAATAGGACTAAAGGGCACCACATGCCCACGTGTATCCAAGGTTGGGGGTTATTTCATGTTTCCAATAGTTATTTCATGGTTCCTGTTGGTCTCGGAGGCTTCAACCGTAAAGAGCTGACATGACCCCTTTAACAGTTTGGACTGCTAGTTTGCATTCTATCTGTCTAGGTTTTCCGTAGTGCTGACAAAATGTTACCAAAATTGACAAGTCCGGCTTCTAGGTCGATTTAGTGTGTTTCAAAAAATAACTTCATTTTCGTATAACTCCCAAAACATGGAAATGAATTCTGTTAAAATTCTTAAAGACTGCAAATGAGATATCAACACAATGTCAAAACAGGTTTCTTTGGACAACCCCTCCCACCACGGCTGTATAGAAACCAAGAGCTAAGCAAATATCACATTTCTGTGAAATGTATCTGGATAGTGTTGATTCATCGATGCCCAGTTGGCAGAGAAGAAGTGCAACCTGCACTCACGCGCTCCCTTGTACAGAGAAATGTAAAACTCCACTCACCCAGCCTTTGGCACAGGACACTTGCCGAAGAGAGGTCTGTTACTTCCAAAGACAGGATGAGGCCTCAGGACACCTGGAAGCAGGAGAAGGCAAAGCAGGGAATGGAAACCAGTGCAGGGTCTGACCAACAAGGGTGAAACCCTGTTTAACTTGGACGCACACTCTCAAGCGGACAGGAGGCATGAGATTGAAGGTGATGTGCTGAGATTTACAAGAGTGCACAGCAGATGCTTGGCTGACAGAACTCAAAGAAACCAGCGCAAAATATCCCCACAGTTGATTCTGAGACCAAGATCCGTGATGCCAAATTACAGTTAGCAGGGGCATCGGTAAGTGAGGTATAGGGCTACGGTTGATGGCATACGCTGAGTCTCAGGGATCTGGAGTGCGTTGTGGGATGTGGTGGGTCTAATCAAGAGAGCAAACCGAACAGTGTACCAATGATAAATCAACCACACTGATCGCGCGGTTGAGATTACCGATATGTCCCATGGCCACACCCAGTGCATCTGCAGGACCAGGGACCAATTGGGCATTTTGCCAATAGAGCACGTGTGGGGCTGAATCAGAGCTATCGTGCATCTGGTCTGAGGGATCCAGGGGGCCTTGGGTTTGAAATCAGAATGAAAAGACTTAGGATCTGCTACATTAATAACCTGGGATGGGATTATGGTTTGGTTTGAGGCACAGGATGCGCAACAGCTCTGTGGTGGCCTTCGTGCACCCGTGCCACAAGGATGATAGGACAAGGTAGAGTGGTCCAAGTCCACAGCGTGAGAAGAGGAAGCATTTCCTTCAGCACTATCTCCCAAAATCGGATGCTACATTTTGGTTGGCACCGGCACGGTACGGCAGCGAGGACACCAAGGTCGGTCTGCGGGATCATTCCAGCAGGCCCTGATGTGTGACATCCATGGATGTGCTTCCACTGGTGTTTCAGTAGACAGAGAAGCTCTGGGAAGAACTGCTTTCATTGGGACATTCCCGTGGCACTACAAAGCACAAGCGCACTCTCAGTTTGCTGTTTTGGAAACACTCCAAAATGACATAGAGCAGAATGCAGAGCTGAGAACCTTTAGAATCCTCATTTCCACAAGAGGCCGTGTCCTGCGCACTTTCAGAATTGTGAGATAAGCGTAATCAAAATGAAGTTATGCTAATCGAAATAGTATGGGATGTTCATCACAACAAATGCAACACCAGCAATTGGAGATATACCAGACAACACACACAGGAAGAGAATATGGCATCAATGTCTAGGAGAAATTGTCCTCACAGAAATCCCTTGGAATTGCGTAGAGACAAGAGTCTAAAATTTTCACTTAACATAGCCCTAAAAATCTACATTAGATACCTGATATTACCTGACCAGTAGAGATGAAGAAGTACAGTAAAAGAAATAGGAAGTACCATTTTCAGTTCCAAAGATATTGAAGGCCCAAAAGATAAGCTTTCAAGCAACTAGACTGCAAAACGCTATGCAGTCCAAGTGTTGAAAATGGAGGTCAGGAAAACACTGAAGAACAAAAGGGTCTCAGAATCACAAAAGGCAGAATACCAGAAAAGGGGAAGAGAAAGTCTAAAGACGAGCCAAAAGATATCAGAAAACTCAGTGGATGTGATAATATCAGGGCTAAAATTCAGTCCTTAGCAGACTAGATAATGCAGAGGGACGCGTGAATGACTGTGAAGACAGGGGAACAGAAATCCCTCGGTCAGATTCGGACATAGGAAAGCAAGTGCAAAACAATGAAAATATTGCTGTTGTATCCTGGGTTAAGACAGGGCATGAAAGACTAGAATTCATAAGAGTCCCAGATGGAAAAGCAAGAGATAAAGAAATAAAATATGTCTGAAAATTTATCTGTAGAAATATCAGACTGAAACTTGTTGAAAGCCAAGAAAAAATCATCTATGCGAATTCAGGAATTACACAGCATCCAAAGGAGGTGGAATCCCAATAGACCTACAAGCAGCTGTATGATTCCAATCAACAAACTTCACGAATATCACAGTGATTTAAAATGCACCTGGAGGAAACAACATAGTCACAAGGGAACCTCCAGAGGGGTTTCAGCTTATAACTCGGCAGCAATATTGCAGGACAGGGAGGAGTGCCAGGACACAGACCATATCCTGAATGGCCAAATGCTGCCACCTAGGGTAGCCTATGCCACATGACCACCATTTCTAATAACGGCAGAGCTAGAGCAATCCACAGACCGGCAAATCATAAAAGAATTCAGCAGTTCAAAACTTCTTCTAAAAGGAAGGTTGAGAATACTCCCCGGAATAGAAAAGCAGCAAGATGAAATGGAAAGAAGAAAACCATTATTGGAAATGCAAGAAGAGCATGAGTGGCAAAGAAGAAACAAGAAGAAGGCAAGGAGGACATCAAAACCTTAAAGATTGGAGAGGGAAGCAGGAAATCATAGGTGATTGGAAGCACTCTCTTAAGTGAATCAGCTTATTTGACTCTCTGTTTGAAGCGAAAGGAGAGATGCATGTCCTGACGAGTTTGCAAAACAAGCGAGAAGCAGACCAACAAAGAATCAAACCAACAAACATGCACCAAAATGGTACGGTTGGCTGACATATACCATGGGAAACATGATTATTCAAAAGAAAATACTCAAGGTGATGTCAAGGATCATTCAGCACGCATCGACCCAGTATTGCGGCTTTCATGTACTCAGCACACTTGTATTCGGAAATCAGAGGCGTGCATTCATATTCGTAAATATAGATTCATAAGAGCATATCGTGACCTCACCCAAATGCCGATTTGGAATCCAATGGATTCCTAGTCCGTGATGTAGTCTTGTATGTCTTCCAACAGGATGAAGGAATGCCATATACTACGCTACGTAGAGAAGAATTGTAAGAAGCCTATAACAAAGGCAAGTAGCTCTGACAAAGTGTACTAAGAGCAAAAGAGGCAGACAGTAACGTGCACATTGGGGTTGGTTTCATTTCTTGGAAATTCAGCCCCCATGAAACCAATAGATCCATGTCCTGAGAGTGTGGGTTTTTCAGCAGAAATCATGTGACGCATATGTATTCCGGTTGTACGGATATTATAGGAACATAAGTCTCCTTTACTGGGTCTCTGTGTACTGTGAACTCTTAGAAAGTTTAAAGACGTGTGAAACCTTCAACTGAAAAGGGACACACTTCTCTCCATTGGTACTGTGCATACAGATCTGAACAAAAGGAAAGAGGGAAGAAGAAAGGCCCATGGGACGCTAGTGGGCAGAACCACATTTACTTTAGGAACCTCTCGTCGGATGCAGCCCCTCCCCCAACACTGACAAGATGCAGCAGCCATTGGGGATGGCAGTTACCGGTTGGATTCCAGGTGGAATGTTGGTGTGTTCCACGAGGCTTGTTGTGGCTGTTGGATCCTAGGTAACCGGGCCGAGTTCTGTGGGTGGATCAGTGTGATGGAGGGGCTGCAGGCCTCTGTGGAGCTTGGCTTAGGTGTTTGGTCCGGGAAGCTGTGTAAGTTCGAGATACTTCTGCTGCCCAAAGACCTGAGTTCACAGGTCAGTTTCCAGAACCTGAAAGGGCAGACAGTGGAAGATCTGCCTGTCATCAGCTTACTGGTGAGGCTCCGAGGTACTTTCAGACTTGCCCAGTCCTGGTGAAGTCGACTTTAGGGGAGTCACGAAGAGAAGCTGGCCGAAAAGCTGGCTGCACGCATTGAGGAGAGATGCGAACACATGGATGAGAGATGTTCTGCTACAATGGAGAATACTGGCGTGGAGACAGCTGTAGAGGATACCAGGCTCAAAAGACATTCAGGAGACATATTGAACCTCGCTGATACTGGCAGAAACATACGGAGTGCCAACGTGGACTTGAGGAAGTTCCTCAATTCTCTTCTCCAAGAACGGGTCCAAGGTCCCTGACGTGTGCAAGAGAAGAGATGGCAGAGATGATCAAAACGCTCCTGTTCTTGGAAGAGGTCGTGAGAATCCACACGTCCCAAGGGGCCTTCCCAAGCCATTCAGACCAAAATTCACCAAGCCCAGGTAAGCCTTTTCCCAGGTTTGGGCCTAGCTAGCAAGCACTTGCCCTTCCCTCCCCTCCACTCACGCATCCATTTTGAAGGTTCAGTACCTGAGCGGCAATGAAGCCATTAGGAGAAGGGCAAGTCCCTCCTAGAATCAGAGTTCCTCCAGCTTCACACTCTGTGAACAACAGTGAACTCCTTAAAGGTCAAATAGTCTCGGCTGATATAGATAGGAATTGAATACTTAGCTCACACCTAGAAACGATGGCCTTCCGCTAGATTCAGCAAATGTTGTGTTTATGTCTTCCCTGGGGTGAAGGGAGTGTGGTAAGTGAGGGGAATCTTTGACTGAACTTGAATCTGTATTAGGCCTCAGTTTTTCAAGACAGTATAGGTAAATAGTACAAGTCAGAAAGTGAAGTGTACTGTAAAAGTCGCCAATGACATTAAAGACACAGCTTATGTGGATCGTCTTTCACTTGAGTCAAGCCCCCGGGGGCACTATATCATGTGGGTGCAGACTTGGTTGCGTTAAATGGCTTTACCCAACATGATCGGAAGATTAACTGTTCTCATCACTGATAGAAGAACACCTGGTTCTCCATAGACAAGCATAACTGCAGCAGGGTTCTCCTAGCTATAATGCCTCTAGGTGCTTTTGGATTCAAACCTAAATGTATATATTTGGTTTGTTTCCTCTTGTATTTTCCTAGAGAGGGATGTTACCCCTTGAAATGCCAACATTGGCCAGTAGGTGACAAATAGGACTAAAGGGCACCACATGCCCAAGTGTATCCAAGGTTGGGGGTTATTTCATGTTTCCAATAGTTATTTCATGGTTCCTGTTGGTCTCGGAGGCTTCAACCGTAAAGAGCTGACATGACCCCTTTAACAGTTTGGACTGCTAGTTTGCATTCTATCTGTCTAGGTTTTCCGTAGTGCTGACAAAATGTTACCAAAATTGACAAGTCTGGCTTCTAGGTCGATTTAGTGTGTTTCAAAAAATAACTTCATTTTCGTATAACTCCCAAAACATGGAAATGAATTCTGTTAAAATTCTTAAAGACTGCAAATGAGATATCAACACAATGTCAAAACAGGTTTCTTTGGACAACCCCTCCCACCACGGCTGTATAGAAACCAAGAGCTAAGAAAATATCACATTTCTGTGAAATGTATCTGGATAGTGTTGATTCATCGATGCCCAGTTGGCAGAGAAGAAGTGCAACCTGCACTCACGCGCTCCCTTGTACAGAGAAATGTAAAACTCCACTCACCCAGCCTTTGGCACAGGACACTTGCCGAAGAGAGGTCTGTTACTTCCAAAGACAGGATGAGGCCTCAGGACACCTGGAAGCAGGAGAAGTCAAAGCAGGGAATGGAAACCAGGGCAGGGTCTGACCAACAAGGGTGAAACCCTGTTTAACTTGGACGCACCCTCTCAAGCGGACAGGAGGCATGAGATTGAAGGTGATGTGCTGAGATTTACAAGAGTGCACAGCAGATGCTTGGCTGACAGAACTCAAAGAAACCAGCGCAAAATATCCCCACAGTTGATTCTGAGACCAAGATCCGTGATGCCAAATTACAGTTAGCAGGGGCATCGGTAAGTGAGGTATAGGGCTACGGTTGATGGCATACGCTGAGTCTCAGGGATCTGGAGTGCATTGTGGGATGTGGTGGGTGTAATCAAGAGAGCAAACCGAACAGTGTACCAATGATAAATCAACCACACTGATCGCGCGGTTGAGATTACCGATATGTCCCATGGCCACACCCAGTGCATCTGCAGGACCAGGGACCAATTGGGCATTTTGCCAATAGAGCACGTGTGGGGCTGAATCAGAGCTATCGTGCATCTGGTCTGAGGGATCCAGGGGGCCTTGGGTTTGAAATCAGAATGAAAAGACTTAGGATCTGCTACATTCATAACCTGGGATGGGATTATGGTTTGGTTTGAGGCACAGGATGCGCAACAGCTCTGTGGTGGCCTTGGTGCACCCGTGCCACAAGGATGATAGGACAAGGTAGAGTGGTCCAAGTCCACAGCGTGAGAAGAGGAAGCATTTCCTTCAGCACTATCTCCCAAAATCGGATGCTACATTTTGGTTGGCACCGGCACGGTACGGCAGCGAGGACACCAAGGTCGGTCTGCGGGATCATTCCAGCAGGCCCTGATGTGTGACATCCATGGATGTGCTTCCACTGGTGTTTCAGTAGACAGAGAAGCTCTGGGAAGAACTGCTTTCATTGGGACATTCCCGTGGCACTACAAAGCACAAGCGCACTCTCAGTTTGCTGTTTTGGAAACACTCCAAAATGACATAGAGCAGAATGCAGAGCTGAGAACCTTTAGAATCCTCATTTCCACAAGAGGCCATGTCCTGCGCACTTTCAGAATTGTGAGATAAGCGTAATCAAAATGAAGTTATGCTAATCGAAATAGTATGGGTTGTTCATCACAACAAATGCAACACCAGCAATTGGAGATATACCAGACAACACACACAGGAAGAGAATATGGCATCAATGTCTAGGAGAAATTGTCCTCACAGAAATCCCTTGGAATTGCGTAGAGACAAGAGTCTAAAATTTTCACTTAACATAGCCCTAAAAATCTACATTAGATACCTGATATTACCTGACCAGTAGAGATGAAGAAGTACAGTAAAAGAAATAGGAAGTACCATTTTCAGTTCCAAAGATATTGAAGGCCCAAAAGATAAGCTTTCAAACAACTAGACTGCAAAACGCTATGCAGTCCAAGTGTTGAAAATGGAGGTCAGGAAAACACTGAAGAACAAAAGGGTCTCAGAATCACAAAAGGCAGAATACCAGAAAAGGGGAAGAGAAAGTCTAAAGACGAGCCAAAAGATATCAGAAAACTCAGTGGATGTGATAATATCAGGGCTAAAATTCAGTCCTTAGCAGACTAGATAATGCAGAGGGACGCGTGAATGACTGTGAAGACAGGGGAACAGAAATCCCTCGGTCAGATTCGGACATAGGAAAGCAAGTGCAAAACAATGAAAATATTGCTGTTGTATCCTGGGTTAAGACAGGGCATGAAAGACTAGAATTCATAAGAGTCCCAGATGGAAAAGCAAGAGATAAAGAAATAAAATATGTCTGAAAATTTATCTGTAGAAATATCAGACTGAAACTTGTTGAAAGCCAAGAAAAAATCATCTATGCGAATTCAGGAATTACACAGCATCCAAAGGAGGTGGAATCCCAATAGACCTACAAGCAGCTGTATGATTCCAATCAACAAAGTTCACGAATATCACAGTGATTTAAAATGCACCTGGAGGAAACAACATAGTCACAAGGGAACCTCCAGAGGGGTTTCAGCTTATAACTCGGCAGCAATATTGCAGGACAGGGAGGAGTGCCAGGACACAGACCATATCCTGAATGGCCAAAGGCTGCCACCTAGGGTAGCCTATGCCACATGACCACCATTTCTAATAACGGTAGAGCTAGAGCAATCCACAGACCGGCAAATCATAAAAGAATTCAGCAGTTGAAAATTTCTTCTAAAAGGAAGGTTGAGAATAATCCCCGGAATAGAAAAGCAGCAAGATGAAATGGAAAGAAGAAAACCATTATTGGAAATGCAAGAAGAGCATGAGTGGCAAAGAAGAAACAAGAAGAAGGCAAGGAGGACATCAAAACCTTAAAGATTGGAGAGGGAAGCAGGTAATCATAGGTGATTGGAAGCACTCTCTTAAGTGAATCAGCTTATTTGACTCTCTGTTTGAAGCGAAAGGAGAGATGCATGTCCTGACGAGTTTGCAAAACAAGCGAGAAGCAGACCAACAAAGAATCAAACCAACAAACATGCACCAAAATGGTACGGTTGGCTGACATATACCATGGGAAACATGATTATTCAAAAGAAAATACTCAAGGTGATGTCAAGGATCATTCAGCACGCATCGACCCAGTATTGCGGCTTGCATGTACTCAGCACACTTGTATTCGGAAATCAGAGGCGTGCATTCATATTCGTAAATATAGTTTCATAAGAGCATATCGTGACCTCACCCAAATGCCGATTTGGAATCCAATGGATTCCTAGTCCGTGATGAAGTCTTGTATGTCTTCCAACAGGATGAAGGAATGCCATATACTACGCTACGTAGAGAAGAATTGTAAGAAGCCTATAACAAAGGCAAGTAGCTCTGCCAAAGTGTACTAAGAGCAAAAGAGGCAGACAGTAACGTGCACATTGGGGTTGGTTTCATTTCTTTGAAATTCAGCCCCCATGAAACCAATAGATCCATGTCCTGAGAGTGTGGGTTTTTCAGCAGAAATCATGCGACGCATATGTATTCCGGTTGTACGGATATTATAGGAACATAAGTCTCCTTTACTGGGTCTCTGTGTACTGTGAACTCTTAGAAAGTTTAAAGACGTGTGAAACCTTCAACTGAAAAGGGACACACTTCTCTCCATTGGTACTGTGCATACAGATCTGAACAAAAGGAAAGAGGGAAGAAGAAAGGCCCATGGGACGCTAGTGGGCAGAACCACATTTACTTTAGGAACCTCTCGTCGGATGCAGCCCCTCCCCCAACACTGACAAGATGCAGCAGCCATTGGGGATGGCAGTTACCGGTTGGATTCCAGGTGGAATGTTGGTGTGTTCCACGAGGCTTGTTGTGGCTGTTGGATCCTAGGTAACCGGGCCGAGTTCTGTGGGTGGATCAGTGTGATGGAGGGGCTGCAGGCCTCTGTGGAGCTTGGCTTAGGTGTTTGTTCCGGGAAGCTGTGTAAGTTCGAGATACTTCTGCTGCCCAAAGACCTGAGTTCACAGGTGAGTTTCCAGAACCTGAAAGGGCAGACAGTGGAAGATCTGCCTGTCATCAGCTTACTGGTGAGGCTCCGAGGTACTTTCAGACTTGCCCAGTCCTGGTGAAGTCGACTTTAGGGGAGTCACGAAGAGAAGCTGGCCGAAAAGCTGGCTGCACGCATTGAGGAGAGATGCGAACACATGGATGAGAGATGTTCTGCTACAATGGAGAATACTGGCGTGGAGACAGCTGTAGAGGATACCAGGCTCAAAAGACATTCAGGAGACATATTGAACCTCGCTGATACTGGCAGAAACATACGGAGTGCCAACGTGGACTTGAGGAAGTTCCTCAATTCTCTTCTCCAAGAACGGGTCCAAGGTCCCTGACGTGTGCAAGAGAAGAGATGGCAGAGATGATCAAAACGCTCCTGTTCTTGGAAGAGGTCGTGAGAATCCACACGTCCCAAGGGGCCTTCCCAAGCCATTCAGACCAAAATTCACCAAGCCCAGGTAAGCCTTTTCCCAGGTTTGGGCCTAGCTAGCAAGCCCTTGCCCTTCCCTCCCCTCCACTCACGCATCCATTTTGAAGGTTCAGTACCTGAGCGGCAATGAAGCCATTAGGAGAAGGGCAAGTCCCTCCTAGAATCAGAGTTCCTCCAGCTTCACACTCTGTGAACAACAGTGAACTCCTTAAAGGTCAAATAGTCTCGGCTGAAATAGATAGGAATTGAATACTTAGCTCACACCTAGAAACGATGGCCTTCCGCTAGATTCAGCAAATGTTGTGTTTATGTCTTCCCTGGGGTGAAGGGAGTGTGGTAAGTGAGGGGAATCTTTGACTGAACTTGAATCTGTATTAGGCCTCAGTTTTTCATGACAGTATAGGTAAATAGTACAAGTCAGAAAGTGAAGTGTACTGTAAAAGTCGACAATGACATTAAAGACACAGCTTATGTGGATCGTCTTTCACTTGAGTCAAGCCCCCGGGGGCACTATATCATGTGGGTGCAGACTTGGTTGCGTTAAATGGCTTTACCCAACATGATCGGAAGATTAACTGTTCTCATCACTGATAGAAGAACACCTGGTTCTCCATAGACAAGCATAACTGCAGCAGGGTTCTCCTAGCTATAATGCCTCTAGGTGCTTTTGGATTCAAACCTAAATGTATATATTTGGTTTGTTTCCTCTTGTATTTTCCTAGAGAGGGATGTTACCCCTTGAAATGCCAACATTGGCCAGTAGGTGACAAATAGGACTAAAGGGCACCACATGCCCAAGTGTATCCAAGGTTGGGGGTTATTTCATGTTACCAATAGTTATTTCATGGTTCCTGTTGGTCTCGGAGGCTTCAACCGTAAAGAGCTGACATGACCCCTTTAACAGTTTGGACTGCTAGTTTGCATTCTATCTGTCTAGGTTTTCCGTAGAGCTGACACAATGTTACCAAAATTGACAAGTCTGGCTTCTAGGTCGATTTAGTGTGTTTCAAAAAATAACTTCATTTTCGTATAACTCCCAAAACATGGAAATGAATTCTGTTAAAATTCTTAAAGACTGCAAATGAGATATCAACACAATGTCAAAACAGGTTTCTTTGGACAAACCCTATCACCACGGCTGTATAGAAACAAAGAGCTAAGCAAATATCACATTTCTGTGAAATGTATCTGGATAGTGTTGATTCATCGATGCCCAGTTGGCAGAGAAGAAGTGCAACCTGCACTCACGCGCTCCCTTGTACAGAGAAATGTAAAACTCCACTCACCCAGCCTTTGGCACAGGACACTTGCCGAAGAGAGGTCTGTTACTTCCAAAGACAGGATGAGGCCTCAGGACACCTGGAAGCAGGAGAAGGCAAAGCAGGGAATGGAAACCAGTGCAGGGTCTGACCAACAAGGGTGAAACCCTGTTTAACTTGGACGCACCCTCTCAAGCGGACAGGAGGCATGAGATTGAAGGTGATGTGCTGAGATTTACAAGAGTGCACAGCAGATGCTTGGCTGACAGAACTCAAAGAAACCAGCGCAAAATATCCCCACAGTTGATTCTGAGACCAAGATCCGTGATGCCAAATTACAGTTAGCAGGGGCATCGGTAAGTGAGGTATAGGGCTACGGTTGATGGCATACGCTGAGTCTCAGGGATCTGGAGTGCGTTGTGCGATGTGGTGGGTCTAATCAAGAGAGCAAACCGAACAGTGTACCAATAATAAATCAACCACACTGGTCGTGCGGTTGAGATTACCGATATGTCCCATGGCCACAGCCAGTGCATCTGCAGGACCAGGAACCAATTGGGCATTTTGCCAATAGAGCACGTGTGGGGCTGAATCAGAGCTATCGTGCATCTGGTCTGAGGGATCCAGGGGGCCTTGGGTTTGAAATCAGAATGAAAAGACTTAGGATCTGCTACATTCATAACCTGGGCTGGGATTATGGTTTGGCTTGAGGCACAGGATGCGCAACAGCTCTGTGGTGGCCTTCGTGAACCCGTGCCACAAGGATGATAGGACAAGGTAGAGTGGTCCAAGTCCACAGCGTGAGAAGAGGAAGCATTTCCTTCAGCACTATCTCCCAAAATCGGATGCTACATTTTGGATGGCACCGGCATGGTACGGCAGCGAGGACACCAAGGTCGGTCTGCGGGATCATTCCAGCAGGCCCTGATTTGTGACATCCATGGATGTGCTTCCACTGGTGTTTCAGTAGACAGAGAAGCTCTGGGAAGAACTGCTTTCATTGGGACATTCCCGTGGCACTACAAAGCACAAGCGCACTCTCAGTTTGCTGTTTTGGAAACACTCCAAAATGACATAGAGCAGAATGCAGAGCTGAGAACCTTTAGAATCCTCATTTCCACAAGAGGCTGTGTCCTGCGCACTTTCAGAATTGTGAGATAAGCGTAATCAAAATGAAGTTATGCTAATCGAAATAGTATGGGTTGTTCATCACAACAAATGCAACACCAGCAATTGGAGATATACCAGACAACACACACAGGAAGAGAATATGGCATCAATGTCTAGGAGAAATTGTCCTCACAGAAATCCCTTGGAATTGCGTAGAGACAAGAGTCTAAAATTTTCACTTAACATAGCCCTAAAAATCTACATTAGATACCTGATATTACCTGACCAGTAGAGATGAAGAAGTACAGTAAAAGAAATAGGAAGTACCATTTTCAGTTCCAAAGATATGGAAGGCCCAAAAGATAAGCTTTCAAACAACTAGACTGCAAAACGCTATGCAGTCCAAGTGTTGAAAATGGAGGTCAGGAAAACACTGAAGAACAAAAGGGTCTCAGAATCACAAAAGGCAGAATACCAGAAAAGGGGAAGAGAAAGTCTAAAGACGAGCCAAAAGATATCAGAAAACTCAGTGGATGTGATAATATCAGGGCTAAAATTCAGTCCTTAGCAGACTAGATAATGCAGAGGGACGCGTGAATGACTGTGAAGACAGGGGAACAGAAATCCCTCGGTCAGATTCGGACATAGGAAAGCAAGTGCAAAACAATGAAAATATTGCTGTTTTATCCTGCGTTAAGACAGGGCATGAAAGACTAGAATTCATAAGAGTCCCAGATGGAAAAGCAAGAGATAAAGAAATAAAATATGTCTGAAAATTTATCTGTAGAAATATCAGACTGAAACTTGTTGAAAGCCAAGAAAAAATCATCTATGCGAATTCAGGAATTACACAGCATCCAAAGGAGGTGGAATCCCAATAGACCTACAAGCAGCTGTATGATTCCAATCAACAAAGTTCACGAATATCACAGTGATTTAAAATGCACCTGGAGGAAACAACATAGTCACAAGGGAACCTCCAGAGGGGTTTCAGCTTATAACTCGGCAGCAATATTGCAGGACAGGGAGGAGTGCCAGGACACAGACCATATCCTGAATGGCCAAAGGCTGCCACCTAGGGTAGCCTATGCCACATGACCACCATTTCTAATAACGGCAGAGCTAGAGCAATCCACAGACCGGCAAATCATAAAAGAATTCAGCAGTTCAAAACTTCTTCTAAAAGGAAGGTTGAGAATACTCCCCGGAATAGAAAAGCAGCAAGATGAAATGGAAAGAAGAAAACCATTATTGGAAATGAAAGAAGAGCATGAGTGGCAAAGAAGAAACAAGAAGAAGGCAAGGAGGACATCAAAACCTTAAAGATTGGAGAGGGAAGCAGGAAATCATAGGTGATTGGAAGCACTCTCTTAAGTGAATCAGCTTATTTGACTCTCTGTTTGAAGCGAAAGGAGAGATGCATGTCCTGACGAGTTTGCAAAACAAGCGAGAAGCAGACCAACAAAGAATCAAACCAACAAACATGCACCAAAATGGTACGGTTGGCTGACATATACCATGGGAAACATGATTATTCAAAAGAAAATACTCAAGGTGATGTCAAGGATCATTCAGCACGCATCGACCCAGTATTGCGGCTTGCATGTACTCAGCACACTTGTATTCGGAAATCAGAGGCGTGCATTCATATTCGTAAATATAGATTCATAAGAGCATATCGTGACCTCACCCAAATGCCGATTTGGAATCCAATGGATTCCTAGTCCGTGATGTAGTCTTGTATGTCTTCCAACAGGATGAAGGAATGCCATATACTACGCTACGTAGAGAAGAATTGTAAGAAGCCTATAACAAAGGCAAGTAGCTCTGCCAAAGTGTACTAAGAGCAAAAGAGGCAGACAGTAACGTGCACATTGGGGTTGGTTTCATTTCTTGGAAATTCAGCCCCCATGAAACCAATAGATCCATGTCCTGAGAGTGTGGGTTTTTCAGCAGAAATCATGCGACGCATATGTATTCCGGTTGTACGGATATTATAGGAACATAAGTCTCCTTTACTGGGTTTCTGTGTACTGTGAACTCTTAGAAAGTTTAAAGACGTGTGAAACCTTCAACTGAAAAGGGCCACACTTCTCTCCATTGGTACTGTGCATACAGATCTGAACAAAAGGAAAGAGGGAAGAAGAAAGGCCCATGGGACGCTAGTGGGCAGAACCACATTTACTTTAGGAACCTCTCGTCGGATGCAGCCCCTCCCCCAACACTGACAAGATGCAGCAGCCATTGGGGATGGCAGTTACCGGTTGGATTCCAGGTGGAATGTTGGTGTGTTCCACGAGGCTTGTTGTGGCTGTTGGATCCTAGGTAACCGGGCCGAGTTCTGTGGGTGGATCAGTGTGATGGAGGGGCTGCAGGCCTCTGTGGAGCTTGGCTTAGGTGTTTGGTCCGGGAAGCTGTGTAAGTTCGAGATACTTCTGCTGCCCAAAGACCTGAGTTCACAGGTCAGTTTCCAGAACCTGAAAGGGCAGACAGTGGAAGATCTGCCTGTCATCAGCTTACTGGTGAGGCTCCGAGGTACTTTCAGACTTGCCCAGTCCTGGTGAAGTCGACTTTAGGGGAGTCACGAAGAGAAGCTGGCCGAAAAGCTGGCTGCACGCATTGAGGAGAGATGCGAACACATGGATGAGAGATGTTCTGCTACAATGGAGAATACTGGCGTGGAGACAGCTGTAGAGGATACCAGGCTCAAAAGACATTCAGGAGACATATTGAACCTCGCTGATACTGGCAGAAACATACGGAGTGCCAACGTGGACTTGAGGAAGTTCCTCAATTCTCTTCTCCAAGAACGGGTCCAAGGTCCCTGACGTGTGCAAGAGAAGAGATGGCAGAGATGATCAAAACGCTCCTGTTCTTGGAAGAGGTCGTGAGAATCCACACGTCCCAAGGGGCCTTCCCAAGCCATTCAGACCAAAATTCACCAAGCCCAGGTAAGCCTTTTCCCAGGTTTGGGCCTAGCTAGCAAGCACTTGCCCTTCCCTCCCCTCCACTCACGCATCCATTTTGAAGGTTCAGTACCTGAGCGGCAATGAAGCCATTAGGAGAAGGGCAAGTCCCTCCTAGAATCAGAGTTCCTCCAGCTTCACACTCTGTGAACAACAGTGAACTCCTTAAAGGTCAAATAGTCTCGGCTGATATAGATAGGAATTGAATACTTAGCTCACACCTAGAAACGATGGCCTTCCGCTAGATTCAGCAAATGTTGTGTTTCTGTCTTCCCTGGGGTGAAGGGAGTGTGGTAAGTGAGGGGAATCTTTGACTGAACTTGAATCTGTATTAGGCCTCAGTTTTTCAAGACAGTATAGGTAAATAGTACAAGTCAGAAAGTGAAGTGTACTGTAAAAGTCGCCAATGACATTAAAGACACAGCTTATGTGGATCGTCTTTCACTTGAGTCAAGCCCCCGGGGGCACTATATCATGTGGGTGCAGACTTGGTTGCGTTAAATGGCTTTACCCAACATGATCGGAAGATTAACTGTTCTCATCACTGATAGAAGAACACCTGGTTCTCCATAGACAAGCATAACTGCAGCAGGGTTCTCCTAGCTATAATGCCTCTAGGTGCTTTTGGATTCAAACCTAAATGTATATATTTGGTTTGTTTCCTCTTGTATTTTCCTAGAGAGGGATGTTACCCCTTGAAATGCCAACATTGGCCAGTAGGTGACAAATAGGACTAAAGGGCACCACATGCCCAAGTGTATCCAAGGTTGGGGGTTATTTCATGTTTCCAATAGTTATTTCATGGTTCCTGTTGGTCTCGGAGGCTTCAACCGTAAAGAGCTGACATGACCCCTTTAACAGTTTGGACTGCTAGTTTGCATTCTATCTGTCTAGGTTTTCCGTAGTGCTGACAAAATGTTACCAAAATTGACAAGTCTGGCTTCTAGGTCGATTTAGTGTGTTTCAAAAAATAACTTCATTTTCGTATAACTCCCAAAACATGGAAATGAATTCTGTTAAAATTCTTAAAGACTGCAAATGAGATATCAACACAATGTCAAAACAGGTTTCTTTGGACAACCCCTCCCACCACGGCTGTATAGAAACCAAGAGCTAAGAAAATATCACATTTCTGTGAAATGTATCTGGATAGTGTTGATTCATCGATGCCCAGTTGGCAGAGAAGAAGTGCAACCTGCACTCACGCGCTCCCTTGTACAGAGAAATGTAAAACTCCACTCACCCAGCCTTTGGCACAGGACACTTGCCGAAGAGAGGTCTGTTACTTCCAAAGACAGGATGAGGCCTCAGGACACCTGGAAGCAGGAGAAGTCAAAGCAGGGAATGGAAACCAGGGCAGGGTCTGACCAACAAGGGTGAAACCCTGTTTAACTTGGACGCACCCTCTCAAGCGGACAGGAGGCATGAGATTGAAGGTGATGTGCTGAGATTTACAAGAGTGCACAGCAGATGCTTGGCTGACAGAACTCAAAGAAACCAGCGCAAAATATCCCCACAGTTGATTCTGAGACCAAGATCCGTGATGCCAAATTACAGTTAGCAGGGGCATCGGTAAGTGAGGTATAGGGCTACGGTTGATGGCATACGCTGAGTCTCAGGGATCTGGAGTGCATTGTGGGATGTGGTGGGTGTAATCAAGAGAGCAAACCGAACAGTGTACCAATGATAAATCAACCACACTGATCGCGCGGTTGAGATTACCGATATGTCCCATGGCCACACCCAGTGCATCTGCAGGACCAGGGACCAATTGGGCATTTTGCCAATAGAGCACGTGTGGGGCTGAATCAGAGCTATCGTGCATCTGGTCTGAGGGATCCAGGGGGCCTTGGGTTTGAAATCAGAATGAAAAGACTTAGGATCTGCTACATTCATAACCTGGGATGGGATTATGGTTTGGTTTGAGGCACAGGATGCGCAACAGCTCTGTGGTGGCCTTGGTGCACCCGTGCCACAAGGATGATAGGACAAGGTAGAGTGGTCCAAGTCCACAGCGTGAGAAGAGGAAGCATTTCCTTCAGCACTATCTCCCAAAATCGGATGCTACATTTTGGTTGGCACCGGCACGGTACGGCAGCGAGGACACCAAGGTCGGTCTGCGGGATCATTCCAGCAGGCCCTGATGTGTGACATCCATGGATGTGCTTCCACTGGTGTTTCAGTAGACAGAGAAGCTCTGGGAAGAACTGCTTTCATTGGGACATTCCCGTGGCACTACAAAGCACAAGCGCACTCTCAGTTTGCTGTTTTGGAAACACTCCAAAATGACATAGAGCAGAATGCAGAGCTGAGAACCTTTAGAATCCTCATTTCCACAAGAGGCCATGTCCTGCGCACTTTCAGAATTGTGAGATAAGCGTAATCAAAATGAAGTTATGCTAATCGAAATAGTATGGGTTGTTCATCACAACAAATGCAACACCAGCAATTGGAGATATACCAGACAACACACACAGGAAGAGAATATGGCATCAATGTCTAGGAGAAATTGTCCTCACAGAAATCCCTTGGAATTGCGTAGAGACAAGAGTCTAAAATTTTCACTTAACATAGCCCTAAAAATCTACATTAGATACCTGATATTACCTGACCAGTAGAGATGAAGAAGTACAGTAAAAGAAATAGGAAGTACCATTTTCAGTTCCAAAGATATTGAAGGCCCAAAAGATAAGCTTTCAAACAACTAGACTGCAAAACGCTATGCAGTCCAAGTGTTGAAAATGGAGGTCAGGAAAACACTGAAGAACAAAAGGGTCTCAGAATCACAAAAGGCAGAATACCAGAAAAGGGGAAGAGAAAGTCTAAAGACGAGCCAAAAGATATCAGAAAACTCAGTGGATGTGATAATATCAGGGCTAAAATTCAGTCCTTAGCAGACTAGATAATGCAGAGGGACGCGTGAATGACTGTGAAGACAGGGGAACAGAAATCCCTCGGTCAGATTCGGACATAGGAAAGCAAGTGCAAAACAATGAAAATATTGCTGTTGTATCCTGGGTTAAGACAGGGCATGAAAGACTAGAATTCATAAGAGTCCCAGATGGAAAAGCAAGAGATAAAGAAATAAAATATGTCTGAAAATTTATCTGTAGAAATATCAGACTGAAACTTGTTGAAAGCCAAGAAAAAATCATCTATGCGAATTCAGGAATTACACAGCATCCAAAGGAGGTGGAATCCCAATAGACCTACAAGCAGCTGTATGATTCCAATCAACAAAGTTCACGAATATCACAGTGATTTAAAATGCACCTGGAGGAAACAACATAGTCACAAGGGAACCTCCAGAGGGGTTTCAGCTTATAACTCGGCAGCAATATTGCAGGACAGGGAGGAGTGCCAGGACACAGACCATATCCTGAATGGCCAAAGGCTGCCACCTAGGGTAGCCTATGCCACATGACCACCATTTCTAATAACGGCAGAGCTAGAGCAATCCACAGACCGGCAAATCATAAAAGAATTCAGCAGTTCAAAACTTCTTCTAAAAGGAAGGTTGAGAATATTCCCCGGAATAGAAAAGCAGCAAGATGAAATGGAAAGAAGAAAACCATTATTGGAAATGCAAGAAGAGCATGAGTGGCAAAGAAGAAACAAGAAGAAGGCAAGGAGGACATCAAAACCTTAAAGATTGGAGAGGGAAGCAGGAAATCATAGGTGATTGGAAGCACTCTCTTAAGTGAATCAGCTTATTTGACTCTCTGTTTGAAGCGAAAGGAGAGATGCATGTCCTGACGAGTTTGCAAAACAAGCGAGAAGCAGACCAACAAAGAATCAAACCAACAAACATGCACCAAAATGGTACGGTTGGCTGACATATACCATGGGAAACATGATTATTCAAAAGAAAATACTCAAGGTGATGTCAAGGATCATTCAGCACGCATCGACCCAGTATTGCGGCTTGCATGTACTCAGCACACTTGTATTCGGAAATCAGAGGCGTGCATTCATATTCGTAAATATAGATTCATAAGAGCATATCGTGACCTCACCCAAATGCCGATTTGGAATCCAATGGATTCCTAGTCCGTGATGTAGTCTTGTATGTCTTCCAACAGGATGAAGGAATGCCATATACTACGCTACGTAGAGAAGAATTGTAAGAAGCCTATAACAAAGGCAAGTAGCTCTGCCAAAGTGTACTAAGAGCAAAAGAGGCAGACAGTAACGTGCACATTGGGGTTGGTTTCATTTCTTGGAAATTCAGCCCCCATGAAACCAATAGATCCATGTCCTGAGAGTGTGGGTTTTTCAGCAGAAATCATGCGACGCATATGTATTCCGGTTGTACGGATATTATAGGAACATAAGTCTCCTTTACTGGGTCTCTGTGTACTGTGAACTCTTAGAAAGTTTAAAGACGTGTGAAACCTTCAACTGAAAAGGGACACACTTCTCTCCATTGGTACTGTGCATACAGATCTGAACAAAAGGAAAGAGGGAAGAAGAAAGGCCCATGGGACGCTAGTGGGCAGAACCACATTTACTTTAGGAACCTCTCGTCGGATGCAGCCCCTCCCCCAACACTGACAAGATGCAGCAGCCATTGGGGATGGCAGTTACCGGTTGGATTCCAGGTGGAATGTTGGTGTGTTCCACGAGGCTTGTTGTGGCTGTTGGATCCTAGGTAACCGGGCCGAGTTCTGTGGGTGGATCAGTGTGATGGAGGGGCTGCAGGCCTCTGTGGAGCTTGGCTTAGGTGTTTGTTCCGGGAAGCTGTGTAAGTTCGAGATACTTCTGCTGCCCAAAGACCTGAGTTCACAGGTGAGTTTCCAGAACCTGAAAGGGCAGACAGTGGAAGATCTGCCTGTCATCAGCTTACTGGTGAGGCTCCGAGGTACTTTCAGACTTGCCCAGTCCTGGTGAAGTCGACTTTAGGGGAGTCACGAAGAGAAGCTGGCCGAAAAGCTGGCTGCACGGATTGAGGAGAGATGCGAACACATGGATGAGAGATGTTCTGCTACAATGGAGAATACTGGCGTGGAGACAGCTGTAGAGGATACCAGGCTCAAAAGACATTCAGGAGACATATTGAACCTCGCTGATACTGGCAGAAACATACGGAGTGCCAACGTGGACTTGAGGAAGTTCCTCAATTCTCTTCTCCAAGAACGGGTCCAAGGTCCCTGACGTGTGCAAGAGAAGAGATGGCAGAGATGATCAAAACGCTCCTGTTCTTGGAAGAGGTCGTGAGAATCCACACGTCCCAAGGGGCCTTCCCAAGCCATTCAGACCAAAATTCACCAAGCCCAGGTAAGCCTTTTCCCAGGTTTGGGCCTAGCTAGCAAGCACTTGCCCTTCCCTCCCCTCCACTCACGCATCCATTTTGAAGGTTCAGTACCTGAGCGGCAATGAAGCCATTAGGAGAAGGGCAAGTCCCTCCTAGAATCAGAGTTCCTCCAGCTTCACACTCTGTGAACAACAGTGAACTCCTTAAAGGTCAAATAGTCTCGGCTGAAATAGATAGGAATTGAATACTTAGCTCACACCTAGAAACGATGGCCTTCCGCTAGATTCAGCAGATGTTGTGTTTATGTCTTCCCTGGGGTGAAGGGAGTGTGGTAAGTGAGGGGAATCTTTGACTGAACTTGAATCTGTATTAGTCCTCAGTTTTTCAAGACAGTATAGGTAAATAGTACAAATCAGAAAGTGAAGTGTACTGTAAAAGTCGCCAATGACATTAAAGACACAGCTTATGTGGATCGTCTTTCACTTGAGTCAAGCCCCCGGGGGCACTATATCATGTGGGTGCAGACTTGGTTGCGTTAAATGGCTTTACCCAACATGATCGGAAGATTAACTGTTCTCATCACTGATAGAAGAACACCTGGTTCTCCATAGACAAGCATAACTGCAGCAGGGTTCTCCTAGCTATAATGCCTCTAGGTGCTTTTGGATTCAAACCTAAATATATATATTTGGTTTGTTTCCTCTTGTATTTTCCTAGAGAGGGATGTTACCCCTTGAAATGCCAACATTGGCGAGTAGGTGACAAATAGGACTAAAGGGCACCACATGCCCAAGTGTATCCAAGGTTGGGGGTTATTTCATGTTTCCAATATTTATTTCATGGTTCCTGTTGGTCTCGGAGGCTTCAACCGTAAAGAGCTGACATGACCCCTTTAACAGTTTGGACTGCTAGTTTGCATTCTATCTGTCTAGGTTTTCCGTAGTGCTGACAAACTGTTACCAAAATTGACAAGTCTGGCTTCTATGTCCATTTAGTGTGTTTCAAAAAATAACTTCATTTTCGTATAACTCCCAAAACATGGAAATGAATTCTGTTAAAATTCTTAAAGACTGCAAATGAGATATCAACCCAATGTCAAAACAGGTTTCTTTGGACATCCCCTCTCACCACGGCTGTATAGAAACCAAGAGCTAAGCAAATATCACATTTCTGTGAAATGTATCTGGATAGTGTTGATTCATCGATGCCCAGTTGGCAGAGAAGAAGTGCAACCTGCACTCACGCGCTCCCTTGTACAGAGAAATGTAAAATTCCACTCACCCAGCCTTTGGCACAGGACACTTGCCGAAGAGAGGTCTGTTACTTCCAAAGACAGGATGAAGCCTCAGGACACCTGGAAGCAGGAGAAGGCAAAGCAGGGAATGGAAACCAGTGCAGGGTTTGACCAACAAGGGTGAAACCCTGTTTAACTTGGACGCACCCTCTCAAGCGGACAGGAGACATGAGATTGAAGGTGATGTGCTGAGATTTACAAGAGTGCACAGCAGATGCTTGGCTGACAGAACTCAAAGAAACCAGCGCAAAATATCCCCACAGTTGATTCTGAGACCAAGATCCGTGATGCCAAATTACAGATAGCAGGAGCATCGGTAAGTGAGGTATAGGGCTACGGTTGATGGCATACGCTGAGTCTCAGGGATCTGGAGTGCGTTGTGGGATGTGGTGGGTCTAATCAAGAGAGCAAACCGAACAGTGTACCAATGATAAATCAACCACACTGGTCGCGCGGTTGAGATTACCGATATGTCCCATGGCCACACCCAGTGCATCTGCAGGACCAGGGACCAATTGGGCATTTTGCCAATAGAGCACGTGTGGGGCTGAATCAGAGCTATCGTGCATCTGGTCTGAGGGATCCAGGGGGCCTTGGGTTTGAAATCAGAATGAAAAGCCTTAGGATCTGCTACATTCATAACCTGGGCTGGGATTATGGTTTGGTTTGAGGCACAGGATGCGCAACAGCTCTGTGGTGGCCTTCGTGCACACGTGCCACAAGTATGATAGGACAAGGTAGAGTGGTCCAAGTCCACAGCGTGAGAAGAGGAAGCATTTCCTTCAGCACTATCTCCCAAAATCGGATGCTACATTTTGGATGGCACCGGCACGGTACGGCAGCGAGGACACCAAGGTCGGTCTGCGGGATCATTCCAGCAGGCCCTGATGTGTGACATCCATGGATGTGCTTCCACTGGTGTTTCAGTAGACAGAGAAGCTCTGGGAAGAACTGCTTTCATTGGGACATTCCCGTGGCACTACAAAGCACAAGCGCACTCTCAGTTTGCTGTTTTGGAAACACTCCAAAATGACATAGAGCAGAATGCAGAGCTGAGAACCTTTAGAATCCTCATTTCCACAAGAGGCCGTGTCCTGCGCACTTTCAGAATTGTGAGATAAGCGTAATCATAATGAAGTTATGCTAATCGAAATAGTATGGGTTGTTCATCACAACAAATGCAACACCAGCAATTGGAGATATACCAGACAACACACACAGGAAGAGAATATGGCATCAATGTCTAGGAGAAATTGTCCTCAGAGAAATCCCTTGGAATTGCGTAGAGACAAGAGTCTAAAATTTTCACTTAACATAGCCCTAAAAATCTACATTAGATACCTGATATTACCTGACCAGTAGAGATGAAGAAGTACAGTAAAAGAAATAGGAAGTACCATTTTCAGTTCCAAAGATATTGAAGGCCCAAAAGATAAGCTTTCAAGCAACTAGACTGCAAAACGCTATGCAGTCCAAGTGTTGAAAATGGAGGTCAGGAAAACACTGAAGAACAAAAGGGTCTCAGAATCACAAAAGGCAGAATACCAGAAAAGGGGAAGTGAAAGTCTAAAGTCGAGCCAAAAGATATCAGAAAACTCAGTGGATGTGATAATATCAGGGCTAAAATTCAGTCCTTAGCAGACTAGATAATGCAGAGGGACGCGTGAATGACTGTGGAGACAGGGGAACAGAAATCCCTCGGTCAGATTCGGACATAGGAGAGCAAGTGCAAAACAATGAAATATTGCTGTTGTATCCTGGGTTAAGACACGGCATGAAAGACTAGAATTCATAAGAGTCCCAGATGGAAAAGCAAGAGATAAAGAAATAAAATATGTCTGAAAATTTATCTGTAGAAATATTAGACTGAAACTTGTTGAAAGCCAAGAAAAAATCATCTATGCGAATTCAGGAATTACACAGCATCCAAAGGAGGTGGAATCCCAATAGACCTTCAAGCAGCTGTATGATTCCAATCAACAAAGTTCACGAATATCACAGTGATTTAAAATGCACCTGGAGGAAACAACATAGTCACAAGGGAACCTCCAGAGGGGTTTCAGCTTATAACTCGGCAGCAATATTGCAGGACAGGGAGGAGTGCCAGGACACAGACCATATCCTGAATGGCCAAAGGCTGCCACCTAGGGTAGCCTATGCCACATGACCATCATTTCTAATAACGGCAGATCTAGAGCAATCCACAGACCGGCAAATCATAAAAGAATTCAGCAGTTCAAAACTTCTTCTAAAAGGAAGGTTGAGAATACTCCCCGGAATAGAAAAGCAGCAAGATGAAATGGAAAGAAGAAAACCATTATTGGAAATGCAAGAAGAGCATGAGTGGCAAAGAAGTAACAAGAAGAAGGCAAGGAGGACATCAAAACCTTAAAGATTGGAGAGGGAAGCAGCAAATCATAGGTGATTGGAAGCACTCTCTTAAGTGAATCAGCTTATTTGACTCTCTGTTTGAAGCGAAAGGAGAGATGCATGTCCTGACGTGTTTGCAAAACAAGCGAGAAGCAGACCAACAAAGAATCAAACCAACAAACATGCACCAAAATGGTACGGTTGGCTGACATATACCATGGGAAACATGATTATTCAAAAGAAAATACTCAAGGTGATGTCAAGGATCATTCAGCACGCATCGACCCAGTATTGCGGCTTGCATGTACTCAGCACACTTGTATTCGGAAATCAGAGGCGTGCATTCATATTCGTAAATATAGATTCATAAGAGCATATCGTGACCTCACCCAAATGCCGATTTGGAATCCACTGGATTCCTAGTCCGTGATGTAGTCTTGTATGTCTTCCAACAGGATGAAGGAATGCCATATTCTACGCTACGTAGAGAAGAATTGTAAGAAGCCTATAACAAAGGCAAGTAGCTCTGCCAAGTGTACTAAGAGCAAAAGAGACAGACAGTAAAGTGCACATTGGGGTTGGTTTCATTTCTTGGAAATTCAGCCCCCAAAAACCAATAGATCCATGTCCTGAGAGTGTGGGTTTTTCAGCAGAAATCATGCGACGCATATGTATTCCGGTTGTACGGATATTATAGGAACATAAGTCTCCTTTACTGGGTCTCTGTGTACTGTGAACTCTTAGAAAGTTTAAAGACGTGTGAAACCTTCAACTGAAAAGGGACACACTTCTTTCCATTGGTACTGTTCATACAGATCTGAACAAAAGGAAAGAGGGAAGAAGAAAGGCCCATGGGACGCTAGTGGGCAGAACCACATTTACTTTAGGAACCTCTCGTCGGATGCAGCCCCTCCCCCAACACTGACAAGATGCAGCAGCCATTGGGGATGGCAGTTACCAGTTGGATTCCAGGTGGAATGTTGGTGTGTTCCACGAGGCTTGTTGTGGCTGTTGGATCCTAGGTAACCGGGCCGAGTTCTGTGGGTGGATCAGTGTGATGGAGGGGCTGCAGGCCTCTGTGGAGCTTGGCTTAGGTGTTTGGTCCGGGAAGCTGTGTAAGTTCGAGATACTTCTGCTGCCCAAAGACCTGAGTTCACAGGTCAGTTTCCAGAACCTGAAAGGGCAGACAGTGGAAGATCTGCCTGTCATCAGCTTACTGGTGAGGCTCCGAGGTACTTTCAGACTTGCCCAGTCCTGGTGAAGTTGACTTTAGGGGAGTCACGAGGAGAAGCTGGCCGAAAAGCTGGCTGCACGGATTGAGGAGAGATGCGAACACATGGATGAGAGATGTTCTGCTACAATGGAGAATACTGGCGTGGAGACAGCTGTAGAGGATACCAGGCTCAAAAGACATTCAGGAGACATATTGAACCTCGCTGATACTGGCAGAAACATACGGAGTGCCAACGTGGACTTGAGGAAGTTCCTCAATTCTCTTCTCCAAGAACGGGTCCAAGGTCCCTGACGTGTGCAAGAGAAGAGATGGCAGAGATGATCAAAACGCTCCTGTTCTTGGAAGAGGTCGTGAGAATCCACACGTCCCAAGGGGCCTTCCCAAGCCATTCAGACCAAAATTCACCAAGCCCAGGTAAGCCTTTTCCCAGGTTTGGGCCTAGCTAGCAAGCACTTGCCCTTCCCTCCCCTCCACTCACGCATCCATTTTGAAGGTTCAGTACCTGAGCGGCAATGAAGCCATTAGGAGAAGGGCAAGTCCCTCCTAGAATCAGAGTTCCTCCAGCTTCACACTCTGTGAACAACAGTGAACTCCTTAAAGGTCAAATAGTCTCGGCTGAAATAGATAGGAATTGAATACTTAGCTCACACCTAGAAACGATGGCCTTCCGCTAGATTCAGCAAATGTTGTGTTTATGTCTTCCCTGGGGTGAAGGGAGTGTGGTAAGTGAGGGGAATCTTTGACTGAACTTGAATCTGTATTAGGCCTCAGTTTTTCAAGACAGTATAGGTAAATAGTACAAGTCAGAAAGTGAAGTGTACTGTAAAAGTCGCCAATGACATTAAAGACACAGCTTATGTGGATCGTCTTTCACTTGAGTCAAGCCCCCGGGGGCACTATATCATGTGGGTGCAGACTTGGTTGCGTTAAATGGCTTTACCCAACATGATCGGAAGATTAACTGTTCTCATCACTGATAGAAGAACACCTGGTTCTCCATAGACAAGCATAACTGCAGCAGGGTTCTCCTAGCTATAATGCCTCTAGGTGCTTTTGGATTCAAACCTAAATGTATATATTTGGGTTGTTTCCTCTTGTATTTTCCTAGAGAGGGATGTTACCCCTTGAAATGCCAACATTGGCCAGTAGGTGACAAATAGGACTAAAGGGGACCACATGCCCAAGTGTATCCAAAGTTGGGGGTTATTTCATGTTTCCAATATTTATTTCATGGTTCATGTTGGTCTCGGAGGTTTCAACCGTAAAGAGCTGACATGACCCCTTTAACAGTTTGGACTGCTAGTTTGCATTCTATCTGTCTAGGTTTTCCATAGAGCTGACAAAATGTTACCAAAATTGACAAGTCTGGCTTCTAGGTCGATTTAGTGTGTTTCAAAAAATAACTTCATTTTCGTATAACTCCCAAAACATGGAAATGAATTCTGTTAAAATTCTTAAAGACTGCAAATGAGATATCAACACAATGTCAAAACAGGTTTCTTTGGACAAAACCTCCCACCACGACTGTATAGAATCCAAGAGCTAAGCAAATATCACATTTCTTTGAAATGTATCTGGATAGTGTTGATTCATCGATGCCCAGTTGGCAGAGAAGAAGTTCAACCTGCACTCACACGCTCCCTTGTACAGAGAAATGTAAAACACCACTCATCCAGCCTTTGGCACAGGACACTTGCCGAGGAGAGGTCTGTTTCTTCCAAAGACAAGATGAGGCCTCAGGACACCTGGAAGCAGGAGAACCCAAAGCAGGGAATGGAAACCAGTGCAGGGTCTGACCAACAAGGGTGAAACCCTGTTTAAATTGGACGCACCCTCTCAAGCAGACAGGAGACATGAGATTGAAGGTGATGTGCTGAGATTTACAAGAGTGCACAGCAGATGCTTGGCTGAAAGAACTCAAAGAAACCAGCGCAAATTATCCCCAGAGTTGATTCTGAGACCAAGATCCGTGATGCCAAATTACAGTTAGCAGGGGCATCGGTAAGTGAGGTATAGGGCTACGGTTGATGGCATACGCTGAGTCTCAGGGATCTGGAGTGCGTTGTGGGATGTAGTGGGTCTAATCAAGAGAGCAAACCGAACAGTGTAACAATGATAAATCAACCACACTGGTCGCGCGGTTGAGATTACCGATATGTCCCATGGCCACACCAAGTGCATCTGCAGGACCAGGGACCAATTGGGCATTTTGCCAATAGAGCACGTGTGGGGCTGAATCAGAGCTATTGTGCATCTGGTCTGAGGGATCCAGGGGGCTTTGGGTTTGAAATCAGAATGAAAAGCCTTAGGATCTGCTACATTCATAACCTGGGCTGGGATTATGATTTGGTTTGAGGCACAGGATGCGCAACAGCTCTGTGGTGGCCTTCGTGCACCCGTGCCACAAGGATGATAGGACAAGGTAGAGTGGTCCAAGTCCACAGCGTGAGAAGAGGAAGCATTTCCTTCAGCACTATCTCCCAAAATCGGATGCTACATTTTGGGTGGCACCGGCACGGTACGGCAGCGAGGACACCAATGTCGGTCTGCGGGAACATTCCAGCAGGCCCTGATTTGTGACATCCATGGATGTGCTTCCACTGGTGTTTCAGTAGACAGAGAAGCTCTGGGAAGAACTGCTTTCATTGGGACATTCCCGTGGCACTACAAAGCACAAGCGCACTCTCAGTTTGCTGTTTTGGAAACACTCCAAAATGACATAGAGCAGAATGCAGAGCTGAGAACCTTTAGAATCCTCATTTCCACAAGAGGCCGTGTCCTGCGCACTTTCAGAATTGTGAGATAATCGTAATCAAAATGAAGTTATGCTAATCGAAATAGTATGTGTTGTTCATCACAACAAATGCAACACCAGCAATTGGAGATATACCAGACAACACACACAGGAACAGAATATGGCATCAATGTCTAGGAGAAATTGTCCTCACAGAAATCCCTTGGAATTGCATAGAGACAAGAGTCTAAAATTTTTACTTAACATAGCCCTAAAAATCTACATTAGATAACTGATATTACCTGACCAGTAGTGATGAAGAAGTACAGTAAAAGAAATAGGAAGTACCATTTTCAGTTCCAAAGATATTGAAGGCCCAAAAGATAAGCTTTCAAACAACTAGACTGCAATACGCTATGCAGTCCAAGTGTTGAAAATGGAGGTCAGGAAAACACTGAAGAACAAAAGGGTCTCAGAATCACAAAAGGCAGAATACCAGAAAAGGGGAAGAGAAAGTCTAAAGACGAGCCAAAAGATATCAGAAAACTCAGTGGATGTGATAATAACAGGGCTAAAATTCAGTCCTTAGCAGACTAGATAATGCAGAGGGACGCGTGAATGACTGTGAAGACAGGGGAACAGAAATCCCTCGGTCAGATTCGGACATAGGAAAGCAAGTGCAAAACAATGAAAATATTGCTGTTGTATCCTGGGTTAAGACAGGGCATGAAAGACTAGAATTCATAAGAGTCCCAGATGGAAAAGCAAGAGATAAAGAAATAAAATATGTCTGAAAATTTATCTGTAGAAATATCCGACTGAAACTTTTTGAAAGCCAAGAAAAAATCATCTATGCGAATTCAGGAATTACGCAGCATCCAAAGGAGGTGGAATCCCAATAGACCTACCAGCAGCTGTATGATTCCATTCAACAAAGTTCACGAATATCACAGTGATTTAAATTGCACCTGGAGGAAACAACATAGTCACAAGGGAACCTCCAGAGGGGTTTCAGCTTATAACTCGGCAGCAATATTGCAGGACAGGGAGGAGTGCCAGGACACAGACCATATCCTGAATGGCCAAAGGCTGCCACCTAGGGTAGCCTATGCCACATGACCACCATTTCTCATAACGGCAGATCTAGAGCAATCCACAGACCGGCAAATCATAAAAGAATTCAGCAGTTCAAAACTTCTTCTAAAAGGAAGGTTGAGAATACTCCCCGGAATAGAAAAGCAGCAAGATGAAATGGAAAGAAGAAAACCATTATTGGAAATGCAAGAAGAGCATGAGTGGCAAAGAAGAAACAAGAAGTAGGCAAGGAGGACATCAATACCTTAAATATTGGAGAGGGAAGCAGGAAATCATAGGTGATTGGAAGCACTCTCTTAAGTGAATCAGCTTATTTGACTCTCTGTTTGAAGCGAAAGGAGAGATGCATGTCCTGACGTGTTTGCAAAACAAGCGAGAAGCAGACCAACAAAGAATCAAACCAACAAACATGCACCAAAATGGTACGGTTGGCTGACATATACCATGGGAAACATGATTATTCAAAAGAAAATACTCAAGGTGATGTCAAGGTTCATTCAGCACGCATCGACCCAGTATTGCGTCTTGCATGTACTCAGCACACTTGTATTCGGAAATCAGAGGCGTGCATTCATATTCGTAAATATAGATTCATAAGAGCATATCGTGACCTCACTCAAATGCCGATTTGGAATCCAATTGATTCCTAGTCCGTGATGTAGTCTTGTATGTCTTCCAACAGAATGAAGGAATGCCATATTCTACGCTACGTAGAGAAGAATTGTAAGAAGCCTATAACAAAGGCAAGTAGCTCTGCCAAAGTGTACTAAGAGCAAAAGAGACAGACAGTAAAGTGCACATTGGGGTTGGTTTCATTTCTTGAAAATTCAGCCCCCATGAAACCAATAGATCCATGTCCTGAGAGTGTGGGTTTTTCAGCAGAAATCATGCGACGCATATGTATTCCGGTTGTACGGATATTATAGGAACATATGTCTCCTTTACTGGGTCTCTGTGTACTGTGAACTCTTAGAAAGTTTAAAGACGTGTGAAACATTCAACTGAATAGGGACACACTTCTCTCCATTGGTACTGTGCATACAGATATGAACAAAAGAAAAGAGGGAAGAAGAAAGGCCCATGGGACGCTAGTGGGCAGAACCACATTTACTTTGGGAACCTCTCGTCGGATGCAGCCCCCCCCCAACACTGACAAGATGCAGCAGCCATTGGGGATGGCAGTTACCAGTTGGATTCCCGGTGGAATGTTGGTGTGTTCCACGAGGCTTGTTGTGGCTGTTGGATCCTAGGTAACCGGGCCGAGTTCTGTGGGTGGATCAGTGTGATGGAGGGGCTGCAGGCCTCTGTGGAACTTGGCTTAGGTGTTTGGTCCGGGAAGCTGTGTAAGTTCGAGATACTTCTGCTGCCCAAAGACCTGAGTTCACAGGTCAGTTTCCAGAACCTGTAAGGGCAGACAGTGGAAGATCTGCCTGTCATCAGCTTACTGGTGAGGCTCCGAGGTACTTTCAGACTTGCCCAGTCCTGGTGAAGTCGACTTTAGGGGAGTCACGAAGAGAAGCTGGCCGAAAAGCTGGCTGCACGGATTGAGGAGAGATGCGAACAAATGGATGAGAAATGTTCTGCTACAATGGAGAATACTGGCGTGGAGACAGCTGTAGAGGATACCAGGCTCAAAAGACATTCAGGAGACATATTGAACCTCGCTGATACTGGCAGAAACTTACGGAGTGCCAACGTGGACTTGAGGAAGTTCCTCAATTCTCTTCTCTAAGAACGGGGCCAAAGTCCCTGACGTGTGCAAGAGAAGAGATGGCAGAGATGATCAAAACGCTCCTGTTCTTGGAAGAGGTCGTGAGAATCCACACGTCCCAAGGGGCCTTCCCAAGCCATTCAGACCAAAATTCACCAAGCCCAGGTAAGCCTTTTCCCAGGTTTGGGCCTAGCTAGCAAGCACTTGCCCTTCCCTCCCCTCCACTCACGCATCCATTTTGAAGGTTCAGTACCTGAGCGGCAATGAAGCCATTAGGAGAAGGGCAAGTCCCTCCTAGAATCAGATTTCCTCCAGCTTCACACTCTGTGAACAACAGTGAACTCCTTAAAGGTCAAATAGTCTCGGCTGAAATAGATAGGAATTGAATACTTAGCTCACACCTAGAAACGATGGCCTTCTGCTAGATTCAGCAGATGTTGTGTTTATGTTTTCCCTGGGGTGAAGGGAGTGTGGTAAGTGAGGGGAATCTTTGACTGAACTTGAATCTGTATTAGGCCTCAGTTTTTCAAGACAGTACAGGTAAATAGTACAAGTCAGAAAGTGAAGTGTACTGTAAAAGTCGCCAATGACATTAAAGACACAGCTTATGTGGATCGTCTTTCACTTGAGTCAAGCCCCCGGGGGCACTATATCATGTGGGTGCAGACTTGGTTGGGTTAAATGGCTTTACCCAACATGATCGGAAGATTAACTGTTCTCATCACTGATAGAAGAACACCTGGTTCTCCATAGACAAGCATAACTGCAGCAGGGTTCTCCTAGCTATAATGCCTCTAGGTGCTTTTGGATTCAAACCTAAATGTATATATTTGGTTTGTTTCCTCTTGTATTTTCCTAGAGAGGGATGTTACCCCTTGAAATGCCAACATTGGCCAGTAGGTGACAAATAGGACTAAAGGGCACCACATGCCCAAGTGTATCCAAGGTTGGGGGTTATTTCATGTTTCCAATAGTTATTTCATGGTTCCTGTTGGTCTCGGAGGCTTCAACCGTAAAGAGCTGACATGACCCCTTTAACAGTTTGGACTGCTAGTTTGCATTCTATCTGTCTAGGTTTTCCGTAGAGCTGACAAAACGAACCAAAATTGACAAGTCGGGCTTCTAGGTCGATTTAGTGTGTTTCAAAAAATAACTTCATTTTCGTATAACTCCCAAAACATGGAAATGAATTCTGTTAAAATTCTTAAAGACTGCAAATGAGATATCAACACAATGTCAAAACAGATTTCTTTGGACAACCCCTCCCACCACGGCTGTATAGAAACAAAGAGCTAAGCAAATATCACATTTCTGTGAAATGTATCTGGATAGTGTTGATTCATCGATGCCCAGTTGGCAGAGAAGAACTGCAACCTGCACTCACGCGCTCCCTTGTACAGAGAAATGTAAAACTCCACTCACACAGCCTTTGGCACAGGACACTTGCCGAAGAGAGGTCTGTTACTTCCAAAGACAGGATGAGGCCTCAGGACACCTGGAAGCAGGAGCAGGCAAAGCAGAGAATGGAAACCAGTGCAGGGTCTGACCAACAAGGGTGAAACCCTGTTTAACTTGGACGCACCCTCTCAAGCGGACAGGAGACATGAGATTGAAGGTGATGTGCTGAGATTTACAAGAGTGCACAGCAGATGCTTGGCTGACAGAACTCAAAGAAACCAGCGCAAAATATCCCCACAGTTGATTCTGAGACCAAGATCCGTGATGCCAAATTACAATTAGCAGGGGCATCGGTAAGTGAGGTATAGGGCTACGGTTGATGGCATACGCTGAGTCTCAGGGATCTGGAGTGCGTTGTGGGATGTGGTGGGTCTAATCAATAGAGCAAACCGAACAGTGTACCAATGATATATCAACCACACTTGTCTCGCGGTTGAGATTACCGATATGTCCCATGGCCACACCCAGTGCATCTGCAGGACCAGGGACCAATTGGGCATTTTGCCAATAGAGCACGTGTGGGGCTGAATCAGAGCTATCGTGCATCTGGTCTGAGGGATCCACGGGGCCTTGGGTTTGAAATCAGAATGAAAAGCCTTAGGATCTGCTACATTCATAACCTGGGCTGGGATTATGGTTTGGTTTGAGGCACAGGATGTGCAACAGCTCTGTGGTGGCCTTCGTGCACACATGCCACAAGGATGATAGGACAAGGTAGAGTGGTCCAAGTCCACAGCGTGAGAAGAGGAAGCATTTCCTTCAGCACTATCTCCCAAAATCGGATGCTACATTTTGGATGGCACCGGCACGGTACGGCAGCGAGGACACCAAGGTCGGTCTGCGGGATCATTCCAGCAGGCCCTGATGTGTGACATCCATGGATGTGCTTCCACAGGTGTTTCAGTAGACAGAGAAGCTCTGGGAAGAACTGCTTTCATTGGGACATTCCCGTGGCACTACAAAGCACAAGCGCACTCTCACTTTGCTGTTTTGGAAACACTCCAAAATGACATAGAGCAGAATGCAGAGCTGAGAACCTTTAGAATCCTCATTTCCACAAGAGGCCGTGTCCTGCGCACTTTCAGAATTGTGAGATAAGCGTAATCAAAATGAAGTTATGCTAATCGAAAAAGTATGGGTTGTTCATCACAACAAATGCAACACCAGCAATTGGAGATATACCAGACAACACACAGGAACAGAATATGGCATCAATGTCTAGGAGAAATTGTCCTCAGAGAAATCCCTTGGAATTGTGTAGAGACAAGAGTCTAAAATTTTCACTTAACATAGCCCTAAAAATCTACATTAGATACCTGATATTACCTGACCAGTAGAGATGAAGAAGTACAGTAAAAGAAATAGGAAGTACCATTTTCAGTTCCAAAGATATTGAAGGCCCAAAAGATAAGCTTTCATACAACTAGACTGCAAAACGCTATGCAGTCCAAGTGTTGAAAATGGAGGTCAGGAAAACACTGAAGAACAAAAGGGTCTCAGAATCACAAAAGGCAGAATACCAGAAAAGGGGAAGAGAAAGTCTAAAGACGAGCCAAAAGATATCAGAAAACTCAGTGGATGTGATAATATCAGGGCTAAAATTCAGTCCTTAGCAGGCTAGATAATGCAGAGGGACGCGTGAATGACTGTGAAGACAGGGGAACAGAAATCCCTCGGTCAGATTCGGACATAGGAAAGCAAGTGCAAAACAATGAAAATATTGCTGTTGTATCCTGGGTTAAGACAGGGCATGAAAGAGTAGAATTCATAAGCGTCCCAGATGGAAAAGCAAGAGATAAAGAAATAAAATATGTCTGAAAATTTATCTGTAGAGATATCAGACTGAAACTTGTTGAAAGCCAAGAAAAAATCATCTATGCGAATTCAGGAATTACACAGCATGCAAAGGAGGTGGAATCCCAATAGACCTACAAGCAGCTGTATGATTCCAATCAACAAAGTTCACGAATATCACAGTGATTTAAAATGCACCTGGAGGAAACAACATAGTCACAAGGGAACCTCCAGAGGGGTTTCAGCTTATAACTCGGCAGCAATATTGCAGGACAGGGAGGAGTGCCAGGACACAGACCATATCCTGAATGGCCAAATGCTGCCACCTAGGGTAGCCTATGCCACATGACCACCATTTCTAATAACTGTAGAACTAGAGCAATCCACAGACCGGCAAATCATAAAAGAATTCAGCAGTTCAAAATTTCTTCTAAAAGGAAGGTTGAGAATTCTCCCTGGAATAGAAAAGCAGCAAGATGAAATGGAAAGAAGAAAACCATTATTGGAAATGCACGAAGAGCATGAGTGGCAAAGAAGTAACAAGAAGAAGGCAAGGAGGAGATCAAAACCTTAAAGATTGGAGAGGGAAGCAGGAAATCATAGGTGATTGAAAGCACTCTCTTAAGTGAATCAGCTTATTTGACTCTCTGTTTGAAGCGAAAGTAGAGATGCATGTCCTGACGTGTTTGCAAAACAAGCGAGAAGCAGACCAACAAAGAATCAAACAACAAACATGCAACAAAATGGTACGGTTGGCTGACATATACCATGGGAAACATGATTATTCAAAAGAAAATACACAAGGTGATGTCAAGGATCATTCAGCAAGCATCGACCCAGTATTGCGTCTTGCATGTACTCAGCACACTTGTATTCGGAAATCAGAGGCGTGCATTCATATTCGTAAATATAGATTCATAAGAGCATATCGTGACCTCACCCAAATGCCGATTTTGAATCCGCTAGTTTCCTAGTCCGTGATGTAGCCTTGTAT
Source organism: Vicugna pacos (assembly GCF_048564905.1). Lineage (NCBI taxonomy): Eukaryota > Metazoa > Chordata > Mammalia > Artiodactyla > Camelidae > Vicugna > Vicugna pacos. The sequence continues at coordinate 4,988,739 of NW_027328741.1, forward strand.
GTCTTCCAACAGGATGAAGGAATGCCATATTCTACGCTACGTAGAGAAGAATTGTAAGAAGCCTATAACAAAGGCAAGTAGCTCTGCCAAATTGTACTAAGATCAAAAGAGACAGACATTAACGTGCACATTGGGGTTGGTTTAATTTCTTTGAAATTCAGCCCCCATGAAACCAATAGATCCATGTCCTGAGAGTGTGGGTTTTTCAGCAGAAATCATGCGACGCATATGTATTCCGGTTGTACGGATATTATAGGAACATAAGTCTCCTTTACTGGGTCTCTGTGTACTGTGAACTCTTAGAAAGTTTAAAGACGTGTGAAACCTTCAACTGAAAAGGGACACACTTCTCTCCATTGGTACTGTGCATACAGATCTGAACAAAAGGAAAGAGGGAAGAAGAAAGGCCCATGGGACGCTAGTGGGCAGAACCACATTTACTTTAGGAACCTCTCTTCGGATGCAGCCCCTCCCCCAACACTGACAAGATGCAGCAGCCATTGGGGATGGCAGTTACCGGTTGGATTCCAGGTGGAATGTTGGTGTGTTCCACAAGGCTTGTTGTGGCTGTTGGATCCTAGGTAACCGGGCCGAGTTCTGTGGGTGGATCAGTGTGATGGAGGGGCTGCAGGCCTCTGTGGAGCTTGGCTTAGGTGTTTGTTCCGGGAAGCTGTGTAAGTTCGAGATACTTCTGCTGCCCAAAGACCTGAGTTCACAGGTCAGTTTCCAGAACCTGTAAGGGCAGACAGTGGAAAATCTGCCTGTCATCAGCTTACTGGTGAGGCTCCGAGGTACTTTCAGACTTGCCCAGTCCTGGTGAAGTCGACTTTAGGGGAGTCACGAAGAGAAGCTGCCCGAAAAGCTGGCTGCACGGATTGAGGAGAGATGCGAACACATGGATGAGAGATGTTCTGCTACAATGGAGAATACTGGCGTGGAGACAGCTGTAGAGGATACCAGGCTCAAAAGACATTCAGGAGACATATTGAACCTCGCTGATACTGGCAGAAACATACGGAGTGCCAACGTGGACTTGAGGAAGTTCCTCAATTCTCTTCTCCAAGAACGGGTCCAAGGTCCCTGACGTGTGCAAGAGAAGAGATGGCAGAGATGATCAAAACGCTCCTGTTCTTGGAAGAGGTCGTGAGAATCCACACGTCCCAAGGGGCCTTCCCAAGCCATTCAGACCAAAATTCACCAAGCCCAGGTAAGCCTTTTCCCAGGTTTGGGCCTAGCTAGCAAGCACTTGCCCTTCCCTCCCCTCCACTCACGCATCCATTTTGAAGGTTCAGTACCTGAGCGGCAATGAAGCCATTAGGAGAAGGGCAAGTCCCTCCTAGAATCAGAGTTCCTCCAGCTTCACACTCTGTGAACAACAGTGAACTCCTTAAAGGTCAAATAGTCTCGGCTGAAATAGATAGGAATTTAATACTTAGCTCACACCTAGAAACGATGGCCTTCCGCTAGATTCAGCAAATGTTGTGTTTATGTCTTCCCTGGGGTGAAGGGAGTGTGGTAAGTGAGGGGAATCTTTGACTGAACTTGAATCTGTATTAGGCCTCAGTTTTTCAAGACAGTACAGGTAAATAGTACAAGTCAGAAAGTGAAGTGTACTGTAAAAGTCGCCAATGACATTAAAGACACAGCTTATGTGGATCGTCTTTCACTTGAGTCAAGCCCCCGGGGGCACTATATCATGTGGGTGCAGACTTGGTTGCGTTAAATGGCTTTACCCAACATGATCGGAAGATTAACTGTTCTCATCACTGATAGAAGAACACCTGGTTCTCCATAGACAAGCATAACTGCAGCAGGGTTCTCCTAGCTATAATGCCTCTAGGTGCTTTTGGATTCAAACCTAAATGTATATATTTGGTTTGTTTCCTCTTGTATTTTCCTAGAGAGGGATGTTACCCCTTCAAATGCCAACATTGGCCAGTAGGTGACAAATAGGAATAAAGGGCACCACATGCCCAAGTGTATCCAAGGTTGGGGGTTATTTCATGTTTCCAATAGTTATTTCATGGTTCCTGTTGGTCTCGGAGGCTTCAACCGTAAAGAGCTGACATGACCCCTTTAACAGTTTGGACTGCTAGTTTGCATTTTATCTGTCTAGGTTTTCCGTAGTGCTGACAAAATGTTACCAAATTTGACAAGTCTTGATTCTAGGTCGATTTAGTGTGTTTCAAAAAATAACTTCATTTTCGTATAACTCCCAAAACATGGAAATGAATTCTGTTAAAATTCTTAAAGACTGAAAATGAGATATCAACACAATGTCAAAACAGGTTTCTTTGGACAAACCCTATCACCACGGCTGTATAGAAACAAAGAGCTAAGCAAATATCACATTTCTGTGAAATGTATCTGGATAGTGTTGATTCATCGATGCCCATTTGGCAGAGAAGAAGTGCAACCTGCACTCACGCGCTCCCTTGTACAGAGAAATGTAAAACTCCACTCACCCAGCCTTTGGCACAGGACACTTGCCGAAGAGAGGTCTGTTACTTCCAAAGACAGGATGAGGCCTCAGGACACCTGGAAGCAGGAGAAGGCAAACAGGGAATTGAAACCAGTGCAGGGTCTGACCAACAAGGGTGAAACCCTGTTTAACTTGGACGCAACCTCTCAAGCGGAGAGGAGGCATGAGATTGAAGGTGATGTGCTGAGATTTACAAGAGTGCACAGCAGATGCTTGGCTGACAGAACTCAAAGAAACCAGTGCAAAATATCCCCACAGTTGATTCTGAGACCAAGATCCGTGATGCCAAATTACAGTTAGCAGGGGCATCGGTAAGTGAGGTATAGGGCTACGGTTGATGGCATACGCTGAGTCTCAGGGATCTGGAGTGCGTTGTGGGATGTGGTGGGTCTAATCAAGAGAGCAAACCGAACAGTGTAACAATGATAAATCAACCACACTGGTCGCGTGGTTGAGAAAACCGATCTGTCTCATGGCCACACCCAGTGCATCTGAAGGACCAGGGACCAATTGGGCATTTTGCCAATAGAGCACGTGTGGGGCTGAATCAGAGCTATCGTGCATCTGGTCTGTGGGATCCAGGGGGCCTTGGGTTTGAAATCAGAATGAAAAGCCTTAGGATCTGCTACATACATAACCTGGGCTGGGATTATGTTTTGGTTTGAGGCACAGGATGCGCAACAGCTCTGTGGTGGCCTTCGTGCACCCGTGCCACAAGGATGATAGGACAAGGTAGAGTGGTCCAAGTCCACAGCGTGAGAAGAGGAAGCATTCCCTTCAGCACTATCTCCCAAAATCGGATACTACATTTTGGATGGCACCGGCACGGTACGGCAGCGAGGACACCAAGGTCGGTCTGCGGGATCATTCCAGCAGGCCCTGATTTGTGACATCCATGGATGTGCTTCCACTGGTGTTTCAGTAGACACAGAAGCTCTGGGAAGAACTGCTTTCATTGGGACATTCCCGTGGCACTACAAAGCACAAGCGCACTCCCAGGTTGCTGTTTTGGAAACACTCCAAAATGACATAGAGCAGAATGCAGAGCTGAGAACTTTTAGAATCCTCATTTCCACAAGAGGCCGTGTCCTGCGCACTTTCAGAATTGTGAGATAAGCGTAATCAAAATGAAGTTATGCTAATCGAAATAGTATGGGTTGTTCATCACAACAAATGCAACACCAGCAATTGGAGATATACCAGACAACACACACAGGAACAGAATATGGCATCAATGTCTAGGAGAAATTGTCCTCACAGAAATCCCTTGGAATTGCGGAGAGAAAAGAGTCTAAAATTTTCACTTAACATAGCCCTAAAAATCTACATTAGATACCTGATATTACCTGACCAGTAGAGATGAAGAAGTACAGTAAAAGAAATAGGAAGTACCATTTTCAGTTCCAAAGATATTGAAGGCCCAAAAGATAAGCTTTCAAGCAACTAGACTGCAAAACGCTATGCAGTCCAAGTGTTGAAAATGGAGGTCAGGAAAACACTGAAGAACAAAAGGGTCTCAGAATCACAAAAGGCAGAATACCAGAAAAGGGGAAGAGAAAGTCTAAAGACGAGCCAAAAGATATCAGAAAACTCAGTGGATGTGATAATATCAGGGCTAAAATTCAGTCCTTAGCAGACTAGATATTGCAGAGGGACGCGTGAATGACTGTGAAGACAGGGGAACAGAAATCCCTCGGTCAGATTCGGACATAGGAAAGCAAGTGCAAAACAATGAAAATATTGCTGTTGTATCCTGGGTTAAGACAGGGCATGAAAGACTAGAATTCATAAGAGTCCCAGATGGAAAAGCAAGAGATAAAGAAATAAAATATGTCTGAAAATTTATCTGTAGAAATATCAGACTGAAACTTGTTGAAAGCCAAGAAAAAATCATCTATGCGAATTCAGGAATTACACAGCATCCAAAGGAGGTGGAATCCCAATAGACCTACAAGCAGCTGTATGATTCCAATCAACAAAGTTCACGAATATCACAGTGATTTAAAATGCACCTGGAGGAAACAACATAGTCACAAGGGAACCTCCAGAGGGGTTTCAGCTAATAACTCGGCAGCAATATTGCAGGACAGGGAGGAGTGCCAGGACACAGACCATATCCTGAATGGCCAAAGGCTGCCACCAGGGTAGCCTATGCCACATGACCACCATTTCTAATAACGGTAGAGCTAGAGCAATCCACAGACCGGCAAATCATAAAAGAATTCAGCAGTTCAAAACTTCTTCTAAAAGGAAGGTTGAGAACACTCCCCGGAATAGAAAAGCAGCAAGATGAAATGGAAAGAAGAAAACCATTATTGGAAATGCAAGAAGAGCATGAGTGGCAAAGAAGAAACAAGAAGAAGGCAAGGAGGACATCAAAACCTTAAAGATTGGAGAGGGTAGCAGGAAATCATAGGTGATTGGAAGCACTCTCTTAAGTGAATCAGCTTATTTGACTCTCTGTTTGAAGCGAAAGGAGAGATGCATGTCCTGACGTGTTTGCAAAACAAGCGAGAAGCAGACCAACAAAGAATCAAACCAACAAACATGCACCAAAATGGTACGGTTGGCTGACATATACCATGGGAAACATGATTATTCAAAAGAAAATACTCAAGGTGATGTCAAGGATCATTCAGCACGCATCGACCCAGTATCGCGGCTTGCATGTACTCAGCACACTTGTATTCGGAAATCAGAGGCGTGCATTCATATTCGTAAATATAGATTCATAAGAGCATATCGTGACCTCACCCAAATGCCGATTTGGAATCCAATGGATTCCTAGTCCGTGATGTAGTCTTGTATGTCTTCCAACAGGATGAAGGAATGCCATATTCTACGCTACGTAGAGAAGAATTGTAAGAAGCCTATAACAAAGGCAAGTAGCTCTGCCAAAGTGTACTAAGAGCAAAAGAGACAGACAGTAAAGTGCACATTGGGGTTGGTTTCATTTCTTGGAAATTCAGCCCCCATGAAACCAATAGATCCATGTCCTGAGAGTGTGGGTTTTTCAGCAGAAATCATGTGACGCATATGTATTCCGGTTGTAAGGATATTATAGGAACATAAGTCTCCTTTACTGGGTCTCTGTGTACTGTGAACTCTTAGAAAGTTTAAAGACGTGTGAAACCTTCAACTGAAAAGGGACACACTTCTCTCCATTGGTACTGTGCATACAGATCTGAACAAAAGGAAAGAGGGAAGAAGAAAGGCCCATGGGACGCTAGTGTGCAGAACCACATTTACTTTAGGAACCTCTCGTCGGATGCAGCCCCTCCCCCAACACTGACAAGATGCAGCAGCCATTGGGGATGGCAGTTACCGGTTGGATTCCAGGTGGAATGTTGGTGTGTTCCACGAGGCTTGTTGTGGCTGTTGGATCCTAGGTAACCGGGCCGAGTTCTGTGGGTGGATCAGTGTGATGGAGGGGCTGCAGGCCTCTGTGGAGCTTGGCTTAGGTGTTTGGTCCGGGAAGCTGTGTAAGTTCGAGATACTTCTGCTGCCCAAAGACCTGAGTTCACAGGTCAGTTTCCAGAACCTGAAAGGGCAGACAGTGGAAGATCTGCCTGTCATCAGCTTACTGGTGAGGCTCCGAGGTACTTTCAGACTTGCCCAGTCCTGGTGAAGTCGACTTTATGGGAGTCACGAGGAGAAGCTGGCCGAAAAGCTGGCTGCACGGATTGAGGAGAGATGCGAACACATGGATGAGAGATGTTCTGCTACAATGGAGAATACTGGCGTGGAGACAGCTGTAGAGGATACCAGGCTCAAAAGACATTCAGGAGACATATTGAACCTCGCTGATACTGGCAGAAACATACGGAGTGCCAACGTGGACTTGAGGAAGTTCCTCAATTCTCTTCTCCAAGAACGGGTCCAAGGTCCCTGACGTGTGCAAGAGAAGAGATGGCAGAGATGATCAAAACGCTCCTGTTCTTGGAAGAGGTCGTGAGAATCCACACGTCCCAAGGGGCCTTCCCAAGCCATTCAGACCAAAATTCACCAAGCCCAGGTAAGCCTTTTCCCAGGTTTGGGCCTAGCTAGCAAGCACTTGCCCTTCCCTCCCCTCCACTCACGCATCCATTTTGAAGGTTCAGTACCTGAGCGGCAATGAAGCCATTAGGAGAAGGGCAAGTCCCTCCTAGAATCAGAGTTCCTCCAGCTTCACACTCTGTGAACAACAGTGAACTCCTTAAAGGTCAAATAGTCTCGGCTGAAATAGATAGGAATTGAATACTTAGCTCACACCTAGAAACGATGGCCTTCCGCTAGATTCAGCAAATGTTGTGTTTCTGTCTTCCCTGGGGTGAAGGGAGTGTGGTAAGTGAGGGGAATCTTTGACTGAACTTGAATCTGTATTAGGCCTCAGTTTTTCAAGACAGTATAGGTAAATAGTACAAGTCAGAAAGTGAAGTGTACTGTAAAAGTCGCCAATGACATTAAAGACACAGCTTATGTGGATCGTCTTTCACTTGAGTCAAGCCCCTGGGGGCACTATATCATGTGGGTGCAGACTTGGTTGCGTTAAATGGCTTTACCCAACATGATCGGAAGATTAACTGTTCTCATCACTGATAGAAGAACACCTGGTTCTCCATAGACAAGCATAACTGCAGCAGGGTTCTCCTAGCTATAATGCCTCTAGGTGCTTTTGGATTCAAACCTAAATGTATATATTTGGATTGTTTCCTCTTGTATTTTCCTAGAGAGGGATGTTACCCCTTGAAATGCCAACATTGGCCAGTAGGTGACAAATAGGACTAAAGGGCACCACATGCCCAAGTGTATCCAAGGTTGGGGGTTATTTCATGCTTCCAATAGTTATTTCATGGTTCCTGTTAGTCTCGGAGGCTTCAACCGTAAAGAGATGACATGAACCCTTTAACAGTTTGGACTGCTAGTTTGCATTCTATCTGTCTAGGTTTTCCGTAGAGCTGACCAAATGTTACCAAAATTGACAAGTCTGGCTTCTAGGTCGATTTAGTGTGTTTCAAAAAATAACTTCATTTTCGTATAACTCCCAAAACATGGAAATGAATTCTGTTAAAATTCTTAAAGACTGCAAATGAGATATCAACACAATGTCAAAACAGGTTTCTTTGGACAACCCCTCCCACCACGGCTGTATAGAAACCAAGAGCTAAGCAAATATCACATTTCTGTGAAATGTATCTGGATAGTGTTGATTCATCGATGCCCAGTTGGCAGAGAAGAAGTGCAACCTGCACTCACGCGCTCCCTTGTACAGAGAAATGTAAAACTCCACTCACCCAGCCTTTGCCACAGGACACTTGCCGAAGAGAGGTCTGTTACTTCCAAAGACAGGATGAGGCCTCAGGACACCTGGAAGCAGGAGAAGGCAAAGCAGGGAATGGAAACCAGTGCAGGGTCTGACCAACAAGGGTGAAACCCTGTTTAACTTGGACGCACCCTCTCAAGTGGACAGGAGGCATGAGATTGAAGGTGATGTGCTGAGATTTACAAGAGTGCACAGCAGATGCTTGGCTGACAGAACTCAAAGAAACCAGCGCAACATATCCCCACAGTTGATTCTGAGACCAAGATCCGTGATGCCAAATTACAGTTAGCAGGGGCATCGGTAAGTGAGGTATAGGGCTACGGTTGATGGCATACGCTGAGTCTCAGGGATCTGGAGTGCGTTGTGGGATGTGGTGGGTCTAATCAAGAGAGCAAACCGAACAGTGTACCAATGATAAATCAACCACACTGGTCGCGCGTTTGAGATTACCGATATGTCCCATGGCCACACCCAGTGCATTTGCAGGACCAGGGACCAATTGGGCATTTTGCCAATAGAGCACTTGTGGGGCTGAATCAGAGCTATCGTGCATCTGGTCTGAGGGATCCAGGGGGCCTTGGGTTTGAAATCAGAATGAAAAGCCTTAGGATCTGCTACATTCATAACCTGGGCTGGGATTATGGTTTGGTTTGAGGCACAGGATGCGCAACAGCTCTGTGGTGGCATTCGTGCACCCGTGCCACAAGGATGATAGGACAAGGTAGAGTGGTCCAAGTCCACAGCGTGAGAAGAGGAAGCATTTCCTTCAGCACTATCTCCCAAAATCGGATGCTAAATTTTGGATGGCACCGGCACGGTACGGCAGCGAGGACACCAAGGTCGGTCTGCGGGATCATTCCAGCAGGCCCTGATGTGTGACATCCATGTATGTGCTTCCACTGGTGTTTTAGTAGACAGAGAAGCTCTGGGAAGAACTGCTTTCATTGGGACATTCCCGTGGCACTACAAAGCACAAGCGCACTCTAAGTTGGCTGTTTTGGAAACACTCCAAAATGACATAGAGCAGAATGCAGAGCTGAGAACCTTTAGAATCCTCATTTCCACAAGAGGCCGTGTCCTGCGCACTTTCAGAATTGTTAGATAAGCCTAATCAAAATGAAGTTATGCTAATCGAAATAGTATGGGTTGTTCATCACAACAAATGCAACACCAGCCATTGGAGATATACCAGACAACACACACAGGAACAGAATATGGCATCAATGTCTAGGAGAAATTGTCCTCACAGAAATCCCTTGGAATTGCGTAGAGACAAGAGTCTAAAATTTTCACTTAACATAGCCCTAAAAATCTACATTAGATACCTGATATTACCTGACCAGTAGAGATGAAGAAGTACAGTAAAAGAAATAGGAAGTACCATTTTCAGTTCCAAAGATATTGAAGGCCCAAAAGATAAGCTTTCAAACAATTAGACTGCAAAACGCTATGCAGTCCAAGTGTTGAAAATCGAGGTCAGGAAAACACTGAAGAACAAAAGGGTCTCAGAATCACAAAAGGCAGAATACCAGAAAAGGGGAAGAGAAAGTCTAAAGACGAGCCAAAGATATCAGAAAACTCAGTGGATGTGATAATATCAGGGCTAAAATTCAGTCCTTAGCAGACTAGATATTGCAGAGGGACGCGTGAATGACTGTGAAGACAGGGGAACAGAAATCCCTCGGTCATATTCGGACATAGGAAAGCAAGTGCAATACAATGAAAATATTGCTGTTGTATCCTGGGTTAAGACAGGGCATGAAAGACTAGAATTCATAAGAGTCCCAGATGGAAAAGCAAGAGATAAAAAATAAAATATGTCTGAAAATTTATCTGTAGAAATATCAGACTGAAACTTGTTGAAAGCCAAGAAAAAATCATCTATGCGAATTCAGGAATTACACAGCATCCAAAGGAGGTTGAATCCCAATAGACCTAACAACAGCTGTATGATTCCTATCAACAAAGTTCACGAATATCACAATGATTTAAAATGCACCTGGAGGAAACAACATAGTCACAAGGGAACCTCCAGAGGGGTTTCAGCTTATAACTCGGCAGCAATATTGCAGGACAGGGAGGAGTGCCAGGACACAGACCATATCCTGAATGGCCAAATGCTGCCACCTAGGGTAGCCTATGCCACATGACCACCATTTCTAATAACGGCAGAGCTAGAGCAATCCACAGACCGGCAAATCATAAAAGAATTCAGCAGTTCAAAACTTCTTCTAAAAAGAAGGTTGAGAACACTCCCCGGAATAGAAAAGAAGCAAGATGAAATGGAAAGAAGAAAACCATTATTGGAAATGCAAGAAGAGCATGAGTGGCAAAGAAGAAACAAGAAGAAGGCAAGGAGGACATCAAAACCTTAAAGATTGGAGAGGGTAGCAGGAAATCTTAGGTGATTGGAAGCACTCTCTTAAGTGAATCAGCTTATTTGACTCTCTGTTTGAAGCGAAAGGAGAGATGCATGTCCTGACGTGTTTGCAAAACAAGCGAGAAGCAGACCAACAAAGAATCAAACCAACAAACATGCACCAAAATGGTACGGTTGGCTGACATATACCATGGGAAACATGATTATTCAAAAGAAAATACTCAAGGTGATGTCAAGGATCATTCAGCACGCATCGACCCAGTATCGCGGCTTGCATGTACTCAGCACACTTGTATTCGGAAATCAGAGGCGTGCATTCATATTCGTAAATATAGATTCATAAGAGCATATCGTGACCTCACCCAAATGCCGATTTGGAATCCAATGGATTCCTAGTCCGTGATGTAGTCTTGTATGTCTTCCAACAGGATGAAGGAATGCCATATTCTACGCTACGTAGAGAAGAATTGTAAGAAGCCTAAAACAAAGGCAAGTAGCTCTGCCAAAGTGTACTAAGAGCAAAAGAGACAGACAGTAAAGTGCACATTGGGGTTGGTTTCATTTCTTGGAAATTCAGCCCCCATGAAACCAATAGATCCATGTCCTGAGAGTGTGGGTTATTCAGCAGAAATCATGTGACGCATATGTATTCCGGTTGTACGGATATTATAGGAACATAAGTCTCCTTTACTGGGTCTCTGTGTACTGTGAACTCTTAGAAAGTTTAAAGACGTGTGAAACCTTCAACTGAAAAGGGACACACTTCTCTCCATTGGTACTGTGCATACAGATCTGAACAAAAGGAAAGAGGGAAGAAGAAAGGCCCATGGGACGCTAGTGTGCAGAACCATATTTACTTTAGGAACCTCTCGTCGGATGCAGCCCCTCCCCCAACACTGACAAGATGCAGCAGCCATTGGGGATGGCAGTTACCGGTTGGATTCCAGGTGGAATGTTGGTGTGTTCCACGAGGCTTGTTGTGGCTGTTGTATCCTAGGTAACCGGGCCCAGTTCTGTGGGTGGATCAGTGTGATGGAGGGGCTGCAGGCCTCTGTGGAGCTTGGCTTAGGTGTTTGCTCCGGGAAGCTGTGTAAGTTCGAGATACTTCTGCTGCCCAAAGACCTGAGTTCACAGGTCAGTTTCCAGAACCTGAAAGGGCAGACAGTGGAAGATCTGCCTGTCATCAGCTTACTGGTGAGGCTCCGAGGTACTTTCAGACTTGCCCAGTCCTGGTGAAGTCGACTTTATGGGAGTCACGAGGAGAAGCTGGCCGAAAAGCTGGCTGCACGGATTGAGGAGAGATGCGAACACATGGATGAGAGATGTTCTGCTACAATGGAGAATACTGGCGTGGAGACAGCTGTAGAGGATACCAGGCTCAAAAGACATTCAGGAGACATATTGAACCTCGCTGATACTGGCAGAAACATACGGAGTGCCAACGTGGACTTGAGGAAGTTCCTCAATTCTCTTCTCCAAGAACGGGTCCAAGGTCCCTGACGTGTGCAAGAGAAGAGATGGCAGAGATGATCAAAACGCTCCTGTTCTTGGAAGAGGTCGTGAGAATCCACACGTCCCAAGGGGCCTTCCCAAGCCATTCAGACCAAAATTCACCAAGCCCAGGTAAGCCTTTTCCCAGGTTTGGGCCTAGCTAGCAAGCACTTGCCCTTCCCTCCCCTCCACTCACGCATCCATTTTGAAGGTTCAGTACCTGAGCGGCAATGAAGCCATTAGGAGAAGGGCAAGTCCCTCCTAGAATCAGAGTTCCTCCAGCTTCACACTCTGTGAACAACAGTGAACTCCTTAAAGGTCAAATAGTCTCGGCTGAAATAGATAGGAATTGAATACTTAGCTCACACCTAGAAACGATGGCCTTCCGCTAGATTCAGCAAATGTTGTGTTTATGTCTTCCCTGGGGTGAAGGGAGTGTGGTAAGTGAGGGGAATCTTTGACTGAACTTGAATCTGTATTAGGCCTCAGTTTTTCAAGACAGTATAGGTAAATAGTACAAGTCAGAAAGTGAAGTGTACTGTAAAAGTCGCCAATGACATTAAAGACACAGCTTATGTGGATCGTCTTTCACTTGAGTCAAGCCCCCGGGGGCACTATATCATGTGGGTGCAGACTTGGTTGCGTTAAATGGCTTTACCCAACATGATCGGAAGATTAACTGTTCTCATCACTGATAGAAGAACACCTGGTTCTCCATAGACAAGCATAACTGCAGCAGGGTTCTCCTAGCTATAATGCCTCTAGGTGCTTTTGGATTCAAACCTAAATGTATATATTTGGATTGTTTCCTCTTGTATTTTCCTAGAGAGGGATGTTACCCCTTGAAATGCCAACATTGGCCAGTAGGTGACAAATAGGACTAAAGGGCACCACATGCCCAAGTGTATCCAAGGTTGGGGGTTATTTCATGCTTCCAATAGTTATTTCATGGTTCCTGTTAGTCTCGGAGGCTTCAACCGTAAAGAGATGACATGAACCCTTTAACAGTTTGGACTGCTAGTTTGCATTCTATCTGTCTAGGTTTTCCGTAGAGCTGACCAAATGTTACCAAAATTGACAAGTCTGGCTTCTAGGTCGATTTAGTGTGTTTCAAAAAATAACTTCATTTTCGTATAACTCCCAAAACATGGAAATGAATTCTGTTAAAATTCTTAAAGACTGCAAATGAGATATCAACACAATGTCAAAACAGGTTTCTTTGGACAACCCCTCCCACCACGGCTGTATAGAAACCAAGAGCTAAGCAAATATCACATTTCTGTGAAATGTATCTGGATAGTGTTGATTCATCGATGCCCAGTTGGCAGAGAAGAAGTGCAACCTGCACTCACGCGCTCCCTTGTACAGAGAAATGTAAAACTCCACTCACCCAGCCTTTGCCACAGGACACTTGCCGAAGAGAGGTCTGTTACTTCCAAAGACAGGATGAGGCCTCAGGACACCTGGAAGCAGGAGAAGGCAAAGCAGGGAATGGAAACCAGTGCAGGGTCTGACCAACAAGGGTGAAACCCTGTTTAACTTGGACGCACCCTCTCAAGTGGACAGGAGGCATGAGATTGAAGGTGATGTGCTGAGATTTACAAGAGTGCACAGCAGATGCTTGGCTGACAGAACTCAAAGAAACCAGCGCAACATATCCCCACAGTTGATTCTGAGACCAAGATCCGTGATGCCAAATTACAGTTAGCAGGGGCATCGGTAAGTGAGGTATAGGGCTACGGTTGATGGCATACGCTGAGTCTCAGGGATCTGGAGTGCGTTGTGGGATGTGGTGGGTCTAATCAAGAGAGCAAACCGAACAGTGTACCAATGATTAATCAACCACACTGGTCGCGCGTTTGAGATTACCGATATGTCCCATGGCCACACCCAGTGCATTTGCAGGACCAGGGACCAATTGGGCATTTTGCCAATAGAGCACGTGTGGGGCTGAATCAGAGCTATCGTGCATCTGGTCTGAGGGATCCAGGGGGCCTTGGGTTTGAAATCAGAATGGAAAGCCTTAGGATCTGCTACATTCATAACCTGGGCTGGGATTATGGTTTGGTTTGAGGCACAGGATGCGCAACAGCTCTGTGGTGGCCTTCGTGCACCCGTGCCACAAGGATGATAGGACAAGGTAGAGTGGTCCAAGTCCACAGCGTGAGAAGAGGAAGCATTTCCTTCAGCACTATCTCCCAAAATCGGATGCTACATTTTGGATGGCACCGGCACGGTACGGCAGCGAGGACACCAAGGTCGGTCTGCGGGATCATTCCAGCAGGCCCTGATGTGTGACATCCATGGATGTGCTTCCAATGGTGTTTTAGTAGACAGAGAAGCTCTGAGAAGAACTGCTTTCATTGGGACATTCCCGTGGAACTACAAAGCACAAGCGCACTCTCAGTTTGCTGTTTTGGAAACACTCCAAAATGACATAGAGCAGAATGCAGAGCTGAGAACCTTTAGAATCCTCATTTCCACAAGAGGCCGTGTCATGCGCACTTTCAGAATTGTGAGATAAGCCTAATCAAAATGAAGTTATGCTAATCGAAATAGTATGGGTTGTTCATCACAACAAATGCAACACCAGCCATTGGAGATATACCAGACAACACACACAGGAACAGAATATGGCATCAATGTCTAGGAGAAATTGTCCTCACAGAAATCCCTTGGAATTGCGTAGAGACAAGAGTCTAAAATTTTCACTTAACATAGCCCTAAAAATCTACATTAGATACCTGATATTACCTGACCAGTAGAGATGAAGAAGTACAGTAAAAGAAATAGGAAGTACCATTTTCAGTTCCAAAGATATTGAAGGCCCAAAAGATAAGCTTTCAAACAACTAGACTGCAAAACGCTATGCAGTCCAAGTGTTGAAAATCGAGGTCAGGAAACACTGAAGGACAAAAGGGTCTCAGAATCACAAAAGGCAGAATACCAGAAAAGGGGAAGAGAAAGTCTAAAGACGAGCCAAAGATATCAGAAAACTCAGTGGATGTGATAATATCAGGGCTAAAATTCAGTCCTTAGCAGACTAGATATTGCAGAGGGACGCGTGAATGACTGTGAAGACAGGGGAACAGAAATCCCTCGGTCATATTCGGACATAGGAAAGCAAGTGCAATACAATGAAAATATTGCTGTTGTATCCTGGGTTAAGACAGGGCATGAAGACTAGAAATCATAAGAGTCCCAGATGGAAAAGCAAGAGATAAAAAATAAAATATGTCTGAAAATTTATCTGTAGAAATATAAAACTGAAACTTGTTGAAAGCCAAGAAAAAATCATCTATGCGAATTCAGGAATTACACAGCATCCAAAGGAGGTAGAATCCCAATAGACCTAACAACAGCTGTATGATTCCTATCAACAAAGTTCACGAATATCACAATGATTTAAAATGCACCTGGAGGAAACAACATAGTCACAAGGGAACCTCCAGAGGGGTTTCAGCTTATAACTCTGCAGCAATATTGCAGGACAGGGAGGAGTGCCAGGACACAGACCATATCCTGAATGGCCAAATGCTGCCACCTACGGTAGCCTAAGCCACATGACCACCATTTCTAATAACGGCAGAGCTAGAGCAATCCACAGACCGGCAAATCATAAAAGAATTCAGTAGTTCAAAACTTCTTCTAAAAGGAAGGTTGAGAACACTCCCCGGAATAGAAAAGAAGCAAGATGAAATGGAAAGAAGAAAACCATTATTGGAAATGCAAGAAGAGCATGAGTGGCAAAGAAGAAACAAGAAGAAGGCAAGGAGGACATCAAAACCTTAAAGATTGGAGAGGGAAGCAGGAAATCTTAGGTGATAGGAAGCACTCTCTTAAGTGAATCAGCTTATTTGACTCTCTGTTTGAAGCGAAAGGAGAGATGCATGTCCTGACGTGTTTGCAAAACAAGCGAGAAGCAGACCAACAAAGAATCAAACCAACAAACATGCACCAAAATGGTACGGTTGGCTGACATATACCATGGGAAACATGATTATTCAAAAGAAAATACTCAAGGTGATGTCAAGGATCATTCAGCACGCATCGACCCAGTATCGCGGCTTGCATGTACTCAGCACACTTGTATTCGGAAATCAGAGGCGTGCATTCATATTCGTAAATATAGATTCATAAGAGCATATCGTGACCTCACCCAAATGCCGATTTGGAATCCAATGGATTCCTAGTCCGTGATGTAGTCTTGTATGTCTTCCAACAGGATGAAGGAATGCCATATTCTACGCTACGTAGAGAAGAATTGTAAGAAGCCTATAACAAAGGCAAGTAGCTCTGCCAAAGTGTACTAAGAGTAAAAGAGACAGACAGTAAAGTGCACATTGGGGTTTGTTTCATTTATTGGAAATTCAGCCCCCATGAAACCAATAGATCCATGTCCTGAGAGTGTGGGTTTTTCAGCAGAAATCATGCGACGCATATGTATTCCGGTTGTATGGATATTATAGGAACATAAGTCTCCTTTACTGGGTCTCTGTGTACTGTGAACTCTTAGAAAGTTTAAAGACGTGTGAAACCTTCAACTGAAAAGGGACACACTTCTCTCCATTGGTACTGTGCATACAGATCTGAACAAAAGGAAAGAGGGAAGACGAAAGTCCCATGGGATGCTAGTGGGCAGAACCACATTTACTTTAGGAACCTCTCGTCGGATGCAGCCCCTCCCCCAACACTGACAAGATGCAGCAGCCATTGGGATGGCAGTTACCGGTTGGATTCCAGGTGGAATGTTGGTGTGTTCCACGAGGCCTGTTGTGGCTGTTGGATCCTAGGTAACCGGGCCGAGTTCTGTGGGTGGATCAGTGTGATGGAGGGGCTGCAGGCCTCTGTGGAGCTTGGCTTAGGTGTTTGGTCCGGGAAGCTGTGTAAGTTCGAGATACTTCTGCTGCCCAAAGACCTGAGTTCACAGGTCAGTTTCCAGAACCTGAAAGGGCAGACAGTGGAAGATCTGCCTGTCATCAGCTTACTGGTGAGGCTCTGAGGTACTTTCCGACTTGCCCAGTCCTGGTGAAGTCGACTTTAGGGGAGTCACGTAGAGAAGCTGGCCGAAAAGCTGGCTGCACGGATTGAGGAGAGATGCGAACACATGGATGAGAGATGTTCTGCTACAATGGAGAATACTGGCGTGGAGACAGCTGTAGAGGATACCAGGCTCAAAAGACATTCAGGAGACATATTGAACCTCGCTGATACTGGCAGAAACATACGGAGTGCCAACGTGGACTTGAGGAATTTCCTCAATTCTCTTCTCCAAGAACGGGTCCAAGTTCCCTGACGTGTGCAAGAGAAGAGATGGCAGAGATGATCAAAACGCTCCTGTTCTTGGAAGAGGTCGTGAGAATCCACACGTCCCAAGGGGCCTTCCCAAGCCATTCAGACCAAAATTCACCAAGCCCAGGTAAGCCTTTTCCCAGGTTTGGGCCTAGCTAGCAAGCACTTGCCCTTCCCTCCCCTCCACTCACGCATCCATTTTGAAGGTTCAGTACCTGAGCGGCAATGAAGCCATTAGGAGAAGGGCAAGTCCCTCCTAGAATCAGAGTTCCTCCAGCTTCACACTCTGTGAACAACAGTGAACTCCTTAAAGGTCAAATAGTCTCGGCTGAAATAGATAGGAATTGAATACTTAGCTCACACCTAGAAACGATGGCCTTCCGCTAGATTCAGCAAATGTTGTGTTTATGTCTTCCCTGGGGTGAAGGGAGTGTGGTAAGTGAGGGGAATCTTTGACTGAACTTGAATCTGTATTAGGCCTCAGTTTTTCAAGACAGTATAGGTAAATAGTACAAGTCAGAAAGTGAAGTGTACTGTAAAAGTCGCCAATGACATTAAAGACACAGCTTATGTGGATCGTCTTTCACTTGAGTCAAGCCCCCGGGGGCACTATATCATGTGGGTGCAGACTTGGTTGCGTTAAATGGCTTTACCCAACATGATCGGAAGATTAACTGTTCTCATCACTGATAGAAGAACACCTGGTTCTCCATAGACAAGCATAACTGCAGCAGGGTTCTCCTAGCTATAATGCCTCTAGGTGCTTTTGGATTCAAACCTAAATGTATATATTTGGTTTGTTTCCTCTTGTATTTTCCTAGAGAGGGATGTTACCCCTTGAAATGCCAACATTGGCCAGTAGGTGACAAATAGGACTAAAGGGCACCACATGCCCAAGTGTATCCAAGGTTGGGGGTTATTTCATGTTTCCAATAGTTATTTCATGGTTCCTGTTGGTCTCGGAGGCTTCAACCGTAAAGAGCTGACATGACCCCTTTAACAGTTTGGACTGCTAGTTTGCATTCTATCTGTCTAGGTTTTCCGTAGAGCTGACCAAATGTTACCAAAATTGACAAGTCTGGCTTCTAGGTCGATTTAGTGTGTTTCAAAAAATAACTTCATTTTCGTATAACTCCCAAAACATGGAAATGAATTCTGTTAAAATTCTTAAAGACTGCAAATGAGATATCAACACAATGTCAAAACAGGTTTCTTTGGAAAACCCCTCCCACCACGGCTGTATAGAAACCAAGAGCTAAGCAAATATCACATTTCTGTGAAATGTATCTGGATAGTGTTGATTCATCGATGCCCAGTTGGCAGAGAAGAAGTGCAACCTGCACTCACGTGCTCCCTTGTACAGAGAAATGTAAAACTCCACTCACCCAGCCTTTGGCACAGGACAGTTGCCGAACAGAGGTCTGTTACTTCCAAAGACAGGATGAGGCCTCAGGACACCTGGAAGCAGGAGAAGGCAAAGCAGGGAATGGAAACCAGGGCAGGGTCTGACCAACAAGGGTGAAACCCTGTTTAACTTGGACGCACCCTCTCAAGCGGACAGGAGGCATGAGATTGAAGGTGATGTGCTGAGATTTACAAGAGTGCACAGCAGATGCTTGGCTGACAGAACTCAAAGAAACCAGCGCAAAATATCCCCACAGTTGATTCTGAGACCAAGATCCGTGATGCCAAATTACAGTTAGCAGGGGCATCGGTAAGTGAGGTATAGGGCTACGGTTGATGGCATACGCTGAGTCTCAGGGATCTGGAGTGCGTTGTGGGATGTGGTGGGTCTAATCAAGAGAGCAAACCGAACAGTGTACCAATGATAAATCAACCACACTGGTCGCGCGTTTGAGATTACCGATATGTCCCATGGCCACACCCAGTGCATCTGCAGGACCAGGGACCAATTGGGCATTTTGCCAATAGAGCACGTGTGGGGCTGTATCAGAGCTATCGTGCATCTGGTCTGAGGGATCCAGGGGGCCTTGGGTTTGAAATCAGAATGAAAAGCCTTAGGATCTGCTACATTCATAACCTGGGCTGGGATTATGGTTTGGTTTGAGGCACAGGATGCACAACAGCTCTGTGGTGGCCTTCGTGCACCCGTGCCACAAGGATGATAGGACAAGGTAGAGTGGTCCAAGTCCACAGCGTGAGAAGAGGAAGCATTTCCTTCAGCACTATCTCCCAAAATCGGATGCTACATTTTGGATGGCACCGGCACGGTACGGCAGCGAGGACACCAAGGTCGGTCTGCGGGATCATTCCAGCAGGCCCTGATGTGTGACATCCATGGATGTGCTTCCAATGGTGTTTTAGTAGACAGAGAAGCTCTGGGAAGAACTGCTTTCATTGGGACATTCCCGTGGCACTACAAAGCACATGCGCACTCTCATTTGGCTGGTTTGGAAACACTCCAAAATGACATAGAGCAGAATGCAGAGCTGAGAACCTTTAGAATCCTCATTTCCACAAGAGGCCGTGTCCTGTGCACTTTCAGAATTGTGAGATAAGCGTAATCAAAATGAAGTTATGCTAATCGAAATAGTATGGGTTGTTCATCACAACAAATGCAACACCAGCAATTGGAGATATACCAGACAACACACACAGGAAGAGAATATGGCATCAATGTCTAGGAGAAATTGTCCTCACAGAAATCCCTTGGAATTGCGTAGAGACAAGAGCCTAAAATTTTCACTTAACATAGCCCTAAAAATCTACATTAGATACCTGATATTACCTGACCAGTAGAGATGAAGAAGTACAGTAAAAGAAATAGGAAGTACCATTTTCAGTTCCAAAGATATTGAAGGCCCAAAAGATAAGCTTTCAAACAACTAGACTGCAAAACGCTATGCAGTCCAAGTGTTGAAAATGGAGGTCAGGAAAACACTGAATAACCAAAGGGTCTCAGAATCACAAAAGGCAGAATACCAGAAAAGGGGAAGAGAAAGTCTAAAGACGAGCCAAAGATATCAGAAAACTCAGTGGATGTGATAATATCAGGGCTAAAATTCAGTCCTTAGCAGACTAGATAATGCAGAGGGACGCGTGAATGACTGTGAAGACAGGGGAACAGAAATCCCTCGGTCAGATTCGGACATAGAAAAGCAAGTGCAAAACAATGAAAATATTGCTGTTGTATCCTGGGTTAAGACAGGGCATTAAAGACTAGAATTCATAAGAGTCCCAGATGGAAAAGCAAGAGATAAAGAAATAAAATATGTCTGAAAATTTATCTGTAGAAATATCAGACTGAAACTTGTTGAAAGCCAAGAAAAAATCATCTATGCGAATTCAGGAATTACACAGCATCCAAAGGAGGTGGAATCCCAATAGACCTACAAGCAGCTGTATGATTCCAATCAACAAAGTTCACGAATATCACAGTGATTAAAATGCACCTGGAGGAAACAACATAGTCACAAGGGAACCTCCAGAGGGGTTTCAGCTTATAACTCGGCAGCAATATTGCAGGCCAGGGAGGAGTGCCAGGACACAGACCATATCCTGAATGGCCAAAGGCTGCCACCTAGGGTAGCCTATGCCACATGACCACAATTTCTAATAACGGCAGAGCTAGAGCAATCCACAGACCGGCAAATCATAAAAGAATTCAGCAGTTCAAAACTTCTTCTAAAAGGAAGGTTGAGAACACTCCCCGGAATAGAAAAGCAGCAAGATGAAATGGAAAGAAGAAAACCATTATTGGAAATGCAAGAAGAGCATGAGTGGCAAAGAAGAAACAAGAAGAAGGCAAGGAGGACATCAAAACCTTAAAGATTGGAGAGGGAAGCAGGAAATCATAGGTGATTGGAAGCACTCTCTTAAGTGAATCAGCTTATTTGACTCTCTGTTTGAAGCGAAAGGAGAGATGCATGTCCTGACGTGTTTGCAAAACAAGCGAGAAGCAGACCAACAAAGAATCAAACCAACAAACATGACCAAATTGGTACGGTTGGCTGATACATACCATGGGAAACATGATTATTCAAAAGAAAATACTCAAGGTGATGTCAAGGATCATTCAGCACGCATCGACCCAGTATTGCGGCTTGCATGTACTCAGCAAACTTGTATTCGGAAATCAGAGGCGTGCATTCATATTCATAAATATAGATTCATAAGAGCATATCGTGACCTCACCCAAATGCCGATTTGGAATCCACTGGTTTCCTAGTCCGTGATGTAGTCTTGTATGACTTCCAACAGGATGAAGGAATGCCATATTCTACGCTACGTAGAGAAGAATTGTAAGAAGCCTATAACAAAGGCAAGTAGCTCTGCCAAAGTGTACTAAGTGCAAAAGAGACAGACAGTAAAGTGCACATTGGGGTTGGTTTCATTTCTTGGAAATTCAGCCCCCATGAAACGAAAAGATCCATGTCCTGAGAGTGTGGGTTTTTCAGCAGAAATCATGCGACGCATATGTATTCCGGTTGTACGGATATTATAGGAACATAAGTCTCCTTTACTGGGTCTCTGTGTACTGTGAACTCTTAGAAAGTTTAAAGACGTGTGAAACCTTCAACTGAAAAGGGACACACTTCTCTCCATTGGTACTGTGCATACAGATCTGAACAAAAGGAAAGAGGGAAGAAGAAAGGCCCATGGGACGCTAGTGGGCAGAACCACATTTACTTTAGGAACCTCTCGTCGGATGCAGCCCCTCCCCCAACACTGACAAGATGCAGCAGCCATTGGGGATGGCAGTTACCGGTTGGATTCCAGGTGGAATGTTGGTGTGTTCCACGAGGCTTGTTGTGGCTGTTGGATCCTAGGTAACCGGGCCGAGTTCTGTGGGTGGATCAGTGTGATGGAGGGGCTGCAGGCCTCTGTGGAGCTTGGCTTAGGTGTTTGGTCCGGGAAGCTGTGTAAGTTCGAGATACTTCTGCTGCCCAAAGACCTGAGTTCACAGGTCAGTTTCCAGAACCTGAAAGGGCAGACAGTGGAAGATCTGCCTGTCATCAGCTTACTGGTGAGGCTCCGAGGTACTTTCAGACTTGCCCAGTCCTGGTGAAGTTGACTTTAGGGGAGTCACGAGGAGAAGCTGGCCGAAAAGCTGGCTGCACGGATTGAGGAGAGATGCGAACACATGGATGAGAGATGTTCTGCTACAATGGAGAATACTGGCGTGGAGACAGCTGTAGAGGATACCAGGCTCAAAAGACATTCAGGAGACATATTGAACCTCGCTGATACTGGCAGAAACATACGGAGTGCCAACGTGGACTTGAGGAAGTTCCTCAATTCTCTTCTCCAAGAACGGGTCCAAGGTCCCTGACGTGTGCAAGAGAAGAGATGGCAGAGATGATCAAAACGCTCCTGTTCTTGGAAGAGGTCGTGAGAATCCACACGTCCCAAGGGGCCTTCCCAAGCCATTCAGACCAAAATTCACCAAGCCCAGGTAAGCCTTTTCCCAGGTTTGGGCCTAGCTAGCAAGCACTTGCCCTTCCCTCCCCTCCACTCACGCATCCATTTTGAAGGTTCAGTACCTGAGCGGCAATGAAGCCATTAGGAGAAGGGCAAGTCCCTCCTAGAATCAGAGTTCCTCCAGCTTC
This sequence comes from Vicugna pacos, assembly GCF_048564905.1. NCBI lineage: Eukaryota > Metazoa > Chordata > Mammalia > Artiodactyla > Camelidae > Vicugna > Vicugna pacos. The sequence continues at coordinate 5,011,256 of NW_027328741.1, forward strand.
ACACTCTGTGAACAACAGTGAATTCCTTAAAGGTCAAATAGTCTCGGCTGAAATAGATAGGAATTGAATACTTAGCTCACACCTAGAAACGATGGCCTTCCGCTAGATTCAGCAAATGTGTTTATGTCTTCCCTGGGGTGAAGGGAGTGTGGTAAGTGAGGGGAATCTTTGACTGAACTTGAATCTGTATTAGGCCTCAGTTTTTCAAGACAGTATAGGTAAATAGTACAAGTCAGAAAGTGAAGTGTACTGTAAAAGTCGCCAATGACATTAAAGACACAGCTTATGTGGATCGTCTTTCACTTGAGTCAAGCCCCCGGGGGCACTATATCATGTGGGTGCAGACTTGGTTGCGTTAAATGGCTTTACCCAACATGATCGGAAGATTAACTGTTCTCATCACTGATAGAAGAACACCTGGTTCTCCATAGACAAGCATAACTGCAGCAGGGTTCTCCTAGCTATAATGCCTCTAGGTGCTTTTGGATTCAAACCTAAATGTATATATTTGGTTTGTTTCCTCTTGTATTTTCCTAGAGAGGGATGTTACCCCTTGAAATGCCAACATTGGCCAGTAGGTGACAAATAGGAATAAAGGGCACCACATGCCCAAGTGTATCCAAGGATGAGGGTTATTTCATGTTTCCAATAGTTATTTCATGGTTCCTGTTGGTCTCGGAGGCTTCAACCGTAAAGAGCTGACATGACCCCTTTAACAGTTTGGACTGCTAGTTTGCATTCTATCTGTCTAGGTTTTCCGTAGAGCTGACCAAATGTTACCAAAATTGACAAGTCTGGCTTCTAGGTCGATTTAGTGTGTTTCAAAAAATAACTTCATTTTCGTATAACTCCCAAAACATGGAAATGAATTCTGTTAAAATTCTTAAAGACTGCAAATGAGATATCAACACAATGTCAAAACAGGTTTCTTTGGAAAACCCCTCCCACCACGGCTGTATAGAAACCAAGAGCTAAGCAAATATCACATTTCTGTGAAATGTATCTGGATAGTGTTGATTCATCGATGCCCAGTTGGCAGAGAAGAAGTGCAACCTGCACTCACGTGCTCCCTTGTACAGAGAAATGTAAAACTCCACTCACCCAGCCTTTGGCACAGGACAGTTGCCGAACAGAGGTCTGTTACTTCCAAAGACAGGATGAGGCCTCAGGACACCTGGAAGCAGGAGAAGGCAAAGCAGGGAATGGAAACCAGGGCAGGGTCTGACCAACAAGGGTGAAACCCTGTTTAACTTGGACGCACCCTCTCAAGCGGACAGGAGGCATGAGATTGAAGGTGATGTGCTGAGATTTACAAGAGTGCACAGCAGATGCTTGGCTGACAGAACTCAAAGAAACCAGCGCAAAATATCCCCACAGTTGATTCTGAGACCAAGATCCATGATGCCAACTTACAGTTAGCAGGGTCATCGGTAAGTGAGGTATAGGGCTACGGTTGATGGCATACGCTGAGTCTCAGGGATCTGGAGTGCGTTGTGGGATGTGGTGGGTCTAATCAAGAGAGCAAACCGAACAGTGTACCAATGATAAATCAACCACACTGGTCGCACGGTTGAGATTACCGATATGTCCCATGGCCACACCCAGTGCATCTGCAGGACCAGGGACCAATTGGGCATTTTGCCAATAGAGCACGTGTGGGGCTGAATCAGAGCTATCGTGCATCTGGTCTGAGGGATCCAGGGGGCCTTGGGTTTGAAATCAGAATGAAAAGCCTTAGGATCTGCTACATTCATAACCTGGGCTGGGATTATGGTTTGGTTTGAGGCACAGGATGCGCAACAGCTCTGTGGTGGCCTTCGTGCACCCGTGCCACAAGGATGATAGGACAAGGTAGAGTGGTCCAAGTCCACAGCGTGAGAAGAGGATGCATTTCCTTCAGCACTATCTCCCAAAATCGGATGCTACATTTTGGATGGCACCGGCACGGTACGGCAGCGAGGACACCAAGGTCGGTCTGCGGGATCATTCCAGCAGGCCCTGATGTGTGACATCCATGGATGTGCTTCCAATGGTGTTTTAGTAGACAGAGAAGCTCTGGGAAGAACTGCTTTCATTGGGACATTCCCGTGGCACTACAAAGCACAAGCGCACTCTCAGTTTGCTGTTATGGAAACACTCCAAAATGACATAGAGCAGAATGCAGAGCTGAGAACCTTTAGAATCCTCATTTCCACAAGAGGCCGTGTCCTGCGCACTTTCAGAATTGTGAGATAAGCGTAATCAAAATGAAGTTATGCTAATCGAAATAGTATGGGTTGTTCATCACAACAAATGCAACACCAGCAATTGGAGATATACCAGACAACACACACAGGAAGAGAATATGGCATCAATGTCTAGGAGAAATTGTCCTCACAGAAATCCCTTGGAATTGCGTAGAGACAAGAGCCTAAAATTTTCACTTAACATAGCCCTAAAAATCTACATTAGATACCTGATATTACCTGACCAGTAGAGATGAAGAAGTACAGTAAAAGAAATAGGAAGTACCATTTTCAGTTCCAAAGATATTGAAGGCCCAAAAGATAAGCTTTCAAACAACTAGACTGCAAAACGCTATGCAGTCCAAGTGTTGAAAATGGAGGTCAGGAAAACACTGAAGAACAAAAGGGTCTCAGAATCACAAAAGGCAGAATACCAGAAAAGGGGAAGAGAAAGTCTAAAGACGAGCCAAAAGATATCAGAAAACTCAGTGGATGTGATAATATCAGGGCTAAAATTCAGTCCTTAGCAGACTTGATAATGCAGAGGGACGCATGAATGTCTGTGAAGACAGGGGAACAGAAATCCCTCGGTCAGATTCGGACATAGGAAAGCAAGTGCAAAACAATGAAAACATTGCTGTTGTATCCTGGGTTAAGACAGGGCATGAAAGACTAGAATTCATAAGAGTCCCAGATGGAAAAGCAAGAGATAAAGAAATAAAATATGTCTGAAAATTTATCTGTAGAAATATCAGACTGAAACTTGTTGAAAGCCAAGAAAAATCATCTATGCGAATTCAGGAATTACACAGCATCCAAAGGAGGTGGAATCCCAATAGACCTACAAGCAGCTGTATGATTCCAATCAACAAAGTTCACGAATATCACAGTGATTTAAAATGCACCTGGAGGAAACAACATAGTCACAAGGGAACCTCCAGAGGGGTTTCAGCTTATAACTCGGCAGCAATATTGCAGGCCAGGGAGGAGTGCCAGGACACAGACCATATCCTGAATGGCCAAAGGCTGCCACCTAGGGTAGCCTATGCCACATGACCACCATTTCTAATAACGGCAGAGCTAGAGCAATCCACAGACCGGCAAATCATGAAAGAATTCAGCAGTTCAAAACTTCTTCTAAAAGGAAGGTTGAGAACACTCCCCGGAATAGAAAAGCAGCAAGATGAAATGGAAAGAAGAAAACCATTATTGGAAATGCAAGAAGAGCATGAGTGGCAAAGAAGAAACAAGAAGAAGGCAAGGAGGACATCAAAACCTTAAAGATTGGAGAGGGAATCAGGAAATCTTAGGTGATTGGAAGCACTCTCTTAAGTGAATCAGCTTATTTGACTCTCTGTTTGAAGCGAAAGGAGAGATGCATGTCCTGACGTGTTTGCAAAACAAGCGAGAAGCAGACCAACAAAGAATCAAACCAACAAACATGCACCAAATTGGTACGCTTGGCTGATATATACCATGGGAAACATGATTATTCAAAAGAAAATACTCAAGGTGATGTCAAGGATCATTCAGCACGCATCGACCCAGTATTGCGGCTTGCATGTACTCAGCACACTTGTATTCGGAAATCAGAGGCGTGCATTCATATTCGTAAATATAGATTCATAAGAGCATATCGTGACCTCACCCAAATGCCGATTTGGAATCCACTGGATTCCTAGTCCGTGATGTAGTCTTGTATGACTTCCAACAGGATGAAGGAATGCCATATTCTACGCTACGTAGAGAAGAATTGTAAGAAGCCTATAACAAAGGCAAGTAGCTCTGCCAAAGTGTACTAAGTGCAAAAGAGACAGACAGTAAAGTGCACATTGGGGTTGGTTTCATTTCTTGGAAATTCAGCCCCCATGAAACCAATAGATCCATGTCCTGAGAGTGTGGGTTTTTCAGCAGAAATCATGCGACGCATATGTATTCCGGTTGTACGGATATTATAGGAACATAAGTCTCCTTTACTGGGTCTCTGTGTACTGTGAACTCTTAGAAAGTTTAAAGACGTGTGAAACCTTCAACTGAAAAGGGACACACTTCTCTCCATTGGTACTGTGCATACAGATCTGAACAAAAGGAAAGAGGGAAGAAGAAAGCCCCATGGGATGCTAGTGGGCAGAACCACATTTACTTTAGGAACCTCTCGTCGGATGCAGCCACTCCCCCAACACTGACAAGATGCAGCAGCCATTGGGGATGGCAGTTACCGGTTGGATTCCAGGTGGAATGTTGGTGTGTTCCACGAGGCTTGTTGTGGCTGTTGGATCCTAGGTAACCGGGCCGAGTTCTGTGGGTGGATCAGTGTGATGGAGGGGCTGCAGGCCTCTGTGGAGCTTGGCTTAGGTGTTTGGTCAGGGAAGCTGTGTAAGTTCGAGATACTTCTGCTGCCCAAAGACCTGAGTTCACAGGTCAGTTTCCAGAACCTGAAAGGGCAGACAGTGGAAGATCTGCCTGTCATCAGCTTACTGGTGAGGCTCCGAGGTACTTTCAGACTTGCCCAGTCCTGGTGAAGTCGACTTTAGGGGAGTCACGAAGAGAAGCTGGCCGAAAAGCTGGCTGCACGGATTGAGGAGAGATGCGAACACATGGATGAGAGATGTTCTGCTCCAATGGAGAATACTGGCGTGGAGACAGCTGTAGAGGATACCAGGCTCAAAAGACATTCAGGAGACATATTGAACCTCGCTGATACTGGCAGAAACATACGGAGTGCCAACGTGGACTTGAGGAAGTTCCTCAATTCTCTTCTCCAAGAACGGGTCCAAGGTCCCTGACGTGTGCAAGAGAAGAGATGGCAGAGATGATCAAAACGCTCCTGTTCTTGGAAGAGGTCGTGAGAATCCACACGTCCCAAGGGGCCTTCCCAAGCCATTCAGACCAAAATTCACCAAGCCCAGGTAAGCCTTTTCCCAGGTTTGGGCCTAGCTAGCAAGCACTTGCCCTTCCCTCCCCTCCACTCACGCATCCATTTTGAAGGTTCAGTACCTGAGCGGCAATGAAGCCATTAGGAGAAGGGCAAGTCCCTCCTAGAATCAGAGTTCCTCCAGCTTCACACTCTGTGAACAACAGTGAACTCCTTAAAGGTCAAATAGTCTCGGCTGAAATAGATAGGAATTGAATACTTAGCTCACACCTAGAAACGATGGCCTTCCGCTAGATTCAGCAAATGTTGTGTTTATGTCTTCCCTGGGGTGAAGGGAGTGTGGTAAGTGAGGGGAATCTTTGACTGAACTTGAATCTGTATTAGGCCTCAGTTTTTCAAGACAGTATAGGTAAATAGTACAAGTCAGAAAGTGAAGTGTACTGTAAAAGTCGCCAATGACATTAAAGACACAGCTTATGTGGATCGTCTTTCACTTGAGTCAAGCCCCCGGGGGCACTATATCATGTGGGTGCAGACTTGGTTGCGTTAAATGGCTTTACCCAACATGATCGGAAGATTAACTGTTCTCATCACTGATAGAAGAACACCTGGTTCTCCATAGACAAGCATAACTGCAGCAGGGTTCTCCTAGCTATAATGCCTCTAGGTGCTTTTGGATTCAAACCTAAATGTATATATTTGGTTTGTTTCCTCTTGTATTTTCCTAGAGAGGGATGTTACCCCTTGAAATGCCAACATTGGCCAGTAGGTGACAAATAGGACTAAAGGGCACCACATGCCCAAGTGTATCCAAGGTTGGGGGTTATTTCATGTTTCCAATAGTTACTTCAAGGTTCCTTTTGGTCTCGGAGGCTTCAACCGTAAAGAGCTGACATGACCCCTTTAACAGTTTGGACTGCTAGTTTGCATTCTATCTGTCTAGGTTTTCCGTAGAGCTGACAAAATGTTACCAAAATTGACAAGTCTGGCTTCTTGGTCGATTTAGCGTGTTTCAAAAAATAACTTCATTTTCGTATAACTCCCAAAACATGGAAATGAATTCTGTTAAAAATCTTAAAGACTGCAAATGAGATATCAACACAATGTCAAAACAGGTTTCTTTGGACAACCCCTCCCACCACGGCTGTATAGAAACCAAGAGCTAAGCAAATATCACATTTCTGTGAAATGTATCTGGATAGTGTTGATTCATCGATGCCCAGTTGGCAGAGGAGAAGTGCAACCTGCACTCACGTGCTCCCTTGTACAGAGAAATGTAAAACTCCACTCACCCAGCCTTTGGCACAGGACACTTGCCGAAGAGAGGTCTGTTACTTCCAAAGACAGGATGAGGCCTCAGGACACCTGGAAGCAGGAGAAGGCAAAACAGGGAATGGAAACCAGTGCAGGGTCTGACCAACAAGGGTGAAACCCTGTTTGATTTGGACGCACCCTCTCAAGCGTACAGGAGACATGAGATTGAAGGTGATGTGCTGAGATTTACAAGAGTGCACAGCAGATGCTTGGCTGACAGAACTCAAAGAAACCAGCGCAAAATATCCCCACAGTTGATTCTGAGACCAAGATCCGTGATGCCAAATTACAGTTAGCAGGAGCATCGGTAAGTGAGGTATAGGGCTACGGTTGATGGCATACGCTGAGTCTCAGGGATCTGGAGTGCGTTGTGGGATGTGGTGCGTCTAATCAAGAGAGCAAACCGAACAGTGTACCAATGATAAATCAACCACACTGGTCGCGCGGTTGAGATTACCGATCTGTCCCATGGCCACACCCAGTGCATCTGCAGGACCAGGGACCAATTGGGCATTTTGCCAATAGAGCACGTGTGGGGCTGAATCAGAGCTATCGTGCATCTGGTCTGAGGGATCCAGGGGTCCTTGGGTTTGGAATCAGAATGAAAAGCCTTAGGATCTGCTACATACATAACCTGGGCTGGGATTATGGTTTGGTTTGGGGCACAGGATGCGCAACAGCTCTGTGGTGGCCTTCGTGCACCCATTCCACAAGGATGATAGGACAAGGTAGAGTGGTCCAAGTCCACAGCGTGAGAAGAGGAAGCATTTCCTTCAGCACAATCTCCCAAAATCGGATGCTACATTTTGGATGGCACCGGCACTGTACGGCAGCGAGGACACCAAGTTCGGTCTGCGGAATCATTCCAGCAGGCCCTGATGTGTGACATCCATGGATGTGCTTCCACTGGTGTTTCAGTAGACAGAGAAGCTCTGGGAAGAACTGCTTTCATTGGGACATTCCCGTGGCACTACAAAGCACAAGCGCACTCTCAGTTTGCTGTTTTGGAAACACTCCAAAATGACATAGAGCAGAATGCAGAGCTGAGAACCTTTAGAATCCTCATTTCCACAAGAGGCCGTGTCCTGCGCACTTTCAGAATTGTGAGATAAGCGTAATCAAAATGAAGTTATGCTAATCGAAATAGTATGGGTTGTTCATCACAACAAATGCAACACCAGCAATTGGAGATATACCAGACAACACACACAGGAAGAGAATATGGCATCAATGTCTAGGAGAAATTGTCCTCACAGAAATCCCTTGGAATTGCGTAGAGACAAGAGTCTAAAATTTTCACTTAACATAGCCCTAAAAATCTACATTAAATACCTGATATTACCTGACCAGTAGAAATGAAGAAGTACAGTAAAAGAAATAGGAAGTACCATTTTCAGTTCCAAAGATATTGAAGGCCCAAAAGATAAGCTTTCAAGCAACTAGACTGCAAAACGCTATGCAGTCCAAGTGTTGAAAATGGAGGTCAGGAAAACACTGAAGAACAAAAGGGTCTCAGAATCACAAAAGGCAGAATACCAGAAAAGGGGAAGAGAAAGTCTAAAGATGAGCCAAAAGATATCAGAAAACTCAGTGGATGTGATAATATCAGGGCTAAAATTCAGTCCTTAGCAGACTAGATAATGCAGAGGGACGCGTGAATGACTGTGAAGACAGGGGAACAGAAATCCCTCGGTCAGAATCGGACATAGGATAGCAAGTGAAAAACAATGAAAATATTGCTGTTGTATCCTGGGTTAAGACAGGGCATGAAAGACTAGAATTCATAAGAGTCCCAGATGGAAAAGCAAGAGATAAAGAAATAAAATATGTCTGAAAATTTATCTGTAGAAATATCAGACTGAAACTTGTTGAAAGCCAAGAAAAATCATCTATGCGAATTCAGGAATTACACAGCATCCAAAGGAGGTGGAATCCCAATAGACCTACAAGCAGCTGTATGATTCCAATCAACAAAGTTCACGAATATCACAGTGATTTAAAATGCACCTGGAGGAAACAACATAGTCACAAGGGAACCTCCAGAGGGGTTTCAGCTTATAACTCGGCAGCAATATTGCAGGACAGGGAGGAGTGCCAGGACACAGACCATATCCTGAATGGCCAAATGCTGCCACCTAGGGTAGCCTATGCCACATGACCACCATTTCTAATAACGGCAGAGCTAGAGCAATCCACAGACCGGCAAATCATAAAAGAATTCAGCAGTTCAAAACTTCTTCTAAAAGGAAGGTTGAGAATACTCCCCGGAATAGAAAAGCAGCAAGATGAAATGGAAAGAAGAAAACCATTATTGGAAATGCAAGAAGAGCATGAGTGGCAAAGAAGAAACAAGAAGAAGGCAAGGAGGACATCAAAACCTTAAAGATTGGAGAGGGAAGCAGGAAATCATAGGTGATTGGAAGCACTCTTTTAAGTGAGTCAGCTTATTTGACTCTCTGTTTGAAGCGAAAGGAGAGATGCATGTCCTGACGCCTGACGTGTTTGCAAAACAAGCGAGAAGCAGACCAACAAAGAATCAAACCAACAAACATGCACCAAAATGGTACGGTTGGCTGACATATACCATGGGAAACATGATTATTCAAAAGAAAATACTCAAGGTGATGTCAAGGATCATTCAGCACGTATCGACCCAGTATTGCGGCTTGCATGTACTCAGCACACTTGTATTCGGAAATCAGATGCGTGCATTCATATTCGTAAATATAGATTCATAAGAGCATATCGTGACCTCACCCAAATGCCGATTTGGAATCCACTAGATTCCTAGTCCGTGATGTAGTCTTGTATGTCTTCCAACAGGATGAAGGAATGCTATATTCTACGCTACGTACAGAAGAATTGTAAGAAGCCTATAACAAAGGCAAGTAGCTCTGCCAAAGTGTACTAAGAGCAAAAGAGACAGACAGTAACGTGCACATTGGGGTTGGTTTCATTTCTTGGAAATTCAGCCCCCATGAAACAAATAGATCCATGTCCTGAGATTGTGGGTTTTTCAGCAGAAATCATGCGAAGCATATGTATTCCGGTTGTACGGATATTATAGGAACATAAGTCTCCTTTACTGGGTCTCTGTGTACTGTGAACTCTTAGAAAGTTTAAAGACGTGTGAAACCTTCAACTGAAAAGGGACACAATTCTCTCCATTGGTACTGTGCATACAGATCTGAACAAAAGGAAAGAGGGAAGAAGAAAGGCCCATGGGACGCTAGTGGGCAGAACCACATTTACTTTAGGAACCTCTCGTCGGATGCAGCCCCTCCCCCAACACTGACAAGATGCAGCAGCCATTGGGGTTGGCAGTTACCGGTTGGATTCCAGGTGGAATGTTGTTGTGTTCCACGAGGCTTGTTGTGGCTGTTGGATCCTAGGTAACCGGGCCGAGTTCTGTGGGTGGATCAGTGTGATGGAGGGGCTGCAGGCCTCTGTGGAGCTTGGCTTAGGTGTTTGGTCCGGGAAGCTGTGTAAGTTCGAGATACTTCTGCTGCCCAAAGACCTGAGTTCACAGGTCAGTTTCCAGAACCTGAAAGGGCAGACAGTGGAAGATCTGCCTGTCATCAGCTTACTGGTGAGGCTCCGAGGTACTTTCAGACTTGCCCAGTCCTGGTGAAGTCGACTTTAGGGGAGTCACGAAGAGAAGCTGGCCGAAAAGCTGGCTGCACGGATTGAGGAGAGATGCGAACACATGGATGAGAGATGTTCTGCTACAATGGAGAATACTGGCGTGGAGACAGCTGTAGAGGATACCAGGCTCAAAAGACATTCAGGAGACATATTGAACCTCGCTGATACTGGCAGAAACATACGGAGTGCCAACGTGGACTTGAGGAAGTTCCTCAATTCTCTTCTCCAAGAACGGGTCCAAGGTCCCTGACGTGTGCAAGAGAAGAGATGGCAGAGATGATCAAAACGCTCCTGTTCTTGGAAGAGGTCGTGAGAATCCACACGTCCCAAGGGGCCTTCCCAAGCCATTCAGACCAAAATTCACCAAGCCCAGGTAAGCCTTTTCCCAGGTTTGGGCCTAGCTAGCAAGCACTTGCCCTTCCCTCCCCTCCACTCACGCATCCATTTTGAAGGTTCAGTACCTGAGCGGCAATGAAGCCATTAGGAGAAGGGCAAGTCCCTCCTAGAATCAGAGTTCCTCCAGCTTCACACTCTGTGAACAACAGTGAACTCCTTAAAGGTCAAATAGTCTCGGCTGAAATAGATAGGAATTGAATAGTTAGCTCAAACCTAGAAACGATGGCCTTCCGCTAGATTCAGGAAATCTTGTGTTTATGTCTTCCCTGGGGTGAAGGGAGTGTGGTAAGTGAGGGGAATCTTTGACTGAACTTGAATCTGTATTAGGCCTCAGTTTTTCAAGACAGTATAGGTAAATAGTACAAGTCAGAAAGTGAAGTGTACTGTAAAAGTCGCCAATGACATTAAAGACACAGCTTATGTGGATCGTCTTTCACTTGAGTCAAGCCGCCGGGGGCACTATATCATGTGGGTGCAGACTTGGTTGCGTTAAATGGCTTTACCCAACATGATCGGAAGATTAACTGTTCTCATCACTGATAGAAGAACACCTGGTTCTCCATAGACAAGCATAACTGCAGCAGGGTTCTCCTAGCTATAATGCCTCTAGGTGCTTTTGGATTCAAACCTAAATGTATATATTTGGTTTGTTTCCTCTTGTATTTTCCTAGAGAGGGATGTTACCCCTTGAAATGCCAACATTGGCCAGTAGGTGACAAATAGGACTAAAGGGCACCACATGCCCAAGTGTATCCAAGGTTGGGGGTTATTTCATGTTTCCAATAGTTATTTCATGGTTCCTGTTGGTCTCGGAGGCTTCAACCGTAAAGAGCTGACATGACCCCTTTAACAGTTTGGACTGCTAGTTTGCATTCTATCTGTCTAGTTTTTCCGTAGAGCTGACACAATGTTACCAAAATTGACAAGTCTGGCTTCTAGGTCGATTTAGTGTGTTTCAAAAAATAACTTCATTTTCGTATAACTCCCAAAACATGGAAATGAATTCTGTTAAAATTCTTAAAGACTGCAAATGAGATATCAACACAATGTCAAAACAGGTTTCTTTGGACAACCCCTCCCACCACGGCTGTATAGAAACCAAGAGCTAAGCAAATATCACATTTCTGTGAAATGTATCTGGATAGTGTTGATTCATCGATGCCCAGTTGGCAGAGAAGAAGTGCAACCTGCACTCACGCGCTCCCTTGTACAGAGAAATGTAAAACTCCACTCACCCAGCCTTTGGCACAGGACACTTGCCGAAGAGAGGTCTGTTACTTCCAAAGACAGGAAGAGGCCTCAGGACACCTGGAAGCAGGAGAAGGCAAAGCAGGGAATGGAAACCAGTGCAGGGTCTGACCAACAATGGTGAAACTCTGTTTAACTTGGACGCACCCTCTCAAGCGGACAGGAGGCATGAGATTGAAGGTGATGTGCTGAGATTTACAAGAGTGCACAGCAGATGCTTGGCTGACAGAACTCAAAGAAACCAGCGCAAAATATCCCCACAGTTGATTCTGAGACCAAGATCCGTGATTCCAAATTAGAGTTAGAAGGGGCATCGGTAAGTGAGGTATAGGGCTACGGTTGATGGCATACGCTGAGTCTCAGGGATCTGGAGTGCGTTGTGGGATGTGGTGGGTCTAATCAAGAGAGCAAACCGAACAGTGTACCAATGATAAATCAACCACACTGGTCGCGCGGTTGAGATTACCGATATGTCCCATGGCCACACCCAGTGCATCTGCAGGACCAGGGACCAATTGGGCATTTTGACAATAGAGCACGTGTGGGGCTGAATCAGAGCTATCGTGCATCTGGTCTGAGGGATCCAGGGTGCCTTGGGTTTGAAATCAGAATGAAAAGCCTAAGGATCTGCTACATTCATAACCTGGGCTGGGATTATGGTTTGGTTTGAGGCACAGGATGCGCAACAGCTCTGTGGTGGCCTTCGTGCACCCGTGCCACAAGGATGATAGGACAAGGTAGAGTGGTCCAAGTCCACAGCGTGAGAAGTGGAAGCATTACCTTCAGCATTATCTCCCAAAATCGGATGCTACATTTTGGATGGCACCGGCACGGTACGGCAGCGAGGACACCAAGGTCGGTCTGCGGGATCATTCCAGCAGGCCCTGATTTGTGACATCCATGGATGTGCTTCCACTGGTGTTTCAGTAGACAGAGAAGCTCTGGGAAGAACTGCTTTCATTGGGACATTCCCGTGGCACTACAAAGCACAAGCGCACTCTCAGTTTGCTGTTTTGGAAACACTCCAAAATGACATAGAGCAGAATGCAGAGCTGAGAACCTTTAGAATCCTCATTTCCACAAGAGGCCGTGTCCTGCGCACTTTCAGAATTGTGAGATAAGCGTAATCAAAATGAAGTTATCCTAATCGAAATAGTATGGGTTGTTCATCACAACAAATGCAACACCAGCAATTGGAGATATACCAGACAACACACAGGAAGAGAATATGGCATCAATGTCTAGGAGAAATTGTCCTCACAGAAATCCCTTGGAATTGTGTAGAGACAAGAGCCTAAAATTTTCACTTAACATAGCCCTAAAAATCTACATTAAACACCTGATATTACCTGACCAGTAGAGATGAAGAAGTACAGTAAAAGAAATAGGAAGTACCATTTTCAGTTCCAAAGATATTGAAGGCCCAAAAGATAAGCTTTCAAACAACTAGACTGCAATACGCTATGCAGTCCAAGTGTTGAAAATGGAGTTCAGGAAAACACTGAAGAACAAAAGGGTCTCAGAATCACAAAAGGCAGAATACCAGAAAAGGGGAAGGGAAAGTCTAAAGACGAGCCAAAAGATATAAGAATACTCAGTGGAAGTGATAATATCAGGGCTAAAATTCAGTCCTTAGCAGACTAGATAATGCAGAGGGACGCGTGAATGACTGTGAAGACAGGGGAACAGAAATCCCTCGGTCAGATTCGGACATAGGAAAGCAAGTGCAAAACAATGAAAATATTGCTGTTGTATCCTGGGTTAAGACAGGGCATGAAAGACAATAATCATAAGAGTCCCAGATGGAAAAGCAAGAGATAAAGAAATAAAATATGTCTGAAAATTTATCTGTAGAAATATCAGACTGAAACTTGTTGAAAGCCAAGAAAAAATCATCTATGCTAATTCAGGAATTACACAGCATCCAAAGGAGGTGGAATCCCAATAGACCTACAAGCAGCTGTATGATTCCAATCAACAAAGTTCACGAATATCACAGTGATTTAAAATGCACCTGGAGGAAACAACATAGTCACAAGGGAACCTCCAGAGGGGTTTCAGCTTATAACTCGGCAGCAATATTGCAGGACAGGGAGGAGTGCCAGGACACAGACCATATCCTGAATGGCCAAAGGCTGCCACCTAGGGTAGCCTATGCCACATGACCACCATTTCTAATAACGGCAGAGCTAGAGCAATCCACAGACCGGCAAATCATAAAAGAATTCAGCAGTTCAAAACTTCTTCTAAAAGGAAGGTTGAGAATACTCCCCGGAATAGAAAAGCAGCAAGATGAAATGGAAAGAAGAAAACCATTATTGGAAATGCAAGAAGAGCATGAGTGGCAAAGAAGAAACAAGAAGAAGGCAAGGAGGACATCAAAACCTTAAAGATTGGAGAGGGAAGCAGGAAATCATAGGTGATTGGAAGCACTCTCTTAAGTGAATCAGCTTATTTGACTCTCTGTTTGAAGCGAAAGGAGAGATGCATGTCCTGACGTGTTTGCAAAACAAGCGAGAAGCAGACCAACAAAGAATCAAACCAACAAACATGCACCAAAATGGTACGGTTGGCTGACATATACCATGGGAAACATGATTATTCAAAAGAAAATACTCAAGGTGATGTCAAGGATCATTCAGCACGCATCGACCCAGTATTGCGGCTTGCATGTACTCAGCACACTTGTATTCGGAAATCAGAGGCGTGCATTCATATTCGTAAATATAGATTCATAAGAGCATATCGTGACCTCACCCAAATGCCGATTTGGATTCCAATGGTTTCTTAGTCCGTGATGTAGTCTTGTATGTCTTCCAACAGAATGAAGGAATGCCATATTTTACGCTACGTAGAGAAGAATTGTAAGAAGCCTATAACAAAGGCAAGTAACTCTGCCAAAGTGTACTAAGAGCAAAAGAGACAGACAGTAACGTGCACATTATGGTTGGTTTCATTTCTTGGAAATTCAGCCCCCATGAAACAAATAGATCCATGTCCTGAGTGTGTGGGTTTTTCAGCAGAAATCATGCGACGCATATGTATTCCGGTTGTACGGATATTATAGGAACATAAGTCTCCTTTACTGGGTCTCTGTGTACTGTGAACTCTTAGAAAGTTTAAAGACGTGTGAAACCTTCAACTGAAAAGGGACACAATTCTCTCCATTGGTACTGTGCATACAGATCTGAACAAAAGGAAAGAGGGAAGAAGAAAGGCCCATGGGACGCTAGTGGGCAGAACCACATTTACTTTAGGAACCTCTCGTCGGATGCAGCCCCTCCCCCAACACTGACAAGATGCAGCAGCCATTGGGGATGGCAGTTACCGGTTGGATTCCAGGTGGAATGTTGGTGTGTTCCACGAGGCTTGTTGTGGCTGTTGGATCCTAGGTAACCGGGCCGAGTTCTGTGGGTGGATCAGTGTGATGGAGGGGCTGCAGGCCTCTGTGGAGCTTGGCTTAGGTGTTTGGTCCGGGAAGCTGTGTAAGTTCGAGATACTTCTGCTGCCCAAAGACCTGAGTTCACAGGTCAGTTTCCAGAACCTGAAAGGGCAGACAGTGGAAGATCTGCCTGTCATCAGCTTACTGGTGAGGCTCCGAGGTACTTTCAGACTTGCCCAGTCCTGGTGAAGTCGACTTTAGGGGAGTCACGAAGAGAACCTGGCCGAAAAGCTGGCGGCACGGATTGAGGAGAGATGCGAACACATGGATGAGAGATGTTCTGCTCCAATGGAGAATACTGGCGTGGAGACAGCTGTAGAGGATACCAGGCTCAAAAGACATTCAGGAGACATATTGAACCTCGCTGATACTGGCAGAAACATACGGAGTGCCAACGTGGACTTGAGGAAGTTCCTCAATTCTCTTCTCCAAGAACGGGTCCAAGGTCCCTGACGTGTGCAAGAGAAGAGATGGCAGAGATGATCAAAACGCTCCTGTTCTTGGAAGAGGTCGTGAGAATCCACACGTCCCAAGGGGCCTTCCCAAGCCATTCAGACCAAAATTCACCAAGCCCAGGTAAGCCTTTTCCCAGGTTTGGGCCTAGCTAGCAAGCACTTGCCCTTCCCTCCCCTCCACTCACGCATCCATTTTGAAGGTTCAGTACCTGAGCGGCAATGAAGCCATTAGGAGAAGGGCAAGTCCCTCCTAGAATCAGAGTTCCTCCAGCTTCACACTCTGTGAACAACAGTGAACTCCTTAAAGGTCAAATAGTCTCGGCTGAAATAGATAGGAATTGAATACTTAGCTCACACCTAGAAACGATGGCCTTCCGCTAGATTCAGCAAATGTTGTGTTTATGTCTTCCCTGGGGTGAAGGGAGTGTGGTAAGTGAGGGGAATCTTTGACTGAACTTGAATCTGTATTAGGCCTCAGTTTTTCAAGACAGTATAGGTAAATAGTACAAGTCAGAAAGTGAAGTGTACTGTAAAAGTCGCCAATGACATTAAAGACACAGCTTATGTGGATCGTCTTTCACTTGAGTCAAGCCCCCGGGGGAACTATATCATGTGGGTGCAGCCTTGGTTGCGTTAAATGGCTTTACCCAACATGATCGGAATATTAACTGTTCTCATCACTGATAGAAAAACACCTGGTTCTCCATAGACAAGCATAACTGCAGCAGGGTTCTCCTAGCTATAATGCCTCTAGGTGCTTTTGGATTCAAACCTAAATGTATATATTTGGTTTGTTTCCTCTTGTATTTTCCTAGAGAGGGATGTTACCCCTTGAAATGCCAACATTGGCCAGTAGGTGACAAATAGGACTAAAGGGCACCACATGCCCAAGTGTATCCAAGGTTGGGGGTTATTTCATGTTTCCAATAGTTATTTCATGGTTCCTGTTGGTCTCGGAGGCTTCAACCGTAAAGAGCTGACATGACCCCTTTAACAGTTTGGACTGCTAGTTTGCATTCTATCTGTCTAGGTTTTCCGTTGAGCTGACACAATGTTACCAAAATTGACAAGTCTGGCTTCTAGGTCGATTTAGTGTGTTTCAAAAAATAACTTCATTTTCGTATAACTCCCAAAACATGGAAATGAATTCTGTTAAAATTCTTAAAGACTGCAAATGAGATATCAACACATTGTCAAAACAGGTTTCTTTGGACAACCCCTCCCACCACGGCTGTATAGAAACCAAGAGCTAAGCAAATATCACATTTCTGTGAAATGTATCTGGATAGTGTTGATTCATCGATGCCCAGTTGGCAGAGAAGAAGTGCAACCTGCACTCACGCGCTCCCTTGTACAGAGAAATGTAAAACTCCACTCACCCAGCCTTTGGCACAGGACACTTGCCGAAGAGAGGTCTGTTACTTCCAAAGACAGGATGAGGCCTCAGGACACCTGGAAGCAGGAGAAGGCAAAGCAGGGAATGGAAACCAGTGCAGGGTCTGACCAACAAGGGTGAAAACCTGTTTAACTTGGACGCACCCTCTCAAGCGGACAGGAGGCATGAGATTGAAGGTGATGTGCTGAGATTTACAAGAGTGCACAGCAAATGCTTGGCTGAAAGAACTCAAAGAAACCAGCGCAAAATATCCCCACAGTTGATTCTGAGACCAAGATCCGTGATGCCAAATAACAGTTAGCAGGAGCATCGGTAAGTGAGGTATAGGGCTACGGTTGATGGCATACGCTGAGTCTCAGGGATCTGGAGTGCGTTGTGGGATGTGGTGGGTCTAATCAAGAGAGCAAACCGAACAGTGTACCAATGATAAATCAACCACACTGGTAGCGCAGTTGAGATTACCGATATGTCCCATGGCCACACCCAGTGCATCTGCAGGACCAGGGACCAATTGGGCATTTTGCCAATAGAGCACGTGTGGGGCTGAATCAGAGCTATCTTGCATCTGGTCTGAGGGATCCAGGGGGCCTTGGGTTTGAAATCAGAATGAAAAGCCTTAGGATCTGCTACATTCATAACCTGGGCTGGGATTATGGTTTGGTTTGAGGCACAGGATGCGCAACAGCTCTGTTGTGGCCTTCGTGCACCCGTGCCACAAGGATGATAGGACAAGATAGAGTGGTCCAAGTCCACAGCGTGAGAAGAGGAAGCATTTCCTTCAGCAATATCTCCCAAAATCGGATGCTACATTTTGGATGGCAGCGGCACGGTACGGCAGAGAGGACACCAAGGTCGGTCTGCGGGATCATTCCAGCAGGCCCTGATTTGTGACATCCATGGATGTGCTTCCACTGGTGTTTCAGTAGACAGAGAAGCTCTGGGAAGAACTGCTTTCATTGGGACATTCCCGTGGCACTACAAAGCACAAGCGCACTCTCAGTTTGCTGTTTTGGAAACACTCCAAAATGACATAGAGCAGAATGCAGAGCTGAGAACCTTTAGAATCCTCATTTCCACAAGAGGCCGTGTCCTGTGCACTTTCAGAATTGTGAGATAAGCGTAATCAAAATGAAGTTATGCTAATCGAAATAGTATGGGTTGTTCATCACAACAAATGCAACACCAGCAATTGGAGATATACCAGACAACACACACAGGAAGAGAATATGGCATCAATGTCTAGGAGAAATTGTCCTCACAGAAATCCCTTGGAATTGTGTAGAGACAAGTGTCTAAAATTTTCACTTAACATAGCCCTAAAAATCTACATTAGATACCTGATATTACCTGACCAGTAGAGATGAAGAAGTACAGTAAAAGAAATAGGAAGTACCATTTTCAGTTCCAAAGATATTGAAGGCCCAAAAGATAAGCTTTCAAGCAACTAGACTGCAAAACTCTATGAAGGCCAAGTGTTGAAAATGGAGGTCAGGAAAACACTGAAGAACAAAAGGGTCTCAGAATCACAAAAGGCAGAATACCAGAAAAGGGGAAGAGAAAGTCTAAAGACGAGCCAAAAGATATCAGAAAACTCAGTGGATGTGATAATATCAGGGCTAAAATTCAGTCCTTAGCAGATTAGATAATGCAGAGGGACGCGTGAATGACTGTGAAGACAGGGGAACAGAAATCCCTCGGTCAGATTCGGACATAGGAAAGCAAGTGCAAAACAATGAAAATATTGCTGTTGTATCCTGGGTTAAGACAGGGCATGAAAGACTAGAATTCATAAGAGTCCCAGATGGAAAAGCAAGAGATAAAGAAATAAAATATGTCTGAAAATTTATCTGTAGAAATATCAGACTGAAACTTGTTGAAAGCCAAGAAAAAATCATCTATGCGAATTCAGGAATTACACAGCATCCAAAGGAGGTGGAATCCCAATAGACCTACAAGCAGCTGTATGATTCCAATCAACAAAGTTCACGAATATCACAGTGATTTAAAATGCACCTGGAGGAAACAACATAGTCACAAGGGAACCTCGAGAGGGGTTTCAGCTTATAACTCGGCAGCAATATTGCAGGACAGGGAGGAGTGCCAGGACACAGACCATATCCTGAATGGCCAAATGCTGCCACCTAGGGTAGCCTATGCGACATGACCACCATTACTATTAACGGCAGAGCTAGAGCAATCCACAGACCGGCAAATCATAAAAGAATTCAGCAGTTCAAAACTTCTTCTAAAAGGAAGGTTGAGAATTCTCCCCGGAATAGAAAAGCAGCAAGATGAAATGGAAAGAAGAAAACCATTATTGGAAATGCAAGAAGAGCATGAGTGGCAAAGAAGAAACAAGAAGAAGGCAAGGAGGACATCAAAACCTTAAAGATTGGAGAGGGAAGCAGGAAATCATAGGTGATTGGAAGCACTCTCTTTAGTGAATCAGCTTATTTGACTCTCTGTTTGAAGCGAAAGGAGAGATGCATGTCCTGACGTGTTTGCAAAACAAGCGAGAAGCAGACCAACAAAGAATCAAACCAACAAACATGCACCAAAATGGTACGGTTGGCTGACATATACCATGGGAAACATGATTATTCAAAAGAAAATACTCAAGGTGATGTCAAGGATCATTCAGCACGCATCGACCCAGTATTGCGGCTTGCATGTACTCAGCACACTTGTATTCGGAAATCAGAGGCGTGCATTCATATTCGTAAATATAGATTCATAAGAGCATATCGTGACCTCACCCAAATGCCGATTTGGATTCCAATGGTTTCTTAGTCCGTGATGTAGTCTTGTATGTCTTCCAACAGAATGAAGGAATGCCATATTTTACGCTACGTAGAGAAGAATTGTAAGAAGCCTATAACAAAGGCAAGTAACTCTGCCAAAGTGTACTAAGAGCAAAAGAGACAGACAGTAACGTGCACATTATGGTTGGTTTCATTTCTTGGAAATTCAGCCCCCATGAAACAAATAGATCCATGTCCTGAGTGTGTGGGTTTTTCAGCAGAAATCATGCGACGCATATGTATTCCGGTTGTACGGATATTATAGGAACATAAGTCTCCTTTACTGGGTCTCTGTGTACTGTGAACTCTTAGAAAGTTTAAAGACGTGTGAAACCTTCAACTGAAAAGGGACACAATTCTCTCCATTGGTACTGTGCATACAGATCTGAACAAAAGGAAAGAGGGAAGAAGAAAGGCCCATGGGACGCTAGTGGGCAGAACCACATTTACTTTAGGAACCTCTCGTCGGATGCAGCCCCTCCCCCAACACTGACAAGATGCAGCAGCCATTGGGGATGGCAGTTACCGGTTGGATTCCAGGTGGAATGTTGGTGTGTTCCACGAGGCTTGTTGTGGCTGTTGGATCCTAGGTAACCGGGCCGAGTTCTGTGGGTGGATCAGTGTGATGGAGGGGCTGCAGGCCTCTGTGGAGCTTGGCTTAGGTGTTTGGTCCGGGAAGCTGTGTAAGTTCGAGATACTTCTGCTGCCCAAAGACCTGAGTTCACAGGTCAGTTTCCAGAACCTGAAAGGGCAGACAGTGGAAGATCTGCCTGTCATCAGCTTACTGGTGAGGCTCCGAGGTACTTTCAGACTTGCCCAGTCCTGGTGAAGTCGACTTTAGGGGAGTCACGAAGAGAACCTGGCCGAAAATCTGGCGGCACGGATTGAGGAGAGATGCGAACACATGGATGAGAGATGTTCTGCTACAATGGAGAATACTGGCGTGGAGACAGCTGTAGAGGATACCAGGCTCAAAAGACATTCAGGAGACATATTGAACCTCGCTGATACTGGCAGAAACATACGGAGTGCCAACGTGGACTTGAGGAAGTTCCTCAATTCTCTTCTCCAAGAACGGGTCCAAGGTCCCTGACGTGTGCAAGAGAAGAGATGGCAGAGATGATCAAAACGCTCCTGTTCTTGGAAGAGGTCGTGAGAATCCACACGTCCCAAGGGGCCTTCCCAAGCCATTCAGACCAAAATTCACCAAGCCCAGGTAAGCCTTTTCCCAGGTTTGGGCCTAGCTAGCAAGCACTTGCCCTTCCCTCCCCTCCACTCACGCATCCATTTTGAAGGTTCAGTACCTGAGCGGCAATGAAGCCATTAGGAGAAGGGCAAGTCCCTCCTAGAATCAGAGTTCCTCCAGCTTCACACTCTGTGAACAACAGTGAACTCCTTAAAGGTCAAATAGTCTCGGCTGAAATAGATAGGAATTGAATACTTAGCTCACACCTAGAAACGATGGCCTTCCGCTAGATTCAGCAAATGTTGTGTTTATGTCTTCCCTGGGGTGAAGGGAGTGTGGTAAGTGAGGGGAATCTTTGACTGAACTTGAATCTGTATTAGGCCTCAGTTTTTCAAGACAGTATAGGTAAATAGTACAAGTCAGAAAGTGAAGTGTACTGTAAAAGTCGCCAATGACATTAAAGACACAGCTTATGTGGATCGTCTTTCACTTGAGTCAAGCCCCCGGGGGAACTATATCATGTGGGTGCAGCCTTGGTTGCGTTAAATGGCTTTACCCAACATGATCGGAATATTAACTGTTCTCATCACTGATAGAAAAACACCTGGTTCTCCATAGACAAGCATAACTGCAGCAGGGTTCTCCTAGCTATAATGCCTCTAGGTGCTTTTGGATTCAAACCTAAATGTATATATTTGGTTTGTTTCCTCTTGTATTTTCCTAGAGAGGGATGTTACCCCTTGAAATGCCAACATTGGCCAGTAGGTGACAAATAGGACTAAAGGGCACCACATGCCCAAGTGTATCCAAGGTTGGGGGTTATTTCATGTTTCCAATAGTTATTTCATGGTTCCTGTTGGTCTCGGAGGCTTCAACCGTAAAGAGCTGACATGACCCCTTTAACAGTTTGGACTGCTAGTTTGCATTCTATCTGTCTAGGTTTTCCGTTGAGCTGACACAATGTTACCAAAATTGACAAGTCTGGCTTCTAGGTCGATTTAGTGTGTTTCAAAAAATAACTTCATTTTCGTATAACTCCCAAAACATGGAAATGAATTCTGTTAAAATTCTTAAAGACTGCAAATGAGATATCAACACATTGTCAAAACAGGTTTCTTTGGACAACCCCTCCCACCACGGCTGTATAGAAACCAAGAGCTAAGCAAATATCACATTTCTGTGAAATGTATCTGGATAGTGTTGATTCATCGATGCCCAGTTGGCAGAGAAGAAGTGCAACCTGCACTCACGCGCTCCCTTGTACAGAGAAATGTAAAACTCCACTCACCCAGCCTTTGCCACAGGACACTTGCCGAAGAGAGGTCTGTTACTTCCAAAGACAGGATGAGGCCTCAGGACACCTGGAAGCAGGAGAAGGCAAAGCAGGGAATGGAAACCAGTGCAGGGTCTGACCAACAAGGGTGAAAACCTGTTTAACTTGGACGCACCCTCTCAAGCGGACAGGAGGCATGAGATTGAAGGTGATGTGCTGAGATTTACAAGAGTGCACAGCAAATGCTTGGCTGAAAGAACTCAAAGAAACCAGCGCAAAATATCCCCACAGTTGATTCTGAGACCAAGATCCGTGATGCCAAATAACAGTTAGCAGGAGCATCGGTAAGTGAGGTATAGGGCTACGGTTGATGGCATACGCTGAGTCTCAGGGATCTGGAGTGCGTTGTGGGATGTGGTGGGTCTAATCAAGAGAGCAAACCGAACAGTGTACCAATGATAAATCAACCACACTGGTAGCGCAGTTGAGATTACCGATATGTCCCATGGCCACACCCAGTGCATCTGCAGGACCAGGGACCAATTGGGCATTTTGCCAATAGAGCACGTGTGGGGCTGAATCAGAGCTATCTTGCATCTGGTCTGAGGGATCCAGGGGGCCTTGGGTTTGAAATCAGAATGAAAAGCCTTAGGATCTGCTACATTCATAACCTGGGCTGGGATTATGGTTTGGTTTGAGGCACAGGATGCGCAACAGCTCTGTTGTGGCCTTCGTGCACCCGTGCCACAAGGATGATAGGACAAGATAGAGTGGTCCAAGTCCACAGCGTGAGAAGAGGAAGCATTTCCTTCAGCAATATCTCCCAAAATCGGATGCTACATTTTGGATGGCAGCGGCACGGTACGGCAGAGAGGACACCAAGGTCGGTCTGCGGGATCATTCCAGCAGGCCCTGATTTGTGACATCCATGGATGTGCTTCCACTGGTGTTTCAGTAGACAGAGAAGCTCTGGGAAGAACTGCTTTCATTGGGACATTCCCGTGGCACTACAAAGCACAAGCGCACTCTCAGTTTGCTGTTTTGGAAACACTCCAAAATGACATAGAGCAGAATGCAGAGCTGAGAACCTTTAGAATCCTCATTTCCACAAGAGGCCGTGTCCTGTGCACTTTCAGAATTGTGAGATAAGCGTAATCAAAATGAAGTTATGCTAATCGAAATAGTATGGGTTGTTCATCACAACAAATGCAACACCAGCAATTGGAGATATACCAGACAACACACACAGGAAGAGAATATGGCATCAATGTCTAGGAGAAATTGTCCTCACAGAAATCCCTTGGAATTGTGTAGAGACAAGTGTCTAAAATTTTCACTTAACATAGCCCTAAAAATCTACATTAGATACCTGATATTACCTGACCAGTAGAGATGAAGAAGTACAGTAAAAGAAATAGGAAGTACCATTTTCAGTTCCAAAGATATTGAAGGCCCAAAAGATAAGCTTTCAAGCAACTAGACTGCAAAACTCTATGAAGGCCAAGTGTTGAAAATGGAGGTCAGGAAAACACTGAAGAACAAAAGGGTCTCAGAATCACAAAAGGCAGAATACCAGAAAAGGGGAAGAGAAAGTCTAAAGACGAGCCAAAAGATATCAGAAAACTCAGTGGATGTGATAATATCAGGGCTAAAATTCAGTCCTTAGCAGATTAGATAATGCAGAGGGACGCGTGAATGACTGTGAAGACAGGGGAACAGAAATCCCTCGGTCAGATTCGGACATAGGAAAGCAAGTGCAAAACAATGAAAATATTGCTGTTGTATCCTGGGTTAAGACAGGGCATGAAAGACTAGAATTCATAAGAGTCCCAGATGGAAAAGCAAGAGATAAAGAAATAAAATATGTCTGAAAATTTATCTGTAGAAATATCAGACTGAAACTTGTTGAAAGCCAAGAAAAAATCATCTATGCGAATTCAGGAATTACACAGCATCCAAAGGAGGTGGAATCCCAATAGACCTACAAGCAGCTGTATGATTCCAATCAACAAAGTTCACGAATATCACAGTGATTTAAAATGCACCTGGAGGAAACAACATAGTCACAAGGGAACCTCGAGAGGGGTTTCAGCTTATAACTCGGCAGCAATATTGCAGGACAGGGAGGAGTGCCAGGACACAGACCATATCCTGAATGGCCAAATGCTGCCACCTAGGGTAGCCTATGCGACATGACCACCATTACTATTAACGGCAGAGCTAGAGCAATCCACAGACCGGCAAATCATAAAAGAATTCAGCAGTTCAAAACTTCTTCTAAAAGGAAGGTTGAGAATTCTCCCCGGAATAGAAAAGCAGCAAGATGAAATGGAAAGAAGAAAACCATTATTGGAAATGCAAGAAGAGCATGAGTGGCAAAGAAGAAACAAGAAGAAGGCAAGGAGGACATCAAAACCTTAAAGATTGGAGAGGGAAGCAGGAAATCATAGGTGATTGGAAGCACTCTCTTTAGTGAATCAGCTTATTTGACTCTCTGTTTGAAGCGAAAGGAGAGATGCATGTCCTGACGTGTTTGCAAAACAAGCGAGAAGCAGACCAACAAAGAATCAAACCAACAAACATGCACCAAAATGGTACGGTTGGCTGACATATACCATGGGAAACATGATTATTCAAAAGAAAATACTCAAGGTGATGTCAAGGATCATTCAGCACGCATCGACCCAGTATTGCGGCTTGCATGTACTCAGCACACTTGTATTCGGAAATCAGAGGCGTGCATTCATATTCGTAAATATAGATTCATAAGAGCATATCGTGACCTCACCCAAATGCCGATTTGGATTCCAATGGTTTCTTAGTCCGTGATGTAGTCTTGTATGTCTTCCAACAGAATGAAGGAATGCCATATTTTACGCTACGTAGAGAAGAATTGTAAGAAGCCTATAACAAAGGCAAGTAACTCTGCCAAAGTGTACTAAGAGCAAAAGAGACAGACAGTAACGTGCACATTATGGTTGGTTTCATTTCTTGGAAATTCAGCCCCCATGAAACAAATAGATCCATGTCCTGAGTGTGTGGGTTTTTCAGCAGAAATCATGCGACGCATATGTATTCCGGTTGTACGGATATTATAGGAACATAAGTCTCCTTTACTGGGTCTCTGTGTACTGTGAACTCTTAGAAAGTTTAAAGACGTGTGAAACCTTCAACTGAAAAGGGACACAATTCTCTCCATTGGTACTGTGCATACAGATCTGAACAAAAGGAAAGAGGGAAGAAGAAAGGCCCATGGGACGCTAGTGGGCAGAACCACATTTACTTTAGGAACCTCTCTTCGGATGCAGCCCCTCCATCAACACTGACAAGATGCAGCAGCCATTGGGATGGCAGTTACCGGTTGGATTCCAGGTGGAATGTTGGTGTGTTCCACGAGGCTTGTTGTGGCTGTTGGATCCTAGGTAACCGGGCCGAGTTCTGTGGGTGGATCAGTGTGATGGAGGGGCTGCAGGCCTCTGTGGAGCTTGGCTTAGGTGTTTGGTCCGGGAATCTGTGTAAGTTCGAGATACTTCTGCTGCCCAAAGACCTGAGTTCACAGGTCAGTTTCCAGAACCTGAAAGGGCAGACAGTGGAAGATCTGCCTGTCATCAGCTTACTGGTGAGGCTCCGAGGTACTTTCAGACTTGCCCAGTCCTGGTGAAGTCGACTTTAGGGGAGTCACGAAGAGAACCTGGCCGAAAATCTGGCGGCACGGATTGAGGAGAGATGCGAACACATGGATGAGAGATGTTCTGCTACAATGGAGAATACTGGCGTGGAGACAGCTGTAGAGGATACCAGGCTCAAAAGACATTCAGGAGACATATTGAACCTCGCTGATACTGGCAGAAACATACGGAGTGCCAACGTGGACTTGAGGAAGTTCCTCAATTCTCTTCTCCAAGAACGGGTCCAAGGTCCCTGACGTGTGCAAGAGAAGAGATGGCAGAGATGATCAAAACGCTCCTGTTCTTGGAAGAGGTCGTGAGAATCCACACGTCCCAAGGGGCCTTCCCAAGCCATTCAGACCAAAATTCACCAAGCCCAGGTAAGCCTTTTCCCAGGTTTGGGCCTAGCTAGCAAGCACTTGCCCTTCCCTCCCCTCCACTCACGCATCCATTTTGAAGGTTCAGTACCTGAGCGGCAATGAAGCCATTAGGAGAAGGGCAAGTCCCTCCTAGAATCAGAGTTCCTCCAGCTTCACACTCTGTGAACAACAGTGAACTCCTTAAAGGTCAAATAGTCTCGGCTGAAATAGATAGGAATTGAATACTTAGCTCACACCTAGAAACGATGGCCTTCCGCTAGATTCAGCAAATGTTGTGTTTATGTCTTCCCTGGGGTGAAGGGAGTGTGGTAAGTGAGGGGAATCTTTGACTGAACTTGAATCTGTATTAGGCCTCAGTTTTTCAAGACAGTATAGGTAAATAGTACAAGTCAGAAAGTGAAGTGTACTGTAAATGTCGCCAATGACATTAAAGACACAGCTTATGTGGATCGTCTTTCACTTGAGTCAAGCCCCCGGGGGCACTATATCATGTGGGTGCAGCCTTGGTTGCGTTAAATGGCTTTACCCAACATGATCGGAAGATTAACTGTTCTCATCACTGATAGAAAAACACCTGGTTCTCCATAGACAAGCATAACTGCAGCAGGGTTCTCCTAGCTATAATGCCTCTAGGTGCTTTTGGATTCAAACCTAAATGTATATATTTGGTTTGTTTCCTCTTGTATTTTCCTAGAGAGGGATGTTACCCCTTGAAATGCCAACATTGGCCAGTAGGTGACAAATAGGACTAAAGGGCACCACATGCCCAAGTGTATCCAAGGTTGGGGGTTATTTCATGTTTCCAATAGTTATTTCATGGTTCCTGTTGGTCTCGGAGGCTTCAACCGTAAAGAGCTGACATGACCCCTTTAACAGTTTGGACTGCTAGTTTGCATTCTATCTGTCTAGGTTTTCCGTAGAGATGACACAATGTTACCAAAATTGACAAGTCTGGCTTCTAGGTCGATTTAGTGTGTTTCAAAAAATAACTTCATTTTCGTATAACTCCCAAAACATGGAAATGAATTCTGTTAAAATTCTTAAAGACTGCAAATGAGATATCAACACAATGTCAAAACAGGTTTCTTTGGACAACCCCTCCCACCACGGCTGTATAGAAACCAAGAGCTAAGCAAATATCACATTTCTGTGAAATGTATCTGGATAGTGTTGATTCATCGATGCCCAGTTGGCAGAGAAGAAGTGCAACCTGCACTCACGCGCTCCCTTGTACAGAGAAATGTAAAACTCCACTCACCCAGCCTTTGGCACAGGACACTTGCCGAAGAGAGGTCTGTTACTTCCAAAGACAGGATGAGGCCTCAGGACACCTGGAAGCAGGAGAAGGCAAATCAGGGAATGGAAACCAGTGCAGGGTCTGACCAACAAGGGTGAAAACCTGTTTAAATTGGACGCACCCTCTCAAGCGGACAGGAGGCATGAGATTGAAGGTGATGTGCTGAGATTTACAAGAGTGCACAGCAAATGCTTGGCTGAAAGAACTCAAAGAAACCAGCGCAAAATATCCCCACAGTTGATTCGGAGACCAAGATCCGTGATGCCAAATAACAGTTAGCAGGAGCATCGGTAAGTGAGGTATAGGGCTACGGTTGATGGCATACGCTGAGTCTCAGGGATCTGGAGTGCGTTGTGGGATGTGGTGGGTCTAATCAAGAGAGCAAACCGAACAGTGTACCAATGATAAATCAACCACACTGGTCGCGCGGTTGAGATTACCGATCTGTCTCATGGCCACACCCAGTGCATCTGCAGGACCAGGGACCAATTGGGCATTTTGCCAATAGAGCACGTGTGGGGCTGAATCAGAGCTATCGTGCATCTGGTCTGAGGGATCCAGGGGGCCTTGGGTTTGAAATCAGAATGAAAAGCCTTAGGATCTGCTACATTCATAACCTGGGCTGGGATTATGGTTTGGTTTGAGGCACAGGATGCGCAACAGCTCTGTGGTGGCCTTCGTGCACCCGTGCCACAAGGATGATAGGACAAGATAGAGTGGTCCAAGTCCACAGCGTGAGAAGAGGAAGCATTTCCTTCAGCAATATCTCCCAAAATCGGATGCTACATTTTGGATGGCAGCGGCACGGTACGGCAGAGAGGACACCAAGGTCGTTCTGCGGGATCATTCCAGCAGGCCCTGATTTGTGACATCCATGGATGTGCTTCCACTGGTGTTTCAGTAGACAGAGAAGCTCTGGGAAGAACTGCTTTCATTGGGACATTCCCGTGGCACTACAAAGCACAAGCGCACTCTCAGTTTGCTGTTTTGGAAACACTCCAAAATGACATAGAGCAGAATGCAGAGCTGAGAACCTTTAGAATCCTCATTTCCACAAGAGGCCGTGCCCTGTGCACTTTCAGAATTGTGAGATAAGCGTAATCAAAATGAAGTTATGATAATCGAAATAGTATGGGTTGTTCATCACAACAAATGCAACACCAGCAATTGGAGATATACCAGACAACACACACAGGAAGAGAATATGGCATCAATGTCTAGGAGAAATTGTCCTCACAGAAATCCCTTGGAATTGCGTAGAGACAAGAGTCTAAAATTTTCACTTAACATAGCCCTAAAACTCTACATTAGATACCTGATATTACCTGACCAGTAGAGATGAAGAAGTACAGTAAAAGAAATAGGAAGTACCATTTTCAGTTCCAAAGATATTGAAGGCCCAAAAGATAAGCTTTCAAGCAACTAGACTGCAAAACGCTATGAAGGCCAAGTGTTGAAATTGGAGGTCAGGAAAACACTGAAAAACAAAAGGGTCTCAGAATCACAAAAGGCAGAATACCAGAAAAGGGGAAGAGAAAGTCTAAAGACGAGCCAAAAGATATCAGAAAACTCAGTGGATGTGATAATATCAGGGCTAAAATTCAGTCCTTAGCAGATTAGATAATGCAGAGGGACGCGTGAATGACTGTGAAGACAGGGGAACAGAAATCCCTCGGTCAGATTCGGACATAGGAAAGCAAGTGCAAAACAATGAAAATATTGCTGTTGTATCCTGGGTTAAGACAGGGCATGAAAGACTAGAATTCATAAGAGTCCCAGATGGAAAAGCAAGAGATAAAGAAATAAAATATGTCTGAAAATTTATCTGTAGAAATATCAGACTGAAAATTGTTGAAAGCCAAGAAAATTCATCTATGCGAATTCAGGAATTACACAGCATCCAAAGGAGGTGGAATCCCAATAGACCTACAAGCAGCTGTATGATTCCAATCAACAAAGTTCACGAATATCACAGTGATTTAAAATGCACCTGGAGGAAACAACATAGTCACAAGGGAACCTCCAGAGGGGTTTCAGCTTATAACTCGGCAGCAATATTGCAGGACAGGGAGGAGTGCCAGGACACAGACCATATCCTGAATGGCCAAATGCTGCCACCTAGGGTAGCCTATGCGACATGACCACCATTTCTATTAACGGCAGAGCTAGAGCAATCCACAGACCGGCAAATCATAAAAGAATTCAGCAGTTCAAAACTTCTTCTAAAAGGAAGGTTGAGAATTCTCCCCGGAATAGAAAAGCAGCAAGATGAAATGGAAAGAAGAAAACCATTATTGGAAATGCAAGAAGAGCATGAGTGGCAAAGAAGAAACAAGAAGAAGGCAAGGAGGACATCAAAACCTTTAAGATTGGAGAGGGAAGCAGGAAATCATAGGTGATTGGAAGCACTCTCTTAAGTGACTCAGCTTATTTGACTCTCTGTTTGAAGCGAAATGAGAGATGCATGTCCTGATGAGTTTGCAAAACAAGCGAGAAGCAGACCAACAAAAATCAAACCAACAAACATGCACCAAAATGGTACGGTTTTCTGACATATACCATGGGAAACATGATTATTCAAAAGAAAATACTCAAGGTGATGTCAAGGATCATTCAGCACGCATCGACCCAGTATTGCGGCTTGCATGTACTCAGCACACTTGTATTCGGAAATCAGAGGCGTGCATTCATATTCGTAAATATAGATTCATAAGAGCATATCGTGACCTCACCCAAATGCCGATTTGGAATCCACTAGATTCCTAGTCCGTGATGTAGTCTTGTATGTCTTCCAACAGGATGAAGGAATGCCATATTCTACGCTACGTAGAGAAGAATTGTAAGAAGCCTATAACAAAGGCAAGTAGCTCTGCCAAAGTGTACTAAGAACAAAAGAGACAGACAGTAACATGCACATTGGGGTTGGTTTCATTTCTTGGAAATTCAGCCCCCATGAAACAAATAGATCCATGTACTGAGAGTGTGGGTTTTTCAGCAGAAATCATGCGACGCATATGTATTCCGGTTGTACGGATATTATAGGAACATAAGTCTCCTTTACTGGGTCTCTGTGTACTGTGAACTCTTAGAAAGTTTAAAGACGTGTGAAACCTTCAACTGAAAAGGGACACACTTCTCTCCATTGGTACTGTGCATACAGATCTGAACAAAAGGAAAGAGGGAAGAAGAAAGGCCCATGGGACGCTAGTGGGCAGAACCACATTTACTTTAGGAACCTCTCTTCGGATGCAGCCCCTCCCCCAACACTGACAAGATGCAGCAGCCATTGGGGATGGCAGTTACCGGTTGGATTCCAGGTGGAATGTTGGTGTGTTCCACGAGGCTTGTTGTGGCTGTTGGATCCTAGGTAACCGGGCCGAGTTCTGTGGGTGGGTCAGTGTGATGGAGGGGCTGCAGGCCTCTGTGGAGCTTGGCTTAGGTGTTTGGTCCGGGAAGCTGTGTAAGTTCGAGATACTTCTGCTGCCCAAAGACCTGAGTTCACAGGTCAGTTTCCAGAACCTGAAAGGTCAGACAGTGGAAGATCTGCCTGTCATCAGCTTACTGGTGAGGCTCCGAGGTACTTTCAGACTTGCCCAGTCCTGGTGAAGTCGACTTTAGGGGAGTCACGAAGAGAAGCTGGCCGAAAAGCTGGCTGCACGGATTGAGGAGAGATGCGAACACATGGATGAGAGATGTTCTGCTCCAATGGAGAATACTGGCGTGGAGACAGCTGTAGAGGATACCAGGCTCAAAAGACATTCAGGAGACATATTGAACCTCGCTGATACTGGCAGAAACATACGGAGTGCCAACGTGGACTTGAGGAAGTTCCTCAATTCTCTTCTCCAAGAACGGGTCCAAGGTCCCTGACGTGTGCAAGAGAAGAGATGGCAGAGATGATCAAAACGCTCCTGTTCTTGGAAGAGGTCGTGAGAATCCACACGTCCCAAGGGGCCTTCCCAAGCCATTCAGACCAAAATTCACCAAGCCCAGGTAAGCCTTTTCCCAGGTTTGGGCCTAGCTAGCAAGCACTTGCCCTTCCCTCCCCTCCACTCACGCATCCATTTTGAAGGTTCAGTACCTGAGCGGCAATGAAGCCATTAGGAGAAGGGCAAGTCCCTCCTAGAATCAGAGTTCCTCCAGCTTCACACTCTGTGAACAACAGTGAACTCCTTAAAGGTCAAATAGTCTCGGCTGAAATAGATAGGAATTGAATACTTAGCTCACACCTAGAAACGATGGCCTTCCGCTAGATTCAGCAAATGTTGTGTTTATGTCTTCCCTGGGGTGAAGGGAGTGTGGTAAGTGAGGGGAATCTTTGACTGAACTTGAATCTGTATTAGGCCTCAGTTTTTCAAGACAGTATAGGTAAATAGTACAAGTCAGAAAGTGAAGTGTACTGTAAAAGTCGCCAATGACATTAAAGACACAGCTTATGTGGATTGTCTTTCACTTGAGTCAAGCCCCCGGGGGCACTATATCATGTGGGTGCAGACTTGGTTGCGTTAAATGGCTTTACCCAACATGATCGGAAGATTAACTGTTCTCATCACTGATAGAAGAACACCTGGTTCTCCATAGACAAGCATAAGTGCAGCAGGGTTCTCCTAGCTATAATGCCTCTAGGTGATTTTGGATTCAAACCTAAATGTATATATTTGGTTTGTTTCCTCTTGTATTTTCCTAGAGAGGGATGTTACCCCTTGAAATGCCAACATTGGCCAGTAGGTGACAAATAGGACTAAAGGGCACCACATGCCCAAGTGTATCCAAGGTTGGGGGTTATTTCATGTTTCCAATAGTTATTTCATGGTTCCTGTTGGTCTCGGAGGCTTCAACCGTAAAGAGCTGACATGACCCCTTTAACAGTTTGGACTGCTAGTTTGCATTCTATCTGTCTAGGTTTTCCGTAGAGCTGACACAATGTTACCAAAATTGACAAGTCTCGCATCTAGGTCGATTTAGTGTGTTTCAAAAAATAACTTCATTTTCGTATAACTCCCAAAACATGGAAATGAATTCTGTTAAAATTCTTAAAGACTGCAAATGAGATATCAACACAATGTCAAAACAGGTTTCTTTGGACAACCCCTCCCACCACGGCTGTATAGAAACCAAGAGCTAAGCAAATATCACATTTCTGTGAAATGTATCTGGATAGTGTTGATTCATCGATGCCCAGTTTGCAGAGAAGAAGTGCAACCTGCACTCACGCGCTCCCTTGTACAGAGAAATGTAAAACTCCACTCACCCAGCCTTTGGCACAGGACACTTGCCGAAGAGAGGTCTGTTACTTCCAAAGACAGGATGAGGCCTCAGGACACCTGGAAGCAGAAGAAGGCAAAGCAGGGAATGGAAACCAGTACAGGGTCTGACCAACAAGGGTGAAACCCTGTTTAACTTGGACGCACCCTCTCAAGCGGACAGGAGGCATGAGATTGAAGGTGATGTGCTGAGATTTACAAGAGTGCACAGCAGATGCTTGGCTGACAGAACTCAAAGAAACCAGCGCAAAATATCCCCACAGTTGATTCTGAGACCAAGATCCGTGATGCCAAATTACAGTTAGCAGGAGCATCGGTAAGTGAGGTATAGGGCTACGGTTGATGGCATACGCTGAGTCTCAGGGATCTGGAGTGCGTTGTGCGATGTGGTGGGTCTAATCAAGAGAGCAAACCGAACAGTGTACCAATGATAAATCAACCACACTGGTCGCGCGGTTGAGATTACCGATCTGTCTCATGGCCACACCCAGTGCATCTGCACGACCAGGGACCAATTGGGCATTTTGCCAATAGAGCACGTGTGGGGCTGAATCAGAGCTATCGTGCATCTGGTCTGAGGGATCCAGGGGGCCTTGGGTTTGAAATCAGAATGAAAAGCCTTAGGATCTGCTGCATTCATAACCTGGGCTGGGATTATGGTTTGGTTTGAGGCACAGGATGCGCAACAGCTCTGTGGTGTCCTTCGTGCACCAGTGCCACAAGGATGATAGGACAAGCTAGAGTGGTCCAAGTCCACAGCGTGAGAAGAGGAAGCATTTCCTTCAGCACTATCTCCCAAAATCGGATGCTACATTTTGGATGGCACCGGAATGGTACGGCAGCGAGGACACCAAGGTCGGTCTGCGGGATCATTCCAGCAGGCCCTGATTTGTGACATCCATGGATGTGCTTCCACTGGTGTTTCAGTAGACAGAGAAGCTCTGGGAAGAACTGCTTTCATTGGGACATTCCCGTGGCACTACAAAGCACAAGCGCACTCTCAGTTTGCTGTTTTGGAAACACTCCAAAATGACATAGAGCAGAATGCAGAGATGAGAACCTTTAGAATCCTCATTTCCACAAGAGGACATGTCCTGCGCACTTTCAGAATTGTGAGATAAGCGTAATCAAAATGAAGTTATGCTAATCGAAATAGTATGGGTTGTTCATCACAACAAATGCAACACCAGCAATTGGAGATATACCAGACAACACACACAGGAAGAGAATATGGCATCAATGTCTAGGAGAAATTGTCCTCACAGAAATCCCTTGGAATTGCGTAGAGACAAGAGTCTAAAATTTTCACTTAACATAGCCCTAAAAATCTACATTAGATACCTGATATTACCTGACCAGTAGAGATGAAGAAGTACAGTAAAAGAAATAGGAAGTACCATTTTCAGTTCCAAAGATATTGAAGGCCCAAAAGATAAGCTTTCAAACAACTAGACTGCAAAACGCTATGCAGTCCAAGTGTTGAAAATGGAGGTCAGGAAAACACTGAAGAACAAAAGGGTCTCAGAATCACAAAAGGCAGAATACCAGAAAAGGGGAAGAGAAAGTCTAAAGTCGAGCCAAAAGATATCAGAAAACTCAGTGGATGTGATAATATCAGGGCTAAAATTCAGTCCTTAGCAGACTAGATAATGCAGAGGGACGCGTGAATGACTGTGAAGACAGGGGAACAGAAATCCCTCGGTCAGATTCGGACATAGGAAAGCAAGTGCAAAACAATGAAAATATTGCTGTTGTATCCTGGGTTAAGACAGGGCATGAAAGACTAGAATTCATAAGAGTCCCAGATGGAAAAGCAAGAGATAAAGAAATAAAATATGTCTGAAAATTTATCTGTAGAAATATCAGACTGAAACTTGTTGAAAGCCAAGAAAAAATCATCTATGCGAATTCAGGAATTACACAGCATCCAAAGGAGGTGGAATCCCAATAGACCTACAAGCAGCTGTATGATTCCAATCAACAAAGTTCACGAATATCACAGTGATTTAAAATGCACCTGGAGGAAACAACATAGTCACAAGGGAACCTCCAGAGGGGTTTCAGCTTATAACTCGGCAGCAATATTGCAGGACAGGGAGGAGTGCCAGGACACAGACCATATCCTGAATGGCCAAATGCTGCCACCTAGGGTAGCCTATGCCACATGACCACCATTTCTAATAACGGCAGAGCTAGAGCAATCCACAGACCGGCAAATCATAAAAGAATTCAGCAGTTCAAAACTTCTTCTAAAAGGAAGGTTGAGAATACTCCCCGGAATAGAAAAGCAGCAAGATGAAATGGAAAGAAGAAAACCATTATTGGAAATGCAAGAAGAGCATGAGTGGCAAAGAAGAAACAAGAAGAAGGCAAGGAGGACATCAAAACCTTAAAGATTGGAGAGGGAAGCAGGAAATCATAGGTGATTGGAAGCACTCTCTTAAGTGAATCAGCTTATTTGACTCTCTGTTTGAAGCGAAAGGAGAGATGCATGTCCTGACGTGTTTGCAAAACAAGCGAGAAGCAGACCAACAAAGAATCAAACCAACAAACATGCACCAAAATGGTACGGTTGGCTGACATATACCATGGGAAACATGATTATTCAAAAGAAAATACTCAAGGTGATGTCAAGGATCATTCAGCACGCATCGACCCAGTATTGCGGCTTGCATGTACTCAGCACACTTGTATTCGGAAATCAGAGGCGTGCATTCATATTCGTAAATATAGATTCATAAGAGCATATCGTGACCTCACCCAAATGCCGATTTGGAATCCACTAGATTCCTAGTCCGTGATGTAGTCTTGTATGTCTTCCAACAGGATGAAGGAATGCCATATTCTACGCTACGTAGAGAAGAATTGTAAGAAGCCTATAACAAAGGCAAGTAGCTCTGCCAAAGTGTACTAAGAACAAAAGAGACAGACAGTAACGTGCACATTGGGGTTGGTTTCATTTCTTGGAAATTCAGCCCCCATGAAACCAATAGATCCATGTCCTGAGAGTGTGGGTTTTTCAGCAGAAATCATGCGACGCATATGTATTCCGGTTGTACGGATATTATAGGAACATAAGTCTCCTTTACTGGGTCTCTGTGTACTGTGAACTCTTAGAAAGTTTAAAGACGTGTGAAACCTTCAACTGAAAAGGGACACAATTCTCTCCATTGGTACTGTGCATACAGATCTGAACAAAAGGAAAGAGGGAAGAAGAAAGGCCCATGGGACGCTAGTGGGCAGAACCACATTTACTTTAGGAACCTCTCGTCGGATGCAGCCCCTCCCCCAACACTGACAAGATGCAGCAGCCATTGGGGATGGCAGTTACCGGTTGGATTCCAGGTGGAATGTTGGTGTGTTCCACGAGGCTTGTTGTGGCTGTTGGATCCTAGGTAACCGGGCCGAGTTCTGTGGGTGGATCAGTGTGATGGAGGGGCTGCAGGCCTCTGTGGAGCTTGGCTTAGGTGTTTGGTCCGGGAAGCTGTGTAAGTTCGAGATACTTCTGCTGCCCAAAGACCTGAGTTCACAGGTCAGTTTCCAGAACCTGAAAGGGCAGACAGTGGAAGATCTGCCTGTCATCAGCTTACTGGTGAGGCTCCGAGGTACTTTCAGACTTGCCCAGTCCTGGTGAAGTCGACTTTAGGGGAGTCACGAAGAGAACCTGGCCGAAAAGCTGGCGGCACGGATTGAGGAGAGATGCGAACACATGGATGAGAGATGTTCTGCTACAATGGAGAATACTGGCGTGGAGACAGCTGTAGAGGATACCAGGCTCAAAAGACATTCAGGAGACATATTGAACCTCGCTGATACTGGCAGAAACATACGGAGTGCCAACGTGGACTTGAGGAAGTTCCTCAATTCTCTTCTCCAAGAACGGGTCCAAGGTCCCTGACGTGTGCAAGAGAAGAGATGGCAGAGATGATCAAAACGCTCCTGTTCTTGGAAGAGGTCGTGAGAATCCACATGTCCCAAGGGGCCTTCCCAAGCCATTCAGACCAAAATTCACCAAGCCCAGGTAAGCCTTTTCCCAGGTTTGGGCCTAGCTAGCAAGCACTTGCCCTTCCCTCCCCTCCACTCACGCATCCATTTTGAAGGTTCAGTACCTGAGCGGCAATGAAGCCATTAGGAGAAGGGCAAGTCCCTCCTAGAATCAGAGTTCCTCCAGCTTCACACTCTGTGAACAACAGTGAACTCCTTAAAGGTCAAATAGTCTCGGCTGAAATAGATAGGAATTGAATACTTAGCTCACACCTAGAAACGATGGCCTTCCGCTAGATTCAGCAAATGTTGTGTTTCTGTCTTCCCTGGGGTGAAGGGAGTGTGGTAAGTGAGGGGAATCTTTGACTGAACTTGAATCTGTATTAGGCCTCAGTTTTTCAAGACAGTATAGGTAAATAGTACAAGTCAGAAAGTGAAGTGTACTGTAAAAGTCGCCAATGACATTAAAGACACAGCTTATGTGGATCGTCTTTCACTTGAGTCAAGCCCCCGGGGGCACTATATCATGTGGGTGCAGCCTTGGTTGCGTTAAATGGCTTTACCCAACATGATCGGAAGATTAACTGTTCTCATCACTGATAGAAAAACACCTGGTTCTCCATAGACAAGCATAACTGCAGCAGGGTTCTCCTAGCTATAATGCCTCTAGGTGCTTTTGGATTCAAACCTAAATGTATATATTTGGTTTGTTTCCTCTTGTATTTTCCTAGAGAGGGATGTTACCCCTTGAAATGCCAACATTGGCCAGTAGGTGACAAATAGGACTAAAGGGCACCACATGCCCAAGTGTATCCAAGGTTGGGGGTTATTTCATGTTTCCAATAGTTATTTCATGGTTCCTGTTGGTCTCGGAGGCTTCAACCGTAAAGAGCTGACATGACCCCTTTAACAGTTTGGACTGCTAGTTTGCATTCTATCTGTCTAGGTTTTCCGTAGAGATGACACAATGTTACCAAAATTGACAAGTCTGGCTTCTAGGTCGATTTAGTGTGTTTCAAAAAATAACTTCATTTTCGTATAACTCCCAAAACATGGAAATGAATTCTGTTAAAATTCTTAAAGACTGCAAATGAGATATCAACACAATGTCAAAACAGGTTTCTTTGGACAACCCCTCCCACCACGGCTGTATAGAAACCAAGAGCTAAGCAAATATCACATTTCTGTGAAATGTATCTGGATAGTGTTGATTCATCGATGCCCAGTTGGCAGAGAAGAAGTGCAACCTGCACTCACGCGCTCCCTTGTACAGAGAAATGTAAAATTCCACTCACCCAGCCTTTGGCACAGGACACTTGCCGAAGAGAGGTCTGTTACTTCCAAAGACAGGATGAGGCCTCAGGACACCTGGAAGCAGGAGAAGGCAAAGCAGGGAATGGAAACCAGTGCAGGGTCTGACCAACAAGGGTGAAACCCTGTTTAAGTTGGACGCACCCTCTCAAGCGGACAGGAGGCATGAGATTGAAGGTGATGTGCTGAGATTTACAAGAGTGCACAGCAGATGCTTGGCTGAAAGAACTCAAAGAAACCAGCGCAAAATAACCCCACAGTTGATTCGGAGACCAAGATCCGTGATGCCAAATAACAGTTAGCAGGAGCATCGGTAAGTGAGGTATAGGGCTACGGTTGATGGCATACGCTGAGTCTCAGGGATCTGGAGTGCGTTGTGTGATTTGGTGGGTCTAATCAAGAGAGCAAACCGAACAGTGTACCAATGATAAATCAACCACACTGGTCGCGCGGTTGAGATTACCGATCTGTCTCATGGCCACACCCAGTGCATCTGCAGGACCAGGGACCAATTGGGCATTTTGCCAATAGAGCACGTGTGGGGCTGAATCAGAGCTATCGTGCATCTGGTCTGAGGGATCCAGGGGGCCTTGGGTTTGAAATCAGAATGAAAAGCCTTAGGATCTGCTACATTCATAACCTGGGCTGGGATTATTGTTTGGTTTGAGGCACAGGATGCGCAACAGCTCTGTGGTGGCCTTCGTGCACCCGTGCCACAAGGATGATAGGACAAGATAGAGTGGTCCAAGTCCACAGCGTGAGAAGGGGAAGCATTTCCTTCAGCAATATCTCCCAAAATCGGATGCTACATTTTGGATGGCAGCGGCACGGTACGGCAGAGAGGACACCAAGGTCGGTCTGCGGGATCATTCCAGCAGGCCCTGATTTGTGACATCCATGGATGTGCTTCCACTGGTGTTTCAGTAGACAGAGAAGCTCTGGGAAGAACTGCTTTCATTGGGACATTCCCGTGGCACTACAAAGCACAAGCGCACTCTCAGTTTGCTGTTTTGGAAACACTCCAAAATGACATAGAGCAGAATGCAGAGCTGAGAACCTTTAGAATCCTCATTTCCACAAGAGGCCGTGTCCTGCGCACTTTCAGAATTGTGAGATAAGCGTAATCAAAATGAAGTTATGCTAATCGAAATAGTATGGGTTGTTCATCACAACAAATGCAACACCAGCAATTGGAGATATACCAGACAACACACACAGGAAGAGAATATGGCATCAATGTCTAGGAGAAATTGTCCTCACAGAAATCCCTTGGAATTGCGTAGAGACAAGTGTCTAAAATTTTCACTTAACATAGCCCTAAAAATCTACATTAGATACCTGATATTACCTGACCAGTAGAGATGAAGAAGTACAGTAAAAGAAATAGGAAGTACCATTTTCAGTTCCAAAGATATTGAAGGCCCAAAAGATAAGCTTTCAAGCAACTAGACTGCAAAACGCTATGAAGGCCAAGTGTTGAAAATGGAGGTCAGGAAAACACTGAAGAACAAAAGGGTCTCAGAATCACAAAAGGCAGAATACCAGAAAAGGGGAAGAGAAAGTCTAAAGACGAGCCAAAAGATATCAGAAAACTCAGTGGATGTGATAATATCAGGGCTAAAATTCAGTACTTAGCAGATTAGATAATGCAGAGGGACGCGTGAATGACTGTGAAGACAGGGGAACAGAAATCCCTCGGTCAGATTCGGACATAGGAAAGCAAGTGCAAAACAATGAAAATATTGCTGTTGTATCCTGGGTTAAGACAGGGCATGAAAGACTAGAATTCATAAGAGTCCCAGATGGAAAAGCAAGAGATAAAGAAATAAAATATGTCTGAAAATTTATCTGTAGAAATATCAGACTGAAACTTGTTGAAAGCCAAGAAAAAATCATCTATGCGAATTCAGGAATTACACAGCATCCAAAGGAGGTGGAATCCCAATAGACCTACAAGCAGCTGTATGATTCCAATCAACAAAGTTCACGAATATCACAGTGATTTAAAATGCACCTGGAGGAAACAACATAGTCACAAGGGAACCTCCAGAGGGGTTTCAGCTTATAACTCGGCAGCAATATTGCAGGACAGGGAGGAGTGCCAGGACACAGACCATATCCTGAATGGCCAAATGCTGCCACCTAGGGTAGCCTATGCCACATGACCACCATTTCTAATAACGGCAGAGCTAGAGCAATCCACAGACCGGCAAATCATAAAAGAATTCAGCAGTTCAAAACTTCTTCTAAAAGGAAGGTTGAGAATACTCCCCGGAATAGAAAAGCAGCAAGATGAAATGGAAAGAAGAAAACCATTATTGGAAATGCAAGAAGAGCATGAGTGGCAAAGAAGAAACAAGAAGAAGGCAAGGAGGACATCAAAACCTTAAAGATTGGAGAGGGAAGCAGGAAATCATAGGTGATTGGAAGCACTCTCTTAAGTGAATCAGCTTATTTGACTCTCTGTTTGAAGCGAAAGGAGAGATGCATGTCCTGACGTGTTTGCAAAACAAGCGAGAAGCAGACCAACAAAGAATCAAACCAACAAACATGCACCAAAATGGTACGGTTGGCTGACATATACCATGGGAAACATGATTATTCAAAAGAAAATACTCAAGGTGATGTCAAGGATCATTCAGCACGCATCGACCCAGTATTGCGGCTTGCATGTACTCAGCACACTTGTATTCGGAAATCAGAGGAGTGCATTCATATTCGTAAATATAGATTCATAAGAGCATATCGTGACCTCACCCAAATGCTGATTTGGAATCCACTAGATTCCTAGTCCGTGATGTAGTCTTGTATGTCTTCCAACAGGATGAAGGAATGCCATATTCTACGCTACGTAGAGAAGAATTGTAAGAAGCCTATAACAAAGGCAAGTAGCTCTGCCAAAGTGTAATAAGAACAAAAGAGACAGACAGTAACGTGCACATTGGGGTTGGTTTCATTTCTTGGAAATTCAGCCCCCATGAAACCAATAGATCCATGTCCTGAGAGTGTGGGTTTTTCAGCAGAAATCATGCGACGCATATGTATTCCGGTTGTACGGATATTATAGGAACATAAGTCTCCTTTACTGTGTCTCTGTGTACTGTGAACTCTTAGAAAGTTTAAAGACGTGTGAAACCTTCAACTGAATAGGGACACACTTCTCTCCATTGGTACTGTGCATACAGATCTGAACAAAAGGAAAGAGGGAAGAAGAAAGGCCCATGGGACGCTAGTGGGCAGAACCACATTTACTTTAGGAACCTCTCGTCGGATGCAGCCCCTCCCCCAACACTGACAAGATGCAGCAGCCATTGGGGATGGCAGTTACCGGTTGGATTCCAGGTGGAATGTTGGTGTGTTCCACGAGGCTTGTTGTGGCTGTTGGATCCTAGGTAACCGGGCCGAGTTCTGTGGGTGGATCAGTGTGATGGAGGGGCTGCAGGCCTCTGTGGAGCTTGGCTTAGGTGTTTGGTCCGGGAAGCTGTGTAAGTTCGAGATACTTCTGCTGCCCAAAGACCTGAGTTCACAGGTCAGTTTCCAGAACCTGAAAGGGCAGACAGTGGAAGATCTGCCTGTCATCAGCTTACTGGTGAGGCTCCGAGGTACTTTCAGACTTGCCCAGTCCTGGTGAAGTCGACTTTAGGGGAGTCACGAAGAGAAGCTGGCCGAAAAGCTGGCTGCACGGATTGAGGAGAGATGCGAACACATGGATGAGAGATGTTCTGCTACAATGGAGAATACTGGCGTGGAGACAGCTGTAGAGGATACCAGGCTCAAAAGACATTCAGGAGACATATTGAACCTCGCTGATACTGGCAGAAACATACGGAGTGCCAGCGTGGTCTTGAGGAAGTTCCTCAATTCTCTTCTCCAAGAACGGGTCCAAGGTCCCTGACGTGTGCAAGAGAAGAGATGGCAGAGATGATCAAAACGCTCCTGTTCTTGGAAGAGGTCGTGAGAATCCACACGTCCCAAGGGGCCTTCCCAAGCCATTCAGACCAAAATTCACCAAGCCCAGGTAAGCCTTTTCCCAGGTTTGGGCCTAGCTAGCAAGCACTTGCCCTTCCCTCCCCTCCACTCACGCATCCATTTTGAAGGTTCAGTACCTGAGCGGCAATGAAGCCATTAGGAGAAGGGCAAGTCCCTCCTAGAATCAGAGTTCCTCCATCTTCACACTCTGTGAACAACAGTGAACTCCTTAATGTTCAAATAGTCTCGGCTGAAATAGATAGGAATTGAATAATTAGCTCCCACCTAGAAACGATGGCCTTCCGCTAGATTCAGCAAATGTTGTGTTTATGTCTTCCCTGGGGTGAAGGGAGTGTGGTAAGTGAGGGGAATCTTTGACTGAACTTGAATCTGTATTAGGCCTCAGTTTTTCAAGACAGTATAGGTAAATAGTACAAGTCAGAAAGTGAAGTGTACTGTAAAAGTCGCCAATGACATTAAAGACACAGCTTATGTGGATTGTCTTTAACTTGAGTCAAGCCCCCGGGGGCACTATATCATGTGGGTGCAGACTTGGTTGCGTTAAATGGCTTTACCCAACATGATCGGAAGATTAACTGTTCTCATCACTGATAGAAGAACACCTGGTTCTCCATAGACAAGCATAAGTGCAGCAGGGTTCTCCTAGCTATAATGCCTCTAGGTGCTTTTGGATTCAAACCTAAATGTATATATTTGGTTTGTTTCCTCTTGTATTTTCCTAGAGAGGGATGTTACCCCTTGAAATGCCAACATTGGCCAGTAGGTGACAAATAGGACTAAAGGGCACCACATGCCCAAGTGTATCCAAGGTTGGGGGTTATTTCATGTTTCCAATAGTTATTTCATGGTTCCTGTTGGTCTCGGAGGCTTCAACCGTAAAGAGCTGACATGACCCCTTTAACAGTTTGGACTGCTAGTTTGCATTCTATCTGTCTAGGTTTTCCGTAGAGCTGACACAATGTTACCAAAATTGACAAGTCTCGCATCTAGGTCGATTTAGTGTGTTTCAAAAAATAAATTCATTTTCGTATAACTCCCAAAACATGGAAATGAATTCTGTTAAAATTCTTAAAGACTGCAAATGAGATATCAACACAATGTCAAAACAGGTTTCTTTGGACAACCCCTCCCACCACGGCTGTATAGAAACCAAGAGCTAAGCAAATATCACATTTCTGTGAAATGTATCTGGATAGTGTTGATTCATCGATGCCCAGTTGGCAGAGAAGAAGTGCAACCTGCACTCACGCGCTCCCTTGTACAGAGAAAT
Organism: Vicugna pacos; assembly: GCF_048564905.1. Classification (NCBI taxonomy): domain Eukaryota; kingdom Metazoa; phylum Chordata; class Mammalia; order Artiodactyla; family Camelidae; genus Vicugna; species Vicugna pacos. The sequence goes on from NW_027328741.1 coordinate 5,054,676, forward strand.
GTAAAACTCCACTCACCCAGCCTTTGGCACAGGACACTTGCCGAAGAGAGGTCTGTTACTTCCAAAGACAGGATGAGGCCTCAGGACACCTGGAAGCAGGAGAAGGCAAAGCAGGGAATGGAAACCAGTACAGGGTCTGACCAACAAGGGTGAAACCCTGTTAAACTTGGACGCACCCTCTCAAGCGGACAGGAGGCATGAGATTGAAGGTGATGTGCTGAGATTTACAAGAGTGCACAGCAGATGCTTGGCTGACAGAACTCAAAGAAACCAGCGCAAAATATCCCCACAGTTGATTCTGAGACCAAGATCCGTGATGCCAAATTACAGTTAGCAGGAGCATCGGTAAGTGAGGTATAGGGCTACGGTTGATGGCATACGCTGAGTCTCAGGGATCTGGAGTGCGTTGTGCGATGTGGTGGGTCTAATCAAGAGAGCAAACCGAACAGTGTACCAATGATAAATCAACCACACTGGTCGCGCGGTTGAGATTAACGATCTGTCTCATGGCCACACCCAGTGCATCTGCACGACCAGGGACCAATTGGGCATTTTGCCAATAGAGCACGTGTGGGGCTGAATCAGAGCTATCGTGCATCTGGTCTGAGGGATCCAGGGGGCCTTGGGTTTGAAATCAGAATGAAAAGCCTTAGGATCTGCTACATTCATAACCTGGGCTGGGATTATGTTTTGGTTTGAGGCACAGGATGCGAAACAGCTCTGTGGTGTCCTTCGTGCACCCGTGCCACAAGGATGATAGGACAAGCTAGAGTGGTCCAAGTCCACAGCGTGAGAAGAGGAAGCATTTCCTTCAGCACTATCTCCCAAAATCGGATGCTACATTTTGGATGGCACCGGAATGGTACGGCAGCGAGGACACCAAGGTCGGTCTGCGGGATCATTCCAGCAGGCCCTGAGGTGTGACATCCATGGATGTGCTTCCACTGGTGTTTCAGTAGACAGAGAAGCTCTGGGAAGAACTGCTTTCATTGGGACATTCCCGTGGCACTACAAAGCACAAGCGCACTCTCAGTTTGCTGTTTTGGAAACACTCCAAAATGACATAGAGCAGAATGCAGAGATGAGAACCTTTAGAATCCTCATTTCCACAAGAGGCCGTGTCCTGCGCACTTTCAGAATTGTGAGATAAGCGTAATCAAAATGAAGTTATGCTAATCGAAATAGTATGGGTTGTTCATCACAACAAATGCAACACCAGCAATTGGAGATATACCAGACAACACACACAGGAAGAGAATATGGCATCAATGTCTAGGAGAAATTGTCCTCACAGAAATCCCTTGGAATTGCGTAGAGACAAGAGTCTAAAATTTTCACTTAACATAGCCCTAAAAATCTACATTAGATACCTGATATTACCTGACCAGTAGAGATGAAGAAGTACAGTAAAAGAAATAGGAAGTACCATTTTCAGTTCCAAAGATATTGAAGGCCCAAAAGATAACCTTTCAAGCAACTAGACTGCAAAACGCTATGCAGTCCAAGTGTTGAAAATGGAGGTCAGGAAATCACTGAAGAACAAAAGGGTCTCAGAATCACAAAAGGCAGAATACCAGAAAAGGGGAAGAGAACGTCTAAAGACGAGCGAAAAGATATCAGAAAACTCAGTGGATGTGATAATATCAGGGCTAAAATTCAGTCCTTAGCAGACTAGATAATGCAGAGGGACGCGTGAATGACTGTGAAGACAGGGGAACAGAAATCCTTCGGTCAGATTCGGACATAGGAAAGCAAGTGCAAAACAATGAAAATATTGCTGTTGTATCCTGGGTTAAGACAGGGCATGAAAGACTAGAATTCATAAGAGTCCCAGATGGAAAAGCAAGAGATAAAGAAATAAAATATGTCTGAAAATTTATCTGTAGAAATATCAGACTGAAACTTGTTGAAAGCCAAGAAAAAATCATCTATGCGAATTCAGGAATTACACAGCATCCAAAGGAGGTGGAATCCCAATAGACCTACCAGCAGCTGTATGATTCCAATCAACAAAGTTCACGAATATCACAGTGATTTAAAATGCACCTGGAGGAAACAACATAGTCACAAGGGAACCTCCAGAGGGGTTTCAGCTTATAACTCGGCAGCAATATTGCAGGACAGGGAGGAGTGCCAGGACACAGACCATATCCTGAATGGCCAAATGCTGCCACCTAGGGTAGCCTATGCGACATGACCACCATTTCTAATAACGGCAGAGCTAGAGCAATCCACAGACCGGCAAATCATAAAAGAATTCAGCAGTTCAACACTTCTTCTAAAAGGAAGGTTGAGAATTCTCCCCGGAATAGAAAAGCAGCAAGATGAAATGGAAAGAAGAAAACCATTATTGGAAATGCAAGAAGAGCATGAGTGGCAAAGAAGAAACAAGAAGAAGGCAAGGAGGACATCAAAACCTTAAAGATTGGAGAGGGAAGCAGGAAATCATAGGTGATTGGAAGCACTCTCTTAAGTGAATCAGCTTATTTGACTCTCTGTTTGAAGCGAAAGGAGAGATGCATGTCCTGACGAGTTTGCAAAACAAGCGAGAAGCAGACCAACAAAGAATCAAACCAACAAACATGCACCAAAATGGTACGGTTGGCTGACATATACCATGGGAAACATGATTATTCAAAAGAAAATACTCAAGGTGATGTCAAGGATCATTCAGCACGCATCGACCCAGTATTGCGGCTTGCATGTACTCAGCACACTTGTATTCGGAAATCAGAGGCGTGCATTCATATTCGTAAATATAGATTCATAAGAGAATATCGTGACCTCACCAAAATGCCGATTTGGAATCCACTAGATTCCTAGTCCGTGATGTAGTATTGTATGTCTTCCAACAGGATGAAGGAATGCCATATTCTACGCTACGTAGAGAAGAATTGTAAGAAGCCTATAACAAAGGCAAGTAGCTCTGCCAAAGTGTACTAAGAACAAAAGAGACAGACAGTAACGTGCACATTGGGGTTGGTTTCATTTCTTGGAAATTCAGCCCCCATGAAACCAATAGATCCATGTCCTGAGAGTGTGGGTTTTTCAGCAGAAATCATGTGACGCATATGTATTCCGGTTGTACGGATATTATAGGAACATAAGTCTCCTTTACTGGGTCTCTGTGTACTGTGAACTCTTAGAAAGTTTAAAGACGTGTGAAACCTTCAACTGAAAAGGGACACACTTCTCTCCATTGGTACTGTGCATACAGATCTGAACAAAAGGAAAGAGGGAAGAAGAAAGGCCCATGGGACGCTAGTGGGCAGAACCACATTTACTTTAGGAACCTCTCGTCAGATGCAGCCCCTCCCCCAACACTGACAAGATGCAGCAGCCATTGGGGATATCAGTTACCGGTTGGATTCCAGGTGGAATGTTGGTGTGTTCCACGAGGCTTGTTGTGGCTGTTGGATCCTAGGTAACCGGGCCGAGTTCTGTGGGTGGATCAGTGTGATGGAGGGGCTGCAGGCCTCTGTGGAGCTTGGCTTAGGTGTTTGGTCCGGGAAGCTGTGTAAGTTCGAGATACTTCTGCTGCCCAAAGACCTGAGTTCACAGGTCAGTTTCCAGAACCTGAAAGGGCAGACAGTGGAAGATCTGCCTGTCATCAGCTTACTGGTGAGGCTCCGAGGTACTTTCAGACTTGCCCAGTCCTGGTGAAGTCGACTTTAGGGGAGTCACGAAGAGAAGCTGGCCGAAAAGCTGGCTGCACGGATTGAGGAGAGATGCGAACACATGGATGAGAGATGTTCTGCTACAATGGAGAATACTGGCGTGGAGACAGCTGTAGAGGATACCAGGCTCAAAAGACATTCAGGAGACATATTGAACCTCGCTGATACTGGCAGAAACATACGGAGTGCCAACGTGGACTTGAGGAAGTTCCTCAATTCTCTTCTCCAAGAACGGGTCCAAGGTCCCTGACGTGTGCAAGAGAAGAGATGGCAGAGATGATCAAAACGCTCCTGTTCTTGGAAGAGGTCGTGAGAATCCACACGTCCCTAGGGGCCTTCCCAAGCCATTCAGACCAAAATTCACCAAGCCCAGGTAAGCCTTTTCCCAGGTTTGGGCCTAGCTAGCAAGCACTTGCCCTTCCCTCCCCTCCACTCACGCATCCAGTTTGAAGGTTCAGTACCTGAGCGGCAATGAAGCCATTAGGAGAAGGGCAAGTCCCTCCTAGAATCAGAGTTCCTCCAGCTTCACACTCTGTGAACAACAGTGAACTCCTTAAAGGTCAAATAGTCTCGGCTGAAATAGATAGGAATTGAATACTTAGCTCACACCTAGAAACGATGGCCTTCCGCTAGATTCAGCAAATGTTGTGTTTCTGTCTTCCCTGGGGTGAAGGGAGTGTGGTAAGTGAGGGGAATCTTTGACTGAACTTGAATCTGTATTAGGCCTCAGTTTTTCAAGACAGTATAGGTAAATAGTACAAGTCAGAAAGTGAAGTGTACTGTAAAAGTCGCCAATGACATTAAAGACACAGCTTATGTGGATCGTCTTTCACTTGAGTCAAGCCGCCGGGGGCACTATATCATGTGGTTGCAGACTTGGTTGCGTTAAATGGCTTTACCCAACATGATCGGAAGATTAACTGTTCTCATCACTCATAGAAGAACACCTGGTTCTCCATAGACAAGCATAACTGCAGCAGGGTTCTCCTAGCTATAATGCCTCTAGGTGCTTTTGGATTCAAACCTAAATGTATATATTTGGTTTGTTTCCTCTTGTATTTTCCTAGAGAGGAATGTTACCCCTTGAAATGCCAACATTGGCCAGTAGGTGACAAATAGGACTAAAGGGCACCACATGCCCAAGTGTATCCAAGGTTGGGGGTTATTTCATGTTTCCAATAGTTATTTCATGGTTCCTGTTGGTCTCGGAGGCTTCAACCGTAAAGAGCTGACATGACCCCTTTAACAGTTTGGACTGCTAGTTTGCATTCTATCTGTCTAGGTTTTCCGTAGTGCTGACAAAATGTTACCAAAATTGACAAGTCTGGCTTCTAGGTCGATTTAGTGTGTTTCAAAAAATAACTTCATTTTCGTATAACTCCCAAAACATGGAAATGAATTCTGTTAAAATTCTTAAAGACTGCAAATGAGATATCAACACAATGTCAAAACAGGTTTCTTTGGACAACCCCTCCCACCACGGCTGTATAGAAACCAAGAGCTAAGCAAATATCACATTTCTGTGAAATGTATCTGGATAGTGTTGATTCATCGATGCCCAGTTGGCAGAGAAGAAGTGCAACCTGCACTCACGCGCTCCCTTGTACAGAGAAATGTAAAACTCCACTCACCCAGCCTTTGGCACAGGACACTTGCCGAAGAGAGGGTCTGTTACTTCCAAAGACAGGATGAGGCCTCAGGACACCTGGAAGCAGGAGAAGGCAAAGCAGGGAATGGAAACCAGTGCAGGGTCTGACCAACAAGGGTGAAACCCTGTTTAACTTGGACGCACCCTCTCAAGCGGACAGGAGGCATGAGATTGAAGGTGATGTGCTGAGATTTACAAGAGTGCACAGCAGATGCTTGGCTGACAGAACTCAAAGAAACCAGCGCAAAATATCCCCACAGTTGATTCTGAGACCAAGATCCGTGATGCCAAATTACAGTTAGCAGGGGAATCGGTAAGTGAGGTATAGGGCTACGGTTGATGGCATACGCTGAGTCTCAGGGATCTGGAGTGCATTGTGGGATGTGGTGGGTCTAATCAAGAGAGCAAACCGAACAGTGTACCAATGATAAATCAACCACACTGATCGCGCGGTTGAGATTACCGATATGTCCCATGGCCACACCAAGTGCATCTGCAGGACCAGGGACCAATTGGGCATTTTGCCAATAGAGCACGTGTGGGGCTGAATCAGAGCTATCGTGCATCTGGTCTGAGGGATCCAGGGGGCCTTGGGTTTGAAATCAGAATGAAAAGACTTAGGATCTGCTACATTCATAACCTTTGATGGGATTATGGTTTGGTTTGAGGCACAGGATGCGCAACAGCTCTGTGGTGGCCTTCGTGCACCCGTGCCACAAGGATGATAGGACAAGGTAGAGTGGTCCAAGTCCACAGCGTGAGAAGAGGAAGCATTTCCTTCAGCACTATCTCCCAAAATCGGATGCTACATTTTGGATGGCACCGGCACGGTACGGCAGCGAGGACACCAAGGTCGGTCTGCGGGATCATTCCAGCAGGCCCTGATGTGTGACATCCATGGATGTGCTTCCACTGGTGTTTCAGTAGACAGAGAAGCTCTGGGAAGAACTGCTTTCATTGGGACATTCCCGTGGCACTACAAGCACAAGCGCACTCTCAGTTTGCTGGTTTGGAAACACTCCAAAATGACATAGAGCAGAATGCAGAGCTGAGAACCTTTAGAATCCTCATTTCCACAAGAGGCCGTGTCCTGCGCACTTTCAGAATTGTGAGATAAGCGTAATCAAAATGAAGTTATGCTAATCGAAATAGTATGGGTTGTTCATCACAACAAATGCAACACCAGCAATTGGAGATATACCAGACAACACACACAGGAACAGAATATGGCATCAATGTCTAGGAGAAATTGTCCTCACAGAAATCCCTTGGAATTGCGTAGAGACAAGAGTCTAAAATTTTCACTTAACATAGCCCTAAAAATCTACATTAGATACCTGATATTACCTGATCAGTAGAGATGAAGAAGTACAGTAAAAGAAATAGGAAGTACCATTTTCAGTTCCAAAGATATTGAAGGCCCAAAAGATAAGCTTTCAAACAACTAGACTGCAAAACGCTATGCAGTCCAAGTGTTGAAAATGGAGGTCAGGAAAACACTGAAGAACAAAAGGGTCTCAGAATCACAAAAGGCAGAATACCAGAAAAGGGGAAGAGAAAGTCTAAAGACGAGCCAAAATATATCAGAAAACTCAGTGGATGTGATAATATCAGGGCTAAAATTCAGTCCTTAGCAGGCTAGATAATGCAGAAGGACGCGTGAATGACTGTGAAGACAGGGGATCAGAAATCCCTCGGTCAGATTCGGACATAGGAACGCAAGTGCAAAACAATGAAAATATTGCTGTTGTATCCTGGGTTAAGACACGGAATTAAAGACTAGAATTCATAAGAGTCCCAGATGGAAAAGCAAGAGATAAATAAATAAAATATGTCTGAAAATTTATCTGTAGAAATATCAGAATGAAACTTGTTGAAAACCAAGAAAAAATCATCTATGCGAATTCAGGAATTACACAGCATCCAAAGGAGGTGGAATCCCAATAGACCTACCAGCAGCTGTATGATTCCAATCAACAAAGTTCACGAATATCACAGTGATTTAAAATGCACCTGGAGGAAACAACATAGTCACAAGGGAACCTCCAGAGGGGTTTCAGCTTATAACTCGGCAGCAATATTGCAGGACAGGGAGGAGTGCCAGGACACAGACCATATCCTGAATGGCCAAAGGCTGCCACCTAGGGTAGCCTATGCCACATGACCACCATTTCTAATAACGGCAGAGCTAGAGCAATCCACAGACCGGCAAATCATAAAAGAATTCAGCAGTTCAAAACTTCTTCTAAAAGGAAGGTTGAGAATACTCCCCGGAATAGAAAAGCAGCAAGATGAAATGGAAAGAAGAAAACCATTATTGGAAATGCAAGAAGAGCATGAGTGGCAAAGAAGAAACAAGAAGAAGGCAAGGAGGACATCAAAACCTTAAAGATTGGAGAGGGAAGCAGGAAATCATAGGTGATTGGAAGCACTCTCTTAAGTGAATCAGCTTATTTGACTCTCTGTTTGAAGCGAAAGGAGAGATGCATGTCCTGACGTGTTTGCAAAACAAGCGAGAAGCAGACCAACAAAGAATCAAACCAACAAACATGCACCAAAATGGTACGGTTGGCTGACATATACCATGGGAAACATGATTATTCAAAAGAAAATACTCAAGGTGATGTCAAGGATCATTCAGCACGCATCGACCCAGTATTGCGGCTTGCATGGACTCAGCACACTTGTATTCGGAAATCAGAGGCGTGCATTCATATTCGTAAATATAGATTCATAAGAGCATATCGTGACCTCACCCAAATGCCGATTTGGAATCCAATGGATTCCTAGTCCGTGATGTAGTCTTGTATGTCTTCCAACAGGATGAAGGAATGCCATATTCTACGCTACGTAGAGAAGAATTGTAAGAAGCCTATAACAAAGGCAAGTAGCTCTGCCAAAGTGTACTAAGAGCAAAAGAGACAGACAGTAACGTGCACATTGGGGTTGGTTTCATTTCTTGGAAATTCAGCCCCCATGAAACAAATAGATCTATGTCCTGAGAGTGTGGGTTTTTCAGCAGAAATCATGCGACGCATATGTATTCCGGTTGTACGGATATTATAGGAACATAAGTCTCCTTTACTGGGTCTCTGTGTACTGTGAACTCTTAGAAAGTTTAAAGACGTGTGAAACCTTCAACTGAAAAGGGACACACTTCTCTCCATTGGTACTGTGCATACAGATCTGAACAAAAGGAAAGAGGGAAGAAGAAAGGCCCATGGGACGCTAGTGGGCAGAACCACATTTACTTTAGGAACCTCTCGTCGGATGCAGCCCCTCCCCCAACACTGACAAGATGCAGCAGCCATTGGGGATGGCAGTTACCGGTTGGATTCCAGGTGGAATGTTGGTGTGTTCCACGAGGCTTGTTGTGGCTGTTGGATCCTAGGTAATCGGGCCGAGTTCTGTGGGTGGATCAGTGTGATGGAGGGGCTGCAGGCCTCTGTGGAGCTTGGCTTAGGTGTTTGGTCCGGGAAGCTGTGTAAGTTCGAGATACTTCTGCTGCCCAAAGACCTGAGTTCACAGGTCAGTTTCCAGAACCTGAAAGGGCAGACAGTGGAAGATCTGCCTGTCATCAGCTTACTGGTGAGGCTCTGAGGTACTTTCAGACTTGCCCAGTCCTGGTGAAGTCGACTTTAGGGGAGTCACGAAGAGAAGCTGGCCGAAAAGCTGGCTGCACGGATTGAGGAGAGATGCGAACACATGGATGAGAGATGTTCTGCTACAATGGAGAATACTGGCGTGGAGACAGCTGTAGAGGATACCAGGCTCAAAAGACATTCAGGAGACATATTGAACCTCGCTGATACTGGCAGAAACATACGGAGTGCCAACGTGGACTTGAGGAAGTTCCTCAATTCTCTTCTCCAAGAACGGGTCCAAGGTCCCTGACGTGTGCAAGAGAAGAGATGGCAGAGATGATCAAAACGCTCCTGTTCTTGGAAGAGGTCTTGAGAATCCACACGTCCCAAGGGGCCTTCCCAAGTCATTCAGACCAAAATTCACCAAGCCCAGGTAAGCCTTTTCCCAGGTTTGGGCCTAGCTAGCAAGCACTTGCCCTTCCCTCCCCTCCACTCACGCATCCATTTTGAAGGTTCAGTACCTGAGCGGCAATGAAGCCATTAGGAGAAGGGCAAGTCCCTCCTAGAATCAGAGTTCCTCCAGCTTCACACTCTGTGAACAACAGTGAACTCCTTAAAGGTCAAATAGTCTCGGCTGAAATAGATAGGAATTGAATACTTAGCTCACACCTAGAAACGATGGCCTTCCGCTAGATTCAGCAAATGTTGTGTTTATGTCTTCCCTGGGGTGAAGGGAGTGTGGTAAGTGAGGGGAATCTTTGACTGAACTTGAATCTGTATTAGGCCTCAGTTTTTCAAGACAGTATAGGTAAATAGTACAAGTCAGAAAGTGAAGTGTACTGTAAAAGTCGCCAATGACATTAAAGACACAGCTTATGTGGATCGTCTTTCACTTGAGTCAAGCCCCCGGGGGCACTATATCATGTGGGTGCAGACTTGGTTGCGTTAAATGGCTTTACCCAACATGATCGGAAGATTAACTGTTCTCATCACTGATAGAAGAACACCTGGTTCTCCATAGACAAGCATAAGTGCAGCAGGGTTCTCCTAGCTATAATGCCTCTAGGTGCTTTTGGATTCAAACCTAAATGTATATATTTGGATTGTTTCCTCTTGTATTTTCCTAGAGAGGGATGTTACCCCTTGAAATGCCAACATTGGCCAGTAGGTGACAAATAGGACTAAAGGGCACCACATGCCCAAGTGTATCCAAGGTTGGGGGTTATTTCATGTTTCCAATAGTTATTTCATGGTTCCTGTTGGTCTCGGAGGCTTCAACCGTAAAGAGCTGACATGACCCCTTTAACAGTTTGGACTGCTAGTTTGCATTCTATCTGTCTAGGTTTTCCGTAGAGCTGACCAAATGTTACCAAAATTGACAAGTCTGGCTTCTAGGTCGATTTAGTGTGTTTCAAAAAATAACTTCATTTTCGTATAACTCCCAAAATATGTAAATGAATTCTGTTAAAATTCTTAAAGTCAGCAAATGAGATATCAACACAATGTCAAAACAGGTTTCTTTGGACAACCCCTCCCACCACGGCTGTATAGAAACCAAGAGCTAAGGAAATATCACATTTCTGTGAAATGTATCTGGATAGTGTTGATTAATCAATGCCCAGTTGGCAGAGAAGAAGTGCAACCTGCACTCACGCGCTCCCTTGTACAGAGAAATGTAAAACTCCACTCACCCAGCCTTTGGCACAGGACACTTGCCGAAGGGAGGTCTGTTACTTCCAATGACAGGATGAGGCCTCAGGACACCTGGAAGCAGGAGAAGGCAAAGCAGGGAATGGAAACCAGTGCAGGGTCTGACCAACAAGGGTGAAACACTGTTTGACTTGGACGCACCCTCTCAAGCGGACAGGAGACATGAGATTGAAGGTGATGTGCTGAGATTTACAAGAGTGCACAGCAGATGCTTGGCTGATAGAACTCAAAGAAACCAGCGCAAAATATCCCCACAGTTGATTCTGAGACCAAGATCCGTGATGCCAAATTACAGTTAGCAGGGGCATCGGTAAGTGAGGTATAGGGCTACGGTTGATGGCATACGCTGAGTCTCAGGGATCTGGAGTGCGTTGTGGGATGTGGTGGGTCTAATCAAGAGAGCAAACCGAACAATGTACCAATGATAAATCAACCACACTGGTCGCGCGGTTGAGATTACCGATATGTCCCATGGCCACACCCAGTGCATCTGCAGGACCAGGGACCAATTGGGCATTTTGCCAATAGAGCACGTGTGGGGCTGAATCAGAGCTATCTTGCATCTGGTCTGAGGGATCCAGGGGGCCTTGGGTTTGAAATCAGAATAAAAAGCCTTAGGATCTGCAACATTCATAACCTGGGATGGGATTATGGTTTGGTTTGAGGCACAGGATGCGCAACAGCTCTGTGGTGGCCTTCGTGCACCCGTGCCACAAGGATGATAGGACAAGGTAGAGTGGTCCAAGTCCACAGCGTGAGAAGAGGAAGCATTTCCTTCAGCACTATCTCCCAAAATCGGATGCTACATTTTGGATGGCACCGGCACGGTACGGCAGCGAGGACACCAAGGTCGGTCTGCGGGATCATTCCAGCAGGCCCTGATGTGTGACATCCATGGATGTGCTTCCACTGGTGTTTCAGTAGACAGAGAAGCTCTGGGAAGAACTGCTTTCATTGGGACATTCCCGTGGCACTACAAGCACAAGCGCACTCTCAGTTTGCTGGTTTGGAAACACTCCAAAATGACATAGAGCAGAATGCAGAGCTGAGAACCTTTAGAATCCTCATTTCCACAAGAGGCCGTGTCCTGCGCACTTTCAGAATTGTGAGATAAGCGTAATCAAAATGAAGTTATGCTAATCGAAATAGTATGGGTTGTTCATCACAACAAATGCAACACCAGCAATTGGAGATATACCAGACAACACACACAGGAACAGAATATGGCATCAATGTCTAGGAGAAATTGTCCTCACAGAAATCCCTTGGAATTGCGTAGAGACAAGAGTCTAAAATTTTCACTTAACATAGCCCTAAAAATCTACATTAGATACCTGATATTACCTGATCAGTAGAGATGAAGAAGTACAGTAAAAGAAATAGGAAGTACCATTTTCAGTTCCAAAGATATTGAAGGCCCAAAAGATAAGCTTTCAAACAACTAGACTGCAAAACGCTATGCAGTCCAAGTGTTGAAAATGGAGGTCAGGAAAACACTGAAGAACAAAAGGGTCTCAGAATCACAAAAGGCAGAATACCAGAAAAGGGGAAGAGAAAGTCTAAAGACGAGCCAAAATATATCAGAAAACTCAGTGGATGTGATAATATCAGGGCTAAAATTCAGTCCTTAGCAGGCTAGATAATGCAGAAGGACGCGTGAATGACTGTGAAGACAGGGGATCAGAAATCCCTCGGTCAGATTCGGACATAGGAACGCAAGTGCAAAACAATGAAAATATTGCTGTTGTATCCTGGGTTAAGACACGGAATTAAAGACTAGAATTCATAAGAGTCCCAGATGGAAAAGCAAGAGATAAATAAATAAAATATGTCTGAAAATTTATCTGTAGAAATATCAGAATGAAACTTGTTGAAAACCAAGAAAAAATCATCTATGCGAATTCAGGAATTACACAGCATCCAAAGGAGGTGGAATCCCAATAGACCTACCAGCAGCTGTATGATTCCAATCAACAAAGTTCACGAATATCACAGTGATTTAAAATGCACCTGGAGGAAACAACATAGTCACAAGGGAACCTCCAGAGGGGTTTCAGCTTATAACTCGGCAGCAATATTGCAGGACAGGGAGGAGTGCCAGGACACAGACCATATCCTGAATGGCCAAAGGCTGCCACCTAGGGTAGCCTATGCCACATGACCACCATTTCTAATAACGGCAGAGCTAGAGCAATCCACAGACCGGCAAATCATAAAAGAATTCAGCAGTTCAAAACTTCTTCTAAAAGGAAGGTTGAGAATACTCCCCGGAATAGAAAAGCAGCAAGATGAAATGGAAAGAAGAAAACCATTATTGGAAATGCAAGAAGAGCATGAGTGGCAAAGAAGAAACAAGAAGAAGGCAAGGAGGACATCAAAACCTTAAAGATTGGAGAGGGAAGCAGGAAATCATAGGTGATTGGAAGCACTCTCTTAAGTGAATCAGCTTATTTGACTCTCTGTTTGAAGCGAAAGGAGAGATGCATGTCCTGACGTGTTTGCAAAACAAGCGAGAAGCAGACCAACAAAGAATCAAACCAACAAACATGCACCAAAATGGTACGGTTGGCTGACATATACCATGGGAAACATGATTATTCAAAAGAAAATACTCAAGGTGATGTCAAGGATCATTCAGCACGCATCGACCCAGTATTGCGGCTTGCATGTACTCAGCACACTTGTATTCGGAAATCAGAGGCGTGCATTCATATTCGTAAATATAGATTCATAAGAGCATATCGTGACCTCACCCAAATGCCGATTTGGAATCCAATGGATTCCTAGTCCGTGATGTAGTCTTGTATGTCTTCCAACAGGATGAAGGAATGCCATATTCTACGCTACGTAGAGAAGAATTGTAAGAAGCCTATAACAAAGGCAAGTAGCTCTGCCAAAGTGTACTAAGAGCAAAAGAGACAGACAGTAACGTGCACATTGGGGTTGGTTTCATTTCTTGGAAATTCAGCCCCCATGAAACAAATAGATCTATGTCCTGAGAGTGTGGGTTTTTCAGCAGAAATCATGCGACGCATATGTATTCCGGTTGTACGGATATTATAGGAACATAAGTCTCCTTTACTGGGTCTCTGTGTACTGTGAACTCTTAGAAAGTTTAAAGACGTGTGAAACCTTCAACTGAAAAGGGACACACTTCTCTCCATTGGTACTGTGCATACAGATCTGAACAAAAGGAAAGAGGGAAGAAGAAAGGCCCATGGGACGCTAGTGGGCAGAACCACATTTACTTTAGGAACCTCTCGTCGGATGCAGCCCCTCCCCCAACACTGACAAGATGCAGCAGCCATTGGGGATGGCAGTTACCGGTTGGATTCCAGGTGGAATGTTGGTGTGTTCCACGAGGCTTGTTGTGGCTGTTGGATCCTAGGTAATCGGGCCGAGTTCTGTGGGTGGATCAGTGTGATGGAGGGGCTGCAGGCCTCTGTGGAGCTTGGCTTAGGTGTTTGGTCCGGGAAGCTGTGTAAGTTCGAGATACTTCTGCTGCCCAAAGACCTGAGTTCACAGGTCAGTTTCCAGAACCTGAAAGGGCAGACAGTGGAAGATCTGCCTGTCATCAGCTTACTGGTGAGGCTCCGAGGTACTTTCAGACTTGCCCAGTCCTGGTGAAGACGACTTTAGGGGAGTCACGAAGAGAAGCTGGCCGAAAAGCTGGCGGCACGGATTGAGGAGAGATGCGAACACATGGATGAGAGATGTTCTGCTCCAATGGAGAATACTGGCGTGGAGACAGCTGTAGAGGATACCAGGCTCAAAAGACATTCAGGAGACATATTGAACCTCGCTGATACTGGCAGAAACATACGGAGTGCCAACGTGGACTTGAGGAAGTTCCTCAATTCTCTTCTCCAAGAACGGGTCCAAGGTCCCTGACGTGTGCAAGAGAAGAGATGGCAGAGATGATCAAAACGCTCCTGTTCTTGGAAGAGGTCGTGAGGATCCACACGTCCCAAGGGGCCTTCCCAAGCCATTCAGACCAAAATTCACCAAGCCCAGGTAAGCCTTTTCCCAGGTTTGGGCCTAGCTAGCAAGCACTTGCCCTTCCCTCCCCTCCACTCACGCATCCATTTTGAAGGTTCAGTACCTGAGCGGCAATGAAGCCATTAGGAGAAGGGCAAGTCCCTCCTAGAATCAGAGTTCCTCCAGCTTCACACTCTGTGAACAACAGTGAACTCCTTAAAGGTCAAATAGTCTCGGCTGAAATAGATAGGTATTGAATACATAGCTCACACCTAGAAACGATGGCCTTCCGCTAGATTCAGCAAATGTTGTGTTTATGTCTTCCCTGGGGTGAAGGGAGTGTGGTAAGTGAGGGGAATCTTTGACTGAACTTGAATCTGTATTAGGCCTCAGTTTTTCAAGACAGTATAGGTAAATAGTACAAGTCAGAAAGTGAAGTGTACTGTAAAAGTCGCCAATGACATTAAAGACACAGCTTATGTGGATCGTCTTTCACTTGAGTCAAGCCCCCGGGGGCACTATATCATGTGGGTGCAGACTTGGTTGCGTTAAATGGCTTTACCCTACATGATAGGAAGATTAACGGTTCTCATCACTGATAGAAGAACACCTGGTTCTCCATAGACAAGCATAAGTGCAGCAGGGTTCTCCTAGCTATAATGCCTCTAGGTGCTTTTGGATTCAAACCTAAATGTATATATTTGGATTGTTTCCTCTTGTATTTTCCTAGAGAGGGATGTTACCCCTTGAAATGCCAACATTGGCCAGTAGGTGACAAATAGGACTAAAGGGCACCACATGCCCAAGTGTATCCAAGGTTGGGGGTTATTTCATGTTTCCAATAGTTATTTCATGGTTCCTGTTGGTCTCGGAGGCTTCAACCGTAAAGAGCTGACATGACCCCTTTAACAGTTTGGACTGCTAGTTTGCATTCTATCTGTCTAGGTTTTCCGTAGAGCTGACCAAATGTTACCAAAATTGACAAGTCTGGCTTCTAGGTCGATTTAGTGTGTTTCAAAAAATAACTTCATTTTCGTATA
Source organism: Vicugna pacos (assembly GCF_048564905.1). Taxonomy (NCBI): domain Eukaryota; kingdom Metazoa; phylum Chordata; class Mammalia; order Artiodactyla; family Camelidae; genus Vicugna; species Vicugna pacos. The sequence goes on from NW_027328741.1 coordinate 5,070,313, forward strand.
ACTCCCAAAATATGTAAATGAATTCTGTTAAAATTCTTAAAGTCAGCAAATGAGATATCAACACAATGTCAAAACAGGTTTCTTTGGACAACCCCTCCCACCACGGCTGTATAGAAACCAAGAGCTAAGGAAATATCACATTTCTGTGAAATGTATCTGGATAGTGTTGATTAATCAATGCCCAGTTGGCAGAGAAGAAGTGCAACCTGCACTCACGCGCTCCCTTGTACAGAGAAATGTAAAACTCCACTCACCCAGCCTTTGGCACAGGACACTTGCCGAAGGGAGGTCTGTTACTTCCAATGACAGGATGAGGCCTCAGGACACCTGGAAGCAGGAGAAGGCAAAGCAGGGAATGGAAACCAGTGCAGGGTCTGACCAACAAGGGTGAAACACTGTTTGACTTGGACGCACCCTCTCAAGCGGACAGGAGACATGAGATTGAAGGTGATGTGCTGAGATTTACAAGAGTGCACAGCAGATGCTTGGCTGATAGAACTCAAAGAAACCAGCGCAAAATATCCCCACAGTTGATTCTGAGACCAAGATCCGTGATGCCAAATTACAGTTAGCAGGGGCATCGGTAAGTGAGGTATAGGGCTACGGTTGATGGCATACGCTGAGTCTCAGGGATCTGGAGTGCGTTGTGGGATGTGGTGGGTCTAATCAAGAGAGCAAACCGAGCAATGTACCAATGATAAATCAACCACACTGGTCGCGCGGTTGAGATTACCGATATGTCCCATGGCCACACCCAGTGCATCTGCAGGACCAGGGACCAATTGGGCATTTTGCCAATAGAGCACGTGTGGGGCTGAATCAGAGCTATCTTGCATCTGGTCTGAGGGATCCAGGGGGCCTTGGGTTTGAAATCAGAATAAAAAGCCTTAGGATCTGCAACATTCATAACCTGGGATGGGATTATGGTTTGGTTTGAGGCACAGGATGCGCAACAGCTCTGTGGTGGCCTTCGTGCACCCGTGCCACAAGGATGATAGGACAAGGTAGAGTGGTCCAAGTCCACAGCGTGAGAAGAGGAAGCATTTCCTTCAGCACTATCTCCCAAAATCGGATGCTACATTTTGGATGGCACCGGCACGGTACGGCAGCGAGGACACCAAGGTCGGTCTGCGGGATCATTCCAGCAGGCCCTGATGTGTGACATCCATGGATGTGCTTCCACTGGTGTTTCAGTAGACAGAGAAGCTCTGGGAAGAACTGCTTTCATTGGGACATTCCCGTGGCACTACAAGCACAAGCGCACTCTCAGTTTGCTGGTTTGGAAACACTCCAAAATGACATAGAGCAGAATGCAGAGCTGAGAACCTTTAGAATCCTCATTTCCACAAGAGGCCGTGTCCTGCGCACTTTCAGAATTGTGAGATAAGCGTAATCAAAATGAAGTTATGCTAATCGAAATAGTATGGGTTGTTCATCACAACAAATGCAACACCAGCAATTGGAGATATACCAGACAACACACACAGGAACAGAATATGGCATCAATGTCTAGGAGAAATTGTCCTCACAGAAATCCCTTGGAATTGCGTAGAGACAAGAGTCTAAAATTTTCACTTAACATAGCCCTAAAAATCTACATTAGATACCTGATATTACCTGATCAGTAGAGATGAAGAAGTACAGTAAAAGAAATAGGAAGTACCATTTTCAGTTCCAAAGATATTGAAGGCCCAAAAGATAAGCTTTCAAACAACTAGACTGCAAAACGCTATGCAGTCCAAGTGTTGAAAATGGAGGTCAGGAAAACACTGAAGAACAAAAGGGTCTCAGAATCACAAAAGGCAGAATACCAGAAAAGGGGAAGAGAAAGTCTAAAGACGAGCCAAAATATATCAGAAAACTCAGTGGATGTGATAATATCAGGGCTAAAATTCAGTCCTTAGCAGGCTAGATAATGCAGAAGGACGCGTGAATGACTGTGAAGACAGGGGATCAGAAATCCCTCGGTCAGATTCGGACATAGGAACGCAAGTGCAAAACAATGAAAATATTGCTGTTGTATCCTGGGTTAAGACACGGAATTAAAGACTAGAATTCATAAGAGTCCCAGATGGAAAAGCAAGAGATAAATAAATAAAATATGTCTGAAAATTTATCTGTAGAAATATCAGAATGAAACTTGTTGAAAACCAAGAAAAAATCATCTATGCGAATTCAGGAATTACACAGCATCCAAAGGAGGTGGAATCCCAATAGACCTACCAGCAGCTGTATGATTCCAATCAACAAAGTTCACGAATATCACAGTGATTTAAAATGCACCTGGAGGAAACAACATAGTCACAAGGGAACCTCCAGAGGGGTTTCAGCTTATAACTCGGCAGCAATATTGCAGGACAGGGAGGAGTGCCAGGACACAGACCATATCCTGAATGGCCAAAGGCTGCCACCTAGGGTAGCCTATGCCACATGACCACCATTTCTAATAACGGCAGAGCTAGAGCAATCCACAGACCGGCAAATCATAAAAGAATTCAGCAGTTCAAAACTTCTTCTAAAAGGAAGGTTGAGAATACTCCCCGGAATAGAAAAGCAGCAAGATGAAATGGAAAGAAGAAAACCATTATTGGAAATGCAAGAAGAGCATGAGTGGCAAAGAAGAAACAAGAAGAAGGCAAGGAGGACATCAAAACCTTAAAGATTGGAGAGGGAAGCAGGAAATCATAGGTGATTGGAAGCACTCTCTTAAGTGAATCAGCTTATTTGACTCTCTGTTTGAAGCGAAAGGAGAGATGCATGTCCTGACGTGTTTGCAAAACAAGCGAGAAGCAGACCAACAAAGAATCAAACCAACAAACATGCACCAAAATGGTACGGTTGGCTGACATATACCATGGGAAACATGATTATTCAAAAGAAAATACTCAAGGTGATGTCAAGGATCATTCAGCACGCATCGACCCAGTATTGCGGCTTGCATGTACTCAGCACACTTGTATTCGGAAATCAGAGGCGTGCATTCATATTCGTAAATATAGATTCATAAGAGCATATCGTGACCTCACCCAAATGCCGATTTGGAATCCAATGGATTCCTAGTCCGTGATGTAGTCTTGTATGTCTTCCAACAGGATGAAGGAATGCCATATTCTACGCTACGTAGAGAAGAATTGTAAGAAGCCTATAACAAAGGCAAGTAGCTCTGCCAAAGTGTACTAAGAGCAAAAGAGACAGACAGTAACGTGCACATTGGGGTTGGTTTCATTTCTTGGAAATTCAGCCCCCATGAAACAAATAGATCTATGTCCTGAGAGTGTGGGTTTTTCAGCAGAAATCATGCGACGCATATGTATTCCGGTTGTACGGATATTATAGGAACATAAGTCTCCTTTACTGGGTCTCTGTGTACTGTGAACTCTTAGAAAGTTTAAAGACGTGTGAAACCTTCAACTGAAAAGGGACACACTTCTCTCCATTGGTACTGTGCATACAGATCTGAACAAAAGGAAAGAGGGAAGAAGAAAGGCCCATGGGACGCTAGTGGGCAGAACCACATTTACTTTAGGAACCTCTCGTCGGATGCAGCCCCTCCCCCAACACTGACAAGATGCAGCAGCCATTGGGGATGGCAGTTACCGGTTGGATTCCAGGTGGAATGTTGGTGTGTTCCACGAGGCTTGTTGTGGCTGTTGGATCCTAGGTAATCGGGCCGAGTTCTGTGGGTGGATCAGTGTGATGGAGGGGCTGCAGGCCTCTGTGGAGCTTGGCTTAGGTGTTTGGTCCGGGAAGCTGTGTAAGTTCGAGATACTTCTGCTGCCCAAAGACCTGAGTTCACAGGTCAGTTTCCAGAACCTGAAAGGGCAGACAGTGGAAGATCTGCCTGTCATCAGCTTACTGGTGAGGCTCCGAGGTACTTTCAGACTTGCCCAGTCCTGGTGAAGACGACTTTAGGGGAGTCACGAAGAGAAGCTGGCCGAAAAGCTGGCGGCACGGATTGAGGAGAGATGCGAACACATGGATGAGAGATGTTCTGCTCCAATGGAGAATACTGGCGTGGAGACAGCTGTAGAGGATACCAGGCTCAAAAGACATTCAGGAGACATATTGAACCTCGCTGATACTGGCAGAAACATACGGAGTGCCAACGTGGACTTGAGGAAGTTCCTCAATTCTCTTCTCCAAGAACGGGTCCAAGGTCCCTGACGTGTGCAAGAGAAGAGATGGCAGAGATGATCAAAACGCTCCTGTTCTTGGAAGAGGTCGTGAGGATCCACACGTCCCAAGGGGCCTTCCCAAGCCATTCAGACCAAAATTCACCAAGCCCAGGTAAGCCTTTTCCCAGGTTTGGGCCTAGCTAGCAAGCACTTGCCCTTCCCTCCCCTCCACTCACGCATCCATTTTGAAGGTTCAGTACCTGAGCGGCAATGAAGCCATTAGGAGAAGGGCAAGTCCCTCCTAGAATCAGAGTTCCTCCAGCTTCACACTCTGTGAACAACAGTGAACTCCTTAAAGGTCAAATAGTCTCGGCTGAAATAGATAGGTATTGAATACATAGCTCACACCTAGAAACGATGGCCTTCCGCTAGATTCAGCAAATGTTGTGTTTATGTCTTCCCTGGGGTGAAGGGAGTGTGGTAAGTGAGGGGAATCTTTGACTGAACTTGAATCTGTATTAGGCCTCAGTTTTTCAAGACAGTATAGGTAAATAGTACAAGTCAGAAAGTGAAGTGTACTGTAAAAGTCGCCAATGACATTAAAGACACAGCTTATGTGGATCGTCTTTCACTTGAGTCAAGCCCCCGGGGGCAATATATCATGTGGGTGCAGACTTGGTTGCGTTAAATGGCTTTACCCTACATGATAGGAAGATTAACGGTTCTCATCACTGATAGAAGAACACCTGGTTCTCCATAGACAAGCATAAGTGCAGCAGGGTTCTCCTAGCTATAATGCCTCTAGGTGCTTTTGGATTCAAACCTAAATGTATATATTTGGATTGTTTCCTCTTGTATTTTCCTAGAGAGGGATGTTACCCCTTGAAATGCCAACATTGGCCAGTAGGTGACAAATAGGACTAAAGGGCACCACATGCCCAAGTGTATCCAAGGTTGGGGGTTATTTCATGTTTCCAATAGTTATTTCATGGTTCCTGTTGGTCTCGGAGGCTTCAACCGTAAAGAGCTGACATGACCCCTTTAACAGTTTGGACTGCTAGTTTGCATTCTATCTGTCTAGGTTTTCCGTAGAGCTGACCAAATGTTACCAAAATTGACAAGTCTGGCTTCTAGGTCGATTTAGTGTGTTTCAAAAAATAACTTCATTTTCGTATAACTCCCAAAATATGTAAATGGATTCTGTTAAAATTCTTAAAGTCAGCAAATGAGATATCAACACAATGTCAAAACAGGTTTCTTTGGACAACCCCTCCCACCACGGCTGTATAGAAACCAAGAGCTAAGGAAATATCACATTTCTGTGAAATGTATCTGGATAGTGTTGATTAATCAATGCCCAGTTGGCAGAGAAGAAGTGCAACCTGCACTCACGCGCTCCCTTTTACAGAGAAATGTAAAACTCCACTCACCCAGCCTTTGGCACAGGACACTTGCCGAAGGGAGGTCTGTTACTTCCAATGACAGGATGAGGCCTCAGGACACCTGGAAGCAGGAGAAGGCAAAGCAGGGAATGGAAACCAGTGCAGGGTCTGACCAACAAGGGTGAAACACTGTTTGACTTGGACGCACCCTCTCAAGCGGACAGGAGACATGAGATTGAAGGTGATGTGCTGAGATTTACAAGAGTGCACAGCAGATGCTTGGCTGATAGAACTCAAAGAAACCAGCGCAAAATATCCCCACAGTTGATTCTGAGACCAAGATCCGTGATGCCAAATTACAGTTAGCAGGGGCATCGGTAAGTGAGGTATAGGGCTACGGTTGATGGCATACGCTGAGTCTCAGGGATCTGGAGTGCGTTGTGGGATGTGGTGGGTCTAATCAAGAGAGCAAACCGAACAATGTACCAATGATAAATCAACCACACTGGTCGCGCGGTTGAGATTACCGATATGTCCCATGGCCACACCCAGTGCATCTGCAGGACCAGGGACCAATTGGGCATTTTGCCAATAGAGCACGTGTGGGGCTGAATCAGAGCTATCGTGCATCTGGTCTGAGGGATCCAGGGGGCCTTGGGTTTGAAATCAGAATAAAAAGCCTTAGGATCTGCAACATTCATAACCTGGGATGGGATTATGGTTTGGTTTGAGGCACAGGATGCGCAACAGCTCTGTGGTGGCCTTCGTGCACCCGTGCCACAAGGATGATAGGACAAGGTAGAGTGGTCCAAGTCCACAGCGTGAGAAGAGGAAGCATTTCCTTCAGCACTATCTCCCAAAATCGGATGCTACATTTTGGATGGCACCGGCACGGTACGGCAGCGAGGACACCAAGGTCGGTCTGCGGGATCATTCCAGCAGGCCCTGATGTGTGACATCCATGGATGTGCTTCCACTGGTGTTTCAGTAGACAGAGAAGCTCTGGGAAGAACTGCTTTCATTGGGACATTCCCGTGGCACTACAAGCACAAGCGCACTCTCAGTTTGCTGGTTTGGAAACACTCCAAAATGACATAGAGCAGAATGCAGAGCTGAGAACCTTTAGAATCCTCATTTCCACAAGAGGCCGTGTCCTGCGCACTTTCAGAATTGTGAGATAAGCGTAATCAAAATGAAGTTATGCTAATCGAAATAGTATGGGTTGTTCATCACAACAAATGCAACACCAGCAATTGGAGATATACCAGACAACACACACAGGAACAGAATATGGCATCAATGTCTAGGAGAAATTGTCCTCACAGAAATCCCTTGGAATTGCGTAGAGACAAGAGTCTAAAATTTTCACTTAACATAGCCCTAAAAATCTACATTAGATACCTGATATTACCTGATCAGTAGAGATGAAGAAGTACAGTAAAAGAAATAGGAAGTACCATTTTCAGTTCCAAAGATATTGAAGGCCCAAAAGATAAGCTTTCAAACAACTAGACTGCAAAACGCTATGCAGTCCAAGTGTTGAAAATGGAGGTCAGGAAAACACTGAAGAACAAAAGGGTCTCAGAATCACAAAAGGCAGAATACCAGAAAAGGGGAAGAGAAAGTCTAAAGACGAGCCAAAATATATCAGAAAACTCAGTGGATGTGATAATATCAGGGCTAAAATTCAGTCCTTAGCAGGCTAGATAATGCAGAAGGACGCGTGAATGACTGTGAAGACAGGGGATCAGAAATCCCTCGGTCAGATTCGGACATAGGAACGCAAGTGCAAAACAATGAAAATATTGCTGTTGTATCCTGGGTTAAGACACGGAATTAAAGACTAGAATTCATAAGAGTCCCAGATGGAAAAGCAAGAGATAAAGAAATAAAATATGTCTGAAAATTTATCTGTAGAAATATCAGAATGAAACTTGTTGAAAACCAAGAAAAAATCATCTATGCGAATTCAGGAATTACACAGCATCCAAAGGAGGTGGAATCCCAATAGACCTACCAGCAGCTGTATGATTCCAATCAACAAAGTTCACGAATATCACAGTGATTTAAAATGCACCTGGAGGAAACAACATAGTCACAAGGGAACCTCCAGAGGGGTTTCAGCTTATAACTCGGCAGCAATATTGCAGGACAGGGAGGAGTGCCAGGACACAGACCATATCCTGAATGGCCAAAGGCTGCCACCTAGGGTAGCCTATGCCACATGACCACCATTTCTAATAACGGCAGAGCTAGAGCAATCCACAGACCGGCAAATCATAAAAGAATTCAGCAGTTCAAAACTTCTTCTAAAAGGAAGGTTGAGAATACTCCCCGGAATAGAAAAGCAGCAAGATGAAATGGAAAGAAGAAAACCATTATTGGAAATGCAAGAAGAGCATGAGTGGCAAAGAAGAAACAAGAAGAAGGCAAGGAGGACATCAAAACCTTAAAGATTGGAGAGGGAAGCAGGAAATCATAGGTGATTGGAAGCACTCTCTTAAGTGAATCAGCTTATTTGACTCTCTGTTTGAAGCGAAAGGAGAGATGCATGTCCTGACGTGTTTGCAAAACAAGCGAGAAGCAGACCAACAAAGAATCAAACCAACAAACATGCACCAAAATGGTACGGTTGGCTGACATATACCATGGGAAACATGATTATTCAAAAGAAAATACTCAAGGTGATGTCAAGGATCATTCAGCACGCATCGACCCAGTATTGCGGCTTGCATGTACTCAGCACACTTGTATTCGGAAATCAGAGGCGTGCATTCATATTCGTAAATATAGATTCATAAGAGCATATCGTGACCTCACCCAAATGCCGATTTGGAATCCAATGGATTCCTAGTCCGTGATGTAGTCTTGTATGTCTTCCAACAGGATGAAGGAATGCCATATTCTACGCTACGTAGAGAAGAATTGTAAGAAGCCTATAACAAAGGCAAGTAGCTCTGCCAAAGTGTACTAAGAGCAAAAGAGACAGACAGTAACGTGCACATTGGGGTTGGTTTCATTTCTTGGAAATTCAGCCCCCATGAAACAAATAGATCTATGTCCTGAGAGTGTGGGTTTTTCAGCAGAAATCATGCGACGCATATGTATTCCGGTTGTACGGATATTATAGGAACATAAGTCTCCTTTACTGGGTCTCTGTGTACTGTGAACTCTTAGAAAGTTTAAAGACGTGTGAAACCTTCAACTGAAAAGGGACACACTTCTCTCCATTGGTACTGTGCATACAGATCTGAACAAAAGGAAAGAGGGAAGAAGAAAGGCCCATGGGACGCTAGTGGGCAGAACCACATTTACTTTAGGAACCTCTCGTCGGATGCAGCCCCTCCCCCAACACTGACAAGATGCAGCAGCCATTGGGGATGGCAGTTACCGGTTGGATTCCAGGTGGAATGTTGGTGTGTTCCACGAGGCTTGTTGTGGCTGTTGGATCCTAGGTAATCGGGCCGAGTTCTGTGGGTGGATCAGTGTGATGGAGGGGCTGCAGGCCTCTGTGGAGCTTGGCTTAGGTGTTTGGTCCGGGAAGCTGTGTAAGTTCGAGATACTTCTGCTGCCCAAAGACCTGAGTTCACAGGTCAGTTTCCAGAACCTGAAAGGGCAGACAGTGGAAGATCTGCCTGTCATCAGCTTACTGGTGAGGCTCCGAGGTACTTTCAGACTTGCCCAGTCCTGGTGAAGACGACTTTAGGGGAGTCACGAAGAGAAGCTGGCCGAAAAGCTGGCGGCACGGATTGAGGAGAGATGCGAACACATGGATGAGAGATGTTCTGCTCCAATGGAGAATACTGGCGTGGAGACAGCTGTAGAGGATACCAGGCTCAAAAGACATTCAGGAGACATATTGAACCTCGCTGATACTGGCAGAAACATACGGAGTGCCAACGTGGACTTGAGGAAGTTCCTCAATTCTCTTCTCCAAGAACGGGTCCAAGGTCCCTGACGTGTGCAAGAGAAGAGATGGCAGAGATGATCAAAACGCTCCTGTTCTTGGAAGAGGTCGTGAGGATCCACACGTCCCAAGGGGCCTTCCCAAGCCATTCAGACCAAAATTCACCAAGCCCAGGTAAGCCTTTTCCCAGGTTTGGGCCTAGCTAGCAAGCACTTGCCCTTCCCTCCCCTCCACTCACGCATCCATTTTGAAGGTTCAGTACCTGAGCGGCAATGAAGCCATTAGGAGAAGGGCAAGTCCCTCCTAGAATCAGAGTTCCTCCAGCTTCACACTCTGTGAACAACAGTGAACTCCTTAAAGGTCAAATAGTCTCGGCTGAAATAGATAGGTATTGAATACATAGCTCACACCTAGAAACGATGGCCTTCCGCTAGATTCAGCAAATGTTGTGTTTATGTCTTCCCTGGGGTGAAGGGAGTGTGGTAAGTGAGGGGAATCTTTGACTGAACTTGAATCTGTATTAGGCCTCAGTTTTTCAAGACAGTATAGGTAAATAGTACAAGTCAGAAAGTGAAGTGTACTGTAAAAGTCGCCAATGACATTAAAGACACAGCTTATGTGGATCGTCTTTCACTTGAGTCAAGCCCCCGGGGGCACTATATCATGTGGGTGCAGACTTGGTTGCGTTAAATGGCTTTACCCTACATGATAGGAAGATTAACGGTTCTCATCACTGATAGAAGAACACCTGGTTCTCCATAGACAAGCATAAGTGCAGCAGGGTTCTCCTAGCTATAATGCCTCTAGGTGCTTTTGGATTCAAACCTAAATGTATATATTTGGATTGTTTCCTCTTGTATTTTCCTAGAGAGGGATGTTACCCCTTGAAATGCCAACATTGGCCAGTAGGTGACAAATAGGACTAAAGGGCACCACATGCCCAAGTGTATCCAAGGTTGGGGGTTATTTCATGTTTCCAATAGTTATTTCATGGTTCCTGTTGGTCTCGGAGGCTTCAACCGTAAAGAGCTGACATGACCCCTTTAACAGTTTGGACTGCTAGTTTGCATTCTATCTGTCTAGGTTTTCCGTAGAGCTGACCAAATGTTACCAAAATTGACAAGTCTGGCTTCTAGGTCGATTTAGTGTGTTTCAAAAAATAACTTCATTTTCGTATAACTCCCAAAATATGTAAATGAATTCTGTTAAAATTCTTAAAGTCAGCAAATGAGATATCAACACAATGTCAAAACAGGTTTCTTTGGACAACCCCTCCCACCACGGCTGTATAGAAACCAAGAGCTAAGCAAATATCACATTTCTGTGAAATGTATCTGGATAGTGTTGATTAATCAATGCCCAGTTGGCAGAGAAGAAGTGCAACCTGCACTCACGCGCTCCCTTTTACAGAGAAATGTAAAACTCCACTCACCCAGCCTTTGGCACAGGACACTTGCCGAAGGGAGGTCTGTTACTTCCAATGACAGGATGAGGCCTCAGGACACCTGGAAGCAGGAGAAGGCAAAGCAGGGAATGGAAACCAGTGCAGGGTCTGACCAAAAAGGGTGAAACACTGTTTGACTTGGACGCACCCTCTCAAGCGGACAGGAGACATGAGATTGAAGGTGATGTGCTGAGATTTACAAGAGTGCACAGCAGATGCTTGGCTGATAGAACTCAAAGAAACCAGCGCAAAATATCCCCACAGTTGATTCTGAGACCAAGATCCGTGATGCCAAATTACAGTTAGCAGGGGCATCGGTAAGTGAGGTATAGGGCTACGGTTGATGGCATACGCTGAGTCTCAGGGATCTGGAGTGCGTTGTGGGATGTGGTGGGTCTAATCAAGAGAGCAAACCGAACAATGTACCAATGATAAATCAACCACACTGGTCGCGCGGTTGAGATTACCGATATGTCCCATGGCCACACCCAGTGCATCAGCAGGACCAGGGACCAATTGGGCATTTTGCCAATAGAGCACGTGTGGGGCTGAATCAGAGCTATCTTGCATCTGGTCTGAGGGATCCAGGGGGCCTTGGGTTTGAAATCAGAATAAAAAGCCTTAGGATCTGCAACATTCATAACCTGGGATGGGATTATGGTTTGGTTTGAGGCACAGGATGCGCAACAGCTCTGTGGTGGCCTTCGTGCACCCGTGCCACAAGGATGATAGGACAAGGTAGAGTGGTCCAAGTCCACAGCGTGAGAAGAGGAAGCATTTCCTTCAGCACTATCTCCCAAAATCGGATGCTACATTTTGGATAGCACCGGCACGGTACGGCAGCGAGGACACCAAGGTCGGTCTGCGGGATCATTCCAGCAGGCCCTGATGTGTGACATCCATGGATGTGCTTCCACTGGTGTTTCAGTAGACAGAGAAGCTCTGGGAAGAACTGCTTTCATTGGGACATTCCCGTGGCACTACAAGCACAAGCGCACTCTCAGTTTGCTGGTTTGGAAACACTCCAAAATGACATAGAGCAGAATGCAGAGCTGAGAACCTTTAGAATCCTCATTTCCACAAGAGGCCGTGTCCTGCGCACTTTCAGAATTGTGAGATAAGCGTAATCAAAATGAAGTTATGCTAATCGAAATAGTATGGGTTGTTCATCACAACAAATGCAACACCAGCAATTGGAGATATACCAGACAACACACACAGGAACAGAATATGGCATCAATGTCTAGGAGAAATTGTCCTCACAGAAATCCCTTGGAATTGCGTAGAGACAAGAGTCTAAAATTTTCACTTAACATAGCCCTAAAAATCTACATTAGATACCTGATATTACCTGATCAGTAGAGATGAAGAAGTACAGTAAAAGAAATAGGAAGTACCATTTTCAGTTCCAAAGATATTGAAGGCCCAAAAGATAAGCTTTCAAACAACTAGACTGCAAAACGCTATGCAGTCCAAGTGTTGAAAATGGAGGTCAGGAAAACACTGAAGAACAAAAGGGTCTCAGAATCACAAAAGGCAGAATACCAGAAAAGGGGAAGAGAAAGTCTAAAGACGAGCCAAAATATATCAGAAAACTCAGTGGATGTGATAATATCAGGGCTAAAATTCAGTCCTTAGCAGGCTAGATAATGCAGAAGGACGCGTGAATGACTGTGAAGACAGGGGATCAGAAATCCCTCGGTCAGATTCGGACATAGGAACGCAAGTGCAAAACAATGAAAATATTGCTGTTGTATCCTGGGTTAAGACACGGAATTAAAGACTAGAATTCATAAGAGTCCCAGATGGAAAAGCAAGAGATAAATAAATAAAATATGTCTGAAAATTTATCTGTAGAAATATCAGAATGAAACTTGTTGAAAACCAAGAAAAAATCATCTATGCGAATTCAGGAATTACACAGCATCCAAAGGAGGTGGAATCCCAATAGACCTACCAGCAGCTGTATGATTCCAATCAACAAAGTTCACGAATATCACAGTGATTTAAAATGCACCTGGAGGAAACAACATAGTCACAAGGGAACCTCCAGAGGGGTTTCAGCTTATAACTCGGCAGCAATATTGCAGGACAGGGAGGAGTGCCAGGACACAGACCATATCCTGAATGGCCAAAGGCTGCCACCTAGGGTAGCCTATGCCACATGACCACCATTTCTAATAACGGCAGAGCTAGAGCAATCCACAGACCGGCAAATCATAAAAGAATTCAGCAGTTCAAAACTTCTTCTAAAAGGAAGGTTGAGAATACTCCCCGGAATAGAAAAGCAGCAAGATGAAATGGAAAGAAGAAAACCATTATTGGAAATGCAAGAAGAGCATGAGTGGCAAAGAAGAAACAAGAAGAAGGCAAGGAGGACATCAAAACCTTAAAGATTGGAGAGGGAAGCAGGAAATCATAGGTGATTGGAAGCACTCTCTTAAGTGAATCAGCTTATTTGACTCTCTGTTTGAAGCGAAAGGAGAGATGCATGTCCTGACGTGTTTGCAAAACAAGCGAGAAGCAGACCAACAAAGAATCAAACCAACAAACATGCACCAAAATGGTACGGTTGGCTGACATATACCATGGGAAACATGATTATTCAAAAGAAAATACTCAAGGTGATGTCAAGGATCATTCAGCACGCATCGACCCAGTATTGCGGCTTGCATGTACTCAGCACACTTGTATTCGGAAATCAGAGGCGTGCATTCATATTCGTAAATATAGATTCATAAGAGCATATCGTGACCTCACCCAAATGCCGATTTGGAATCCAATGGATTCCTAGTCCGTGATGTAGTCTTGTATGTCTTCCAACAGGATGAAGGAATGCCATATTCTACGCTACGTAGAGAAGAATTGTAAGAAGCCTATAACAAAGGCAAGTAGCTCTGCCAAAGTGTACTAAGAGCAAAAGAGACAGACAGTAACGTGCACATTGGGGTTGGTTTCATTTCTTGGAAATTCAGCCCCCATGAAACAAATAGATCTATGTCCTGAGAGTGTGGGTTTTTCAGCAGAAATCATGCGACGCATATGTATTCCGGTTGTACGGATATTATAGGAACATAAGTCTCCTTTACTGGGTCTCTGTGTACTGTGAACTCTTAGAAAGTTTAAAGACGTGTGAAACCTTCAACTGAAAAGGGACACACTTCTCTCCATTGGTACTGTGCATACAGATCTGAACAAAAGGAAAGAGGGAAGAAGAAAGGCCCATGGGACGCTAGTGGGCAGAACCACATTTACTTTAGGAACCTCTCGTCGGATGCAGCCCCTCCCCCAACACTGACAAGATGCAGCAGCCATTGGGGATGGCAGTTACCGGTTGGATTCCAGGTGGAATGTTGGTGTGTTCCACGAGGCTTGTTGTGGCTGTTGGATCCTAGGTAATCGGGCCGAGTTCTGTGGGTGGATCAGTGTGATGGAGGGGCTGCAGGACTCTGTGGAGCTTGGCTTAGGTGTTTGGTCCGGGAAGCTGTGTAAGTTCGAGATACTTCTGCTGCCCAAAGACCTGAGTTCACAGGTCAGTTTCCAGAACCTGAAAGGGCAGACAGTGGAAGATCTGCCTGTCATCAGCTTACTGGTGAGGCTCTGAGGTACTTTCAGACTTGCCCAGTCCTGGTGAAGTCGACTTTAGGGGAGTCACGAAGAGAAGCTGGCCGAAAAGCTGGCTGCACGGATTGAGGAGAGATGCGAACACATGGATGAGAGATGTTCTGCTACAATGGAGAATACTGGCGTGGAGACAGCTGTAGAGGATACCAGGCTCAAAAGACATTCAGGAGACATATTGAACCTCGCTGATACTGGCAGAAACATACGGAGTGCCAACGTGGACTTGAGGAAGTTCCTCAATTCTCTTCTCCAAGAACGGGTCCAAGGTCCCTGACGTGTGCAAGAGAAGAGATGGCAGAGATGATCAAAACGCTCCTGTTCTTGGAAGAGGTCGTGAGAATCCACACGTCCCAAGGGGCCTTCCCAAGCCATTCAGACCAAAATTCACCAAGCCCAGGTAAGCCTTTTCCCAGGTTTGGGCCTAGCTAGCAAGCACTTGCCCTTCCCTCCCCTCCACTCACGCATCCATTTTGAAGGTTCAGTACCTGAGTGGCAATGAAGCCATTAGGAGAAGGGCAAGTCCCTCCTAGAATCAGAGTTCCTCCAGCTTCACACTCTGTGAACAACAGTGAACTCCTTAAAGGTCAAATAGTCTCGGCTGAAATAGATAGGAATTGAATACTTAGCTCACACCTAGAAACGATGGCCTTCCGCTAGATTCAGCAAATGTTGTGTTTATGTCTTCCCTGGGGTGAAGGGAGTGTGGTAAGTGAGGGGAATCTTTGACTGAACTTGAATCTGTATTAGGCCTCAGTTTTTCAAGACAGTATAGGTAAATAGTACAAGTCAGAAAGTGAAGTGTACTGTAAAAGTCGCCAATGACATTAAAGACACAGCTTATGTGGATCGTCTTTAACTTGAGTCAAGCCCCCGGGGGCACTATATCATGTGGGTGCAGACTTGGTTGCGTTAAATGGCTTTACCCAACATGATCGGAAGATTAACTGTTCTCATCACTGATAGAAGAACACCTGGTTCTCCATAGACAAGCATAAGTGCAGCAGGGTTCTCCTAGCTATAATGCCTCTAGGTGCATTTGGATTCAAACCTAAATGTATATATTTGGTTTGTTTCCTCTTGTATTTTCCTAGAGAGGGATGTTACCCCTTGAAATGCCAACATTGGCCAGTAGGTGACAAATAGGGCTAAAGGGCACCACATGCCCAAGTGTATCCAAGGTTGGGGGTTATTTCATGTTTCCAATAGTTATTTCATGGTTCCTGTTGGTCTCGGAGGATTCAACCGTAAAGAGCTGACATGACCCCTTTAACAGTTTGGACTGCTAGTTTGCATTCTATCTGTCTACGTTTTCCGTAGAGCTGACAAAATGTTACCAAAATTGACAAGTCTGGCTTCTAGGTCGATTTAGTGTGTTTCAAAAAATAACTTCATTTTCGTATAACTCCCAAAACATGGAAATGAATTCTGATAAAATTCTTAAAGACTGCAAATGAGATATCAACACAATGTCAAAACAGATTTCTTTGGACAACCCCACCCACCACGGCTGTATAGAAACCAAGAGCTAAGCAAATATCACATTTCTGTGAAATGTATCTGGATAGTGTTGATTCATCGATGCCCAGTTGGCAGAGAAGAAGTGCAACCTGCACTCACGCGCTCCCTTGTACAGAGAAATGTAAAACTCCACTCACCCAGCCTTTGGCACAGGAAAGTTGCCGAACAGAGGTCTGTTACTTCCAAAGACAGGATGAGGCCTCAGGACACCTGGAAGCAGGAGAAGGCAAAGCAGGGAATGGAAACCAGGGCAGGGTCTGACCAACAAGGGTGAAACCCTGTTTAACTTGGACGCACCCTCTCAAGCGGACAGGAGACATGAGATTGAAGGTGATGTGCTGAGATTTACAAGAGTGCACAGCAGATGCTTGGCTGACAGAACTCAAAGAAACCAGCGCAAAATATCCCCACAGTTGATTCTGAGACCAAGATCCGTGATGCCAAATTACAGTTAGCAGGAGCATCGGTAAGTGAGGTATAGGGCTACGGTTGATGGCATACGCTGAGTCTCAGGGATCTGGAGTGCGTTGTGGGATGTGGTGGGTCTAATCAAGAGAGCAAACCGAACAGTGTACCAATGATAAATCAACCACACTGGTCGCGCGGTTGAGATTACCGATATGTCCCATGGCCACACCCAGTGCATCTGCAGGACCAGGGACCAATTGGGCATTTTGCCAATAGAGCACGTGTGGGGCTGAATCAGAGCTATCGTGCATCTGGTCTGAGGGATTCAGCGGGCCTTGGGTTTGAAATCAGAATGAAAAGTCTTAGGATCTGCTACATTCATATCCTGGGCTGGGATTATGTTTTGGTTTGAGGCACAGGATGCGCAACAGCTCTGTGGTGGCCTTCGTGCACCCGTGTCACAAGGATGATAGGACAAGGTAGAGTGGTCCAAGTCCACAGCGTGAGAAGAGGAAGCATTTCCTTCAGCACTATCTCCCAAAATCGGATGCTACATTTTGGATGGCACCGGCACGGTACGGCAGCGAGGACACCAAGGTCGGTCTGCGGGATCATTCCAGCAGGCCCTGATGTGTGACATCCATGGATGTGCTTCCACTGATGTTTCAGTAGACAGAGAAGCTCTGGGAAGAACTGCTTTCATTGGGACATTCCCGTGGCACTAAAAAGCACAAGCGCACTCTCAGTTTGCTGTTATGGAAACACTCCAAAATGACATAGAGCAGAATGCAGAGCTGAGAACCTTTAGAATCCTCATTTCCACAAGAGGCCGTGTCCTGCACACTTTCAGAATTGTGAGATAAGCGTAATCATAATGAAGTTATGCTAATCGAAATAGTATGGGTTGTTCATCACAACAAATGCAACAACAGCAATTGGAGATATACCAGACAACACACACAGGAAGAGAATATGGCATCAATGTCTAGGAGAAATTGTCCTCACAGAAATCCCTTGGAATTGCGTAGAGACAAGAGTCTAAAATTTTCACTTAACATAGCCCTAAAAATCTACATTAGATACCTGATATTACCTGACCAGTAGAGATGAAGAAGTACAGTAAAAGAAATAGGAAGTACCATTTTCAGTTCCAAAGATATAGAAGGCCCAAAAGATAAGCATTCAAACAACTAGACTGCAAAACGCTATGCAGTCCAAGTGTTGAAAATGGAGGTCAGGAAAACACTGAAGATCAAAAGGGTCTCAGAATCACAAAAGGCAGAATACCAGAAAAGGGGAAGAGAAAGTCTAAAGACGAGCCAAAAGATATCAGAAAACTCAGTGGATGTGATAATATCAGGGCTAAAATTCAGTCCTTAGCAGACTAGATAATGCAGAGGGACGCGTGAATGACTGTGAAGACAAGGGAACAGAAATCCCTCGGTCAGATTCGGACATAGGAAAGCAAGTGCAAAACAATGAAAATATTGCTGTTGTATCCTGGGTTAAGACAGGGCATGAAAGACTAGGATTCATAAGAGTCCCAGATGGAAAAGCAAGAGATAAAGAAATAAAATATGTCTGAAAATTTATCTGTAGAAATATCAGACTGAAACGTGTTGAAAGCCAAGAAAAAATCATCTATGCGAATTCAGGAATTACACAGCATCCAAAGGAGGTGGAATCCCAATAGACCTACAAGCAGCTGTATGATTCCAATCAACAAAGTTCACGAATATCACAGTGATTTAAAATGCACCTGGAGGAAACAACATAGTCACAAGGGAACCTCCAGAGGGGTTTCAGCTTATAACTCGGCAGCAATATTGCAGGACAGGGAGGAGTGCCAGGACACAGACCATATCCTGAATGGCCAAAGGCTGCCACCTAGGGTAGCCTATGCCACATGACCACCATTTCTAATAACGGCAGAGCTAGAGCAATCCACAGACCGGCAAATCATAAAAGAATTCAGCAGTTCAAAACTTCTTCTAAAAGGAAGGTTGAGAATACTCCCCGGAATAGAAAAGCAGCAAGATGAAATGGAAAGAAGAAAACCATTATTGGAAATGCAAGAAGAGCATGAGTGGCAAAGAAGAAACAAGAAGAAGGCAAGGAGGACATCAAAACCTTAAAGATTGGAGAGGGAAGCAGGAAATCATAGGTGATTGGAAGCACTCTCTTAAGTGAATCAGCTTATTTGACTCTCTGTTTGAAGCGAAAGGAGAGATGCATGTCCTGACGTGTTTGCAAAACAAGCGAGAAGCAGACCAACAAAGAATCAAACCAACAAACATGCACCAAAATGGTACGGTTGGCTGACATATACCATGGGAAACATGATTATTCAAAAGAAAATACTCAAGGTGATGTCAAGGATCATTCAGCACGCATCGACCCAGTATTGCGGCTTGCATGTACTCAGCACACTTGTATTCGGAAATCAGAGGCGTGCATTCATATTCATAAATATAGATTCATAAGAGCATATCGTGACCTCACCCAAATGCCGATTTGGAATCCACTGGATTCCTAGTCCGTGATGTAGTCTTGTATGTCTTCCAACAGGATGAAGGAATGCCATATTCTACGCTACGTAGAGAAGAATTGTAAGAAGCCTATAACAAAGGCAAGTAGCTCTGCCAAAGTGTACTAAGAGCAAAAGAGACAGACAGTAAAGTGCACATTGGGGTTGGTTTCATTTCTTGGAAATTCAGCCCCCATGAAACCAATAGATCCATGTCCTGAGAGTGTGGGTTTTTCAGCAGAAATCATGCGACGCATATGTATTCCGGTTGTACGGATATTATAGGAACATAAGTCTCCTTAACTGGGTCTCTGTGTACTGTGAACTCTTAGAAAGTTTAAAGACGTGTGAAACCTTCAACTGAAAAGGGACACACTTCTCTCCATTGGTACTGTGCATACAGATCTGAACAAAAGGAAAGAGGGAAGAAGAAAGGCCCATGGGACGCTAGTGGGCAGAACCACATTTACTTTAGGAACCTCTCGTCGGATGCAGCCCCTCCCCCAACACTGACAAGATGCAGCAGCCATTGGGGATGGCAGTTACCGGTTGGATTCCAGGTGGAATGTTGGTGTGTTCCACGAGGCTTGTTGTGGCTGTTGGATCCTAGGTAACCGGGCCGAGTTCTGTGGGTGGATCAGTGTGATGGAGGGGCTGCAGGCCTCTGTGGAGCTTGGCTTAGGTGTTTGGTCCGGGAAGCTGTGTAAGTTCGAGATACTTCTGCTGCCCAAAGACCTGAGTTCACAGGTTAGTTTCCAGAACCTGAAAGGGCAGACAGTGGAAGATCTGCCTGTCATCAGCTTACTGGTGAGGCTCCGAGGTACTTTCAGATTTGCCCAGTCCTGGTGAAGTCGACTTTAGGGGAGTCACGAAGAGAAGCTGGCCGAAAAGCTGGCTGCACGGATTGAGGAGAGATGCGAACACATGGATGAGAGATGTTCTGCTCCAATGGAGAATACAGGCGTGGAGACAGCTGTAGAGGATACCAGGCTCAAAAGACATTCAGGAGACATATTGAACCTCGCTGATACTGGCAGAAACATACGGAGTGCCAACGTGGACTTGAGGAAGTTCCTCAATTCTCTTCTCCAAGAACGGGTCCAAGGTCCCTGACGTGTGCAAGAGAAGAGATGGCAGAGATGATCAAAACGCTCCTGTTCTTGGAAGAGGTCGTGAGAATCCACACGTCCCAAGGGGCCTTCCCAAGCCATTCAGACCAAAATTCACCAAGCCCAGGTAAGCCTTTTCCCAGGTTTGGGCCTAGCTAGCAAGCACTTGCCCTTCCCTCCCCTCCACTCACGCATCCAGTTTGAAGGTTCAGTACCTGAGCGGCAATGAAGCCATTAGGTGAAGGGCAAGTCCCTCCTAGAAACAGAGTTCCTCCAGCTTCACACTCTGTGAACAACAGTGAACTCCTTAAAGGTCAAATAGTCTCGGCTGAAATAGATAAGAATTGAATACATAGCTCACACCTAGAAACGATGGCCTTCTGCTAGATTCAGCAAATGTTGTGTTTATGTCTTCCCTGGGGTGAAGGGAGTGTGGTAAGTGAGGGGAATCTTTGACTGAACTTGAATCTGTATTAGGCCTCAGTTTTTCAAGACAGTATAGGTAAATAGTACAAGTCAGAAAGTGAAGTGTACTGTAAATGTCGCCAATGACATTAAAGACACAGCTTATGTGGATCGTCTTTCACTTGAGTCAAGCCGCCGGGGGCACTATATCATGTGGGTGCAGACTTGGTTGCGTTAAATGGCTTTACCCAACATGATCGGAAGATTAACTGTTCTCATCACTGATAGAAGAACACCTGGTTCTCCATAGACAAGCATAATGCAGCAGGGTTCTCCTAGCTATAATGCCTCTAGGTGCTTTTGGATTCAAACCTAAATGTATATATTTGGTTTGTTTCCTCTTGTATTTTCCTAGAGAGGGATGTTACCCCTTGAAATGCCAACATTGGCCAGTCGGTGACAAATAGGACTAAAGGGCACCACATGCCCAAGTGTATCCAAGGTTGGGGGTTATTTCATGTTTCCAATAGTAATTTCATGGTTCCTGTTGGTCTCGGAGGCTTCAACCGTAAAGAGCTGACATGACCCCTTTAAAAGTTTGGACTGCTAGTTTGCATTCTATCTGTCTAGGTTATCCGTAGAGCTGACAAAATGTTACCAAAATTGACAAGTCTGGCTTCTAGGTCGATTTAGTGTGTTTCAAAAAATAACTTCATTTTCGTATAACTCCCAAAACATGGAAATGAATTCTGTTAAAATTCTTAAAGACTGCAAATGAGATATCAACACAATGTCAAAACAGGTTTCTTTGGACAACCCCTCCCACCACGGCTGTATAGAAACCAAGAGCTAAGCAAATATCACATTTCTGTGAAATGTATCTGGATAGTGTTGATTCATCGATGCCCAGTTGGCAGAGAAGAAGTGCAACCTGCACTCACGCGCTCCCTTGTACAGAGAAATGTAAAACTCCACTCACCCAGCCTTTGGCACAGGACACTTGCCGAAGAGAGGTCTGTTACTTCCAAAGACAGGATGAGGCCTCAGGACACCTGGAAGCAGGAGAAGGCAAAGCAGGGAATGGAAACCAGTGCAGGGTCTGACCAACAAGTGTGAAACCCTGTTTGACTTGGACGCACGCTCTCAAGCGGACAGGAGACATGAGATTGAAGGTGATGTGCTGAGATTTACAAGAGTGCACAGCAGATGCTTGGCTGACAGAACTCAAAGAAACCAGCGCAAAATATCCCCACAGTTGATTCTGAGACCAAGATCCGTGATGCCAAATTACAGTTAGCAGGGGCATCGGTAAGTGAGGTATAGGGCTACGGTTGATGGCATACGCTGAGTCTCAGGGATCTGGAGTGCATTGTGGGATGTGGTGGGTCTAATCAAGAGAGCAAACCGAACAGTGTACCAATGATAAATCAACCACACTGGTCGCGCGGTTGAGATTACCGATATGTCCCATGGCCACACCCAGTGCATCTGCAGGACCAGGGACCAATTGGGCATTTTGCCAATAGAGCACGTGTGGGGCTGAATCAGAGCTATCGTGCATCTGGTCTGAGGGATCCAGGGGGCCTTGGGTTTGAAATCAGAATGAAAAGCCTTAGGATCTGCTACATTCATAACCTGGGCTGGGATTATGGTTTGGTTTGAGGCACAGGATGCGCAACAGCTCTGTGGTGGCCTTCGTGCACCCGTGCCACAAGGATGATAGGACAAGGTAGAGTGGTCCAAGTCCACAGCGTGAGAAGAGGAAGCATTTCCTTCAGCACTATCTCCCAAAATCGGATGCTACATTTTGGATGGCACCGGCACGGTACGGCAGCGAGGACACCAAGGTCGGTCTGCGGGATCATTCCAGCAGGCCCTGATGTGTGACATCCATGGATGTGCTTCCACTGGTGTTTCAGTAGACAGAGAAGCTCTGGGAAGAACTGCTTTCATTGGGACATTCCCGTGGCACTACAAAGCACAAGCGCACTCTCAGTTTGCTGTTTTGGAAACACTCCAAAATGACATAGAGCAGAATGCAGAGCTGAGAACATTTAGAATCCTCATTTCCACAAGAGGCCGTGTCCTGCGCACTTTCAGAATTGTGAGATAAGCCTAATCAAAATGAAGATATGCTAATCGAAATAGTATGGGTTGTTCATCACAACAAATGCAACACCAGCCATTGGAGATATACCAGACAACACACACAGGAACAGAATATGGCATCAATGACTAGGAGAAATTGTCCTCACAGAAATCCCTTGGAATTGCGTAGAGACAAGAGTCTAAAATTTTCACTTAACATAGCCCTAAAAATCTACATTAGATACCTGATATTACCTGACCAGTAGAGATGAAGAAGTACAGTAAAAGAAATAGGAAGTACCATTTTCAGTTCCAAAGATATTGAAGGCCCAAAAGATAAGCTTTCAAACAACTAGACTGCAAAACGCTATGCAGTCCAAGTGTTGAAAATGGAGGTCAGGAAAACACTGAAGAACAAAAGGGTCTCAGAATCACAAAAGGCAGAACACCAGAAAAGGGGAAGAGAAAGTCTAAAGTCGAGCCAAAAGATATCAGAAAACTCAGTGGATGTGATAATATCAGGGCTAAAATTCAGTCCTTAACAGACTAGATAATGCAGAGGGACGCGTGAATGACTGTGAAGACAGGGGAACAGAAATCCCTCGGTCAGATTCGGACATAGGAAAGCAAGTTCAAAACAATGAAAATATTGCTGTTGTATCCTGGGTCAAGACACGGCATGAAAGACTAGAATTCATAAGAGTCCCAGATGGAAAAGCAAGAGATAAAGAAATAAAATATGTCTGAAAATTTATCTGTAGAAATATCAGACTGAAACTTGTTGAAAGCCAAGAAAAAATCATCTATGCGAATTCAGGAATTACACAGCATCCAAAGGAGGTGGAATCCCAGTAGACCTACAAGCAGCTGTATGATTCCAATCAACAAAGTTCACGAATATCACAGTGATTTAAAATGCACCTGGAGGAAACAACATAGTCACAAGGGAACCTCCAGAGGGGTTTCAGCTTATAACTCGGCAGCAATATTGCAGGACAGGGAGGAGTGCCAGGACACAGACCATATCCTGAATGGCCAAAGGCTGCCACCTAGGGTAGCCTATGCCACATGACCACCATTTCTAATAACGGCAGAGCTAGAGCAATCCACAGACCGGCAAATCATAAAAGAATTCAGCAGTTCAAAACTTCTTCTAAAAGGAAGGTTGAGAATACTCCCCGGAATAGAAAAGCAGCAAGATGAAATGGAAAGAAGAAAACCATTATTGGAAATGCAAGAAGAGCATGAGTGGCAAAGAAGAAACAAGAAGAAGGCAAGGAGGACATCAAAACCTTAAAGATTGGAGAGGGAAGCAGGAAATCATAGGTGATTGGAAGCACTCTCTTAAGTGAGTCAGCTTATTTGACTCTCTGTTTGAAGCGAAAGGAGAGATGCATGTCCTGACGTGTTTGCAAAACAAGCGAGAAGCAGACCAACAAAGAATCAAACCAACAAACATGCACCAAAATGGTACGGTTGGCTGACATATACCATGGGAAACATGATTATTCAAAAGAAAATACTCAAGGTGATGTCAAGGATCATTCAGCACGCATCGACCCAGTATTGCGGCTTGCATGTACTCAGCACACTTGTATTCGGAAATCAGAGGCGTGCATTCATATTCGTAAATATAGATTCATAAGAGCATATCGTGACCTCACCCAAATGCCGATTTGGAATCCACTGGATTCCTAGTCCGTGATGTAGTCTTGTATGTCTTCCAACAGGATGAAGGAATGCCATATTCTACGCTACGTAGAGAAGAATTGTAAGAAGCCTATAACAAAGGCAAGTAGCTCTGCCAAAGTGTACTAAGAGCAAAAGAGACAGACAGTAAAGTGCACATTGGGGTTGGTTTCATTTCTTGGAAATTCAGCCCCCATGAAACCAATAGATCCATGTCCTTAGAGTGTGGGTTTTTCAGCAGAAATCATGCGACGCATATGTATTCCGGTTGTACGGATATTATAGGAACATAAGTCTCCTTTACTGGGTCTCAGTGTACTGTGAACTCTTAGAAAGTTTAAAGACGTGTGAAACCTTCAACTGAAAAGGGACACACTTCTCTCCATTGGTACTGTGCATACAGATCTGAACAAAGGAAAGAGGGAAGAAGAAAGGCCCATGGGACGCTAGTGGGCAGAACCACATTTACTTTAGGAACCTCTCGTCGGATGCAGCCCCTCCCCCAACACTGACAAGATGCAGCAGCCATTGGGGATGGCAGTTACCGGTTGGATTCCAGGTGGAATGTTGGTGTGTTCCACGAGGCTTGTTGTGGCTGTTGGATCGTAGGTAACCGGGCCGAGTTCTGTGGGTGGATCAGTGTGATGGAGGGGCTGCAGGCCTCTGTGGAGCTTGGCTTAGGTGTTTGGTCCGGGAAGCTGTGTAAGTTCGAGATACTTCTGCTGCCCAAAGACCTGAGATCACAGGTCAGTTTCCAGAACCTGAAAGGGCAGACAGTGGAAGATCTGCCTGTCATCAGCTTACTGGTGAGGCTCCGAGGTACTTTCAGACTTGCCCAGTCCTGGTGAAGTCGACTTTATGGGAGTCACGAAGAGAAGCTGGCCGAAAAGCTGGCTGCACGAATTGAGGAGAGATGCGAACACATGGATGAGAGATGTTCTGCTCCAATGGAGAATACAGGCGTGGAGACAGCTGTAGAGGATACCAGGCTCAAAAGACATTCAGGAGACATATTGAACCTCGCTGATACTGGCAGAAACATACGGAGTGCCAACGTGGACTTGAGGAAGTTCCTCAATTCTCTTCTCCAAGAACGGGTCCAAGGTCCCTGACGTGTGCAAGAGAAGAGATGGCAGAGATGATCAAAACGCTCCTGTTCTTGGAAGAGGTCGTGAGAATCCACACGTCCCAAGGGGCCTTCCCAAGCCATTCAGACCAAAATTCACCAAGCCCAGGTAAGCCTTTTCCCAGGTTTGGGCCTAGCTAGCAAGCACTTGCCCTTCCCTCCCCTCCACTCACGCATCCAGTTTGAAGGTTCAGTACCTGAGCGGCAATGAAGCCATTAGGAGAAGGGCAAGTCCCTCCTAGAATCAGAGTTCCTCCAGCTTCACACTCTGTGAACAACAGTGAACTCCTTAAAGGTCAAATAGTCTCGGCTGAAATAGATAGGAATTGAATACATAGCTCACACCTAGAAACGATGGCCTTCTGCTAGATTCAGCAAATGTTGTGTTTATGTCTTCCCTGGGGTGAAGGGAGTGTGGTAAGTGAGGGGAATCTTTGACTGAACTTGAATCTGTATTAGGCCTCAGTTTTTCAAGACAGTATAGGTAAATAGTACAAGTCAGAAAGTGAAGTGTACTGTAAAAGTCGCCAATGACATTAAAGACACAGCTTATGTGGATCGTCTTTCACTTGAGTCAAGCCCCCGGGGGCACTATATCATGTGGGTGCAGACTTGGTTGCGTTAAATGGCTTTACCCAACATGATCGGAAGATTAACTGTTCTCATCACTGATAGAAGAACACCTGGTTCTCCATAGACAAGCATAAGTGCAGCAGGGTTCTCCTAGCTATAATGCCTCTAGGTGCTTTTGGATTCAAACCTAAATGTATATATTTGGTTTGTTTCCTCTTGTATTTTCCTAGAGAGGGATGTTACCCCTTGAAATGCCAACATTGGCCAGTCGGTGACAAATAGGACTAAAGGGCACCACATGCCCAAGTGTATCCAAGGTTGGGGGTTATTTCATGTTTCCAATAGTAATTTCATGGTTTCTGTTGGTCTCGGAGGCTTCAACCGTAAAGAGCTGACTTGACCCCTTTAACAGTTTGGACTGCTAGTTTGCATTCTATCTGTCTAGGTTTTCCGTAGAGCTGACACAATATTACCAAAATTGACAAGTCTGGCTTCTAGGTCGATTTAGTGTGTTTCAAAAAATAACTTCATTTTCGTATAACTCCCAAAACATGGATATTAATTCTGTTAAAATTCTTAAAGACTGCAAATGAGATATCAACACAATGTCAAAACAGGTTTCTTTGGACAACCCCTCCCACCACGGCTGTATAGAAACCAAGAGCTAAGCAAATATCACATTTCTGTGAAATGTATCTGGATAGTGTTGATTCATCGATGCCCAGTTGGCAGAGAAGAAGTGCAACCTGCACTCACGCGCTCCCTTGTACAGAGAAATGTAAAACTCCACTCACCCAGCCTTTGGCACAGGACACTTGCCGAAGAGAGGTCTGTTACTTCCAAAGACAGGATGAGGCCTCAGGACACCTGGAAGCAGGAGAAGGCAAAGCAGGGAATGGAAACCAGTGCAGGGTCTGACCAACAAGTGTGAAACCCTGTTTGACTTGGACGCACCCTCTCAAGCGGACAGGAGACATGAGATTGAAGGTGATGTGCTGAGATTTACAAGAGTGCACAACAGATGCTTGGCTGACAGAACTCAAAGAAACCAGCGCAAAATATCCCCACAGTTGATTCTGAGACCAAGATCCGTGATGCCAAATTACAGTTAGCAGGAGCATCGGTAAGTGAGGTATAGGGCTACGGTTGATGGCATACGCTGAGTCTCAGGGATCTGGAGTGCATAGTGGGATGTGGTGGGTCTAATCAAGAGAGCAAACCGAACAGTGTACCAATGATAAATCAACCACACTGGTCGCGCGGTTGAGATTACCGATATGTCCCATGGCCACACCCAGTGCATCTGCAGGACCAGGGACCAATTGGGCATTTTGCCAATAGAGCACGTGTGGGGCTGAATCAGAGCTATCGTGCATCTGGTCTGAGGGATCCAGGTGGCCTTGGGTTTGAAATCAGATTGAAAAGCCTTAGGATCTGCTACATTCATAACCTGGGCTGGGATTATGGTTTGGTTTGAGGCACAGGATGCGCAACAGCTCTGTGGTGGCCTTCGTGCACACGTGCCACAAGGATGATAGGACAAGGTAGAGTGGTCCAAGTCCACAGCGTGAGAAGAGGAAGCATTTCCTTCAGCACTATCTCCCAAAATCGGATGCTACATTTTGGATGGCACCGGCACGGTACGGCAGCGAGGACACCAAGGTCGGTCTGCGGGATCATTCCAGCAGGCCCTGAGGTGTGACATCCATGGATGTGCTTCCACTGGTGTTTCAGTAGACAGAGAAGCTCTGGGAAGAACTGCTTTCATTGGGACATTCCCGTGGCACTACAAAGCACAAGCGCACTCTCAGTTTGCTGTTTTGGAAACACTCCAAAATGACAGAGCAGAATGCAGAGCTGAGAACCTTTAGAATCCTCATTTCCACAAGAGGCCGTTTCCTGCGCACTTTCAGAATTGTGAGATAAGCGTAATCATAATGAAGTTATGCTAATCGAAATAGTATGGGTTGTTCATCACAACAAATGCAACAGCAGCAATTGGAGATATACCAGACAACACACACAGGAAGAGAATATGGCATCAATGTCTAGGAGAAATTGTCCTCACAGAAATCCCTTGGAATTGCGTAGAGACAAGAGTCTAAAATTTTCACTTAACATAGCCCTAAAAATCTACATTAGATACCTGATATTACCTGACCAGTAGAGATGAAGAAGTACAGTAAAAGAAATAGGAAGTACCATTTTCAGTTCCAAAGATATGGAAGGCCCAAAAGATAAGCTTTCAAACAACTAGACTGCAAAACGCTATGCAGTCCAAGTGTTGAAAATGGAGGTCAGGAAAACACTGAAGAACAAAAGGGTCTCATAATCACAAAAGGCAGAATACTAGAAAAGGGGAAGAGAAAGTCTAAAGTCGAGCCAAAAGATATCAGAAAACTCAGTGGATGTGATAATATCAGGGCTAAAATTCAGTCCTTAGCAGACTAGATAATGCAGAGGGACGCGTGAATGACTGTGAAGACAGGGGAACAGAAATCCCTCGGTCAGATTCGGACATAGGAAAGCAAGTGCAAAACAATGAAAATATTGCTGTTGTATCCTGGGTCAAGACACGGCATGAAAGACTAGAATTCATAAGAGTCCCAGATGGAAAAGCAAGAGATAAAGAAATAAAATATGTCTGAAAATTTATCTGTAGAAATATCAGACTGAAACTTGTTGAAAGCCAAGAAAAATTCATCTATGCGAATTCAGGAATTACACAGCATCCAAAGGAGGTGGAATCCCAATAGACCTACAAGCAGCTGTATGATTCCAATCAACAAAGTTCACGAATATCACAGTGATTTAAAATGCACCTGGAGGAAACAACATAGTCACAAGGGAACCTCCAGAGGGGTTTCAGCTTATAACTCGGCAGCAATATTGCAGGACAGGGAGGAGTGCCAGGACACAGACCATATCCTGAATGGCCAAAGGCTGCCACCTAGGGTAGCCTATGCCACATGACCACCATTTCTAATAACGGCAGAGCTAGAGCAATCCACAGACCGGCAAATCATAAAAGAATTCAGCAGTTCAAAACTTCTTCTAAAAGGAAGGTTGAGAATACTCCCCGGAATAGAAAAGCAGCAAGATGAAATGGAAAGAAGAAAACCATTATTGGAAATGCAAGAAGAGCATGAGTGGCAAAGAAGAAACAAGAAGAAGGCAAGGAGGACATCAAAACCTTAAAGATTGGAGAGGGAAGCAGGAAATCATAGGTGATTGGAAGCACTCTCTTAAGTGAGTCAGCTTATTTGACTCTCTGTTTGAAGCGAAAGGAGAGATGCATGTCCTGACGTGTTTGCAAAACAAGCGAGAAGCAGACCAACAAAGAATCAAACCAACAAACATGCACCAAAATGGTACGGTTGGCTGACATATACCATGGGAAACATGATTATTCAAAAGAAAATACTCAAGGTGATGTCAAGGATCATTCAGCACGCATCGACCCAGTATTGCGGCTTGCATGTACTCAGCACACTTGTATTCGGAAATCAGAGGCGTGCATTCATATTCGTAAATATAGATTCAAAAGAGCATATCGTGACCTCACCCAAATGCCGATTTGGAATCCACTAGATTCCTAGTCCGTGATGTAGTCTTGTATGTCTTCCAACAGGATGAAGGAATGCCATATTCTACGCTACGTAGAGAAGAATTGTAAGAAGCCTATAACAAAGGCAAGTAGCTCTGCCAAAGTGTACTAAGAGCAAAAGAGACAGACAGTAAAGTGCACATTGGGGTTGGTTTCATTTCTTGGAAATTCAGCCCCCATGAAACCAATAGATCCATGTCCTGAGAGTGTGGGTTTTTCAGCAGAAATCATGCGACGCATATGTATTCCGGTTGTACGGATATTATAGGAACATAAGTCTCCTTTACTGGGTCTCTGTGTACTGTGAACTCTTAGAAAGTTTATAGACGTGTGAAACCTTCAACTGAAAAGGGACACACTTCTTTCCATTGGTATTGTTCATACAGATCTGAACAAAAGGAAAGAGGGAAGAAGAAAGGCCCATGGGACGCTAGTGGGCAGAACCACATTTACTTTAGGAACCTCTCGTCGGATGCAGCCCCTCCCCCAACACTGACAAGATGCAGCAGCCATTGGGGATGGCAGTTACCGGTTGGATTCCAGGTGGAATGTTGGTGTGTTCCACGAGGCTTGTTGTGGCTGTTGGATCCTAGGTAACCGGGCCGAGTTCTGTGGGTGGATCAGTGTGATGGAGGGGCTGCAGGCCTCTGTGGAGCTTGGCTTAGGTGTTTGGTCCGGGAAGCTGTGTAAGTCCGAGATACTTCTGCTGCCCAAAGACCTGAGTTCACAGGTCAGTTTCCAGAACCTGAAAGGGCAGACAGTGGAAGATCTGCCTGTCATCAGCTTACTGGTGAGGCTCCGAGGTACTTTCAGACTTGCCCAGTTCTGGTGAAGTCGACTTTAGGGGAGTCACGAAGAGAAGCTGGCCGAAAAGCTGGCTGCACGGATTTAGGAGAGATGCGAACAAATGGATGAGAGATGTTCTGCTACAATGGAGAATACTGGCGTGGAGACAGGTGTAGAGGATACCAGGCTCAAAAGACATTCAGGAGACATATTGAACCTCGCTGATACTGGCAGAAACTTACGGAGTGCCAACGTGGACTTGAGGAAGTTCCTCAATTCTCTTCTCTAAGAACGGGTCCAAAGTCCCTGACGTGTGCAAGAGAAGAGATGGCAGAGATGATCAAAACGCTCCTGTTCTTTGGAGAGGTCGTGAGAATCCACACGTCCCAAGGGGCCTTCCCAAGCCATTCAGACCAAAATTCACCAAGCCCAGGTAAGCCTTTTCCCAGGTTTGGGCCTAGCTAGCAAGCACTTGCCCTTCCCTCCCCTCCACTCACGCATCCATTTTGAAGGTTCAGTACCTGAGCGGCAATGAAGCCTTTAGGAGAAGGGCAAGTCCCTCCTAGAATCAGAGTTCCTCCAGCTTCACACTCTGTGAACAACAGTGAACTCCTTAAAGGTCAAATAGTCTCGGCTGAAATAGATAGGAATTGAATACATAGCTCACACCTAGAAAAGATGGCCTTCCGCTAGATTCAGCAAATGTTGTGTTTATGTCTTCCCTGGGGTGAAGGGAGTGTGGTAAGTGAGGGGAATCTTTGACTGAACTTGAATCTGTATTAGGCCTCAGTTTTTCAAGACAGTATAGGTAAATAGTACAAGTCAGAAAGTGAAGTGTACTGTAAAAGTCGCCAATGACATTAAAGACACAGCTTATGTGGATCGTCTTTCACTTGAGTCAAGCCCCCGTGGGCACTATATCATGTGGGTGCAGACTTGGTTGAGTTAAATGGCTTTACCCAACATAATCGGAAGATTAACTGTTCTCATCACTGATAGAAGAACACCTGGTTCTCCATAGACTAGCATAACTGCAGCAGGGTTCTCCTAGCTATAATGCCTCTAGGTGCTTTTGGATTCAAACCTAAATGTATATATTTGGTTTGTTTCCTCTTGTATTTTCCTAGAGAGGGATGTTACCCCTTGAAATGCCAAAATTGGCCAGTCGGTGACAAATAGGACTAAAGGGCACCACATGCCCAAGTGTATCCAAGGTTGGGGGTTATTTCATGTTTCCAATAGTTATTTCATGGTTCCTGTTGGTCTCGGAGGCTTCAACCGTAAAGAGCTGACATGACCCCTTTAACAGTTTGGACTGCTAGTTTGCATTCTATCTGTCTAGGTTTTCCGTAGAGCTGACAAAATGTTACCAAAATTGACAAGTCTGGCTTCTAGGTCGATTTAGTGTGTTTCAAAAAATAACTTCATTTTCGTATAACTCCCAAAACATGGAAATGAATTCTGTTAAAATTCTTAAAGACTGCAAATGAGATATCAACACAATGTCAAAACAGGTTTCTTTGGACAACCCCTCCCACCACGGCTTTATAGAAACCAAGAGCTAAGCAAATATCACATTTCTGTGAAATGTATCTGGATAGTGTTGATTCATCGATGCCCAGTTGGCAGAGAAGAAGTGCAACCTGCACTCACGCGCTCCCTTGTACAGAGAAATGTAAAACTCCACTCACCCAGCCTTTGGCACAGGACACTTGCCGAAGAGAGGTCTGTTACTTCCAAAGACAGGATGAGGCCTCAGGACACCTGGAAGCAGGAGAAGGCAAAGCAGGGAATGGAAACCAGTGCAGGGTCTGACCAACAAGTGTGAAACCCTGTTTGAATTGGACGCACCCTCTCAAGCGGACAGGAGACATGAGATTGAAGGTGATGTGCTGAGATTTACAAGAGTGCACAGCAGATGCTTGGCTGACAGAACTCAAAGAAACCAGCGCAAAATATCCCCACAGTTGATTCTGAGACCAAGATCCGTGATGCCAAATTACAGTTAGCAGGAGCATCGGTAAGTGAGGTATAGGGCTACGGTTGATGGCATACGCTGAGTCTCAGGGATCTGGAGTGCGTTGTGGGATGTGGTGGGTCTAATCAAGAGAGCAAACCGAACAGTGTACCAATGATAAATCAACCAAACTGGTCGCGCGGTTGAGATTACTGATATGTCCCATGGCCACACCCAGTGAATCTGCAGGACCAGTGACCAATTGGGCATTTTGCCAATAGAGCACGTGTGGGGCTGAATCAGAGCTATCGTGCATCTGGTCTGAGGGATTCAGGGGGCCTTGGGTTTGAAATCAGAATGAAAAGCCTTAGGATCTGCTACATTCATAACCTGGGCTGGGATTATGGTTTGGTTTGAGGCACAGGATGCGCAACAGCTCTGTGGTGGCCTTTGTACACCCGTGCCACAAGGATGATAGGACAAGGTAGAGTGGTCCAAGTCCACAGCGTGAGAAGTGGAAGCATTTCCTTCAGCACTATCTCCCAAAATCGGATGCTACATTTTGGATGGCACCGGCACGGTACGGCAGCGAGGACACCAAGGTCGATCTGCAGGATCATTCCAGCAGGCCCTGATTTGTGACATCCATGGATGTGATTCCACTGGTGTTTCAGTAGACAGAGAAGCTCTGGGAAGAACTGCTTTCATTGGGACATTCCCGTGGCACTACAAAGCACAAGCGCACTCTCAGTTTGCTGTTTTGGAAACACTCCAAAATGACATAGAGCAGAATGCAGAGCTGAGAACCTTTGAAGCCTCATTTCCACAAGAGACCGAGTCCTGCGCACTTTAAGAATTGTGAGATAAGCGTAATCATAATGAAGTTATGCTAATCGAAATAGTATGGGTTGTTCATCACAACAAATGCAACACCAGCAATTGGAGATATACCAGACAACACACACAGGAAGAGAATATGGCATCAATGTCTAGGAGAAATTGTCCTCACAGAAATCCCTTGGAATTGCGTAGAGACAAGAGTCTAAAATTTTCACTTAACATAGCCCTAAAAATCTACATTAGATACCTGATATTACCTGACCAGTAGAGATGAAGAAGTACAGTAAAAGAAATAGGAAGTACCATTTTCAGTTCCAAAGATATTGAAGGCCCAAAAGATAAGCTTTCAAACAACTAGACTGCAAAACGCTATGCAGTCCAAGTGTTGAAAATGGAGGTCAGGAAAACACTGAAAAACAAAAGGGTCTCAGAATCACAAAAGGCAGAATACCAGAAAAGGGGAAGAGAAAGTCTAAAGACGAGCCAAAAGATATCAGAAAACTCAGTGGATGTGATAATATCAGGGCTAAAATTCAGTCCTTAGCAGACTAGATAATGCAGAGGGACGCGTGAATGACTGTGAAGACAGGGGAACAGAAATCCCTCGGTCAGATTCGGACATAGGAAAGCAAGTGCAAAACAATGAAAATATTTCTGTTGTATCCTGGGTTAAGACAGGGCATGAAAGACTAGAATTCATAAGAGTCCCAGATGGAAAAGCAAGAGATAAAGAAATAAAATATGTCTGAAAATTTATCTGTAGAAATATCAGACTGAAACTTGTTGAAAGCCAAGAAAAAATCATCTATGCGAATTCAGGAATTACACAGCATCCAAAGGAGGTGGAATCCCAATAGACCTACAAGCAGCTGTATGATTCCAATCAACAAAGTTCACGAATATCACATTGATTTAAAATGCACCTGGAGGAAACAACATAGTCACAAGGGAACCTCCAGAGGGGTTTCAGCTTATAACTCGGCAGCAATATTGCAGGACAGGGAGGAGTGCCAGGACACAGACCATATCCTGAATGGCCAAAGGCTGCCACCTAGGGTAGCCTATGCCACATGACCACCATTTCTAATAACGGCAGAGCTAGAGCAATCCACAGACCGGCAAATCATAAAAGAATTCAGCAGTTCAAAACTTCTTCTAAAAGGAAGGTTGAGAATACTCCCCGGAATAGAAAAGCAGCAAGATGAAATGGAAAGAAGAATACCATTATTGGAAATGCAAGAAGAGCATGAGTGGCAAAGAAGAAACAAGAAGAAGGCAAGGAGGACATCAAAACCTTAAAGATTGGAGAGGGAAGCAGGAAATCATAGGTGATTGGAAGCACTCTCTTAAGTGAATCAGCTTATTTGACTCTCTGTTTGAAGCGAAAGGAGAGATGCATGTCCTGACGTGTTTGCAAAACAAGCGAGAAGCAGACCAACAAAGAATCAAACCAACAAACATGCACCAAAATGGTACGGTTGGCTGACATATACCATGGGAAACATGATTATTCAAAAGAAAATACTCAAGGTGATGTCAAGGATCATTCAGCACGCATCGACCCAGTATTGCGGCTTGCATGTACTCAGCACACTTGTATTCGGAAATCAGAGGCGTGCATTCATATTCGTAAATATAGATTCATAAGAGCATATCGTGACTTCACCCAAATGCCGATTTGGAATCCAATGGATTCCTAGTCCGTGATGTAGTCTTGTATGTCTTCCAACAGGATGAAGGAATGCCATATTTACGCTACGTAGAGAAGAATTGTAAGAAGCCTATAACAAAGGCAAGTAGCTCTGCCAAAGTGTACTAAGAGCAAAAGAGACAGACAGTAAAGTGCACATTGGGGTTGATTTCATTTCTTGGAAATTCAGCCCCCATGAAACCAATAGATCCATGTCCTGAAAGTGTGGGTTTTTCAGCAGAAATCATGCGACGCATATGTATTCCGGTTGTACGGATATTATAGGAACATAAGTCTCCTTTACTGGGTCTCTGTGTACTGTGAACTCTTAGAAAGTTTAAAGACGTGTGAAACCTTCAACTGAAAAGGGACACACTTCTCTCCATTGGTAATGTTCATTCAGATCTGAACAAAAGGAAAGAGGGAAGAAGAAAGGCCCATGGGACGCTAGTGGGCAGAACCACATTAACTTTAGGAACCTCTCGTCGGATGCAGCCCCTCCCCCAACACTGACAAGATGCAGCAGCCATTGGGGATGGCAGTTACCGGTTGGATTCCAGGTGGAATGTTGGTGTGTTCCACGAGGCTTGTTGTGGCTGTTGGATCCTAGGTAACCGGGCCGAGTTCTGTGGGTGGATCAGTGTGATGGAGGGGCTGCAGGCCTCTGTGGAGCTTGGCTTAGGTGTTTGGTCCGGGAAGCTGTGTAAGTTCGAGATACTTCTGCTGCCCAAAGACCTGAGTTCACAGGTCAGTTTCCAGAACCTGAAAGGGCAGACAGTGGAAGATCTGCCTGTCATCAGCTTACTGGTGAGGCTCCGAGGTACTTTCAGACTTGCCCAGTCCTGGTGAAGTCGACTTTAGGGGAGTCACGAAGAGAAGCTGGCCGAAAAGCTGGCTGCACGGATTGAGGAGAGATGCGAACACATGGATGAGAGATGTTCTGCTACAATGGAGAATACTGGCGTGGAGACAGCTGTAGAGGATACCAGGCTCAAAAGACATTCAGGAGACATATTGAACCTCGCTGATACTGGCAGAAACATACGGAGTGCCAACGTGGTCTTGAGGAAGTTCCTCAATTCTCTTCTCCAAGAACGGGTCCAAGGTCCCTGACGTGTGCAAGAGAAGAGATGGCAGAGATGATCAAAACGCTCCTGTTCTTGGAAGAGGTCGTGAGAATCCACACATCCCAAGGGGCCTTCCCAAGCCATTCAGACCAAAATTCACCAAGCCCAGGTAAGCCTTTTCCCAGGTTTGGGCCTAGCTAGCAAGCACTTGCCCTTCCCTCCCCTCCACTCACGCATCCATTTTGAAGGTTCAGTACCTGAGCGGCAATGAAGCCATTAGGAGAAGGGCAAGTCCCTCCTAGAATCAGAGTTCCTCCAGCTTCACACTCTGTGAACAAAAGTGAACTCCTTAAAGTTCAAATAGTCTCGGCTGAAATAGATAGGAATTGAATAATTAGCTCCCACCTAGAAACGATGGCCTTCCGCTAGATTCAGCAAATGTTGTGTTTATGTCTTCCCTGGGGTGAAGGGAGTGTGGTAAGTGAGGGGAATCTTTGACTGAACTTGAATCTGTATTAGGCCTCAGTTTTTCAAGACAGTATAGGTAAATAGTACAAGTCAGAAAGTGAAGTGTACTGTAAAAGTCGCCAATGACATTAAAGACACAGCTTATGT
The DNA here is from genome assembly GCF_048564905.1 of Vicugna pacos. Classification (NCBI taxonomy): domain Eukaryota; kingdom Metazoa; phylum Chordata; class Mammalia; order Artiodactyla; family Camelidae; genus Vicugna; species Vicugna pacos. The sequence goes on from NW_027328741.1 coordinate 5,106,790, forward strand.
GGATCGTCTTTCACTTGAGTCAAGCCCCCGTGGGCACTATATCATGTGGGTGCAGACTTGGTTGCGTTAAATGGCTTTACCCAACATGATCGGAAGATTAACTGTTCTCATCACTGATAGAAGAACACCTGGTTCTCCATAGACAAGCATAACTGCAGCAGGGTTCTCCTAGCTATAATGCCTCTAGGTGCTTTTGGATTCAAACCTAAATGTATATATTTGGTTTGTTTCCTCTTGTATTTTCCTAGAGAGGGATGTTACCCCTTGAAATGCCAAAATTGGCCAGTCGGTGACAAATAGGACTAAAGGGCACCACATGCCCAAGTGTATCCAAGGTTGGGGGTTATTTCATGTTTCCAATAGTTATTTCATGGTTCCTGTTGGTCTCGGAGGCTTCAACCGTAAAGAGCTGACATGACCCCTTTAACAGTTTGGACTGCTAGTTTGCATTCTATCTGTCTAGGTTTTCCGTAGAGCTGACAAAATGTTACCAAAATTGACAAGTCTGGCTTCTAGGTCGATTTAGTGTGTTTCAAAAAATAACTTCATTTTCGTATAACTCCCAAAACATGGAAATGAATTCTGTTAAAATTCTTAAAGACTGCAAATGAGATATCAACACAATGTCAAAACAGGTTTCTTTGGACAACCCCTCCCACCACGGCTTTATAGAAACCAAGAGCTAAGCAAATATCACATTTCTGTGAAATGTATCTGGATAGTGTTGATTCATCGATGCCCAGTTGGCAGAGAAGAAGTGCAACCTGCACTCACGCGCTCCCTTGTACAGAGAAATGTAAAACTCCACTCACCCAGCCTTTGGCACAGGACACTTGCCGAAGAGAGGTCTGTTACTTCCAAAGACAGGATGAGGCCTCAGGACACCTGGAAGCAGGAGAAGGCAAAGCAGGGAATGGAAACCAGTGCAGGGTCTGACCAACAAGTGTGAAACCCTGTTTGAATTGGACGCACCCTCTCAAGCGGACAGGAGACATGAGATTGAAGGTGATGTGCTGAGATTTACAAGAGTGCACAGCAGATGCTTGGCTGACAGAACTCAAAGAAACCAGCGCAAAATATCCCCACAGTTGATTCTGAGACCAAGATCCGTGATGCCAAATTACAGTTAGCAGGAGCATCGGTAAGTGAGGTATAGGGCTACGGTTGATGGCATACGCTGAGTCTCAGGGATCTGGAGTGCATTGTGGGATGTGGTGGGTCTAATCAAGAGAGCAAACCGAACAGTGTACCAATGATAAATCAACCAAACTGGTCGCGCGGTTGAGATTACTGATATGTCCCATGGCCACACCCAGTGAATCTGCAGGACCAGTGACCAATTGGGCATTTTGCCAATAGAGCACGTGTGGGGCTGAATCAGAGCTATCGTGCATCTGGTCTGAGGGATTCAGGGGGCCTTGGGTTTGAAATCAGAATGAAAAGCCTTAGGATCTGCTACATTCATAACCTGGGCTGGGATTATGGTTTGGTTTGAGGCACAGGATGCGCAACAGCTCTGTGGTGGCCTTTGTACACCCGTGCCACAAGGATGATAGGACAAGGTAGAGTGGTCCAAGTCCACAGCGTGAGAAGTGGAAGCATTTCCTTCAGCACTATCTCCCAAAATCGGATGCTACATTTTGGATGGCACCGGCACGGTACGGCAGCGAGGACACCAAGGTCGGTCTGCGGGATCATTCCAGCAGGCCCTGATTTGTGACATCCATGGATGTGATTCCACTGGTGTTTCAGTAGACAGAGAAGCTCTGGGAAGAACTGCTTTCATTGGGACATTCCCGTGGCACTACAAAGCACAAGCGCACTCTCAGTTTGCTGTTTTGGAAACACTCCAAAATGACATAGAGCAGAATGCAGAGCTGAGAACCTTTGAAGCCTCATTTCCACAAGAGACCGAGTCCTGCGCACTTTAAGAATTGTGAGATAAGCGTAATCATAATGAAGTTATGCTAATCGAAATAGTATGGGTTGTTCATCACAACAAATGCAACACCAGCAATTGGAGATATACCAGACAACACACACAGGAAGAGAATATGGCATCAATGTCTAGGAGAAATTGTCCTCACAGAAATCCCTTGGAATTGCGTAGAGACAAGAGTCTAAAATTTTCACTTAACATAGCCCTAAAAATCTACATTAGATACCTGATATTACCTGACCAGTAGAGATGAAGAAGTACAGTAAAAGAAATAGGAAGTACCATTTTCAGTTCCAAAGATATTGAAGGCCCAAAAGATAAGCTTTCAAACAACTAGACTGCAAAACGCTATGCAGTCCAAGTGTTGAAAATGGAGGTCAGGAAAACACTGAAAAACAAAAGGGTCTCAGAATCACAAAAGGCAGAATACCAGAAAAGGGGAAGAGAAAGTCTAAAGACGAGCCAAAAGATATCAGAAAACTCAGTGGATGTGATAATATCAGGGCTAAAATTCAGTCCTTAGCAGACTAGATAATGCAGAGGGACGCGTGAATGACTGTGAAGACAGGGGAACAGAAATCCCTCGGTCAGATTCGGACATAGGAAAGCAAGTGCAAAACAATGAAAATATTGCTGTTGTATCCTGGGTTAAGACAGGGCATGAAAGACTAGAATTCATAAGAGTCCCAGATGGAAAAGCAAGAGATAAAGAAATAAAATATGTCTGAAAATTTATCTGTAGAAATATCAGACTGAAACTTGTTGAAAGCCAAGAAAAAATCATCTATGCGAATTCAGGAATTACACAGCATCCAAAGGAGGTGGAATCCCAATAGACCTACAAGCAGCTGTATGATTCCAATCAACAAAGTTCACGAATATCACATTGATTTAAAATGCACCTGGAGGAAACAACATAGTCACAAGGGAACCTCCAGAGGGGTTTCAGCTTATAACTCGGCAGCAATATTGCAGGACAGGGAGGAGTGCCAGGACACAGACCATATCCTGAATGGCCAAAGGCTGCCACCTAGGGTAGCCTATGCCACATGACCACCATTTCTAATAACGGCAGAGCTAGAGCAATCCACAGACCGGCAAATCATAAAAGAATTCAGCAGTTCAAAACTTCTTCTAAAAGGAAGGTTGAGAATACTCCCCGGAATAGAAAAGCAGCAAGATGAAATGGAAAGAAGAATACCATTATTGGAAATGCAAGAAGAGCATGAGTGGCAAAGAAGAAACAAGAAGAAGGCAAGGAGGACATCAAAACCTTAAAGATTGGAGAGGGAAGCAGGAAATCATAGGTGATTGGAAGCACTCTCTTAAGTGAATCAGCTTATTTGACTCTCTGTTTGAAGCGAAAGGAGAGATGCATGTCCTGACGTGTTTGCAAAACAAGCGAGAAGCAGACCAACAAAGAATCAAACCAACAAACATGCACCAAAATGGTACGGTTGGCTGACATATACCATGGGAAACATGATTATTCAAAAGAAAATACTCAAGGTGATGTCAAGGATCATTCAGCACGCATCGACCCAGTATTGCGGCTTGCATGTACTCAGCACACTTGTATTCGGAAATCAGAGGCGTGCATTCATATTCGTAAATATAGATTCATAAGAGCATATCGTGACTTCACCCAAATGCCGATTTGGAATCCAATGGATTCCTAGTCCGTGATGTAGTCTTGTATGTCTTCCAACAGGATGAAGGAATGCCATATTTACGCTACGTAGAGAAGAATTGTAAGAAGCCTATAACAAAGGCAAGTAGCTCTGCCAAAGTGTACTAAGAGCAAAAGAGACAGACAGTAAAGTGCACATTGGGGTTGGTTTCATTTCTTGGAAATTCAGCCCCCATGAAACCAATAGATCCATGTCCTGAAAGTGTGGGTTTTTCAGCAGAAATCATGCGACGCATATGTATTCCGGTTGTACGGATATTATAGGAACATAAGTCTCCTTTACTGGGTCTCTGTGTACTGTGAACTCTTAGAAAGTTTAAAGACGTGTGAAACCTTCAACTGAAAAGGGACACACTTCTCTCCATTGGTAATGTTCATTCAGATCTGAACAAAAGGAAAGAGGGAAGAAGAAAGGCCCATGGGACGCTAGTGGGCAGAACCACATTAACTTTAGGAACCTCTCGTCGGATGCAGCCCCTCCCCCAACACTGACAAGATGCAGCAGCCATTGGGGATGGCAGTTACCGGTTGGATTCCAGGTGGAATGTTGGTGTGTTCCACGAGGCTTGTTGTGGCTGTTGGATCCTAGGTAACCGGGCCGAGTTCTGTGGGTGGATCAGTGTGATGGAGGGGCTGCAGGCCTCTGTGGAGCTTGGCTTAGGTGTTTGGTCCGGGAAGCTGTGTAAGTTCGAGATACTTCTGCTGCCCAAAGACCTGAGTTCACAGGTCAGTTTCCAGAACCTGAAAGGGCAGACAGTGGAAGATCTGCCTGTCATCAGCTTACTGGTGAGGCTCCGAGGTACTTTCAGACTTGCCCAGTCCTGGTGAAGTCGACTTTAGGGGAGTCACGAAGAGAAGCTGGCCGAAAAGCTGGCTGCACGGATTGAGGAGAGATGCGAACACATGGATGAGAGATGTTCTGCTACAATGGAGAATACTGGCGTGGAGACAGCTGTAGAGGATACCAGGCTCAAAAGACATTCAGGAGACATATTGAACCACGCTGATACTGGCAGAAACATACGGAGTGCCAACGTGGTCTTGAGGAAGTTCCTCAATTCTCTTCTCCAAGAACGGGTCCAAGGTCCCTGACGTGTGCAAGAGAAGAGATGGCAGAGATGATCAAAACGCTCCTGTTCTTGGAAGAGGTCGTGAGAATCCACACATCCCAAGGGGCCTTCCCAAGCCATTCAGACCAAAATTCACCAAGCCCAGGTAAGCCTTTTCCCAGGTTTGGGCCTAGCTAGCAAGCACTTGCCCTTCCCTCCCCTCCACTCACGCATCCATTTTGAAGGTTCAGTACCTGAGCGGCAATGAAGCCATTAGGAGAAGGGCAAGTCCCTCCTAGAATCAGAGTTCCTCCAGCTTCACACTCTGTGAACAAAAGTGAACTCCTTAAAGTTCAAATAGTCTCGGCTGAAATAGATAGGAATTGAATAATTAGCTCCCACCTAGAAACGATGGCCTTCCGCTAGATTCAGCAAATGTTGTGTTTATGTCTTCCCTGGGGTGAAGGGAGTGTGGTAAGTGAGGGGAATCTTTGACTGAACTTGAATCTGTATTAGGCCTCAGTTTTTCAAGACAGTATAGGTAAATAGTACAAGTCAGAAAGTGAAGTGTACTGTAAAAGTCGCCAATGACATTAAAGACACAGCTTATGTGGATCGTCTTTCACTTGAGTCAAGCCCCCGTGGGCACTATATCATGTGGGTGCAGACTTGGTTGCGTTAAATGGCTTTACCCAACATGATCGGAAGATTAACTGTTCTCATCACTGATAGAAGAACACCTGGTTCTCCATAGACAAGCATAACTGCAGCAGGGTTCTACTAGCTATAATGCCTCTAGGTGCTTTTGGATTCAAACCTAAATGTATATATTTGGTTTGTTTCCTCTTGTATTTTCCTAGAGAGTGATGTTACCACTTGAAATGCCAACATTGGCCAGTAGGTGACAAATAGGACTAAAAGGCACCACATGCCCAAGTGTATCCAAGGTTGGGGGTTATTTCATGTTTCCAATATTTATTTCATGGTTCCTGTTGGTCTCGGAGGCTTCAACCGTAAAGAGCTGACATGACCCCTTTAACAGATAGGACTGCTAGTTTGCATTCTATCTGTCTAGGTTTTCCGTAGAGCTGACACAATGTTACCAAAATTGACAAGTCTGGCTTCTAGGTCGATTTAGTGTGTTTCAAAAAATAACTTCATTTTCGTATAACTCCCAAAACATGGAAATGAATTCTGTTAAAATTCTTAAAGACTGCAAATGAGATATCAACACAATGTCAAAATAGGTTTCTTTGGACAACCCCTCCCACCACGGCTGTATACAAACCAAGAGCTAAGCAAATATCACATTTCTGTGAAATGTATCTGGATAGTGTTGATTCATCGATGCCCAGTTGGCAGAGAAGAAGTGCAACCTGCACTCACGCGCTCCCTTGTACAGAGAAATGTAAAACTCCACTCACCCAGCCTTTGGCACAGGACACTTGCCGAAGAGAGGTCTGTTACTTCCAAAGACAGGATGAGGCCTCAGGACACCTGGAAGCAGGAGAAGGCAAAGCAGGGAATGGAAACCAGTGCAGGGTCTGACCAACAAGTGTGAAACCCTGTTTAACTTGGACGCACCCTCTCAAGCGGACAGGAGGCATGAGATTGAATGTGATGTGCTGAGATTTACAAGAGTGCACAGCAGATGCTTGGATGACAGAACTCAAAGAAACCAGCGCAAAATATCCCCACAGTTGATTCTGAGACCAAGATCCGTGATGCCAAATTACAGTTAGCAGGAGCATCGGTAAGTGAGGTATAGGGCTACGGTTGATGGCATACGCTGAGTCTCAGGGATCTGGAGTGCGTTGTGGGATGTGGTGGGTCTAATCAAGAGAGCAAACCGAACAGTGTACCAATGATAAATCAACCACACTGGTCGCGCGGTTGAGATTAACGATCTGTCTCATGGCCACACCCAGTGCATCTGCAGGACCAGGGACCAATTGGGCATTTTGCCAATAGAGCACTTTTGGGGCTGAATCAGAGCTATCGTGCATCTGGTCTGAGGGATCCAGGGGGCCTTGGGTTTGAAATCAGAATGAAAAGCCTTAGGATCTGCTACATTCATAACCTGGGCTGGGATTATGGTTTGGTTTGAGGCACAGGATGCGCAACAGCTCTGTGGTGGCCTTCGTGCACCCGTGCCACAAGGATGATAGGACAAGGTAGAGTGGTCCAAGTCCACAGCGTGAGAAGAGGAAGCATTTCCTTCAGCACTATCTCCCAAAATCGGATGCTACATTTTGGATGGCACCGGAATGGTACGGCAGCGAGGACACCAAGGTCGGTCTGCGGGATCATTCCAGCAGGCCCTGAGGTGTGACATCCATGGATGTGCTTCCACTGGTGTTTCAGTAGACAGAGAAGCTCTGGGAAGAACTGCTTTCATTGGGACATTCCCGTGGCACTACAAAGCACAAGCGCACTCTCAGTTTGCTGTTTTGGAAACACTCCAAAATGACATAGAGCAGAATGCAGAGCTGAGAACCTTTAGAATCCTCATTTCCACAAGAGGCCGTGTCCTGCGCACTTTCAGAATTGTGAGATAAGCGTAATCAAAATGAAGTTATGCTAATCGAAATAGTATGGGTTGTTCATCACAACAAATGCAACACCAGCAATTGGAGATATACCAGACAACACACACAGGAAGAGAATATGGCATCAATGTCTAGGAGAAATTGTCCTCACAGAAATCCCTTGGAATTGCGTAGAGACAAGAGTCTAAAATTTTCACTTAACATAGCCCTAAAAATCTACATTAGATACCTGATATTACCTGACCAGTAGAGATGAAGAAATACAGTAAAAGAAATAGGAAGTACCATTTTCAGTTCCAAAGATATTGAAGGCCCAAAAGATAAGCTTTCAAGCAACTAGACTGCAAAACGCTATGCAGTCCAAGTGTTGAAAATGGAGGTCAGGAAAACACTGAAGAACAAAAGGGTCTCAGAATCACAAAAGGCAGAATACCAGAAAAGGGGAAGAGAACGTCTAAAGACGAGCGAAAAGATATCAGAAAACTCAGTGGATGTGATAATATCAGGGCTAAAATTCAGTCCTTAGCAGACTAGATAATGCAGAGGGACGCGTGAATGACTGTGAAGACAGGGGAACAGAAATCCTTCGGTCAGATTCGGACATAGGAAAGCAAGTGCAAAACAATGAAAATATTGCTGTTGTATCCTGGGTTAAGACAGGGCATGAAAGACTAGAATTCATAAGAGTCCCAGATGGAAAAGCAAGAGATAAAGAAATAAAATATGTCTGAAAATTTATCTGTAGAAATATCAGACTGAAACTTGTTGAAAGCCAAGAAAAAATCATCTATGCGAATTCAGGAATTACACAGCATCCAAAGGAGGTGGAATCCCAATAGACCTACAAGCAGCTGTATGATTCCAATCAACAAAGTTCACGAATATCACAGTGATTTAAAATGCACCTGGAGGAAACAACATAGTCACAAGGGAACCTCCAGAGGGGTTTCAGCTTATAACTCGGCAGCAATATTGCAGGACAGGGAGGAGTGCCAGGACACAGACCATATCCTGAATGGCCAAATGCTGCCACCTAGGGTAGCCTATGCGACATGACCACCATTTCTAATAACGGCAGAGCTAGAGCAATCCACAGACCGGCAAATCATAAAAGAATTCAGCAGTTCAAAACTTCTTCTAAAAGGAAGGTTGAGAATTCTCCCCGGAATAGAAAAGCAGCAAGATGAAATGGAAAGAAGAAAACCATTATTGGAAATGCAAGAAGAGCATGAGTGGCAAAGAAGAAACAAGAAGAAGGCAAGGAGGACATCAAAACCTTAAAGATTGGAGAGGGAAGCAGGAAATCATAGGTGATTGGAAGCACTCTCTTAAGTGAATCAGCTTATTTGACTCTCTGTTTGAAGCGAAAGGAGAGATGCATGTCCTGACGTGTTTGCAAAACAAGCGAGAAGCAGACCAACAAAGAATCAAACCAACAAACATGCACCAAAATGGTACGGTTGGCTGACATATACCATGGGAAACATGATTATTCAAAAGAAAATACTCAAGGTGATGTCAAGGATCATTCAGCACGCATCGACCCAGTATTGCGGCTTGCATGTACTCAGCACACTTGTATTCGGAAATCAGAGGCGTGCATTCATATTCGTAAATATAGATTCATAAGAGCATATCGTGACCTCACCCAAATGCCGATTTGGAATCCACTAGATTCCTACTCCGTGATGTAGTCTTGTATGTCTTCCAACAGGATGAAGGAATGCCATATTCTACGCTACGTAGAGAAGAATTGTAAGAAGCCTATAACAAAGGCAAGTAGCTCTGCCAAAGTGTACTAAGAGCAAAAGAGACAGACAGTAACGTGCACATTGGGGTTGGTTTCATTTCTTGGAATTTCAGCCCCCATGAAACAAATAGATCTATGTCCTGAGAGTGTGGGTTTTTCAGCAGAAATCATGCGACGCATATGTATTCCGGTTGTACGGATATTATAGGAACATAAGTCTCCTTTACTGGGTCTCTGTGTACTGTGAACTCTTAGAAAGTTTAAAGACGTGTGAAACCTTCAACTGAAAAGGGACACACTTCTCTCCATTGGTACTGTGCATACAGATCTGAACAAAAGGAAAGAGGGAAGAAGAAAGGCCCATGGGACGCTAGTGGGCAGAACCACATTTACTTTAGGAACCTCTCGTCGGATGCAGCCCCTCCCCCAACACTGACAAGATGCAGCAGCCATTGGGGATGGCAGTTACCGGTTGGATTCCAGGTGGAATGTTGGTGTGTTCCACGAGGCTTGTTGTGGCTGTTGGATCCTAGGTAATCGGGCCGAGTTCTGTGGGTGGATCAGTGTGATGGAGGGGCTGCAGGCCTCTGTGGAGCTTGGCTTAGGTGTTTGGTCCGGGAAGCTGTGTAAGTTCGAGATACTTCTGCTGCCCAAAGACCTGAGTTCACAGGTCAGTTTCCAGAACCTGAAAGGGCAGACAGTGGAAGATCTGCCTGTCATCAGCTTACTGGTGAGGCTCCGAGGTACTTTCAGACTTGCCCAGTCCTGGTGAAGTCGACTTTAGGGGAGTCACGAAGAGAAGCTGGCCGAAAAGCTGGCGGCACGGATTGAGGAGAGATGCGAACACATGGATGAGAGATGTTCTGCTCCAATGGAGAATACTGGCGTGGAGACAGCTGTAGAGGATACCAGGCTCAAAAGACATTCAGGAGACATATTGAACCTCACTGATACTGGCAGAAACATACGGAGTGCCAACGTGGACTTGAGGAAGTTCCTCAATTCTCTTCTCCAAGAACGGGTCCAAGGTCCCTGACGTGTGCAACAGAAGAGATGGCAGAGATGATCAAAACGCTCCTGTTCTTGGAAGAGGTCGTGAGGATCCACACGTCCCAAGGGGCCTTCCCAAGCCATTCAGACCAAAATTCACCAAGCCCAGGTAAGCCTTTTCCCAGGTTTGGGCCTAGCTAGCAAGCACTTGCCCTTCCCTCCCCTCCACTCACGCATCCATTTTGAAGGTTCAGTACCTGAGCGGCAATGAAGCCATTAGGAGAAGGGCAAGTCCCTCCTAGAATCAGAGTTCCTCCAGCTTCACACTCTGTGAACAACAGTGAACGGCTTAAAGGTCAAATAGTCTCGGCTGAAATAGATAGGTATTGAATACATAGCTCACACCTAGAAACGATGGCCTTCCGCTAGATTCAGCAAATGTTGTGTTTATGTCTTCCCTGGGGTGAAGGGAGTGTGGTAAGTGAGGGGAATCTTTGACTGAACTTGAATCTGTATTAGGCCTCAGTTTTTCAAGACAATATAGGTAAATAGTACAAGTCAGAAAGTGAAGTGTACTGTAAAAGTCTCCAATGACATTAAAGACACAGCTTATGTGGATCGTCTTTCACTTGAGTCAAGCCCCCGGGGGCACTATATCATGTGGGTGCAGACTTGGTTGCGTTAAATGGCTTTACCCTACATGATAGGAAGATTAACGGTTCTCATCACTGATAGAAGAACACCTGGTTCTCCATAGACAAGCATAAGTGCAGCAGGGTTCTCCTAGCTATAATGCCACTAGGTGCTTTTGGATTCAAACCTAAATGTATATATTTGGATTGTTTCCTCTTGTATTTTCCTAGAGAGGGATGTTACCCCTTGAAATGCCAACATTGGCCAGTAGGTGACAAATAGGACTAAAGGGCACCACATGCCCAAGTGTATCCAAGGTTGGGGGTTATTTCATGTTTCCAATAGTTATTTCATGTTTCCTGTTGGTCTCGGAGGCTTCAACCGTAAAGAGCTGACATGACCCCTTTAACAGTTTGGACTGCTAGTTTGCATTCTATCTGTCTAGGTTTTCCGTAGAGCTGACACAATGTTACCAAAATTGACAAGTCTGGCTTCTAGGTCGATTTAGTGTGTTTAAAAAATAACTTCATTTTCGTATAACTCCCAAAATATGTAAATGAATTCTGTTAAAATTCTTAAAGACAGCAAATGAGATATCAACACAATGTCAAAACAGGTTTCTTTGGACAACCCCTCCCACCACGGCTGTATAGAAACCAAGAGCTAAGGAAATATCACATTTCTGTGAAATGTATCTGGATAGTGTTGATTAATCAATGCCCAGTTGGCAGAGAAGAAGTGCAACCTGCACTCACGCGCTCCCTTGTACAGAGAAATGTAAAACTCCACTCACCCAGCCTTTGGCACAGGACACTTGCCGAAGAGAGGTCTGTTACTTCCAATGACAGGATGAGGCCTCAGGACACCTGGAAGCAGGAGAAGGCAAAGCAGGGAATGGAAACCAGTGCAGGGTCTGACCAACAAGGGTGAAACCCTGTTTGACTTGGACACACCCTCTCAAGCGGACAGGAGACATGAGATTGAAGGTGATGTGCTGAGATTTACAAGAGTGCACAGCAGATGCTTGGCTGACAGAACTCAAAGAAACCAGCGCAAAATATCCCCACAGTTGATTCTGAGACCAAGATCCGTGATGCCAAATTACAGTTAGCAGGGGCATCGGTAAGTGAGGTATAGGGCTACGGTTGATGGCATACGCTGAGTCTCAGGGATCTGGAGTGCGTTGTGGGATGTGGTGGGTCTAATCAAGAGAGCAAACCGAACAATGTACCAATGATAAATCAACCACACTGGTCGCGCGGTTGAGATTACCGATATGTCCCATGGCCACACCCAGTGCATCTGCAGGACCAGGGACCAATTGGGCATTTTGCCAATAGAGAACGTGTGGGGCTGAATCAGAGCTATCTTGCATCTGGTCTGAGGGATCCAGGGGGCCTTGGGTTTGAAATCAGAATAAAAAGCCTTAGGATCTGCTACATTCATAACCTGGGATGGGATTATGGTTTGGTTTGAGGCACAGGATGCGCAACAGCTCTGTGGTGGCCTTCGTGCACCCGTTCCACAAGGATGATAGGACAAGGTAGAGTGGTCCAAGTCCACAGCGTGAGAAGAGGAAGCATTTCCTTCAGCACAATCTCCCAAAATCAGATGCTACAATTTGGATGGCACCGGCACGGTACGGCAGCGAGGACACCAAGGTCGGTCTGCGGGATCATTCCAGCAGGCCCTGAGGTGTGACATCCATGGATGTGCTTCCACTGGTGTTTCAGTAGACAGAGAAGCTCTGGGAAGAACTGCTTTCATTGGGACATTCCCGTGGCACTACAAAGCACAAGCGCACTCTCAGTTTGCTGTTTTGGAAACACTCCAAAATGACAGAGCAGAATGCAGAGCTGAGAACCTTTAGAATCCTCATTTCCACAAGAGGCCGTTTCCTGCGCACTTTCAGAATTGTGAGATAAGCGTAATCATAATGAAGTTATGCTAATCGAAATAGTATGGGTTGTTCATCACAACAAATGCAACACCAGCAATTGGAGATATACCAGACAACACACACAGGAAGAGAATATGGCATCAATGTCTAGGAGAAATTGTCCTCACAGAAATCCCTTGGAATTGCGTAGAGACAAGAGTCTAAAATTTTCACTTAACATAGCCCTAAAAATCTACATTAGATACCTGATATTACCTGACCAGTAGAGATGAAGAAGTACAGTAAAAGAAATAGGAAGTACCATTTTCAGTTCCAAAGATATGGAAGGCCCAAAAGATAAGCTTTCAAACAACTAGACTGCAAAACGCTATGCAGTCCAAGTATTGAAAATGGAGGTCAGGAAAACACTGAAGAACAAAAGGGTCTCAGAATCACAAAAGGCAGAATACTAGAAAAGGGGAAGAGAAAGTCTAAAGTCGAGCCAAAAGATATCAGAAAACTCAGTGGATGTGATAATATCAGGGCTAAAATTCAGTCCTTAGCAGACTAGATAATGCAGAGGGACGCGTGAATGACTGTGAAGACAGGGGAACAGAAATCCCTCGGTCAGATTCGGACATAGGAAAGCAAGTGCAAAACAATGAAAATATTGCTGTTGTATCCTGGGTCAAGACACGGCATGAAAGACTAGAATTCATAAGAGTCCCAGATGGAAAAGCAAGAGATAAAGAAATAAAATATGTCTGAAAATTTATCTGTAGAAATATCAGACTGAAACTTGTTGAAAGCCAAGAAAAAATCATCTATGCGAATTCAGGAATTACACAGCATCCAAAGGAGGTGGAATCCCAATAGACCTACAAGCAGCTGTATGATTCCAATCAACAAAGTTCACGAATATCACAGTGATTTAAAATGCACCTGGAGGAAACAACATAGTCACAAGGGAACCTCCAGAGGGGTTTCAGCTTATAACTCGGCAGCAATATTGCAGGACAGGGAGGAGTGCCAGGACACAGACCATATCCTGAATGGCCAAAGGCTGCCACCTAGGGTAGCCTATGCCACATGACCACCATTTCTAATAACGGCAGAGCTAGAGCAATCCACAGACCGGCAAATCATAAAAGAATTCAGCAGTTCAAAACTTCTTCTAAAAGGAAGGTTGAGAATACTCCCCGGAATAGAAAAGCAGCAAGATGAAATGGAAAGAAGAAAACCATTATTGGAAATGCAAGAAGAGCATGAGTGGCAAAGAAGAAACAAGAAGAAGGCAAGGAGGACATCAAAACCTTAAAGATTGGAGAGGGAAGCAGGAAATCATAGGTGATTGGAAGCACTCTCTTAAGTGAGTCAGCTTATTTGACTCTCTGTTTGAAGCGAAAGGAGAGATGCATGTCCTGACGTGTTTGCAAAACAAGCGAGAAGCAGACCAACAAAGAATCAAACCAACAAACATGCACCAAAATGGTACGGTTGGCTGACATATACCATGGGAAACATGATTATTCAAAAGAAAATACTCAAGGTGATGTCAAGGATCATTCAGCACGCATCGACCCAGTATTGCGGCTTGCATGTACTCAGCACACTTGTATTCGGAAATCAGAGGCGTGCATTCATATTCGTAAATATAGATTCATAAGAGCATATCGTGACCTCACCCAAATGCCGATTTGGAATCCACTAGATTCCTAGTCTGTGATGTAGTCTTGTATGTCTTCCAACAGGATGAAGGAATGCCATATTCTACGCTACGTAGAGAAGAATTGTAAGAAGCCTATAACAAAGGCAAGTAGCTCTGCCAAAGTGTACTAAGAGCAAAAGAGACAGACAGTAAAGTGTACATTGGGGTTGGTTTCATTTCTTGGAAATTCAGCCCCCATGAAACCAATAGATCCATGTCCTGAGAGTGTGGGTTTTTCAGCCGAAATCATGCGACGCATATGTATTCCGGTTGTACGGATATTATAGGAACATAAGTCTCCTTTACTGGGTCTCTGTGTACTGTGAACTCTTAGAAAGTTTAAAGACGTGTGAAACCTTCAACTGAAAAGGGACACACTTCTTTCCATTGGTACTGTTCATACAGATCTGAACAAAAGGAAAGAGGGAAGAAGAAAGGCCCATGGGACGCTAGTGGGCAGAACCACATTTACTTTAGGAACCTCTCGTCGGATGCAGCCCCTCCCTCAACACTGACAAGATGCAGCAGCCATTGGGGATGGCAGTTACCGGTTGGATTCCAGGTGGAATGTTGGTGTGTTCCACGAGGCTTGTTGTGGCTGTTGGATCCTAGGTAACCGGGCCGAGTTCTGTGGGTGGATCAGTGTGATGGAGGGGCTGCAGGCCTCTGTGGAGCTTGGCTTAGGTGTTTGTTCCGGGAAGCTGTGTAAGTTCGAGATACTTCTGCTGCCCAAAGACCTGAGTTCACAGATCAGTTTCCAGAACCTGAAAGGGCAGACAGTGGAAGATCTGCCTGTCATCAGCTTACTGGTGAGGCTCCGAGGTACTTTCAGACTTGCCCAGTCCTGGTGAAGTCGACTTTAGGGGAGTCACGAAGAGAAGCTGGCCGAAAAGCTGGCTGCACGGATTGAGGAGAGATGCGAACAAATGGATGAGAGATGTTCTGCTACAATGGAGAATACTGGCGTGGAGACAGGTGTAGAGGATACCAGGCTCAAAAGACATTCAGGAGACATATTGAACCTCGCTGATACTGGCAGAAACTTACGGAGTGCCAACGTGGACTTGAGGAAGTTCCTCAATTCTCTTCTCTAAGAATGGGTCCAAAGTCCCTGACGTGTGCAAGAGAAGAGATGGCAGAGATGATCAAAACGCTCCTGTTCTTTGGAGAGGTCGTGAGAATCCACACGTCCCAAGGGGCCTTCCCAAGCCATTCAGACCAAAATTCACCAAGCCCAGGTAAGCCTTTTCCCAGGTTTGGGCCTAGCTAGCAAGCACTTGCCCTTCCCTCCCCTCCACTCACGCATCCATTTTGAAGGTTCAGTACCTGAGCGGCAATGAAGCCATTAGGAGAAGGGCAAGTCCCTCCTAGAATCAGAGTTCCTCCAGCTTCACACTCTGTGAACAACAGTGAACTCCTTAAAGGTCAAATAGTCTCGGCTGAAATAGATAGGAATTGAATACATAGCTCACACCTAGAAAAGATGGCCTTCCGCTAGATTCAGCAAATGTTGTGTTTATGTCTTCCCTGGGGTGAAGGGAGTGTGGTAAGTGAGGGGAATCTTTGACTGAACTTGAATCTGTATTAGGCCTCAGTTTTTCAAGACAGTATAGGTAAATAGTACAAGTCAGAAAGTGAAGTGTACTGTAAAAGTCGCCAATGACATTAAAGACACAGCTTATGTGGATCGTCTTTCACTTGAGTCAAGCCCCCGTGGGCACTATATCATGTGGGTGCAGACTTGGTTGCGTTAAATGGCTTTACCCAACATGATCGGAAGATTAACTGTTCTCATCACTGATAGAAGAACACCTGGTTCTCCATAGACAAGCATAACTGCAGCAGGGTTCTCCTAGCTATAATGCCTCTAGGTGTTTTTGGATTCAAACCTAAATGTATATATTTGGTTTGTTTCCTCTTGTATTTTCCTAGAGAGGGATGTTACCCCTTGAAATGCCAAAATTGGACAGTCGGTGACAAATAGGACTAAAGGGCACCACATGCCCAAGTGTATCCAAGGTTGGGGGTTATTTCATGTTTCCAATAGTTATTTCATGGTTCCTGTTGGTCTCGGAGGCTTCAACCGTAAAGAGCTGACATGACCCCTTTAACAGTTTGGACTGCTAGTTTGCATTCTATCTGTCTAGGTTTTCCGTAGAGCTGACAAAATGTTACCAAAATTGACAAGTCTGGCTTCTAGGTCGATTTAGTGTGTTTCAAAAAATAACTTCATTTTCGTATAACTCCCAAAACATGGAAATGAATGCTGTTAAAATTCTTAAAGACTGCAAATGAGATATCAACACAGTGTCAAAACAGGTTTCTTTGGACAACCCCTCCCACCACGGCTTTATAGAAACCAAGAGCTAAGCAAATATCACATTTCTGTGAAATGTATCTGGATAGTGTTGATTCATCGATGCCCAGTTGGCAGAGAAGAAGTGCAACCTGCACTCACGCGCTCCCTTGTACAGAGAAATGTAAAACTCCACTCACCCAGCCTTTGGCACAGGACACTTGCCGAAGAGAGGTCTGTTACTTCCAAAGACAGGATGAGGCCTCAGGACACCTGGAAGCAGGAGAAGGCAAAGCAGGGAATGGAAACCAGTGCAGGGTCTGACCAACAAGTGTGAAACCCTGTTTGAATTGGACGCACCCTCTCAAGCGGACAGGAGACATGAGATTGAAGGTGATGTGCTGAGATTTATAAGAGTGCACAGCAGATGCTTGGCTGACAGAACTCAAAGAAACCAGCGCAGAATATCCCCACAGTTGATTCTGAGACCAAGATCCGTGATGCCAAATTACAGTTAGCAGGAGCATCGGTAAGTGAGGTATAGGGCTACGGTTGATGGCATACGCTGAGTCTCAGGGATCTGGAGTGCGTTGTGGGATGTGGTGGGTCTAATCAAGAGAGCAAACCGAACAGTGTACCAATGATAAATCAACCAAACTGGTCGCGCGGTTGAGATTACCGATATGTCCCATGGCCACACCCAGTGAATCTGCAGGACCAGTGACCAATTGGGCATTTTGCCAATAGAGCACGTGTGGGGCTGAATCAGAGCTATCGTGCATCTGGTCTGAGGGATTCAGGGGGCCTTGGGTTTGAAATCAGAATGAAAAGCCTTAGGATCTGCTACATTCATAACCTGGGCTGGGATTATGGTTTGGTTTGAGGCACAGGATGCGCAACAGCTCTGTGGTGGCCTTCGTGCACACGTGCCACAAGGATGATAGGACAAGGTAGAGTGGTCCAAGTCTACAGCGTGAGAAGAGGAAGCATTTCCTTCAGCACAATCTCCCAAAATCGGATGCTACATTTTGGATGGCACCGGCACGGTACGGCAGCGAGGACACCAAGGTCGGTCTGCGGGATCATTCCAGCAGGCCCTGATGTGTGACATCCATGGATGTGCTTCCACTGGTGTTTCAGTAGACAGAGAAGCTCTGGGAAGAACTGCTTTCATTGGGACATTCCCGTGGCACTACAAAGCACAAGCGCACTCTCAGTTTGCTGTTTTGGAAACACTCCAAAATGACATAGAGCAGAATGCAGAGCTGAGAACCTTTAGAATCCTCATTTCCACAAGAGGCCGTGTCCTGCACACTTTCAGAATTGTGAGATAAGCGTAATCATAATGAAGTTATGCTAATCGAAATAGTATGGGTTTTTCATCACAACAAATGCAACACCAGCAATTGGAGATATACCAGACAACACACACAGGAACAGAATATGGCATCAATGTCTAGGAGAAATTGTCCTCACAGAAATCCCTTGGAATTGCGTAGAGACAAGAGTCTAAAATTTTCACTTAACATAGCCCTAAAAATCTACATTAGATACCTGATATTACCTGACCAGTAGAGATGAAGAAGTACAGTAAAAGAAATAGGAAGTACCATTTTCAGTTCCAAAGATATTGAAGGCCCAAAAGATAAGCTTTCAAACAACTAGACTGCAAAATGCTATGCAGACCAAGTGTTGAAAATGGAGGTCAGGAAAACACTGAAGAACAAAAGGGTCTCAGAATCACAAAAGGCAGAATACCAGAAAAGGGGAAGAGAAAGTCTAAAGACGAGCCAAAAGATATCAGAAAACTCAGTGGATGTGATAATATCAGGGCTAAAATTCAGTCCATAGCAGACTAGATACTGCAGAGGGACGCGTGAATGACTGTGAAGACAGGGGAACAGAAATCCCTCGGTCAGATTCGGACATAGGAAAGCAAGTGCAAAACAATGAAAATATTGCTGTTGTATCCTGGGTTAAGACAGGGCATGAAAGACTAGAATTCATAAGAGTCCCAGATGGAAAAGCAAGAGATAAAGAAATAAAATATGTCTGAAAATTTATCTGTAGAAATATCAGACTGAAACTTGTTGAAAGCCAAGAAAAAATCATCTATGCGAATTCAGGAATTACACAGCATCCAAAGGAGGTGGAATCCCAATAGACCTACAAGCAGCTGTATGATTCCAATCAACAAAGTTCACGAATATCACAGTGATTTAAAATGCACCTGGAGGAAACAACATAGTCACAAGGGAACCTCCAGAGGGGTTTCAGCTTATAACTCGGCAGCAATATTGCAGGATAGGGAGGAGTGCCAGGACACAGACCATATCCTGAATGGCCAAATGCTGCCACCTAGGGTAGCCTATGCCACATGACCACCATTTCTAATAACGGCAGAGCTAGAGCAATCCACAGACCGGCAAATCATAAAAGAATTCAGCAGTTCAAAACTTCTTCTAAAAGGAAGGTTGAGAATACTCCCCGGAATAGAAAAGCAGCAAGATGAAATGGAAAGAAGAATACCATTATTGGAAATGCAAGAAGAGCATGAGTGGCAAAGAAGAAACAAGAAGAAGGCAAGGAGGACATCAAAACCTTAAAGATTGGAGAGGGAAGCAGGAAATCATAGGTGATTGGAAGCACTCTCTTAAGTGAATCAGCTTATTTGACTCTCTGTTTGAAGCGAAAGGAGAGATGCATGTCCTGACGTGTTTGCAAAACAAGCGAGAAGCAGACCAACAAAGAATCAAACCAACAAACATGCACCAAAATGGTACGGTTGGCTGACATATACCATGGGAAACATGATTATTCAAAAGAAAATACTCAAGGTGATGTCAAGGATCATTCAGCACGCATCGACCCAGTATTGCGGCTTGCATGTACTCAGCACACTTGTATTCGGAAATCAGAGGCGTGCATTCATATTCGTAAATATAGATTCATAAGAGCATATCGTGACTTCACCCAAATGACGATTTGGAATCCACTGGATTCCTAGTCCGTGATGTAGTCTTGTATGTCTTCCAACAGGATGAAGGAATGCCATATTCTACGCTACGTAGAGAAGAATTGTAAGAAGCCTATAACAAAGGCAAGTAGCTCTGCCAAAGTGTACTAAGAGCAAAAGAGACAGACAGTAAAGTGCACATTGGGGTTGGTTTCATTTCTTGGAATTTCAGCCCCCATGAAACCAATAGATCCATGTCCTGAAAGTGTGGGTTTTTCAGCAGAAATCATGCGACGCATATGTATTCCGGTTGTACGGATATTATAGGAACATAAGTCTCCTTTACTGGGTCTCTGTGTACTGTGAACTCTTAGAAAGTTTAAAGACGTGTGAAACCTTCAACTGAAAAGGGACACACTTCTCTCCATTGGTACTGTTCATTCAGATCTGAACAAAAGGAAAGAGGGAAAAAGAAAGGCCCATGGGACGCTAGTGGGCAGAACCACATTAACTTTAGGAACCTCTCGTCGGATGCAGCCCCTCCCCCAACACTGACAAGATGCAGCAGCCATTGGGGATGGCAGTTACCGGTTGGATTCCAGGTGGAATGTTGGTGTGTTCCACGAGGCTTGTTGTGGCTGTTGGATCCTAGGTAACCGGGCCGAGTTCTGTGGGTGGATCAGTGTGATGGAGGGGCTGCAGGCCTCTGTGGAGCTTGGCTTAGGTGTTTGGTCCGGGAAGCTGTGTAAGTTCGAGATACTTCTGCTGCCCAAAGACCTGAGTTCACAGGTCAGTTTCCAGAACCTGAAAGGGCAGACAGTGGAAGATCTGCCTGTCATCAGCTTACTGGTGAGGCTCCGAGGTACTTTCAGACTTGCCCAGTCCTGGTGAAGTCGACTTTAGGGGAGTCACGAAGAGAAGCTGGCCGAAAAGCTGGCTGCACTGATTGAGGAGAGATGCGAACACATGGATGAGAGATGTTCTGCTACAATGGAGAATACAGGCGTGGAGACAGCTGTAGAGGATACCAGGCTCAAAAGACATTCAGGAGACATATTGAACCTCGCTGATACTGGCAGAAACATACGGAGTGCCAACGTGGACTTGAGGAAGTTCCTCAATTCTCTTCTTCAAGAACGGGTCCAAGGTCCCTGACGTGTGAAAGAGAAGAGATGGCAGAGATGATCAAAACGCTCCTGTTCTTGGAAGAGGTCGTGAGAATCCACACGTCCCAAGGGGCCTTCCAAAGCCATTCAGACCAAAATTCACCAAGCCCAGGTAAGCCTTTTCCCAGGTTTGGGCCTAGCTAGCAAGCACTTGCCCTTCCCTCCCCTCCACTCACGCATCCATTTTGAAGGTTCAGTACCTGAGCGGCAATGAAGCCATTAGGAGAAGGGCAAGTCCCTCCTAGAATCAGAGTTCCTCCAGCTTCACACTCTGTGAACAACAGTGAACTCCTTAAAGGTCAAATAGTCTCGGCTGAAATAGATAGGATTTGAATACTTAGCTCACACCTAGAAACGATGGCCTTCCGCTAGATTCAGCAAATGTTGTGTTTCTGTCTTCCCTGGGGTGAAGGGAGTGTGGTAAGTGAGGGGAATCTTTGACTGAACTTGAATCTGTATTAGGCCTCAGTTTTTCAAGACAGTATAGGTAAATAGTACAAGTCAGAAAGTGAAGTGTACTGTAAAAGTCGCCAATGACATTAAAGACACAGCTTATGTGGATCGTCTTTCACTTGAGTCAAGCCGCCGGGGGCACTATATCATGTGGGTGCAGACTTGGTTGCGTTAAATGGCTTTACCCAACATGATCGGAAGATTAACTGTTCTCATCACTGATAGAAGAACACCTGGTTCTCCATAGACAAGCATAAGTGCAGCAGGGTTCTCCTAGCTATAATGCCTCTAGGTGCTTTTGGATTCAAACCTAAATGTATATATTTGGTTTGTTTCCTCTTGTATTTTCCTAGAGAGGGATGTTACCCCTTGAAATGCCAACATTGGCCAGTAGGTGACAAATAGGACTAAAGGGCACCACATGCCCAAGTGTATCCAAGGTTGGGGGTTATTTCATGTTTCCAATAGTTATTTCATGGTTCCTGTTGG
This sequence comes from Vicugna pacos, assembly GCF_048564905.1. Classification (NCBI taxonomy): domain Eukaryota; kingdom Metazoa; phylum Chordata; class Mammalia; order Artiodactyla; family Camelidae; genus Vicugna; species Vicugna pacos. Next base: position 5,128,337 of record NW_027328741.1, read on the forward strand.
TCTCGGAGGCTTCAACCGTAAAGAGCTGACATGACCCCTTTAACAGTTTGGACTGCTAGTTTGCATTCTATCTGTCTAGGTTTTCCGTAGAGCTGACAAAATGTTACCAAAATTGACAAGTCTGGCTTCTAGGTCGATTTAGTGTGTTTCAAAAAATAACTTCATTTTCGTATAACTCCCAAAACATGGAAATGAATTCTGTTAAAATTCTTAAACACTGCAAATGAGATATCAACACAATGTCAAAACAGGTTTCTTTGGACAACCCCTCCCACCACGGCTGTATAGAAACCAAGAGCTAAGCAAATATCACATTTCTGTGAAATGTATCTGGATAGTGTTGATTCATCGATGCCCAGTTGGCAGAGAAGAAGTGCAACCTGCACTCCCGTGCTCCCTTGTACAGAGAAATGTAAAACTCCACTCACCCAGCCTTTGCCACAGGACACTTGCCGAAGAGAGGTCTGTTACTTCCAAAGACAGGATGAGGCCTCAGGACACCTGGAAGCAGGAGAAGGCAAAGCAGGGAATGGAAACCAGTGCAGGGTCTGACCAACAAGGGTGAAACCCTGTTTGACTTGGACGCACCCTCTCAAGCGGACAGGAGACATGAGATTGAAGGTGATGTGCTGAGATTTACAAGAGTGCACAGCAGATGCTTGGCTGACAGAACTCAAAGAAACCAGCGCAAAATATCCCCACAGTTGATTCTGAGACCAAGATCCGTGATGCCAAATTACAGTTAGCAGGAGCATCGGTAAGTGAGGTATAGGGCTACGGTTGATGGCATACGCTGAGTCTCAGGGATCTGGAGTGCGTTGTGGGATGTGGTGGGTCTAATCAAGAGAGCAAACCGAACAGTGTACCAATGATAAATCAACCACACTGGTCGCACGGTTGAGATTACCGATATGTCCCATGGCCACACCCAGTGCATCTGCAGGACCAGGGACCAATTGGGCATTTTGCCAATAGAGCACGTGTGGGGCTGAATCAGAGCTATCGTGCATCTGGTCTGAGGGATCCAGGGGGCCTTGGGTTTGAAATCAGAATGAAAAGCCTTAGGATCTGCTACATTCATAACCTGGGCTGGGATTATGGTTTGGTTTGAGGCACAGGATGCGCAACAGCTCTGTGGTGGCCTTCGTGCACACGTGCCACAAGGATGATAGGACAAGGTAGAGTGGTCCAAGTCTACAGCGTGAGAAGAGGAAGCATTTCCTTCAGCACAATCTCCCAAAATCGGATGCTACATTTTGGATGGCACCGGCACGGTACGGCAGCGAGGACACCAAGGTCGGTCTGCGGGATCATTCCAGCAGGCCCTGATGTGTGACATCCATGGATGTGCTTCCACTGGTGTTTCAGTAGACAGAGAAGCTCTGGGAAGAACTGCTTTCATTGGGACATTCCCGTGGCACTACAAAGCACAAGCGCACTCTCAGTTTGCTGTTTTGGAAACACTCCAAAATGACATAGAGCAGAATGCAGAGCTGAGAACCTTTAGAATCCTCATTTCCACAAGAGGCCGTGTCCTGCACACTTTCAGAATTGTGAGATAAGCGTAATCATAATGAAGTTATGCTAATCGAAATAGTATGGGTTTTTCATCACAACAAATGCAACACCAGCAATTGGAGATATACCAGACAACACACAAAGGAAGAGAATATGGCATCAATGTCTAGGAGAAATTATCCTCACAGAAATCCCTTGGAATTGCGTAGAGACAAGAGTCTAAAATTTTCACTTAACATAGCCCTAAAAATCTACATTAGATACCTGATATTACCTGACCAGTAGAGATGAAGAAGTACAGTAAAAGAAATAGGAAGTACCATTTTCAGTTCCAAAGATATTGAAGGCCCAAAAGATAAGCTTTCAAACAACTAGACTGCAAAATGCTATGCAGACCAAGTGTTGAAAATGGAGGTCAGGAAAACACTGAAGAACAAAAGGGTCTCAGAATCACAAAAGGCAGAATACCAGAAAAGGGGAAGAGAAAGTCTAAAGACGAGCCAAAAGATATCAGAAAACTCAGTGGATGTGATAATATCAGGGCTAAAATTCAGTCCATAGCAGACTAGATAATGCAGAGGGACGCGTGAATGACTGTGAAGACAGGGGAACAGAAATCCCTCGGTCAGATTCGGAAATAGGAAAGCAAGTGCAAAACAATGAAAATATTGCTGTTGTATCCTGGGTTAAGACAGGGCATGAAAGACTAGAATTCATAAGAGTCCCAGATGGAAAAGCAAGAGATAAAGAAATAAAATATGTCTGAAAATTTATCTGTAGAAATATCAGACTGAAACTTGTTGAAAGCCAAGAAAAAATCATCTATGCGAATTCAGGAATTACACAGCATCCAAAGGAGGTGGAATCCCAATAAACCTACAAGCAGCTGTATGATTCCAATCAACAAAGTTCACGAATATCACAGTGATTTAAAATGCACCTGGAGGAAACAACATAGTCACAAGGGAACCTCCAGAGGGGTTTCAGCTTATAACTCGGCAGCAATATTGCAGGATAGGGAGGAGTGCCAGGACACAGACCATATCCTGAATGGCCAAAGGCTGCCACCTAGGGTAGCCTATGCCACATGACCACCGTTTCTAATAACGGCAGAGCTAGAGCAATCCACAGACCGGCAAATCATAAAAGAATTCAGCAGTTCAAAACTTCTTCTAAAAGGAAGGTTGAGAATACTCCCCGGAATAGAAAAGCAGCAAGATGAAATGGAAAGAAGAAAACCATTATTGGAAATGCAAGAAGAGCATGAGTGGCAAAGAAGAAACAAGAAGAAGGCAAGGAGGACATCAAAACCTTAAAGATTGGAGAGGGAAGCAGGAAATCATAGGTGATTGGAAGCACTCTCTTAAGTGAATCAGCTTATTTGACTCTCTGTTTGAAGCGAAAGGAGAGATGCATGTCCTGACGTGTTTGCAAAACAAGCGAGAAGCAGACCAACAAAGAATCAAACCAACAAACATGCACCAAAATGGTACGGTTGGCTGACATATACCATGGGAAACATGATTATTCAAAAGAAAATACTCAAGGTGATGTCAAGGATCATTCAGCACGCATCGAACCCGTATTGCGGCTTGCATGTACTCAGCACACTTGTATTCGGAAATCAGAGGCGTGCATTCATATTCGTAAATATAGATTCATAAGAGCATATCGTGACCTCACCAAAATGCCGATTTGGAATCCAATGGATTCCTAGTCCGTGATGTAGTCTTGTATGTCTTCCAACAGGACGAAGGAATGCCATATTCTACGATACGTAGAGAAGAATTGTAAGAAACCTATAACAAAGGCAAGTAGCTCTGCCAAAGTGTACTAAGAGCAAAAGAGACAGACAGTAAAGTGCACATTGGGGTTGGTTTCATTTCTTGGAAATTCAGCCCCCATGAAACCAATAGATCCATGTCCTGAGAGTGTGGGTTTTTCAGCAGAAATCATGCGATGCATATGTATTCCGGTTGTACGGATATTATAGGAACAGAAGTCTCCTTTACTGGGTCTCTGTGTACTGTGGACTCTTAGAAAGTTTAAAGACGTGTGAAACCTTCAACTGAAAAGGGACACACTTCTCTCCATTGGTACTGTGCATACAGATCTGAACAAAAGGAAAGAGGGAAGAAGAAAGGCCCATGGGACGCTAGTGGGCAGAACCACATTTACTTTAGTAACCTCTCGTCGGATGCAGCCCCTCCCCCAACACTGACAAGATGCAGCAGCCATTGGAGATGGCAGTTACCGGTTGGATTCCAGGTGGAATGTTGGTGTGTTCCACGAGGCTTGTTGTGGCTGTTGGATCCTAGGTAACCGGGCCGAGTTCTGTGGGTGGATCAGTGTGATGGAGGGGCTGCAGGCCTCTTTGGAGCTTGGCTTAGGTGTTTGGTCCGGGAAGCTGTGTAAGTTCGAGATACTTCTGCTGCCCAAAGACCTGAGTTCACAGGTCAGTTTCCAGAACCTGAAAGGGCAGACAGTGGAAGATCTGCCTGTCATCAGCTTACTGGTGAGGCTCCGAGGTACTTTCAGACTTGCCCAGTCCTGGTGAAGTCGACTTTAGGGGAGTCACGAAGAGAAGCTGGCCGAAAAGCTGGCTGCACGGATTGAGGAGAGATGCGAACACATGGATGAGAGATGTTCTGCTACAATGGAGAATACTGGCGTGGAGACAGCTGTAGAGGATACCAGGCTCAAAAGACATTCAGGAGACATATTGAACCTCGCTGATACTGGCAGAAACATACGGAGTGCCAACGTGGACTTGAGGAAGTTCCTCAATTCTCTTCTCCAAGAACGGGTCCAAGGTCCCTGACGTGTGCAAGAGAAGAGATGGCAGAGATGATCAAAACGCTCCTGTTCTTGGAAGAGGTCGTGAGAATCCACACGTCCCAAGGGGCCTTCCCAAGCCATTCAGATCAAAATTCACCAAGCCCAGGTAAGCCTTTTCCCAGGTTTGGGCCTAGCTAGCAAGCACTTGCCCTTCCCTCCCCTCCACTCACGCATCCATTTTGAAGGTTCAGTACCTGAGCAGCAATGAAGCCATTAGGAGAAGGGCAAGTCCCTCCTAGAATCAGAGTTCCTCCAGCTTCACACTCTGTGAACAACAGTGAACTCCTTAAAGGTCAAATAGTCTCGGCTGAAATAGATAGGAATTGAATACTTAGCTCACACCTAGAAACGATGGCCTTCCGCTAGATTCAGCAAATCTTGTGTTTCTGTCTTCCCTGGGGTGAAGGGAGTGTGGTAAGTGAGGGGAATCTTTGACTGAACTTGAATCTGTATTAGGCCTCAGTTTTTCAAGACAGTATAGGTAAATAGTACAAGTCAGAAAGTGAAGTGTACTGTAAAAGTCGCCAATGACATTAAAGACACAGCTTATGTGGATCGTCTTTCACTTGAGTCAAGCCCCCGGGGGCACTATATCATGTGATGGCAGATTTGGTTGCGTTAAATGGCTTTACTCATCATGATCGGAAGATTAACGGTTCTCATCACTGATAGAAAAACACCTGGTTCTCCATAGACAAGCATAAGTGCAGCAGGGTTCTCCTAGCTATAATGCCTCTAGGTGCTTTTGGATTCAAACCTAAATGTATATATTTGGTTTGTTTCCTCTTGTATTTTCCTAGAGAGGGATGTTACCCCTTGAAAGGCCAACATTGGCCAGTAGGTGACAAATAGGACTAAAGGGCACCACATGCCCAAGTGTATCCAAGGTTGGGGGTTATTTCATGTTTCCAATAGTTATTTCATGGTTCCTGTTGGTCTCGGAGGCTTCAACCGTAAAGAGCTGACATGACCCCATTAACAGTTTGGACTGCTAGTTTGCATTCTATCTGTCTAGGTTTTCCGTAGAGCTGACAAAATGTTACCAAAATTTACAAGTCTGGCTTCTATGTCGATTTAGTGTGTTTCAAAAAATAACTTCATTTTCGTATAACTCCCAAAACATGGAAATGAATTCTGTTAAAATTCTTAAAGAATGCAAATGAGATATCAACACAATGTCAAAAGAGGTTTCTTTGGACAACCCCTCCCACCACGGCTGTATAGAAACCAAGAGCTAAGCAAATATCACATTTCTGTGAAACGTATCTGGATAGTGTTGATTCATCGATGCCCAGTTGGCAGAGAAGAAGTGCAACCTGCACTCACGCGCTCCCTTGTACAGAGAAATGTAAAACTCCACTCACTCAGCCTTTGGCACAGGACACTTGCCGAAGAGAGGTCTGTTACTTCCAAAGACAGGATGAGGCCTCAGGACACCTGGAAGCAGGAGAAGGCAAAGCAGGGAATGGAAACCAGTGCAGGTTCTGACCAACAAGTGTGAAACCCTATTTAACTTGGACGCACACTCTCAAGCTGACAGGAGGCATGAGATTGAAGGTGATGTGCTGAGATTTACAAGAGTGCACAGCAGATGCTTGGCTGACAGAACTCAAAGAAACCAGCGCAAATTATCCCCACAGTTGATTCTGAGACCAAGATCCGTGATGCCAAATTACCGTTAGCAGGGGCATCGGTAAGTGAGGTATAGGGCTACAGTTGATGGCATACGCTGAGTCTCAGGGATCTGGAGTGCGTTGTGGGATGTGGTGGGTCTAATCAAGAGAGCAAACCGAACAGTGTACCAATGATAAATCAACCACACTTGTCGCGCGGTTGAGATTACCGATATATCCCATGGCCACACCAAGTGCATCTGCAGGACCAGGGACCAATTGGGCATTTTGCCAATAGAGCACGTGTGGGGCTGAATCAGAGCTATCGTGCATCTGGTCTGAGGGATCCAGGGGGCCTTGGGTTTGAAATCAGAATGAAAAGCCTTAGGATCTGCTACATTCATAACCTGGGCTGGGATTATGGTTTGGTTTGAGGCACAGGATGCGCAACAGCTCTGTGGTGGCCTTCGTGATCCCGTGCCACAAGGATGATAGGACAAGGTAGAGTTGTCCAAGTCCACAGCGTGAGAAGAGGAAGCAGTTCCTTCAGCACTATCTCCCAAAATCGGATGCTACATTTTGGATGGCACCGGCACGGTACGGCAGCGAGGACACCAAGGTCGGTCTGCGGGATCATTCCAGCAGGCCCTGATGTGTGACATCCATGGATGTGCTTCCACTGGTGTTTCAGTAGACAGAGAAGCTCTGGGAAGAACTGCTTTCATTGGGACATTCCCGTGGCACTACAAAGCACAAGCGCACTCTCAGTTTGCTGTTTTGGAAACACTCCAAAATGACATAGAGCAGAATGCAGAGCTGAGAACCTTTAGAATCCTCATTTCCACAAGAGGCCGTGTCCTGCGCAATTTCAGAATTGTGAGATAAGCGTAATCAAAATGAAGTTATGCTAATCGAAATAGTATGGGTTGTTCATCACAACAAATGCAACACCAGCAATTGGAGATATACCAGACAACACACACAGGAACAGAATATGGCATCAATGTCTAGGAGAAATTGTCCTCACAGAAATCCCTTGGAATTGCGTAGAGAAAAGAGTCTAAAATTTTCACTTAACTTAGCCCTAAATATCTACATTAGATACCTGATATTACCTGACCAGTAGAGATGAAGAAGTACAGTAAAAGAAATAGGAAGTACCATTTTCAGTTCCAAAGATATTGAAGGCCCAAAAGATAAGCTTTCAAACAACTAGACTGCAAAACGCTATGCAGTCCAAGTGTTGAAAATGGAGGTCAGGAAAACACTGAAGAACAAAAGGGTCTCAGAATCACAAAAGGCAGAATACCAGAAAAGGGGAAGAGAAAGTCTAAAGACGAGCCAAAAGATATCAGAAAACTCAGTGGATGTGATAATATCAGGGCTAAAATTCAGTCCTTAGCAGACTAGATAATGCAGAGGGACGCGTGAATGACTGTGAAGACAGGGGAACAGAAATCCCTCGGTCAGATTCGGACATAGGAAAGCAAGTGCAAAACAATGAAAATATTGCTGTTGTATCCTGGGTTAAGACAGGGCATGAAAGACTAGAATTCATAAGAGTCCCAGATGGAAAAGCAAGAGATAAAGAAATAAAATATGTCTGAAAATTTATCTGTAGAAATATCAGACTGAAACTTGTTGAAAGCCAAGACAAAATCATCTATGCGAATTCAGGAATTACACAGCATCCAAAGGAGGTGGAATCCCAATAGACCTACAAGCAGCTGTATGATTCCAATCAACAAAGTTCACGAATATCACAGTGATTTAAAATGCACCTGGAGGAAACAACATAGTCACAAGGGAACCTCCAGAGGGGTTTCAGCTTATAACTCGGCAGCAATATTGCAGGACAGGGAGGAGTGCCAGGACACAGACCATATACTGAATGGCCAAATGCTGCCACCTAGGGTAGCCTATGCCACATGACCACCATTTCTAATAACGGTAGAGCTAGAGCAATCCACAGACCGGCAAATCATAAAAGAATTCAGCAGTTCAAAACTTTTTCTTAAAGGAAGGTTGAGAACACTCCCCGGAATAGAAAAGCAGCAAGATGAAATGGAAAGAAGAAAACCATTATTGGAAATGCAAGAAGAGCATGAGTGGCAAAGAAGAAACAAGAAGAAGGCAAGGAGGACATCAAAACCTTAAAGATTGGAGAGGGAAGCAGGAAATCATAGGTGATTGGAAGCACTCTCTTAAGTGAATCAGCTTATTTGACTCTCTGTTTGAAGCGAAAGGAGAGATGCATGTCCTGAAGTGTTTGCAAAACAAGCGAGAAGCAGACCAACAAAGAATCAAACCAACAAACATGCACCAAAATGGTACGGTTGGCTGACATATACCATGGGAAACATGATTATTCAAAAGAAAATACTCAAGGTGATGTCAAGGATCATTCAGCACGCATCGACCCAGTATTGCGGCTTGCATGTACTCAGCACACTTGTATTCGGAAATCAGAGGCGTGCATTCACATTCGTAAATATAGATTCATAAGAGCATATCGTGACCTCACCCAAATGCCGATTTGGAATCCAATGGATTCCTAGTCCGTGATGTAGTCTTGTATGTCTTCCAACAGGATGAAGGAATGCCATATTCTACGCTACGTAGAGAAGAATTGTAAGAAGCCTATAACAAAGGCAAGTAGCTCTGCCAAAGTGTACTAAGAGCAAAAGAGACAGACTGTAAAGTGCACATTGTGGTTGGTTTCATTTCTTGGAATTTCAGCCCCCATGAAACCAATAGATCCATGTCCTGAGAGTGTGGGTTTTTCAGCAGAAATCATGCGACGCATATGTATTCCGGTTGTATGGATATTATAGGAATATAAGTCCCTTTACTGGGTCTCTGTGTACTGTGAACTCTTAGAAAGTTTAAAGACGTGTGAAACCTTCAACTGAAAAGGGACACACTTCTCTCCATTGGTACTGTGCATACAGATCTGAACAAAAGTAAAGAGGGAAGAAGAAAGGCCCATGGGACGCTAGTGGGCAGAACAACATTAACTTTAGGAACCTCTCGTCGGATGCAGCCCCTCCCCCAACACTGACAAGATGCAGCAGGCATTGGGGTGGCAGTTACCGGTTAATTCCAGGTGGAATGTTGGTGTGTTCCACGAGGCTTGTTGTGGCTGTTGGATCCTAGGTAACCGGGCCGAGATCTGTGGGTGGATCAGTGTGATGTAGGGGCTGCAGGCCTCTGTGGAGCTTGGCTTAGGTGTTTGGTCCGGGAAGCTGTGTAAGTTCGAGATACTTCTGCTGCCCAAAGACCTGAGTTCACAGGTCAGTTTCCAGAACCTGAAAGGGCAGACAGTGGAAGATCTGCCTGTCATCAGCTTACTGGTGAGGCTCTGAGGTACTTTCAGACTTGCCCAGTCCTGCTGAAGTCGACTTTATGGGAGTCACGAAGAGAAGCTGGCCGAAAAGCTGGCTGCACGGATTGAGGAGAGATGCGAACACATGGATGAAAGATGTTCTGCTACAATGGAGAATACTGGCGTGGAGACAGCTGTAGAGGATACCAGGCTCAAAAGACATTCAGGAGACATATTGAACCTCGCTGATACTGGCAGAAACATACGGAGTGCCAACGTGGACTTGAGGAAGTTCCTCAATTCTCTTCTCCAAGAACGGGTCCAAGGTCCCTGACGTGTGCAAGAGAAGAGTTGGCAGAGATGATCAAAATGCTCCTGTTCTTGGAAGAGGTCGTGAGAATCCACACGTCCCAAGGGGCCTTCCCAAGACATTCAGACCAAAATTCACCAAGCCCAAGTAAGCCTTTTCCCAGGTTTGGGCCTAGCTAGCAAGCACTTGCCCTTCCCTCCCCTCCACTCACGCATCCATTTTGAATGTTCAGTACCTGAGCGGCAATGAAGCCATTAGGAGAAGGGCAAGTCCCTCCTAGAATCAGAGTTCCTCAAGCTTCACACTCTGTGAACAACAGTGAACTCCTTAAAGGTCAAATAGTCTCGGCTGAAATAGATAGGAATTGAATACTTAGCTCACACCTTGAAACGATGGCCTTCCGCTAGATTCAGCAAATGTTGTGTTTATGTCTTCCCTGGGGTGAAGGGAGTGTGGTAAGTGAGGGGAATCTTTGACTGAACTTGAATCTGTATTAGGCCTCAGTTTTTCAAGACAGTATAGGTAAATAGTACAAGTCAGAAAGTGAAGTGTACTGTAAAAGTCGCCAATGACATTAAAGACACAGCTTATGTGGATCGTCTTTCACTTGAGTCAAGCCCCCGGGGGCACTATATCATGTGGGTGCAGACTTGGTTGCGTTAAATGGCTTTACCCAACATGATCGGAAGATTAACTGTTCTCATCACTGATAGAAGAACAACTGGTTCTGCATAGACAAGCATAAGTGCAGCAGGGTTCTCCTAGCTATAATGCCTCTAGGTGCTTTTGGATTGAAACCTAAATGTATATATTTGGTTTGTTTCCTCTTGTATTTTCCTAGAGAGGGATGTTACCCCTTGAAATGCAAACAATGGCCAGTCGGTGACAAATAGGACTAAAGGGCACCACATGCCCAAGTTTATCCAAGGTTGGGGGTTATTTCATGTTTCCAATAGTTATTTCATGGTTCCTGTTGGTCTCAGAGGCTTCAACCGTAAAGAGCTGACATGACCCCTTTAACAGTTTGGACTGCTAGTTTGCATTCTATCTGTCTAGGTTTTCCGTAGAGCTGACAAAATGTTACCAAAATTGACAAGTCTGGCTTCTAGGTCGATTTAGTGTGTTTCAAAAAATAACTTCATTTTCGTATAACTCCCAAAACATGGAAATGAATTCTGTTAAAATTCTTAAAGACTGCAAATGAGATATCAACACAATGTCAAAAGAGGTTTCTTTGGACAACCCCTCCCACCACGGCTGTATAGAAACCAAGAGCTAAGCAAATATCACATTTCTGTGAAATGTATCTGGATAGTGTTGATTCATCGATGCCCAGTTGGCAGAGAAGAAGTGCAACCTGCACTCACGCGCTCCCTTGTACAGAGAAATGTAAAACTCCACTCACCCAGCCTTTGGCACAGGAAAGTTGCCGAACAGAGGTCTGTTACTTCCAAAGACAGGATGAGGCCTCAGGACACCTGGAAGCAGGAGAAGGCAAAGCAGGGAATGGAAAACAGGGCAGGGTCTGACCAACAAGGGTGAAACCCTGTTTAACTTGGACGCACACTCTCAAGCGAACAGGAGACATGAGATTGAAGGTGATGTGCTGAGATTTACAGGAGTGCAGAGCAGATGCTTGGCTGACAGAACTCAAAGATACCAGCGCAAATTATCCCCACAGTTGATTCTGAGACCAAGATCTGTGATGCCAAATTACAGTTAGCAGGAGCATCGGTAAGTGAGGTATAGGGCTACAGTTGATGGCATACATTGAGTCTCAGTGATCTGGAGTGCGTTGTGGGATGTGGTGGGTCTAATCAAGAGAGCAAACCGAACAGTGTACCAATGATAAATCAACCACACTGGTCGCGCGGTTGAGATTACCGATATGTCCCATGGCCACACCCTGTGCATCTGCAGGACCAGGGACCAACTGGGCATTTTGCCAATAGAGCACGTGTGGGGCTGAATCAGAGCTATGGTGCATCTGGTCTGAGGGATCCAGGGGGCCTTGGGTTTGAAATCAGATTGAAAAGCTTTAGGATCTGCTACATTCATAACCTGGGCTGGGATTATGGTTTGGTTTGAGGCACAGGATGCGCAACAGCTCTGTGGTGGCCTTCGTGCATCCGTGCCACAAGGATGATAGGACAAGGTAGAGTGGTCCAAGTCCACAGCGTGAGAAGAGGAAGCATTTCCTTCAGCACTATCTCCCAAAATCGGATGCTACATTTTGGATGGCACCGGCACGGTACGGCAGCGAGGACACCAAGGTCGGTCTGCGGGATCATTCCAGCAGGCCCTGATGTGTGACATCCATGGATGTGCTTCCACTGGTGTTTCAGTAGACAGAGAAGCTCTGGAAAGAACTGATTTCATTGGGACATTCCCGTGGCACTACAAAGCACAAGCGCACTCTCAGTTTGCTGTTTTGGAAACACTCCAAAATGACATAGAGAAGAATGCAGATCTGACAACCTTTTGAATCCTCATTTCCACAAGAGGCCGTGTCCTGCGCACTTTCAGAATTGTGAGATAAGCGTAATCAAAATGAAGTTATGCTAATCGAAGTAGTATGAGTTGTTCATCACAACCAATGCAACACCAGCAATTGGAGATATACCAGACAACACACACAGGAACAGAATATGGCATCAATGTCTAGGAGAAATTGTCCTCACAGAAATCCCTTGGAATTGCGTAGAGACAAGAGTCTAAAATTTTCACTTAACATAGCCCTAAAAATCTACATTAGATACCTGATATTACCTGACCAGTAGAGATGAAGAAGTACAGTAAAAGAAATAGGAAGTACCATTTTCAGTTCCAAAGATATTGAAGGCCCAAAAGATAAGCTTTCAAACAACTAGACTGCAAAACGCTATGCAGTCCAAGTGTTGAAAATGGAGGTCAGGAAAACACTGAAGGACCAAAGGGTCTCAGAATCACAAAAGGCAGAATACCAGAAAAGGGGAAGAGAAAGTCTAAAGACGAGCCAAAAAATATCAGAAAACTCAGTGGATGTGATAATATCAGGGCTAAAATTCAGTCCATACCAGACTAGCTAATGCAGAAGGACGCGTGAATGACTGTGAAGACAGGGGAACAGAAATCCCTCGGTCAGATTCGGACATAGGAAAGCAAGTGCAAAACAATGAAAATATTGCTGTTGTATCCTGGGTTAAGACAGGGCATGAAAGACTAGAATTCATAAGAGTCCCAGATGGAAAAGCAAGAGATAAAGAAATAAAATATGTCTGAAAATTTATCTGTAGAAATATCAGACTGAAGCTTGTTGAAAGCCAAGAAAAAATCATCTATGCGAATTCAGGAATTACACAGCATCCAAAGGAGGTGGAATCCCAATAGACCTACAAGCAGCTGTATGATTCCAATCAACAAAGTTCACGAATATCACAGTGATTTAAAATGCACCTGGAGGAAACAACATAGTCACAAGGGAACCTCCAGAGGGGTTTCAGCTTATAACTCGGCAGCAATATTGCAGGACAGGGAGGAGTGCCAGGACACAGACCATATCCTGAATGGCCAAATGCTGCCACCTAGGGTAGCCTATGCCACATGACCACCATTTCTAATAACGGCAGAGCTAGAGCAATCCACAGACCGGCAAATCATAAAAGAATTCAGCAGTTGAAAACTTCTTCTAAAAGGAAGGTTGAGAACACTCCCCGGAATAGAAAAGCAGCAAGATGAAATGGAAAGAAGAAAACCATTATTGGAAATGCAAGAAGAGCATGAGTGGCAAAGAAGAAACAAGAAGAAGGCAAGGAGGACATCAAAACCTTAAAGATTGGAGAGGGAAGCAGGAAATCATAGGTGATTGGAAGCACTCTCTTAAGTGAATCAGCTTATTTGACTCTCTGTTTGAAGCGAAAGGAGAGATGCATGTCCTGACGTGTTTGCAAAACAAGCGAGAAGCAGACCAACAAAGAATCAAACCAACAAACATGCACCAAAATGGTACGGTTGGCTGACATATACCATGGGAAACATGATTATTCAAAAGAAAATACTCAAGGTGATGTCAAGGATCATTCAGCACGCATCGACCCAGTATTGCGGCTTGCATGTACTCAGCACACTTGTATTCGGAAATCAGAGGCGTGCATTCATATTCGTAAATATAGATTCATAAGAGCATATCGTGACCTCACCCAAATGCCGATTTGGAATCCACTGGATTCCTAGTCCGTGATGTAGTCTTGTATGTCTTCCAACAGGATGAAGGAATGCCATATTCTACGTTACGTTGAGAAGAATTGTAAGAAGCCTATAACAAAGGCAAGTAGCTCTGCCAAAGTGTACTAAGAGCAAAAGAGACAGACAGTAAAGTGCACATTTAGGTTGGTTTCATTTCTTGGAAATTCAGCCCCCATGAAACCAATAGATCCATGTCCTGAGAGTGTGGGTTTTTCAGCAGAAATCATGCGACGCATATGTATTCCAGTTGTACGCATATTATAGGAACATAAGTATCCTTTACTGGGTCTCTGTGTACTGTGAACTCTTAGAAAGTTTAAAGACGTGTGAAACCTTCAACTGAAAAGGGACACACTTCTCTCCATTGGTACTGTGCATACAGATCTGAACAAAAGGAAAGAGGGAAGAAGAAAGGCCCATGGGACGCTAGTGGGCAGAACCACATTTACTTTAGGAACCTCTCTTCGGATGCAGCCCCTCCCCCAACATTGACAAGATGCAGCAGCCATTGGGGATGGCAGTTACCGGTTGGATTCCAGGTGGAATGTTGGTGTGTTCCACGAGGCTTGTTGTGGCTGTTGGATCCTAGGTAACCGGGCCGAGTTCTGTGGGTGGATCAGTGTGATGTAGGGGCTGCAGGCCTCTGTGGAGCTTGGCTTAGGTGTTTGGTCCGGGAAGCTGTGTAAGTTCGAGATACTTCTGCTGCCCAAAGACCTGAGTTCACAGGTCAGTTTCCAGAACCTGAAAGGGCAGACAGTGGAAGATCTGCCTGTTATCAGGTTACTAGTGAGGCTCCGAGGTACTTTCAGACTTGCCCAGTCCTGGTGAAGTCGACTTTAGGGGAGTCACGAAGAGAAGCTGGCCGAAAAGCTGGCTGCACGGATTGAGGAGAGATGCGAACACATGGATGAGAGATGTTCTGCTACAATGGAGAATACTGGCGTGGAGACAGCTGTAGAGGATACCAGGCTCAAAAGACATTCAGGAGACATATTGAACCTCGCTGATACTGGCAGAAACATATGGAGTGCCAACGTGGACTTGAGGAAGTTCCTCAATTCTCTTCTCCAAGAACGGGTCCAAGGTCCCTGACGTGTGCAAGAGAAGAGATGGCAGAGATGATCAAAACGCTCCTGTTCTTGGAAGAGGTCGTGAGAATCCACACGTCCCAAGGGGCCTTCCCAAGCCATTCAGACCAAAATTCACCAAGCCCAGGTAAGCCTTTTCCCAGGTTTGGGCCTAGCTAGCAAGCACTTGCCCTTCCCTCCCCTCCACTCACGCATCCATTTTGAAGGTTCAGTACCTGAGTGGCAATGAAGTCATTAGGAGAAGGGCAAGTCCCTCCTAGAATCAGAGTTCCTCCAGCTTCACACTCTGTGAACAACAGTGAACTCCTTAAAGGTCAAATAGTCTCGGCTGAAATAGATAGGAATTGAATACTTAGCTCACACCTAGAAACGATGGCCTTCCGCTAGATTCAGCAAATGTTGTGTTTATGTCTTCCCTGGGGTGAAGGGAGTGTGGTAAGTGAGGGGAATCTTTGACTGAACTTGAATCTGTATTAGGCCTCAGTTTTTCAAGACAGTATAGGTAAATAGTACAAGTCAGAAAGTGAAGTGTACAGTAAAAGTCGCCAATGACATTAAAGAAACAGCTTATGTGGATCGTCTTTCACTTGAGTCAAGCCCCCGGGGGCACTATATCATGTGGGTGCAGACTTGGTTGCGTTAAATGGCTTTAGCCAACATGATCGGAAGATTAACTGTTCTCATCACTGATAGAAGAACACCTGGTTCTCCATAGACAAGCATAAGTGCAGCAGGGTTCTCCTAGCTATAATGCCTCTAGGTGCTTTTGGATTCAAACCTAAATGTATATATTTGGTTTGTTTCCTCTTGTATTTTCCTAGAGAGGGATGTTACCCCTTGAAATGCCAACATTGGCCAGTAGGTGACAAATAGGGCTAAATGGCACCACATGCCCAAGTGTATCCAAGTTTGGGGGTTATATCATGTTTCCAATAGTTATTTCATGGTTCCTGTTGGTCTCGGAGGCTTCAACCGTAAAGAGCTGACATGACCCCTTTAACAGTTTGGACTGCTAGTTTGCATTCTATCTGTCTAGGTTTTCCGTAGAGCTGACACAATGTTACCAAAATTGACAAGTCTGGCTTCTAGGTCGATTTAGTGTGTTTCAAAAAATAACTTCATTTTCGTATAACTCCCAAAACATGGAAATGAATTCTGTTAAAATTCTTAAACACTGCAAATGAGATATCAACACAATGTCAAAACAGGTTTCTTTGGACAACCCCTCCCACCACGGCTGTATAGAAACCAAGAGCTAAGCAAATATCACATTTCTGTGAAATGTATCTGGATAGTGTTGATTCATCGATGCCCAGTTGGCAGAGAAGAAGTGCAACCTGCACTCACGCGCTCCCTTGTACAGAGAAATGTAAAACTCCACTCACCCAGCCTTTGGCACAGGACAATTGCCGAAGAGAGGTCTGTTACTTCCAAAGACAGGATGAGGCCTCAGGACACCTGGAAGCAGGAGAAGGCAAAGCAGGTAATGTAAACCAGGGCAGGATCTGACCAACAAGGGTGAAACCCTGTTTAACTTGGACGCACCCTCTCAAGCAGACAGGAGACATGAGATTGAAAGTGATGTGCTGAGATTTACAAGAGTGCACAGCAGATGCTTGGCTGAAAGAACTCAAAGAAACCAGCGCAAAATATCCCCACAGTTGATTCTGAGACCAAGATCCGTGATGCCAGATTACAGTTAGCAGGAGCATCGGTAAGTGAGATATAGGGCTACGGTTGATGGCATATGCTGAGTCTCAGGGATCTGGAGTGCGTTGTGGGATGTGGTGGGTCTAATCAAGAGAGCAAACCGAACAGTGTACCAATGATAAATCATCCACACTGGTCGTGCGGTTGAGATTACTGATATGTCCCTTGGCCACACCCAGTGCATCTGCAGGACCAGGGACCAATTGGGCATTTTGCCAATAGAGCACGTGTGGGGCTGAATCAGAGCTATCGTGCATCTGGTCTGAGGGATCCAGGGGGCCTTGGGTTTTAAATCAGAATGAAAAGCCTTAGGATCTGCTAAATTCATAACCTGGGCTGGGATTATGGTTTGGTTTGAGGCACAGGATGCGCAACAGCTCTGTGGTGGCCTTCGTGCACCCGTGCCACAAGGAAGATAGGACAAGGTAGAGTGGTCCAAGTCCACAGCGTGAGAAGAGGAAGCATTTCCTTCAGCACTATCTCCCAAAATCGGATGCTACATTTTGGATGGCACCGGCACGGTACGGCAGCGAGGACACCAAGGTCGGTCTGCGGGATCATTCCAGCAGGCCCTGATTTGTGACATCCATGGATGTGCTTCCACTGGTGTTTCAGTAGACAGAGAAGCTCTGGGAAGAACTGCTTTCATTGGGACATTCCCGTGGCACTACAAAGCACAAGCGCACTCTCAGTTTGCTGTTTGGAAACACTCCAAAATGACATAGAGCAGAATGCAGAGCTGAGAACCTTTAGAATCCTCATTTCCACAAGAGGCCGTGTCCTGCGCACTTTCAGAATTGTGAGATAAGCGTAATCAAAATGAAGTTATGTTAATCGAAATAGTATGGGTTGTTCATCACAACAAATGCAACACAAGCAATTGGAAATATACCAGACAACACACACAGGAACAGAATATGGCACCAATGTCTAGGAGAAATTGTCCTCACAGAAATCCCTTGGAATTGCGTAGAGACAAGAGTCTAAAATTTTCACTTAACATAGCCCTAAAAATCTACATTAGATACCTGATATTACCTGACCAGTAGAGATGAAGAAGTACAGTAAAAGAAATAGGAAGTACCATTTTCAGTTCCAAAGATATTGAAGGCCCAAAAGATAAGCTTTCAAACAACTAGACTGCAAAACGCTATGCAGTCCAAGTGTTGAAAATGGAGGTCAGGAAAACACTGAAGAACAAAAGGGTCTCAGAATCACAAAAGGCAGAATACCAGAAAAGGGGAAGAGAAAGTCTAAAGACGAGCCAAAGAATATCAGAAAACTCAGTGGATGTGATAATATCAGGGCTAAAATTCAGTCCTTAGCAGACTAGATAATGCAGAGGGACGCGTGAATGACTGTGAAGTCAGGGGAACAGAAATCCCTCAGTCAGATTCGGACATAGGAAAGCAAGTGCAAAACAATGAAAATATTGCTGTTGTATCCTGGGTTAAGACAGGGCATGAAAGACTAGAATTCATAAGAGTCCCAGATGGAAAAGCAAGAGATAAAAAATAAAATATGTCTGAAAATTTATCTGTAGATATATCAGACTGAAACTTGTTGAAAGCCAAGAAATATCATCTATGCGAATTCAGGAATTACACAGCATCCAAAGGAGGTGGAATCCCAATAGACCTACAAGCAGCTGTATGATTCCAATCAACAAAGTTCACGAATATCACAGTGATTTAAAATGCACCTGGAGGAAACAACATAGTCACAAGGGAACCTCCAGAGGGGTTTCAGCTTATAACTCGGCAGCAATATTGCAGGACAGGGAGGAGTGCCAGGACACAGACCATATCCTGAATGGCCAAATGCTGCCACCTAGGGTAGCCTATGCCACATGACCACCATTTCTAATAACGGCAGAGCTAGAGCAATCCACAGACCGGCAAATCATAAAAGAATTCAGCAGTTGAAAACTTCTTCTAAAAGGAAGGTTGAGAACACTCCCCGGAATAGAAAAGCAGCAAGATGAAATGGAAAGAAGAAAACCATTATTGGAAATGCAAGAAGAGCATGAGTGGCAAAGAAGAAACAAGAAGAAGGCAAGGAGGACATCAAAACCTTAAAGATTGGAGAGGGAAACAGGAAATCATAGGTGATTGGAAGCACTCTCTTAAGTGAATCAGCTTATTTGACTCTCTGTTTGAAACGAAAGGAGAGATGCATGTCCTGACGTGTTTGCAAAACAAGCGAGAAGCAGACCAACAAAGAATCAAACCAACAAACATGCACCAAAATGGTACGGTTGGCTGACATATACCATGGGAAACATGATTATTCAAAAGAAAATACTCAAGGTGATGTCAAGGATCATTCAGCACGCATCGACCCAGTATTGCGGCTTGCATGTACTCAGCACACTTGTATTCGGAAATCAGAGGCGTGCATTCATATTCGTAAATATAGATTCATAAGAGCATATCGTGACCTCACCCAAATGCCGATTTGGAATCCAATGGATTCCTAGTCCGTGATGTAGTCTTGTATGTCTTCCAACAGGATGAAGGAATGCCATATTCTACGCTACGTAGAGAAGAATTGTAAGAAGCCTATAACAAAGGCAAGTAGCTCTGCCAAAGTGTACTAAGAGCAAAAGAGACAGACAGTAAAGTGCACATTGGGGTTGGTTTCATTTCTTGGAAATTCAGCCCCCATGAAACCAATAGATCCATGTCCTGAGAGTGTGGGTTTTTCAGCAGAAATCATGCGACGCATATGTATTCCGGTTGTACGGATATTATAGGAACATAAGTCTCCTTTACTGGGTCTCTGTGTACTGTGAACTCTTAGAAAGTTTAAAGACGTTTGAAACCTTCAACTGAAAAGGGACACACTTCTCTCCATTGGTAATGTGCATACAGATCTGAACATAATAAAGAGGGAAGAAAAAGGCCCATGGGACGCTAGTGGTCAGAACCACATTTACTTTAGGAACCTCTCGTCGAATGCAGCCCCTCCCCCAACACTGACAAGATGCAGCAGCCATTGGGGATGGCAGTTACCGGTTGGATTCCAGGTGGAATGTTGGTGTGTTCCACGAGGCTTGTTGTGGCTGTTGGATCCTAGGTAACCGGGCCGAGTTCTGTGGGTGGATCAGTGTGATGGAGGGGCTGCAGGCCTCTGTGGAGCTTGGCTTAGTTGTTTGGTCAGGGAAGCTGTGTAATTTCGAGATACTTCTGCTGCCCAAAGACCTGAGTTCACAGGTCAGTTTCCAGAACCTGAAAGGGCAGACAGTGGAAGATCTGCCTGTCATCAGCTTACTGGTGAGGCTCCGAGGTACTTTCAGACTTGCCCAGTCCTGGTGAAGTCGACTTTAGGGGAGTCACGAAGAGAAGCTGGCCGAAAAGCTGGCTGCACGGATTGAGGAGAGATGCGAACACATGGATGAGAGATGTTCTGCTCCAATGGAGAATACTGGCGTGGAGACAGCTGTAGAGGATACCAGGCTCAAAAGACATTCAGGAGACATATTGAACCTCGCTGATACTGGCAGAAACATACGGAGTGCCAACTTGGACTTGAGGAAGTTCCTCAATTCTCTTCTCCAAGAACGGGTCCAAGGTCCCTGACGTGTGAAAGAGAAGAGATGGCAGAGATGATCAAAACGCTCCTGTACTTGGAAGAGGTCGTGAGGATCCACACGTCCCAAGGGGCCTTCCCAAGCCATTCAGACCAAAATTCACCAAGCCCAGGTAAGCCTTTTCCCAGGTTTGGGCCTAGCTAGCAAGCACTTGCCCTTCCCTCCCATCCACTCACGCATCCATTTTGAAGGTTCAGTACCTGAGCGGCAATGAAGCCATTAGGAGAAGGGCAAGTCCCTCCTAGAATCAGAGTTCCTCCAGCTTCACACTCTGTGAACATCAGTGAACTCCTTAAAGGTCAAATAGTCTCGGCTGAAATAGATAGGAATTGAATACTTAGCTCACACCTAGAAACGATGGCCTTCCGCTAGATTCAGCAAATGTTGTGTTTATGTCTTCCCTGGGGTGAAGGGAGTGTGGTAAGTGAGGGGAATCTTTGACTGAACTTGAATCTGTATTAGGCCTCAGTTTTTCAAGACAGTATAGGTAAATAGTACAAGTCAGAAAGTGAAGTGTACTGTAAAAGTCACCAATGACATTAAAGACACAGCTTATTTGGATCGTCTTTCACTTGAGTCAAGCCCCCGGGGGCACTATATCATGTGGGTGCAGACTTGGTTGCGTTAAATGGCTTTACCCAACATGATCGGAAGATTAACTGTTCTCATCACTGATAGAAGAACACCTGGTTCTCCATAGACAAGCATAAGTGCAGCAGGGTTCTCCTAGCTATAATGCCTCTAGGTGCTTTTGGATTCAAACCTAAATGTATATATTTGGTTTGTTTCCTCTTGTATTTTCCTAGAGAGGGATGTTACCCCTTGAAATGCCAACATTGGCCAGTAGGTGACAAATAGGACTAAAGGGCACCACATGCCCAAGTGTATCCAAGGTTGGGGGTTATTTCATGTTTCCAATAGTTATTCCATGGTTCCTGTTGGTCTCGGAGGCTTCAACCGTAAAGAGCTGACATGACCCCTTTAACAGTTTGGACTGCTAGTTTGCATTCTATCTGTCTAGGTTTCCGTAGAGCTGACACAATGTTACCAAAATTGACAAGTCTGGCTTCTAGGTCGATTTAGTGTGTTTCAAAAAATAACTTCATTTTCGTATAACTCCCAAAACATGGAAATGAATTCTGTTAAAATTCTTAAACACTGCAAATGAGATATCAACACAATGTCAAAACAGGTTTCTTTGGACAACCCCTCCCACCACGGCTGTATAGAAACAAAGAGCTAAGCAAATATCACAGTTCTGTGAAATGTATCTGGATAGTGTTGATTCATCGATGCCCAGTTGGCAGAGAAGAAGTGCAACCTGCACTCACGCGCTCCATTGTACAGAGAAATGTAAAACTCCACTCACCCAGCCTTTGGCACAGGACACTTGCCGAAGAGAGGTCTGTTACTTCCAAAGACAGGATGAGGCCTCAGGACACCTGGAAGCAGGAGAAGGCAAAGCAGGGAATGGAAACCAGGGCAGGGTCTGACCAACAAGGGTGAAACCCTGTTTAACTTGGACGCACCCTCTCAAGCGGACAGGAGACATGAGATTGAAGGTGATGTGCTGAGATTTACAAGAGTGCACAGCAGATGCTTGGCTGACAGAACTCAAAGAAACCAGCGCAAAATATCCCCACAGTTGATTCTGAGACCAAGATCCGTGATGCCAAATTACAGTTAGCAGGAGCATCGGTAAGTGAGGTATAGGGCTACAGTTGATGGCATACGTTGAGTCTCAGGGATCTGGAGTGCGTTGTGGGATGTGGTGGGTGTAATCAAGAGAGCAAACCGAACAGTGTACCAATGATAAATCAACCACACTGGTCGCGCGGTTGAGATTACCGATATGTCCCATGGCCACACCCTGTGCATCTGCAGGACCAGGGACCAACTGGGCATTTTGCCAATAGAGCACGTGTGGGGCTGAATCAGAGCTATGGTGCATCTGGTCTGAGGGATCCAGGGGGCCTTGGGTTTGAAATCAGATTGAAAAGCTTTAGGATCTGCTACATTCATAACCTGGGCTGGGATTATGGTTTGGTTTGAGGCACAGGATGCGCAACAGCTCTGTGGTGGCCTTCGTGCATCCGTGCCACAAGGATGATAGGACAAGGTAGAGTGGTCCAAGTCCACAGCGTGAGAAGAGGAAGCATTTCCTTCAGCACTATCTCCCAAAATCGGATGCTACATTTTGGATGGCACCGGCACGGTACGGCAGCGAGGACACCAAGGTCGGTCTGCGGGATCATTCCAGCAGGCCCTGATGTGTGACATCCATGGATGTGCTTCCACTGGTGTTTCAGTAGACAGAGAAGCTCTGGAAAGAACTGATTTCATTGGGACATTCCCGTGGCACTACAAAGCACAAGCGCACTCTCAGTTTGCTGTTTTGGAAACACTCCAAAATGACATAGAGAAGAATGCAGATCTGACAACCTTTTGAATCCTCATTTCCACAAGAGGCCGTGTCCTGCGCACTTTCAGAATTGTGAGATAAGCGTAATCAAAATGAAGTTATGCTAATCGAAGTAGTATGAGTTGTTCATCACAACCAATGCAACACCAGCAATTGGAGATAAACCAGACAACACACACAGGAAGAGAATATGGCATCAATGTCTAGGAGAAATTGTCCTCACAGAAATCCCTTGGAATTGCGTAGAGACAAGAGTCTAAAATTTTCACTTAACATAGCCCTAAAAATCTACATTTGATACCTGATATTACCTGACCAGTAGAGATGAAGAAGTACAGTAAAAGAAATAGGAAGTACCATTTTCAGTTCCAAAGATATTGAAGGCCCAAAAGATAAGCTTTCAAACAACTAGACTGCAAAACGCTATGCAGTCCAAGTGTTGAAAATGGAGGTCAGGAAAACACTGAAGGACCAAAGGGTCTCAGAATCACAAAAGGCAGAATACCAGAAAAGGGGAAGAGAAAGTCTAAAGACGAGCCAAAAAATATCAGAAAACTCAGTGGATGTGATAATATCAGGGCTAAAATTCAGTCCATAGCAGACTAGCTAATGAAGAAGGACGCGTGAATGACTGTGAAGACAGGGGAACAGAAATCCCTCGGTCAGATTCGGACATAGGAAAGCAAGTGCAAAACAATGAAAATATTGCTGTTGTATCCTGGGTTAAGACAGGGCATGAAAGACTAGAATTCATAAGAGTCCCAGATGGAAAAGCAAGAGATAAAGAAATAAAATATGTCTGAAAATTTATCTGTAGAAATATCAGACTGAAGCTTGTTGAAAGCCAAGAAAAATCATCTATGCGAATTCAGGAATTACACAGCATCCAAAGGAGGTGGAATCCCAATAGACCTACAAGCAGCTGTATGATTCCAATCAACAAAGTTCACGAATATCACAGTGATTTAAAATGCACCTGGAGGAAACAACATAGTCACAAGGGAACCTCCAGAGGGGTTTCAGCTTATAACTCGGCAGCAATATTGCAGGACAGGGAGGAGTGCCAGGACACAGACCATATCCTGAATGGCCAAATGCTGCCACCTAGGGTAGCCTATGCCACATGACCACCATTTCTAATAACGGCAGAGCTAGAGCAATCCACAGACCGGCAAATCATAAAAGAATTCAGCAGTTCAAAACTTCTTCTAAAAGGAAGGTTGAGAATACTCCCCGGAATAGAAAAGCAGCAAGATGAAATGGAAAGAAGAAAACCATTATTGGAAATGCAAGAAGAGCATGAGTGGCAAAGAAGAAACAAGAAGAAGGCAAGGAGGACATCAAAACCTTAAAGATTGGAGAGGGAAGCAGGAAATCATAGGTGATTGGAAGCACTCTCTTAAGTGAATCAGCTTATTTGACTCTCTGTTTGAAGCGAAAGGAGAGATGCATGTCCTGACGTGTTTGCAAAACAAGCGAGAAGCAGACCAACAAAGAATCAAACCAACAAACATGCACCAAAATGGTACGGTTGGCTGACATATACCATGGGAAACATGATTATTCAAAAGAAAATACTCAAGGTGATGTCAAGGATCATTCAGCACGCATCGACCCAGTATTGCGGCTTGCATGTACTCAGCACACTTGTATTCGGAAATCAGAGGCGTGCATTCATATTCGTAAATATAGATTCATAAGAGCATATCGTGACCTCACCCAAATGCCGATTTGGAATCCACTGGATTCCTAGTCCGTGATGTAGTCTTGTATGTCTTCCAACAGGATGAAGGAATGCCATATTCTACGTTACGTTGAGAAGAATTGTAAGAAGCCTATAACAAAGGCAAGTAGCTCTGCCAAAGTGTACTAAGAGCAAAAGAGACAGACAGTAAAGTGCACATTTAGGTTGGTTTCATTTCTTGGAAATTCAGCCCCCATGAAACCAATAGATCCATGTCCTGAGAGTGTGGGTTTTTCAGCAGAAATCATGCGACGCATATGTATTCCAGTTGTACGGATATTATAGGAACATAAGTATCCTTTACTGGGTCTCTGTGTACTGTGAACTCTTAGAAAGTTTAAAGACGTTTGAAACCTTCAACTGAAAAGGGACACACTTCTCTCCATTGGTACTGTGCATACAGATCTGAACAAAAGGAAAGAGGGAAGAAGAAAGGCCCATGGGACGCTAGTGGGCAGAACCACATTTACTTTAGGAACCTCTCGTCGGATGCAGCCCCTCCCCCAAAACTGACAAGATGCAGCAGCCATTGGGGATGGCAGTTACCGGTTGGATTCCAGGTGGAATGTTGGTGTGTTCCACGAGGCTTGTTGTGGCTGTTGGATCCTAGGTAACCGGGCCGAGTTCTGTGGGTGGATCAGTGTGATGTAGGGGCTGCAGGCCTCTGTGGAGCTTGGCTTAGGTGTTTGGTCCGGGAAGCTGTGTAAGTTCGAGATACTTCTGCTGCCCAAAGACCTGAGTTCACAGGTCAGTTTCCAGAACCTGAAAGGGCAGACAGTGGAAGATCTGCCTGTTATCAGGTTACTAGTGAGGCTCCGAGGTACTTTCAAACTTGCCCAGTCCTGGTGAAGTCGACTTTAGGGGAGTCACGAAGAGAAGCTGGCCGAAAAGCTGGCTGCACGGATTGAGGAGAGATGCGAACACATGGATGAGAGATGTTCTGCTACAATGGAGAATACTGGCGTGGAGACAGCTGTAGAGGATACCAGGCTCAAAAGACATTCAGGAGACATATTGAACCTCGCTGATACTGGCAGAAACATACGGAGTGCCAACGTGGACTTGAGGAAGTTCCTCAATTCTCTTCTCCAAGAACGGGTCCAAGGTCCCTGACATGTGAAAGAGAAGAGATGGCAGAGATGATCAAAACGCTCCTGTTCTTGGAAGAGGTCGTGAGAATCCACACGTCCCAAGGGGCCTTCCCAAGCCATTCAGACCAAAATTCACCAAGCCCAGGTAAGCCTTTTCCCAGGTTTGGGCCTAGCTAGCAAGCACTTGCCCTTCCCTCCCCTCCACTCACGCATCCATTTTGAATGTTCAGTACCTGAGTGGCAATGAAGCCATTAGGAGAAGGGCAAGTCCCTCCTAGAATCAGAGTTCCTCCAGCTTCACACTCTGTGAACAACAGTGAACTCCTTAAAGGTCAAATAGTCTCGGCTGAAATAGATAGGAATTGAATACTTAGCTCACACCTAGAAACGATGGCCTTCCGCTAGATTCAGCAAATGTTGTGTTTATGTCTTCCCTGGGGTGAAGGGAGTGTGGTAAGTGAGGGGAATCTTTGACTGAACTTGAATCTGTATTAGGCCTCAGTTTTTCAAGACAGTATAGGTAAATAGTACAAGTCAGAAAGTGAAGTGTACAGTAAAAGTCGCCAATGACATTAAAGAAACAGCTTATGTGGATCGTCTTTCACTTGAGTCAAGCCCCCGGGGGCACTATATCATGTGGGTGCAGACTTGGTTGCGTTAAATGGCTTTAGCCAACATGATCGGAAGATTAACTGTTCTCATCACTGATAGAAGAACACCTGGTTCTCCATAGACAAGCATAAGTGCAGCAGGGTTCTCCTAGCTATAATGCCCCTAGGTGCTTTTGGATTCAAACCTAAATGTATATATTTGGTTTGTTTCCTCTTGTATTTTCCTAGAGAGGGATGTTACCCCTTGAAATGCCAACATTGGCCAGTAGGTGACAAATAGGGCTAAATGGCACCACATGCCCAAGTGTATCCAAGTTTGGGGGTTATATCATGTTCCCAATAGTTATTTCATGGTTCCTGTTGGTCTCAGAGGCTTCAACCGTAAAGAGCTGACATGACCCCTTTAACAGTTTGGACTGCTAGTTTGCATTCTATCTGTCTAGGTTTTCCGTAGAGCTGACACAATGTTACCAAAATTGACAAGTCTGGTTTCTAGGTCGATTTAGTGTGTTTCAAAAAATAAATTCATTTTCGTATAACTCCCAAAACATGGAAATGAATTCTGTTAAAATTCTTACAGACTGCAAATGAGATATCAACACAATGTCAAAACAGTTTTCTTTGGACAACCCCTCCCACCACGGCTGTATAGAAACCAAGAGCTAAGCAAATATCACATTTCTGTGAAATGTATCTGGATAGTGTTGATTCATCGATGACCAGTTGGCAGAGAAGAAGTGCAACCTGCACTCACGCACTCCCTTGTACAGAGAAATGTAAAACCCCACTCACCCAGCCTTTGGCACAGGACACTTGACGAAGAGAGGTCTGTTACTTCCAAAGACATGATGAGGCCTCAGGACACCTGGAAGCAGGAGAAGGCAAATCAGGGTATGTAAACCAGTGAAGGGTCTGACCAACAAGGGTGAAACCCTGTTTAACTTGGAC
The DNA here is from genome assembly GCF_048564905.1 of Vicugna pacos. Lineage (NCBI taxonomy): Eukaryota > Metazoa > Chordata > Mammalia > Artiodactyla > Camelidae > Vicugna > Vicugna pacos. Next base: position 5,155,371 of record NW_027328741.1, read on the forward strand.
GCACCCTCTCAAGCGGACAGGAGACATGAGATTGAAGGTGATGTGCTGAGATTTACAAGAGTGCACAGCACATGCTTGGCTGACAGAACTCAAAGAAACCAGCGAAAAATATCCCCACAGTTGATTCTGAGACCAAGATCCGTGATGCCAAATTACAGTTAGAAGGGGCATCGGTAAGTGAGGTATAGGGCTACGGTTGATGGCATACGCTGAGTCTCAGGGATCTAGAGTGCGTTGTGGGATGTGGTGGGTCTAATCAAGAGAGCAAACCGAACAGTGTACCAATGATAAATCCACCACACTGGTCGCGCGGTTGAGATTACCGATATGTCCCATGGCCACACCCAGTGCATCTGCAGGACCAGGGACCAATTGGGCATTTTGCCAATAGAGCACGTGTGGGGCTGAATCAGAGCTATCGTGCATCTGGTCTGAGGGATCCAGGGGGCCTTGGGTTTGAAATCAGAATGAAAAGCCTTAGGATCTGCTACATTCAAAACCTGGGCTGGGATTATGGTTTGGTTTGAGGCACAGGATGCGCAACAGCTCTGTGGTGGCCTTCGTGCACCCGTGCCACAAGGATGATAGGACAAGGTAGAGTGGTCCAAGTCCACAGCGTGAGAAGAGGAAGCATTTCCTTCAGCACTATCTCCCAAAATCGGATGCTACATTTTGGATGGCACCGGCACGGTACGGCAGCGAGGACACCAAGGTCGGTCTGCGGGATCATTCCAGCAGGCCCTGATGTGTGACATCCATGGATGTGCTTCCACTGGTGTTTCAGTAGACAGAGAAGCTCTGGGAAGAACTGCTTTCATTGGGACATTCCCGTGGCACTACAAAGCACAAGCGCACTCTCAGTTTGCTGTTTTGGAAACACTCCAAAATGACATAGAGCAGAATGCAGAGCTGAGAACCTTTAGAATCCTCATTTCCACAAGAGGCCGTGTCCTGCGCACTTTCAGAATTGTGAGATAAGCGTAATCAAAATAAAGTTATGCTAACCGAAATAGTATGGGCTGTTCATCACAACAAATGCAACACCAGTAATTGGAGATAAACCAGACAACACACACAGGAACAGAATATGGCATCAATGTCTAGGAGAAATTGTCCTCACAGAAATCCCTTGGAATTGCGTAGAGACAAGAGTCTAAAAGTTTCACTTAACATAGCCCTAAAAATCTACATTAGATACCTGATATTACCTGACCAGTAGAGATGAAGAAGTACAGTAAAAGAAATAGGAAGTACCATTTTCAGTTCCAAAGATATTGAAGGCCCAAAAGATAAGCTTTCAAACAACTAGACTGCAAAACGCTATGCAGTCCAAGTGTTGAAAATGGAGGTCAGGAAAACACTGAAGAACCAAAGGGTCTCAGAATCACAAAAGGCAGAATACCAGAAAAGGGGAAGAGAAAGTCTAAAGACGAGCCAAAAGATATCAGAACACTCAGTGGATGTGATAATATCAGGGCTAAAATTCAGTCCTTAGCAGACTAGATAATGCTGAGGGACGCGTGAATGACTGTGAAGACAGGGGAACAGAAATCCCTCGGTCAGATTCGGACATAGGAAAGCAAGTGCAAAACAATGAAAATATTGCTGTTGTATCCTGGGTTAAGACAGGGCATGAAAGACTAGAATTCATAAGAGTCCCAGATGGAAAACAAGAGATAAAGAAATAAAATATGTCTGAAAATTTATCTGTAGAAATATCAGACTGAAACTTGTTGAAAGCCAAGAAAAAATCATCTATGCGAATTCAGGAATTACACAGCATCCAAAGGAGGTGGAATCCCAAGAGACCTACAAGCAGCTGTATGATTCCAATCAACAAAGTTCACGAATATCACAGTGATTTAAAATGCACCTGGAGGAAACAACATAGTCACAAGGGAACCTCCAGAGGGGTTTCAGCTTATAACTCGGCAGCAATATTGCAGGACAGGGAGGAGTGCCAGGACACAGACCATACCCTGAATGGCCAAATGCTGCCACCTAGGGTAGCCTATGTCACATGACCACCATTTCTAATAATGGCAGAGCTAGAGCAATCCACAGACCGGCAAATCATAAAAGAATTCAGCAGTTCAAAACTTCTTCTAAAAGGAAGGTTGAGAATACTCCCCGGAATAGAAAAGCAGCAAGATGAAATGGAAAGAAGAAAACCATTATTGGAAATGCAAGAAGAGCATGAGTGGCAAAGAAGAAACAAGAAGAAGGCAAGGAGGACATCAAAACCTTAAAGATTGGAGAGGGAAGCAGGAAATCATAGGTGATTGGAAGCACTCTCTTAAGTGAATCAGCTTATTTGACTCTCTGTTTGAAGCGAAAGGAGAGATGCATGTCCTGACGTGTTTGCAAAACAAGCGAGAAGCAGACCAACAAAGAATCAAACCAACAAACATGCACCAAAATGGTACGGTTGGCTGACATATACCATGGGAAACATGATTATTCAAAAGAAAATACTCAAGGTGATGTCAAGGATCATTCAGCACGCATCGACCCAGTATTGCGGCTTGCATGTACTCAGCACACTTGTATTCGGAAATCAGAGGCGTGCATTCATATTCGTAAATATAGATTCATAAGAGCATATCGTGACCTCACCCAAATGCCGATTTGGAATCCACTGGATTCCTAGTCCGTGATGTAGTCTTGTATGTCTTCCAACAGGATGAAGGAATGCCATATTCTACGCTACGTAGAGAAGAATTGTAAGAAGCCTATAACAAAGGCAAGTAGCTCTGCCAAAGTGTACTAAGAGCAAAAGAGACAGACAGTAAAGTGCACATTGGGGTTGGTTTCATTTCTTGGAAATTCAGCCCCCATGAAACCAATAGATCCATGTCCTGAGATTGTGGGTTTTTCAGCAGAAATCATGCGACGCATATGTATTCCGGTTGTACGGATATTATAGGAACATAAGTCTCCTTTACTGGGTCTCTGTGTACTGTGAACTCTTAGAAAGTTTAAAGACGTGTGAAACCTTCAACTGAAAAGGGACACACTTCTCTCCATTGGTACTGTGCATACAGATCTGAACAAAAGGAAAGAGGGAAGAAGAAAGGCCCATGGGACGCTAGTGGGCAGAACCACATTTACTTTAGGAACCTCTCGTCGGATGCAGCCCCTCCCCCAACACTGACAAGATGCAACAGCCTTTGGGGATGGCAGTTACCGGTTGGATTCCAGGTGGAATGTTGGTGTGTTCCACGAGGCTTGTTGTGGCTGTTGGATCCTAGGTAACCGGGCCGAGTTCTGTGGGTGGATCAGTGTGATGGAGGGGCTGCAGGCCTCTGTGGAGCTTGGCTTAGGTGTTTGGTCCGGGAAGCTGTGTAAGTTCGAGATACTTCTGCTGCCCAAAGACCTGAGTTCACAGGTCAGTTTCCAGAACCTGAAAGGGCAGACAGTGGAAGATTTGCCTGTCATCAGCTTACTGGTGATGCTCCGAGGTTCTTTCAGACTTGCCCAGTCCTGGTGAAGTCGTCTTTAGGGGAGACACGAAGAGAAGCTGGCCGAAAATCTGGCTGCACGGATTGAGGAGAGATGCGAACACAAGGATGAGAGATGTTCTGCTACAATGGAGAATACTGGCGTGGAGACAGCTGTAGTGGATACCAGGCTCAAAAGACATTCAGGAGACATATTGAACCTCGCTGATACTGGCAGAAACATACGGAGTGCCAACGTGGACTTGAGGAAGTTCCTCAATTCTCTTCTACAAGAACGGGTCCAAGGTCCCTGACGTGTGCAAGAGAAGAGATGGCAGAGATGATCAAAACGCTCCTGTTCTTGGAAGAGGTCGTGAGAATCCACACGTCCCAAGGGGCCTTCCCAAGCCATTCAGACCAAAATTCACCAAGCCCAGGTAAGCCTTTTCCCAGGTTTGGGCCTTGCTAGTAAGCACTTGCCCTTCCCTCCCTTCCACTCACGCATCAATTTTGAAGGTTCAGTACCTGAGCGGCAAAGAAGCCATTAGGAGAAGGGCAAGTCCCTCCTAGAATCAGAGTTCCTCCAGCTTCACACTCTGTGAACAACAGTGAACTCCTTAAAGGTCAAATAGTCTCGGCTGAAATAGATAGGAATTGAATACTTAGCTCAAACCTTGAAACGATGGCCTTCCGCTAGATTCAGCAGATGTTGTGTTTATGTATTCCCTGGGGTGAAGGGAGTGTGGTAAGTGAGGGGAATCTTTGACTGAACTTGAATCTGTATTAGGCCTCAGTTTTTCAAGACAGTATAGGTAAATAGTACAAGTCAGAAAGTGAAGTGTACTGTAAAAGTCGCCAATGACATTAAAGACATAGCTTATGTGGATCGTCTTTCACTTGAGTCAAGCCCCCGGGGGCACAATATCATGTGGGTGCAGACTTGGTTGCGTTAAATGGCTTTACCCAACATGATCGGAAGATTAACTGTTCTCATCACTGATAGAAGAACACCTGGTTCTCCATAGACAAGCATAAGTGCAGCAGGGTTCTCCTAGCTATAATGCCTCTAGGTGCTTTTGGATTCAAACCTTAATTTATATATTTGGTTTGTTTCCTCTTGTATTTTCCTAGAGAGGGATGTTACCCCTTGAAATGCCAACATTGGCCAGTAGGTGACAAATAGGACTAAAGTGCACCACATGCACAAGTGTATCCAAGGTTGGGGGTTATTTCATGTTTCCAATAGTTATTTCATGGTTCATGTTGGTCTCGGAGGCTTCAACCGTAAAGAGCTGACATGACCCCTTTAACAGTTTGGACTGCTAGTTTGCATTCTATCTGTCTAGGTTTTCCGTAGAGCTGACACAATGTTACCAAAATTGACAAGTCTGGTTTCTAGGTCGATTTAGTGTGTTTCAAAAAATAACTTCATTTTCGTATAACTCCCAAAACATGGAAATGAATTCTGTTAAAATTCTTACATACTGCAAATGAGATATCAACACAATGTCAAAACAGGTTTCTTTGGACAACCCCTCCCACCACGGCTGTATAGAAACCAAGAGCTAAGCAAATATCACATTTCTGTGAAATGTATCTGGATAGTGTTGATTCATCGATGCCCAGTTGGCAGAGAAGAAGTGCAAACTGCACTCACGCACTCCCTTGTACAGAGAAATGTAAAACTCCACTCACCCAGCCTTTGGCACAGGACACTTGACGAAGAGAGGTCTGTTACTTCCAAAGACATGATGAGGCCTCAGGACACCTGGAAGCAGGAGAAGGCAAATCAGGGAATGTAAACCAGTGAAGGGTCTGACCAACAAGGGTGAAACCCTGTTTAACTTGGACGCACCCTCTCAAGCGGACAGGAGACATGAGATTGAAGGTGATGTGCTGAGATTTACAAGAGTGCACAGCACATGCTTGGCTGACAGAACTCAAAGAAACCAGCGAAAAATATCCCCACAGTTGATTCTGAGACCAAGATCCGTGATGCCAAATTACAGTTAGAAGGGGCATCGGTAAGTGAGGTATAGGGCTACGGTTGATGGCATACGCTGAGTCTCAGGGATCTAGAGTGCGTTGTGGGATGTGGTGGGTCTAAACAAGAGAGCAAACCGAACAGTGTACCAATGATAAATCAACCACACTGGTCGCGTGGTTGAGATTACCGATCTGTCCCATGGCCACACCCAGTGCATCTGCAGGACCAGGGACCAATTGGGCATTTTGCCAATACAGCACGTGTGGGGCTGAATCAGAGCTATCGTGCATCTGGTCTGAGGGATCCAGGGGGCCTTGGGTTTGAAATCAGAATGAAAAGCCTTAGGATCTGCTACATTCATAACCTGGGCTGGGATTATGGTTTGGTTTGAGGCACAGGATGCGCAACAGCTCTGTGGTGGCCTTCGTGCACTCGTGCCACAAGGATGATAGGACAAGGTAGAGTGGTCCAAGTCCACAGCGTGAGAAGAGGAAGCATTTCCTTCAGCACTATCTCCCAAAATCGGATGCTACATTTTGGATGGCACCGGCACGGTACGGCAGCGAGGACACCAAGGTCGGTCTGCGGGATCATTCCAGCAGGCCCTGATATGTGACATCCATGGATGTGCTTCCACTGGAGTTTCAGTAGACACAGAAGTTCTGGGAAGAACTGCTTTCATTGGGACATTCCCTTGGCACTACAAAGCACAAGCGCACTCTCAGTTTGCTGTTATGGAAACACTCCAAAATGACATAGAGAAGAATGCAGAGCTGAGAACCTTTAGAATCCTCATTTCCACAAGAGGCCGTGTCCTGCGCACTTTCAGAATTGTGAGATAAGCGTAATCAAAATGAAGTTATGCTAATCGAAGTAGTATAGTTTGTTCATCACAACAAATGCAACACCAGCAATTGGTGATATACCAGACAACACACACAGGAACAGAATATGGCATCAATGTCTAGGAGAAATTGTCCTCACAGAAATCCCTTGGAATTTTGTAGAGAAAAGGGTCTAAAATTTTCACTTAACATAGCCCTAAAAATCTACATTAGATACCTGATATTACCTGACAAGTAGAGATGAAGAAGTACAGTAAAAGAAATAGGAAGTACCATTTTTAGTTCCAAAGATATTGAAGGCCCAAAAGATAAGCTTTCAAACAAGTAGACTGCAAAACGCTATGCAGTCCAAGTGTTGAAAATGGAGGTCAGGAAAACACTGAAAAACAAAAGGGTCTCAGAATCACAAAAGGCAGAATACCAGAAAAGGGGAAGAGAAAGTCTAAAGTCGAGCCAAAAGATATCAGAACACTCAGTGGATGTGATAATATCAGGGCTAAAATTCAGTCCTTAGCAGACTAGATAATGCAGAGGGACGCGTGAATGACTGTGAAGACAGGGGAACAGAAATCCCTCGGTCAGATTCGGACATAGGAAAGCAAGTGCAAAACAATGAAAATATTGCTGTTGTATCCTGGGTTAAGACAGGGCATGAAACACAAGAATTCACAACAGTCCTAGATGGAAAAGCAAGAGATAAAGAAATAAAATATGTCTGAAAATTTATCTGTAGAAATATCAGTCTGAAACTTGTTGAAAGCCAAGAAAAAATCATCTATGCGAATTCAGGAATTACACAGAATCCAAAGGAGGTGGAATCCCAATAGACTTACCAGCAGCTGTATGATTCCATTCAACAAAGTTCACGAATATCACATTGATTTAAAATGCACCTGGAGGAAACAACATAGTCACAAGGGAACCTCCAGAGGGGTTTCAGCTTATAACTCGGCAGCAATATTGCAGGACAGGGAGGAGTGCCAGGACAAAAACCATATCCTGAATGGCCAAATGCTGCCACCTAGGGTAGCCTATGCCACATGACCACCATTTCTAATAACGGCAGAGCTAGAGCAATCCACAGACCGGCAAATCATAAAAGAATTCAGCAGTTTAAAAGTTCTTCTAAAAGGAAGGTTGAGAATACTCCCCGGAATAGAAAAGCAGCAAGATGAAATGGAAAGAAAAAAACCATTATTGGAAATGCAAGAAGAGCATGAGTGTCAAAGAAGAAACAAGAAGAAGGCAAGGAGGACATCAAAACCTTAAAGATTGGAGAGGGAAGCAGGAAATCATAGGTGATTGGAAGCACTCTCTTAAGTGAATCAGCTTATTTGACTCTCTGTATGAAGCGAAAGGAGAGATGCATGTCCTGACGTGTTTGCAAAACAAGCGAGAAGCAGACCAACAAAGAATCAAACCAACAAACATGCACCAAAATGGTACGGTTGGCTGACATATACCATGGGAAACATGATTATTCAAAAGAAAATACTCAAGGTGATGTCAAGGATCATTCAGCACGCATCGACCCAGTATTGCGGCTTGCATGTATTCAGCACACTTGTATTCGGAAATCAGAGGCGTGCATTCATATTCGTAAATATAGATTCATAAGAGCATATCGTGACCTCACCCAAATGCCGATTTGGAATCCAATGGATTCCTAGTCCGTGATGTAGTCTTGTATGTCTTCCAACAGGATGAAGGAATGCCATATTCTACGCTACGTAGAGAAGAATTGTAAGAAGCCTATAACAAAGGCAAGTAGCTCTGCCAAAGTGTACTAAGAACAAAAGAGACAGACAGTAACGTGCACATTGGGGTTGGTTTAATTTCTTGGAAATTCAGCCCCCATGAAACCAATAGATCCATGTCCTGAGAGTGTGGGTTTTTCAGCAGAAATCATGCGACGCATATGTATTCCGGTTGTACGGATATTATAGGAACATAAGTCTCCTTTACTGGGTCTCTGTGTACTGTGAACTCTTAGAAAGTTTAAAGACGTGTGAAACCTTCAACTGAAAAGGGACACACTTCTTTCCATTGGTACTGTGCATACAGATCTGAACAAAAGGAAAGAGGGAAGAAGAAAGGCCCATGGGACGCTAGTGGGCAGAACCACATTTACTTTAGGAACCTCTCGTCGGATGCAGCCCCGCCCCCAACACTGACAAGATGCAGCAGCCATTGTGGATGGCATTTACCGGTTGGATTCCAGGTGGAATGTTGGTGTGTTCCACGAGGCTTGTTGTGGCTGTTGGATCCTAGGTAACCGGGCCGAGTTCTGTGGGTGGATCAGTGTGATGTAGGGGCTGCAGGCCTCTGTGGAGCTTGGCTTAGGTGTTTGGTCCGGGAAGCTGTGTAAGTTCGAGATACTTCTGCTGCCCAAAGACCTGAGTTCACAGGTCAGTTTCCAGAACCTGAAAGGGCAGACAGTGGAAGATCTGCCTGTCATCAGCTTACTGGTGAGGCTCCGAGGTACTTTCAGACTTGCCCAGTCCTGGTGAAGTCGACTTTAGGGGAGTCACGAAGAGAAGCTGGCCGAAAAGCTGGCTGCACGGATTGAGGAGAGATGCGAACACATGGATGAGAGATGTTCTGCTACAATGGAGAATACAGGCGTGGAGACAGCTGTAGAGGATACCAGGCTCAAAAGACATTCAGGAGACATATTGAACCTCGCTGATACTGGCAGAAACATACGGAGTGCCCACGTGGACTTGAGGAAGTTCCTCAATTCTCTTCTCCAAGAACGGGTCCAAGGTCCCTGACGTGTGCAAGAGAAGAGATGGCAGAGATGATCAAAACGCTCCTGTTCTTGGAAGAGGTCGTGAGAATCCACACGTCCCAAGGGGCCTTCCCAAGCCATTCAGACCAAAATTCACCAAGCCCAGGTAAGCCTTTTCCCAGGTTTGGGCCTAGCTAGCAAGCACTTGCCCTTCCCTCCCCTCCACTCACGCATCCATTTTGAAGGTTCAGTACCTGAGCGGCAATGAAGCCATTAGGAGAAGGGCAAGTCCCTCCTAGAATCAGAGTTCCTCCAGCTTCACACTCTGTGAACAACAGTGAACTCCTTAAAGGTCAAATAGTCTCGGCTGAAATAGATAGGAATTGAATACTTAGCTCACACCTAGAAACGATGGCCTTCCGCTAGATTCAGCAAATGTTGTGTTTATGTCTTCCCTGGGGTGAAGGGAGTGTGGTAAGTGAGGGGAATCTTTGACTGAACTTGAATCTGTATTAGGCCTCAGTTTTTCAAGACAGTATAGGTAAATAGTACAAGTCAGAAAGTGAAGTGTACTGTAAAAGTCGCCAATGACATTAAAGACACAGCTTATGTGGATCGTCTTTCACTTGAGTCAAGCCCCCGGGGGCACTATATCATGTGGGTGCAGACTTGGTTGCGTTAAATGGCTTTACCCAACATGATAGGAAGATTAACTGTTCTCATCACTGATAGAAGAACACCTGGTTCTCCATAGACAAGCATAACTGCAGCAGGGTTCTCCTAGCTATAATGCCTCTAGGTGCTTTTGGATTCAAACCTAAATGTATATATTTGGTTTGTTTCCTCTTGTATTTTCCTAGAGAGGGATGTTACCCCTTGAAATGCCAACATTGGCCAGTCGGTGACAAATAGGACTAAAGGGCACCACATGCCCAAGTGTATCCAAGGTTGGGGGTTATTTCATGTTTCCAATATTTATTTCATGGTTCCTGTTGGTCTCGGAGGCTTCAACCGTAAAGAGCTGACATGACCCCTTTAAAGGTTTGGACTGCTAGTTTGCATTCTATCTGTCTAGGTTTTCCGTAGAGCTGACACAATGTTACCAAAATTGACAAGTCTGGCTTCTAGGTCGATTTAGTGTGTTTCAAAAAATAACTTCATTTTCGTATAACTCCCAAAACATGGAAATGAATTCTGTTAAAATTCTTAAAGACTGCAAATGAGATATCAACACAATGTCAAAAAAGCTTTCTTTGGACAACCCCTCCCACCACGGCTGTATAGAAACCAAGAGCTAAGCAAATATCACATTTCTGTGAAATGTATCTGGATAGTGTTGATTCATCGATGCCCAGTTGGCAGAGAAGAAGTGCAACCTGCACTCACGCGCTCCCTTGTACAGAGAAATGTAAAACCCCACTCACCCAGCCTTTGGCACAGGACACTTGCCGAAGAGAGGTCTGTTACTTCCAAAGTCAGGATGAGGCCTCAGGACACCTGGAAGCAGGAGAAGGCAAAGCAGGGAATGGAAACCAGTGCAGGGTCTGACCAACAATTGTGAAACCCTGTTTAACTTGGACGCACCCTCTCAAGCGGACAGGAGACATGAGATTGAAGGTGATGTGCTGAGATTTACAAGAGTGCACAGCAGATGCTTGGCTGACAGAACTCAAAGAAACCAGCGCAAAATATCCCCACAGTTGATTCTGAGACCAAGATCCGTGATGCCAAATTACAGTTAGCAGGAGCATCGGTAAGTGAGGTATAGGGCTACGGTTGATGGCATACGCTGAGTCTCAGGGATCTGGAGTGCATTGTGGGATGTGGTGGGTCTAATCAAGAGAGCAAACCGAACAGTGTACCAATGATAAATCAACCACACTGGTCGCGCGGTTGAGAATACCGATATGTCCCATGGCCACACCCAGTGCATCTGCAGGACCAGGGACCAATTGGGCATTTGGCCAATAGATCACGTGTGGGGCAGAATAAGAGCTATCGTGCATCTGGTCTGAGGGATCCAGGGGGCCTTGGATTTGAAATCAGAATGAAAAGCCTTAGGATCTGCTACATTCATAACCTGGGCTGGGATTATGGTTTGGTTTGAGGCACAGGATGCGCAACAGCTCTGTGGTGGCCTTCGTGCACCCGTGCCACAAGGATGATAGGACAAGGTAGAGTGGTCCAAGTCCACAGCGTGAGAAGAGGAAGCATTTCCTTCAGCACTATCTCCCAAAATCGGATGCTACATTTTGGATGGCACCGGCACGGTACGGCAGTGAGGACACCAAGGTCGGTCTGCGGGATCATTCAAGCAGGCCCTGATGTGTGACATCCATGGATGTGCTTCCACTGGTGTTTCAGTAGACAGAGAAGCTCTGGGAAGAACTGCTTTCATTGGGACATTCACGTGGCACTACAAAGCACAAGAGCACTCTCAGTTTGCTGTTTTGGAAACACTCCAAAATGACATAGAGCAGAATGCAGAGCTGAGAACCTTTAGAATCCTCATTTCCACAAGAGACCGTGTCCTGCGCACTTTCAGAATTGTGAGATAACCGTAATCATAATGAAGATTTGCTAATCGAAATAGTATGGGTTGTTCATCACAACAAATGCAACACCAGCAATTGGAGATATACCAGACAACACACACAGGAAGAGAATATGGCATCAATGTCTAGGAGAAATTGTCCTCACAGCAATCCCTTGGAATTGCGTAGAGACAAGAGTCTAAAATTTTCACTTAACATAGCCCTAAAAATCTACATTTGATACCTGATATTACCTGACCAGTAGAGATGAAGAAGTACAGTAAAAGAAATACGAAGTACCATTTTCAGTTCCAAAGATATTGAAGGCCCAAAAGATAAGCTTTCAAACAACTAGACTGCAAAACGCTATGCAGTCCAAGTGTTGAAAATGGAGGTCAGGAAAACACTGAAGAACAAAAGGGTCTCAGAATCACAAAAGGCAGAATACCAGAAAATGGGAAGAAAAAGTCTAAAGACGAGCCAAAAGATATCAGAAAACTCAGTGGATGTGATAATATCAGGGCTAAAATTCAGTCCTTAGCAGACTAGATAATGCAGAGGGACGCGTGAATGACTGTGAAGACAGGGGAACAGAAATCCCTCGGTCAGATTCGGACATAGGAAAGCAAGTGCAAAACAATGAAAATATTGCTGTTGTATCCTGGGTTAATACAGGGCATGAAAGACTAGAATTCATAAGAGTCCCAGATGGAAAAGCAAGAGATAAAGAAATAAAATATGTCTGAAAATTTATCTGTAGAAATATCAGACTGAAACTTGTTGAAAGCCAAGAAAAAATCATCTATGCGAATTCAGGAATTACACAGCATCCAAAGGAGGTGGAATCCCAATAGACCTACAAGCAGCTGTATGATTCCAATCAACAAAGTTCACGAATATCACAGTGATTTAAAATGCACCTGGAGGAAACAACATAGTCACAAGGGAACCTCCAGAGGGGTTTCAGCTTATAACTCGGCAGCAATATTGCAGGACAGGGAGGAGTGCCAGGACACAGACCATATCCTGAATGGCCAAAGGCTGCCACCTAGGGTAGCCTATGCCACATGACCACCATTTCTAATAACGGCAGAGCTAGAGCAATCCACAGACCGGCAAATCATAAAAGAATTCAGCAGTTCAAAACTTCTTCTAAAAGGAAGGTTGAGAATACTCCCCGGAATAGAAAAGCAGCAAGATGAAATGGAAAGAAGAAAACCATTATTGGAAATGCAAGAAGAGCATGAGTGGCAAAGAAGAAACAAGAAGAAGGCAAGGAGGACATCAAAACCTTAAAGATTGGAGAGGGAAGCAGGAAATCATAGGTGATTGGAAGCACTCTCTTAAGTGAATCAGCTTATTTGACTCTCTGTTTGAAGCGAAAGGAGAGATGCATGTCCTGACGTGTTTGCAAAACAAGCGAGAAGCAGACCAACAAAGAATCAAACCAACAAACATGCACCAAAATGGTACGGTTGGCTGACATATACCATGGGAAACATGATTATTCAAAAGAAAATACTCAAGGTGATGTCAAGGATCATTCAGCACGCATCGACCCAGTATTGCGGCTTGCATGTACTCAGCACACTTGTATTCGGAAATCAGAGGCGTGCATTCATATTCGTAAATATAGATTCATAAGAGCATATCGTGACCTCACCAAAATGCCGATTTGGAATCCAATGGATTCCTAGTCCGTGATGTAGTCTTGTATGTCTTCCAACAGGATGAAGGAATGCCATATTCTACGCTACGTAGAGAAGAATTGTAAGAAGCCTATAACAAAGGCAAGTAGCTCTGCCAAAGTGTACTAAGAGCAAAAGAGACAGACAATAAAGTGCACATTGGGGTTGGTTTCATTTCTTGGAAATTCAGCCCCCATGAAACCAATAGATCCATGTCCTGAGAGTGTGGGTTTTTCAGCAGAAATCATGCGACGCATATGTATTCCGGTTGTACGGATATTATAGGAACATAAGTCTCCTTTACTGGGTCTCTGTGTACTGTGAACTCTTAGAAAGTTTAAAGACGTGTGAAACCTTCAACTGAAAAGGGACACACTTCTCTCCATTGGTACTGTGCATACAGATCTGAACAAAAGGAAAGAGGGAAGAAGAAAGGCCCATGGGACGCTAGTGGGCAGAACCACATTTACTTTAGGAACCTCTCTTCGGATGCAGCCCCTCCCCCAACACTGACAAGATGCAGGAGCCATTGGGGATGGCAGTTACCGGTTGGATTCCAGGTGGAATGTTGGTGTGTTCCACGAGGCTTGTTGTGGCTGTTGGATCCTTGGTAACCGGGCCGAGTTCTGTGGGTGGATCAGTGTGATGGAGGGGCTGTAGGCCTCTGTGGAGCTTGGCTTAGGTGTTTGGTCCGGGAAGCTGTGTAAGTTCGAGATACTTCTGCTGCCCAAAGACCTGAGTTCACAGGTCAGTTTGCAGAACCTGAAAGGGCAGACAGTGGAAGATCTGCCTGTCATCAGCTTACTGGTGAGGCTCCGAGGTACTTTCAGACTTGCCCAATCCTGGTGAAGTCGACTTTAGGGGAGTCACGAAGAGAAGCTGTCCGAAAAGCTGGTTGCACGGATTGAGGAGAGATGCGAACACATGGATGAGAGACGTTCTGCTACAATGGAGAATACTGGCGTGGAGACTGCTGTAGAGGATACCAGGCTCAAAAGACATTCAGGAGACATATTGAACCTCGCTGATACTGGCAGAAACATACGGAGTGTCAACGTGGACTTGAGGAAGTTCCTCAATTCTCTTCTCCAAGAACGGGTCCAAGGTCCCTGACGTGTGCAAGAGAAGAGATGGCAGAGATGATCAAAACGCTCCTGTTCTTGGAAGAGGTCGTGAGAATCCACACGTCCCAAGGGGCCTTCCCAAGCCATTCAGACCAAAATTCACCAAGCCCAGGTAAGCCTTTTCCCAGGTTTGGGCCTAGCTAGCAAGCACTTGCCCTTTCCTCCCCTCCACTCACGCATCCATTTTGAAGGTTCAGTACCTGAGTGGCAATGAAGCCATTAGGAGAAGGTCAAGTCCCTCCTAGAATCAGAGTTCCTCCAGCTTCACACTCTGTGAACAACAGTGAACTCCTTAAAGGTCAAATAGTCTCGGCTGAAATAGATAGGAATTGAATACTTAGCTCACACCTAGAAACGATGGCCTTCCGCTAGATTCAGCAAATGTTGTGTTTATGTCTTCCCTGGGGTGAAGGGAGTGTGGTAAGTGAGGGGAATCTTTGACTGAACTTGAATCTGTATTAGGCCTCAGTTTTTCAAGACAGTATAGGTAAATAGTACAAGTCAGAAAGTGAAGTGTACTGTAAAAGTCGCCAATGACATTAAAGACACAGCTTATGTGGATCGTCTTTCACTTCAGTCAAGCCCCCGGGGGCACTATATCATGTGGGTGCAGACTTGGTTGCGTTAAATGGCTTTACCCAACATGATCGGAAGATTAACTGTTCTCATCACTGATAGAAGAACACCTGGTTCTCCATAGACAAGCATAACTGCAGCAGGGTTCTCCTAGCTATAATGCCTCTAGGTGCTTTTGGATTCAAACCTAAATGTATATATTTGGTTTGTTTCCTCTTGTATTTTCCTAGAGAGGGATGTTACCCCTTGAAATGCCAACATTGGCCAGTAGGTGACAAATAGGACTAAAGGGCACCACATGACCAAGTGTATCCAAGGTTGGGGGTTATTTCATGTTTCCAATAGTTATTTCATGGTTCCTGTTGGTCTCGGAGGCTTCAACCGTAAAGAGCTGACATGACCCCTTTAACAGTTTGGACTGCTAGTTTGCATTCTATCTGTCTAGGTTTTCCGTAGAGCTGACAAAATGTTACCAAAATTGACAAGTCTGGCTTCTAGGTCGATTTAGTGTGTTTCAAAAAATAACTTCATTTTCGTATAACTCCCAAAACATGGAAATGAATTCTGTTAAAATTCTTAAAGACTGCAAATGAGATATCAACACAATGTCAAAACAGGTTTCTTTGGACAACCCCTCCCACCACGGCTGTATAGAAACCAAGAGCTAAGCAAATATCACATTTCTGTGAAATGTATCTGGATAGAGTTGATTCATCGATGCCCAGTTGGCAGAGAAGAAGTGCAACCTGCACTCACGCGCTCCCTTGTACAGAGAAATGTAAAACTCCACTCACCCAGCCTTTGGCACAGGACACTTGCCGAAGAGAGGTCTGTTAATTCCAAAGACAGGATGAGGCCTCAGGACACCTGGAAGCAGGAGAAGGCAAAGCAGGGAATGGAAACCAGTGCAGGGTCTGACCAACAAGGGTGAAACCCTGTTTGAGTTGGACGCACCCTCTCAAGCGGACAGGAGGCATGAGATTGAAGGTGATGTGCTGAGATTTACAAGAGTGCACAGCAGATGCTTGGCTGACAGAACTCAAAGAAACCAGCGCAAAATATCCCCACAGTTGATTCTGAGACCAAGATCCGTGATGCCAAATTACAGTTAGCAGGGGCATCGGTAAGTGAGGTATAGGGCTACGGTTGATGGCATACGCTGAGTCTCAGGGATCTGGAGTGCGTTGTGGGATGTGGTGGGTCTAATCAAGAGAGCAAACCGAACAGTGTACCAATGATAAATCAACCAAACTGATCGCGCGGTTGAGATTACCGATCTGTCCCATGGCCACACCCAGTGCATCTGCAGGACCAGGGACCAATTGGGCATTTTGCCAATAGAGCACGTGTGGGGCTGAATCAGAGCTATCGTGCATCTGGTCTGAGGGATCCAGGGGGCCTTGGGTTTGAAATCAGAATGAAAAGCCTTAGGATCTGCTACATTCATAACCTGGGCTGGGATTATGGTTTGGTTTGAGGCACAGGATGCGCAACAGCTCTGTGGTGGCCTTCGTGCACTCGTGCCACAAGGATGATAGGACAAGGTAGAGTGGTCCAAGTCCACAGCGTGAGAAGAGGAAGCATTTCCTTCAGCACTATCTCCCAAAATCGGATGCTACATTTTGGATGGCACCGGCACGGTACGGCAGCGAGGACACCAAGGTCGGTCTGCGGGATCATTCCAGCAGGCCCTGATATGTGACATCCATGGATGTGCTTCCACTGGAGTTTCAGTAGACACAGAAGTTCTGGGAAGAACTGCTTTCATTGGGACATTCCCTTGGCACTACAAAGCACAAGCGCACTCTCAGTTTGCTGTTATGGAAACACTCCAAAATGACATAGAGCAGAATGCAGAGCTGAGAACCTTTAGAATCCTCATTTCCACAAGAGGCCGTGTCCTGCGCACTTTCAGAATTGTGAGATAAGCGTAATCAAAATGAAGTTATGCTAATCGAAGTAGTATGGGTTGTTCATCACAACAAATGCAACACCAGCAATTGGTGATATACCAGACAACACACACAGGAACAGAATATGGCATCAATGTCTAGGAGAAATTGTCCTCACAGAAATCCCTTGGAATTTTGTAGAGAAAAGGGTCTAAAATTTTCACTTAACATAGCCCTAAAAATCTACATTAGATACCTGATATTACCTGACCAGTAGAGATGAAGAAGTACAGTAAAAGAAATAGGAAGTACCATTTTCAGTTCCAAAGATATTGAAGGCCCAAAAGATAAGCTTTCAAACAAGTAGACTGCAAAACGTTATGCAGTCCAAGTGTTGAAAATGGAGTTCAGGAAAACACTGAAGAACCAAAGGGTCTCAGAATCACAAAAGGCAGAATACCAGAAAAGGGGAAGAGAAAGTCTAAAGACGAGCCAAAAGATATCAGAAAACTCAGTGGATGTGATAATATCAGGGCCAAAATTCAGTCCATAGCAGACTAGATAATGCAGAGGGACGCGTGAATGACTGTGAAGACAGGGGAACAGAAATCCCTCGGTCAGATTCGGACATAGGAAAGCAAGTGCAAAACAATGAAAATATTGCTGTTGTATCCTGGGTTAAGACAGGGCATGAAAGACTAGAATTCATAAGAGTCCCAGATGGAAAAGCAAGAGATAAAGAAATAAAATATGTCTGAAAATTTATCTGTAGAAATATCAGACTGAAACTTGTTGAAAGCCAAGAAAAAATCATCTATGCGAATTCAGGAATTACACAGCATCCAAAGGAGGTGGAATCCCAATAGACCTACAAGCAGCTGTATGATTCCAATCAACAAAGTTCACGAATATCACAGTGATTTAAAATGCACCTGGAGGAAACAACATAGTCACAAGGGAACCTCCAGAGGGGTTTCAGCTTATAACTCGGCAGCAATATTGCAGGACAGGGAGGAGTGCCAGGACACAGACCATATCCTGAATGGCCAAATGCTGCCACCTAGGGTAGCCTATGCCACATGACCACCATTTCTAATAACGGTAGAGCTAGAGCAATCCACAGACCGGCAAATCATAAAAGAATTCAGCAGTTCAAAACTTCTTCTAAAAGGAAGGTTGAGAATACTCCCCGGAATCGAAAAGCAGCAAGATGAAATGGAAAGAAGAAAACCATTATTGGAAATGCAAGAAGAGCATGAGTGGCAAAGAAGAAACAAGAAGAAGGCAAGGAGGACATCAAAACCTTAAAGAATGGAGAGGGAAGCAGGAAATCATAGGTGATTGGAAGCACTCTCTTAAGTGAATCAGCTTATTTGACTCTCTGTATGAAGCGAAAGGAGAGATGCATTTCCAGACGTGTTTGCAAAACAAGCGAGAAGCAGACCAACAAAGAATCAAACCAACAAACATGCACCAAAATGGTACGGTTGGCTGACATATACCATGGGAAACATGATTATTCAAAAGAAAATACTCAAGGTGATGTCAAGGATCATTCAGCACGCATCGACCCAGTATTGCGGCTTGCATATATTCAGCACACTTGTATTCGGAAATCAGAGGCGTGCATTCATATTCGTAAATATAGATTCATAAGAGCATATCGTGACCTCACCCAAATGCCGATTTGGAATCCAATGGATTCCTAGTCCGTGATGTAGTCTTGTATGTCTTCCAACAGGATGAAGGAATGCCATATTCTACGCTACGTAGAGAAGAATTGTAAGAAGCCTATAACAAAGGCAAGTAGCTCTGCCAAAGTGTACTAAGAACAAAAGAGACAGACAGTAACGTGCACATTGGGGTTGGTTTCATTTCTTGGAAATTCAGCCCCCATGAAACCAATAGATCCATGTCCTGAGAGTGTGGGTTTTTCAGCAGAAATCATGCGACGCATATGTATTCCGGTTGTACGGATATTATAGGAACATAAGTCTCCTTTACTGGGTCTCTGTGTACTGTGAACTCTTAGAAAGTTTAAAGACGTGTGAAACCTTCAACTGAAAAGGGACACACTTCTCTCCATTGGTACTGTGCATACAGATCTGAACAAAAGGAAAGAGGGAAGAAGAAAGGCCCATGGGACGCTAGTGGGCAGAACCACATTTACTTTAGGAACCTCTCGTCGGATGCAGCCCCTCCCCCAACACTGACAAGATGCAGCAGCCATTGGGGCTGGCAGTTACCGGTTGGATTCCAGGTGGAATGTTGGTGTGTTCCACGAGGCTTGTTGTGGCTGTTGGATCCTAGGTAACCGGGCCGAGTTCTGTGGGTGGATCAGTGTGATGGAGGGGCTGCAGGCCTCTGTGGAGCTTGGCTTAGGTGTTTGGTCCGGGAAGCTGTGTAAGTTCGAGATACTTCTGCTGCCCAAAGACCTGAGTTCACAGGTCAGTTTCCAGAACCTGAAAGGGCAGACAGTGGAAGATCTGCCTGTCATCAGCTTACTGGTGAGGCTCCGAGGTACTTTCAGACTTGCCCAGTCCTGGTGAAGTCGACTTTAGGGGAGTCACGAAGAGAAGCTGGCCGAAAAGCTGGCTGCACGGATTGAGGAGAGATGCGAACACATGGATGAGAGATGTTCTGCTACAATGGAGAATACTGGCGTGGAGACAGCTGTAGAGGATACCAGGCTCAAAAGACATTCAGGAGACATATTGAACCTCGCTGATACTGGCAGAAACATACGGAGTGCCAACGTGGACTTGAGGAAGTTCCTCAATTCTCTTCTCCAAGAACGGGTCCAAGGTCCCTGACGTGTGCAAGAGAAGAGATGGCAGAGATGATCAAAACGCTCCTGTTCTTGGAAGAGGTCGTGAGAATCCACACGTCCCAAGGGGCCTTCCCAAGCCATTCAGACCAAAATTCACCAAGCCCAGGTAAGCCTTTTCCCAGGTTTGGGCCTAGCTAGCAAGCACTTGCCCTTCCCTCCCCTACACTCACGCATCCATTTTGAAGGTTCAGTACCTGAGCGGCAATGAAGCCATTAGGAGAAGGGCAAGTCCCTCCTAGAATCAGAGTTCCTCCAGCTTCACACTCTGTGAACAACAGTGAACTCCTTAAAGGTCAAATAGTCTCGGCTGAAATAGATAGGAATTGAATACTTAGCTCACACCTAGAAACGATGGCCTTCCGCTAGATTCAGCAAATGTTGTGTTTATGTCTTCCCTGGGGTGAAGGGAGTGTGGTAAGTGAGGGGAATATTTGACTGAACTTGAATCTGTATTAGGCCTCAGTTTTTCAAGACAGTATAGGTAAATAGTACAAGTCAGAAAGTGAAGTGTACTGTAAAAGTCGCCAATGACATTAAAGACACAGCTTATGTGGATCGTCTTTCACTTGAGTCAAGACCCCGGGGGCACTATATCATGTGGGTGCAGACTTGGTTGCGTTAAATGGCTTTACCCAACATGATCGGAAGATTAACTGTTCTCATCACTGATAGAAGAACACCTGGTTCTCCATAGACAAGCATAAGTGCAGCAGGGTTCTCCTAGCTATAATGCCTCTAGGTGCTTTTGGATTCAAACCTAAATGTATATATTTGGTTTGTTTCCTCTTGTATTTTCCTAGAGAGGGATGTTACCCCTTGAAATGCCAACATTGGCCAGTCGGTGACAAATAGGACTAAAGGGCACCACATGCCCAAGTGTATCCAAGGTTGGGGGTTATTTCATGTTTCCAATAGTTATTTCATGGTTCCTGTTGGTCTCGGAGGCTTCAACCGTAAAGAGCTGACATGACCCCTTTAACAGTTTGGACTGCTAGTTTGCATTCTATCTGTCTAGGTTTTCCGTAGAGCTGACACAATGTTACCAAAATTGACAAGTCTGGCTTCTAGGTCGATTTAGTGTGTTTCAAAAAATAACTTCATTTTCGTATAACTCCCAAAACATGGAAATGAATTCTGTTAAAATTCTTAAAGACTGCAAATGAGATATCAACACAATGTCAAAACAGGTTTCTTTGGACAACCCCTCCCACCACGGCTGTATAGAAACCAAGAGATAACCAAATATCACATTTCTGTGAAATGTATCTGGATAGTGTTGATTCATCGATGCCCAGTTGGCAGAGAAGAAGTGCAACCTGCACTCACGCGCTCCCTTGTACAGAGAAATGTAAAACCCCACTCACCCAGCCTTTGGCACAGGACACTTGCCGAAGAGAGGTCTGTTACTTCCAAAGACAGGATGAGGCCTCAGGACACCTGGAAGCAGGAGAAGGCAAAGCAGGGAATGGAAACCAGGGCAGGGTCTGACCAACAAGTGTGAAACCCTGTTTGACTTGGACGCACCCTCTCAAGCGTACAGGAGACATGAGATTGAAGGTGATGTGCTGAGATTTACAAGAGTGCACAGAAGATGCTTGGCTGATAGTACTCAAAGAAACCAGCGCAAAATATCCCCACAGTTGATTCTGAGACTAAGATACGTGATGCCAAATTACAGATAGCAGGAGCATCGGTAAGTGATGTATAGGGCTACGGATGATGGCATACGCTGAGTCTCAGGGATCTGGAGTGCGTTGTGGGATGTGGTGGGTCTAAACAAGAGAGCAAACCGAACAGTGTACCAATGATAAATCAACCAGAATGGTCACGCGGTTGAGATTACCGATATGTCCCATGGCCACACCCAGTGCATCTGCAGGACCAGGGACCAATTGGGCTTTTTTCAAATAGAGCACTTGTGGGGCTGAATCAGAGCTATCGTGCAACTGGTCTGAGGGATCCAGGGGGCCTTGGGTTTGAAATCAGAATGAAAAGCCTTAGGATCTGCTACATTCATATCCTGGGCTGGGATTATGGTTTGATTTGAGGCACAGAATGCGCAACAGCTCTGTGGTGGCCTTCGTGCACCCGTGCCACAGGGATGATAGGACAAGGTAGAGTGGTCCACGTCCATAGCGTGAGAAGAGGAAGCATTTCCTTCAGCACTATCTCCCAAAATCGGATGCTACATTTTGGATGGCACCGGCACGGTACGGCAGCGAGGACACCAAGTTCAGTCTGCGGGATCATTCCAGCAGGCCCTGATGTGTGACATCCATGGATGTGCTTCCACTGGTGTTTCAGTAGTCAGAGAAGCTCTGGGAAGAACTGCTTTCATTGGGACATTCCCGTGGCACTACAAAGCACAAGCGCACTCTCAGTTTGCTGTTTTGGAAACACTCCAAAATGACATAGAGCAGAATGCAGAGTTGAGAACTTTTAGAATCCTCATTTCCACAAGAGGCCGTGTCCTGCGCACTTTCAGAATTGTGAGATAAGCGTAATCAAAATGAAGTTATGCTAATCGAAGTAGTATGGGTTGTTCATCACAACAAATGCAACACAAGCATTTCGAGATATACCAGACAACACACACAGGAACAGAATATGGCATCAATGTCTAGGAGAAATTGTCCTCACAGAAATCCCTTGGAATTGCGTAGAGACAAGAGTCTAAAATTTTCACTTAACATAGCCCTAAAAATCTACATTAGATACCTGATATTACCTGACCAGTAGAGATGAAGAAGTACAGTAAAAGAAATAGGAAGTACCATTTTCAGTTCCAAAGATATTGAAGTCCCAAAAGATAAGCTTTCAAACAACTAGACTGCAAAACGCTATGCAGTCCAAGTGTTGAAAATGGAGGTCAGGAAAACACTGAAGAACAAAAGGGTCTCAGAATCACAAAAGGCAGAATACCAGAAAAGGGGAAGAGAAAGTCTAAAGACGAGCCAAAAGATATCAGAAAACTCAGTGGATGTGATAATATCAGGGCTAAAATTCAGTCCTTAGCAGACTAGATAATGCAGAGGGACTCGTGAATGACTGTGAAGACAGGGGAACAGAAATCCCTTGGTCAGATTCGGACATAGGAAAGCAAGTGCAAAACAATGAAAATAATGCTGTTGTATCCTGGGTTAAGACAGGGCATGAAAGACTAGAATTCATAAGAGTCCCAGATGGAAAAGCAAGAGATAAAGAAATAAAATATGTCTGAAAATTTATCTGTAGAATTATCAGACTGAAACATGTTGAAAGCCAAGACAAAATCATCTATGCGAATTCAGGAATTACACAGCATCCAAAGGAGGTGGAATCCCAATAGACCTACCAGCAGCTGTATGATTCCATTCAACAAAGTTCACGAATATCACAGTGATTTAAAATGCACCTGGAGGAAACAACATAGTCACAAGGGAACCTCCAGAGGGGTTTCAGCTTATAACTCGGCAGCAATATTGCAGGACAGGGAGGAGTGCCAGGACACAGACCATATCCTGAATGGCCAAAGGCTGCCACCTAGGGTAGCCTATGCCACATGACCACCATTTCTAATAACGGCAGAGCTAGAGCAATCCACAGACCGGCAAATCATAAAAGAATTCAGCAGTTCAAAACTTCTTCTAAAAGGAAGGTTGAGAATACTCCCCGGAATCGAAAAGCAGCAAGATGAAATGGAAAGAAGAAAACCATTATTGGAAATGCAAGAAGAGCATGAGTGGCAAAGAAGAAACAAGAAGAAGGCAAGGAGGACATCAAAACCTTAAAGATTGGAGAGGGAAGCAGGAAATCATAGGTGATTGGAAGCACTCTCTTAAGTGAATCAGCTTATTTGACTCTCTGTTTGAAGCGAAAGGAGAGATGCATGTCCTGACGTGTTTGCAAAACAAGCGAGAAGCAGACCAACAAAGAATCAAACCAACAAACATGCACCAAAATGGTACGGTTGGCTGACATATACCATGGGAAACATGAATATTCAAAAGAAAATACTCAAGGTGATGTCAAGGATCATTCAGCACGCATCGACCCAGTATTGCGGCTTGCATGTACTCAGCACACTTGTATTCGGAAATCAGAGGCGTGCATTCATATTCGTAAATATAGATTCATAAGAGCATATCGTGACCTCACCCAAATGCCGATTTGGAATCCACTGGATTCCTAGTCCGTGATGTAGTCTTGTATGTCTTCCAACAGGATGAAGGAATGCCATATTCTACGCTACGTAGAGAAGAATTGTAAGAAGCCTATAACAAAGGCAAGTAGCTCTGCCAAAGTGTACTAAGAGCAAAAGAGACAGACAGTAAAGTGCACATTGGGGTTGGTTTCATTTCTTGGAAATTCAGCCCCCATGAAACAAATAGATCCATGTCCTGAGAGTGTGGGTTTTTCAGCAGAAATCATGCGACGCATATGTATTCCGGTTGTACGGATATTATAGGAACATAAGTCTCCTTTACTGGGTCTCTGTGTACTGTGAACTCTTAGAAAGTTTAAAGACGTGTGAAACCTTCAACTGAAAAGGGACACACTTCTCTCCATTGGTACTGTGCATACAGATCTGAACAAAAGTAAAGAGGGAAGAAGAAAGGCCCATGGGACGCTAGTGGGCAGAACCACATTTACTTTAGGAACCTCTCGTCGGATGCAGCCCCTCCCCCAACACTGACAAGATGCAGCAGCCATTGGGGATGGCAGTTACCGGTTGGATTCCAGGTGGAATGTTGGTGTGTTCCACGAGGCTTGTTGTGGCTGTTGGATCCTAGGTAACCGGGCCGAGTTCTGTGGGTGGATCAGTGTGATGGAGGGGCTGCAGGCCTCTGTGGAGCTTGGCTTAGGTGTTTGGTCCGGGAAGCTGTGTAAGTTCGAGATACTTCTGCTGCCCAAAGACCTGAGTTCACAGGTCAGTTTCCAGAACCTGAAAGGGCAGACAGTGGAAGATCTGCCTGTCATCAGCTTACTGGTGAGGCTCCGAGGTACTTTCAGACTTGCCCAGTCCTGGTGAAGTCGACTTTAGTGCAGTCACGAAGAGAAGCTGGCCGAAAAGCTGGCTGCACGGATTGAGGAGAGATGCGAACACATGGATGAGAGATGTTCTGCTACAATGGAGAATACTGGCGTGGAGACAGCTGTAGAGGATACCAGGCTCAAAAGACATTCAGGAGACATATTGAACCTCGCTGATACTGGCAGAAACATACGGAGTGCCAACGTGGACTTGAGGAAGTTCCTCAATTCTCTTCTCCAAGAACGGGTCCAAGGTCCCTGACGTGTGCAAGAGAAGAGATGGCAGAGATGATCAAAACGCTCCTGTTCTTGGAAGAGGTCGTGAGAATCCACACGTCCCAAGGGGCCTTCCCAAGCCATTCAGACCAAAATTCACCAAGCCCAGGTAAGCCTTTTCCCAGGTTTGGGCCTAGCTAGCAAGCACTTGCCCTTCCCTCCCCTCCACTCACGCATCCATTTTGAAGGTTCAGTACCTGAGTGGCAATGAAGCCATTAGGAGAATGGCAAGTCCCTCCTAGAATCAGAGTTCCTCCAGCTTCACACTCTGTGAACAACAGTGAACTCCTTAAAGGTCATATAGTCTCGGCTGAAATAGATAGGAATTGAATACATAGCTCACACCTAGAAACGATGGCATTCTGCTAGATTCAGCAAATGTTGTGTTTATGTCTTCCCTGGGGTGAAGGGAGTGTGGTAAGTGAGGGGAATCTTTGACTGAACTTGAATCTGTATTAGGCCTCAGTTTTTCAAGACAGTATAGGTAAATAGTACAAGTCAGAAAGTGAAGTGTATTGTAAAAGGCGCCAATGACATTAAAGACACAGCTTATGTGGATCGTCTTTCACTTGAGTCAAGCCCCCGGGGGCACTATATCATGTGGGTGCAGACTTGGTTGCGTTAAATGGCTTTACCCAACATGATCGGAAGATTAACTGTTCTCATCACTGATAGAAGAACACCTGGTTCTCCATAGACAAGCATAACTGCAGCAGGGTTCTCCTAGCTATAATGCCTCTAGGTGCTTTTGGTTTCAAACCTAAATGTATATATTTGGATTGTTTCCTCTTGTATTTTCCTAGAGAGGGATGTTACCCCTTGAAATGCCAACATTGGCCAGTAGGTGACAAATAGGACTAAAGGGCACCACATGCCCAAGTGTATCCAAGGTTGGGGGTTATTTCATGTTTCCAACAGTTATTTCATGGTTCCTGTTGGTCTCGGAGGCTTCAACCGTAAAGAGCTGACATGACCCCTTTAACAGTTTGGACTGCTAGTTTGCATTCTATCTGTTTAGGTTTTCCGTAGAGCTGACAAAATGTTACCAAAATTGACAAGTCTGGCTTCTAGGTCGATTTAGTGTGTTTCAAAAAATAACTTCATTTTTGTATAACTCCCAAAACATGGAAATGAATTCTGTTAAAATTCTTAAAGACTGCAAATGAGATATAAACACAATGTCAAAACAGGTTTCTTTGGACAACCCCTCCCACCACGGCTGTATAGAAACCAAGAGCTAAGCAAATATCACATTTCTGTGAAATGTATCTGGATAGTGTTGATTCATCCATGCCCAGTTGGCAGAGAAGAAGTGCAACCTGCACTCACGCGCTCCCTTGTACAGAGAAATGTAAAATACCACTCACCCAGCCTTTGGCACAGGACACTTGCCGAAGAGAGGTCTGTTACTTCCAAAGACAGGATGAGGCTTCAGGACACCTGAAAGCAGGAGAAGGCAAAGCAGGGAATGGAAACCAGTGCAGGGTCTGACCAACAAGGGTGAAACCCTGTTTAACTTGGACGCACCCTCTCAAGCGGACAGGAGGCATGAGATTGAAGGTGATGTGCTGAGATTTACAAGAGTGCACAGCAGATGCTTGGGTGACAGAACTCAAAGAAACCAGCGCAAAATATCCCCACAGTTGATTCTGAGACCAAGATCCGTGATGCAAAATTACAGTTAGCAGGGGCATCGGTAAGTGAGGAATAGGGCTACGGTTGATGGCATACGCTGAGTCTCAGGGATCTGGAGTGCATTGTGGGATGTGGTGGGTCTAATCAAGAGAGCAAACTTAACAGTGTACCAATGATAAATCAACCACACTGGTCGCGCAGATGAGATTACCGATCTGTCCCATGGCCACACCCAGTGCATCTGTAGGACCAGGGACCAATTGGGCATTTTGCCAATAGAGCACGTGTGGGGCTGAATCAGAGCTATCGTGCATCTGGTCTGAGGGATCCAGGGGCCTTGGGTTTGAAATCAGAATGTAAAGCCTTAGGATCTGCTACATTCATAACCTGGGCTGGGATTATGGTTTGGTTTGAGGCACAGGATGCGCAACAGCTCTGTGGTGGCCTTCGTGCACCCGTGCCACAAGGATGATAGGACAAGGTAGAGTGGTCCAAGTCCACAGCGTGAGAAGAGGAAGCATTTCCTTCAGCACTATCTCCCAAAATCGGATGCTACATTTTGGATGGCACCGGCACGGTACGGCAGCGAGGACACCAAGGTCGGTCTGCGGGATCATTCCAGCAGGCCCTGATTTGTGACATCCATGGATGTGCTTCCACTTGTTTTTCAGTAGACAGAGAAGCTCTGGGAAGAACTGCTTTCATTGGGACATTCCCGTGGCACTACAAAGCACAAGCGCACTCTCAGTTTGCTGTTTTGGAAACACTCCAAAATGACATAGAGCAGAATGCAGAGCTGAGAACCTTTAGAATCCTCATTTCCACAAGAGGCCGTGTCCTGCGCACTTTCAGAATTGTGAGATAAGCGTAATCAAAATGAAGTTATGCTAATCGAAATAGTATGGGTTGTTCATCACAACAAATGCAACACCAGCAATTGGAGATATACCAGACAACACACACAGGAAGAGAATATGGCATCAATGTCTAGGAGAAATTGTCCTCACAGAAATCCCTTGGAATTGCGTAGAGACAAGAGTCTAAAATTTCACTTAACATAGCCCTAAAAATCTACATTAGATACCTGATATTACCTGACCAGTAGAGATGAAGAAGTACAGTAAAAGAAATAGGAAGTACCATTTTCAGTTCCAAAGATATTGAAGGCCCAATATATAAGCTTTCAGACAACTAGACTGCAAAACGCTATGCAGTCCAAGTGTTGAAAATGGAGGTCAGGAAAACACTGAAGAACAAAAGGGTCTCAGAATCACAAAAGGCAGAATACCAGAAAAGGGGAAGAGAAAGTCTAAAGACGAGCCAAAAGATATCAGAAAACTCAGTGGATGTGATAATATCAGGGCAAAAATTCAGTCCTTAGCATACTAGATAATGAAGAGGGACGCGTGAATGACTGTGAAGACAGGGGAACAGAAATCCCTCGGTCAGATTCGGACATAGGAAAGCAAGTGCAAAACAATGAAAATATTGCTGTTGTATCCTGGGTTAAGACAGGGCATGAAAGACTAGAATTCATAAGAGTCCCAGATGGAAAAGCAAGAGATAAAGAAATAAAATATGTCTGAAAATTTATCTGTAGAAATATCAGACTGAAACTTGTTGAAAGCCAGGAAAAAATCATCTATGCGAATTCAGGAATTACACAGCATCCAAAGGAGGTGGAATCCCAATAGACCTACAAGCAGCTGTATGATTCCAATCAACAAAGTTCACGAATATCACAGCGATTTAAAATGCACCTGGAGGAAACAACATAGTCACAAGGGAACCTCCAGAGGGGTTTCAGCTTATAACTCGGCAGCAATATTGCAGGACAGGGAGGAGTGCCAGGACACAGACCATATCCTGAATGGCCAAATGCTGCCACCTAGGGTAGCCTATGCCACATGACCACCATTTCTACTAACGGTAGATCTAGAGCAATCCACAGACCGGCAAATCATAAAAGAATTCAGCAGTTCAAAACTTCTTTAAAAAGGAAGGTTGAGAAATACTTCCCGGAATAGAAAAGCAGCAAGATGAAATGGAAAGAAGAAAACCATTATTGGAAATGCAAGAAGAGCATGAGTGGCAAAGAAGAAACAAGAAGAAGGCAAGGAGGACATCAAAACCTTAAAGATTGGAGAGGGAAGCAGGAAATCATAGGTGATTGGAAGCACTCTCTTAAGTGAATCAGCTTATTTGACTCTCTGTTTGAAGCGAAAGGAGAGATGCATGTCCTGACGTGTTTGCAAAACAAGCGAGAAGCAGACCAACAAAGAATCAAACCAACAAACATGCACCAAAATGGTACGGTTGGCTGACATATACCATGGGAAACATGATTATTCAAAAGAAAATACTCAAGGTGATGTCAAGGATCATTCAGCACGCATCGACCCAGTATTGCGGCTTGCATGTACTCAGCACACTTGTATTCGGAAATCAGAGGCGTGCATTCATATTCGTAAATATAGATTCATAAGAGCATATCGTGACCTCACCCAAATGCCGATTTGGAATCCACTGGATTCCTAGTCCGTGATGTAGTCTTGTATGTCTTCCAACAGGATGAAGGAATGCCATATTCTACGCTACGTAGAGATGAATTGTAAGAAGCCTATAACAAAGGCAAGTAGCTCTGCCAAAGTGTACTAAGAGCAAAAGAGGCAGACAGTAACGTGCACATTGGGGTTGGTTTCATTTCTTGGAAATTCAGCCCCCATGAAACAAATAGATCCATGTCCTGAGAGTGTGGGTTTTTCAGCAGAAATCATGCGACGCATATGTATTCCGGTTGTACGGATATTATAGGAACATAAGTCTCCTTTACTGGGTCTCTGTGTACTGTGAACTCTTAGAAAGTTTAAAGACGTGTGAAACCTTCAACTGAAAAGGGACACACTTCTCTCCATTGGTACTGTGCATACAGATCTGAACAAAAGGAAAGAGGGAAGAAGAAAGGCCCATGGGACGCTAGTGGGAAGAACCACATTTACTTTAGGAACCTCTCGTCGGATGCAGCCCCTCCCCCAACACTGACAAGATGCAGCAGCCATTGGGGATGGCAGTTACCGGTTGGATTCCAGGTGGAATGTTGGTGTGTTCCACGAGGCCTGTTGTGGCTGTTGGATCCTAGGTAACCGGGCCGAGTTCTGTGGGTGGATCAGTGTGATGGAGGGGCTGCAGGCCTCTGTGGAGCTTGGCTTAGGTGTTTGGTCCGGGAAGCTGTGTAAGTTCGAGATACTTCTGCAGCCCAAAGTCCTGAGTTCACAGGTCAGTTTCCAGAACCTTAAAGTTCAGACAGTGGAAGATCTGCCTGTCATCAGCTTACTGGTGAGGCTCCGAGGTACTTTCAGGCTTGCCCAGTCCTGTTGAAGTCGTCTTTAGGGGAGTCACGAAGAGAAGCTGGCCGAAAAGCTGGCGGCACGGATTGAGGAGAGATGCGAAAACATGGATGAGAGATGTTCTGCTACAATGGAGAATACTGGCGTGGAGACAGCTGTAGAGGATACCAGGCTCAAAAGACATTCAGGAGACATATTGAACCTCGCTGATACTGGCAGAAACATACGGAATGCCAACGTGGACTTGAGGAAGTTCCTCAATTCTCTTCTCCAAGAACGGGTCCAAGGTCCCTGACGTGTGCAAGAGAAGAGATGGCAGAGATGATAAAAACGCTCCTGTTCTTGGAAGAGGTCGTGAGAATCCACACGTCCCAAGGGGCCTTCCCAAGCCATTCAGACCAAAATTCACCAAGCCCAGGTAAGCCTTTTCCCAGGTTTGGGCCTAGCTCGCAAGCACTTGCCCTTCCCTCCCCTCCACTCACGCATCCATTTTGAAGGTTCAGTACCTGAGCGGCAATGAAGCCATTAGGAGAAGGGCAAGTCACTCCTAGAATCAGAGTTCCTCCAGCTTCACACTCTGTGAACAACAGTGAACTCCTTAAAGGTCAAATAGTCTCGGCTGAAATAGATAGGAATTGAATATTTAGCTCACACCTAGAAACGATGGCCTTCCGCTAGATTCAGCAAATGTTGTGTTTATGTCTTCCCTGGGGTGAAGGGAGTGTGGTAAGTGAGGGGAATCTTTGACTGAACTTGAATCTGTATTAGGCCTCAGTTTTTCAAGACAGTATAGGTAAATAGT
This sequence comes from Vicugna pacos, assembly GCF_048564905.1. Lineage (NCBI taxonomy): Eukaryota > Metazoa > Chordata > Mammalia > Artiodactyla > Camelidae > Vicugna > Vicugna pacos. Next base: position 5,186,091 of record NW_027328741.1, read on the forward strand.
ACAAGTCAGAAAGTGAAGTGTACTGTAAAAGTCGCCAATGACATTAAAGACACAGCTTATGTGGATCGTCTTTCACTTGAGTCAAGCCCCCGGGGGCACTATATTATGTGGGTGCAGACTTGGTTGCGTTAAATGGCTTTACCCATCATGATCGGAAGATTAACTGTTCTCATCACTGATAGAAGAACACCTGGTCCTCCATAGACAAGCATAACTGCAGCAGGGTTCTCCTAGCTATAATGCATCTAGGTGCTTTTGGATTCAAACCTAAATGTATATATTTGGTTTGTTTCCTCTTGTATTTTCCTAGAGAGGGATGTTACCCCTTGAAATGCCAACATTGGCCAGTAGGTGACAAATAGGACTAAAGGGCACTACATGCCCAAGTTTATCCAAGGTTGGGGGTTATTTCATGTTTCCAATAGTTATTTCATGGTTCCTGTTGGTCTCGGAGGCTTCAACCGTAAAGAGCTGACATGACCCCTTTAACAGTTTGGACTGCTAGTTTGCATTCTATCTGTCTAGGTTTTCCGTTGAGCTGACAAAATGTTACCAAAATTGACAAGTCTGGCTTCTAGGTCGATTTAGTGTGTTTCAAAAAATAACTTCATTTTGTATAACTCCCAAAACATGGAAATGAATTCTGTTAAAATTCTTAAAGACTGCAAATGAGATATCAATGCAATGTCAAAAAAGGGTTCTTTGGACAACCCCTCCCACCACGGCTGTATAGAATCCAAGAGCTAAGCAAATATCACATTTCTGTGAAATGTATCTGGATAGTGTTGATTCATCCATGCCCAGTTGGCAGAGAAGAAGTGCAACCTGCATTCACGCGCTCCCTTGTACAGAGAAATGTAAAACTCCACTCACCCAGCCTTTGGCACAGGACACTTGCCGAAGAGAGGTCTGTTACTTCCAAAGACAGGATGAGGAATCAGGACACCTGGAAGCAGGAGAAGGCAAAGCAGGGAATGGAAACCAGTGCAGGGTCTGACCAACAAGGGTGAAACCCTGTTTGACTTGGACGCACCCTCTCAAGCTGACAGGAGACATGAGATTGAAGGTGATGTGCTGAGATTTACAAGAGTGCACAGCAGATGCTTGGCTGACAGAACTCAAAGAAACCAGCGCAAAATATCCCCACAGTTGATTCTGAGACCAAGATCCGTGATGCCAAATTACAGTTAGCAGGGGCATCGGTAAGTGAGGTATAGGGCTACGGTTGATGGCATACGCTGAGTCTCAGGGATCTGGAGTGCGTTGTGGGATGTGGTGCGTCTAATCAAGAGAGCAAACCGAACAGTGTACCAATGATAAATCAACCACACTTGTCGCGCGGTTGAGATTACCGATATGTCCCATGGCCACACCCAGTGCATCTGCAGGACCAGGGACCAATTGGGCATTTTACCAATAGAGCACTTGTGGGGCTGAATCAGAGCTATCGTGCATCTGGTCTGAGGGATCCAGGGGGCCTTGGGTTTGAAATCAGAATGAAAAGCCTTAGGATCTGCTACATTCATAACCTGGGCTGGGATTATGGTTTGGTTTGAGGCACAGGATGCGCAAAAGCTATGTGGTGGCCTTCGTGCACCCGTGCCACAAGGATGATAGGACAAGGTAGAGTGGTCCAAGTCCACAGCGTGAGAAGAGGAAGCATTTCCTTCAGCACTATCTCCCAAAATCGGATGCTACGTTTTGGATGGCACCGGCACGGTACGGCAGCGAGGACACCAAGGTCGGTCTGCGGGATCATTCCAGCAGGCCCTGATTTGTGACATCCATGGATGTGCTTCCACTGGTGTTTCAGTAGACAGAGAAGCTCTGGGAAGTACTGCTTTCATTGGGACATTCCCGTGGCACTACAAAGCACAAGCGCACTCTCAGTTTGCTGTTTTGGAAACACTCCAAAATGACATAGAGCAGAACGCAGAGCTGAGAACCTTTAGAATCCTCATTTCCACAAGAGGACGTGTCCTGCGCACTTTCAGAATTGTGAGATAAGCGTAATCAAAATGAAGTTATGCTAATCGAAATTGTATGTGTTGTTCATCACAACAAATGCAACACCAGCAATTGGAGATATACCAGACAACACACAGGAACAGAATATGGCATCAATGTCTAGGAGAAATTGTCCTCACAGAAATCCCTTGGAATTGTGTAGAGACAAGAGTCTAAAATTTTCACTTAACATAGCCCTAAAAATCTACATTAGATACCTGATATTACCTGATCAGTAGAGATGAAGAAGTACAGTAAAAGAAAAAGGAAGTACCATTTTCAGTTCCAAAGATATTGAAGGCCCAAAAGATAAGCTTTCAAACAACTAGACTGCAAAACGCTATGCAGTCCAAGTGTTGAAAATGGAGGTCAGGAAAACACTGAAGAACAAAAGGGTCTCAGAATCACAAAAGGCAGAATACCAGAAAAGGGGAAGAGAAAGTCTAAAGACGAGCCAAAAGATATCAGAAAACTCAGTGGATGTGATAATATCAGGGCTAAAATTCAGTCCTTAGCAGACTAGATAATGCAGAGGGACGCGTGAATGACTGTGAAGACAGGGGAACAGAAATCCCTCGGTCAGATTCGGACATAGGAAAGCAAGTGCAAAACAATGAAAATATTGCTGTTGTATCCTGGGTTAAGACAGGGCATGAAAGACTAGAATTCATAAGAGTCCCAGATGGAAAAGCAAGAGAAAAAGAAATAAAATATGTCTGAAAATTTATCTGTAGAAATATCAGACTGAAACTTGTTGAAAGCCAAGAAAAAATCATCTATGCGAATTCAGGAATTACACAGCATCCAAAGGAGGTGGAATCCCAATAGACTTACCAGCAGCTGTATGATTCCAATCAACAAAGTTCACGAATATCACAGTGATTTAAAATGCACCTGGAGGAAACAACATAGTCACAAGGGAACCTCCAGAGGGGTTTCAGCTTATAACTCGGCAGCAATATTGCAGGACAGGGAGGAGTGCCAGGACACAGACCATATCCTGAATGGCCAAATGCTGCCACCTAGGGTAGCCTATGCCACATGACCACCATTTCTAATAACGGCAGAGCTAGAGCAATCCACAGACCGGCAAATCATAAAAGAATTCAGCAGTTCAAAACTTCTTCTAAAAGGAAGGTTGAGAATACTCCCCGGAATAGAAAAGAAGCAAGATGAAATGGAAAGAAGAAAACCATTATTGGAAATGCAAGAAGAGCATGAGTGGCAAAGAAGAAACAAGAAGAAGGCAAGGAGGACATCAAAACCTTAAGGATTGGAGAGGGAAGCAGGAAATCATAGGTGATTGGAAGCACTCTCTTAAGTGAATCAGCTTATTTGACTCTCTGTTTGAAGCGAAAGGAGAGATGCATGTCCTGATGTGTTTGCAAAACAAGCGAGAAGCAGACCAACAAAGAATCAAACCAACAAACATGCACCAAAATGGTACGGTTGGCTGACATATACCATGGGAAACATGATTATTCAAAAGAAAATACTCAAGGTGATGTCAAGGATCATTCAGCACGCATCGACCCAGTATTGCGGCTTGCATGTACTCAGCACACTTGTATTCGGAAATCAGAGGCGTGCATTCATATTCGTAAATATAGATTCATAAGAGCATATCGTGACCTCACCCAAATGCCGATTTGGAATCCAATGGTTTCCTATTCCGTGATGTAGTCTTGTATGTCTTCCAACAGGATGAAGGAATGCCATATTCTACGCTACGTAGAGAAGAATTGTAAGAAGCCTATAACAAAGGCAAGTAGCTCTGCCAAAGTGTACTAAGAGCAAAAGAGACAGACAGTAAAGTGCACATTGGGGTTGGTTTCATTTCTTGGAAATTCAGCCCCCATGAAACCAATAGATCCATGTCCTGAGAGTGTGGGTTTTTCAGCAGAAATCATGCGACGCATATGTATTCCGGTTGTACGGATATTATAGGAACATAAGTCTCCTTTACTGGGTCTCTGTGTACTGTGAACTCTTAGAAAGTTTAAAGACGTGTGAAACCTTCAACTGAAAAGGGACACACTTCTCTCCATTGGTACTGTGCATACAGATCTGAGCAAAAGGAAAGAGGGAAGAAGAAAGCCCCATGGGATGCTAGTGGGCAGAACCACATTTACTTTAGGAACCTCTCGTCGGATGCAGCCCCTCCCCCAACACTGACAAGATGCAGCAGCCATTGGGGATGGCAGTTACCGGTTGGATTCCAGGTGGAATGTTGGTGTGTTCCACGAGGCTTGTTGTGGCTGTTGGATCCTAGGTAACCGGGCCGAGTTCTGTGGGTGGATCAGTGTGATGGAGGGGCTGCAGGCCTCTGTGGAGCTTGGCTTAGGTGTTTGGTCCGGGAAGCTGTGTAAGTTCGAGATACTTCTGCTGCCCAAAGACCTGAGTTCACAGGTCAGTTTCCAGAACCTGAAAGGGCAGACAGTGGAAGATCTGCCTGTCATCAGCTTACTGGTGAGGCTCCGAGGTACTTTCAGGCTTGCCCAGTCCTGGTGAAGTCGACTTTAGGGGAGTCACGAAGAGAAGCTGGCCGAAAAGCTGGCTGCACGGATTGAGGAGAGATGCGAAAACATGGATGAGAGATGTTCTGCTCCAATGGAGAATACTGGCGTGGAGACAGCTGTAGAGGATACCAGGCTCAAAAAACATTCAGGAGACATATTGAACCTCGCTGATACTGGCAGAAACATACGGAGTGCCAACGTGGACTTGAGGAAGTTCCTCAATTCTCTTCTCCAAGAACGGGTCCAAGGTCCCTGACGTGTGCAAGAGAAGAGATGGCAGAGATGATCAAAACGCTCCTGTTCTTGGAAGAGGTCGTGAGAATCCACACGTCCCAAGTGGCCTTCCCAAGCCATTCAGACCAAAATTCACCAAGCCCAGGTAAGCCTTTTCCCAGGTTTGGGCCTAGCTAGCAAGCACTTGCCCTTCCCTCCCCTCCACTCACGCATCCATTTTGAAGGTTCAGTACCTGAGCGGCAATGAAGCCATTAGGAGAAGGGCAAGTCCCTCCTAGAATCAGAGTTCCTCCAGCTTCACACTCTGTGAACAACAGTGAACTACTTAAAGGTCAAATAGTCTCGGCTGAAATAGATAGGAATTGAATACTTAGCTCACACCTAGAAACGATGGCCTTCCGCTAGATTCAGCAAATGTTGTGTTTATGTCTTCCCTGGGGTGAAGGGAGTGTGGTAAGTGAGGGGAATCTTTGACTGAACTTGAATCTGTATTAGGCCTCAGTTTTTCAAGACAGTATAGGTAAATAGTACAAGTCAGAAAGTGAAGTGTACTGTAAAAGTCGCCAATGATATTAAAGACACAGCTTATGTGGATCGTCTTTCACTTGAGTCAAGCCCCCGGGGGCACTATATCATGTGGGTGCAGACTTGGTTGCGTTAAATGGCTTTACCCAACATGATCGGAAGATTAACTGTTCTCATCACTGATAGAAGAACACCTGGTTCTCCATAGACAAGCAGAAGTGCAGCAGGGTTCTCCTAGCTATAATGCCTCTAGGTGCTTTTGGATTCAAACCTAAATGTATATATTTGGTTTGTTTCCTCTTGTATTTTCCTAGAGAGGGACGTTACCCCTTGAAATGCCAACATTGGCCAGTAGGTGACAAATAGGACTAAAGGGCACCACATGCCCAAGTGTATCCAAGGTTGGGGGTTATTTCATGTTTCCAATAGTTATTTCATGGTTCCTGTTGGTCTCGGAGTCTTCAACCGTAAAGAACTGACATGACCCCTGTAACAGTTTGGACTGCTAGTTTGCATTCTATCTGTCTAGGTTTTCCGTAGAGCTGACAAAATGTTACCAAAATTGACAAGTCTGGCTTCTTGGTCGATTTAGTGTGTTTCAAAAAATAACTTCATTTTCGTATAACTCCCAAAACATGGAAATGAATTCTGTTTAAATTCTTAAAGACTGCAAATGAGATATCAACACAATGTCAAAACAGGTTTCTTTGGACAACCCCTCCCACCACGGCTGTATAGAAACCAAGAGCTAAGCAAATATCACATTTCTGTGAAATGTATCTGGATAGTGTTGATTCATCGATGCCCAGTTGGCAGAGAAGAAGTGCAACCTGCACTCACGCGCTCCCTTGTACAGAGAAATGTAAAACTCCACTCACCCAGCCTTTGGCACAGAACACTTGCCGAAGAGAGGTCTGTTACTTCCAAAGACAGGATGAGGCTTCAGGACACCTGGAAGCAGGAGAAGGCAAAGCAGGGAATGGAAACCAGTGCAGGGTCTGACCAACAAGGGTGAAACCCTGTTTAACTTGGTCGCAAAATCTCAAGAGGACAGGAAACATGTGATTGAAGGTGATGTGCTGAGATTTACAAGAGTGCACAGCAGATGCTTGGCTGATAGTACTCAAAGAAACCAGCGCAAAATATCCCCACAGTTGATTCTGAGACCAAGATCCGTGATGCCAAATTACAGTTAGCAGGGGCATCGGTAAGTGAGGTATAGGGCTACGGTTGATGGCATACTCTGAGTCTCAGGGATCTGGAGTGCATTGTGGGATGTGGTGGGTCTAATCAAGAGAGCAAACCGAACAGTGTACCAATGATAAATCAACCACACTGGTCACGCGGTTGAGATTACCGATATGTCCCATGGCCACACCCAGTGCATCTGCAGGACCAGGGACCAATTGGGCATTTTGCCAATAGAGCACGTGTGGGGCTGAATCAGAGCTATTGTGCATCTGGTCTGAGGGATCCAGGGGGCCTTGGGTTTGAAATCAGAATGAAAAGCCTTAGGATCTGCTACATTCATAACCTGGGCTGGGATTATGGTTTGGTTTGAGGCACAGGATGCGCAACAGCTCTGTGGTGGCCTTCGTGCACCCGTGCCACAAGGATGATTGGACAAGGTAGAGTGGTCCAAGTCCACAGCGTGAGAAGAGGAAGCATTTCCTTCAGCACTATCTCCCAAAATCGGATGCTACATTTTGGCTGGCACCGGCACGGTACGGCAGCGAGGACACCAAGGTCGGTCTGCGGGATCATTCCAGCAGGCCCTGAATTGTGACATCCATGGATGTGCTTCCACTGGTGTTTCAGTAGACAGAGAAGCTCTGGGAAGTACTGCTTTCATTGGGACATCCCCGTGGCAATAAAAAGCACAAGCGCACTCTCAGTTTGCTGTTTTGGAAACACTCCAAAATGACATAGAGCAGAATGCAGAGCTGAGAACCTTTAGAATCCTCATTTCCACAAGAGGCCGTGTCCTGCGCACTTTCAGAATTGTGAGATAAGCGTAATCAAAATGAAGTTATGCTAATCGAAATAGTATGGGATGTTCATCACAACAAATGCAACACCAGCAATTGGAGATATACCAGACAACACACACAGGAACAGAATATGGCATCAATGTCTAGGAGAAATTGTCCTCACAGAAATCCCTTGGAATTGCGTAGAGACAAGAGTCTAAAATTTTCACTTAACATAGCCCTAAAAATCTACATTAGATACCTGATATTACCTGACCAGTAGAGATGAAGAAGTACAGTAAAAGAAATAGGAAGTACCATTTTCAGTTCCAAAGATATTGAAGGCCCAAAAGATAAGCTTCCAAACAACTAGACTGCAAAACCCTTTGCAGTTCAAGTGTTGAAAATGGAGGTCAGGGAAACACTGAAGAACAAAAGGGTCTCAGAATCACAAAAGGCAGAATACCAGAAAAGGGGAAGAGAAAGTCTAAAGATGAGCCAAAATATATCAGAAAACTCAGTGGATGTGATAATATCAGGGCTAAAATTCAGTCCTTAGCGGACTAGATATTGCAGAGGGACGCGTGAATGACTGTGAAGACAGGGGAACAGAAATCCCTCGGTCAGATTCGGACATAGGAAAGCAAGTGCAAAACAATGAAAATATTGCTGTTGTATTCTGGGTTAAGACAGGGCATGAAAGACTAGAATTCATAAGAGTCCCAGATGGAAAAGCAAGAGATAAAGAAATAAAATATGTCTGAAAATTTATCTGTAGAAATATCAGACAGAAACTTGTTGAAAGCCAAGAAAAATCATCTATGCGAATTCAGGAATTACACAGCATCCAAAGGAGGTGGAATCCCAATAGACCTACAAGCAGCTGTATGATTCCAATCAACAAAGTTCACGAATATCACAGTGATTTAAAATGCACCTGGAGGAAACAACATAGTCACAAGGGAACCTCCAGAGGGGTTTCAGCTTATAACTCGGCAGCAATAATACAGGACAGGGAGGAGTGCCAGGACACAGACCATATCCTGAATGGCCAAATGCTGCCACCTAGGGTAGCCTATGCCACATGACCACCATTTCTAATAACGGCAGAGCTAGAGCAATCTACAGACCGGCAAATCATAAAAGAATGTAGCAGTTCAAAACTTCTTCTAAAAGTTAGGTTGAGAATACTCCCCGGAATAGAAAAGCAGCAAGATGAAATGGAAAGAAGAAAACCATTATTGGAAATGCAAGAAGAGCATGAGTGGCAAAGAAGAAACAAGAAGAAGGCAAGGAGGACATCAAAACCTTAAAGATTGGAGAGGGAAGCAGGAAATCATAGGTGATTGGAAGCACTCTCTTAAGTGAATCAGCTTATTTGACTCTCTGTTTGAAGCGAAAGGAGAGATGCATATCCTGACGTGTTTGCCAAACAAGCGAGAAGCAGACCAACAAAGAATCAAACCAACAAACATGCACCAAAATGGTACGGTTGGCTGACATATACCATGGGAAACATGATTATTCAAAAGAAAATACTCAAGGTGATGTCAAGGATCATTCAGCACGCATCGACCCAGTATTGCGGCTTGCATGTACTCAGCACACTTGTATTCGGAAATCAGAGGCGTGCATTCATATTCGTAAATATAGATTCATAAGAGCATATCGTGACCTCACCCAAATGCCGATTTGGAATCCAATGGATTCCTAGTCCGTGATGTAGTCTTGTATGTCTTCCAACAGGATGAAGGAATGCCATATTCTACGCTACGTGGAGAAGAATTGTAAGAAGCCTATAACAAAGCAAGTAGCTCTGCCAAAGTGTACTAAGAGCAAAAGAGACAGACAGTAAAGTGCACATTGGGGTTGGTTTCATTTCTTGGAATTTCAGCCCCCATGAAACCAATAGATCCATGTCCTGAGAGTGTGGGTTTTTCAGCAGAAATCATGCGACGCATATGTATTCCGGTTGTACGGATATTATAGGAACATAAGTCTCCTTTACTGGGTCTCTGTGTACTGTGAACTCTTAGAAAGTTTAAAGACGTGTGAAACCTTCAACTGAAAAGGGACACACTTCTCTCCATTGGTACTGTGCATACAGATCTGAACAAAAGGAAAGAGGGAAGACGAAAGGCCAATGGGACGCTAGTGGCCAGAACCACATTTACTTTAGGAACCTCTCGTCGGATGCAGCCCCTCCCCCAACACTGACAAGATGCAGCAGCCATTGGGGATGGCAGTTACCGGTTGGATTCCAGGTGGAATGTTGGTGTGTTCCACGAGGCTTGTTGTGGCTGTTGGATCCTAGGTAACCGGGCCGAGTTCTGTGGGTGTATCAGCGTGATGGAGGGGCTGCAGGCCTCTGTGGAGCTTGGCTTAGGTGTTTGGTCCGGGAAGCTGTGTAAGTTCGAGATACTTCTGCTGCCCAAAGACCTGAGTTCACAGGTCAGTTTCCAGAACCTGAAAGGGCAGACAGTGGAAGATCTGCCTGTCATCAGCTTACTGGTGAGGCTCCGAGGTACTTTCAGACTTGCCCAGTCCTGGTGAAGTCGACTTTAGGGGAGTCACGAAGAGAAGCTGGCCGAAAAGCTGGCTGCACGGATTGAGGAGAGATGCGAACACATGGATGAGAGATGTTCTGCTCCAATGGAGAATACTGGCGTGGAGACTGCTGTAGAGGATACCAGGCTCAAAAGACATTCAGGAGACATATTGAACCTCACTGATACTGGCAGAAACATACGGAGTGCCAACGTGGACTTGAGGAATTTCCTCAATTCTCTTCTCCAAGAACGGGTCTAAGGTCCCTGACGTGTGCAAGAGAAGAGATGGCAGAGATGATCAAAACGCTCCTGTTCTTGGAAGAGGTCGTGAGAATCCACACGTCCCAAGGGGCCTTCCCAAGCCATTCAGACCAAAATTCACCAAGCCCAGGTAAGCCTTTTCCCAGGTTTGGGCCTAGCTAGCAAGCACTTGAACTTCCCTCCCCTCCACTCACGCATCCATTTTGAAGGTTCAGTACCTGAGCGGCAATGAAGCCATTAGGAGAAGTGCAAGTCCCTCCTAGAATCAGAGTTCCTCAAGCTTCACACTCTGTGAACAACAGTGAACTCCTTAAAGGTCAAATAGTCTCGGCTGAAATAGATAGGAATTGAATACTTAGCTCACACCTAGAAACGATGGCCTTCCGCTAGATTCAGCAAATGTTGTGTTTATGTCTTCCCTGGGGTGAAGGGAGTGTGGTAAGTGAGGGGAATCTTTGACTGAACTTGAATCTGTATTAGGCCTCAGTTTTTCAAGACAGTACAGGTAAATAGTACAAGTCAGATAGTGAAGTGTACTGTAAAAGTCGCCAATGACATTAAAGACACAGCTTATGTGGATCGTCTTTCACTTGAGTCAAGCCCCCAGGGGCACTATATCATGTGGGTGCATACTTGGTTGCGTTAAATGTCTTTACCCAACATGATCGGAAGATTAATTGTTCTCATCACTGATAGAAGAACAACTTGTTCTCCATAGACAAGCATAACTGCAGCAGGGTTCTCCTAGCTATAATGCCTCTAGGTGCTTTTGGATTCAAACCTAAATGTATATATTTGGTTTGTTTCCTCTTGTATTTTCCTAGAGAGGGATGTTACCCCTTGAAATGCCAACATTGGCCAGTAGGTGACAAATAGGACTAAAGGGCAACACATGCCCAAGTTTATCCAAAGTTGGGGGTTATTTCATGTTTTCAATAGTTATTTCACGGTTCCTGTTGGTCTCGGAGGCTTCAACCGTAAAGAGCTGACATGACCCCTTTAACAGTTTGGACTGCTAGTTTGCATTCTATCTGTCTAGGTTTTCCGTAGAGCTGACAAAATGTTACCAAAATTGACAAGTCTGGCTTCTAGGTCGATTTAGTGTGTTTCAAAAATTAACTTCATTTTCGTATAACTCCCAAAACATGGAAATGAATTCCGTTAAAATTCTTAAAGACTGCAAATGAGATATCAACACAATGTCAAAAGAGTTTACTTTGGACAACCCCTCCCACCACGGCTGTATAGAAACAAAGAGCTAAGCAAATATCACATTTCTGTGAAATGTATCTGGATAGTGTTGATTCATCGATGCCCAGTTGGCAGAGAAGAAGTGCAACCTGCACTCATGCGCTCCCTTGTACAGAGAAATGTAAAACTCCACTCACCCAGCCTTTGGCACAGGACACTTGCCGAAGAGAGGTCTGTTACTTCCAAAGACAGGATGAGGCCTCAGGACACCTGGAAGCAGGAGAAGGCAAAGCAGGGAATGGAAACCAGTGCAGGGTCTGACCAACAAGGGTGAAACCCTGTTTAACTTGGACGCACCCTCTCAACGGGACAGGAGATATGAGATTGAAGGTGATGTGCTGAGATATACAAGAGTGCACAGCAGATGCTTGGCTGACAGATCTCAAAGAAACCAGCGCAAAATATCCCCACAGTTGATTCTGAGACTAAGATACGTGATGCCAAATTACAGTTAGCAGGGGCATCGGTAAGTGAGGTATAGGGCTACGGTTGATGGCATACGCTGAGTCTCAGGGATCTGGAGTGCGTTGTGCGATGTGATGGGTCTAATCAAGAGAGCAAACCGAACAGTGTACCAATGATAAATCAACCACACTGGTCGCGCGGTTGAGGTTACCGATCTGTCCCATGGCGACACCCAGTGCATCTGCAGGACCAGGGACCAATTGGGAATTTTGCCAATAGAGCACGTGTGGGGCAGAATCAGAGCTATCGTGCATCTGGTCTGAGGGATCCAGGGGGCCTTGGGTTTGAAATCAGAATGAAAAGCCTTAGGATCTGCTACATTCATAACCTGGGCTGGGATTATGGTTTGGTTTGAGGCACAGGATGCGCAACAGCTCTGTGGTGGCCTTCGTGCACCCGTGCCACAAGGATGATAGGACAAGGTAGAGTGGTCCAAGTCCACAGCGTGAGAAGAAGAAGCATTTCCTTCAGCACTATCTCCCAAAATCGGATGCTACATTTTGGATGGCACCGGCACGGTACAACAGCGAGGACACCAAGGTCGGTCTGCGGGATCATTCCAGCAGGCCCTGATTTGTGACATCCATGGATGTGCTTCCACTGGTGTTTCAGTAGACAGAGAAGCTCTGGGAAGAACTGCTTTCATTGGGACATACCCGTGGCACTACAAAGCACAAGCGCACTCTCAGTTTGCTGTTTTGGAAACACTCCAAAATGACATAGAGCAGAATGCAGAGCTGAGAACCTTTAGAATCCTCATTTCCACAAGAGGCCGTGTCCTGCGCACTTTCAGAACTGTGAGATAAGCGTAATCAAAATGAAGATATGCTAATCGAAATAGTATGGGTTGTTCATCACAACAAATGCAACACCAGCAATTGGAGATATACCAGACAACACACACAGGAAAAGAATATGCATCAATGTCTAGGAGAAATTGTCCTCACAGAAATCCCTTGGAATTGCGTAGAGACAAGAGTCTAAAATTTTCACTTAACATAGCCCTAAAAATCTACATTATATACCTGATATTACCTGAGCAGTAGAGATGAAGAAGTACAGTAAAAGAAATAGTAAGAACCATTTTCAGTTCCAAAGATATTGAAGGACCAAAAGATAAGCTTTCAAACAACTAGACTGCAAAACGCTATGCAGTCCAAGTGTTGAAAATGGAGGTCAGGAAAACACTGAAGAACAAAAGGGTCTCAGAATCACAAAAGGCAGAATACCAGAAAAGGGGAAGAGAAAGTCTAAAGACGAGCCAAAAGATATCAGAAAACTCAGTGGATGTGATAATATCAGGGCTAAAATTCAGTCCTTAGCAGACTAGATAATGCAGAGGGACGCGTGAATGACTGTGAAGACAGGGGAACAGAAATCCCTCGGTCAGATTCGGACATAGGAAAGCAAGTGCAAAACAATGAAAATATTGCTGTTGTATTCTGGGTTAAGACAGGGCATGAAAGACTAGAATTCATAAGAGTCCCAGATGGAAAAGCAAGAGATAAAGAAATAAAATATGTCTGAAAATTTATCTGTAGAAATATCAGACTGAAACTTGTTGAAAGCCAAGAAAAAATCATCTATGCGAATTCAGGAATTACACAGCATCCAAAGGAGGTGGAATCCCAATAGACCTACCAGCAGCTGTATGATTCCAATCAACAAAGTTCACGAATATCACAGTGATTTAAAATGCACCTGGAGGAAACAACATAGTCACAAGGGAACCTCCAGAGGGGTTTCAGCTTATAACTCGGCAGCAATATTGCAGGACAGGGAGGAGTGCCAGGACACAGACCATATCCTGAATGGCCAAATGCTGCCACCTAGGGTAGCCTATGCCACATGACCACCATTTTTAATAACGGTAGAGCTAGAGCAATCCACAGACCGGCAAATCATAAAAGAATTCAGCAGTTCAAAACTTCTTCTAAAAGGAAGGTTGAGAATACTCCCCGGAATAGAAAAGCAGCAAGATGAAATGGAAAGAAGAAAACCATTATTGGAAATGCAAGAAGAGCATGAGTGGCAAAGAAAAAACAAGAAGAAGGCAAGGAGGACATCAAAACCTTAAAGATTGGAGAGGAAAGCAGGAAATCATAGGTGATTGGAAGCACTCTCTTAAGTGAATCAGCTTATTTGACTCTCTGTTTGAAGCGAAAGGAGAGATGCATGTCCTGACGTGTTTGCAAAACAAGCGAGAAGCAGACCAACAAAGAATCAAACCAACAAACATGCACCAAAATGGTACGGTTGGCTGACATATACCATGGGAAACATGATTATTCAAAAGAAAATACTCAAGGTGATGTCAAGGATCATTCAGCACGCATCGACCCAGTATTGCGGCTTGCATGTACTCAGCACACTTGTATTCGGAAATCAGAGGCGTGCATTCATATTCGTAAATAAAGTATCATAAGAGCATATCGTGACCTCACCCAAATGCCGATTTGGAATCCAATGGTTTCCTAGTCCGTGATGTAGTCTTGTATGTCTTCCAACAGGATGAAGGAATGCCATATTCTACGCTATGTAGAGAAGAATTGTAAGAAGCCTATAACAAAGGCAAGTAGCTCTGCCAAAGTGTACTAAGAGCAAAAGAGACAGACAGTAAAGTGCACATTGGGGTTGGTTTCATTTCTTGGAAATTCAGCCCCCATGAAACAAATAGATCCATGTCCTGAGAGTGTGGGTTTTTCAGCAGAAATCATGCGACGCATATGTATTCCGGTTGTACGGATATTATAGAACATAAGTCTCCTTTACTGGGTCTCTGTGTACTGTGAACTCTTAGAAAGTTTAAAGACGTGTGAAACCTTCAACTGAAAAGGGACACACTTCTCTCCATTGGTACTGTTCATACAGATCTGAACAAAAGGAAAGAGGGAAGAAGAAAGGCCCATGGGACGCTAGTGGGCAGAACCACATTTACTTTAGAAACCTCTCTTCGGATGCAGCACCTCCCCCAACACTGACAAGATGCAGCAGCCATTGGGGATGGCAGTTACCGGTTGGATTCCAGGTGGAATGTTGGTGTGTTCCACGAGGCTTGTTGTGGCTGTTGGATCCTAGGTAACCGGGCCGAGTTCTGTGGGTGGATCAGTGTGATGGAGGGGCTGCAGGCCTCTGTGGAGCTTGGCTTAGGTGTTTGGTCCGGGAAGCTGTGTAAGTTCGAGATACTTCTGCTGCCCAAAGACCTGAGTTCACAGGTCAGTTTCCAGAACCTGAAAGGGCAGACAGTGGAAGATCTGCCTGTCATCAGCTTACTGGTGAGGCTCCGAGGTACTTTCAGACTTGCCCAGTCCTGGTGAAGTCGACTTTAGGGGAGTCACGAAGAGAAGCTGGCCGAAAAGCTGGCTGCACGGATTGAGGAGAGATGCGAACACATGGATGAGAGATGTTCTGCTCCAATGGAGAATACTGGCGTGGAGACAGCTGTAGAGGATACCAGGCTCAAAAGACATTCAGGAGACATATTGAACCTCGCTGATACTGGCAGAAACATACGGAGTGCCAACGTGGACTTGAGGAAGTTCCTCAATTCTCTTCTCCAAGAACGGGTCCAAGGTCCCTGACGTGTGCAAGAGAAGAGATGGCAGAGATGATCAAAACGCTCCTGTTCTTGGAAGAGGTCGTGAGAATCCACACGTCCCAAGGGGCCTTCCCAAGCCATTCAGACCAAAATTCACCGAGCCCAGGTAAGCCTTTTCCCAGGTTTGGGCCTAGCTAGCAAGCACTTGCCCTTCCCTCCCCTCCACTCACGCATCCATTTTGAAGGTTCAGTACCTGAGCGGCAATGAAGCCATTAGGAGAAGGGCAAGTCCCTCCTAGAATCAGAGTTCCTCCAGCTTCACACTCTGTGAACAACAGTGAACTCCTTAAAGGTCAAATAGTCTCGGCTGAAATAGATAGGAATTGAATACTTAGCTCACACCTAGAAACGATGGCCTTCCGCTAGATTCAGCACATGTTGTGTTTATGTCTTCCCTGGGGTAAAGGGAGTGTGGTAAGTGAGGGGAATCTTTGACTGAACTTGAATCTGTATTAGGCCTCAGTTTTTCAAGACAGTATAGGTAAATAGTACAAGTCAGAAAGTGAAGTGTACTGTAAAAGTCGCCAATGACATTAAAGACACAGCTTATGTGGATCGTCTTTCACTTGAGTCAAGCCCCCGGGGGCACTATATCATGTGGGTGCAGACTTGGTTGCGTTAAATGGCTTTACCCAACATGATCGGAAGATTAACAGTTCTCATCACTGATAGAAGAACACCTGGTTCTCCATAGACAAGCATAACTGCAGCAGGGTTCTCCTAGCTATAATGCCTCTAGGTGCTTTTGGATTCAAACCTAAATGTATATATTTGGTTTGTTTCCTCTTGTATTTTCCTAGAGAGTGATGTTACCCCTTGAAATGCCAACATTGGCCAGTAGGTGACAAATAGGACTAAAGGGCACCACATGCCCAAGTGTATCCAAGGTTGGGGGTTATTTCATGTTTCCAATAGTTATTTCATGGTTCCTGTTGGTCTCGGAGGCTTCAACCGTAAAGAGCTGACATGACCCCTTTAAAAGATTGGACTGCTAGTTTGCATTCTATCTGTCTAGGTTTTCCGTAGAGCTGACACAATGTTACCAAAATTGACAAGTCTGGCTTCTAGGTCGATTTAGTGTGTTTCAAAAAATAACTTCATTTTCGTATAACTCCCAAAACATGGAAATGAATTCTGTTAAAATTCTTAAAGACTGCAAATGAGATATCAACACAATGTCAAAACAGGTTTCTTTGGACAACCCCTCCCACCACGGCTGTATAGAAACCAAGAGCTAAGCAAATATCACATTTCTGTGAAATGTATCTGGATAGTGTTGATTCATCGATGCCCAGTTGGCAGAGAAAAAGTGCAACCTGCACTCACGCGCTCCCTTGTACAGAGAAATGTAAAACTCCACTCACCCAGCCTTTGGCACAGGACACTTGCCGAAGAGAGGTCTGTTACTTCCAAAGACAGGATGAGGCCTCAGGACACCTGGAAGCAGGAGAAGGCAAAGCAGGGAATGGAAACCAGTGCAGGGTCTGACCAACAAGGGTGAAACCCTGTTTAACTTGGACGCACCCTCTCAAGCGGACAGGAGGCATGAAATTGAAGGTGATGTGCTGAGATTTACAAGAGTGCACAGCAGATGCTTGGCTGACAGAACTCAAAGAAACCAGTGCAAAATATCCCCACAGTTGATTCTGAGACCAAGATCCGTGATGCCAAATTACAGTTAGCAGGAGCATCGGTAAGTGAGGTATAGGGCTACGGTTGATGGCATACACTGAGTCTCAGGGATCTGGAGTGCGTTGTGGGATGTGGTGGGTCTAATCAAGAGAGCAAACCGAACAGTGTACCAATGATAAATCAACCACACTGGTCACGCGGTTGAGATTACCGATATGTCCCATGGCCACACCCAGTGCATCTGCAGGACCAGGGACCAATTGGGCATTTTGCCAATAGAGCACGTGTGGGGCTGAATCAGAGCTATTGTGCATCTGGTCTGAGGGATCCAGGGGGCCTTGGGTTTGAAATCAGAATGAAAAGCCTTAGGATCTGCTACATTCATAACCTGGGCTGGGATTATGGTTTGGTTTGAGGCACAGGATGCGCAACAGCTCTGTGGTGGCCTTCGTGCACCCGTGCCACAAGGATGATTGGACAAGGTAGAGTGGTCCAAGTCCACAGCGTGAGAAGAGGAAGCATTTCCTTCAGCACTATCTCCCAAAATCGGATGCTACATTTTGGCTGGCACCGGCACGGTACGGCAGCGAGGACACCAAGGTCGGTCTGCGGGATCATTCCAGCAGGCCCTGAATTGTGACATCCATGGATGTGCTTCCACTGGTGTTTCAGTAGACAGAGAAGCTCTGGGAAGTACTGCTTTCATTGGGACATCCCCGTGGCAATAAAAAGCACAAGCGCACTCTCAGTTTGCTGTTTTGGAAACACTCCAAAATGACATAGAGCAGAATGCAGAGCTGAGAACCTTTAGAATCCTCATTTCCACAAGAGGCCGTGTCCTGCGCACTTTCAGAATTGTGAGATAAGCGTAATCAAAATGAAGTTATGCTAATCGAAATAGTATGGGATGTTCATCACAACAAATGCAACACCAGCAATTGGAGATATACCAGACAACACACACAGGAACAGAATATGGCATCAATGTCTAGGAGAAATTGTCCTCACAGAAATCCCTTGGAATTGCGTAGAGACAAGAGTCTAAAATTTTCACTTAACATAGCCCTAAAAATCTACATTAGATACCTGATATTACCTGACCAGTAGAGATGAAGAAGTACAGTAAAAGAAATAGGAAGTACCATTTTCAGTTCCAAAGATATTGAAGGCCCAAAAGATAAGCTTCCAAACAACTAGACTGCAAAACCCTTTGCAGTTCAAGTGTTGAAAATGGAGGTCAGGGAAACACTGAAGAACAAAAGGGTCTCAGAATCACAAAAGGCAGAATACCAGAAAAGGGGAAGAGAAAGTCTAAAGATGAGCCAAAATATATCAGAAAACTCAGTGGATGTGATAATATCAGGGCTAAAATTCAGTCCTTAGCGGACTAGATATTGCAGAGGGACGCGTGAATGACTGTGAAGACAGGGGAACAGAAATCCCTCGGTCAGATTCGGACATAGGAAAGCAAGTGCAAAACAATGAAAATATTGCTGTTGTATTCTGGGTTAAGACAGGGCATGAAAGACTAGAATTCATAAGAGTCCCAGATGGAAAAGCAAGAGATAAAGAAATAAAATATGTCTGAAAATTTATCTGTAGAAATATCAGACAGAAACTTGTTGAAAGCCAAGAAAAATCATCTATGCGAATTCAGGAATTACACAGCATCCAAAGGAGGTGGAATCCCAATAGACCTACAAGCAGCTGTATGATTCCAATCAACAAAGTTCACGAATATCACAGTGATTTAAAATGCACCTGGAGGAAACAACATAGTCACAAGGGAACCTCCAGAGGGGTTTCAGCTTATAACTCGGCAGCAATAATACAGGACAGGGAGGAGTGCCAGGACACAGACCATATCCTGAATGGCCAAATGCTGCCACCTAGGGTAGCCTATGCCACATGACCACCATTTCTAATAACGGCAGAGCTAGAGCAATCTACAGACCGGCAAATCATAAAAGAATGTAGCAGTTCAAAACTTCTTCTAAAAGTTAGGTTGAGAATACTCCCCGGAATAGAAAAGCAGCAAGATGAAATGGAAAGAAGAAAACCATTATTGGAAATGCAAGAAGAGCATGAGTGGCAAAGAAGAAACAAGAAGAAGGCAAGGAGGACATCAAAACCTTAAAGATTGGAGAGGGAAGCAGGAAATCATAGGTGATTGGAAGCACTCTCTTAAGTGAATCAGCTTATTTGACTCTCTGTTTGAAGCGAAAGGAGAGATGCATATCCTGACGTGTTTGCCAAACAAGCGAGAAGCAGACCAACAAAGAATCAAACCAACAAACATGCACCAAAATGGTACGGTTGGCTGACATATACCATGGGAAACATGATTATTCAAAAGAAAATACTCAAGGTGATGTCAAGGATCATTCAGCACGCATCGACCCAGTATTGCGGCTTGCATGTACTCAGCACACTTGTATTCGGAAATCAGAGGCGTGCATTCATATTCGTAAATATAGATTCATAAGAGCATATCGTGACCTCACCCAAATGCCGATTTGGAATCCAATGGATTCCTAGTCCGTGATGTAGTCTTGTATGTCTTCCAACAGGATGAAGGAATGCCATATTCTACGCTACGTGGAGAAGAATTGTAAGAAGCCTATAACAAAGCAAGTAGCTCTGCCAAAGTGTACTAAGAGCAAAAGAGACAGACAGTAAAGTGCACATTGGGGTTGGTTTCATTTCTTGGAATTTCAGCCCCCATGAAACCAATAGATCCATGTCCTGAGAGTGTGGGTTTTTCAGCAGAAATCATGCGACGCATATGTATTCCGGTTGTACGGATATTATAGGAACATAAGTCTCCTTTACTGGGTCTCTGTGTACTGTGAACTCTTAGAAAGTTTAAAGACGTGTGAAACCTTCAACTGAAAAGGGACACACTTCTCTCCATTGGTACTGTGCATACAGATCTGAACAAAAGGAAAGAGGGAAGACGAAAGGCCAATGGGACGCTAGTGGCCAGAACCACATTTACTTTAGGAACCTCTCGTCGGATGCAGCCCCTCCCCCAACACTGACAAGATGCAGCAGCCATTGGGGATGGCAGTTACCGGTTGGATTCCAGGTGGAATGTTGGTGTGTTCCACGAGGCTTGTTGTGGCTGTTGGATCCTAGGTAACCGGGCCGAGTTCTGTGGGTGTATCAGCGTGATGGAGGGGCTGCAGGCCTCTGTGGAGCTTGGCTTAGGTGTTTGGTCCGGGAAGCTGTGTAAGTTCGAGATACTTCTGCTGCCCAAAGACCTGAGTTCACAGGTCAGTTTCCAGAACCTGAAAGGGCAGACAGTGGAAGATCTGCCTGTCATCAGCTTACTGGTGAGGCTCCGAGGTACTTTCAGACTTGCCCAGTCCTGGTGAAGTCGACTTTAGGGGAGTCACGAAGAGAAGCTGGCCGAAAAGCTGGCTGCACGGATTGAGGAGAGATGCGAACACATGGATGAGAGATGTTCTGCTCCAATGGAGAATACTGGCGTGGAGACTGCTGTAGAGGATACCAGGCTCAAAAGACATTCAGGAGACATATTGAACCTCACTGATACTGGCAGAAACATACGGAGTGCCAACGTGGACTTGAGGAATTTCCTCAATTCTCTTCTCCAAGAACGGGTCTAAGGTCCCTGACGTGTGCAAGAGAAGAGATGGCAGAGATGATCAAAACGCTCCTGTTCTTGGAAGAGGTCGTGAGAATCCACACGTCCCAAGGGGCCTTCCCAAGCCATTCAGACCAAAATTCACCAAGCCCAGGTAAGCCTTTTCCCAGGTTTGGGCCTAGCTAGCAAGCACTTGAACTTCCCTCCCCTCCACTCACGCATCCATTTTGAAGGTTCAGTACCTGAGCGGCAATGAAGCCATTAGGAGAAGTGCAAGTCCCTCCTAGAATCAGAGTTCCTCAAGCTTCACACTCTGTGAACAACAGTGAACTCCTTAAAGGTCAAATAGTCTCGGCTGAAATAGATAGGAATTGAATACTTAGCTCACACCTAGAAACGATGGCCTTCCGCTAGATTCAGCAAATGTTGTGTTTATGTCTTCCCTGGGGTGAAGGGAGTGTGGTAAGTGAGGGGAATCTTTGACTGAACTTGAATCTGTATTAGGCCTCAGTTTTTCAAGACAGTACAGGTAAATAGTACAAGTCAGATAGTGAAGTGTACTGTAAAAGTCGCCAATGACATTAAAGACACAGCTTATGTGGATCGTCTTTCACTTGAGTCAAGCCCCCAGGGGCACTATATCATGTGGGTGCATACTTGGTTGCGTTAAATGTCTTTACCCAACATGATCGGAAGATTAATTGTTCTCATCACTGATAGAAGAACAACTTGTTCTCCATAGACAAGCATAACTGCAGCAGGGTTCTCCTAGCTATAATGCCTCTAGGTGCTTTTGGATTCAAACCTAAATGTATATATTTGGTTTGTTTCCTCTTGTATTTTCCTAGAGAGGGATGTTACCCCTTGAAATGCCAACATTGGCCAGTAGGTGACAAATAGGACTAAAGGGCAACACATGCCCAAGTTTATCCAAAGTTGGGGGTTATTTCATGTTTTCAATAGTTATTTCACGGTTCCTGTTGGTCTCGGAGGCTTCAACCGTAAATAGCTGACATGACCCCTTTAACAGTTTGGACTGCTAGTTTGCATTCTATCTGTCTAGGTTTTCCGTAGAGCTGACAAAATGTTACCAAAATTGACAAGTCTGGCTTCTAGGTCGATTTAGTGTGTTTCAAAAATTAACTTCATTTTCGTATAACTCCCAAAACATGGAAATGAATTCCGTTAAAATTCTTAAAGACTGCAAATGAGATATCAACACAATGTCAAAAGAGTTTACTTTGGACAACCCCTCCCACCACGGCTGTATAGAAACAAAGAGCTAAGCAAATATCACATTTCTGTGAAATGTATCTGGATAGTGTTGATTCATCGATGCCCAGTTGGCAGAGAAGAAGTGCAACCTGCACTCATGCGCTCCCTTGTACAGAGAAATGTAAAACTCCACTCACCCAGCCTTTGGCACAGGACACTTGCCGAAGAGAGGTCTGTTACTTCCAAAGACAGGATGAGGCCTCAGGACACCTGGAAGCAGGAGAAGGCAAAGCAGGGAATGGAAACCAGTGCAGGGTCTGACCAACAAGGGTGAAACCCTGTTTAACTTGGACGCACCCTCTCAACGGGACAGGAGATATGAGATTGAAGGTGATGTGCTGAGATATACAAGAGTGCACAGCAGATGCTTGGCTGACAGATCTCAAAGAAACCAGCGCAAAATATCCCCACAGTTGATTCTGAGACTAAGATACGTGATGCCAAATTACAGTTAGCAGGGGCATCGGTAAGTGAGGTATAGGGCTACGGTTGATGGCATACGCTGAGTCTCAGGGATCTGGAGTGCGTTGTGCGATGTGATGGGTCTAATCAAGAGAGCAAACCGAACAGTGTACCAATGATAAATCAACCACACTGGTCGCGCGGTTGAGATTACCGATCTGTCCCATGGCGACACCCAGTGCATCTGCAGGACCAGGGACCAATTGGGAATTTTGCCAATAGAGCACGTGTGGGGCAGAATCAGAGCTATCGTGCATCTGGTCTGAGGGATCCAGGGGGCCTTGGGTTTGAAATCAGAATGAAAAGCCTTAGGATCTGCTACATTCATAACCTGGGCTGGGATTATGGTTTGGTTTGAGGCACAGGATGCGCAACAGCTCTGTGGTGGCCTTCGTGCACCCGTGCCACAAGGATGATAGGACAAGGTAGAGTGGTCCAAGTCCACAGCGTGAGAAGAAGAAGCATTTCCTTCAGCACTATCTCCCAAAATCGGATGCTACATTTTGGATGGCACCGGCACGGTACAACAGCGAGGACACCAAGGTCGGTCTGCGGGATCATTCCAGCAGGCCCTGATTTGTGACATCCATGGATGTGCTTCCACTGGTGTTTCAGTAGACAGAGAAGCTCTGGGAAGAACTGCTTTCATTGGGACATACCCGTGGCACTACAAAGCACAAGCGCACTCTCAGTTTGCTGTTTTGGAAACACTCCAAAATGACATAGAGCAGAATGCAGAGCTGAGAACCTTTAGAATCCTCATTTCCACAAGAGGCCGTGTCCTGCGCACTTTCAGAACTGTGAGATAAGCGTAATCAAAATGAAGATATGCTAATCGAAATAGTATGGGTTGTTCATCACAACAAATGCAACACCAGCAATTGGAGATATACCAGACAACACACACAGGAAAAGAATATGCATCAATGTCTAGGAGAAATTGTCCTCACAGAAATCCCTTGGAATTGCGTAGAGACAAGAGTCTAAAATTTTCACTTAACATAGCCCTAAAAATCTACATTATATACCTGATATTACCTGAGCAGTAGAGATGAAGAAGTACAGTAAAAGAAATAGTAAGAACCATTTTCAGTTCCAAAGATATTGAAGGACCAAAAGATAAGCTTTCAAACAACTAGACTGCAAAACGCTATGCAGTCCAAGTGTTGAAAATGGAGGTCAGGAAAACACTGAAGAACAAAAGGGTCTCAGAATCACAAAAGGCAGAATACCAGAAAAGGGGAAGAGAAAGTCTAAAGACGAGCCAAAAGATATCAGAAAACTCAGTGGATGTGATAATATCAGGGCTAAAATTCAGTCCTTAGCAGACTAGATAATGCAGAGGGACGCGTGAATGACTGTGAAGACAGGGGAACAGAAATCCCTCGGTCAGATTCGGACATAGGAAAGCAAGTGCAAACAATGAAAATATTGCTGTTGTATTCTGGGTTAAGACAGGGCATGAAAGACTAGAATTCATAAGAGTCCCAGATGGAAAAGCAAGAGATAAAGAAATAAAATATGTCTGAAAATTTATCTGTAGAAATATCAGACTGAAACTTGTTGAAAGCCAAGAAAAAATCATCTATGCGAATTCAGGAATTACACAGCATCCAAAGGAGGTGGAATCCCAATAGACCTACCAGCAGCTGTATGATTCCAATCAACAAAGTTCACGAATATCACAGTGATTTAAAATGCACCTGGAGGAAACAACATAGTCACAAGGGAACCTCCAGAGGGGTTTCAGCTTATAACTCGGCAGCAATATTGCAGGACAGGGAGGAGTGCCAGGACACAGACCATATCCTGAATGGCCAAATGCTGCCACCTAGGGTAGCCTATGCCACATGACCACCATTTCTAATAACGGTAGAGCTAGAGCAATCCACAGACCGGCAAATCATAAAAGAATTCAGCAGTTCAAAACTTCTTCTAAAAGGAAGGTTGAGAATACTCCCCGGAATAGAAAAGCAGCAAGATGAAATGGAAAGAAGAAAACCATTATTGGAAATGCAAGAAGAGCATGAGTGGCAAAGAAAAAACAAGAAGAAGGCAAGGAGGACATCAAAACCTTAAAGATTGGAGAGGAAAGCAGGAAATCATAGGTGATTGGAAGCACTCTCTTAAGTGAATCAGCTTATTTGACTCTCTGTTTGAAGCGAAAGGAGAGATGCATGTCCTGACGTGTTTGCAAAACAAGCGAGAAGCAGACCAACAAAGAATCAAACCAACAAACATGCACCAAAATGGTACGGTTGGCTGACATATACCATGGGAAACATGATTATTCAAAAGAAAATACTCAAGGTGATGTCAAGGATCATTCAGCACGCATCGACCCAGTATTGCGGCTTGCATGTACTCAGCACACTTGTATTCGGAAATCAGAGGCGTGCATTCATATTCGTAAATAAAGTATCATAAGAGCATATCGTGACCTCACCCAAATGCCGATTTGGAATCCAATGGTTTCCTAGTCCGTGATGTAGTCTTGTATGTCTTCCAACAGGATGAAGGAATGCCATATTCTACGCTATGTAGAGAAGAATTGTAAGAAGCCTATAACAAAGGCAAGTAGCTCTGCCAAAGTGTACTAAGAGCAAAAGAGACAGACAGTAAAGTGCACATTGGGGTTGGTTTCATTTCTTGGAAATTCAGCCCCCATGAAACAAATAGATCCATGTCCTGAGAGTGTGGGTTTTTCAGCAGAAATCATGCGACGCATATGTATTCCGGTTGTACGGATATTATAGAACATAAGTCTCCTTTACTGGGTCTCTGTGTACTGTGAACTCTTAGAAAGTTTAAAGACGTGTGAAACCTTCAACTGAAAAGGGACACACTTCTCTCCATTGGTACTGTTCATACAGATCTGAACAAAAGGAAAGAGGGAAGAAGAAAGGCCCATGGGACGCTAGTGGGCAGAACCACATTTACTTTAGAAACCTCTCTTCGGATGCAGCACCTCCCCCAACACTGACAAGATGCAGCAGCCATTGGGGATGGCAGTTACCGGTTGGATTCCAGGTGGAATGTTGGTGTGTTCCACGAGGCTTGTTGTGGCTGTTGGATCCTAGGTAACCGGGCCGAGTTCTGTGGGTGGATCAGTGTGATGGAGGGGCTGCAGGCCTCTGTGGAGCTTGGCTTAGGTGTTTGGTCCGGGAAGCTGTGTAAGTTCGAGATACTTCTGCTGCCCAAAGACCTGAGTTCACAGGTCAGTTTCCAGAACCTGAAAGGGCAGACAGTGGAAGATCTGCCTGTCATCAGCTTACTGGTGAGGCTCCGAGGTACTTTCAGACTTGCCCAGTCCTGGTGAAGTCGACTTTAGGGGAGTCACGAAGAGAAGCTGGCCGAAAAGCTGGCTGCACGGATTGAGGAGAGATGCGAACACATGGATGAGAGATGTTCTGCTACAATGGAGAATACTGGCGTGGAGACAGCTGTAGAGGATACCAGGCTCAAAAGACATTCAGGAGACATATTGAACCTCGCTGATACTGGCAGAAACATACGGAGTGCCAACGTGGACTTGAGGAAGTTCCTCAATTCTCTTCTCCAAGAACGGGTCCAAGGTCCCTGACGTGTGCAAGAGAAGAGATGGCAGAGATGATCAAAACGCTCCTGTTCTTGGAAGAGGTCGTGAGAATCCACACGTCCCAAGGGGCCTTCCCAAGCCATTCAGACCAAAATTCACCGAGCCCAGGTAAGCCTTTTCCCAGGTTTGGGCCTAGCTAGCAAGCACTTGCCCTTCCCTCCCCTCCACTCACGCATCCATTTTGAAGGTTCAGTACCTGAGCGGCAATGAAGCCATTAGGAGAAGGGCAAGTCCCTCCTAGAATCAGAGTTCCTCCAGCTTCACACTCTGTGAACAACAGTGAACTCCTTAAAGGTCAAATAGTCTCGGCTGAAATAGATAGGAATTGAATACTTAGCTCACACCTAGAAACGATGGCCTTCCGCTAGATTCAGCACATGTTGTGTTTATGTCTTCCCTGGGGTAAAGGGAGTGTGGTAAGTGAGGGGAATCTTTGACTGAACTTGAATCTGTATTAGGCCTCAGTTTTTCAAGACAGTATAGGTAAATAGTACAAGTCAGAAAGTGAAGTGTACTGTAAAAGTCGCCAATGACATTAAAGACACAGCTTATGTGGATCGTCTTTCACTTGAGTCAAGCCCCCGGGGGCACTATATCATGTGGGTGCAGACTTGGTTGCGTTAAATGGCTTTACCCAACATGATCGGAAGATTAACAGTTCTCATCACTGATAGAAGAACACCTGGTTCTCCATAGACAAGCATAACTGCAGCAGGGTTCTCCTAGCTATAATGCCTCTAGGTGCTTTTGGATTCAAACCTAAATGTATATATTTGGTTTGTTTCCTCTTGTATTTTCCTAGAGAGTGATGTTACCCCTTGAAATGCCAACATTGGCCAGTAGGTGACAAATAGGACTAAAGGGCACCACATGCCCAAGTGTATCCAAGGTTGGGGGTTATTTCATGTTTCCAATAGTTATTTCATGGTTCCTGTTGGTCTCGGAGGCTTCAACCGTAAAGAGCTGACATGACCCCTTTAAAAGATTGGACTGCTAGTTTGCATTCTATCTGTCTAGGTTTTCCGTAGAGCTGACACAATGTTACCAAAATTGACAAGTCTGGCTTCTAGGTCGATTTAGTGTGTTTCAAAAAATAACTTCATTTTCGTATAACTCCCAAAACATGGAAATGAATTCTGTTAAAATTCTTAAAGACTGCAAATGAGATATCAACACAATGTCAAAACAGGTTTCTTTGGACAACCCCTCCCACCACGGCTGTATAGAAACCAAGAGCTAAGCAAATATCACATTTCTGTGAAATGTATCTGGATAGTGTTGATTCATCGATGCCCAGTTGGCAGAGAAAAAGTGCAACCTGCACTCACGCGCTCCCTTGTACAGAGAAATGTAAAACTCCACTCACCCAGCCTTTGGCACAGGACACTTGCCGAAGAGAGGTCTGTTACTTCCAAAGACAGGATGAGGCCTCAGGACACCTGGAAGCAGGAGAAGGCAAAGCAGGGAATGGAAACCAGTGCAGGGTCTGACCAACAAGGGTGAAACCCTGTTTAACTTGGACGCACCCTCTCAAGCGGACAGGAGGCATGAAATTGAAGGTGATGTGCTGAGATTTACAAGAGTGCACAGCAGATGCTTGGCTGACAGAACTCAAAGAAACCAGTGCAAAATATCCCCACAGTTGATTCTGAGACCAAGATCCGTGATGCCAAATTACAGTTAGCAGGAGCATCGGTAAGTGAGGTATAGGGCTACGGTTGATGGCATACACTGAGTCTCAGGGATCTGGAGTGCGTTGTGGGATGTGGTGGGTCTAATCAAGAGAGCAAACCGAACAGTGTACCAATGATAAATCAACCACACTGGTCGCGCGGTTGAGATTACCGTTATGTCCCATGGCCACACCCAGTGCATCTGCAGGACCAGGGACCAATTGGGCATTTTGCCAATAGAGAACGTGTGGGGCTGAATCAGAGCTATCGTGCATCTGGTCTGAGGGGTCCAGGGGGCCTTGGGTTTTAAAATCAGAATGAAAAGCCTTAGGATCTGCTACATTCATAACCTGGGCTGGGATTATGGTTTGGTTTGAGGCACAGGATGCGCAACAGCTCTGTGGTGGCCTTCGTGCACCCGTGCCACAAGGATGATAGAACAAGTTAGAGTGGTCCAAGTCCACAGCGTGAGAAGAGGAAGCATTTCCTTCAGCACTATCTCCCAAAATCGGATGCTACATTTTGGATGGCACCGGCATGGTACGGCAGCGAGGACACCAAGGTCGGTCTGCGGGATCATTCCAGCAGGCCCTGATTTGTGACATCCATGGATGTGCTTCCACTGGTGTTTCAGTAGACAGAGAAACTCTGGGAAGAACTGCTTTCATTGGGACATTCCCGTGGCACTACAAAGCACAAGCGCACTCTCAGTTTGCTGTTTTGGAAACACTCCAAAATGACATAGAGCAGAATGCAGAGCTGAGAACCTTTAGAATCCTCATTTCCACAAGAGGCCGTGTCCTGCGCACTTTCAGAATTGTGAGATAAGCGTAATCAAAATGAAGTTATGCTAATCGAAATAGTATGGGTTGTTCATCACAAAAAATGCAACACCTGCAATTGGAGATATACCAGACAACACACACAGGAACAGAATATGGCATCAATGTCTAGGAGAAATTGTCCTCACAGAAATCCCTTGGAATTGCGTAGAGACAAGAGTCTAAAATTTTCACTTAACATAGCCCTAAAAATCTACATTAGATACCTGATATTACCTGACCAGTAGAGATGAAGAAGTACAGTAAAAGAAATAGGAAGTACCATTTTCAGTTCCAAAGATATTGAAGGACCAAAAGATAAGCTTTCAAACAACTAGACTGCAAAACGCTATGCAGTCCAAGTGTTGAAATTGGAGGTCAGGAAAACACTGAAGAACAAAAGGGTCTCAGAATCACAAAAGGCAGAATACCAGAAAAGGGGAAGTGAAAATCTAAAGACGAGCCAAAAGATATCAGAAAACTCAGTGGATGTGATAATATCAGGGCTAAAATTCAGTCCTTAGCAGACTAGATAATGCAGAGGGACGCGTGAATGACTGTGAAGACAGGGGAACAGAAATCCCTCGGTCAGATTCGGACATAGGAAAGCAAGTGCAAAACAATGAAAATATTGCTGTTGTATCCTGGGTTAAGACAGGGCATGAAAGACTAGAATTCATAAGAGTCCCAGATGGAAAAGCAAGAGATAAAGAAATAAAATATGTCTGAAAATTTATCTGTAGAAATATCAGACTGAAACTTGTTGAAAGCCAAGAAAATATCATCTATGCGAATTCAGGAATTACACAGCATCCAAAGGAGGTGGAATCCCAATAGACCTACAAGCAGCTGTATGATTCCAATCAACAAAGTTCACGAATATCACAGTGATTTAAAATGCACCTGGAGGAAACAACATAGTCACAAGGGAACCTCCAGAGGGGTTTCAGCTTATAACTCGGCAGCAATATTGCAGGACAGGGAGGAGTGCCAGGACACAGACCATATCCTGAATGGCCAAATGCTGCCACCTAGGGTAGCCTATGCCACATGACCACCATTTCTAATAACGGCAGAGCTAGAGCAATCCACAGACCGGCAAATCATAAAAGAATTCAGCAGTTCAAAACTTCTTCTAAAAGGAAGGTTGAGAATACTCCCCAGAATAGAAAAGCAGCAAGGTGAAATGGAAAGAAGAAAACCATTATTGGAAATGCAAGAAGAGCATGAGTGGCAAAGAAGAAACAAGAAGAAGGCAAGGAGGACATCAAAACCTTAAAGATTGGAGAGGGAAGCAGGAAATCATAGGTGATTGGAAGCACTCTCTTAAGTGAATCAGCTTATTTGACTCTCTGTTTGAAGCGAAAGGAGAGATGCATGTCCTGACGTGTTTGCAAAACAAGCGAGAAGCAGACCAACAAAGAATCAAACCAACAAACATGCACCAAAATGGTACGGTTGGCTGACATATACCATGGGAAACATGATTATTCAAAAGAAAATACTCAAGGTGATGTCAAGGATCATTCAGCACGCATCGACCCAGTATTGCGGCTTGCATGTACTCAGCACACTTGTATTAGGAAATCAGAGGCGTGCATTCATATTCGTAAATAAAGATTCATAAGAGCATATCGTGACCTCACCCAAATGCCGATTTGGAATCCAATGGATTCCTAGTCCGTGATGTAGTCTTGTATGTCTTCCAACAGGATGAAGGAATGCCATATTCTACGCTACGTAGAGAAGAATTGTAAGAAGCCTATAACAAAGGCAAGTAGCTCTGCCAAAGTGTACTAAGAGCAAAAGAGACAGACAGTAACGTGCACATTGGGGTTGGTTTAATTTCTTGGAAATTCAGCCCCCATGAAACCAATAGATCCATGTCCTGAGAGTGTGGGTTTTTCAGCAGAAATCATGCGACGCATATGTATTCCGGTTGTACGGATATTATAGGAACATAAGTCTCCTTTACTGGGTCTCTGTGTACTGTGAACTCTTAGAAAGTTTAAAGACGTGTGAAACCTTCAACTGAAAAGGGACACACTTCTCTCCATTGGTACTGTGCATACAGATCTGAACAAAAGGAAAGAGGGAAGAAGAAAGGCCCATGGGACGCTAGTGGGCAGAACCACATTTACTTTAGGAACCTCTCGTCGGATGCAGCCCCTCCCCCAACACTGACAAGATGCAGCAGCCATTGGGGATGGCAGTTACCGGTTGGATTCCAGGTGGAATGTTGGTGTGTTCCACGAGGCTTGTTGTGGCTGTTGGATCCTAGGTAACCGGGCCGAGTTCTGTGGGTGGATCAGTGTGATGGAGGGGCTGCAGGCCTCTGTGGAGCTTGGCTTAGGTGTTTGGTCCGGGAAGCTGTGTAAGTTCGAGATACTTCTGCTGCCCAAAGACCTGAGTTCACAGGTCAGTTTCCAGAACCTGAAAGGGCAGACAGTGGAAGATCTGCCTGTCATCAGCTTACTGGTGAGGCTCCGAGGTACTTTCAGACTTGCCCAGTCCTGGTGAAGTCGACTTTAGGGGAGTCACGAAGAGAAGCTGGCCGAAAAGCTGGCTGCACGGATTGAGGAGAGATGCGAACACATGGATGAGAGATGTTCTGCTCCAATGGAGAATACTGGCGTGGAGACTGCTGTAGAGGATACCAGGCTCAAAAGACATTCAGGAGACATATTGAACCTCGCTGATACTGGCAGAAACATACGGAGTGCCAACGTGGACTTGAGGAAGTTCCTCAATTCTCTTCTCCAAGAACGGGTCCAAGGTCCCTTACGTGTGCAAGAGAAGAGATGGCAGAGATGATCAAAACGCTCCTGTTCTTGGAAGAGGTCGTGAGAATCCACACGTCCCAAGGGGCCTTCCCAAGCCATTCAGACCAAAATTCACCAAGCCCAGGTAAGCCTTTTCCCAGGTTTGGGCCTAGCTAGCAAGCACTTGCCCTTCCCTCCCCTCCACTCACGCATCCATTTTGAAGGTTCAGTACCTGAGCGGCAATGAAGCCATTAGGAGAAGGGCAAGTCCCTCCTAGAATCAGAGTTCCTCCAGCTTCACACTCTGTGAACAACAGTGAACTCCTTAAAGGTCAAATAGTCTCGGCTGAAATAGATAGGAATTGAATACTTAGCTCACACCTAGAAACGATGGCCTTCCGCTAGATTCAGCAAATGTTGTGTTTATGTCTTCCCTGGGGTGAAGGGAGTGTGGTAAGTGAGGGGAATCTTTGACTGAACTTGAATCTGTATTAGGCCTCAGTTTTTCAAGACAGTATAGGTAAATAGTACAAGTCAGAAAGTGAAGTGTACTGTAAAAGTCGCCAATGACATTAAAGACACAGCTTATGTGGATCGTCTTTCACTTGAGTCAAGCCCCCGGGGGCACTATATCATGTGGGTGCAGACTTGGTTGCGTTAAATGGCTTTACCCAACATGATCGGAAGATTAACTGTTCTCATCACTGATAGAAGAACACCTGGTTCTCCATAGACAAGCATAAGTGCAGCAGGGTTCTCCTAGCTATAATGCCTCTAGGTGCTTTTGGATTCAAACCTAAATGTATATATTTGGTTTGTTTCCTCTTGTATTTTCCTAGAGAGGGATGTTACCCCTTGAAATGCCAACATTGGCCAGTAGGTGACAAATAGGACTAAAGGGCACCACATGCCCAAGTGTATCCAAGGTTGGGGGTTATTTCATGTTTCCAATAGTTATTTCATGGTTCCTGTTGGTCTCGGAGGCTTCAACCGTAAAGAGCTGACATGACCCCTTTAACAGTTTGGACTGCTAGTTTGCATTCTATCTGTCTAGGTTTTCCGTAGTGCTGACAAAATGTTACCAAAATTGACAAGTCTGGCTTCTAGGTCGATTTAGTGTGTTTCAAAAATTAACTTCATTTTCGTATAACTCCCAAAACATGGAAATGAATTCTGTTAAAATTCTTAAAGACTGCAAATGAGATATCAACACAATGTCAAAACAGGTTTCTTTGGACAACCCCTCCCACCACGGCTGTATAGAAACCAAGAGCTAAGCAAATATCACATTTCTGTGAAATGTATCTGGATAGTGTTGATTCATCGATGCCCAGTTGGCAGAGAAGAAGTGCAACCTGCACTCACGCGCTCGCTTGTACAGAGAAATGTAAAACTAAACTCACCCAGACTTTGGCACAGGACACTTGCCGAAGAGAGGTCTGTTACTTCCAAAGACAGGATTAGGCCTCAGGACACCTGGAAGCAGGAGAAGGCAAAGCAGGGAAAGGAAACCAGTGCAGGGTCTGACCAAAAAGGGTGAAACCCTGTTTAAATTAGACGCACCCTCTCAAGGGGACAGGAGACATGAGATTGAAGGTGATGTGCTGAGATTTACAAGAGTGCACAGCAGATGCTTGGCTGACAGATCTCAAAGAAACCAGCGCAAAATATCCCCACAGTTGATTCTGAGACCAAGATCCGTGATGCCAAATTACAGTTAGCAGGGGCATCGGTAAGTGAGGTATAGGGCTACGGTTGATGACATACGCTGAGTCTCAGGGATCTGGAGTGCGTTGTGGGATGTGGTGGGTCTAATCAAGAGAGCAAACCGAACAGTGTACCAATGATAAATCAACCACACTGGTCGCGCGGTTGAGATTACCGATATGTCCCATGGCCACACCCAGTGCATCTGCAGGACCAGGGACCAATTGGGCATTTTGCCAATAGAGCACGTGTGGGGCTGAATCAGAGCTATCGTGCATCTGGTCTGAGGGAACCAGGGGGCCTTGGGTTTGAAATCAGAATGAAAAGCCTTAGGATCTGCTACATTCATAACCTGGGCTGGGATTATGGTTTGGTTTGAGGCACAGGATGCGCAACAGCTCTGTGGTGGCCTTCGTGCACCCGTGCCACAAGGATGATAGGACAAGGTAGAGTGGTCCAAGTCCACAGCGTGAGAAGAGGAAGCATTTCCTTCAGCACTATCTCCCAAAATCGGATGCTACATTTTGGATGGCACCGGCACGGTACGGCAGCGAGGACACCAAGGTCGGTCTGCGGGATCATTCCAGCAGGCCCTCATGTGTGACATCCATGGATGTGCTTCCACTGGTGTTTCAGTAGACAGAGAAGCTCTGGGAAGATCTGCTTTCATTGGGACATTCCCGTGGCACTACAAAGCACAAGCGCACTCTCAGTTTGCTGTTTTGGAAACACTCCAAAATGACATAGAGCAGAATGCAGAGCTGAGAACCTTTAGAATCCTCATTTCCACAAGAGGCCGTGTCCTGCGCACTTTCAGAATTGTGAGATAAGCGTAATCAAAATGAAGTTATGCTAATCGAAATAGTATGGGTTGTTCATCACAACAAATGCAACACCAGCAATTGGAGATATACCAGACAACACACACAGGAAGAGAATATGGCATCAATGTCTAGGAGAAATTGTCCTCACAGAAATCCCTTGGAATTGCGTAGAGACAAGAGTCTAAAATTTTCACTTAACATAGCCCTAAAAATCTACATTAGATACCTGATATTACCTGACCAGTAGAGATGAAGAAGTACAGTAAAAGAAATAGGAAGTACCATTTTCAGTTCCAAAGATATTGAAGGCCCAAAAGATAAGCTTTCAAACAACTAGACTGCAAAACGCTATGCAGTCCAAGTGTTGAAAATGGAGGTCAGGAAAACACTGAATAACAAAAGAGTCTCAGAATCACAAAAGGCAGAATACCAGAAAAGGGGAAGAGAAAGTGTAAAGACGAGCCAAAAAATATCAGAAAACTCAGTGGATGTGATAATATCAGGGCTAAAATTCAGTCCTTAGCAGACTAGATAATGCAGAGGGACGCGTGAATGACTGTGAAGACAGGGGAACAGAAATCCCTCGGTCAGATTCGGACATAGGAAAGCAAGTGCAAAACAATGAAAATATTGCTGTTGTATCCTGGGTTAAGACAGGGCATGAAAGACTAGAAATCATAAGAGTCCCAGATGGAAAAGCAAGAGATAAAGAAATAAAATATGTCTGAAAATTTATCTGTAGAAATATCAGACTGAAACTTGTTGAAAGCCAAGAAAAAATCATCTATGCGAATTCAGGAATTACACAGCATCCAAAGGAGGTGGAATCCCAATAGACCTACCAGCAGCTGTATGATTCCATTCAACAAAGTTCACGAATATCACAGTGATTTAAAATGCACCTGGAGGAAACAACATAGTCACAAGGGAACCTCCAGAGGGGTTTCAGCTTATAACTAGGCAGCAATTTTGCAGGACAGGGAGGAGTGCCAGGACACAGACCATATCCTGAATGGCCAAATGCTGCCACCTAGGGTAGCCTATGCCACATGACCACCATCTCTAATAACGGCAGAACTAGAGCAATCCACAGACCGGCAAATCATAAAAGAATTCAGCAGTTCAAAACTTCTTCTAAAAGGAAGGTTGAGAATACTCCCCGGAATAGAAAAGCAGCAAGATGAAATGGAAAGAAGAAAACCATTATTGGAAATGCTAGAAGAGCATGAGTGGCAAAGAAGAAACAAGAAGAATGCAAGGAGGACATCAAAACCTTAAAGATTGGAGAGGGAAGCAGGAAATCATAGGTGATTGGAAGCACTCTCTTAAGTGAATCAGCTTATTTGACTCTCTGTTTGAAGCGAAAGGAGAGATGCATGTCCTGACGTGTTTGCAAAACAAGCGAGAAGCAGACCAACAAAGAATCAAACCAACAAACATGCACCAAAATGGTACGGTTGGCTGACATATACCATGGGAAAAATGATTATTCAAAAGAAAATACTCAAGGTGATGTCAAGGATCATTCAGCACGCATCGACCCAGTATTGCTGCTTGCATGTACTCAGCACACTTGTATTCGGAAATCAGAGGCGTGCATTCATATTCGTAAATATAGATTCATAAGAGCATATCGTGACCTCACCCAAATGCCGATTTGGAATCCAATGGATTCCTATTCCGTGATTTAGTTGTGTATGTCTTCCAAAAGTTTGAAGGAATGCCATATTCTACGCTACATACAGAAGAATTGTAAGAAGCCTATAACAAAGGCAAGTAGCTCTGCCAAAGTGTACTAAGAGCAAAAGAGACAGACACTAACGTGCACATTGGGGTTGGTTTCATTTCTTGGAAATTCAGCCCCCATGAAACCAATAGATCCATGTCCTGAGAGTGTGGGTTTTTCAGCAGAAATCATGCGACGCATATGTATTCCGGTTGTACGGATATTATAGGAACATAAGTCTCCTTTACTGGGTCTCTGTGTACTGTGAACTCTTAGAAAGTTTAAAGACGTGTGAAACCTTCAACTGAAAAGGGACACACTTCTCTCCATTGGTACTGTGCATACAGATCTGAACAAAAGGAAAGAGGGAAGAAGAAAGGCCCATGGGACGCTAGTGGGCAGAACCACATTTACTTTAGGAACCTCTCTTCGGATGCAGCCCCTCCCCCAAAACTGACAAGATGCAGCAGCCATTGGGGATGGCCGTTACCGGTTGGATTCCAGGTGGAATGTTGGTGTGTTCCACGAGGCTTGTTGTGGCTGTTGGATCCTAGGTAACCGGGCCGAGTTCTGTGGGTGGATCAGTGTGATGGAGGGGCTGCAGGCCTCTGTGGAGCTTGGCTTAGGTGTTTGGTCCGGGAAGCTGTGTAAGTTCGAGATACTTCTGCTGCCCAAAGACCTGAGTTCACAGGTCAGTTTCCAGAACCTGAAAGGGCAGACAGTGGAAGATCTGCCTGTCATCAGCTTACTGGTGAGGCTCCGAGGTACTTTCAGACTTGCCCAGTCCTGGTGAAGTCGACTTTAGGGGAGTCACGAAGAGAAGCTGGCCGAAAAGCTGGCTGCACGCATTGAGGAGAGATGCGAACACATGGATGAGAGATGTTCTGCTACAATGGAGAATACTGGCGTGGAGACAGCTGTAGAGGATACCAGGCTCAAAAGACATTCAGGAGACATATTGAACCTCGCTGATACTGGCAGAAACATACGGAGTGCCAACGTGGACTTGAGGAAGTTCCTCAATTCTCTTCTCCAAGAACGGGTCCAAGGTCCCTGACGTGTGCAAGAGAAGAGATGGCAGAGATGATCAAAACGCCCCTGTTCTTGGAAGAGGTCGTGAGAATCCACACGTCCCAAGGGGCCTTCCCAAGCCATTCAGACCAAAATTCACCAAGCCCAGGTAAGCCTTTTCCCAGGTTTGGGCCTAGCTAGCAAGCACTTGCCCTTCCCTCCCCTCCACTCACGCATCCATTTTGAAGGTTCCGTACCTGAGCGGCAATGAAGCCATTAGGAGAAGGGCAAGTCCCTCCTAGAATCAGAGTTCCTCCAGCTTCACACTCTGTGAACAACCGTGAATTCCCTAAAGGTCAAATAGTCTCGGCTGAAATAGATAGGAATTGAATACTTAGCTCACACCTAGAAACGATGGCCTTCCGCTAGATTCAGCAAATGTTGTGTTTATGTATTCCCTGGGGTGAAGGGAGTGTGGTAAGTGAGGGGAATCTTTGACTGAACTTGAATCTGTATTAGGCCTCAGTTTTTCAAGACAGTACAGGTAAATATTACAAGTCAGATAGTGAAGTGTACAGTAAAAGTCGCCAATCACATTAAAGACACAGCTTATGTGGATCGTCTTTCACTTGAGTCAAGCCCCCGGGGGCACTATATCATGTGGGTGCAGACTTGGTTGCGTTAAATGGCTTTACCCAACATGATCGGAAGATTAATTGTTCTCATCACTGATAGAAGAACACCTGGTTCTCCATAGACAAGCATAACTGCAGCAGGGTTCTCCTAGCTATAATGCCTCTAGGTGCTTTTGGATTCAAACCTAAATGTATATATTTGGTTTGTTTCCTCTTGTATTTTCCTAGAGAGGGATGTTACCCCTTGAAATGCCAACATTGGCCAGTAGGTGACAAATAGGACTAAAGGGCAACACATGCCCAAGTGTATCCAAGGTTGGGGGTTATTTCATGTTTCCAATAGTAAATTCATGGTTCCTGTTGGTCTCGGAGGCTTCAACCGTAAAGAGCTGACATGACCCCTTTAACAGTTTGGACTGCTAGTTTGCATTCTATCTGTCTAGGTTTTCCGTAGAGCTGACAAAACTTTACCAAAATTGACAAGTCTGGCTTCAAGGTCGATTTAGTGTGTTTCAAAAAATAACTTCATTTTCGTATAAGTCCCAAAACATGGAAATGAATTCTGTTAAAATTCTTAAAGACTGCAAATGAGATATCAACACAATGTCAAAACAGGTTTCTTTGGACAACCCCTCCCACCACGGCTGTATAGAAACCAAGAGCTAAGCAAATATCACATTTCTGTGAAATGTATCTGGATAGTGTTGATTCATCGATGCCCAGTTGGCAGAGAAGAAGTGCAAACTGCACTCACGCGCTCCCTTGTACAGAGAAATGGAAAACTCCACTCACCCAGCCTTTGGCACAGGACACTTGCCGAAGAGAGGTCTGTTACTTCCAAAGACAGGATGAGGCCTCAGGACACCTGGAAGCAGGAGAAGGCAAAGCAGGGAATGGAAACCAGTGCAGGGTCTGACCAACAAGGGTGAAACCCTGTTTAAATTAGACGCACCCTCTCAAGGGGACAGGAGACATGAGATTGAAGGTGATGTGCTGAGATTTACAAGAGTGCACAGCAGATGCTTGGCTGACAGAACTCAAAGAAACCAGCGCAAAATATCCCCACAGTTGATTCTGAGACTAAGATACGTGATGCCAAATTACAGTTAGCAGGGGCATCGTTAAGTGAGGTATAGGGCTAAGGTTGATGGCATACGCTGAGTCTCAGGGATCTGGAGTGCGTTGTGGGATGTGGTGGGTCTAATCAAGAGAGCAAACCGAACAGTGTACGAATGATAAATCAACCACACTGGTCGCGCAGTTGAGATTACCGATCTGTCCCATGGCGACACCCAGTGCATCAGCAGGACCAGGGACCAATTGGGCATTTTGCCAATAGAGCACGTGTGGGGCTGAATCAGAGCTATCGTGCATCTGGTCTGAGGGATCCAGGGGGCCTTGGGTTTGAAATCAGAATGAAAAGCCTTAGGATCTGCTACATTCATAACCTGGGCTGGGATTATGGTTTGGTTTGAGGCACAGGATGTGCAACAGCTCTGTGGTGGCCTTCGTGCACCCGTGCCACAAGGATGATAGGACAAGGTAGAGTGGTCCATGTCCACAGCGTGAGAAGAGGAAGCATTACCTTCAGTACACTCTCCCAAAATCGGATGCTACATTTTGGATGGCACCGGCACGGTACGGCAGCGAGGACACCAATGTCGGTCTGCGGGATCATTCAAGCAGGCCCTCATGTGTGACATCCATGGATGTGCTTCCACTGGTGTTTCAGTAGACAGAGAAGCTCTGGGAAGAACTGCTTTCATTGGGACATTCCCGTGGCACTACAAAGCACAAGCGCACTCTCAGTTTGCTGTTTTGGAAACACTCCAAAATGACATAGAGCAGAATGCAGAGCTGAGAACCTTTAGAATCCTCATTTCCACAAGAGGCCGTGTCCTGCGCACTTTCAGAATTGTGAGATAAGCGTAATCAAAATGAAGTTATGCTAATCGAAGTAATATGGGTTGTTCATCACAACAAATTCAACACCAGCAATTGGTGATATACCAGACAACACACACAGGAACAGAATATGGCATCAATGTGTAGAAGAAATTGTCCTCACAGAAATCCCTCGGAATTGTGTAGGGACAAGGGTCTAAAATTTTCACTTAACATAGCCCTAAAAATCTACATTAGATACCTGATATTACCTGACCAGTAGAGATGAAGAAGTACAGTAAAAGAAATAGGAAGTACCATTTTCAGTTCCAAAGATATTGAAGGCCCAAAAGATAAGCTTTCCCACAACTAGACTGCAAAACGCTATGCAGTCCAAGTGTTGAAAATGGAGGTCAGGAAAACACTGAAGAACAAAAGGGTCTCAGAATCACAAAAGGCAGAATACCAGAAAAGGGGAAGAGAAAGTCTAAAGACGAGCCAAAAGATATCAGAAAACTCAGTGGATGTGATAATATCAGGGCTAAAATTCAGTCCTTAGCAGACTAGATAATGCAGATGGACGCGTGAATGACTGTGAAGACACGGGAACAGAAATCCCTCGGTCAGATTCGGACATAGGAAAGCAAGTGCAAAACAATGAAAATATTGCTGTTGTATCCTGGGTTAAGACAGGGCATGAAAGACTAGAATTCATAAGAGTCCCAGATGGAAAAGCAAGAGATAAAGAAATAAAATATGTCTGAAAATTTATCTGTAGAAATATCAGACTGAAATTTTGTGAAAGCCAAGAAAAATTCATCTATGCGAATTCAGGAATTACACAGCATCCAAAGGAGGTGGAATCCCAATAGACCTACAAGCAGCTGTATGATTCCATTCAACAAAGTTCACGAATATCACAGTGATTTAAAATGCACCTGGAGGAAACAACATAGTCACAAGGGAACCTCCAGAGGGGTTTCAGCTTATAACTCGGCAGCAATATTGCAGGACAGGGAGGAGTGCCAGGACACAGACCATATCCTGAATGGCCAAATGCTGCCACCTAGGGTAGCCTATGCCACATGACCACCATTTCTAATAACGGCAGAGCTAGAGCAATCCACAGACCGGCAAATCATAAAAGAATTCAGCAGTTCAAAACTTCTTCTAAAAGGAAGGTTGAGAATACTCCCCGGAATAGAAAAGCAGCAAGATGAAATGGAAAGAAGAAAACCATTATTGGAAATGCAAGAAGAGCATGAGTGGCAAAGAAGAAACAAGAAGAAGGCAAGGAGGACATCAAAACCTTAAAGATTGGAGAGGGAAGCAGGAAATCATAGGTGATTGGAAGCACTCTCTTAAGTGAATCAGCTTATTTGACTCTCTGTTTGAAGCGAAAGGAGAGATGCATGTCCTGACGTGTTTGCAAAACAAGCGAGAAGCAGACCAACAAAGAATCAAACCAACAAACATGCACCAAAATGGTACGGTTGGCTGACATATACCATGGGAAACATGATTATTCAAAAGAAAATACTCAAGGTGATGTCAAGGATCATTCAGCACGCATCAACCCAGTATTGCGGCTTGCATGTACTCAGCACACTTGTATTCGGAAATCAGAGGCTTGCATTCATATTCGTAAATATAGATTCATAAGAGCATATCGTGACCTCACCCAAATGCCGATTTGGAATCCAATGTATTCCTAGTCCGTGATGTAGACTTGTATGTCTTCCAACAGGATGAAGGAATGCCATATTCTACGTTACGTAGAGAAGAATTTTAAGAAGCCTATAACAAAGGCAATTAGCTCTGCCAAAGTGTACTAAGAGCAAAAGAGACAGACAGTAAAGTGCACATTGGGGTTGGTTTCATTTCTTGGAAATTCAGCCCCCATGAAACCAATAGATCCATGTCCTGAGAGTGTGGGTTTTTCAGCAGAAATCATGCGACGCATATGTATTCCGGTTGTACGGATATTATAGGAACATAAGTCTCCTTTACTGGGTCTCTGTGTACTGTGAACTCTTAGAAAGTTTAAAGACGTGTGAAACCTTCAACTGAAAAGGGACACACTTCTCTCCATTGGTACTGTGCATACAGATCAGAACAAAAGGAAAGAGGGAAGAAGAAAGCCATATGGGATGCTAGTGGGCAGAACCACATTTACTTTAGGAACCTCTCGGCGGATGCAGCCCCTCCCTCAACACTGACAAGATGCAGCAGCCATTGGGGATGGCAGTTACCGGTTGGATTCCAGGTGGAATGTTGGTGTGTTCCACGAGGCTTGTTGTGGCTGTTGGATCCTAGGTAACCGGGCCGAGTTCTGTGGGTGGATCAGTGTGATGGAGGGGCTGCAGGCCTCTGTGGAGCTTGGCTTAGGTGTTTGGTCCGGGAAGCTGTGTAAGTTCGAGATACTTCTGCTGCCCAAAGACCTGAGTTCACAGGTCAGTTTCCAGAACCTGAAAGGGCAGACAGTGGAAGATCTGCCTGTCATCAGCTTACTGGTGAGGCTCCGAGGTACTTTCAGACTTGCCCAGTCCTGGTGAAGTCGACTTTAGGGGAGTCACGAAGAGAAGCTGGCCGAAAAGCTGGCTGCGCGGATTGAGGAGAGATGCGAACACATGGATGAGAGATGTTCTGCTACAATGGAGAATACTGGCGTGGAGACAGCTGTAGAGGATACCAGGCTCAAAAGACATTCAGGAGACATATTGAACCTCGCTGATACTGGCAGAAACATACGGAGTGCCAACGTGGACTTGAGGAAGTTCCTCAATTCTCTTCTCCAAGAACGGGTCCAAGGTCCCTGACGTGTGCAAGAGAAGAGATGGCAGAGATGATCAAAACGCTCCTGTTCTTGGAAGAGGTCGTGAGAATCCACACGTCCCAAGGGGCCTTCCCAAGCCATTCAGACCAAAATTCACCAAGCCCAGGTAAGCCTTTTCCCAGGTTTGGGCCTAGCTAGCAAGCACTTGCCCTTCCCTCCCCTCCACTCACGCATCCATTTTGAAGGTTCAGTACCTGAGCGGCAATGAAGCCATTAGGAGAAGGGCAAGTCCCTCCTAGATTCAGAGTTCCTCCAGCTTCACACTCTGTGAACAACTGTGAAATCCTTAAAGGTCAAATAGTCTCGGCTGAAATAGATAGGAATTGAATACTTAGCTCACACCTAGAAACGATGGCCTTCCGCTAGATTCAGCAAATGTGTTTATGTCTTCCCTGGGGTGAAGGGAGTGTGGTAAGTGAGGGGAATCTTTGACTGAACTTGAATCTGTATTAGGCCTCAGTTTTTCAAGACAGTATATGTAAATAATACAAGTCAGAAAGTGAAGTGTACTGTAAAAGTCGCCAATGACATTAAAGACACAGCTTATGTGGATCGTCTTTCACTTGAGTCAAGCCCCCAGGGGCACTATATCATGTGGGTGCAGACTTGGTTGCGTTAAATGGCTTTACCCATCATGATCGGAAGATTAACTGTTCTCATCACTGATAGAAGAACACCTGGTCCTCCATAGACAAGCATAAGTGCAGCAGGGTTCTCCTAGCTATAATGCCTCTAGGTGCTTTTGGATTCAAACCTAAATGTATATATTTGGTTTGTTTCCTCTTGTATTTTCCTAGAGAGGGATGTTACCCCTTGAAATGCCATCATTGGCCAGTAGGTGACAAATAGGACTAAAGGGCACTACATGCCCAAGTGTATCCAAGGTTGGGGGTTATTTCATGGTTCCAATAGTTATTTCATGGTTCCTGTTGGTCTCGGAGGCTTCAACCGTAAAGAGCTGACATGACCCCTTTAACAGTTTGGACTGCTAGTTTGCATTCTATCTGTCTAGGTTTTCCGTTGAGCTGAGAAAATGTTACCAAAATTGACAAGTCTGGCTTCTAGGTCGATTTAGTGTGTTTCAAAAAATAACTTCATTTTCGTATAACTCCCAAAACATGGAAATGAATTCTGTTAAAATTCTTAAAGACTGCAAATGAGATATCAACACAATGTCAAAACAGGGTTCTTTGGACAACCCCTCCCACCACGGCTGTATAGAAACCAAGAGCTAAGCAAATATCACATTTCTGTGAAATGTATCTGGATAGTGTTGATTCATCGATGCCCAGTTGGCAGAGAAGAAGTGCAACCTGCACTCACGCGCTCCCTTGTACAGAGAAATGTAAAATTCCACTCACTCAGCCTTTGGCACAGGACACTTGCCGAAGAGAGGTCTGTTACTTCCAAAGACAGGATGAGGCCTCAGGACACCTGGAAGCAGGAGAAGGCAAAGCAGGGAATGGAAACCAGTGCAGGGTCTGACCAACAAGGGTGAAAACCTGTTTAACTTGGACGCACCCTCTCAAGCGGACAGGAGACATGAGACTGAAGGTGTTGTGCTGAGATTTACAAGAGTGCACAGCAGATGCTTGGCTGACAGAACTCAAAGAAACCAGCGCAAATTATCCCCACAGTTGATTCTGAGACCAAGATCCGTGATGCCAAATTACAGTTAGCAGGGGCATCGGTAAGTGAGGTATAGGGCTACGGTTGATGGCATACACTGAGTCTCAGGGATCTGGAGTGCGTTGTGGGACGTGGTGGGTCTAATCAAGAGAGCAAACCGAACAGTGTACCAATGATAAATCAACCACACTGGTCGCGCGGTTGAGATTACCGATCTGTCCCATGGCCACACCCAGTGCATCTGCAGGACCAGGGACCAATTGGGCATTTTGCCAATAGAGCACGTGTGGGGCTGAATCAGAGCTATCGTGCATCTGGTCTGAGGGATCCAGGGGGCCTTGGGTTTGAAATCAGAATGAAAAGCCTTAGGATCTGCTACATTCATAACCTGGGCTGGGATTATGGTTTGGTTTGAGGCACAGGATGCGCAACAGCTCTGTGGTGGCCTTCGTGCACCCGTGCCACAAGGATGATAGGACAAGGTAGAGTGGTCCAAGTCCACAGCGTGAGAAGAGGAAGCATTTCCTTCAGCACTATCTCCCAAAATCGGATGCTACATTTTGGATGGCACCGGCACGGTACGGCAGCGAGGACACCAAGGTCGGTCTGCGGAATCATTCCAGCAGGCCCTGATGTGTGACATCCATGGATGTGCTTCCACTGGTGTTTCAGTAGACAGAGAAGCTCTGGGAAGAACTGCTTTCATTGGGACATTCCCGTGGCACTACAAAGCACAAGCGCACTCTCAGTTTGCTGTTTTGGAAACACTCCAAAATGACATAGAGCAGAATGCAGAGCTGAGAACCTTTAGAATCCTCATTTCCACAAGAGGCCGTGTCCTGCGCACTTTCAGAATTGT
Source organism: Vicugna pacos (assembly GCF_048564905.1). NCBI lineage: Eukaryota > Metazoa > Chordata > Mammalia > Artiodactyla > Camelidae > Vicugna > Vicugna pacos. Next base: position 5,230,414 of record NW_027328741.1, read on the forward strand.
GAGATAAGCGTAATCAAAATGAAGTTATGCTAATCGAAATAGTATGGGTTGTTCATCACAACAAATGCAACACCAGCAATTGGAGATATACCAGACAACACACACAGGAACAGAATATGGCATCAATGTCTAGGAGAAATTGTCCTCACAGAAATCCCTTGGAATTGCGTAGAGACAAGAGTCTAAAATTTTCACTTAACATAGCCCTAAAAATCTACATTATATACCTGATATTACCTGAGCAGTAGAGATGAAGAAGTACAGTAAAAGAAATAGGAAGTACCATTTTCAGTTCCAAAGATATTGAAGGCCCAAAAGATAAGCTTTCAAGCAACTAGACTGCAAAACGCTATGCAGTCCAAGTGTTGAAAATGGAGGTCAGGAAAACACTGAAGAACAAAAGGGTCTCAGAATCACAAAAGGCAGAATACCAGAAAAGGGGAAGAGAAAGTCTAAAGACGAGCCAAAATATATCAGAAAACTCAGTGGATGTGATAATATCAGGGCTAAAATTCAGTCCTTAGCAGACTAGATAATGCAGAGGGACGCGTGAATGACTGTGAAGACAGGGGAACAGAAATCCCTCGGTCAGATTCGGACATAGGAAAGCAAGTGCAAAACAATGAATATATTGCTGTTGTATCCTGGGTTAAGACATGGCATGAAAGACTAGAATTCATAAGAGTCCCAGATGGAAAAGCAAGAGATAAAGAAATAAAATATGTCTGAAAATTTATCTGTAGAAATATCAGACTGAAACTTGTTGAAAGCCAAGAAAAAATCATCTATGCGAATTCAGGAATTACACAGCATCCAAAGGAGTTGGAATCCCAATAGACCTACAAGCAGCTGTATGATTCCAATCAACAAAGTTCACGAATATCACAGTGATTTAAAATGCACCTGGAGGAAACAACATAGTCACAAGGGAACCTCCAGAGGGGTTTCAGCTTATAACTCGGCAGCAATATTGCAGGACAGGGAGGAGTGCCAGGACACAGACCATAACCTGAATGGCCAAAGGCTGCCACCTAGGGTAGCCTATGCCACATGACCACCATTTCTAATAACGGCAGAGCTAGAGCAATCCACAGACCGGCAAATCATAAAAGAATTCAGCAGTTCAAAACTTCTTCTAAAAGGAAGGTTGAGAATACTCCCCGGAATAGAAAAGCAGCAAGAGGAAATGGAAAGAAGAAAACCATTATTGGAAATGCAAGAAGAGCATGAGTGGCAAAGAAGAAACAAGAAGAAGGCAAGGAGGACATCAAAACCTTAAAGATTGGAGAGGGAAGCAGGAAATCATAGGTGATTGGAAGCACTCTCTTAAGTGAATCAGCTTATTTGACTCTCTGTTTGAAGCGAAAGGAGAGATGCATGTCCTGACGTGTTTGCAAAACAAGCGAGAAGCAGACCAACAAAGAATCAAACCAACAAACATGCACCAAAATGGTACGGTTGGCTGACATATACCATGGGAAACATGATTATTCAAAACAAAATACTCAAGGTGATGTCAAGGATCATTCAGCACGCATCGACCCAGTATTGCGGCTTGCATGTATTCAGCACACTTGTATTCGGAAATCAGAGGCGTGCATTCATATTCGTAAATATAGATTCATAAGAGCATATCGTGACCTCACCCAAATGCCGATTTGGAATCCAATGGATTCCTAGTCCGTGATGTAGTCTTGTATGTCTTCCAACAGGATGAAGGAATGCTATATTCTACGCTACGTAGAGAAGAATTGTAAGAAGCCTATAACAAAGGCAAGTAGCTCTGCCAAAGTGTACTAAGAGCAAAAGAGACAGACAGTAACGTGCACATTGGGGTTGGTTTCATTTTTTGGAAATTCAGCCCCCATGAAACAAATAGATCCATGTCCTGAGAGTGTGGGTTTTTCAGCAGAAATCATGCGACGCATATGTATTCCGGTTGTACGGATATTATAGGAACATAAGTCTCCTTTACTGGGTCTCTGTACTGTGAACTCTTAGAAAGTTTAAAGACGTGTGAAACCTTCAACTGAAAAGGGACACACTTCTCTCCATTGGTACTGTGCATACAGATCTGAACAAAAGGAAAGAGGGAAGAAGAAAGGCCCATGGGACGCTAGTGGGCAGAACCACATTTTCTTTAGGAACCTCTCGTCGGATGCAGCCCCTCCCCCAACACTGACAAGATGCAGCAGCCATTGGGGATGGCAGTTACCGGTTGGATTCCAGGTGGAATGTTGGTGTGTTCCACGAGGCTTGTTGTGGCTGTTGGATCCTAGGTAACCGGGCCGAGTTCTGTGGGTGGATCAGTGTGATGGAGGGGCTGCAGGCCTCTGTGGAGCTTGGCTTAGGTGTTTGGTCCGGGAAGCTGTGTAAGTTCGAGATACTTCTGCTGCCCAAAGACCTGAGTTCACAGGTCAGTTTCCAGAACCTGAAAGGGCAGACAGTGGAAGATCTGCCTGTCATCAGCTTACTGGTGAGGCTCCGAGGTACTTTCAGACTTGCCCAGTCCTGGTGAAGTCGACTTTAGGGGAGTCACGAAGAGAAGCTGGCCGAAAAGCTGGCTGCACGGATTGAGGAGAGATGCGAACACATGGATGAGAGATGTTCTGCTACAATGGAGAATACAGGCGTGGAGACAGCTGTAGAGGATACCAGGCTCAAAAGACATTCAGGAGACATATTGAACCTCGCTGATACTGGCAGAAACATACGGAGTGCCAACGTGGACTTGAGGAAGTTCCTCAATTCTCTTCTCCAAGAACGGGTCCAAGGTCCCTGACGTGTGCAAGAGAAGAGATGGCAGAGATGATCAAAACGCTCCTGTTCTTGGAAGAGGTCGTGAGAATCCACACGTCCCAAGGGGCCTTCCCAAGCCATTCAGACCAAAATTCACCAAGCCCAGGTAAGCCTTTTCCCAGGTTTGGGCCTAGCTCGCAAGCACTTGCCCTTCCCTCCCCTCCACTCACGCATCCATTTTGAAGGTTCAGTACCTGAGCGGCAATGAAGCCATTAGGAGAAGGGCAAGTCCCTCCTAGAATCAGATTTCCTCCAGCTTCACACTCTGTGAACAACAGTGAACTCCTTAAAGGTCAAATAGTCTCGGCTGAAATAGATAGGAATTGAATACTTAGCTCACACCTAGAAACGATGGCCTTCCGCTAGATTCAGCAAATGTTGTGTTTATGTCTTCCCTGGGGTGAAGGGAGTGTGGTAAGTGAGGGGAATCTTTGACTGAACTTGAATCTGTATTAGGCCTCAGTTTTTCAAGACAGTATAGGTAAATAGTACAAGTCAGAAAGTGAAGTGTACTGTAAAAGTCGCCAATGACATTAAAGACACAGCTTATGTGGATCGTCTTTCACTTGAGTCAAGCCCACGGGGGCACTATATCATGTGGGTGCAGACTTGGTTGCGTTAAATGGCTTTACCCAACATGATCGGAAGATTAACTGTTCTCATCACTGATAGAAGAACACCTGGTTCTCCATAGACAAGCATAACTGCAGCAGGGTTCTCCTAGCTATAATGCCTCTAGGTGCTTTTGGATTCAAACCTAAATGTATATATTTGGTTTGTTTCCTCTTGTATTTTCCTAGAGAGGGATGTTACCCCTTGAAATGCCAACATTGGCCAGTAGGTGACAAATAGGACTAAAGGGCACCACATGCCCAAGTGTATCCAAGGTTGGGGGTTATTTCATGTTTCCAATAGTTATTTCATGGTTCCTGTTGGTCTCGGAGGCTTCAACCGTAAAGAGCTGACATGACCCCTTTAACAGTTTGGACTGCTAGTTTGCATTCTATCTGTCTAGGTTTTCCGTAGTGCTGACAAAATGTTACCAAAATTGACAAGTCTGGCTTCTAGGTCGATTTAGTGTGTTTCAAAAAATAACTTCATTTTCGTATAACTCCCAAAACATGGAAATGAATTCTGTTAAAATTCTTAAAGACTGCAAATGAGATATCAACACAATGTCAAAAGAGGTTTCATTGGACAACCCCTCCCACCACGGCTGTATAGAAACCAAGAGCTAAGCAAATATCACATTTCTGTGAAATGTATCTGGATAGTGTTGATTCATCGATGCCCAGTTGGCAGAGAAGAAGTGCAACCTGCACTCACGCGCTCCCTTGTACAGAGAAATGTAAAACTCCACTCACCCAGCCTTTGGCACAGGACACTTGCCGAAGAGAGGTCTGTTACTTCCAAAGACAGGATGAGGCCTCAGGACACCTGGAAGCAGGAGAAGGCAAAGCAGGGAATGGAAACCAGTGCAGGGTCTGACCAACAAGGGTGAAACCCTGTTTAACTTGGACGCACCCTCTCAAGCGGACAGGAGGCATGAGATTGAAGGTGATGTGCCGAGATTTACAAGAGTGCACAGCAGATGCTTGGCTGACAGAACTCAAAGAAACCAGCGCAAAATATCCCCACAGTTGATTCTGAGACCAAGATCCGTGATGCCAAATTACAGTTAGCAGGGGCATCGGTAAGTGAGGTATAGGGCTACGGTTGATGGCATACGCTGAGTCTCAGGGATCTGGAGTGCGTTGTGGGATGTGGTGGGTCTAATCAAGAGAGCAAACCGAACAGTGTACCAATGATAAATCAACCACACTGGTCGCGCGGTTGAGATTACCGATCTGTCCCATGGCCACACCCAGTGCATCTGCAGGACCAGGGACCAATTGGGCATTTTGCCAATAGAGCACGTGTGGGGCTGAATCAGAGCTATCGTGCATCTGGTCTGAGGGATCCAGGGGGCCTTGGGTTTGAAATCAGAATGAAAAGCCTTAGGATCTGCTACATTCATAACCTGGGCTGGGATTATGGTTTGGTTTGAGGCACAGGATGCGCAACAGCTCTGTGGTGGCCTTCGTGCACCCGTGCCACAAGGATGATAGGACAAGGTAGAGTGGTCCAAGTCCACAGCGTGAGAAGAGGAAGCATTTCCTTCAGCACTATCTCCCAAAATCGGATGCTACATTTTGGATGGCACCGGCACGGTACGGCAGCGAGGACACCAAGGTCGGTCTGCGGAATCATTCCAGCAGGCCCTGATGTGTGACATCCATGGATGTGCTTCCACTGGTGTTTCAGTAGACAGAGAAGCTCTGGGAAGAACTGCTTTCATTGGGACATTCCCGTGGCACTACAAAGCACAAGCGCACTCTCAGTTTGCTGTTTTGGAAACACTCCAAAATGACATAGAGCAGAATGCAGAGCTGAGAACCTTTAGAATCCTCATTTCCACAAGAGGCCGTGTCCTGCGCACTTTCAGAATTGTGAGATAAGCGTAATCAAAATGAAGTTATGCTAATCGAAATAGTATGGGTTGTTCATCACAACAAATGCAACACCAGCAATTGGAGATATACCAGACAACACACACAGGAACAGAATATGGCATCAATGTCTAGGAGAAATTGTCCTCACAGAAATCCCTTGGAATTGCGTAGAGACAAGAGTCTAAAATTTTCACTTAACATAGCCCTAAAAATCTACATTATATACCTGATATTACCTGAGCAGTAGAGATGAAGAAGTACAGTAAAAGAAATAGGAAGTACCATTTTCAGTTCCAAAGATATTGAAGGCCCAAAAGATAAGCTTTCAAGCAACTAGACTGCAAAACGCTATGCAGTCCAAGTGTTGAAAATGGAGGTCAGGAAAACACTGAAGAACAAAAGGGTCTCAGAATCACAAAAGGCAGAATACCAGAAAAGGGGAAGAGAAAGTCTAAAGACGAGCCAAAATATATCAGAAAACTCAGTGGATGTGATAATATCAGGGCTAAAATTCAGTCCTTAGCAGACTAGATAATGCAGAGGGACGCGTGAATGACTGTGAAGACAGGGGAACAGAAATCCCTCGGTCAGATTCGGACATAGGAAAGCAAGTGCAAAACAATGAAAATATTGCTGTTGTATCCTGGGTTAAGACAGGGCATGAAAGACTAGAATTCATAAGAGTCCCAGATGGAAAAGCAAGAGATAAAGAAATAAAATATGTCTGAAAATTTATCTGTAGAAATATCAGACTGAAACTTGTTGAAAGCCAAGAAAAAATCATCTATGCGAATTCAGGAATTACACAGCATCCAAAGGAGGTGGAATCCCAAAAGACCTACAAGCAGCTGTATGATTCCAATCAACAAAGTTCACGAATATCACAGTGATTTAAAATGCACCTGGAGGAAACAACATAGTCACAAGGGAACCTCCAGAGGGGTTTCAGCTTATAACTCGGCAGCAATATTGCAGGACAGGGAGGAGTGCCAGGACACAGACCATATCCTGAATGGCCAAATGCTGCCACCTAGGGTAGCCTATGCCACATGACCACCATTTCTAATAACGGCAGAGCTAGAGCAATCCACAGACCGGCAAATCATAAAAGAATTCAGCAGTTCAAAACTTCTTCTAAAAGGAAGGTTGAGAATACTCCCCGGAATAGAAAAGCAGCAAGATGAAATGGAAAGAAGAAAACCATTATTGGAAATGCAAGAAGAGCATGAGTGGCAAAGAAGAAACAAGAAGAAGGCAAGGAGGACATCAAAACCTTAAAGATTGGAGAGGGAAGCAGGAAATCATAGGTGATTGGAAGCACTCTCTTAAGTGAATCAGCTTATTTGACTCTCTGTTTGAAGCGAAAGGAGAGATGCATGTCCTGACGTGTTTGCAAAACAAGCGAGAAGCAGACCAACAAAGAATCAAACCAACAAACATGCACCAAAATGGTACGGTTGGCTGACATATACCATGGGAAACATGATTATTCAAAAGAAAATACTCAAGGTGATGTCAAGGATCATTCAGCACGCATCGACCCAGTATTGCGGCTTGCATGTACTCAGCACACTTGTATTCGGAAATCAGAGGCGTGCATTCATATTCGTAAATATAGATTCAAAAGAGCATATCGTGACCTCACCCAAATGCCGATTTGGAATCCAATGGATTCCTAGTCCGTGATGTAGTCTTGTATGTCTTCCAGCAGGATGAAGGAATGCTATATTCTACGCTACGTAGAGAAGAATTGTAAGAAGCCTATAACAAAGGCAAGTAGCTCTGCCAAAGTGTACTAAGAGCAAAAGAGACAGACAGTAACGTGCACATTGGGGTTGGTTTCATTTTTTGGAAAATCAGCCCCCATGAAACAAATAGATCCATGCCCTGAGAGTGTGGGTTTTTCAGCAGAAATCATGCGACGCATATGTATTCCGGTTGTACGGATATTATAGGAACATAAGTCTCCTTTACTGGGTCTCTGTGTACTGTGAACTCTTAGAAAGTTTAAAGACGTGTGAAACCTTCAACTGAAAAGGGACACACTTCTCTCCATTGGTACTGTGCATACAGATCTGAACAAAAGGAAAGAGGGAAGAAGAAAGGCCCATGGGACGCTAGTGGGCAGAACCACATTTACTTTAGGAACCTCTCGTCGGATGCAGCCCCTCCCCCAACACTGACAAGATGCAGCAGCCATTGGGGATGGCAGTTACCGGTTGGATTCCAGGTGGAATGTTGCTGTGTTCCACGAGGCTTGTTGTGGCTGTTGGATCCTAGGTAACCGGGCCGAGTTCTGTGGGTGGATCAGTGTGATGGAGGGGCTGCAGGCCTCTGTGGAGCTTGGCTTAGGTGTTTGGTCCGGGAAGCTGTGTAAGTTCGAGATACTTCTGCTGCCCAAAGACCTGAGTTCACAGGTCAGTTTCCAGAACCTGAAAGGGCAGACAGTGGAAGATCTGCCTGTCATCAGCTTACTGGTGAGGCTCCGAGGTACTTTCAGACTTGCCCAGTCCTGGTGAAGTCGACTTTAGGGGAGTCACGAAGAGAAGCTGGCCGAAAAGCTGGCTGCACTGATTGAGGAGAGATGCGAACACATGGATGAGAGATGTTCTGCTCCAATGGAGAATACTGGCGTGGAGACAGCTGTAGAGGATACCAGGCTCAAAAGACATTCAGGAGACATATTGAACCTCGCTGATACTGGCAGAAACATACGGAGTGCCAACGTGGACTTGAGGAAGTTCCTCAATTCTCTTCTCCAAGAACGGGTCCAAGGTCCCTGACGTGTGCAAGAGAAGAGATGGCAGAGATGATCAAAACGCCCCTGTTCTTGGAAGAGGTCGTGAGAATCCACACGTCCCAAGGGGCCTTCCCAAGCCATTCAGACCAAAATTCACCAAGCCCAGGTAAGCCTTTTCCCAGGTTTGGGCCTAGCTAGCAAGCACTTGCCCTTCCCTCCCCTCCACTCACGCATCCATTTTGAAGGTTCAGTACCTGAGCGGCAATGAAGCCATTAGGAGAAGGGCAAGTCCCTCCTAGAATCAGAGTTCCTCCAGCTTCACACTCTGTGAACAACAGTGAACTCCTTAAAGGTCAAATAGTATCGGCTGAAATAGATAGGAATTGAATACTTAGCTCACACCTAGAAACGATGGCCTTCCGCTAGATTCAGCAAATCTTGTGTTTCTGTCTTCCCTGGGGTGAAGGGAGTGTGGTAAGTGAGGGGAATCTTTGACTGAACTTGAATCTGTATTAGGCCTCAGTTTTTCAAGACAGTATAGGTAAATAGTACAAGTCAGAAAGTGAAGTGTACTGTAAAAGTCGCCAATGACATTAAAGACACACCTTATGTGGATCGTCTTTCACTTGAGTCAAGCCCCCGGGGGCACTATATCATGTGGGTGCAGACTTGGTTGCGTTAAATGGCTTTACCCAACATGATCGGAAGATTAACTGTTCTCATCACTGATAGAAGAACACCTGGTTCTCCATAGACAAGCATAAGTGCAGCAGGGTTCTCCTAGCTATAATGCCTCTAGGTGCTTTTGGATTCAAACCTAAATGTATATATTTGGTTTGTTTCCTCTTGTATTTTCCTAGAGAGGGATGTTACCCCTTGAAATGCCAACATTGGCCAGTAGGTGACAAATAGGACTAAAGGGCACCACATGCCCAAGTGTATCCAAGGTTGGGGGTTATTTCATGTTTCCAATAGTTATTTCATGGTTCCTGTTGGTCTCGGAGGCTTCAACCGTAAAGAGCTGACATGACCCCTTTAACAGTTTGGACTGCTAGTTTGCATTCTATCTGTCTAGGTTTTCCGTAGAGCTGACAAAATGTTACCAAAATTGACAAGTCTGGCTTCTAGGTCGATTTAGTGTGTTTCAAAAAATAACTTCATTTTCGTATAACTCCCAAAACATGGAAATGAATTCTGTTAAAATTCTTAAAGTCTGCAAATGAGATATCAACACAATGTCAAAACAGGTTTCTTTGGACAACCCCTCCCACCACGGCTGTATAGAAACCAAGAGCTAACAAATATCACATTTCTGTGAAATGTATCTGGATAGTGTTGATTCATCGATGCCCAGTTGGCAGAGAAGAAGTGCAACCTGCACTCACGCGCTCGCTTGTACAGAGAAATGTAAAACACCACTCACCCAGCCTTTGGCACAGGACACTTGCCGAAGAGAGGTCTGTTACTTCCAAAGACAGGATGTGGCCTCAGGACAACTGGAAGCAGGAGAAGGCAAAGCAGGGAATGGAAACCAGTGCAGGGTCTGACCAACAAGGGTGAAACCCTGTTTAACTTGGACGCACCCTCTCAAGCGGACAGGAGGCATGAGATTGAAGGTGATGTGCTGAGATTTACAAGAGTGCACAGCAGATGCTTGGCTGACAGAACTCAAAGAAACCAGCGCAAAATATCCCCACAGTTGATTCTGAGACCAAGATCCGTGATGCCAAATTACAGTTAGCAGGGGCATCGGTAAGTGAGGAATAGGGCTACGGTTGATGACATACGCTGAGTCTCAGGGATCTGGAGTGCGTTGTGGGATGTGGTGGGTCTAATCAAGAGAGCAAACCGAACAGTGTACCAATGATAAATCAACCACACTGGTCGCGCGGTTGAGATTACAGATATGTCCCATGGCCACACCCAGTGCATCTGCAGGACCAGGGACCAATTGGGCATTTTGCCAATAGAGCACGTGTGGGGCTGAATCAGAGCTATCGTGCATCTGGTCTGAGGGATCCAGGGGGCCTTGGGTTTGAAATCAGAATGAAAAGCCTTAGGATCTGCTACATTCATAACCTGGGCTGGGATTATGGTTTGGTTTGAGGCACATGATGCGCAACAGCTCTGTGGTGGCCTTCGTGAACCCGTGCCACAAGGATGATAGGACAAGGTAGAGTGGTCCAAGTCCACAGCGTGAGAAGAGGAAGCATTTCCTTCAGAACTATCTCCCAAAATCGGATGCTACATTTTGGATGGCACCGGCACGGTACGGCAGCGAGGACACCAAGTTCGGTCTGCGGGATCATTCCAGCAGGCCCTGATTTGTGACATCCATGGATGTGCTTCCAGTGGTGTTTCAGTAGACAGAGAAGCTCTGGGAAGAACTGCTTTCATTGGGACATTCCCCTTGGCACTACAAAGCAAAAGCGCACTCTCAGTTTGCTGTTTTGGAAACACTCCAAAATGACATAGATCAGAATGCAGAGCTGAGAACCTTTAGAATCCTCATATCCACAAGAGGCCGTGTCCTGCGCACTTTCAGAATTGTGAGATAAGCGTAATCAAAATGAAGTTATGCTAATCGAAATAGTATGGGTTGTTCATCACAACAAATGCAACACCAGCAATTGGAGATATACCAGACAACACACACAGGAAGAGAATATGGCATCAATGTCTAGGAGAAATTGTCCTCACAGAAATCCGTTGGAATTGCGTAGAGACAAGAGTCTAAAATTTTCACTTAACATAGCCCTAAAAATCTACATTAGATACCTGATATTACCTGACCAGTAGAGATGAAGAAGTACAGTAAAAGAAATAGGAAGTACCATTTTCAGTTCCAAAGATATTGAAGGCCCAAAAGATAAGCTTTCAAACAACTAGACTGCAAAACGCTATGCAGTCCAAGTGTTGAAAATGGAGGTCAGGAAAACACTGAAGAACAAAAGGGTCTCAGAATCACAAAAGGCAGAATACCAGAAAAGGGGAAGAGAAAGTCTAAAGACGAGCCAGAAGATACCAGAAAACTCAGTGGATGTGAAAATATCAGGGCTAAAATTCAGTCCTTAGCAGACTAGATAATGCAGAGGGACGCGTGAATGACTGTGAAGACAGGGGAACAGAAATCCCTCGGTCAGATTCGGACATAGGAAAGCAAGTGCAAAACAATGAAAATATTGCTGTTGTATCCTGGGTTAAGACAGGGCATGAAAGACTAGAATTCATAAGAGTCCCAGATGGAAAAGCAAGAGATAAAGAAATAAAATATGTCTGAAAATTTATCTGTAGAAATATCAGACTGAAACTTGTTGAAAGCCAAGAAAAAATCATCTATGCGAATTCAGGTATTACACAGCATCCAAAGGAGGTGGAATCCCAATAGACCTACAAGCAGCTGTATGATTCCAATCAACAAAGTTCACGAATATCACAGTGATTTAAAATGCACCTGGAGGAAACAACATAGTCACAAGGGAACCTCCAGAGGGGTTTCAGCTTATAACTCGGCAGCAATATTGCAGGACAGGGAGGAGTGCCAGGACACAGACCATATCCTGAATGGCCAAAGGCTGCCACCTAGGGTAGCCTATGCCACATGACCACCATTTCTAATAACGGCAGAGCTAGAGCAATCCACAGACCGGCAAATCATAAAAGAATTCAGCAGTTCAAAACTTCTTCTAAAAGGAAGGTTGAGAATACTCCCCGGAATAGAAAAGCAGCAAGATGAAATGGAAAGAAGAAAACCATTATTGGAAATGCAAGAAGAGCATGAGTGGCAAAGAAGAAACAAGAAGAAGGCAAGGAGGACATCAAAATCTTAAAGATTGGAGAGGGAAGCAGGAAATCATAGGTGATTGGAAGCACTCTCTTAAGTGAATCAGCTTATTTGACTCTCTGTTTGAAGCGAAAGGAGAGATGCATGTCCTGACGTGTTTGCAAAACAAGCGAGAAGCAGACCAACAAAGAATCAAACCAACAAACATGCACCAAAATGGTACGGTTGGCTGACATATACCATGGGAAACATGATTATTCAAAAGAAAATACTCAAGGTGATGTCAAGGATCATTCAGCACGCATCGACCCAGTATTGCGGCTTGCATGTACTCAGCACACTTGTATTCGGAAATCAGAGGCGTGCATTCATATTCGTAAATATAGATTCATAAGAGCATATCGTGACCTCACCCAAATGCCGATTTGGAATCCAATGGATTCCTAGTCCGTGATGTAGTCTTGTATGTCTTCCAACAGGATGAAGGAATGCCATATTCTACGCTACGTAGAGAAGAATTGTAAGAAGCCTATAACAAAGGCAAGTAGCTCTGCCAAAGTGTACTAAGAACAAAATAGACAGACAGAAACGTGCACATTGGGGTTGGTTTCATTTCTTGGAAATTCAGCCCCCATGAAACCGATAGATCCATGTCCTGAGAGTGTGGGTTTTTCAGCAGAAATCATGCGACGCATATGTATTCCGGTTGTACGGATATTATAGGAACATAAGTCTCCTTTACTGGGTCTCTGTGTACTGTGAACTCTTAGAAAGTTTAAAGACGTGTGAAACCTTCAACTGAAAAGGGACACACTTCTCTCCATTGGTACTGTGCATACAGATCTGAACAAAAGGAAAGAGGGAAGAAGAAAGGCCCATGGGACGCTAGTGGGCAGAACCACATTTACTTTAGGAACCTCTCTTCAGATGCAGCCCCTCCCCCAACACTGACAAGATGCAGCAGCCATTGGGGATGGCAGTTACCGGTTGGATTCCAGGTGGAATGTTGGTGTGTTCCACGAGGCTTGTTGTGGCTGTTGGATCCTAGGTAACCGGGCCGAGTTCTGTGGGTGGATCAGTGTGATGGAGGGGCTGCAGGCCTCTGTGGAGCTTGGCTTAGGTGTTTGTTCCGGGAAGCTGTGTAAGTTCGAGATACTTCTGCTGCCCAAAGACCTGAGTTCACAGGTCACTTTCCAGAACCTGAAAGGGCAGACAGTGGAAGATCTGCCTGTCATCAGCTTACTGGTGAGGCTCCGAGGTACTTTCAGACTTGCCCAGTCCTGGTGAAGTCGACTTTAGGGGAGTCACGAAGAGAAGCTGGCCGAAAAGCTGGCTGCACGCATTGAGGAGAGATGCGAACACATGGATGAGAGATGTTCTGCTACAATGGAGAATACAGGCGTGGAGACAGCTGTAGAGGATACCAGGCTCAAAAGACATTCAGGAGACATATTGAACCTCGCTGATACTGGCAGAAACATACGGAGTGCCAACGTGGACTTGAGGAAGTTCCTCAATTCTCTTCTCCAAGAACGGGTCCAAGGTCCCTGACGTGTGCAAGAGAAGAGATGGCAGAGATGATGAAAACGCTCCTGTTCTTGGAAGAGGTCGTGAGAATCCACACGTCCCAAGGGGCCTTCCCAAGCCATTCAGACCAAAATTCACCAAGCCCAGGTAAGCCTTTTCCCAGGTTTGGGCCTAGCTAGCAAGCACTTGCCCTTCCCTCCCCTCCACTCACGCATCCATTTTGAAGGTTCAGTACCTGAGCGGCAATGAAGCCATTAGGAGAAGGGCAAGTCCCTCCTAGAATCAGAGTTCCTCCAGCTTCACACTCTGTGAACAACAGTGAACTCCTTAAAGGTCAAATAGTCTCGGCTGAAATAGATAGGAATTGAATACTTAGCTCACACCTAGAAACGATGGCCTTCCGCTAGATGCAGCAAATGTTGTGTTTCTGTCTTCCCTGGGGTGAAGGGAGTGTGGTAAGTGAGGGGAATCTTTGACTGAACTTGAATCTGTATTAGGCCTCAGTTTTTCAAGACAGTATAGGTAAATAGTACAAGTCAGAAAGTGAAGTGTACTGTAAAAGTCGCCAATGACATTAAAGACACAGCTTATGTGGATCGTCTTTCACTTGAGTCAAGCCCCCGGGGGCACTATATCATGTGGGTGCAGACTTGGTTGCGTTAAATGGCTTTACCCAACATGATCGGAAGATTAACTGTTCTCATCACTGATAGAAGAACACCTGGTTCTCCATAGACAAGCATAACTGCAGCAGGGTTCTCCTAGCTATAATGCCTCTAGGTGCTTTTGGATTCAAACCTAAATGTATATATTTGGTTTGTTTCCTCTTGTATTTTCCTAGAGAGGGATGTTACCCCTTGAAATGCCAACATTGGCCAGTAGGTGACAAATAGGACTAAAGGGCACCACATGCCCAAGTGTATCCAAGGTTGGGGGTTATTTCATGTTTCCAATAGTTATTTCATGGTTCCTGTTGGTCTCGGAGGCTTCAACCGTAAAGAGCTGACATGACCCCTTTAACAGTTTGGACTGCTAGTTTGCATTCTATCTGTCTAGGTTTTCCGTAGTGCTGACAAAATGTTACCAAAATTGACAAGTCTGGCTTCTAGGTCGATTTAGTGTGTTTCAAAAAATAACTTCATTTTCGTATAACTCCCAAAACATGGAAATGAATTCTGTTAAAATTCTTAAAGACTGCAAATGAGATATCAACACAATGTCAAAAGAGGTTTCATTGGACAACCCCTCCCACCACGGCTGTATAGAAACCAAGAGCTAAGCAAATATCACATTTCTGTGAAATGTATCTGGATAGTGTTGATTCATCGATGCGCAGTTGGCAGAGAAGAAGTGCAACCTACACTCCCGCGCTCCCTTGTACAGAGAAATGTAAAACTCCACTCACCCAGCCTTTGGCACAGGACACTTGCCGAAGAGAGGTCTGTTACTTCCAAAGACAGGATGAGGCCTCAGGACACCTGGAAGCAGGAGAAGGCAAAGCAGGGAAAGGAAACCAGGGCAGGGTCTGACCAAAAATTGATACCCTGTTTAACTTGGACGCACGCTCTCAAGCGGACAGGAGACATGAGATTGAAGGTGATGTGCTGAGATTTACAAGAGTGCACAGCAGATGCTTGGCTGACAGAACTCAAAGAAACCAGCGCAAAATATCCCCACAGTTGATTCTGAGACCAAGATCCGTGATGCCAAATTACAGTTAGCAGGAGCATCGGTAAGTGAGGTATAGGGCTATGGTTGATGGCATACGCTGAGTCTCAGGGATATGGAGTGCGTTGTGGGATGTGGTGGGTCTAATCAAGAGAGCAAACCGAACAGTGTACCAATGATAAATCAACCACACTGGTCGCGCGGTTGAGATTACCGTTATGTCACATGGCCACACCCAGTGCATCTGCAGGACCAGGGACCAATTGGGCATTTTGCCAATAGAGCACGTGTGGGGCTGAATCAGAGCTATCGTGCATCTGGTCTGAGGGATCCAGGGGGCCTTGGGTTTGAAATCAGAATGAAAAGCCTTAGGATCTGCAACATTCATAACCTGGGCTGGGATTATGGTTTGGTTTGAGGCACAGGATGCGCAACAGCTCTGTGGTGGCCTTCGTGCACCCGTGCCACAAGGATGATAGGACAAGGTAGAGTGGTCCAAGTCCACAGCGTGAGAAGAGGAAGCATTTCCTTCAGCACTATCTCCCAAAATCGGATGCTACATTTTGGATGGCACCGGCACGGTACGGCAGCGAGGACACCAAGGTCGGTCTGCGGGATCATTCCAGCAGGCCCTTATTTGTGACATCCATGGATGTGCTTCCACTGGTGTTTCAGTAGACAGAGAAGCTCTGGGAAGAACTGCTTTCATTGGGACATTCCCGTGGCACTACAAAGCACAAGCGCACTCTCAGTTTGCTGTTTTGGAAACACTCCAAAATGACATAGAGCAGAATGCAGAGCTGAGAACCTTTAGAATCCTCATTTCCACAAGAGGCCGTGTCCGGCACACTTTCAGAATTGTGAGATAAGCCTAATCAAAATGAAGTTATGCTAATCGAAATAGTATGGGTTGTTCATCTCAACAAATGCAACACCAGCAATTGGAGATATACCAGACAACACACACAGGAACAGAATATGGCATCAATGTCTAGGAGAAATTGTCCTCACAGAAATCCCTTGGAATTGCGTAGAGACAAGAGTCTAAAATTTTCACTTAACATAGCCCTAAAAATCTACATTAGATACCTGATATAATCTGACCAGTAGAGATGAAGAAGTACAGTAAAAGAAATAGGAAGTACCATTTTCAGTTCCAAAGATATTGAAGGCACAAAAGATAAGCTTTCAAACAACTAGACTGCAAAAAGCTATGCAGTCCAAGTGTTGAAAATGGAGGTCAGGAAAACACTGAAGAACAAAAGGGTCTCAGAATCACAAAAGGCAGAATACCAGAAAAGGGGAAGAGAAAGTCTAAAGACGAGCCAAAACATATCAGAAAACTCAGTGGATGTGATATTATCAGGGCTAAAATTCAGTCCTTAGCAGACTAGATAATGCAGAGGGACGCGTGAATGACTGTGAAGACAGGGGAACAGAAATCCCTCGGTCAGATTCGGACATAGGAAAGCAAGTGCAAAACAATGAAAATATTGCTGTTGTATCCTGGGTTAAGACAGGGCATGAAAGACTAGAATTCATAAGAGTCCCAGATGGAAAAGCAAGAGATAAAGAAATAAAATATGTCTGAAAATTTATCTGTAGAAATATCAGACTGAAGCTTGTTGAAAGCCAAGAAAAAATCATCTATGCGAATTCAGGAATTACACAGCATCCAAAGGAGGTGGAATCCCAATAGACCTACCAGCAGCTGTATGATTCCAATCAACAAAGTTCACGAATATCACAGTGATTTAAATTGCACCTGGAGGAAACAACATAGTCACAAGGGAACCTCCAGAGGGGTTTCAGCTTATAACTCGGCAGCAATATTGCAGGACAGGGAGGAGTGCCAGGACACAGACCATATCCTGAATGGCCAAAGGCTGCCACCTAGGGTAGCCTATGCCACATGACCACCATTTCTAATAACGGCAGAGCTAGAGCAATCCACAGACCGGCAAATCATAAAAGAATTCAGCAGTTCAAAACTTCTTCTAAAAGGAAGGTTGAGAATACTCCCCGGAATAGAAAAGCAGCAAGATGAAATGGAAAGAAGAAAACCATTATTGGAAATGCAAGAAGAGCATGAGTGGCAAAGAAGAAACAAGAAGAAGGCAAGGAGGACATCAAAACCTTAAAGATTGGAGAGGGAAGCAGGAAATCATAGGTGATTGGAAGCACTCTCTTAAGTGAATCAGCTTATTTGACTCTCTGTTTGAAGTGAAAGGAGAGATGCATGTCCTGACGTGTTTGCAAAACAAGCGAGAAGCAGACCAACAAAGAATCAAACCAACAAACATGCACCAAAATGGTACGGTTGGCTGACATATAACATGGGAAACATGATTATTCAAAAGAAAATACTCAAGGTGATGTCAAGGATCATTCAGCACGCATCGACCCAGTATTGCGGCTTGCATGTACTCAGCACACTTGTATTCGGAAATCAGAGGCGTGCATTCATATTCGTAAATATAGATTCATAAGAGCATATCGTGACCTCACCCAAATGCCGATTTGGAATCCAATGGATTCCTAGTCCGTGATGTAGTCTTGTATGTCTTCCAACAGGATGAAGGAATGCCATATTCTACGCTACGTAGAGAAGAATTGTAAGAACCCTATAACAAAGGCAAGTAGCTCTGCCAAAGTGTACTAAGAGCAAAAGAGACAGACAGTAAAGTGCACATTGGGGTTGGTTTCATTTCTTGGAAATTCAGCCCCCATGAAACCAATAGATCCATGTCCTGAGAGTGTGGGTTTTTCAGCAGAAATCATGCGACGCATATGTATTCCGGTTGTACGGATATTATAGGAACATAAGTCTCCTTTACTGGGTCTCTGTGTACTGTGAACTCTTAGAAAGTTTAAAGACGTGTGAAACCTTCAACTGAAAAGGGACACACTTCTCTCCATTGGTACTGTGCATACAGATCTGAACAAAAGGAAAGAGGGAAGAAGAAAGGCCCATGGGACGCTAGTGGGCAGAACAACATTGACTTTAGGAACCTCTCGTCGGATGCAGCCCCTCCCCCAACACTGACAAGATGCAGCAGCCATTGGGGATGGCAGTTACCGGTTGGATTCCAGGTGGAATGTTGGTGTGTTCCACGAGGCTTGTTGTGGCTGTTGGATCCTAGGTAACCGGGCCGAGTTCTGTGGGTGGATCAGTGTGATGGAGGGGCTGCAGGCCTCTGTGGAACTTGGCTTAGGTGTTTGGTCCGGGAAGCTGTGTAAGTTCGAGATACTTCTGCTGCCCAAAGACCTGAGTTCACAGGTCAGTTTCCAGAACCTGAAAGGGCAGACAGTGGAAGATCTGCCTGTCATCAGCTTACTGGTGAGGCTCCGAGGTACTTTCAGACTTGCCCAGTCCTGGTGAAGTCGACTTTAGGGGAGTCACGAAGAGAAGCTGGCCGAAAAGCTGGCTGCACGCATTGAGGAGAGATGCGAACACATGGATGAGAGATGTTCTGCTACAATGGAGAATACAGGCGTGGAGACAGCTTTAGAGGATACCAGGCTCAAAAGACATTCAGGAGACATATTGAACCTCGCTGATACTGGCAGAAACATACGGAGTGCCAACGTGGACTTGAGGAAGTTCCTCAATTCTCTTCTCCAAGTACGGGTCCAAGGTCCCTGACGTGTGCAAGAGAAGAGATGGCAGAGATGATCAAAACGCTCCTGTTCTTGGAAGAGGTCGTGAGAATCCACACGTCCCAAGGGGCCTTCCCAAGCCATTCAGACCAAAATTCACCAAGCCCAGGTAAGCCTTTTCCCAGGTTTGGGCCTAGCTAGCAAGCACTTGCCCTTCCCTCCCCTCCACTCACGCATCCATTTTGAAGGTTCAGTACCTGAGCGGCAATGAAGCCATTAGGAGAAGGGCAAGTCCCTCCTCGAATCAGAGTTCCTCCAGCTTCACACTCTGTGAACAACAGTGAACTCCTTAAAGGTCAAATAGTCTCGGCTGAAATAGATAGGGATTGAATACATAGCTCACACCTAGAAACGATGGCCTGCCGCTAGATTCAGCAAATGTTGTGTTTATGTCTTCCCTGGGGTGAAGGGAGTGTGGTAAGTGAGGGGAATCTTTGACTGAACTTGAATCTGTATTAGGCCTCAGTTTTTCAAGACAGTATAGGTAAATAGTACAAGTCAGAAAGTGAACTGTACTGTAAAAGTCGCCAATGACATTAAAGACACAGCTTATGTGGATCGTCTTTCACTTGAGTCAAGCCCCCGGGGGCACTATATCATGTGGGTGCAGACTTGGTTGCGTTAAATGGCTTTACCCAACATGATCGGAAGATTAACTGTTCTCATCACTGATAGAAGAACACCTGGTTCTTCATAGACAAGCATTACTGCCGCAGGGTTCTCCTAGCTATAATGCCTCTAGGTGCTTTTGGATTCAAACCTAAATGTATATATTTGGTTTGTTTCCTCTTGTATTTTCCTAGAGAGGGATGTTACCCCTTGAAATGCCAACATTGGCCAGTGGTGACAAATAGGGCTAAAGGGCACCACATGCCCAAGTGTATCCAAGGTTGGGGGTTATTTCATGTTTCCAATAGTTATTTCATGGTTCCTGTTGGTCTCGGAGGCTTCAACCGTAAAGAGCTGACATGACCCCTTTAACAGTTTGGACTGCTAGTTTGCATTCTATCTGTCTAGGTTTTCCGTAGAGCTGACAAAATGTTACCAAAATTGACAAGTCTGGCTTCTAGGTCGATTTAGTGTGTTTCAAAAAATAACTTCATTTTTGTATAACTCCCAAAACATGGAAATGAATTCTGTTAAAATTCTTAAAGACTGCAAATGAGATATCAACACAATGTCAAAACAGGTTTCTTTGGACAACCCCTCCCACCACGGCTGTATAGAAACCAAGAGCTAAGCAAATATCACATTTCTGTGAAATGTATCTGGATAGTGTTGATTCATCGATGCCCAGTTGGCAGAGAAGAAGTGCAACCTGCACTCACGCGCTCCCTTGTACAGAAAAATGTAAAACTCCACTCACCCAGCCTTTGGCACAGGACACTTGCCGAAGAGAGGTCTGTTACTTCCAAAGACAGGATGAGGCCTCAGGACACCTGGAAGCAGGAGAAGGCAAAGCAGGGAAAGGAAACCAGGGCAGGGTCTGACCAAAAATTGATACCCTGTTTAACTTGGACGCACCCTCTCAAGCGGACAGGAGACATGTGATTGAAGGTGATGTGCTGAGATTTACAAGAGTGCACAGCAGATGCTTGGCTGACAGAACTCAAAGAAACCAGCGCAAAATATCCCCACAGTTGATTCTGAGACCAAGATCCGTGATGCCAAATTACAGTTAGCAGGAGCATCGGTAAGTGAGGTATAGGGCTATGGTTGATGGCATACGCTGAGTCTCAGGGATATGGAGTGCGTTGTGGGATGTGGTGGGTCTAATCAAGAGAGCAAACCGAACAGTGTACCAATGATAAATCAACCACACTGGTCGCGCGGTTGAGATTACCGTTATGTCCCATGGCCACACCCAGTGCATCTGCAGGACCAGGGACCAATTGGGCATTTTGCCAATAGAGCACGTGTGGGGCTGAATCAGAGCTATCGTGCATCTGGTCTGAGGGATCCAGGGGGCCTTGGGTTTGAAATCAGAATGAAAAGCCTTAGGATCTGCAACATTCATAACCTGGGCTGGGATTATGGTTTGGTTTGAGGCACAGGATGCGCAACATCTCTGTGGTGGCCTTCGTGCACCCGTGCCACAAGGATGATAGGACAAGGTAGAGTGGTCCAAGTCCACAGCGTGAGAAGAGGAAGCATTTCCTTCAGCACTATCTCCCAAAGTCGGATGCTACATTTTGGATGGCACCGGCACGGTACGGCAGCGAGGACACCAAGGTCGGTCTGCGGGATCATTCCAGCAGGCCCTGATTTGTGACATCCATGGATGTGCTTCCACTGGTGTTTCAGTAGACAGAGAAGCTCTGGGAAGAACTGTTTCATTGGGACATTCCCGTGGCACTACAAAGCACAAGCGCACTCTCAGTTTGCTGTTTTGGAAACACTCCAAAATGACATAGAGCAGAATGCAGAGCTGAGAACCTTTAGAATCCTCATTTCCACAAGAGGCCGTGTCCGGCACACTTTCAGAATTGTGAGATAAGCCTAATCAAAATGAAGTTATGCTAATCGAAATAGTATGGGTTGTTCATCTCAACAAATGCAACACCAGCAATTGGAGATATACCAGACAACACACACAGGAACAGAATATGGCATCAATGTCTAGGAGAAATTGTCCTCACAGAAATCCCTTGGAATTGCGTAGAGACAAGAGTCTAAAATTTTCACTTAACATAGCCCTAAAAATCTACATTAGATACCTGATATAACCTGACCAGTAGAGATGAAGAAGTACAGTAAAAGAAATAGGAAGTACCATTTTCAGTTCCAAAGATATTGAAGGCCCAAAAGATAAGCTTTCAAACAACTAGACTGCAAAAAGCTATGCAGTCCAAGTGTTGAAAATGGAGGTCAGGAAAACACTGAAGAACAAAAGGGTCTCAGAATCACAAAAGGCAGAATACCAGAAAAGGGGAAGAGAAAGTCTAAAGACGAGCCAAAAAATATCAGAAAACTCAGTGGATGTGATATTATCAGGGCTAAAATTCAGTCCTTAGCAGACTAGATAATGCAGAGGGACGCGTGAATGACTGTGAAGACAGGGGAACAGAAATCCCTCGGTCAGATTCGGACATAGGAAAGCAAGTGCAAAACAATGAAAATATTGCTGTTGTATCCTTGGTTAAGACAGGGCATGAAAGACTAGAATTCATAAGAGTCCCAGATGGAAAAGCAAGAGATAAAGAAATAAAATATGTCTGAAAATTTATCTGTAGAAATATCAGACTGAAACTTGTTGAAAGCCAAGATAAAATCATCTATGCGAATTCAGGAATTACACAGCATCCAAAGGAGGTGGAATCCCAATAGACCTACCAGCAGCTGTATGATTCCAATCAACAAAGTTCACGAATATCACAGTGATTTAAAATGCACCTGGAGGAAACAACATAGTCACAAGGTAACCTCCAGAGGGGTTTCAGCTTATAACTCGGCAGCAATATTACAGGACAGGGAGGAGTGCCAGGACACAGACCATATCCTGAATGGCCAAAGGCTGCCACCTAGGGTAGCCTATGCCACATGACCACCATTTCTAATAACGGCAGAGCTAGAGCAATCCACAGACCGGCAAATCATAAAAGAATTCAGCAGTTCAAAACTTCTTCTAAAAGGAAGGTTGAGAATACTCCCCGGAATAGAAAAGCAGCAAGATGAAATGGAAAGAAGAAAACCATTATTGGAAATGCAAGAAGAGCATGAGTGGCAAAGAAGAAACAAGAAGAAGGCAAGGAGGACATCAAAACCTTAAAGATTGGAGAGGGAAGCAGGAAATCATAGGTGATTGGAAGCACTCTCTTAAGTGAATCAGCTTATTTGACTCTCTGTTTGAAGTGAAAGGAGAGATGCATGTCCTGACGTGTTTGCAAAACAAGCGAGAAGCAGACCAACAAAAAATCAAACCAACAAACATGCACCAAAATGGTACGGTTGGCTGAAATATAACATGGGAAACATGATTATTCAAAAGAAAATACTCAAGGTGATGTCAAGGATCATTCAGCACGCATCGACCCAGTATTGCGGCTTGCATGTACTCAGCACACTTGTATTCGGAAATCAGAGGCGTGCATTCATATTCGTAAATATAGATTCATAAGAGCATATCGTGACCTCACCCAAATGCCGATTTGGAATCCAATGGATTCCTAGTCCGTGATGTAGTCTTGTATGTCTTCCAACAGGATGAAGGAATGCCATATTCTACGCTACGTAGAGAAGAATTGTAAGAACCCTATAACAAAGGCAAGTAGCTCTGCCAAAGTGTACTAAGAGCAAAAGAGACAGACAGTAAAGTGCACATTGGGGTTGGTTTCATTTCTTGGAAATTCAGCCCCCATGAAACCAATAGATCCATGTCCTGAGAGTGTGGGTTTTTCAGCAGAAATCATGCGACGCATATGTATTCCGGTTGTACGGATATTATAGGAACATAAGTCTCCTTTACTGGGTCTCTGTGTACTGTGAACTCTTAGAAAGTTTAAAGACGTGTGAAACCTTCAACTGAAAAGGGACACACTTCTCTCCATTGGTACTGTGCATACAGATCTGAACAAAAGGAAAGAGGGAAGAAGAAAGGCCCATGGGACGCTAGTGGGCAGAACAACATTGACTTTAGGAACCTCTCGTCGGATGCAGCCCCTCCCCCAACACTGACAAGATGCAGCAGCCATTGGGGATGGCAGTTACCGGTTGGATTCCAGGTGGAATGTTGGTGTGTTCCACGAGGCTTGTTGTGGCTGTTGGATCCTAGGTAACCGGGCCGAGTTCTGTGGGTGGATCAGTGTGATGGAGGGGCTGCAGGCCTCTGTGGAGCTTGGCTTAGGTGTTTGGTCCGGGAATCTGTGTAAGTTCGAGATAATTCTGCTGCCCAAAGACCTGAGTTCACAGGTCAGTTTCCAGAACCTGAAAGGGCAGACAGTGGAAGATCTGCCTGTCATCAGCTTACTGGTGAGGCTCCGAGGTACTTTCAGACTTGCCCAGTCCTGGTGAAGTCGACTTTAGGGGAGTCACGAAGAGAAGCTGGCCGAAAAGCTGGCTGCACGCATTCAGGAGAGATGCGAACACATGGATGAGAGATGTTCTGCTACAATGGAGAATACAGGCGTGGAGACAGCTTTAGAGGATACCAGGCTCAAAAGACATTCAGGAGACATATTGAACCTCGCTGATACTGGCAGAAACATACGGAGTGCCAACGTGGACTTGAGGAAGTTCCTCAATTCTCTTCTCCAAGAACGGGTCCAAGGTCCCTGACGTGTGCAAGAGAAGAGATGGCAGAGATGATGAAAACGCTCCTGTTCTTGGAAGAGGTCGTGAGAATCCACACGTCCCAAGGGGCCTTCCCAAGCCATTCAGACCAAAATTCACCAAGCCCAGGTAAGCCTTTTCCCAGGTTTGGGCCTAGCTAGCAAGCACTTGCCCTTCCCTCCCCTCCACTCACGCATCCATTTTGAAGGTTCAGTACCTGAGCGGCAATGAAGCCATTAGGAGAAGGGCAAGTCCCTCCTCGAATCAGAGTTCCTCCAGCTTCACACTCTGTGAACAACAGTGAACTCCTTAAAGGTCAAATAGTCTCGGCTGAAATAGATAGGGATTGAATACATAGCTCACACCTAGAAACGATGGCCTGCCGCTAGATTCAGCAAATGTTGTGTTTATGTCTTCCCTGGGGTGAAGGGAGTGTGGTAAGTGAGGGGAATCTTTGACTGAACTTGAATCTGTATTAGGCCTCAGTTTTTCAAGACAGTATAGGTAAATAGTACAAGTCAGAAAGTGAACTGTACTGTAAAAGTCGCCAATGACATTAAAGACACAGCTTATGTGGATCGTCTTTCACTTGAGTCAAGCCCCCGGGGGCACTATATCAT
The DNA here is from genome assembly GCF_048564905.1 of Vicugna pacos. Lineage (NCBI taxonomy): Eukaryota > Metazoa > Chordata > Mammalia > Artiodactyla > Camelidae > Vicugna > Vicugna pacos. The sequence goes on from NW_027328741.1 coordinate 5,254,972, forward strand.
GTGGGTGCAGACTTGGTTGCGTTAAATGGCTTTACCCAACATGATCGGAAGATTAACTGTTCTCATCACTGATAGAAGAACACCTGGTTCTTCATAGACAAGCATAAGTGCAGCAGGGTTCTCCTAGCTATAATGCCTCTAGGTGCTTTTGGATTCAAACCTAAATGTATATATTTGGTTTGTTTCCTCTTGTATTTTCCTAGAGAGGGATGTTACCCCTTGAAATGCCAACATTGGCCAGTGGTGACAAATAGGGCTAAAGGGCACCACATGCCCAAGTGTATCCAAGGTTGGGGGTTATATCATGTTTCCAATAGTTATTTCATGGTTCCTGTTGGTCTCGGACGCTTCAACCGTAAAGAGCTGACATGACCCCTTTAACAGTTTGGACTGCTAGTTTGCATTCTATCTGTCTAGGTTTTCCGTAGAGCTGACAGAAAGTTACCAAAATTGACAAGTCTGGCTTCTAGGTCGATTTAGTGTGTTTCAAAAAATAACTTCATTTTCGTATAACTCCCAAAACATGGAAATGAATTCTGTTAAAATTCTTAAAGACTGCAAATGAGATATCAACACAATGTCAAAACAGGTTTCTTTGGACAACCCCTCCCACCACGGCTGTATAGAAACCAAGAGCTAAGCAAATATCACATTTCTGTGAAATGTATCTGGATAGTGTTGATTCATCGATGCCCAGTTGGCAGAGAAGAAGTGCAACCTGCACTCCCGCGCTCCCTTGTACAGAGAAATGTAAAATTCCACTCACCCAGCCTTTGGCACAGGACACTTGCTGAAGAGAGGTCTGTTACTTCCAAAGACAGGATGAGGCCTCAAGACACCTGGAAGCAGGAGAAGGCAAAGCAGGGAATGGAAACCAGTGCAGGGTCTGACCAACAAGGGTGAAACCCTGTTTAACTTGGACGCACCCTCTCAAGCGGACAGGAGACATGAGATTGAAGGTGATGTGCTGAGATTTACAAGAGTGCACAGCAGATGCTTGGCTGACAGAAAGCAAAGAAACCAGCGCAAAATATCCCCACAGTTGATTCTGAGACCAAGATCCGTGATGCCAAATTACAGTTAGCAGGAGCATCGGTAAGTGAGGTATAGGGCTACGGTTGATGGCATACGCTGAGTCTCAGGGATCTGGAGTGCGTTGTGGGATGTGGTGGGTCTAATCAAGAGAGCAAACCGAACAGTGTACCAATGATAAATCAACCACACTGGTCGCGCGGTTGAGATTACCGATATGTCCCATGGCCACACCCAGTGCATCTGCAGGACCAGGGACCAATTGGGCATTTTGCCAATAGAGCACGTGTGGGGCTGAATCAGAGCTATCGTGCATCTGGTCTGAGGGATCCAGGGGGCCTTGGGTTTGAAATCAGAATGAAAAGCCTTAGGATCTGCTACATTCATAACCTGGGCTGGGATTATGGTTTGGTTTGAGGCACAGGATGCGCAACATCTCTGTGGTGGCCTTCGTGCACCCGTGCCACAAGGATGATAGGACAAGGTAGAGTGGTCCAAGTCCACAGCGTGAGAAGAGGAAGCATTTCCTTCAGCACTATCTCCCAAAATCAGATGCTACATTTTGGATGGCACCGGCACGGTACGGCAGCGAGGACACCAAGGTCGGTCTGCGGGATCATTCCAGCAGGCCCTGATGTGTGACATCCATGGATGTGCTTCCACTGGTGTTTCAGTAGACAGAGAAGCTCTGGGAAGAACTGCTTTCATTGGGACATTCCCGTGGCACTACAAAGCACAAGCGCACTCTCAGTTTGCTGTTTTGGAAACACTCCAAAATGACATAGAGCAGAATACAGAGCTGAGAACCTTTAGAATCCTCATTTCCACAAGAGGCCGTGTCCTGCACACTTTCAGAATTGTGAGATAAGCCTAATCAAAATGAAGTTATGCTAATCGAAATAGTATGGGTTGTTCATCTCAACCAATGCAACACCAGCAATTGGAGATATACCAGACAACACACACAGGAACAGAATATGGCATCAATGTCTAGGAGAAATTGTCCTCACAGAAATCCCTTGGAATTGCGTAGAGACAAGAGTCTAAAATTTTCACTTAACATAGCCCTAAAAATCTACATTAGATACCTGATATAACCTGACCAGTAGAGATAAAGATGTACAGTAAAAGAAACCGGAAGTACCATTTTCAGTTCCAAAGATATTGAAGGCACAAAAGATAAGCTTTCAAACAACTAGACTGCAAAACGCTATGCAGTCCAAGTGTTGAAATTGGAGGTCAGGAAAACACTGAAGAACAAAAGGGTCTCAGAGTCACAAAAGGCAGAATACCAGAAATGGGGAAGAGAAAGTCTAAAGACGAGCCAAAAAATATCAGAAAACTCAGTGGATGTGATAATATCAGGGCTAAAATTCAGTCCTTAGCAGACTAGATATTGCAGAGGGACGCGTGAATGACTGTGAAGACAGGGGAACAGAAATCCCTCGGTCAGATTCGGACATAGGAAAGCAAGTGCAAAACAATGAAAATATTGCTGTTGTATCCTGGGTTAAGACAGGGCATGAAAGACTAGAATTCATAAGAGTCCCAGATGGAAAAGCAAGAGATAAAGAAATAAAATATGTCTGAAAATTTATCTGTAGAAATATCAGACTGAAACTTGTTGAAAGCCAAGAAAAAATCATCTATGCGAATTCAGGAATTACACAGCATCCAAAGGAGGTGGAATCCCAATAAACCTACCAGCAGCTGTATGATTCCAATCAACAAAGTTCACGAATATCACAGTGATTTAAAATGCACCTGGAGGAAACAACATAGTCACAAGGGAACCTCCAGAGGGGTTTCAGCTTATAACTCGGCAGCAATATTGCAGGACAGGGAGGAGTGCCAGGACACAGACCATATCCTGAATGGCCAAAGGCTGCCACCTAGGGTAGCCTATGCCACATGACCACCATTTCTAATAACGGCAGAGCTAGAGCAATCCACAGACCGGCAAATCATAAAAGAATTCAGCAGTTCAAAACTTCTTCTAAAAGGAAGGTTGAGAATACTCCCCGGAATAGAAAAGCAGCAAGATGAAATGGAAAGAAGAAAACCATTATTGGAAATGCAAGAAGAGCATGAGTGGCAAAGAAGAAACAAGAAGAAGGCAAGGAGGACATCAAAACCTTAAAGATTGGAGAGGGAAGCAGGAAATCATAGGTGATTGGAAGCACTCTCTTAAGTGAATCAGCTTATTTGACTCTCTGTTTGAAGCGAAAGGAGAGATGCATGTCCTGACGTGTTTGCAAAACAAGCGAGAAGCAGACCAACAAAGAATCAAACCAACAAACATGCACCAAAATGGTACGGTTGGCTGACATATACCATGGGAAACATGATTATTCAAAAGAAAATACTCAAGGTGATGTCAAGGATCATTCAGCACGCATCGACCCAGTATTGCGGCTTGCATGTACTCAGCACACTTGTATTCGGAAATCAGAGGCGTGCATTCATATTCGTAAATATAGATTCATAAGAGCATATCGTGACCTCACCCAAATGCCGATTTGGAATCCAATGGATTCCTAGTCCGTGATGTAGTCTTGTATGTCTTCCAACAGTACGAAGGAATGCCATATTCTTCGATACGTAGAGAAGAATTGTAAGAAGCCTATAACAAAGGCAAGTAGCTCTGCCAAAGTGTACTAAGAGCAAAAGAGACAGACAGTAAAGTGCACATTGGGGTTGGTTTCATTTCTTGGAAATTCAGCCCCCATGAAACCAATAGATCCATGTCCTGAGAGTGTGGGTTTTTCAGCAGAAATCATGCGACGCATATGTATTCCGGTTGTACGGATATTATAGGAACATAAGTCTCCTTTACTGGGTCTCTGTGTACTGTGAACTCTTAGAAAGTTTAAAGACGTGTGAAACCTTCAACTGAAAAGGGACACACTTCTCTCCATTGGTACTGTGCATACAGATCTGAACAAAAGGAAAGAGGGAAGAAGAAAGGCCCATGGGACGCTAGTGGGCAGAACCACATTTATTTTAGGAACCTCTCGTCGGATGCAGCCCCTCCCCCAACACTGACAAGATGCAGCAGCCATTGGGGATGGCAGTTACCAGTTGGATTCCAGGTGGAATGTTGGTGTGTTCCACGAGGCTTGTTGTGGCTGTTGGATCGTAGGTAACCGGGCCGAGTTCTGTGGGTGGATCAGTGTGATGGAGGGGCTGCAGGCCTCTGTGGAGCTTGGCTTAGGTGTTTGGTCCGGGAAGCTGTGTAAGTTCGAGATACTTCTGCTGCCCAAAGACCTGAGTTCACAGGTCAGTTTCCAGAAACTGAAAGGGCAGACAGTGGAAGATCTGCCTGTCATCAGCTTACTGGTGAGGCTCCGAGGTACTTTCAGACTTGCCCAGTCCTGGTGAAGTCGACTTTAGGGGAGTCACGAAGAGAAGCTGGCTGAAAAGCTGGCTGCACGGATTGAGGAGAGATGCGAACACATGAATGAGAGATGTTCTGCTACAATGGAGAATACAGGCGTGGAGACAGCTGTAGAGGATACCAGGCTCAAAAGACATTCAGGAGACATATTGAACCTCGCTGATTCTGGCAGAAACATACGGAGTGCCAACGTGGACTTGAGGAAATTCCTCAATTCTCTTCTCCAAGAACGGGTCCAAGGTCCCTGACGTGTGCAAGAGAAGAGATGGCAGAGAAGATCAAAACGCTCCTGTTCTTGGAAGAGGTCGTGAGAATCCACACGTCCCAAGGGGCCTTCCCAAGCCATTCAGACCAAAATTCACCAAGCCCAGGTAAGCCTTTTCCCAGGTTTGGGCCTAGCTAGCAAGCACTTGCCCTTCCCTCCCCTCCACTCACGCATCCATTTTGAAGGTTCAGTACCTGAGCGGCAATGAAGCCATTAGGAGAAGGGCAAGTCCCTCCTAGAATCAGAGTTCCTCCAGCTTCACACACTGTGAACAACAGTGAACTCCTTAAAGGTCAAATAGTCTCGGCTGAAATAGATAGGAATTGAATACATAGCTCACACCTAGAAACGATGGCCTTCCGCAAGATTCAGCAAATGTTGTGTTTATGTCTTCCCTGGGGTGAAGGGAGTGTGGTAAGTGAGGGGAATCTTTGACTGAACTTGAATCTGTATTAGGCCTCAATTTTTCAAGACAGTATAGGTAAATAGTACAAGTCAGAAAGTGAAGTGTACTGTAAAAGTCGCCAATGACATTAAATACACAGCTTATGTGGATCGTCTTTCACTTGATTCAAGCCCCCGGGGGCACTATATCATGTGGGTGCAGACTTGGTTGCGTTAAATGGCTTTACCCAACATGATCGGAAGATTAACTGTTCTCATCACTGATAGAAGAACACCTGGTTCTCCATAGACAAGCATAAGTGCAGCAGGGTTTTCCTAGCTATAATGCCTTTAGGTGCTTTTGGATTCAAACTTAAATGTATATATTTGGTTTGTTTCCTCTTGTATTTTCCTAGAGAGGGATGTTACCCCTTGAAATGCCAACATTGGCCAGGCGGTGACAAATAGGACTAAAGGGCACCACATGCCCAAGTGTATCCAAGGTTGGGGGTTATTTCATGTTTCCAATAGTTATTTCATGGTTCCTGTTGGTCTCGGAGGCTTCAACCGTAAAGAGCTGACATGACCCCTTTAACAGTTTGGACTGCTAGTTTGCATTCTATCTGTCTAAGTTTTCCGTAGAGCTGACAAAATGTTACCAAAATTGACAAGTCTGGCTTCTAGGTCGATTTAGTGTGTTTCAAAAAATAACTTCATTTTCGTATAACTCCCAAAACATGGAAATGAATTCTGTTAAAATTCTTAAAGACTGCAAATGAGATATCAACACAATGTCAAAACAGGTTTCTTTGGACAACCCCTCCCACCACGGCTGTATAGAAACCAAGAGCTAAGCAAATATCACATTTCTGTGAAATGTATCTGGATAGTGTTGATTCATCGATGCCCAGTTGGCAGATAAGAAGTGCAACCTGCACTCACGCGCTCCCTTGTACAGAGAAATATAAAACTCCACTCACCCAGCCTTTGGCACAGGACACTTGCCGAAGAGAGGTCTGTTACTTCCAAAGACAGGATGAGGCCTCAGGACACCTGGAAGCAGGAGAAGGCAAAGCAGGGAATGGAAACCAGTGCAGGGTCTGACCAACAAGGGTGAAACCCTGTTTGACTTGGACGCACCCTCTCAAGCGGACAGGAGACATGAGATTGAAGGTGATGTGCTGAGATTTACAAGAGTGCACAGCAGATGCTTGGCTTGCAGAACTCAAAGAAACCAGCGCAAAATATCCCCACAGTTGATTCTGAGACCAAGATCCGTGATGCCAAATTACAGTTAGCAGGAGCATCGGTAAGTGAGGTATAGGGCTACGGTTGATGGCATAAGCTGAGTCTCAGGGATCTGGAGTGCGTTGTGGGATGTGGTGGGTCTAATCAAGAGAGCAAACCGAACAGTGTACCAATGATAAATCAACCACACTGGTCGCGCGGTTGAGATTACCGATATGTCCCATGGCCACACCCAGTGCATCTGCAGGACCAGGGACCAATTGGGCATTTTGCCAATAGAGCATGTGTGGGGCTGAATCAGAGCTATCGTGCATCTGGTCTGAGGTATCCAGGGTGCCTTGGGTTTGAAATCAGAATGAAAAGCCTTAGGATCTGCTGCATTCATAACCTGGGCTGGGATTATGGTTTGGTTTGAGGCACAGGATGCGCAACAGCTCTGTGGTGGCCTTCGTGCACCCGTGCCACAAGGATGATAGGACAAGGTAGAGTGGTCCAAGTCCACAGCGTGAGAAGAGGAAGCATTTCCTTCAGCACTATCTCCCAAAATCGGATGCTACATTTTGGATGGCACCGGCACGGTACGGCAGCGAGGACACCAAGGTCGGTCTGCGGGTTCATTCCAGCAGGACCTGATTTGTGACATCCATGGATGTGCTTCCACTGGTGTTTCAGTAGACAGAGAAGCTCTGGGAAGAACTGCTTTCATTGGGACATTCCCGTGGCACTACAAAGCACAAGCGCACTCTCAGTTTGCTGTTTTGTAGACACTCCAAAATGACATAGAGCAGAATGCAGAGCTGAGAACCTTTAGAATCCTCATTTCCACAAGAGACCGTGTCCTGCGCACTTTCAGAATTGTGAGATAAGCGTAATCATAATGAAGTTATGCTAATCGAAATAGTATGGGTTGTTCATCACAACAAATGTAACACCAGCAATTGGAGATATACCAGACAACACACACAGGAAGAGAATATGGCATCAATGTCTAGGAGAAATTGTCCTCACAGAAATCCCTTGGAATTGCGTAGAGACAAGAGTCTAAAATTTTCACGTAACAAAGCCCTAGAATTCTACATTAGATACCTGATATTACCTGACCAGTAGAGATGAAGATGTACAGTAAAAGAAACAGGAAGTACCATTTTCAGTTCCAAAGATATTGAAGGCCAAATAGATACACTTTCAAACAACTAGACAGCAAAACGCTATCCAGACCAAGTGTTGAAAATGGAGGTCAGGAAAACACTGAAGAACACCAGTGTCCCAGAATCACAAAAGGAAGAATACCAGAAAAGGGGAAGAGAAAGTCTAAAGACGAGCCAAAATATATCAGAAAACTCAATGGATGTGATAATATCAGGGCTAAAATTCAGTCCTTAGCAGATTAGATAATGCAGAGGGACGCGGGAATGACTGTGAAAACAGGGGAACAGAAATCCCTCGGTCAGAAGCGGACATAGGAAAGCAAGTGCAAACCAATGAAAACATTGCTGCTGAAACCTGGGTTAAGACAGGGCATGAAAGACTAGAATTCATAAGAGTCCCAGATGGAAAAGCAAGAGTTAAAGAAACAAAAAATATCTGAAAATTTATCTGTAGAAAAATCAGACTGAAACTTGCTGAAAGCCAAGTAGAATCATCTATGCGAATTCAGGAATTACACAGCATCCATAGGAGGTGGAATCCAAGTAGACCTACCAGCAGCTGAATGATTCAAATCAACAAAGTTCACGAATATCCCAGTGATTTAAGATGCACCTGGAGGAAACAAGATAGTCACAAGGAACCTGCAGAGGGGTTTCAGCTGATATCTCGGCAGCAAATTGCAGGACAGGGAGGAGTGCCAGGACACAGACCATATCCTGAATGGCCAAATGCTGCCACCTAGGGTAGCTTTTGCCCCATGACCACCACTTCTAATAATGGCAGAGCTAGAGAATTCCACAGACCGGCAAATCTTAAAAGAATTCAGCAGTTCAAAACTTCTTCTAAAAGGAAGGTTGAGAATACTCCCCGGAATAGAAAAGCAGCAAGATGAAATGGAAAGAAGAAAACCATTATTGGAAATGCAAGAAGAGCATGAGTGGCAAAGAAGAAACAAGAAGAAGGCAAGGAGGACATCAAATCCCTAAAGATGGGAGAGGGAAGCAGGAAATCATAGGTGATTGGAAACATTCTCTTAAGTGAATCAGCTTATTTGACTCTGTGTTTGAAGCGAAAGGAGAGATGCATAGCCTGACGTGTTTGCAAAACAAGCAAGAAGCAGTCCAACAAAGAATCAAACCAACAAACAAGCACCAAAAGGGTACGGTTGGCTGACATATACCAAGGGGACCATGATTATTCAAAAGAAAATACTCAAGGTGATGTCAAGGATCATTCAGCACGCATCGACCCAGTATCGCGGCTTGCATGTACTCAGCAAACTTGTATTCGAAAATCAGAGGCGTGCATTCATATTCGTAAATATTGATTCATAAGAGCATATCGTGACCTAACCCAAATGCCGATTTGGAATCAAATGGATTCCTAGTCCGTGATGGAGATTTTTATGTCTTCCAACAGGATGAAGAAATGCCATATTATACGCTACGTAGAGAAGAAATGTAAGAAGCCTATAACAAATGCAAATAGCTCTGCCAAAGTGAACTAAGAGCAAAAGAGACAGACAGTAAAGTGCACATTGGGGTTGGTTTCATTACTTGGAATTTCAGCAACCATGAAACAATTGGATCCATGTCCTGAGAGTGCGGGTGTTTCAGCAGAAATCAGGCGACGCTTATGTATTCCAGGTGTACGGATATTATATTAACATAAGTCTCCTTTAGTGGGTCTCTGTGTACTGTGAACTGTTAGAAAGTTTAAAGACATGAGAAACCATCAACTGAAAAGGGACACACTTCCCTCCATTGTTACAGTGCAGACAGATCTGAACAAAAGGAAAGAGGGAAGAAGAAAGGCCCATGGGACACTAGTGGGTAGAATCACATTTACCTTAGGAACCTCTCTTCGGATGCAGCCCCTCCCCCAACACTGACTAGATGCAGCAGCCATTGGGGATGGCAGTTACCCGTTGGATTCCAGGTGGAATGTTGGTGTGTTCCACGAGGCTTGTTGTGGCTGTTGGATCCTAGGAAACCGGGCCGAGTTCTGTGGGTGGATCAGTGTGATGGAGGGCCTGCAGGCCTCTTTGGAGCTTGGCTTAGGTGTTTGTTCCGGGAAGCTGTGTAAGTTCGAGATACTGCTGCTGCCCAAAATCCTGAGTTCACAGGTCAGTTTCCAGAACCTGAAAGGGCAGACAGTGGAAGATCTGCCTGTCATCAGCTTACTGGTGAGGCTCCGAGGTACTTTCAGACTTGCCCAGTCCTGGTGAAGTCGACTTTAGGGGAGACACGTAGAGAAGCTGGCCGAAAACCTGGCTGCACGGATTGAGGAGAGATGCGAACACATGGATGAGAGATGTTCTGCTACAATGGGGAATACTGGCGTGGAGACAGCTGTAGAGGATACCAGGCTCAAAAGACATTCAGGAGAAATATTGAACCTCGCTGATACTGGCAAAAACATACTGAGTGCCAACGTGGACTTGAGGAAGTTCCTCAATTCTCTTCTCCAAGAACGGGTCCAAGGTGTCTGACATCTGCAAGACAAGAGATGGCAGAGATGAACAAAACGCTCCTGTTCTTGGAAGAGGTCGTGAGATTCCACACGTCCCAAGGGGCCTTCCCAAGCCATTCAGACCAAAATTCACCAAGCCCAGGTAAGCCTTTTCCCAGGTTTGGGCCTAGCTAGCAAGCATATGCCCTTCCCTCCCCACCACTTAGGCATCCATTTTGAAGGATCAGTACCTGAGCTGCATTGAAGCCATTACGAGAAGAGCAAGCACCTCCATGAATCAGAGTTCCTCCAGCTTCACACTCTGTGAACAACAGTGAAATCTTTAAAGGTCAAATAGTCTCGGCTGAAATAGATAGGAATTGAATAATTAGCTCACACCTAAAAATGATGTCCTTCCGCTAGATTCAGCAAATGTTGTGTTTATGTCTTCCCTGGTTTGAAGGGATTGTGGTAAGTGAGGGGAATATTTGACTGAACTTGAATCTGTATAATACCTCAGTTTTTCAAGACAGTATAGGTAAATAGCACAAGTCAGAAAGTGAACTGTACTGTAAAAGTCGCCAATGACATTAAAGGCACAGCTTATGTGGATCGTTTTTCACTTGAGTCAAGCTCCCGGGGTCATTATATCATGGCGGTGCAGACTTGGTTGGGTTAAAAGGCTTTACCCAACATGATCGGATGATTAAGATTTCTCATCACTGATAAAAGAACACCTTGTTCTCCATAGACTATCATAACTGCAGCAGGGTTCTCCTAGCTATAATGCCTCTAGGTGCTTTTGGATTCAAACCTAAATGTACATATTTGGTTTCTTTCCTCTTGTATTTTCCTAGAGAGCGATGTTACCCCTTGAAATGCCAACATTGGCCAGTAGGTGTCATTGGGAGTAAATTGCACCACATGCACAAGGTTAACCAACGTTGGGGGTTATTTCATGTTTCCAATAGTTATTTCATGGTTCCTGTTGTTTTCGGAGGTTTCAACCGTAAAGAACTGACATGACCCCTTTAACAGTTTGGACTGCTAGTTTGCATTCTATCTGTCTAGGTTTTCCGTAGAGCTGACAAAATGTTACCAAAATTGACAAGTCTGGCTTCCAGGTCGATTTAGTGTGTTTCAAAAATAACTTCATTTTCGTATAACTCCCAAAATATGTAAATGAATTCTGTTAAACTTCTTTAAGCCTGCAAATTAGATATCAACACAATGTCAAAACAGGTGTCTTCGGACAATCCCTCCCACCACGGCTGTAGAGAAACAAAGAGCTAAGCAAATATCACATTTCTGTGAAATGTATCTGGATAGTGTTGATTCATTTATGCCCAGTTGGCAGAGAAGAAGTGCAACCTGCACTCACTCGCGCCCATGTACAGAGCAATGGAATCATCCACTCACCCAGCCCTTGGCACAGGACACTTGCCGAAGAGAGGTCTGTTACTTCCAAAGACAGGATGAGGCCTCAGGACACCTGGAAGCAGGAGAAGGCAAAGCAGGGAATGGAAACCAGTGCAGGGTCTGACCCCTGGTGATGGAGCAACAAGTGTGAAACTCTGTTTAACTTGGACGGACACTCTCAAGCGGACAGGAGACATGGGATTGAAGGTGATGTGCTGTGATTTACAAGAGTGCATAGCAGATGCTTGGCTGACAGAACTCAAAGAATCCAGCGTAAAATATCCCCACAGTTGATTCTGAGACCAAGATCCGATTTGCGAAATTTGAGGTAGCAGAGGCAACGGTCAGTGAGGGATAGGGCTACGGATGATGGCACATGCTGAGTCTCAGGGATCTGGAGTGCGATGTGGGATGTGGTGGGTCGAATCAAGAGAGCAAAGCGAACTGTATACCAATGATAAATTAACCACACTGGCCGGGCGTTTGATATTACCGATATGTCCCATGGCCACACTCAGTGCATCTGCAGGACCAGGGACCAATTGGGCATTTTGCCAATAGAGCACGTGTGGGGATGAGTCAGAGATATCGTGCATCTGGCCTGAGGTGTCCAGGGGGCCTTGGGTTTGAAATCAGAATAAAAAGCCTTAGGATCTGCTACATTCATAACCTGGGCTGGGATTATGGTTTGGTGTGAGGCAAAGTATGCGCAACAGCTCTGTGTATGCCTTCGTGCACCTGTGCTACAAGGATGAGAGGACAAGGGAGATTGGTCTAAGACCACATTGTGAGAAGAGGAAGAATATACTTCTGCACAATCTCCCAAAAGCTGATGCCACATTTTGGATGGCACCAGCACGGTATGGCACAGAGGACACCACGTTAGGTCTGCGGGATCATTCCATGAGGCCCTGATGTTTGACATCCATAGATATGCTTCCACTGTTGTTTCTGTTGACAGAGAAGCTCTGGGAAGAACTGCTTTCATTGGAACATTCCCGTGGCACTAAAAAGCACAAGCGCACTCTCAGTTTGCAGTTTTGGGAACACTCTAAAACGACATAGAGCAGAATGCAGAGCTGAGAACCTTTAGAAGCCTCATTTCCACAAGAGGTTATGTCCTGCGCACTTTCAGAATTGTGAGATAAGCATAATCAAAGGAAGTTATGCTAATCGAAATAGTATGTGTTGTTCATCACAACTAATGCAACACCAGCAATTGGAGATATAGCAGACAACACAAACAGGAACAGGATATGGCATCAATGCCTAGGAGAATTTGTCCTCACAGAAATCCCATGGAATTGCGTAGAGCCAAGAGTCTAAAACTTTCACTTAACAAAGCCCTTGAAGTCTACATTAGATACCTGATATTACCTGACCTGTAGAGATGAAGAAGTACAGTAAAAGAAACAGGAAGTACCATTTTCAGTTCGAAAGATATTGAAGGCCCAAAAGATAAGCTTTCAAACAACTAGACTGCAAAACGCTATCCAGACCAAGTGTTGAAAATGGAGGTCAGGAAAACCCTGAAGAACAACAATGTCTCAGAATAACAAAAGGCAGAATACCAGAAAAGGGGAAGAGAAAGTCTAAAGACGAGCCAAAAAATATCAGAATACTCTATGGATCTGAAAATATCAGGGCTAAAATTCAGTCCTTAGCAGACTAGATAATGCAGAGGGACGCGTGAATGACTGTGAAGACAGGGGAACAGAAATCCCTCGGTCAGAAGCGGACATAGGAAAGCAAGTGCAAACCAATGAAAACATTGCTGCTGAAACCTGGGTTAAGACAGGGCATGAAAGACTAGAATTCATAAGAGTCCCAGATGGAAAAGCAAGAGTTAAAGAAACAAAAAATGTCTGAAAATTTATCTGTAGAAAAATCAGACTGAAACTTGCTGAAAGCCAAGAAGAATCATCTATGCGAATTCAGGAATTACACAGCATCCATAGGAGGTGGAATCCAAGTAGACCTACAAGCAGCTGTATGATTCCAATCAACAAAGTTCACGAATATCCCAGTGATTTAAATGCACCTGGAGGAAACAACATAGTCACAAGGGAACCTGCAGAGGGGTTTCAGCTGATATCTCGGCAGCAATATTGCAGGACAGAGAGGAGTGCCAGGACCCAGACCATATCCTGAATAGCCAAATGCTGCCACATAGGGTAGCCTATGCCCCATGACCTCCACTTCTAATAATGGCAGAGCTAGAGAATTCCACAGACAGACAAATCTTAAAAGAATTCAGCAGTTCAAAACTTCTTCTAAAACGAAGTTTGAGAATACTCCCCTGAATAGAAAAGCAGCAAGATGAAATGGAAAGTAGAAAACTATTATTGGAAATGCAAGAAGAGCATGAGTGGCAAAGAAGAAACAAGAAGAAGGCAAGGAGGATATCAAAACCCAAAAGGTGGGAGAGGGAAGCAGGAAAACATAGGTGATTGGAAACATTCTCTTAAGTGAATCAGCTTATTTGACTCTGTGTTTGAAACGAAAGGAGAGATGCATGGCCTGACGTGTTTGCAAAACAAACAAGAAGCAGACCAACAAAGAATCAAAACAACAAACAAGCACCAAAAGGGTACGGTTGGCTGACATATACCAAGGGGACCATGATTATTCAAAAGAAAATACTCAAGGTGATGTCAAGGATCATTCAGCACGCATCGACCCAGTATCGCGGCTTGCATGTACTCAGCAAACTTGTATTTGGAAATCAGAGGCGTGCATTCATATTCGTAAATATTGATTCATAAGAGCATATCGTGACCTAACCCAAATGCCAATTTGGAATCAAATGGATTCCTAGTCCGTGATGGAGACTTGTATGTCTTCCAACAGGATGAAGGAATGCCATATTCTACGCTACGTAGAGAAGAAATGTAAGAAGCCTATAACAAATGCAAGTAGCTCTGCCAAAGTGTACTAAGAGCAAAAGAGACAGACAGTAAAATGCACATTGGGGTTGGTTTCATTTCTTGGAATTTCAGCCCCCATGAAACAAATGGATCCATGTCCTGAGAGTGCGGGTGTTTCAGCAGAAATCAGGCGACGCTTATGTATTCCAGGTGTACGGATATTATAGGAACATAAGTCTCCTTTAGTGGGTCTCTGTGTACTGTGAACTGTTAGAAAGTTTAAAGACGTGTGAAACCATCAACTGAAAATGGACACACTTCCCTCCATTGTTACAGTTCAGACAGATCTGAACAAAAGGAAAGAGGGAAGAAGAAAGGCCCATGGGACACTAGTGTTTAGAATCACATTTACCTTATGAACCTCTCTTCGGATGCAGCCCCTCCCCCAACATTGACCAGATGCAGCAGCCATTGGGGATGGCAGTTACCCGTTGGTTTCCAGGTGGAATGTTGGTGTGTACCGCGAGGCTTGTTGTTGCTGTTGGATCCTTGGTAACCGGGCAGAGTTCTGTGGGTGGTCAGTGTGATGGAGTGGCTGCCGCCCTCTGTGGAGCTTGGCTTAGGTGTTTGTTCCGGGAAGCTGTGTAAGTTCGAGATACTGATGCTGCCCAAAAACCTGAGTTCACAGGTCAGATTCCAGAACCTGAAAGGGCAGACAGTGGAAGATCTGCCTATCATCAGCTTACTGGTGAGGCTCCGAGATACTTTCAGACTTGCCCAGTCCTGGTGAAGTCGACTATATGGGAGACACGTAGAGAAGCTGGCCGAAAACCTGGCTGCACGGATTGAGGAGAGATGCGAACACATGGATGAGAGATGTTCTGCTACAATGGAGAATACAGGCGTGGAGACAGCTGTAGAGGATACCAGGCTCAAAAGACATTCATGAGAAATATTGAACCTCGCTGATACTGGCAGAAACATACGGAGTGCCAACGTGGACTTGAGGAAGTTCCTCAATTCTCTTCTCCAAGAACGGGTCCAAGGACTCTGACGTCTGCAAGAGAAGAAATAGCAGAGATGATCGAAACGCTCCTGTTCTTGGAAGAGGTCGTGAGAATCCACACGTCCCAAGGGGCCTTCCCAAGCCATTCAGACCAAAATTCACCAAGCCCAGGTAAGCCTTTTCCCAGGTTTGGGCCTAGCTAGCAATCTCTTGTCCTTCCCTCCGCTCCAATCAGGCATCAATTTTGAAGGATCAGTACCTGATCTGCAATGAAGCCATTACGAGAAGAGCAAGCCCCTCCTTGAATCAGAGTTCCTCCAGCTTCACACTCTGTGAACAACAGTGAACTCCTTAAAGGTCAAATAGTCTCGGCTGAAATAGATAAGAATTGAATACTTAGCTCACACCTAGAAATGGTGGCCTTCTGCTAGATTCAGCAAATGTTGTGTTTATGAATTAACTGTGGTGAAGGGAGTGTGGTAAGTGAGGGGAATCTTTGACTGAACTTGAATCTATATTACGCCTCAGTTTTTCAAGACAGTATAGGTAAATAGTACAAGTCAGAAAGTGAAGTGTACTGTAAAAGTCGCCAATGACATTAAAGACACAGCTTATGTGGATCGTCTTTCACTTCAGTCAAGCCCCCGGGGGCACTATATCATGGGGGTGCAGACTTGGTTGCGTTAAATGGCTTTACACAACATGATCGGAGGATTAAGCGTTCTCATCACTGTAGAAGATCACCTGGGTCTCCATAGACTAGCATAACTGCAGCAGGGTTCTCCTAGCTATAATGCCTCTAGGTGCTTTTGGATTCAAACTTAAATGTATATATTTGGTTTCTTTCCTCTTGTATTTTCCTAGAGAGGGATGTTACCCATTGAAATGCCAACTTTGGCCAGTAGGTGTCATTGGGAGTAAAGGGCACCACATGCACAAGTGTATCCAAGGTTGGGGGTTATTTCATGTTTCCAATAGTTATTTCATGGTTCCTGTTGGTTATGGGGCTTCAACCGTAAAGAGCTGACATGATCCCTTTAACAGTTTGGACTGCTAGTTTGCATTCTATCTGTCTAGGTTTACCGTAGAGCAGACACAATGTTACCAAAATTGACAAGTCTGGCTTCTACGTCTATTGAGTGTGTTTCAAAAAATAACTTCATTTTCGTATAACTCCCAAAACATGTAAATGAATTCTGTTAAGCTTCTTAAAGACTGCAAATGAGATATCAACACAATGTAAAAACAGTTGTCTTCAGAAATTCCCTCCCAGCAAGGCTTTATAGAAACAAAGAGCTAAGCAAATATCACATTTCTGTGAAATGTATCTGGATAGTGTTGATTCATCGATGCCCAGTTGGCAGAGAAGAAGTGCAACCTGCACTCACTCGCGCCCATGTACAGAGCAATGGAAACATCCACTCACCCAGCCCTTGGCACAGGATACTGGCCAAAGAGAGGTCTGCAACTTCCAAAGACAGAATGAGGCCTCAGGACACCTGGAAGCAGGAAAAGGCAAAGCAGGAAATGGGAACCAGTGCAGGGTCTGACCCCTGGTGATGGAGCAACACGGGTGAAACTCTGTTTAAATTGGACGCACACTCTCAAGCTGACAGGAGACATGGGATTGAAGGTGATGTGCTGAGATTTACAAGACTGCACAAAAGATGCTTGGCTGACAGAACTCAAAGAAACCAGCACAAAATATCCCCACAGTTGATTCTGAGACCAAGATGCGTGCTTCCAAATTTGAGGTAGCAGAGGCCACGGTCAGTGAGGGATAGGGCTACGGATGATAGCACATGATGAGTCTCACTGATCTGGAGTGCGTTGTGGGATGTGGTGGGTCGAATCAAGAGAGCAAAATGAAATGATTACCAATGATAACGCAACAACACTGGCCGCACGGTTGAGATTACCGATATGTCCCATGGCCACACCCAGTGCATCTGCAGGACCAGGGACCAATTAGGCATTTTGCCAATAGAGCAGGTGTGGGGCTGAATCAGAGCTATCGTGCATTTGGTCTGAGTGATCCAGGGAGCCTTGGGTTTGAAATCAGAATGAAAAGCCTTAGGATCTGCAACATTCATAACCTGGGCTGGGATTATGGTTTGGTTTGAGGCACAGGATGCGCAACAACTCTGTGGTTGCCTTCGTGCAGCCGTGCCACAAGGATGAGAGGACAAGGAAGAGTGGTCCAAGTCCACAGCGTGAGAAGAGGAAGCATTTCCTTCAGCACTATCTCCCAAATGCGGATGCTATATTTTGGATGGCACCGGCACGGTACGGCACTGAG
This sequence comes from Vicugna pacos, assembly GCF_048564905.1. Taxonomy (NCBI): domain Eukaryota; kingdom Metazoa; phylum Chordata; class Mammalia; order Artiodactyla; family Camelidae; genus Vicugna; species Vicugna pacos. The sequence continues at coordinate 5,272,489 of NW_027328741.1, forward strand.
GACACCAAGGTAGGTCTGCGGGATCATTCCAGCAGACCCTGATTTGTGACATCCATGGATGTGCTTCCACTGGTGTTTCAGTAGACAGAGAAGCTCTGGGAAGAACTGCTTTCATTGGGACATTCCCGTGGCAATAAAAAGCACAAGCGCCCTCTCAGTTTGCTGTTTTGGAAACACTCCAAAATGACATAGAGCAGAATGCAGAGCTGAGAACCTTTAGAAGCCTCATTTCCACAAGAGGAAGTGTCCGGCGCACTTTCACAATTGTGAGATGAGCGTAATCATAATGAAGTAATGTTAATCGAAATAGTATGTGTTGTTCATCACAACAAATGCATCACCAGCAATTGGAGATATACCAGACCACACACACAGGAACAGAATATGGCATCAATGTCTAGGAGAAATTGTCCTCAGAGAAATCCCATGGAATTGCTTAGAGACAAGAGTCTAAAATTTTCACGTAACAAATCCCTAGAATTCTACATTAGATAACTGATATTACCTGACCAGTAGAGATGAAGAAGTACAGTAAAAGAAACAGGAAGAACCATTTTCAGTTCCAAAGATATTGAAGGTCAAAAAGATACGCTTTCAAACAACTAGACAGCAAAACGCTATCCAGACCAAGTGTTGAAATTGGAGGTCAGGAATACACTGAACAACAACAGTGTCTCAGAATCACAAAAGGCAGAATACCAGAAAAGGGGAAAAGAAAGTCTAAAGACGAGCCAAAATATAACAGAAAACTCAATGGATGTGATAATATCAGGGCTAAATTTCACTCCTTAGCAGACTAGATATTGCAGAGGGTCGCGGGAATGACTGTGAAGACAGGGGAACAGAAATCCCTCGGTCAGAAGCGGACATAGGAAAGCAAGTGCAAACCAATGAAAACATTGCTGCTGAAACCTGGGTTAAGACAGGGCATGAAAGACTAGAATTCGTAAGAGTCCCAGATGGAAAAGCAAGAGATAAAGAAACAAAAAATGTCTGAAAAGTTATCTGTAGAAAAATCAGACTCAAACTTGCTGAAAGCCAAGAAAGTATCATCTAAGCGAATTCAGGAATTACACAGCATTCATAGGAGGTGGAATCCAAGTAGACCTACCAGCAGCTGTATGATTCAAATCAACAAAGTTCACGAATATCACAGTGATTTAAAATGCACTGGAGGCAACAACATAGTCACAAGGGAACCTGCAGAGGGGTTTCAGCTGATATCTCAGCAGCAATATTGCAGGACAGGGAGGAGTGCCAGGACACAGACCATATCCTGAATGGCCAAATGCTGCCAACTAGGGTAGACTATGCCCCATGACCACAATTTCTAATAATGGCAGACCTAGAGAATTCCACAGACTGTCAAATCTTAAAAGAATTCAGCAGTTCGAATCTTATCCTACAAGAAAGGTTGAGAATTCTCCCCTGAATAGAAAAGCAGCAAGATGAAATGGAAAGAAGAAAACCATTATTGGAAATGCAAGAAGAGCATGAGTGGCAAAGAATAAACCAGAAGAAGGCAATGAAGACATCAAAACCCTAAAGATGGGAGAGGGAAGCAGGAAATCATAGGTGATTGGAAGCACTATCTTAAGTGAATCAGCTTATATGACTCTCTGTTTGAAGCGAACGGAGAGATGCATGGCCTGACGTGTTTGCAAAACAAACGAGAAGCAGATCAACAAAAATCAAACAAAGAAACATGCACCCAAAGGGTACGGTTGGCTGACATATACCAAGGGAACCATGATTATTCAAAAGGAAATACTCAAGGTGATGTCAAGGATCATTCATTACGCATCGACCCAGTATCGCTGCTTGCATGTACTCAGCACACTTGTATTCGGAAATCAGAGGCGTGCATTTATATTCGTTAATGTTGATTAATAAGAGCATATCGTGACCTAACCCAAATGCCGATTTGGGTTCAAATGGATTCCTAGTCCGTGATATAGATTTGCAAGTCTTCCAACAGCATGAATGAATGCCATATAAATCCCTACTTCATGAAGAAATGGCATAAACCTTTAACAAATAAAAGTAGCTCTGCAAAAGTGTACTAAGAGCAAAAGAGAAAGACAGTAAAGTGCACATTGGGGTTGGTTTCATTTCTAGGAATTTCAGCCCCCATGAACCCAATGGATCCATGTCCTGAGAGTGCGGGTGTTTCAGCAGAAATCAACCGACGGATATGTATTCCGGGTGTACGGATATTACAGGAACATAAGTTTCCTTTAGAGGGTCTCTGTGTACTGTGAACTGCTAGAAAGTTTAAAGACGTGTGAAACCATCAACAGAAAATGGACACACTTGCCTCCGTTGGTACTGTGCATACAGATCTGAAGAAAAGGAAAGAGGGAAGAACAAAGGCCCATGGGACGCTAGTGGGTAGAATCACATTTAGCTTAGGAACCTCTCGTCGGATGCAACCCCTCCCCCAACACTGACAAGATGCAGCAGCCATTGGGGATGGCAGTTACCGGTTGGATTCCAGCTGGAATGTTGGTGTGTTCCACGAGGCTTGTTGTGGCTGTTGGATCCTAGGTAACCGGGCCGAGTTCTGTGGGTGGATCCGTGTGATGGAGGGGCTGCAGGCCTCTGTGGAGCTTAGCTTAGGTCTTTGGTCCGGGAAGCTGTGTCAGTTCGAGATACTGCTGCTGCCCAAAGACCTGAGTTCACGGGTCAGTTTCCAGAACCTGAAAGGGCAGACAGTGGAAGATCTGCCTGTCATCAGCTTACTGGTGAAGCTCCGAGGTACTTTCAGAAATGCCCAGTCATGTTGAAGTCGACTGAATGGGAGATACGAAGAGAAGCTGGCCGAAAAGCTGGCTGCACAGATTGAGGAGAGATGCGAACACATTGATGAGAGATGTTCTGCTACAATGGAGATTACTGGCCTGGAGACAGCTGTAGGGGATACCAGGCTCGAAAGGCATTCATGAGACCTATGGAACCTCGCTGATACTGACAGAAACATACGGAGTGCCAATGTGGACTTGAGGAATATCCTCAATTCTCTGCTCCAAGAACGGGTCCAAGATCCCTGACGTGTGCAAGAGAAGAGATGGCAGAGATGATCAAAACGCTCCTGTTCTTGGAAGAGGTCGTGAGAATCCACACGTCCCAAGGGGCATTTCCAAGCCAAACAGACCAAAGTGCACCAAGCCCAGGTAAGCCTTTTCCCAGATTAGGGCCTAGATAACAAGCAATTGCTCTTCCCTCCAATCCACTCAACCATCCATTTGGAAGGATCAGTACCTGAGCTGCAATGAAGCCAGTACGAGAAGGGCAAGCCCCTCCTCGAATCAGAGTTCCTCCAGCTTTACACTCTGTGAACAACACTGAACTCCTTAAAGGTCTAAAAGTCTCGACTGAAATAGATAGGATACGAATAATTATCTCACACAAACAAACCATGGCCTTCCGCTAGATTCAGCAAATGCTGTGTTTGTGTCTTCTCTGGGGTGAAGGGAGTGTGGTAAGTGAGGGGAATCATTGACTGAACTTGTATATGTATTTGGCCTCAGGTTTTCAAGAGAGTATAGGTAAATATTATAATTCAGATAGTGAACGGAACTGTAAATTCGCCAATGACATTAAAGACACAGCTTATGTGGACATTCTTTCATTGAGTCAAGCCCCCGTGGGCACTATATCAAGGGGGTGCAGACTCGGTTGCGTTAAATTGCTTTACCCTACATGATCGGATGATTAAGCGTTCTCATCACTGATAGAAGGACACCTGGTTCTCAATCGACTAGCATAGCTACAGCAGGGTTCTCAAAGCTATAATGCCTCTAGGTTATTTTGGATTCAAGCCTAAATGTATATATTTGGTTTGTTTCCTCTTGTATTTTCCTAGAGAGGGATGTTACCACTTGAAATGCCAACATTGGCCAGTAGGTGTCATTGGGAGTAAATGGCACCACATGCACAAGTGAAACCAAGGTTGGGGGTTATATCATGCTTCCAATAGCTATTTCATGGTTCCTGCTGGTTTCGGAGGCTTCAACAGTAAAGAGTTGACATGACCCCTTTTACAGTTTGGACTGCTACTTTGCACTCTATCTGTCTATGTTTTCCTTAGAACTAACAAAATGTTACCGAAATTGACAAGTCTGGCTTCTAGGTCGATTTAGGATGTTTCAAAAACTAGCTTCATTTTCGTATAACTCTCAAAACATGGAAATCATATCTATTAAACTTTTTAAAGGCTGCAAATGAGATACCAACACAATGTCAAAACTGGAGTCTTCGGAAAATCCCTCCCAACACGGCTTTATAGAAACAAAGAGCTAAACAAAAATCACATATCTGGGAAGTGTATCTGGAAAGTGGTGATTCATCGATGCCCAGTTGGCAGAGAAGCAGTGCAAACTGCGCTCACTCGCTCCCATGTACACAGCAATGGAAACATCCACTCACCCAGCCCTTGGCACAGGACACTTGCCGAAGAGAGGTCTGTTACTTCCAAAGACAGGATAAGGCCTCAGAACCCCTGGAAGCAGGAGAAGGCAAAGCAGGGAATGGAAACCAGTGCAGGGTCTGACCCCTGGTGATGGAGCAGCAAAGGTGAATCTCTGATTAACTTGGACGCACACTCTCAAGCGGACAGGAGACATGGGATTGAAGATGCTGCGCTGAGTGTTAGAAGAGTGCACAGCAGATGCTTGGCGACAGAACTCAAAGAAACCAGCGCAAAATATCCCCACAGTTGATTCTGAGACCAAGATCCGAGCTGCCAAATTTGACGTAGCAGAGGCAGCGGTCAGGGAGGGATAGGGCTACGGATGATGGTACACGCTGAGTCTCAGGGATCTGGAGTGCGTTGTGGGATGTGGTGGGTCCTATCAAGAGAGCAAACCGACCTGTGGCCCCAGTGAGAAGGCCACCACACCGGCACGCGTGGTTGAGATTATCGATATGTCCCATGGCCACACCCAGTGCATCTGCAGGACCAGGGACCAATTGGGCATTTTGCCAATAGAGCACGTGTGGGGCTGAATCAGAGCTATCGTGCATCTGGTCTGAGTGATCTAGGTGGCCTTGGGTTTGAAATCAGAATGAAAAGCCTTAGGATCTGCTACATTCATAACCTGGGCTGGGATTATGGTTTGGTTTGAGGCACAGGATACGCAACAGCTCTGTGGTTGCCTTCGTGCACTCGTGCCACAAGGATGAGAGGACAAGGAAGAGTGGTCCAAGTCCACAGCGTGAGAAGATGAAGCATTTCCTTCAGCATTATCTCCCAAAAGAAGATGCTACATTTTGGATGGCAGCGGCACGGTACGGCACCGAGGACACCAAGGTCGGTCTGCGGGATCATGCCACAGGCCCTGATGTGTGACATCCATTGATATGCTTCCACTGGTGTTTCTGTAGGCAGAGAAGCTCTGGGAAGAACTGGTTTCATTGGGACATTCCCGTGGCACTACAAAGCAAAAGCGCACTCTCATTTGCAGTTTTGGAAACAATCCAAAGTGACATGGAGCAGAATGCAGAGCTGAGAACCTTTAGAAGCTTCATTTCCACCAGAGGAAGTGTCCTGTGCACTTTTAGAATTGTGAGATAAGCGTAATCAAACTACGGTTATGCTAATCGAAATAGTATGGGGTGTTCATCACAATAAAGGCAACACCAGCAATTGGAGATATACCAGACAACAAACACAGGAACAGGACATGGCATCAATGTCTAGGAGAAACAGTCCTCACAGAAATCCCATGGAAATGCATAGAGCCAAGATTCCAAATTTTTCACTTAACAAAGCCCTAGAAGTCTACATTAGATACCTGATATTACCTGACCAGTAGAGGTGAAGAAGTGCAGTAAAAGAAACAGGAAATACCATTTTCAGTTCCAAAGAGATTGAAGGCCCAAAAGATAAGCTTTCAGAAAACTAGACTGCAAAACGCAATCCAGAGAAAAAATTGAAAACGGAGGTGAGGAAACACTGAAGAACAACAGTGTCTTAGAATCATAAAAGGCATAATACCAGAAAAGGGGAAGAGAAAGCCTAAAGGCGAAACAAATAATATCAGAAAACTCAGTGGATGAGATAATATCAGGGCTACAATTCAGTCCTAAGCAGACCAAATAATGCAGAGGGACGCGTGAATTAATGTGAAGACAGGGGAACAGTAAACCCTCGGTCAGAAGCAGACATAGGAAAGCAAGTGCAAACCAATGAAAACATTGCTGTTGAATCCTGGGGTAAGACAAGGCATGAAAGACTAGGATTCGTAAGAGTCCCAGATGGAAAAGAAAGAGATAAAGAAACAAAAAATGTCTGAAAAGTTATCTGTAGAAAAATCAGACTGAAACTTGCTGTAAGCCTAGAAAGAAGCATCTATGCGAATTCAGGAAGTACACAGCGTCCAAAGGAGATGGAATCCCAATAGACCTACCAGCAGCTGTATGATTCAAATCAACGAAGTTCATGAGCATCCCAGGGATTTAAAATGAGCCTGGAGGAAAGCAACATAGTCACAAGAGAACCTCCAGAGGGGTTTCAGCTGATATATCGGCAGCAATATTGCAGGAGAGGGAGGAGTGCCAGGACATAGGCCATAACCTGAAGGGCAAAATGCTGCCATCTAGGGTAGCCTAGGCCACATGACCGCCATTTCTAATAACGGCAGAGCTAGAAAAATCCACACACCGGCAAATCTTAAAAGAATTCAGCAGTTCGAAACTTATCCTCCAAGAAAGGTTGAGAATTCTCCCCTGAATAGAAAAGCAGCAAGATGAAATGGAAAGAAGAAAACCATTATTGGAAATGCAAGAAGAGCATGAGTGGCAAGAAGAAACCAGAAGAAGGCAAGGAGAACATCAATACCCTAAAAATGGGAGAGGGAAGCAGGAAATCATAGGTGATTGGAAGCACTATCTTAAGTGAATCAGCTTATATGACTCTCTGTTTGAAGCAAACGGAGAGATGCATGGCCTGACGTGTTTGCAAAACAAACGTGAAGCAGAGCAACAAAAATCAAACAAACAAACATGCACCCAAAGTGTACGGTTGGCTGACATATATCAAGGGAACCATGATTATTCAAAAGGAAATACTCAAAGTGATGTCAAGGATCATTCAGTACGCATCGAACCAGTATCGCTGCTTGCATGTACTCAGCACACTTGTATTCGGAAATCAGAGGCGTGCATTTATATTCGTTAATGTTGATTAATAAGAGCAAATCGTGACCTAACCCAAATGCCGATTTGGGTTCAAATGGATTCCTAGTCCGTGATATAGATTTGCAAGTCTTCCAACAGCATGAATGAATGCCATATAAATCCTTACTTCATGAAGAAATGGCATAAACCTTTAACAAATACAAGTAGCTCTGCAAAAGTGTACTAAGAGCAAAAGAGACAGACATTAAAGTGCACATTGGGTTTGGTTTCATTTCTAGGAATTTCAGTACCCATGAAACCAATGGATCCATGTCCTGAGAGTGCGGGTGTTTCAGCAGAAATCAACCGATGGATATGTATTCCGGGTGTACGGATATTACAGGAACATAAGTTTCCTTTAGAGGGTCTCTGTGTACTGTGAACTGTTAGAAAGTTTAAAGACGTGTGAAACCATCAACAGAAAATGGACACACTAGCCTCCGTTGGTACTGTGCATACAGATCTGAAGAAAAGGAAAGGGGGAAGAACAAAGGCCCATGGGATGCTAGTGGGTAGAATCACATTTAGCTTAGGAACCTCTCGTCGGATGCAGCCCCTCCCCCAACACTGACAAGATGCAGCAGCCATTGGGGATGGCAGTTACCCATTGGATTCCAGGTGGAATGTTGGTGTGTACCGCGAGGCTTGTTGTGGCCGGTGGATCCTAGGTATCCGGGCAGAGTTCTATGGTTGGATCAGTGTGATGGAGGGGCTGCCGCCCTCTGTGGAGCTTAGCTTAGGTCTTTGGTCCGGGAAGCTGTGTCAGTTCGAGATACTGCTGCTGCCCAAAAACCTGAGTTCACGGGTCAGTTTCCAGAACCTGAAAGGGCAGACAGTGGAAGATCTGCCTGCCATCAGCTTACTGGTGAGGCTCCGAGGTACTTTCAGACATGCCCAGTCCTGTTGAAGTCGACTGTATGGGAGATACAAAGGGAAGCTGGCCGAAAAGCTGGCTGCATGGATTGAGGAGAGATGCGAACACATTGATGAGAGATGTTCTGCTACAATGAAGATTACTGGCCTGGAGACAGATGTAGGGGATACCAGGCTCGAAAGGCATTCATGAGACCTATTGAACCTCGCTGATACTGGCAGAAACATACGGAGTGCCAACGTGGACTTGAGGAAGTTCCTCAATTCTCTGCTCCAAGAACGGGTCCAAGATCCCTGACATCAAAAAGAGAAGAGATGGCAGAGGTGATCAAAACGCTCATGATCTTGGAAGAGGTCGTGAGAATCCACACGTCCCAAGGGGCATTTCCAAGCCAATCAGACCAAAGTGCACCAAGCCCAGGTAAGCCTTTTCCCAGGTTTGGGCCTAGATAACAAGCACTTGCTCTTCCCTCCAATCCACTCAACCATCCATTTGGAAGGATCAGTACCTGAGATGCAATGAAGCCAGTACGAGAAGGGCAAGCCCCTCCTCGAATCAGAGTTCCTCCAGCTTTACACTCTGTGAACAACAGTGAACTGCTTAAAGGTCTAAATGTCTCGACAGAAATAGATAGGATATGAATAAATATCTCACACAAAGAAACGATGGCCTTCCGCTAGATTCAGCAAATGCTGGGTTTGTGTCTTCTCTGGGGTGAAAGGAGTGTGGTAAGTGAGGGGAATCTTTGACTGAACTTGTATATGTATTTGGCCTCAGTTTTTCAAGACAGTATAGGTAAATATTATAAGTCAGATAGTGAACGGAACTCTAAATTCGCCAATGACTTTAAAGACACAGATTATGTGGACATTCGTTCATTGAGTCAAGCCCCATGGGCACTATATCAAGGGGGTGCAGACTCGGTTGCGTTAAATTGCTTTACCCCACATGATCGGACAATTAAGCGTTCTCATCAATGATAGAAGAACACCTGGTTCTCAATCGACTAGCATAGCTGCAGCAGGGTTCTCAAAGCTATAATGCCTCTAGGTGATTTTGGATTCAAGCCTAAATGTATATATTTGGTTTGTTTCCTCTTGTATTTTCCTAGAGAGGGATGTTACCCCTTGAAATGCCAACATTGGCCAGTAGGTGTCATTGGGAGTAAAGGGCACCACATGCACAAGTGAAACCAAGGTTGGGGGTTATATCATGCTTCCAATAGCTATTTCATGGTTCCTGCTGGTTTCGGAGGCTTCAACAGTAAAGAGTTGACATGACCCCTTTTACAGTTTGGACTGCTACTTTGCATTCTATCTGTCTATGTTTTCCTTATAACTAACAAAATGTTACCGAAATTGACAAGTCTGGATTCTAGGTCGATTTAGGATGTTTCAAAAACTAACTTCATTTTCGTATAACTCTCAAAACATGGAAATCATATCTATTAAACTTTTAAAGGCTGCAAATGAGATACCAACACAATGTCAAAACTGGAGTCTTCGGAAAATCCCTCCCACCACGGCTGTATAGAAACAAAGAGCTAAACAAAAATCACATATCTGGGAAGTGTATCTGGAAAGTGGTGATTCATCGATGCCCAGTTGGCAGAGAAGCAGTGCAAACTGCGCTCACTCGCTCCCATGTACACAGCAATGGAAACATCCACTCACCCAGCCCTTGGCACAGGACACTTGCCAAAGAGAGGTCTGTTACTTCCAAAGACAGGATAAGGCCTCAGAACTCCTGGAAGCAGGAGAAGGCAAAGCAGGGAATGGAAACCAGTGCAGGGTCTGACCCCTGGTGATGGAGCAGCAAAGGTGAAACTCTGTTTAACTTGGACGCACACTCTCAAGCGGACAGGAGACATGGGATTGAAGGTGATGCGCTGAGTGTTAGAAGAGTGCACAGCAGATGCTTGGCTGACAGAACTCAAAGAAACCAGCGCAAAATATCCCCACAGTTGATTCTGAGACCAGGATCCGAGCTGCCAAAATTGACGTAGCAGAGGCAGCGGTCAGGGAGGGATAGGGCTACGGATGATGGCACACGCTGAGTCTCAGGGATCTGGAGTGCGTTGTGGGATGTGGTGGGTCCTATCAAGAGAGCAAACCGACCTGTGAACCCAGTGAGAAGGCCACCACACCGGCACGCGCGGTTGAGATTATCGATATGTCCCATGGCCACACCCAGTGCATCTGCAGGACCAGGGACCAATTGGGCATTTTGCCAATAGAGCACGTGTGGGGCTGAATCAGAGATATCGTGCATCTGGTCTGAGTGATCTAGGTGGCCTTGGGTTTGAAATCAGAATGAAAAGCCTTAGGATCTGCTACATTCATAACCTGGGCTGGGATTATGGTTTGGTTTGAGGCACAGGATACGCAACAGCTCTGTGGTTGCCTTCGTGCACCCGTGCCACAAGGATGAGAGGACAAGGAAGAGTGGTCCAAGTCCACAGCGTGAGAAGATGAAGCATTTCCTTCAGCATTATCTCCCAAAAGCAGATGCTACATTTTGGATGGCAGAGGCACGGTACGGCACCGAGGACACCAAGGTCGGTCTGCGGGATCATTCCACTGGCCCTGATGTGTGACATCCATCGATATGCTTCCACTGGTGTTTCTGTAGGCAGAGAAGCTCTGGGAAGAACTGGTTTCATTGGGACATTCCCGTGGCACTACAAAGCAAAAGCGCACTCTCAGTTTGCAGTTTTGGAAACACTCCAAAGTGACATGGAGCAGAATGCAGAGCTGAGAACCTTTAGAAGCTTCATTTCCACCAGAGGAAGTGTCCTGTGCACTTTTAGAATTGTGAGATAAGCGTAATCAAACTACGGTTATGCTAATCGAAATAGTATGGGGTGTTCATCACAATAAAGGCAACACCAGCAATTGGAGATATACCAGACAACAAACACAGGAACAGGACATGGCATCAATGTCTAGGAGAAACTGTCCTCACAGAAATCCCATGGAAATGCATAGAGCCAAGATTCCAAATTTTTCACTTAACAAAGCCCTAGAAGTCTACATTAGATACCTGATATTACCTGACCAGTAGAGGTGAAGAAGTGCAGTAAAAGAAACAGGAAATACCATTTTCAGTTCCAAAGAGATTGAAGGCCCAAAAGATAAGCTTTCAGAAAACTAGACTGCAAAACGCAATCCAGAGAAAAAATTGAAAACGGAGGTGAGGGAAACACTGAAGAACCACAGTATCTCAGAATCATAAAAGGCAGAATACCAGAAAAGGGGAAGAGAAAGCCTAAAGCGAAACAAATAATATCAGAAAACTCAGTGGATGAGATAATATCAGGGCTACAATTCAGTCCTAAGCAGACCAAATAATGCAGAGGGACGCGTGAATGAATGTGAAGACAGGGGAACAGTAAACCCTCGGTCAGAAGCAGACATAGGAAAGCAAGTGCAAACCAATGAAAACATTGCTGTTGAATCCTGGGGTAAGACAAGGCATGAAAGACTAGGATTCGTAAGAGTCCCAGATGGAAAAGCAAGAGATAAAGAAACAAAAAATGTCTGAAAAGTTATCTGTAGAAAAATCAGACTGAAACTTGCTGTAAGCCTAGAAAGAAGCATCTATGCGAATTCAGGAAATACACAGCGTCCAAAGGAGGTGGAATCCCAATAGACCTACCAGCAGCTGTATGATTCAAATCAACGAAGTTCATGAGCATCCCAGGGATTTAAAATGCGCCTGGAGGAAACCAACTTAGTCACAAGAGAACCTCCAGAGGGGTTTCAGCTGATATATCGGCAGCAATATTGCAGGAGAGGGAGGAGTGCCAGGACATAGGCCATAACCTGAAGGGCAAAATGCTGCCATCTAGGGTAGCCTAGGCCACATGACCGCCATTTCTAATAACGGCAGAGCTAGAAAAATCCACACACCGGCAAATCTTAAAAGAATTCAGCAGTTCGAAACTTATCCTCCAAGAAAGGTTGAGAATTCTCCCCTGAATAGAAAAGCAGCAAGATGAAATGGAAAGAAGAAAACCATTATTGGAAATGCAAGAAGAGCATGAGTGGCAAGAAGAAACCAGAAGAAGGCAAGGAGAACATCAATACCCTAAAAATGGGAGAGGGAAGCAGGAAATCATAGGTGATTGGAAGCACTATCTTAAGTGAATCAGCTTATATGACTCTCTGTTTGAAGCAAACGGAGAGATGCATGGCCTGACGTGTTTGCAAAACAAACGAGAAGCAGAGCAACAAAAATCAAACAAACAAACATGCACCCAAAGTGTACGGTTGGCTGACATATATCAAGGGAACCATGATTATTCAAAAGGAAATACTCAAAGTGATGTCAAGGATCATTCAGTACGCATCGAACCAGTATCGCTGCTTGCATGTACTCAGCACACTTGTATTCGGAAATCAGAGGCGTGCATTTATATTCGTTAATGTTGATTAATAAGAGCAAATCGTGACCTAACCCAAATGCCGATTTGGGTTCAAATGGATTCCTAGTCCGTGATATAGATTTGCAAGTCTTCCAACAGCATGAATGAATGCCATATAAATCCTTACTTCATGAAGAAATGGCATAAACCTTTAACAAATACAAGTAGCTCTGCAAAAGTGTACTAAGAGCAAAAGAGACAGACATTAAAGTGCACATTGTGTTTGGTTTCATTTCTAGGAATTTCAGCACCCATGAAACCAATGGATCCATGTCCTGAGAGTGCGGGTGTTTCAGCAGAAATCAACCGATGGATATGTATTCCGGGTGTACGGATATTACAGGAACATAAGTTTCCTTTAGAGGGTCTCTGTGTCCTGTGAACTGTTAGAAAGTTTAAAGACGTGTGAAACCATCAACAGAAAATGGACACACTAGCCTCCGTTGGTACTGTGCATACAGATCTGAAGAAAAGGAAAGGGGGAAGAACAAAGGCCCATGGGACGCTAGTGGGTAGAATCACATTTAGCTTAGGAACCTCTCGTCGGATGCAGCCCCTCCCCCAACACTGACAAGATGCAGCAGCCATTGGGGATGGCAGTTACCCGTTGGATTCCAGGTGGAATGTTGGTGTGTACCGCGAGGCTTGTTGTGGCCGGTGGATCCTAGGTATCCGGGCAGAGTTCTATGGGTGGATCAGTGTGATGGAGGGGCTGCCGCCCTCTGTGGAGCTTAGCTTAGGTCTTTGGTCCGGGAAGCTGTGTCAGTTCGAGATACTGCTGCTGCCCAAAGACCTGAGTTCACGGGTCAGTTTCCAGAACCTGAAAGGGCAGACAGTGGAAGATCTGCCTGCCATCAGCTTACTGGTGAGGCTCCGAGGTACTTTCAGACATGCCCATTCCTGTTGAAGTCGACTGTATGGGAGTTACAAAGAGAAACTGGCCGAAAAGCTGGCTGCACGGATTGAGGAGAGATGCGAACACATTGATGAGAGATGTTCTGCTACAATGCAGATTACTGGCCTGGAGACAGCTGTAGAGGATACCAGGCTCGAAAGGCATTCATGAGACCTATTGAACCTCGCTGATACTGGCAGAAACATACGGAGTGCCAACGTGGACTTGAGGAAGTTCCTCAATTCTCTGCTCCAAGAACGGGTCCAAGATCCCTGACATCAAAAAGAGAAGAGATGGCAGAGGTGATCAAAACGCTCATGATCTTGGAAGAGGTCGTGAGAATCCACACGTCCCAAGGGGCATTTCCAAGCCAATCAGACCAAAGTGCACCAAGCCCAGGTAAGCCTTTTCCCAGGTTTGGGCCTAGATAACAAGCACTTGCTCTTCCCTCCAATCCACTCAACCATCCATTTGGAAGGATCAGTACCTGAGATGCAATGAAGCCAGTACGAGAAGGGCAAGCCCCTCCTCGAATCAGAGTTCCTCCAGCTTTACACTCTGTGAACAACAGTGAACTGCTTAAAGGTCTAAATGTCTCGACAGAAATAGATAGGATATGAATAAATATCTCACACAAAGAAACGATGGCCTTCCGCTAGATTCAGCAAATGCTGGGTTTGTGTCTTCTCTGGGGTGAAGGGAGTGTGGTAAGTGAGGGGAATCTTTGACTGAACTTGTATATGTATTTGGCCTCAGTTTTTCAAGACAGTATAGGTAAATATTATAAGTCAGATAGTGAACGGAACTCTAAATTCGCCAATGACTTTAAAGACACAGATTATGTGGACATTCGTTCATTGAGTCAAGCCCCATGGGCACTATATCAAGGGGGTGCAGACTCGGTTGCGTTAAATTGCTTTACCCCACATGATCGGACAATTAAGCGTTCTCATCAATGATAGAAGAACACCTGGTTCTCAATCGACTAGCATAGCTGCAGCAGGGTTCTCAAAGCTATAATGCCTCTAGGTGATTTTGGATTCAAGCCTAAATGTATATATTTGGTTTGTTTCCTCTTGTATTTTCCTAGAGAGGGATGTTACCCCTTGAAATGCCAACATTGGCCAGTAGGTGTCATTGGGAGTAAAGGGCACCACATGCACAAGTGAAACCAAGGTTGGGGGTTATATCATGCTTCCAATAGCTATTTCATGGTTCCTGCTGTTTTCGGAGGCTTCAACAGTAAAGAGTTGACATGACCCCTTTTACAGTTTGGACTGCTACTTTGCATTCTATCTGTCTATGTTTTCCTTATAACTAACAAAATGTTACCGAAATTGACAAGTCTGGCTTCTAGGTCGATTTAGGATGTTTCAAAAACTAACTTCATTTTCGTATAACTCTCAAAACATGGAAATCATATCTATTAAACTTTTAAAGGCTGCAAATGAGATACCAACACAATGTCAAAACTGGAGTCTTCGGAAAATCCCTCCCACCACGGCTGTATAGAAACAAAGAGCTAAACAAAAATCACATATCTGGGAAGTGTATCTGGAAAGTGGTGATTCATCGATGCCCAGTTGGCAGAGAAGCAGTTCAACCTGCGCTCACTCGCTCCCATGTACACAGCAATGGAAACATCCACTCACCCAGCCCTTGGCACAGGACACTTGCCAAAGAGAGGTCTGTTACTTCCAAAGACAGGATAAGGCCTCAGAACTCCTGGAAGCAGGAGAAGGCAAAGCAGGGAATGGAAACCAGTGCAGGGTCTGACCCCTGGTGATGGAGCAGCAAAGGTGAAACTCTGTTTAACTTGGACGCACACTCTCAAGCGGACAGGAGACATGGGATTGAAGGTGATGCGCTGAGTGTTAGAAGAGTGCACAGCAGATGCTTGGCTGACAGAACTCAAAGAAACCAGCGCAAAATATCCCCACAGTTGATTCTGAGACCAGGATCCGAGCTGCCAAAATTGACGTAGCAGAGGCAGCGGTCAGGGAGGGATAGGGCTACGGATGATGGCACACGCTGAGTCTCAGGGATCTGGAGTGCGTTGTGGGATGTGGTGGGTCCTATCAAGAGAGCAAACCGACCTGTGAACCCAGTGAGAAGGCCACCACACCGGCACGCGCGGTTGAGATTATCGATATGTCCCATGGCCACACCCAGTGCATCTGCAGGACCAGGGACCAATTGGGCATTTTGCCAATAGAGCACGTGTGGGGCTGAATCAGAGATATCGTGCATCTGGTCTGAGTGATCTAGGTGGCCTTGGGTTTGAAATCAGAATGAAAAGCCTTAGGATCTGCTACATTCATAACCTGGGCTGGGATTATGGTTTGGTTTGAGGCACAGGATACGCAACAGCTCTGTGGTTGCCTTCGTGCACCCGTGCCACAAGGATGAGAGGACAAGGAAGAGTGGTCCAAGTCCACAGCGTGAGAAGATGAAGCATTTCCTTCAGCATTATCTCCCAAAAGCAGATGCTACATTTTGGATGGCAGAGGCACGGTACGGCACCGAGGACACCAAGGTCGGTCTGCGGGATCATTCCACTGGCCCTGATGTGTGACATCCATCGATATGCTTCCACTGGTGTTTCTGTAGGCAGAGAAGCTCTGGGAAGAACTGGTTTCATTGGGACATTCCCGTGGCACTACAAAGCAAAAGCGCACTCTCAGTTTGCAGTTTTGGAAACACTCCAAAGTGACATGGAGCAGAATGCAGAGCTGAGAACCTTTAGAAGCTTCATTTCCACCAGAGGAAGTGTCCTGTGCACTTTTAGAATTGTGAGATAAGCGTAATCAAACTACGGTTATGCTAATCGAAATAGTATGGGGTGTTCATCACAATAAAGGCAACACCAGCAATTGGAGATATACCAGACAACAAACACAGGAACAGGACATGGCATCAATGTCTAGGAGAAACTGTCCTCACAGAAATCCCATGGAAATGCATAGAGCCAAGATTCCAAATTTTTCACTTAACAAAGCCCTAGAAGTCTACATTAGATACCTGATATTACCTGACCAGTAGAGGTGAAGAAGTGCAGTAAAAGAAACAGGAAATACCATTTTCAGTTCCAAAGAGATTGAAGGCCCAAAAGATAAGCTTTCAGAAAACTAGACTGCAAAACGCAATCCAGAGAAAAAATTGAAAACGGAGGTGAGGGAAACACTGAAGAACCACAGTATCTCAGAATCATAAAAGGCAGAATACCAGAAAAGGGGAAGAGAAAGCCTAAAGCGAAACAAATAATATCAGAAAACTCAGTGGATGAGATAATATCAGGGCTACAATTCAGTCCTAAGCAGACCAAATAATGCAGAGGGACGCGTGAATGAATGTGAAGACAGGGGAACAGTAAACCCTCGGTCAGAAGCAGACATAGGAAAGCAAGTGCAAACCAATGAAAACATTGCTGTTGAATCCTGGGGTAAGACAAGGCATGAAAGACTAGGATTCGTAAGAGTCCCAGATGGAAAAGCAAGAGATAAAGAAACAAAAAATGTCTGAAAAGTTATCTGTAGAAAAATCAGACTGAAACTTGCTGTAAGCCTAGAAAGAAGCATCTATGCGAATTCAGGAAATACACAGCGTCCAAAGGAGGTGGAATCCCAATAGACCTACCAGCAGCTGTATGATTCAAATCAACAAAGTTCATGAGCATCCCAGGGATTTAAAATGCGCCTGGAGGAAAGCAACATAGTCACAAGAGAACCTCCAGAGGGGTTTCAGCTGATATATCGGCAGCAATATTGCAGGAGAGGGAGGAGTGCCAGGACATAGGCCATAACCTGAAGGGCAAAATGCTGCCATCTAGGGTAGCCTAGGCCACATGACCGCCATTTCTAATAACGGCAGAGCTAGAAAAATCCACACACCGGCAAATCTTAAAAGAATTCAGCAGTTCGAAACTTATCCTCCAAGAAAGGTTGAGAATTCTCCCCTGAATAGAAAAGCAGCAAGATGAAATGGAAAGAAGAAAACCATTATTGGAAATGCAAGAAGAGCATGAGTGGCAAGAAGAAACCAGAAGAAGGCAAGGAGAACATCAATACCCTAAAAATGGGAGAGGGAAGCAGGAAATCATAGGTGATTGGAAGCACTATCTTAAGTGAATCAGCTTATATGACTCTCTGTTTGAAGCAAACGGAGAGATGCATGGCCTGACGTGTTTGCAAAACAAACGAGAAGCAGAGCAACAAAAATCAAACAAACAAACATGCACCCAAAGTGTACGGTTGGCTGACATATATCAAGGGAACCATGATTATTCAAAAGGAAATACTCAAAGTGATGTCAAGGATCATTCAGTACGCATCGAACCAGTATCGCTGCTTGCATGTACTCAGCACACTTGTATTCGGAAATCAGAGGCGTGCATTTATATTCGTTAATGTTGATTAATAAGAGCAAATCGTGACCTAACCCAAATGCCGATTTGGGTTCAAATGGATTCCTAGTCCGTGATATAGATTTGCAAGTCTTCCAACAGCATGAATGAATGCCATATAAATCCTTACTTCATGAAGAAATGGCATAAACCTTTAACAAATACAAGTAGCTCTGCAAAAGTGTACTAAGAGCAAAAGAGACAGACATTAAAGTGCACATTGTGTTTGGTTTCATTTCTAGGAATTTCAGCACCCATGAAACCAATGGATCCATGTCCTGAGAGTGCGGGTGTTTCAGCAGAAATCAACCGATGGATATGTATTCCGGGTGTACGGATATTACAGGAACATAAGTTTCCTTTAGAGGGTCTCTGTGTCCTGTGAACTGATAGAAAGTTTAAAGACGTGTGAAACCATCAACAGAAAATGGACACACTAGCCTCCGTTGGTACTGTGCATACAGATCTGAAGAAAAGGAAAGGGGGAAGAACAAAGGCCCATGGGACGCTAGTGGGTAGAATCACATTTAGCTTAGGAACCTCTCGTCGGATGCAGCCCCTCCCCCAACACTGACAAGATGCAGCAGCCATTGGGGATGGCAGTTACCCGTTGGATTCCAGGTGGAATGTTGGTGTGTACCGCGAGGCTTGTTGTGGCCGGTGGATCCTAGGTATCCGGGCAGAGTTCTATGGGTGGATCAGTGTGATGGAGGGGCTGCCGCCCTCTGTGGAGCTTAGCTTAGGTCTTTGGTCCGGGAAGCTGTGTCAGTTCGAGATACTGCTGCTGCCCAAAGACCTGAGTTCACGGGTCAGTTTCCAGAACCTGAAAGGGCAGACAGTGGAAGATCTGCCTGCCATCAGCTTACTGGTGAGGCTCCAAGGTACTTTCAGACATGCCCATTCCTGTTGAAGTCGACTGTATGGGAGATACAAAGAGAAACTGGCCGAAAAGCTGGCTGCACGGATTGAGGAGAGATGCGAACACATTGATGAGAGATGTTCTGCTACAATGCAGATTACTGGCCTGGAGACAGCTGTAGAGGATACCAGGCTCGAAAGGCATTCATGAGACCTATGGAACCTCGCTGATACTGGCAGAAACATACGGAGTGCCAACGTGGACTTGAGGAAGTTCCTCAATTCTCTGCTCCAAGAACGGGTCCAAGATCCCTGACATCAAAAAGAGAAGAGATGGCAGAGGTGATCAAAACGCTCCTGTTCTTGGAAGAGGTCGTGAGAATCCACACGTCCCAAGGGGCATTTCCAAGCCAATCAGACCAAAGTGCACCAAGCCCAGGAAAGCCTTTTCCCAGGTTTGGGCCCAGATAACAAGCACTTGCTCTTCCCTCCAATCCACTCAACCATCCATTTGGAAGGATCAGTACCTGAGATGCAATGAAGCCAGTACGAGAAGGGCAAGCCCCTCCTTGAATAAGAGTTCCTCCAGCTTTACACTCTGTGAACAACAGTGAACTGCTTAAAGGTCTAAATGTCTCGACAGAAATAGATAGGATATGAATAAATATCTCAAACAAAGAAACGATGGCCTTCCGCTAGATTCAGCAAATGCTGGGTTTGTGTCTTCTCTGGGGTGAAGGGAGTGTGGTAAGTGAGGGGAATCTTTGACTGAACTTGTATATGTATTTGGCCTCAGTTTTTCAAGACAGTATAGGTAAATATTATATGTCAGATAGTGAACGGAACTCTAAATTCTCCAATAACATTAAAGACACAGATTATGTGGACATTCGTTCATTGAGTCAAGCCCCATGGGCACTATATCAAGGGGGTGCAGACTCGGTTGCGTTAAATTGCTTTACCCCACATGATCGGACAATTAAGCGTTCTCATCAATGATAGAAGAACACCTGGTTCTCAATCGACTAGCATAGCTGCAGCAGGGTTCTCAAAGCTATAATGCCTCTAGGTGATTTTGGATTCAAGCCTAAATGTATATATTTGGTTTGTTTCCTCTTGTATTTTCCTAGAGAGGGCTGTTACCCCTTGAAATGCCAACATTGGCCAGTAGGTGTCATTGGGAGTAAAGGGCACCACATGCACAAGTGAAACCAAGGTTGGGGGTTATATCATGTTTCCAATAGCTATTTCATGGTTCCTGTTGGTTTCGGAGGCTTCAACAGTAAAGAGTTGACATGACCCCTTTTACAGTTTGGACTGCTACTTTGCATTCTATCTGTCTATGTTTTCCTTAGAACTAACAAAATGTTACCGAAATTGACAAGTCTGGCTTCTAGGTCGATTTAGGATGTTTCAAAACTAACTTCATTTTCGTATAACTCTCAAAACATGGAAATCATATCTATTAAACTTTTTAAAGGCTGCAAATGAGATATCAACACAATGTCAAAACTGGAGTCTTCGGAAAATCCCTCCCACCACGGCTGTATAGAAACAAAGAGCTAAACAAAAATCACATATCTGGGAAGTGTATCTGGAAAGTGGTGATTCATCGATGCCCAGTTGGCAGAGAAGCAGTGCAAACTGCGCTCACTCGCTCCCATGTACACTGCAATGGAAACATCCACTCACCCAGCCCTTGGCACAGGACACTTGCCAAAGAGAGGTCTGTTACTTCCAAAGACAGGATAAGGCCTCAGAACTCCTGGAAGCAGGAGAAGGCAAAGCAGGGAATGGAAACCAGTGCAGGGTCTGACCCCTGGTGATGGAGCAGCAAAGGTGAAACTCTGTTTTACTTGGACGCACACTCTCAAGCGGACAGGAGACATGGGATTGAAGGTGATGCGCTGAGTGTTAGAAGAGTGCCCAGCAGATGCTTGGCTGACAGAACTCAAAGAAACCAGCGCAAAATATCCCCACAGTTGATTCTGAGACCAGGATCCGAGCTGCCAAATTTGACGTAGCAGAGGCAGCGGTCAGGGAGGGATAGGGCTACGGATGATGGCACACGCTGAGTCTCAGGGATCTGGAGTGCGTTGTGGGATGTGGTGGGTCCTATCAAGAGAGCAAACCGACCTGTGACCCCAGTGAGAAGGCCACCACAACCGGCAAGCCTGGTTGAGATTATCGATATGTCTCATGGCCACACCCAGTGCATCTGCAGGAACAGGGACCAATTGGGCATTTTGCCAATAGAGCACGTGTGGGGCTGAATCAGAGTTATCGTGCATCTGGTCTGAGTGATCTAGGTGGCCTTGGGTTTGAAATCAGAATGAAAAGCCTTAGGATCTGCTACATTCATAACCTGGGCTGGGATTATGGTTTGGTTTGAGGCACAGGATACGCAACAGCTCTGTGGTTGCCTTCGTGCACCCGTGCCACAAGGATGAGAGGACAAGGAAGAGTGGTCCAAGTCCACAGCGTGAGAAGATGAAGCATTTCCTTCAGCATTATCTCCCAAAAGCAGATGCTACATTTTGGATGGCAGCGGCACGGTACGGCACCGAGGACACCAAGGTCGGTCTGCGGGATCATGCCACTGGCCCTGATGTGTGACATCCATTGATATGCTTCCACTGGTGTTTCTGTAGGCAGAGAAGCTCTGGGAAGAACTGGTTTCATTGGGACATTCCCGTGGCACTACAAAGCAAAAGCGCACTCTCAGTTTGCAGTTTTGGAAACACTCCAAAGAGACATGGAGCAGAATGCATAGCTGAGAACCTTTAGAAGCTTCATTTCCACCAGAGGAAGTGTCCTGTGCTCTTTTAGAATTGTGAGATAAGCGTAATCAAACTACGGTTATGCTAATCGAAATAGTTTGGTGTGTTCATCACAATAAAGGCAACACCAGCAATTGGAGATATACAAGACAACAAACACAGGAACAGGACATGGCTTCGATGTCTAGGAGAAACTATCCTCTCAGTAATCCCATGGAATTGCATAGAGCCAAGATTCCAAATTTTTCACTTAACAAAGCCCTAGAAGTCTACATTAGATACCTGATATTACCTGACCAGTAGAGGTGAAGAAGTGCAGTAAAAGAAACAGGAAATACCATTTTCAGTTCCAAAGAGATTGAAGGCCCAAAAGATAAGCTTTCAGAAAACTAGACTGCAAAACGCATTCCAGAGAAAAAATTGAAAACGGAGGTGAGGGAAACACTGAAGAACAACAGTGTCTCAGAATCATAAAAGGCAGAATACCAGAAAAGGGGAAGAGAAAGCCTAAAGGCGAAACAAATAATATCAGAAAACTCAGTGGATGAGATAATATCAGGGCTACAATTCAGTCCTAAGCAGACCAAATAATGCAGAGGGACGCGTGAATGAATGTGAAGACAGGGGAACAGTAAATCCTCGGTCAGAAGCAGACATAGGAAAGCAAGTGCAAACCAATGAAAACATTGCTGTTGAATCCTGGGGTAAGACAAGGCATGAAAGACTAGGATTCGTAAGAGTCCCAGATGGAAAAGCAAGAGAAAAAGAAACAAAAAATGTCTGAAAAGTTATCTGTAGAAACATCAGACTGAAATTTGCTGAAAGCCTAAAAAGAATCATCTATGCGAATTCAGGAAGTACACAGCGTCCAAAGGAGATGGAATCCCAATAGACCTACCAGCAGCTGTATGATTCAAATCAACGAAGTTCATGAGCATCCCAGGGATTTAAAATGCACCTGGAGGAAAGCAACATAGTCACAAGAGAACCTCCAGAGTGGTTTCAGCTGATATATCGGCAGCAATATTGCAGGACAGGGAGGAGTGCCAGGACATAGGCCATAACCTGAAGGGCAAAATGCTGCCATCTACGGTAGCCTAGGCCACATGACCGCCATTTCTAATAACGGCAGGTCTAGAAATATCCACACACCGACAAATCTTAAAAGAATTCAGCAGTTCGAAACTTATCCTCCAAGGAAGGTTGAGAATTCTCCCCTGAATAGAAAAGCAGCAAGATGAAATGGAAAGAAGAAAACCATTATTGGAAATGCAAGAAGAGCATGAGTGGCAAAGAAGAAACCAGAAGAAGGCAAGGAGGACATCAATACCCTAAAGATGGGAGAGGGAAGCAGGAAATCATAGGTGATTGGAAGCACTATCTTAAGTGAATCGGATTATATGACTCTCTGTTTGAAGCGAATGGAGAGATGCATGGTCTGACGTGTTTGCAAAACAAACGAGAAGCAGAACAACAAAAATCAAACAAAGAAACATGCACCCAAAGTGTACGGTTGGCTGACATTTAACAAGGGAACCATGATTACTCAAAAGGAAATACTCAAGGTGATATCAAGGATCATTCAGTACGCATCGACCCAGTATCGCTGCTTGCATGTACTCAGCACACTTGTATTCGGAAATTAGAGGCGTGCATTTATATTCGTTAATGTTGATTAATAAGAGCATATCGTGACCTAACCCAAATGCCGATTTGGGTTCAAATGGATTCCTAGTCCGTGATATAGATTTGTAAGTCTTCCAACAGCATGAATGAATGCCATATAAATCCCTACTTCACGAAGAAATGGCATAAGCCTTTAACAAATACAAGTAGCTCTGCAAAAGTGTACTAAGAGCAAAAGAGACATACAGTAAAGTGCACATTGGGGTTGGTTTCATTTCTAGGAATATCAGCCCCCATGAATCCAATGGATCAATGTCCTGAGAGTGCGGGTGTTTCAGCAGAAATCAACCGACGGATATGTATTCCGGGTGTACAGATATTACAGGAACATAAGTTTCCTTTAGAGGGTCTCTGTGTACTGTGAACTGTTAGAAAGTTTAAAGACGTGTGAAACCATCAACAGAAAACGGACACACTTGCCTCCGTTGGTACTGTGCATACAGATCTGAAGAAAAGGAAAGAAGGAAGAACAAAGGCCCATGGGACGCTAGTGGATAGAATCACATTTAGCTTAGGAACCTCTCGTCGGATGCAGCCCCTCCCCCAAAACTGACAAGATGCAGCAGCCATTGGGGATGGCAGTTACCGGTTGGATTCCAGGTGGAATGTTGGTGTGTACCGCGAGCCTTGTTGTGGCTGGTGGATCCTAGGTATCCGGGCAGAGTTCTGTGGGTGGATCAGTGTGATGGAGGGGCTGCCGCCCTCTGTGGAGCTTAGCTTAGGTCTTTGGTCCGGGAAGGTCTGTCAGTTCGAGATACTGCTGCTGCCCAAAGACCTGAGTTCACGGGTCAGTTTCCAGAACCTGAAAGGGCAGACAGTGGAAGATCTGCCTGCCATCAGCTTACTGGTGAGGCTCCGAGGTACTTTCAGACATGCCCAGTCCTGTTGAAGTCGACTGTATGGGAGATACGAAGAGAAGCTGGCCGAAAAGCTGGCTGCACGGATTGAGGAGAGATGCGAAAACATTGATGAGAGATGTTCTGCTACAATGGAGATTACTGGCCTGGAGACAGCTGTAGGGGATACCAGGCTCGAAAGGCATTCATGAGACCTATGGAACCTCGCTGATACTGGCAGAAACATACGGAGTGCCAATGTGGACTTGAGGAATTTCCTCAATTCCCTTCTTCAAGAACGGGTCCAAGATCCCTGACATCTAAAAGAGAAGAGATGGCAGATTTGATCAAAAAGCTCATGATCTTGGATGAGGTCGTGAGAATCCACACGTCCCAAGGGGCATTTCCAAGCAAATCAGACAAAAGTGCACCAAGCCCAGGTAAGCCTTTTCCAAGGTTTGGGCCTAGATAACAAGCACTTGCTCTTCCCTCCAATCCACTCAACCATCCATTTGGAAGGATCAGTACCTGAGCTGCAATGAAGCCAGTACGAGAAGGGCAAGACCCTCCTCGAATCAGAGTTCCTCCAGCTTTACACTCTGTGAACAACACTGAACTCCTTAAAGGTCTAAAAGTCTTGACAGAAATAGATAGTATACGAATAATTATCTCACACAAAGAAACGATGGCCTTCCACTAGATTCAGCAAATGCTGGGTTTGTGTCTTCTCTGGTGTGAAGGGAGTGTGGTAAGTGAGGGGAAACATTGACTGAACTTGTATATGTATTTGGCCTCAGTTTTTCAAGACAGTATAGTTAAATATTATAATTCAGATAGTGAACGGAACTGTAAATTAAAGACACAGATTATGTGGGCATTCTTTCATTGAGTCAAGCCCCCGTGGGCAGTATATCAAGGGGGTGCAGACTCGGTTGCGTTAAATTGCTTTACCCAACATGATCGGATGATTAAGCGTTCTCATCACTGATAGAAGAACACCTGGTTCTCAATAGACTAGCATAGCTGCAGCAGGGTTCTCAAAGGTATAATGCCTCTAGGTGATTTTGGATTCAAGCCTAAATGTATATATTTGGTTTGTTTCCTCTTGTATTTTCCTAGAGAGGGATGTTACCCCTTGAAATGCCAACATTGGCCAGTAGGTGTCATTGGGAGTAAATGGCACCACATGCACAAGTGAAACCAAGGTTGGGGGTTATATCATGTTTCCAATAGCTATTTCATGGTTCCTGTTGGTTTCGGAGGCTTCAACAGTAAAGAGTTGACATGACCCCTTTTACAGTTTGGACTGCTACTTTGCATTCTATCTGTCTATGTTTTCCTTAGAACTAACAAAATGTTACCAAAATTGACAAGTCTGGCTTCTAGGTCGATTTAGGATGTTTCAAAAACTAGCTTCATTTTCGTATAACACTCAAAACATGGAAATCATATCTATTAAACTTTTTAAAGGCTGCAAATGAGATACCAACACAATGTCAAAACTGGAGTCTTCGGAAAATCCCTCCCAACACGGCTTTATAGAAACAAAGAGCTAAACAAAAATCACATATCTGGGAACTGTATCTGGAAAGTGGTGATTCATCGATGCCCAGTTGGCAGAGAAGCAGTGCAACCTGCGCTCACTCGCTCCCATGTACACTGCAATGGAAACATCCACTCACCCAGCCCTTGGCACAGGACACTTGCCGAAGAGAGGTCTGTTACTTCCAAAGACAGGATAAGGCCTCAGAACCCCTGGAAGCAGGAGAAGGCAAAGTAGGGAATGGAAACCAGTGCAGGGTCTGACCCCTGGTGATGGAGCAGCAAAGGTGAAACTCTGTATAACTTGGACGCACACTCTCAAGCGGACAGGAGACATGGGATTGAAGGTGATGCGCTGAGTGTTAGAAGAGTGCACAGCAGATGCTTGGCTGACAGAACTCAAAGAAACCAGCGCAAAATATCCCCACAGTTGATTCTGAGACCAAGATACGAGCTGCCAAATTTGACGTAGCAGAGGCAGCGGTCAGGGAGGGATAGGTCTACGGATGATGGCACACGCTGAGTCTCAGTGATCTGGAGTGCGTTGTGGGATGTGGTGTGTCCTATCAAGAGAGCAAACCGACCTGTGACCCCAGTGAAAAGGCCACCACACCGGCACGCGCGGTTGAGATTATCGATATGTCCCATGGCCACACCCAGTGCATCTGCAGGACCAGGGACCAATTGGGCATTTTGCCAATAGAGCACGTCTGGGGCTGAATCAGAGGTATCGTGCATCTGATCTGAGGGATCTAGGTGGCCTTGGGTTTGAAATCAGAATGAAAAGCCTTAGGATCTGCTACATTCATAACCTGGGCTGGGATTATGGTTTGGTTTGAGGCACAGGATACGCAACAGCTCTGTGGTTGCCTTCGTGCACCCGTGCCACAAGGATGAGAGGACAAGGAAGAGTGGTTCAAGTCCACAGCGTGAGAAGATGAAGCATTTCCTTCAGCATTATCTCCCAAAAGCAGATGCTACATTTTGGATGGCAGCGGCACGGTACGGCACCGAGGAAACCAAGGTCGGACTGCGGGATCATTCCACTGGCCCTGATGTGTGACATCCATTGATATGCTTCCACTGGTGTTTCTGTAGGCAGAGAAGCTCTGGGAAGAACTGGTTTCATTCGGACATTCCCGTGGCACTACAAAGCACAAGCGCACTCTCAGTTTGCAGTTTTGGAAACACTCCAAACTGACATGGAGCAGAATGCAGAGCTGAGAAACTTTAGAAGTTTCATTTCCACCAGAGGAAGTGTCCTGTGCACTTTTAGGATTGTGAGATAAGCGTAATCAAACTACGGTTATGCTAATCGAAATAGAATGGGGTGTTCATCACAATACAGGCAACACCAGCAATTGAAGATATACCAGACAACAAACACAGGAACAGGACATGGCATCAATGTCTAGGAGAATCTGTCCTCACTGAAATCCCATGGAAATGCATAGAGCCAAGATTCCAAATTTTTCACTTAACAAAGCCCTAGAAGTCTACATTAGATACCTGATATTACCTGAGCAGTAGAGGTGAAGAAGTGCAGTAAAAGAAACAGGAAATACCATTTTCAGTTCCAAAGAGATTGAAGGCCCAAAAGATAAGCTTTCAGAAAACTAGACTGCAAAACGCAATCCAGAGAAAAAATTGAAAACGGAGGTGAGGGAAACACTAAAGAACAACAGTGTCTCAGAATCATAAAAGGCAGAATACCAGAAAAGGGGAAGAGAAAGCCTAAAGGCGAAACAAATAATATCAGAAAACTCAGTGGATGAGATAATATCAGGGCTACAATTCAGTAGTAAGTAGACTAGGTAATGCAGAGGGACGCGTGAATGACTGTGAATACAGGGGAACAGAAATCCCTCGGTCAGAAGCAGACATAGGAAAGCAAGTGCAAACCAATGAAAACATTGCTGTTGAATCCTGGGGTAAGACAAGGCAAGAAAGACTAAGAGTCGTAAGAGTCCCAGATGGATAAGCAAGAGATAATGAAACAAAGATGTCTGAAAAGTTATCTGTAGAAAAATCAGACTGAAACTTGCTGAAAGCCAAGAAAGAATCATCTATGCGAATTCAGGAAGTACAGAGCGTTCAAAGGAGGTCGAATCCCAATATACCTACCAGCAGCTGTATGATTCAAATCAACGAAGTTCATGAGCATCCCAGGGATTTAAAATGCGCCTGGAGGAAAGCAACTTAGTCACAAGAGAACCTCCAGAGGGGTTTCAGCTGATATATCGGCAGCAATATTCAAGGACAGGGAGGAGTGCCAGGACATAGGCCATACCCTGAAGGGCAAAATGCTGCCATCTAGGGTAGCCTAGGCCACATGACTGCCATTTCTTATAACAGCAGAACTAGAGAATTCCACAGACCGGCAAATCTTAAAATAAATCAGCACTCAGAAAAATATCCTACAAGAAAGGTTGAGAATTCTCCCCTGAATAGAAAAGCAGCAAGATGAAATGGTAAGAAGAAAACCATTATTGGAAATGCAAGAAGGGCATGAGTGGCAAAGAAGAAACCAGAAGAAGGCAAGGAGGACATCAAAACACTAAAATGGAAGAGGGAAGTAAGAAATCATAGGTGATTGGAAGCACTATCTTAAGTGAATCAGCTTATATGACTCTCTGTTTGAAGCGAATGGAGAGATGCATGGCCTGACGTGTTTGCAAAACAAACAAGAAGCAGACCAACAAAGAATCAAACAAACAAACAAGCACCCAAAGGGTACGGTTGGCTGACATATACCAAGGGAACCATGATTATTCAAAAGAAAATACTCAAGGTGATGTCAAGGATCATTCAGTACGCACGACCCAGTATCACGGCTTGCATGTACTCAGCACACTTGTATTCGGAAATCAGAGGCGTGCATTTATATTCGTTAATGTTGATTAATAAGAGCATATCGTGACCTAACCCAAATGCCGATTTGGTGTCAAATGGATTCCTAGTCCGTGATATAGACTTGTAAGTCTTCCAACAGGATGAATGAATGCCATATAAAAGCCTACTTCGAGAAGAAATGGCATAAGCCTTTAACAAAGACAAGTAGCTCTGCAAAAGTGTACTAAGAGCAAAAGAGACAGACAGTAAAGTGCACATTGGGGTTGGTTTCATTTCTAGGAATTTCAGCCCCCATGAAACCAATGGATCAATATCCTGAGAGTGCGGGTGTTTCAGCAGAAACCAACCGACGGATATGTATTCCGGGTGTACGGATATTACAGGAACATAAGTTTCCTTTAGAGGGTCTCTGTGTACTGTGAACTGTTAGAATGTTTAAAGACGTGTGAAACCATGAACAGAAAATGGACACACTTGCCTCCATTGGTACTGTGCATACAGATCTGAAGAAAAGGAAAGAGGGAAGAACAAAGGCCCATGGGACGCTAGTGGGTAGAATCACATTTAGCTTAGGAACCTCTCGTCGGATGCAGCCCCTCCCCCAACACTGACAAGATGCAGCAGCCATTGGGGATGGCAGTTACCGGTTGGATTCCAGGTGGAATGTTGGTGTGTACCGCGAGGCTTGTTGTGGCCAGTGGATCCTAGGTAACCGGGCAGAGTTCTGTGGGTGGATCAGTGTGATGGAGGGGCTGCCGCCCTCTGTGGAGCTTAGCTTAGGTCTTTGGTCCGGGAAGCTGTGTCAGTTCGAGATACTGCTGCTGCCCAAAGACCTGAGTTCACGGGTCAGTTTCCAGAACCTGAAAGGGCAGACAGTGGAAGATCTGCCTGCCATCAGCTTACTGGTGAGGCTCCGAGGTACTTTCAGACATGCCCAGTCCTGTTGAAGTCGACTGTATGGGAGATACGAAGAGAAGCTGGCCGAAAACCTGGCTGCATGGATTGAGGAGGGATGCGAACACATTGATGAGAGATGTTCTGCTACAATGGAGATTACTGGCCTGGAGACAGCTGTAGAGGATACCAGGCTCGAAAGGCATTCATGAGACCTATGGAACCTCGCTGATACTGGCAGAAACATACGGAGTGCCAACGTGGACTTGAGGAAGTTCCTCAATTCTCTGCTCCAAGAACGGGTCCAAGATCCCTGACATCTAAAAGAGAAGAGATGGCAGAGGTGATCAAAACGCTCCTGTTCTTGGAAGGGGTCGTGAGCATCCACACGTCCCAACGGGCATTTCCATGCCATTCAGACCAAAGTGCACCAAGCCCAGGTAAGCCTTTTCCCAGGTTTGGGCCTAGCTAGCAAGCACTTGCTCTTCCCTCCCCTCCACTCAGGCATCCATTTGGAAGGATCAGTACCTGAGCTGCAATGAAGCCAGTACGAGAAGGGCAAGCCCCTCCTCGAATCAGAGTTCCTCCAGCTTCACACTCTGTGAACAACAATGAACTCCTTAAAGGTCTAAAAGTCTCGACTGAAATAGATAGGATATGAATAATTATCTCACACAAAGAAACGATGGCCTTCCGCTAGATTCAGCAAATGCTGGGTTTGTGTCTTCTCTGGGGTGAAGGGAGTGTGGTAAGTGAGGGGAATCTTTGACTGAACTTGTATATGTATTTGGCCTCAGTTTTCAAGACAGTATAGGTAAATATTATAAGTCAGATAGTGAACGGAACTGTAAATTCGCCAATGACATTAAAGACACAGCTTATGTGGACATTCTTTCATTGAGTCAAGCCCCCGTGGGCACTATATCATGGGGGTGCACACTCGGTTGCGTTAAATTGCTTTACCCAACATGATCGGATGATTAAGCGTTCTCATCACTGATAGAAGAACACCTGGTTCTCAATAGACTAGCATAGCTGCAGCAGGGTTCTCAAAGCTATAATGCCTCTAGGTGATTTTGGATTCAAACCTAAATGTATATATTTGGTTTGTTTCCTCTTGTATTTTCCTAGAGAGGGATGTTACCCCTTGAAATGCCAACATTGGCCAGTAGGTGTCATTGGGAGTAAAGGGCACCACATGCACAAGTGAAACCAAGGTTGGGGGTTATATCATGTTTCCAATAGCTATTTCATGGTTCCTGCTGGTTTCGGAGGCTTCAACAGTAAAGAGTTGACATGACCCCTTTTACAGTTTGGACTGCTACTTTGCATTCTATCTGTCTATGTTTTCCTTAGAACTGACAAAATGTTACCGAAATTGACAAGTCTGGCTTCTAGGTCGATTTAGGATGTTTCAAAAACTAACTTCATTTTCGTATAACTCTCAAAACATGGAAATCAAATCTATTAAACTTTTTAAAGGCTGCAAATGAGATATCAACACAATGTCAAAACTGGAGTCTTCGGAAAATCCCTCCCACCACGGCTGTATAGAAACAAAGAGCTAAACAAAAATCACATATCTGGGAAGTGTATCTGGAAAGTGGTGATTCATCGATGCCCAGTTGGCCGAGAAGCAGTTCAACCTGCGCTCACTCGCTCCCATGTACACAGCAATGGAAACATCCACTCACCCAGCCCTTGGCACAGGACACTTGCCGAAGAGAGGTCTGTTACTTCCAAAGACAGGATAAGGCCTCAGAACCCCTGGAAGCAGGAGAAGGCAAAGCAGGGAATGGAAACCAGTGCAGGGTCTGACCCCTGGTGATGGAGCAGCAAAGGTGAAACTTTGTTTAACTTGGACGCACACTCTCAAGCGGACAGGAGACATGGGATTGAAGGTGATGTGCTGAGTGTTAGAAGAGTGCACAGCAGATGCTTGGCTGACAGAACTCAAAGAAACCAGCGCAAAATATCTCCACATTTGATTCTGAGACCAAGATCCGAGCTGCCAAATTTGACGTAGCAGAGGCAGCGGTCAGGGAGGGATAGGGCTACGGATGATGGCACACGCTGAGTCTCAGGGATCTGGAGTGCGTTGTGGGATGTGGTGGGTCCTATCAAGAGAGCAAACCGACCTGTGACCCCAGTGAGAAGGCCACCACATCGGCACGCGCGGTTGAGTTTATCGATATGTCCCATGGCCACACCCAGTGCATCTGCAGGACCAGGGACCAATTGGGCATTTTGCCAATAGAGCACGTGTGGGGCTGAATCAGAGATATCGTGCATCTGGTCTGAGTGATCTAGGTGGCCTTGGGTTTGAAATCAGAATGAAAAGACTTAGGATCTGCTACATTCATAACCTGGGCTGGGATTATGGTTTGGTTTGAGGCACAGGATACGCAACAGCTCTGTGGTTGCCTTCGTGCACCCGTGCCACAAGGATGAGAGGACAAGGAAGAGTGGTCCAAGTCCACAGCGTGAGAAGATGAAGCATTTCCTTCAGCATTATCTCCCAAAAGCAGATGCTCCATTTTGGATGGCACCGGCACGGTACGGCACCGAGGACACCAAGTTCGGTCTGCGGGATCATTCCAGCAGGCCCTGATGTGTGACATCCTTTGATATGCTTCCACTGGTGTTTCTGTAGGCAGAGAAGCTCTGGGAAGAACTGGTTTCATTGGGACATTCCCGTGGCACTACAAAGCACAAGCGCACTCTCAGTTTGCAGTTTTGGAAACACTCCAAAGTGACATGGAGCAGAATGCAGAGCTGAGAAACTTTAGAAGCTTCATTTCCACCAGAGGAAGTGTCCTGTGCACTTTTAGAATTCTGAGATAAGCGTAATCAAACTACGGTTATGCTAATCCAAATAGAATGGTGTGTTCATCACAATAAAGGCAACACCAGCAATTGGAGATATACCAGACAACAAACACAGGAACATGACATGGCATCAATGTCTAGGAGAATCTGTCCTCACTGAAATCCCATGGAATTGCATAGAGCCAAGATTCCAAATTTTCACTTAACAAAGCCCTAGAAGTCTACATTAGATACCTGATATTACCTGACCAGTAGAGGTGAAGAAGTGCAGTAAAAGAAACAGGAAATACCATTTTCAGTTCCAAAGAGATTGAAGGCCCAAAAGATAAGCTTTCAGAAAACTAGACTGCAAAACGCAATCCAGAGAAAAAATTGAAAACGGAGGTGAGGGAAACACTGAAGAACAACAGTGTCTCAGAATCATAAAAGGCAGAATACCAGAAAAGGGGAAGAGAAAGCCTAAAGGCGAAACAAATAATATCAGAAAACTCAGTGGATGAGATAATATCAGGGCTACAATTCAGTAGTAAGTAGACTAGGTAATGCAGAGGGACGCGTGAATGACTGTGAATACAGGGGAACAGAAATCCCTCGGTCAGAAGCAGACATAGGAAAGCAAGTGCAAACCAATGAAAACATTGCTGTTGAATCCTGGGGTAAGACAAGGCAAGAAAGACTAAGATTCGTAAGAGTCCCAGATGGATAAGCAAGAGATAATGAAACAAAGATGTCTGAAAAGTTATCTGTAGAAAAATCAGACTGAAACTTGCTGAAAGCCAAGAAAGAATCATCTATGCGAATTCAGGAAGTACAGAGCGTTCAAAGGAGGTCGAATCCCAATATACCTACCAGCAGCTGTATGATTCAAATCAACGAAGTTCATGAGCATCCCAGGGATTTAAAATGCGCCTGGAGGAAAGCAACTTAGTCACAAGAGAACCTCCAGAGGGGTTTCAGCTGATATATCGGCAGCAATATTCAAGGACAGGGAGGAGTGCCAGGACATAGGCCATACCCTGAAGGGCAAAATGCTGCCATCTAGGGTAGCCTAGGCCACATGACTGCCATTTCTTATAACAGCAGAACTAGAGAATTCCACAGACCGGCAAATCTTAAAATAAATCAGCACTCCGAAAATTATCCTACAAGAAAGGTTGAGAATTCTCCCCTGAATAGAAAAGCAGCAAGATGAAATGGTAAGAAGAAAACCATTATTGGAAATGCAAGAAGGGCATGAGTGGCAAAGAAGAAACCAGAAGAAGGCAAGGAGGACATCAAAACACTAAAATGGAAGAGGGAAGTAAGAAATCATAGGTGATTGGAAGCACTATCTTAAGTGAATCAGCTTATATGACTCTCTGTTTGAAGCGAATGGAGAGATGCATGGCCTGACGTGTTTGCAAAACAAACAAGAAGCAGACCAACAAAGAATCAAACAAACAAACAAGCACCCAAAGGGTACGGTTGGCTGACATATACCAAGGGAACCATGATTATTCAAAAGAAAATACTCAAGGTGATGTCAAGGATCATTCAGTACACACGACCCAGTATCACGGCTTGCATGTACTCAGCACACTTGTATTCGGAAATCAGAGGCGTGCATTTATATTCGTTAATGTTGATTAATAAGAGCATATCGTGACCTAACCCAAATGCCGATTTGGTGTCAAATGGATTCCTAGTCCGTGATATAGACTTGTAAGTCTTCCAACAGGATGAATGAATGCCATATAAAAGCCTACTTCGAGAAGAAATGGCATAAGCCTTTAACAAAGACAAGTAGCTCTGCAAAAGTGTACTAAGAGCAAAAGAGACAGACAGTAAAGTGCACATTGGGGTTGGTTTCATTTCTAGGAATTTCAGCCCCCATGAAACCAATGGATCAATATCCTGAGAGTGCGGGTGTTTCAGCAGAAACCAACCGACGGATATGTATTCCGGGTGTACGGATATTACAGGAACATAAGTTTCCTTTAGAGGGTCTCTGTGTACTGTGAACTGTTAGAATGTTTAAAGACATGTGAAACCATGAACAGAAAATGGACACACTTGCCTCCATTGGTACTGTGCATACAGATCTGAAGAAAAGGAAAGAGGGAAGAACAAAGGCCCATGGGACGCTAGTGGGTAGAATCACATTTAGCTTAGGAACCTCTCGTCGGATGCAGCCCCTCCCCCAACACTGACAAGATGCAGCAGCCATTGGGGATGGCAGTTACCGGTTGGATTCCAGGTGGAATGTTGGTGTGTACCGCGAGGCTTGTTGTGGCCAGTGGATCCTAGGTAACCGGGCAGAGTTCTGTGGGTGGATCAGTGTGATGGAGGGGCTGCCGCCCTCTGTGGAGCTTAGCTTAGGTCTTTGGTCCGGGAAGCTGTGTCAGTTCGAGATACTGCTGCTGCCCAAAGACCTGAGTTCACGGGTCAGTTTCCAGAACCTGAAAGGGCAGACAGTGGAAGATCTGCCTGCCATCAGCTTACTGGTGAGGCTCCGAGGTACTTTCAGACATGCCCAGTCCTGTTGAAGTCGACTGTATGGGAGATACGAAGAGAAGCTGGCCGAAAACCTGGCTGCATGGATTGAGGAGGGATGCGAACACATTGATGAGAGATGTTCTGCTACAATGGAGATTACTGGCCTGGAGACAGCTGTAGAGGATACCAGGCTCGAAAGGCATTCATGAGACCTATGGAACCTCGCTGATACTGGCAGAATCATACGGAGTGCCAACGTGGACTTGAGGAAGTTCCTCAATTCTCTGCTCCAAGAACGGGTCCAAGATCCCTGACATCTAAAAGAGAAGAGATGGCAGAGGTGATCAAAACGCTCCTGTTCTTGGAAGGGGTCGTGAGCATCCACACGTCCCAACGGGCATTTCCATGCCATTCAGACCAAAGTGCACCAAGCCCAGGTAAGCCTTTTCCCAGGTTTGGGCCTAGCTAGCAAGCACTTGCTCTTCCCTCCCCTCCACTCAGGCATCCATTTGGAAGGATCAGTACCTGAGCTGCAATGAAGCCAGTACGAGAAGGGCAAGCCCCTCCTCGAATCAGAGTTCCTCCAGCTTCACACTCTGTGAACAACAATGAACTCCTTAAAGGTCTAAAAGTCTCGACTGAAATAGATAGGATATGAATAATTATCTCACACAAAGAAACGATGGCCTTCCGCTAGATTCAGCAAATGCTGGGTTTGTGTCTTCTCTGGGGTGAAGGGAGTGTGGTAAGTGAGGGGAATCTTTGACTGAACTTGTATATGTATTTGGCCTCAGTTTTCAAGACAGTATAGGTAAATATTATAAGTCAGATAGTGAACGGAACTGTAAATTCGCCAATGACATTAAAGACACAGCTTATGTGGACATTCTTTCATTGAGTCAAGCCCCCGTGGGCACTATATCATGGGGGTGCACACTCGGTTGCGTTAAATTGCTTTACCCAACATGATCGGATGATTAAGCGTTCTCATCACTGATAGAAGAACACCTGGTTCTCAATAGACTAGCATAGCTGCAGCAGGGTTCTCAAAGCTATAATGCCTCTAGGTGATTTTGGATTCAAACCTAAATGTATATATTTGGTTTGTTTCCTCTTGTATTTTCCTAGAGAGGGATGTTACCCCTTGAAATGCCAACATTGGCCAGTAGGTGTCATTGGGAGTAAAGGGCACCACATGCACAAGTGAAACCAAGGTTGGGGGTTATATCATGTTTCCAATAGCTATTTCATGGTTCCTGCTGGTTTCGGAGGCTTCAACAGTAAAGAGTTGACATGACCCCTTTTACAGTTTGGACTGCTACTTTGCATTCTATCTGTCTATGTTTTCCTTAGAACTGACAAAATGTTACCGAAATTGACAAGTCTGGCTTCTAGGTCGATTTAGGATGTTTCAAAAACTAACTTCATTTTCGTATAACTCTCAAAACATGGAAATCAAATCTATTAAACTTTTTAAAGGCTGCAAATGAGATATCAACACAATGTCAAAACTGGAGTCTTCGGAAAATCCCTCCCACCACGGCTGTATAGAAACAAAGAGCTAAACAAAAATCACATATCTGGGAAGTGTATCTGGAAAGTGGTGATTCATCGATGCCCAGTTGGCCGAGAAGCAGTTCAACCTGCGCTCACTCGCTCCCATGTACACAGCAATGGAAACATCCACTCACCCAGCCCTTGGCACAGGACACTTGCCGAAGAGAGGTCTGTTACTTCCAAAGACAGGATAAGGCCTCAGAACCCCTGGAAGCAGGAGAAGGCAAAGCAGGGAATGGAAACCAGTGCAGGGTCTGACCCCTGGTGATGGAGCAGCAAAGGTGAAACTTTGTTTAACTTGGACGCACACTCTCAAGCGGACAGGAGACATGGGATTGAAGGTGATGCGCTGAGTGTTAGAAGAGTGCACAGCAGATGCTTGGCTGACAGAACTCAAAGAAACCAGCGCAAAATATCTCCACATTTGATTCTGAGACCAAGATCCGAGCTGCCAAATTTGACGTAGCAGAGGCAGCGGTCAGGGAGGGATAGGGCTACGGATGATGGCACACGCTGAGTCTCAGGGATCTGGAGTGCGTTGTGGGATGTGGTGGGTCCTATCAAGAGAGCAAACCGACCTGTGACCCCAGTGAGAAGGCCACCACACCGGCACGCGCGGTTGAGAATATCGATATGTCCCATGGCCACACCCAGTGCATCTGCAGGACCAGGGACCAATTGGGCATTTTGCCAATAGAGCACGTGTGGGGCTGAATCAGAGATATCGTGCATCTGGTCTGAGTGATCTAGGTGGCCTTGGGTTTGAAATCAGAATGAAAAGACTTAGGATCTGTTACATTCATAACCTGGGCTGGGATTATGGTTTGGTTTGAGGCACAGGATACGCAACAGCTCTGTGGTTGCCTTCGTGCACCCGTGCCACAAGGATGAGAGGACAAGGAAGAGTGGTCCATGTCCACAGCGTGAGAAGATGAAGCATTTCCTTCAGCATTATCTCCCAAAAGCAGATGCTCCATTTTGGATGGCACCGGCACGGTACGGCACCGAGGACACCAAGTTCGGTCTGCGGGATCATTCCAGCAGGCCCTGATGTGTGACATCCATTGATATGCTTCCACTGGTGTTTCTGTAGGCAGAGAAGCTCTGGGAAGAACTGGTTTCATTGGGACATTCCCGTGGCACTACAAAGCACAAGCGCACTCTCAGTTTGCAGTTTTGGAAACACTCCAAAGTGACATGGAGCAGAATGCAGAGCTGAGAAACTTTAGAAGCTTCATTTCCACCAGAGGAAGTGTCCTGTGCACTTTTAGAATTCTGAGATAAGCGTAATCAAACTATGGTTATGCTAATCGAAATAGTATGGTGTGTTCATCACAATAAAGGCAACACCAGCAATTGGAGATATACCAGACAACAAACACAGGAACAGGACATGGCATCAATGTCTAGGAGAAATTGTCCTCACAGAAATCCCATGGAATTGCATAGAGCCAAGATTCCAAATTTTCACTTAACAAAGCCCTAGAAGTCTACATTAGATACCTGATATTACCTGACCAGTAGAGGTGAAGAAGTGCAGTAAAAGAAACAGGAAATACCATTTTCAGTTCCAAAGAGATTGAAGGCCCAAAAGATAAGCTTTCAGAAAACTAGACTGCAAAACGCAATCCAGAGAAAAAATTGAAAACGGAGGTGAGGGAAACACTGAAGAACAACAGTGTCTCAGAATCATAAAAGGCAGAATACCAGAAAAGGGGAAGAGAAAGCCTAAAGGCGAAACAAATAATATCAGAAAACTCAGTGGATGAGATAATATCAGGGCTACAATTCAGTAGTAAGTAGACTAGGTAATGCAGAGGGACGCGTGAATGACTGTGAATACAGGGGAACAGAAATCCCTCGGTCAGAAGCAGACATAGGAAAGCAAGTGCAAACCAATGAAAACATTGCTGTTGAATCCTGGGGTAAGACAAGGCAAGAAAGACTAAGATTCGTAAGAGTCCCAGATGGATAAGCAAGAGATAATGAAACAAAGATGTCTGAAAAGTTATCTGTAGAAAAATCAGACTGAAACTTGCTGAAAGCCAAGAAAGAATCATCTATGCGAATTCAGGAAGTACAGAGCGTTCAAAGGAGGTCGAATCCCAATATACCTACCAGCAGCTGTATGATTCAAATCAACGAAGTTCATGAGCATCCCAGGGATTTAAAATGCGCCTGGAGGAAAGCAACTTAGTCACAAGAGAACCTCCAGAGGGGTTTCAGCTGATATATCGGCAGCAATATTCAAGGACAGGGAGGAGTGCCAGGACATAGGCCATACCCTGAAGGGCAAAATGCTGCCATCTAGGGTAGCCTAGGCCACATGACTGCCATTTCTTATAACAGCAGAACTAGAGAATTCCACAGACCGGCAAATCTTAAAATAAATCAGCACTCCGAAAATTATCCTACAAGAAAGGTTGAGAATTCTCCCCTGAATAGAAAAGCAGCAAGATGAAATGGTAAGAAGAAAACCATTATTGGAAATGCAAGAAGGGCATGAGTGGCAAAGAAGAAACCAGAAGAAGGCAAGGAGGACATCAAAACACTAAAATGGAAGAGGGAAGTAAGAAATCATAGGTGATTGGAAGCACTATCTTAAGTGAATCAGCTTATATGACTCTCTGTTTGAAGCGAATGGAGAGATGCATGGCCTGACGTGTTTGCAAAACAAACAAGAAGCAGACCAACAAAGAATCAAACAAACAAACAAGCACCCAAAGGGTACGGTTGGCTGACATATACCAAGGGAACCATGATTATTCAAAAGAAAATACTCAAGGTGATGTCAAGGATCATTCAGTACACACGACCCAGTATCACGGCTTGCATGTACTCAGCACACTTGTATTCGGAAATCAGAGGCGTGCATTTATATTCGTTAATGTTGATTAATAAGAGCATATCGTGACCTAACCCAAATGCCGATTTGGTGTCAAATGGATTCCTAGTCCGTGATATAGACTTGTAAGTCTTCCAACAGGATGAATGAATGCCATATAAAAGCCTACTTCGAGAAGAAATGGCATAAGCCTTTAACAAAGACAAGTAGCTCTGCAAAAGTGTACTAAGAGCAAAAGAGACAGACAGTAAAGTGCACATTGGGGTTGGTTTCATTTCTAGGAATTTCAGCCCCCATGAAACCAATGGATCAATATCCTGAGAGTGCGGGTGTTTCAGCAGAAACCAACCGACGGATATGTATTCCGGGTGTACGGATATTACAGGAACATAAGTTTCCTTTAGAGGGTCTCTGTGTACTGTGAACTGTTAGAATGTTTAAAGACATGTGAAACCATGAACAGAAAATGGACACACTTGCCTCCATTGGTACTGTGCATACAGATCTGAAGAAAAGGAAAGAGGGAAGAACAAAGGCCCATGGGACGCTAGTGGGTAGAATCACATTTAGCTTAGGAACCTCTCGTCGGATGCAGCCCCTCCCCCAACACTGACAAGATGCAGCAGCCATTGGGGATGGCAGTTACCGGTTGGATTCCAGGTGGAATGTTGGTGTGTACCGCGAGGCTTGTTGTGGCCAGTGGATCCTAGGTAACCGGGCAGAGTTCTGTGGGTGGATCAGTGTGATGGAGGGGCTGCCGCCCTCTGTGGAGCTTAGCTTAGGTCTTTGGTCCGGGAAGCTGTGTCAGTTCGAGATACTGCTGCTGCCCAAAGACCTGAGTTCACGGGTCAGTTTCCAGAACCTGAAAGGGCAGACAGTGGAAGATCTGCCTGCCATCAGCTTACTGGTGAGGCTCCGAGGTACTTTCAGACATGCCCAGTCCTGTTGAAGTCGACTGTAT
Source organism: Vicugna pacos (assembly GCF_048564905.1). Classification (NCBI taxonomy): domain Eukaryota; kingdom Metazoa; phylum Chordata; class Mammalia; order Artiodactyla; family Camelidae; genus Vicugna; species Vicugna pacos. Next base: position 5,312,381 of record NW_027328741.1, read on the forward strand.
GGGAGATACGAAGAGAAGCTGGCCGAAAACCTGGCTGCATGGATTGAGGAGGGATGCGAACACATTGATGAGAGATGTTCTGCTACAATGGAGATTACTGGCCTGGAGACAGCTGTAGAGGATACCAGGCTCGAAAGGCATTCATGAGACCTATGGAACCTCGCTGATACTGGCAGAATCATACGGAGTGCCAACGTGGACTTGAGGAAGTTCCTCAATTCTCTGCTCCAAGAACGGGTCCAAGATCCCTGACATCTAAAAGAGAAGAGATGGCAGAGGTGATCAAAACGCTCCTGTTCTTGGAAGGGGTCGTGAGCATCCACACGTCCCAACGGGCATTTCCATGCCATTCAGACCAAAGTGCACCAAGCCCAGGTAAGCCTTTTCCCAGGTTTGGGCCTAGCTAGCAAGCACTTGCTCTTCCCTCCCCTCCACTCAGGCATCCATTTGGAAGGATCAGTACCTGAGCTGCAATGAAGCCAGTACGAGAAGGGCAAGCCCCTCCTCGAATCAGAGTTCCTCCAGCTTCACACTCTGTGAACAACAATGAACTCCTTAAAGGTCTAAAAGTCTCGACTGAAATAGATAGGATATGAATAATTATCTCACACAAAGAAACGATGGCCTTCCGCTAGATTCAGCAAATGCTGGGTTTGTGTCTTCTCTGGGGTGAAGGGAGTGTGGTAAGTGAGGGGAATCTTTGACTGAACTTGTATATGTATTTGGCCTCAGTTTTCAAGACAGTATAGGTAAATATTATAAGTCAGATAGTGAACGGAACTGTAAATTCGCCAATGACATTAAAGACACAGCTTATGTGGACATTCTTTCATTGAGTCAAGCCCCCGTGGGCACTATATCATGGGGGTGCACACTCGGTTGCGTTAAATTGCTTTACCCAACATGATCGGATGATTAAGCGTTCTCATCACTGATAGAAGAACACCTGGTTCTCAATAGACTAGCATAGCTGCAGCAGGGTTCTCAAAGCTATAATGCCTCTAGGTGATTTTGGATTCAAACCTAAATGTATATATTTGGTTTGTTTCCTCTTGTATTTTCCTAGAGAGGGATGTTACCCCTTGAAATGCCAACATTGGCCAGTAGGTGTCATTGGGAGTAAAGGGCACCACATGCACAAGTGAAACCAAGGTTGGGGGTTATATCATGTTTCCAATAGCTATTTCATGGTTCCTGCTGGTTTCGGAGGCTTCAACAGTAAAGAGTTGACATGACCCCTTTTACAGTTTGGACTGCTACTTTGCATTCTATCTGTCTATGTTTTCCTTAGAACTGACAAAATGTTACCGAAATTGACAAGTCTGGCTTCTAGGTCGATTTAGGATGTTTCAAAAACTAACTTCATTTTCGTATAACTCTCAAAACATGGAAATCAAATCTATTAAACTTTTTAAAGGCTGCAAATGAGATATCAACACAATGTCAAAACTGGAGTCTTCGGAAAATCCCTCCCACCACGGCTGTATAGAAACAAAGAGCTAAACAAAAATCACATATCTGGGAAGTGTATCTGGAAAGTGGTGATTCATCGATGCCCAGTTGGCCGAGAAGCAGTTCAACCTGCGCTCACTCGCTCCCATGTACACAGCAATGGAAACATCCACTCACCCAGCCCTTGGCACAGGACACTTGCCGAAGAGAGGTCTGTTACTTCCAAAGACAGGATAAGGCCTCAGAACCCCTGGAAGCAGGAGAAGGCAAAGCAGGGAATGGAAACCAGTGCAGGGTCTGACCCCTGGTGATGGAGCAGCAAAGGTGAAACTTTGTTTAACTTGGACGCACACTCTCAAGCGGACAGGAGACATGGGATTGAAGGTGATGCGCTGAGTGTTAGAAGAGTGCACAGCAGATGCTTGGCTGACAGAACTCAAAGAAACCAGCGCAAAATATCTCCACATTTGATTCTGAGACCAAGATCCGAGCTGCCAAATTTGACGTAGCAGAGGCAGCGGTCAGGGAGGGATAGGGCTACGGATGATGGCACACGCTGAGTCTCAGGGATCTGGAGTGCGTTGTGGGATGTGGTGGGTCCTATCAAGAGAGCAAACCGACCTGTGACCCCAGTGAGAAGGCCACCACACCGGCACGCGCGGTTGAGATTATCGATATGTCCCATGGCCACACCCAGTGCATCTGCAGGACCAGGGACCAATTGGGCATTTTGCCAATAGAGCACGTGTGGGGCTGAATCAGAGATATCGTGCATCTGGTCTGAGTGATCTAGGTGGCCTTGGGTTTGAAATCAGAATGAAAAGACTTAGGATCTGCTACATTCATAACCTGGGCTGGGATTATGGTTTGGTTTGAGGCACAGGATACGCAACAGCTCTGTGGTTGCCTTCGTGCACCCGTGCCACAAGGATGAGAGGACAAGGAAGAGTGGTCCAAGTCCACAGCGTGAGAAGATGAAGCATTTCCTTCAGCATTATCTCCCAAAAGCAGATGCTCCATTTTGGATGGCACCGGCACGGTACGGCACCGAGGACACCAAGTTCGGTCTGCGGGATCATTCCAGCAGGCCCTGATGTGTGACATCCTTTGATATGCTTCCACTGGTGTTTCTGTAGGCAGAGAAGCTCTGGGAAGAACTGGTTTCATTGGGACATTCCCGTGGCACTAATAAGCACAAGCGCACTCTCAGTTTGCAGTTTTGGAAACACTCCAAAGTGACATGGAGCAGAATGCAGAGCTGAGAAACTTTAGAAGCTTCATTTCCACCAGAGGAAGTGTCCTGTGCACTTTTAGAATTCTGAGATAAGCGTAATCAAACTACGGTTATGCTAATCCAAATAGAATGGTGTGTTCATCACAATAAAGGCAACACCAGCAATTGGAGATATACCAGACAACGAACACAGGAACAGGACATGGCATCAATGTCTAGGAGAAATTGTCCTCACAGTAATCCCATGGAATTGCATAGAGCCAAGATTCCAAATTTTCACTTAACAAAGCCCTAGAAGTCTACATTAGATACCTGATATTACCTGACCAGTAGAGGTGAAGAAGTGCAGTAAAAGAAACAGGAAATACCATTTTCAGTTCCAAAGAGATTGAAGGCCCAAAAGATAAGCTTTCAGAAAACTAGACTGCAAAACGCAATCCAGAGAAAAAATTGAAAACGGAGGTGAGGGAAACACTGAAGAACAACAGTGTCTCAGAATCATAAAAGGCAGAATACCAGAAAAGGGGAAGAGAAAGCCTAAAGGCGAAACAAATAATATCAGAAAACTCAGTGGATGAGATAATATCAGGGCTACAATTCAGTAGTAAGTAGACTAGGTAATGCAGAGGGACGCGTGAATGACTGTGAATACAGGGGAACAGAAATCCCTCGGTCAGAAGCAGACATAGGAAAGCAAGTGCAAACCAATGAAAACATTGCTGTTGAATCCTGGGGTAAGACAAGGCAAGAAAGACTAAGAGTCGTAAGAGTCCCAGATGGATAAGCAAGAGATAATGAAACAAAGATGTCTGAAAAGTTATCTGTAGAAAAATCAGACTGAAACTTGCTGAAAGCCAAGAAAGAATCATCTATGCGAATTCAGGAAGTACAGAGCGTTCAAAGGAGGTCGAATCCCAATATACCTACCAGCAGCTGTATGATTCAAATCAACGAAGTTCATGAGCATCCCAGGGATTTAAAATGCGCCTGGAGGAAAGCAACTTAGTCACAAGAGAACCTCCAGAGGGGTTTCAGCTGATATATCGGCAGCAATATTCAAGGACAGGGAGGAGTGCCAGGACATAGGCCATACCCTGAAGGGCAAAATGCTGCCATCTAGGGTAGCCTAGGCCACATGACCGCCATTTCTTATAACAGCAGAACTAGAGAATTCCACAGACCGGCAAATCTTAAAATAAATCAGCACTCCGAAAATTATCCTACAAGAAAGGTTGAGAATTCTCCCCTGAATAGAAAAGCAGCAAGATGAAATGGTAAGAAGAAAACCATTATTGGAAATGCAAGAAGGGCATGAGTGGCAAAGAAGAAACCAGAAGAAGGCAAGGAGGACATCAAAACACTAAAATGGAAGAGGGAAGTAAGAAATCATAGGTGATTGGAAGCACTATCTTAAGTGAATCAGCTTATATGACTCTCTGTTTGAAGCGAATGGAGAGATGCATGGCCTGACGTGTTTGCAAAACAAACAAGAAGCAGACCAACAAAGAATCAAACAAACAAACAAGCACCCAAAGGGTACGGTTGGCTGACATATACCAAGGGAACCATGATTATTCAAAAGAAAATACTCAAGGTGATGTCAAGGATCATTCAGTACGCACGACCCAGTATCACGGCTTGCATGTACTCAGCACACTTGTATTCGGAAATCAGAGGCGTGCATTTATATTCGTTAATGTTGATTAATAAGAGCATATCGTGACCTAACCCAAATGCCGATTTGGTGTCAAATGGATTCCTAGTCCGTGATATAGACTTGTAAGGCTTCCAACAGGATGAATGAATGCCATATAAAAGCCTACTTCGAGAAGAAATGGCATAAGCCTTTAACAAAGACAAGTAGCTCTGCAAAAGTGTACTAAGAGCAAAAGAGACAGACAGTAAAGTGCACATTGGGGTTGGTTTCATTTCTAGGAATTTCAGCCCCCATGAAACCAATGGATCAATATCCTGAGAGTGCGGGTGTTTCAGCAGAAACCAACCGACGGATATGTATTCCGGGTGTACGGATATTACAGGAACATAAGTTTCCTTTAGAGGGTCTCTGTGTACTGTGAACTGTTAGAATGTTTAAAGACGTGTGAAACCATGAACAGAAAATGGACACACTTGCCTCCATTGGTACTGTGCATACAGATCTGAAGAAAAGGAAAGAGGGAAGAACAAAGGCCCATGGGACGCTAGTGGGTAGAATCACATTTAGCTTAGGAACCTCTCGTCGGATGCAGCCCCTCCCCCAACACTGACAAGATGCAGCAGCCATTGGGGATGGCAGTTACCGGTTGGATTCCAGGTGGAATGTTGGTGTGTACCGCGAGGCTTGTTGTGGCCAGTGGATCCTAGGTAACCGGGCAGAGTTCTGTGGGTGGATCAGTGTGATGGAGGGGCTGCCGCCCTCTGTGGAGCTTAGCTTAGGTCTTTGGTCCGGGAAGCTGTGTCAGTTCGAGATACTGCTGCTGCCCAAAGACCTGAGTTCACGGGTCAGTTTCCAGAACCTGAAAGGGCAGACAGTGGAAGATCTGCCTGCCATCAGCTTACTGGTGAGGCTCCGAGGTACTTTCAGACATGCCCAGTCCTGTTGAAGTCGACTGTATGGGAGATACGAAGAGAAGCTGGCCGAAAACCTGGCTGCATGGATTGAGGAGGGATGCGAACACATTGATGAGAGATGTTCTGCTACAATGGAGATTACTGGCCTGGAGACAGCTGTAGAGGATACCAGGCTCGAAAGGCATTCATGAGACCTATGGAACCTCGCTGATACTGGCAGAAACATACGGAGTGCCAACGTGGACTTGAGGAAGTTCCTCAATTCTCTGCTCCAAGAACGGGTCCAAGATCCCTGACATCTAAAAGAGAAGAGATGGCAGAGGTGATCAAAACGCTCCTGTTCTTGGAAGGGGTCGTGAGCATCCACACGTCCCAACGGGCATTTCCATGCCATTCAGACCAAAGTGCACCAAGCCCAGGTAAGCCTTTTCCCAGGTTTGGGCCTAGCTAGCAAGCACTTGCTCTTCCCTCCCCTCCACTCAGGCATCCATTTGGAAGGATCAGTACCTGAGCTGCAATGAAGCCAGTACGAGAAGGGCAAGCCCCTCCTCGAATCAGAGTTCCTCCAGCTTCACACTCTGTGAACAACAATGAACTCCTTAAAGGTCTAAAAGTCTCGACTGAAATAGATAGGATATGAATAATTATCTCACACAAAGAAACGATGGCCTTCCGCTAGATTCAGCAAATGCTGGGTTTGTGTCTTCTCTGGGGTGAAGGGAGTGTGGTAAGTGAGGGGAATCTTTGACTGAACTTGTATATGTATTTGGCCTCAGTTTTCAAGACAGTATAGGTAAATATTATAAGTCAGATAGTGAACGGAACTGTAAATTCGCCAATGACATTAAAGACACAGCTTATGTGGACATTCTTTCATTGAGTCAAGCCCCCGTGGGCACTATATCATGGGGGTGCACACTCGGTTGCGTTAAATTGCTTTACCCAACATGATCGGATGATTAAGCGTTCTCATCACTGATAGAAGAACACCTGGTTCTCAATAGACTAGCATAGCTGCAGCAGGGTTCTCAAAGCTATAATGCCTCTAGGTGATTTTGGATTCAAACCTAAATGTATATATTTGGTTTGTTTCCTCTTGTATTTTCCTAGAGAGGGATGTTACCCCTTGAAATGCCAACATTGGCCAGTAGGTGTCATTGGGAGTAAAGGGCACCACATGCACAAGTGAAACCAAGGTTGGGGGTTATATCATGTTTCCAATAGCTATTTCATGGTTCCTGCTGGTTTCGGAGGCTTCAACAGTAAAGAGTTGACATGACCCCTTTTACAGTTTGGACTGCTACTTTGCATTCTATCTGTCTATGTTTTCCTTAGAACTGACAAAATGTTACCGAAATTGACAAGTCTGGCTTCTAGGTCGATTTAGGATGTTTCAAAAACTAACTTCATTTTCGTATAACTCTCAAAACATGGAAATCAAATCTATTAAACTTTTTAAAGGCTGCAAATGAGATATCAACACAATGTCAAAACTGGAGTCTTCGGAAAATCCCTCCCACCACGGCTGTATAGAAACAAAGAGCTAAACAAAAATCACATATCTGGGAAGTGTATCTGGAAAGTGGTGATTCATCGATGCCCAGTTGGCCGAGAAGCAGTTCAACCTGCGCTCACTCGCTCCCATGTACACAGCAATGGAAACATCCACTCACCCAGCCCTTGGCACAGGACACTTGCCGAAGAGAGGTCTGTTACTTCCAAAGACAGGATAAGGCCTCAGAACCCCTGGAAGCAGGAGAAGGCAAAGCAGGGAATGGAAACCAGTGCAGGGTCTGACCCCTGGTGATGGAGCAGCAAAGGTGAAACTTTGTTTAACTTGGACGCACACTCTCAAGCAGACAGGAGACATGGGATTGAAGGTGATGCGCTGAGTGTTAGAAGAGTGCACAGCAGATGCTTGGCTGACAGAACTCAAAGAAACCAGCGCAAAATATCTCCACATTTGATTCTGAGACCAAGATCCGAGCTGCCAAATTTGACGTAGCAGAGGCAGCGGTCAGGGAGGGATAGGGCTACGGATGATGGCACACGCTGAGTCTCAGGGATCTGGAGTGCGTTGTGGGATGTGGTGGGTCCTATCAAGAGAGCAAACCGACCTGTGACCCCAGTGAGAAGGCCACCACACCGGCACGCGCGGTTGAGAATATCGATATGTCCCATGGCCACACCCAGTGCATCTGCAGGACCAGGGACCAATTGGGCATTTTGCCAATAGAGCACGTGTGGGGCTGAATCAGAGATATCGTGCATCTGGTCTGAGTGATCTAGGTGGCCTTGGGTTTGAAATCAGAATGAAAAGACTTAGGATCTGCTACATTCATAACCTGGGCTGGGATTATGGTTTGGTTTGAGGCACAGGATACGCAACAGCTCTGTGGTTGCCTTCGTGCACCCGTGCCACAAGGATGAGAGGACAAGGAAGAGTGGTCCAAGTCCACAGCGTGAGAAGAGGAAGCATTTCCTTCAGCATTATCTCCCAAAAGCAGATGCTCCATTTTGGATGGCACCGGCACGGTACGGCACCGAGGACACCAAGTTCGGTCTGCGGGATCATTCCAGCAGGCCCTGATGTGTGACATCCATTGATATGCTTCCACTGGTGTTTCTGTAGGCAGAGAAGCTCTGGGAAGAACTGGTTTCATTGGGACATTCCCGTGGCACTACAAAGCACAAGCGCACTCTCAGTTTGCAGTTTTGGAAACACTCCAAAGTGACATGGAGCAGAATGCAGAGCTGAGAAACTTTAGAAGCTTCATTTTCACCAGAGGAAGTGTCCTGTGCACTTTTAGAATTCTGAGATAAGCATAATCAAACTATGGTTATGCTAATCGAAATAGTATGGTGTGTTCATCACAATAAAGGCAACACCAGCAATTGGAGATATACCAGACAACAAACACAGGAACAGGACATGGCATCAATGTCTAGGAGAAACAGTCCTCACAGAAATCCCATGGAATTGCATAGAGCCAAGATTCCAAATTTTTCACTTAACAAAGCCCTAGAAGTCTACATTAGATACCTGATATTACCTGACCAGTAGAGGTGAAGAAGTGCAGTAAAAGAAACAGGAAATACCATTTTCAGTTCCAAAGAGATTGAAGGCCCAAAAGATAAGCTTTCAGAAAACTAGACTGCAAAACGCAATCCAGAGAAAAAATTGAAAACGGAGGTGAGGGAAACACTGAAGAACAACAGTGTCTCAGAATCATAAAAGGCAGAATACCAGAAAAGGGGAAGAGAAAGCCTAAAGGCGAAACAAATAATATCAGAAAACTCAGTGGATGAGATAATATCAGGGCTACAATTCAGTAGTAAGTAGACTAGGTAATGCAGAGGGACGCGTGAATGACTGTGAATACAGGGGAACAGAAATCCCTCGGTCAGAAGCAGACATAGGAAAGCAAGTGCAAACCAATGAAAACATTGCTGTTGAATCCTGGGGTAAGACAAGGCAAGAAAGACTAAGAGTCGTAAGAGTCCCAGATGGATAAGCAAGAGATAATGAAACAAAGATGTCTGAAAAGTTATCTGTAGAAAAATCAGACTGAAACTTGCTGAAAGCCAAGAAAGAATCATCTATGCGAATTCAGGAAGTACAGAGCGTTCAAAGGAGGTCGAATCCCAATATACCTACCAGCAGCTGTATGATTCAAATCAACGAAGTTCATGAGCATCCCAGGGATTTAAAATGCGCCTGGAGGAAAGCAACTTAGTCACAAGAGAACCTCCAGAGGGGTTTCAGCTGATATATCGGCAGCAATATTCAAGGACAGGGAGGAGTGCCAGGACATAGGCCATACCCTGAAGGGCAAAATGCTGCCATCTAGGGTAGCCTAGGCCACATGACCGCCATTTCTTATAACAGCAGAACTAGAGAATTCCACAGACCGGCAAATCTTAAAATAAATCAGCACTCCGAAAATTATCCTACAAGAAAGGTTGAGAATTCTCCCCTGAATAGAAAAGCAGCAAGATGAAATGGTAAGAAGAAAACCATTATTGGAAATGCAAGAAGGGCATGAGTGGCAAAGAAGAAACCAGAAGAAGGCAAGGAGGACATCAAAACACTAAAATGGAAGAGCGAAGTAAGAAATCATAGGTGATTGGAAGCACTATCTTAAGTGAATCAGCTTATATGACTCTCTGTTTGAAGCGAATGGAGAGATGCATGGCCTGACGTGTTTGCAAAACAAACAAGAAGCAGACCAACAAAGAATCAAACAAACAAACAAGCACCCAAAGGGTACGGTTGGCTGACATATACCAAGGGAACCATGATTATTCAAAAGAAAATACTCAAGGTGATGTCAAGGATCATTCAGTACGCACGACCCAGTATCACGGCTTGCATGTACTCAGCACACTTGTATTCGGAAATCAGAGGCGTGCATTTATATTCGTTAATGTTGATTAATAAGAGCATATCGTGACCTAACCCAAATGCCGATTTGGTGTCAAATGGATTCCTAGTCCGTGATATAGACTTGTAAGGCTTCCAACAGGATGAATGAATGCCATATAAAAGCCTACTTCGAGAAGAAATGGCATAAGCCTTTAACAAAGACAAGTAGCTCTGCAAAAGTGTACTAAGAGCAAAAGAGACAGACAGTAAAGTGCACATTGGGGTTGGTTTCATTTCTAGGAATTTCAGCCCCCATGAAACCAATGGATCAATATCCTGAGAGTGCGGGTGTTTCAGCAGAAACCAACCGACGGATATGTATTCCGGGTGTACGGATATTACAGGAACATAAGTTTCCTTTAGAGGGTCTCTGTGTACTGTGAACTGTTAGAATGTTTAAAGACGTGTGAAACCATGAACAGAAAATGGACACACTTGCCTCCATTGGTACTGTGCATACAGATCTGAAGAAAAGGAAAGAGGGAAGAACAAAGGCCCATGGGACGCTAGTGGGTAGAATCACATTTAGCTTAGGAACCTCTCGTCGGATGCAGCCCCTCCCCCAACACTGACAAGATGCAGCAGCCATTGGGGATGGCAGTTACCGGTTGGATTCCAGGTGGAATGTTGGTGTGTACCGCGAGGCTTGTTGTGGCCAGTGGATCCTAGGTAACCGGGCAGAGTTCTGTGGGTGGATCAGTGTGATGGAGGGGCTGCCGCCCTCTGTGGAGCTTAGCTTAGGTCTTTGGTCCGGGAAGCTGTGTCAGTTCGAGATACTGCTGCTGCCCAAAGACCTGAGTTCACGGGTCAGTTTCCAGAACCTGAAAGGGCAGACAGTGGAAGATCTGCCTGCCATCAGCTTACTGGTGAGGCTCCGAGGTACTTTCAGACATGCCCAGTCCTGTTGAAGTCGACTGTATGGGAGATACGAAGAGAAGCTGGCCGAAAACCTGGCTGCATGGATTGAGGAGGGATGCGAACACATTGATGAGAGATGTTCTGCTACAATGGAGATTACTGGCCTGGAGACAGCTGTAGAGGATACCAGGCTCGAAAGGCATTCATGAGACCTATGGAACCTCGCTGATACTGGCAGAAACATACGGAGTGCCAACGTGGACTTGAGGAAGTTCCTCAATTCTCTGCTCCAAGAACGGGTCCAAGATCCCTGACATCTAAAAGAGAAGAGATGGCAGAGGTGATCAAAACGCTCCTGTTCTTGGAAGGGGTCGTGAGCATCCACACGTCCCAACGGGCATTTCCATGCCATTCAGACCAAAGTGCACCAAGCCCAGGTAAGCCTTTTCCCAGGTTTGGGCCTAGCTAGCAAGCACTTGCTCTTCCCTCCCCTCCACTCAGGCATCCATTTGGAAGGATCAGTACCTGAGCTGCAATGAAGCCAGTACGAGAAGGGCAAGCCCCTCCTCGAATCAGAGTTCCTCCAGCTTCACACTCTGTGAACAACAATGAACTCCTTAAAGGTCTAAAAGTCTCGACTGAAACAGATAGGATATGAATAATTATCTCACACAAAGAAACGATGGCCTTCCGCTAGATTCAGCAAATGCTGGGTTTGTGTCTTCTCTGGGGTGAAGGGAGTGTGGTAAGTGAGGGGAATCTTTGACTGAACTTGTATATGTATTTGGCCTCAGTTTTCAAGACAGTATAGGTAAATATTATAAGTCAGATAGTGAACGGAACTGTAAATTCGCCAATGACATTAAAGACACAGCTTATGTGGACATTCTTTCATTGAGTCAAGCCCCCGTGGGCACTATATCATGGGGGTGCACACTCGGTTGCGTTAAATTGCTTTACCCAACATGATCGGATGATTAAGCGTTCTCATCACTGATAGAAGAACACCTGGTTCTCAATAGACTAGCATAGCTGCAGCAGGGTTCTCAAAGCTATAATGCCTCTAGGTGATTTTGGATTCAAACCTAAATGTATATATTTGGTTTGTTTCCTCTTGTATTTTCCTAGAGAGGGATGTTACCCCTTGAAATGCCAACATTGGCCAGTAGGTGTCATTGGGAGTAAAGGGCACCACATGCACAAGTGAAACCAAGGTTGGGGGTTATATCATGTTTCCAATAGCTATTTCATGGTTCCTGCTGGTTTCGGAGGCTTCAACAGTAAAGAGTTGACATGACCCCTTTTACAGTTTGGACTGCTACTTTGCATTCTATCTGTCTATGTTTTCCTTAGAACTGACAAAATGTTACCGAAATTGACAAGTCTGGCTTCTAGGTCGATTTAGGATGTTTCAAAAACTAACTTCATTTTCGTATAACTCTCAAAACATGGAAATCAAATCTATTAAACTTTTTAAAGGCTGCAAATGAGATATCAACACAATGTCAAAACTGGAGTCTTCGGAAAATCCCTCCCACCACGGCTGTATAGAAACAAAGAGCTAAACAAAAATCACATATCTGGGAAGTGTATCTGGAAAGTGGTGATTCATCGATGCCCAGTTGGCCGAGAAGCAGTTCAACCTGCGCTCACTCGCTCCCATGTACACAGCAATGGAAACATCCACTCACCCAGCCCTTGGCACAGGACACTTGCCGAAGAGAGGTCTGTTACTTCCAAAGACAGGATAAGGCCTCAGAACCCCTGGAAGCAGGAGAAGGCAAAGCAGGGAATGGAAACCAGTGCAGGGTCTGACCCCTGGTGATGGAGCAGCAAAGGTGAAACTTTGTTTAACTTGGACGCACACTCTCAAGCAGACAGGAGACATGGGATTGAAGGTGATGCGCTGAGTGTTAGAAGAGTGCACAGCAGATGCTTGGCTGACAGAACTCAAAGAAACCAGCGCAAAATATCTCCACATTTGATTCTGAGACCAAGATCCGAGCTGCCAAATTTGACGTAGCAGAGGCAGCGGTCAGGGAGGGATAGGGCTACGGATGATGGCACACGCTGAGTCTCAGGGATCTGGAGTGCGTTGTGGGATGTGGTGGGTCCTATCAAGAGAGCAAACCGACCTGTGACCCCAGTGAGAAGGCCACCACACCGGCACGCGCGGTTGAGAATATCGATATGTCCCATGGCCACACCCAGTGCATCTGCAGGACCAGGGACCAATTGGGCATTTTGCCAATAGAGCACGTGTGGGGCTGAATCAGAGATATCGTGCATCTGGTCTGAGTGATCTAGGTGGCCTTGGGTTTGAAATCAGAATGAAAAGACTTAGGATCTGCTACATTCATAACCTGGGCTGGGATTATGGTTTGGTTTGAGGCACAGGATACGCAACAGCTCTGTGGTTGCCTTCGTGCACCCGTGCCACAAGGATGAGAGGACAAGGAAGAGTGGTCCAAGTCCACAGCGTGAGAAGAGGAAGCATTTCCTTCAGCATTATCTCCCAAAAGCAGATGCTCCATTTTGGATGGCACCGGCACGGTACGGCACCGAGGACACCAAGTTCGGTCTGCGGGATCATTCCAGCAGGCCCTGATGTGTGACATCCATTGATATGCTTCCACTGGTGTTTCTGTAGGCAGAGAAGCTCTGGGAAGAACTGGTTTCATTGGGACATTCCCGTGGCACTACAAAGCACAAGCGCACTCTCAGTTTGCAGTTTTGGAAACACTCCAAAGTGACATGGAGCAGAATGCAGAGCTGAGAAACTTTAGAAGCTTCATTTTCACCAGAGGAAGTGTCCTGTGCACTTTTAGAATTCTGAGATAAGCATAATCAAACTATGGTTATGCTAATCGAAATAGTATGGTGTGTTCATCACAATAAAGGCAACACCAGCAATTGGAGATATACCAGACAACAAACACAGGAACAGGACATGGCATCAATGTCTAGGAGAAACAGTCCTCACAGAAATCCCATGGAATTGCATAGAGCCAAGATTCCAAATTTTTCACTTAACAAAGCCCTAGAAGTCTACATTAGATACCTGATATTACCTGACCAGTAGAGGTGAAGAAGTGCAGTAAAAGAAACAGGAAATACCATTTTCAGTTCCAAAGAGATTGAAGGCCCAAAAGATAAGCTTTCAGAAAACTAGACTGCAAAACGCAATCCAGAGAAAAAATTGAAAACGGAGGTGAGGGAAACACTGAAGAACAACAGTGTCTCAGAATCATAAAAGGCAGAATACCAGAAAAGGGGAAGAGAAAGCCTAAAGGCGAAACAAATAATATCAGAAAACTCAGTGGATGAGATAATATCAGGGCTACAATTCAGTAGTAAGTAGACTAGGTAATGCAGAGGGACGCGTGAATGACTGTGAATACAGGGGAACAGAAATCCCTCGGTCAGAAGCAGACATAGGAAAGCAAGTGCAAACCAATGAAAACATTGCTGTTGAATCCTGGGGTAAGACAAGGCAAGAAAGACTAAGAGTCGTAAGAGTCCCAGATGGATAAGCAAGAGATAATGAAACAAAGATGTCTGAAAAGTTATCTGTAGAAAAATCAGACTGAAACTTGCTGAAAGCCAAGAAAGAATCATCTATGCGAATTCAGGAAGTACAGAGCGTTCAAAGGAGGTCGAATCCCAATATACCTACCAGCAGCTGTATGATTCAAATCAACGAAGTTCATGAGCATCCCAGGGATTTAAAATGCGCCTGGAGGAAAGCAACTTAGTCACAAGAGAACCTCCAGAGGGGTTTCAGCTGATATATCGGCAGCAATATTCAAGGACAGGGAGGAGTGCCAGGACATAGGCCATACCCTGAAGGGCAAAATGCTGCCATCTAGGGTAGCCTAGGCCACATGACCGCCATTTCTTATAACAGCAGAACTAGAGAATTCCACAGACCGGCAAATCTTAAAATAAATCAGCACTCCGAAAATTATCCTACAAGAAAGGTTGAGAATTCTCCCCTGAATAGAAAAGCAGCAAGATGAAATGGTAAGAAGAAAACCATTATTGGAAATGCAAGAAGGGCATGAGTGGCAAAGAAGAAACCAGAAGAAGGCAAGGAGGACATCAAAACACTAAAATGGAAGAGCGAAGTAAGAAATCATAGGTGATTGGAAGCACTATCTTAAGTGAATCAGCTTATATGACTCTCTGTTTGAAGCGAATGGAGAGATGCATGGCCTGACGTGTTTGCAAAACAAACAAGAAGCAGACCAACAAAGAATCAAACAAACAAACAAGCACCCAAAGGGTACGGTTGGCTGACATATACCAAGGGAACCATGATTATTCAAAAGAAAATACTCAAGGTGATGTCAAGGATCATTCAGTACGCACGACCCAGTATCACGGCTTGCATGTACTCAGCACACTTGTATTCGGAAATCAGAGGCGTGCATTTATATTCGTTAATGTTGATTAATAAGAGCATATCGTGACCTAACCCAAATGCCGATTTGGTGTCAAATGGATTCCTAGTCCGTGATATAGACTTGTAAGTCTTCCAACAGGATGAATGAATGCCATATAAAAGCCTACTTCGAGAAGAAATGGCATAAGCCTTTAACAAAGACAAGTAGCTCTGCAAAAGTGTACTAAGAGCAAAAGAGACAGACAGTAAAGTGCACATTGGGGTTGGTTTCATTTCTAGGAATTTCAGCCCCCATGAAACCAATGGATCAATATCCTGAGAGTGCGGGTGTTTCAGCAGAAACCAACCGACGGATATGTATTCCGGGTGTACGGATATTACAGGAACATAAGTTTCCTTTAGAGGGTCTCTGTGTACTGTGAACTGTTAGAATGTTTAAAGACGTGTGAAACCATGAACAGAAAATGGACACACTTGCCTCCATTGGTACTGTGCATACAGATCTGAAGAAAAGGAAAGAGGGAAGAACAAAGGCCCATGGGACGCTAGTGGGTAGAATCACATTTAGCTTAGGAACCTCTCGTCGGATGCAGCCCCTCCCCCAACACTGACAAGATGCAGCAGCCATTGGGGATGGCAGTTACCGGTTGGATTCCAGGTGGAATGTTGGTGTGTACCGCGAGGCTTGTTGTGGCCAGTGGATCCTAGGTAACCGGGCAGAGTTCTGTGGGTGGATCAGTGTGATGGAGGGGCTGCCGCCCTCTGTGGAGCTTAGCTTAGGTCTTTGGTCCGGGAAGCTGTGTCAGTTCGAGATACTGCTGCTGCCCAAAGACCTGAGTTCACGGGTCAGTTTCCAGAACCTGAAAGGGCAGACAGTGGAAGATCTGCCTGCCATCAGCTTACTGGTGAGGCTCCGAGGTACTTTCAGACATGCCCAGTCCTGTTGAAGTCGACTGTATGGGAGATACGAAGAGAAGCTGGCCGAAAACCTGGCTGCATGGATTGAGGAGGGATGCGAACACATTGATGAGAGATGTTCTGCTACAATGGAGATTACTGGCCTGGAGACAGCTGTAGAGGATACCAGGCTCGAAAGGCATTCATGAGACCTATTAAACCTCGCTGATACTGGCAGAAACATACGGAGTGCCAACGTGGACTTGAGGAAGTTCCTCAATTCTCTGCTCCAAGAACGGGTCCAAGATCCCTGACATCTAAAAGAGAAGAGATGGCAGAGGTGATCAAAACGCTCCTGTTCTTGGAAGGGGTCGTGAGCATCCACACGTCCCAACGGGCATTTCCATGCCATTCAGACCAAAGTGCACCAAGCCCAGGTAAGCCTTTTCCCAGGTTTGGGCCTAGCTAGCAAGCACTTGCTCTTCCCTCCCCTCCACTCAGGCATCCATTTGGAAGGATCAGTACCTGAGCTGCAATGAAGCCAGTACGAGAAGGGCAAGCCCCTCCTCGAATCAGAGTTCCTCCAGCTTCACACTCTGTGAACAACAATGAACTCCTTAAAGGTCTAAAAGTCTCGACTGAAATAGATAGGATATGAATAATTATCTCACACAAAGAAACGATGGCCTTCCGCTAGATTCAGCAAATGCTGGGTTTGTGTCTTCTCTGGGGTGAAGGGAGTGTGGTAAGTGAGGGGAATCTTTGACTGAACTTGTATATGTATTTGGCCTCAGTTTTCAAGACAGTATAGGTAAACATTATAAGTCAGATAGTGAACGGAACTGTAAATTCGCCAATGACATTAAAGACACAGCTTATGTGGACATTCTTTCATTGAGTCAAGCCCCCGTGGGCACTATATCATGGGGGTGCACACTCGGTTGCGTTAAATTGCTTTACCCAACATGATCGGATGATTAAGCGTTCTCATCACTGATAGAAGAACACCTGGTTCTCAATAGACTAGCATAGCTGCAGCAGGGTTCTCAAAGCTATAATGCCTCTAGGTGATTTTGGATTCAAACCTAAATGTATATATTTGGTTTGTTTCCTCTTGTATTTTCCTAGAGAGGGATGTTACCCCTTGAAATGCCAACATTGGCCAGTAGGTGTCATTGGGAGTAAAGGGCACCACATGCACAAGTGAAACCAAGGTTGGGGGTTATATCATGTTTCCAATAGCTATTTCATGGTTCCTGCTGGTTTCGGAGGCTTCAACAGTAAAGAGTTGACATGACCCCTTTTTCAGTTTGGACTGCTACTTTGCATTCTATCTGTCTATGTTTTCCTTAGAACTGACAAAATGTTACCGAAATTGACAAGTCTGGCTTCTAGGTCGATTTAGGATGTTTCAAAAACTAACTTCATTTTCGTATAACTCTCAAAACATGGAAATCAAATCTATTAAACTTTTTAAAGGCTGCAAATGAGATATCAACACAATGTCAAAACTGGAGTCTTCGGAAAATCCCTCCCACCACGGCTGTATAGAAACAAAGAGCTAAACAAAAATCACATATCTGGGAAGTGTATCTGGAAAGTGGTGATTCATCGATGCCCAGTTGGCCGAGAAGCAGTTCAACCTGCGCTCACTCGCTCCCATGTACACAGCAATGGAAACATCCACTCACCCAGCCCTTGGCACAGGACACTTGCCGAAGAGAGGTCTGTTACTTCCAAAGACAGGATAAGGCCTCAGAACCCCTGGAAGCAGGAGAAGGCAAAGCAGGGAATGGAAACCAGTGCAGGGTCTGACCCCTGGTGATGGAGCAGCAAAGGTGAAACTTTGTTTAACTTGGACGCACACTCTCAAGCGGACAGGAGACATGGGATTGAAGGTGATGCGCTGAGTGTTAGAAGAGTGCACAGCAGATGCTTGGCTGACAGAACTCAAAGAAACCAGCGCAAAATATCTCCACATTTGATTCTGAGACCAAGATCCGAGCTGCCAAATTTGACGTAGCAGAGGCAGCGATCAGGGAGGGATAGGGCTACTGATGATGGCACACGCTGTGTCTCATTGATCTTGAGTGCGTTGTGGGATATGGTGGGTCCTATCAAGAGAGCAAACCGACCTGTGAACCCAGTGAGAAGGCCACCACACTGGCACGCGCGGTTGAGATTATCGATATGTCCCATGGCCACACCCAGTGCATCTGCAGGACCAGGGACCAATTGGGCATTTTGCCAATAGAGCACGTGTGGGGCTGAATCAGAGATATCGTGCATCTGGTCTGAGTGATCTAGGTGGCCTTGGGTTTGAAATCAGAATGAAAAGACTTAGGATCTGCTACATTCATAACCTGGGCTGGGATTATGGTTTGGTTTGAGGCACAGGATACGCAACAGCTCTGTGGTTGCCTTCGTGCACCCGTGCCACAAGGATGAGAGGACAAGGAAGAGTGGTCCAAGTCCACAGCGTGAGAAGAGGAAGCATTTCCTTCAGCATTATCTCCCAAAAGCAGATGCTACATTTTGGATGGCAGCGGCACGGTACGGCACCGAGGACACCAAGTTCGGTCTGCGGGATCATTCCAGCAGGCCCTGATGTGTGACATCCATTGATATGCTTCCACTGGTGTTTCTGTAGGCAGAGAAGCTCTGGGAAGAACTGGTTTCATTGGGACATTCCCGTGGCACTAATAAGCACAAGCGCACTCTCAGTTTGCAGTTTTGGAAACACTCCAAAGTGACATGGAGCAGAATGCAGAGCTGAGAAACATTAGAAGCTTCATTTCCACCAGAGGAAGTGTCCTGTGCACTTTTAGAATTCTGAGATAAGCGTAATCAAACTATGGTTATGCTAATCGAAATAGTATGGTGTGTTCATCACAATAAAGGCAACACCAGCAATTGGAGATATACCAGACAACAAACACAGGAACAGGACATGGCATCAATGTCTAGGAGAAATTGTCCTCACAGAAATCCCATGGAATTGCATAGAGCCAAGATTCCAAATTTTTCACTTAACAAAGCCCTAGAAGTCTACATTAGATACCTGATATTACCTGACCAGTAGAGGTGAAGAAGTGCAGTAAAAGAAACAGGAAATACCATTTTCAGTTCCAAAGAGATTGAAGGCCCAAAAGATAAGCTTTCAGAAAACTAGACTGCAAAACGCAATCCAGAGAAAAAATTGAAAACGGAGGTGAGGGAAACACTGAAGAACAACAGTGTCTCAGAATCATAAAAGGCAGAATACCAGAAAAGGGGAAGAGAAAGCCTAAAGGCGAAACAAATAATATCAGAAAACTCAGTGGATGAGATAATATCAGGGCTACAATTCAGTAGTAAGTAGACTAGGTAATGCAGAGGGACGCGTGAATGACTGTGAATACAGGGGAACAGAAATCCCTCGGTCAGAAGCAGACTTAGGAAAGCAAGTGCAAACCAATGAAAACATTGCTGTTGAATCCTGGGGTAAGACAAGGCAAGAAAGACTAAGAGTCGTAAGAGTCCCAGATGGATAAGCAAGAGATAATGAAACAAAGATGTCTGAAAAGTTATCTGTAGAAAAATCAGACTGAAACTTGCTGAAAGCCAAGAAAGAATCATCTATGCGAATTCAGGAAGTACAGAGCGTTCAAAGGAGGTCGAATCCCAATATACCTACCAGCAGCTGTATGATTCAAATCAACGAAGTTCATGAGCATCCCAGGGATTTAAAATGCGCCTGGAGGAAAGCAACTTAGTCACAAGAGAACCTCCAGAGGGGTTTCAGCTGATATATCAGCAGCAATATTCAAGGACAGGGAGGAGTGCCAGGACATAGGCCATACCCTGAAGGGCAAAATGCTGCCATCTAGGGTAGCCTAGGCCACATGACTGCCATTTCTTATAACAGCAGAACTAGAGAATTCCACAGACCGGCAAATCTTAAAATAAATCAGCACTCCGAAAATTATCCTACAAGAAAGGTTGAGAATTCTCCCCTGAATAGAAAAGCAGCAAGATGAAATGGTAAGAAGAAAACCATTATTGGAAATGCAAGAAGGGCATGAGTGGCAAAGAAGAAACCAGAAGAAGGCAAGGAGGACATCAAAACACTAAAATGGAAGAGCGAAGTAAGAAATCATAGGTGATTGGAAGCACTATCTTAAGTGAATCAGCTTATATGACTCTCTGTTTGAAGCGAATGGAGAGATGCATGGCCTGACGTGTTTGCAAAACAAACAAGAAGCAGACCAACAAAGAATCAAACAAACAAACAAGCACCCAAAGGGTACGGTTGGCTGACATATACCAAGGGAACCATGATTATTCAAAAGAAAATACTCAAGGTGATGTCAAGGATCATTCAGTACGCACGACCCAGTATCACGGCTTGCATGTACTCAGCACACTTGTATTCGGAAATCAGAGGCGTGCATTTATATTCGTTAATGTTGATTAATAAGAGCATATCGTGACCTAACCCAAATGCCGATTTGGTGTCAAATGGATTCCTAGTCCGTGATATAGACTTGTAAGGCTTCCAACAGGATGAATGAATGCCATATAAAAGCCTACTTCGAGAAGAAATGGCATAAGCCTTTAACAAAGACAAGTAGCTCTGCAAAAGTGTACTAAGAGCAAAAGAGACAGACAGTAAAGTGCACATTGGGGTTGGTTTCATTTCTAGGAATTTCAGCCCCCATGAAACCAATGGATCAATATCCTGAGAGTGCGGGTGTTTCAGCAGAAACCAACCGACGGATATGTATTCCGGGTGTACGGATATTACAGGAACATAAGTTTCCTTTAGAGGGTCTCTGTGTACTGTGAACTGTTAGAATGTTTAAAGACGTGTGAAACCATGAACAGAAAATGGACACACTTGCCTCCATTGGTACTGTGCATACAGATCTGAAGAAAAGGAAAGAGGGAAGAACAAAGGCCCATGGGACGCTAGTGGGTAGAATCACATTTAGCTTAGGAACCTCTCGTCGGATGCAGCCCCTCCCCCAACACTGACAAGATGCAGCAGCCATTGGGGATGGCAGTTACCGGTTGGATTCCAGGTGGAATGTTGGTGTGTACCGCGAGGCTTGTTGTGGCCAGTGGATCCTAGGTAACCGGGCAGAGTTCTGTGGGTGGATCAGTGTGATGGAGGGGCTGCCGCCCTCTGTGGAGCTTAGCTTAGGTCTTTGGTCCGGGAAGCTGTGTCAGTTCGAGATACTGCTGCTGCCCAAAGACCTGAGTTCACGGGTCAGTTTCCAGAACCTGAAAGGGCAGACAGTGGAAGATCTGCCTGCCATCAGCTTACTGGTGAGGCTCCGAGGTACTTTCAGACATGCCCAGTCCTGTTGAAGTCGACTGTATGGGAGATACGAAGAGAAGCTGGCCGAAAACCTGGCTGCATGGATTGAGGAGGGATGCGAACACATTGATGAGAGATGTTCTGCTACAATGGAGATTACTGGCCTGGAGACAGCTGTAGAGGATACCAGGCTCGAAAGGCATTCATGAGACCTATGGAACCTCGCTGATACTGGCAGAAACATACGGAGTGCCAACGTGGACTTGAGGAAGTTCCTCAATTCTCTGCTCCAAGAACGGGTCCAAGATCCCTGACATCTAAAAGAGAAGAGATGGCAGAGGTGATCAAAACGCTCCTGTTCTTGGAAGGGGTCGTGAGCATCCACACATCCCAACGGGCATTTCCATGCCATTCAGACCAAAGTGCACCAAGCCCAGGTAAGCCTTTTCCCAGGTTTGGGCCTAGCTAGCAAGCACTTGCTCTTCCCTCCCCTCCACTCAGGCATCCATTTGGAAGGATCAGTACCTGAGCTGCAATGAAGCCAGTACGAGAAGGGCAAGCCCCTCCTCGAATCAGAGTTCCTCCAGCTTCACACTCTGTGAACAACAATGAACTCCTTAAAGGTCTAAAAGTCTCGACTGAAATAGATAGGATATGAATAATTATCTCACACAAAGAAACGATGGCCTTCCGCTAGATTCAGCAAATGCTGGGTTTGTGTCTTCTCTGGGGTGAAGGGAGTGTGGTAAGTGAGGGGAATCTTTGACTGAACTTGTATATGTATTTGGCCTCAGTTTTCAAGACAGTATAGGTAAATATTATAAGTCAGATAGTGAACGGAACTGTAAATTCACCAATGACATTAAAGACACAGCTTATGTGGACATTCTTTCATTGAGTCAAGCCCCCGTGGGCACTATATCATGGGGGTGCACACTCGGTTGCGTTAAATTGCTTTACCCAACATGATCGGATGATTAAGCATTCTCATCACTGATAGAAGAACACCTGGTTCTCAATAGACTAGCATAGCTGCAGCAGGGTTCTCAAAGCTATAATGCCTCTAGGTGATTTTGGATTCAAACCTAAATGTATATATTTGGTTTGTTTCCTCTTGTATTTTCCTAGAGAGGGATGTTACCCCTTGAAATGCCAACATTGGCCAGTAGGTGTCATTGGGAGTAAAGGGCACCACATGCACAAGTGAAACCAAGGTTGGGGGTTATATCATGTTTCCAATAGCTATTTCATGGTTCCTGCTGGTTTCGGAGGCTTCAACAGTAAAGAGTTGACATGACCCCTTTTTCAGTTTGGACTGCTACTTTGCATTCTATCTGTCTATGTTTTCCTTAGAACTGACAAAATGTTACCGAAATTGACAAGTCTGGCTTCTAGGTCGATTTAGGATGTTTCAAAAACTAACTTCATTTTCGTATAACTCTCAAAACATGGAAATCAAATCTATTAAACTTTTTAAAGGCTGCAAATGAGATATCAACACAATGTCAAAACTGGAGTCTTCGGAAAATCCCTCCCACCACGGCTGTATAGAAACAAAGAGCTAAACAAAAATCACATATCTGGGAAGTGTATCTGGAAAGTGGTGATTCATCGATGCCCAGTTGGCCGAGAAGCAGTTCAACCTGCGCTCACTCGCTCCCATGTACACAGCAATGGAAACATCCACTCACCCAGCCCTTGGCACAGGACACTTGCCGAAGAGAGGTCTGTTACTTCCAAAGACAGGATAAGGCCTCAGAACCCCTGGAAGCAGGAGAAGGCAAAGCAGGGAATGGAAACCAGTGCAGGGTCTGACCCCTGGTGATGGAGCAGCAAAGGTGAAACTTTGTTTAACTTGGACGCACACTCTCAAGCGGACAGGAGACATGGGATTGAAGGTGATGCGCTGAGTGTTAGAAGAGTGCACAGCAGATGCTTGGCTGACAGAACTCAAAGAAACCAGCGCAAAATATCTCCACATTTGATTCTGAGACCAAGATCCGAGCTGCCAAATTTGAGGTAGCAGAGGCAGCGGTCAGGGAGGGATAGGGCTACGGATGATGGCACACGCTGAGTCTCAGGGATCTGGAGTGCGTTGTGGGATGTGGTGGGTCCTATCAAGAGAGCAAACCGACCTGTGACCCCAGTGAGAAGGCCACCACACCGGCACGCGCGGTTGAGAATATCGATATGTCCCATGGCCACACCCAGTGCATCTGCAGGACCAGGGACCAATTGGGCATTTTGCCAATAGAGCACGTGTGGGGCTGAATCAGAGATATCGTGCATCTGGTCTGAGTGATCTAGGTGGCCTTGGGTTTGAAATCAGAATGAAAAGCCTTAGGATCTGCTACATTCATAACCTGGGCTGGGATTATGGTTTGGTTTGAGGCACAGTATACGCAACAGCTCTGTGGTTGCCTTCGTGCACCCGTGCCACAAGGATGAGAGGACAAGGTAGAGTGGTCCAAGTCCACAGCGTGAGAAGATGAAGCATTTCCTTCAGCATTATCTCCCAAAAGCAGATGCTCCATTTTGGATGGCACCGGCACGGTACGGCACCGAGGACACCAAGTTCGGTCTGCGGGATCATTCCAGCAGGCCCTGATGTGTGACATCCATTGATATGCTTCCACTGGTGTTTCTGTAGGCAGAGAAGCTCTGGGAAGAACTGGTTTCATTGGGACATTCCCGTGGCACTACAAAGCACAAGCGCACTCTCAGTTTGCAGTTTTGGAAACACTCCAAAGTGACATGGAGCAGAATGCAGAGCTGAGAAACTTTAGAAGCTTCATTTCCACCAGAGGAAGTGTCCTGTGCACTTTTAGAATTCTGAGATAAGCGTAATCAAACTATGGTTATGCTAATCGAAATAGTATGGTGTGTTCATCACAATAAAGGCAACACCAGCAATTGGAGATATACCAGACAACAAACACAGGAACAGGACATGGCATCAATGTCTAGGAGAAATTGTCCTCACAGAAATCCCATGGAATTGCATAGAGCCAAGATTCCAAATTTTTCACTTAACAAAGCCCTAGAAGTCTACATTAGATACCTGATATTACCTGACCAGTAGAGGTGAAGAAGTGCAGTAAAAGAAACAGGAAATACCATTTTCAGTTCCAAAGAGATTGAAGGCCCAAAAGATAAGCTTTCAGAAAACTAGACTGCAAAACGCAATCCAGAGAAAAAATTGAAAACGGAGGTGAGGGAAACACTGAAGAACAACAGTGTCTCAGAATCATAAAAGGCAGAATACCAGAAAAGGGGAAGAGAAAGCCTAAAGGCGAAACAAATAATATCAGAAAACTCAGTGGATGAGATAATATCAGGGCTACAATTCAGTAGTAAATAGACTAGGTAATGCAGAGGGACGCGTGAATGACTGTGAATACAGGGGAACAGAAATCCCTCGGTCAGAAGCAGACATAGGAAAGCAAGTGCAAACCAATGAAAACATTGCTGTTGAATCCTGGGGTAAGACAAGGCAAGAAAGACTAAGAGTCGTAAGAGTCCCAGATGGATAAGCAAGAGATAATGAAACAAAGATGTCTGAAAAGTTATCTGTAGAAAAATCAGACTGAAACTTGCTGAAAGCCAAGAAAGAATCATCTATGCGAATTCAGGAAGTACAGAGCGTTCAAAGGAGGTCGAATCCCAATATACCTACCAGCAGCTGTATGATTCAAATCAACGAAGTTCATGAGCATCCCAGGGATTTAAAATGCGCCTGGAGGAAAGCAACTTAGTCACAAGAGAACCTCCAGAGGGGTTTCAGCTGATATATCGGCAGCAATATTCAAGGACAGGGAGGAGTGCCAGGACATAGGCCATACCCTGAAGGGCAAAATGCTGCCATCTAGGGTAGCCTAGGCCACATGACCGCCATTTCTTATAACAGCAGAACTAGAGAATTCCACAGACCGGCAAATCTTAAAATAAATCAGCACTCCGAAAATTATCCTACAAGAAAGGTTGAGAATTCTCCCCTGAATAGAAAAGCAGCAAGATGAAATGGTAAGAAGAAAACCATTATTGGAAATGCAAGAAGGGCATGAGTGGCAAAGAAGAAACCAGAAGAAGGCAAGGAGGACATCAAAACACTAAAATGGAAGAGCGAAGTAAGAAATCATAGGTGATTGGAAGCACTATCTTAAGTGAATCAGCTTATATGACTCTCTGTTTGAAGCGAATGGAGAGATGCATGGCCTGACGTGTTTGCAAAACAAACAAGAAGCAGACCAACAAAGAATCAAACAAACAAACAAGCACCCAAAGGGTACGGTTGGCTGACATATACCAAGGGAACCATGATTATTCAAAAGAAAATACTCAAGGTGATGTCAAGGATCATTCAGTACGCACGACCCAGTATCACGGCTTGCATGTACTCAGCACACTTGTATTCGGAAATCAGAGGCGTGCATTTATATTCGTTAATGTTGATTAATAAGAGCATATCGTGACCTAACCCAAATGCCGATTTGGTGTCAAATGGATTCCTAGTCCGTGATATAGACTTGTAAGTCTTCCAACAGGATGAATGAATGCCATATAAAAGCCTACTTCGAGAAGAAATGGCATAAGCCTTTAACAAAGACAAGTAGCTCTGCAAAAGTGTACTAAGAGCAAAAGAGACAGACAGTAAAGTGCACATTGGGGTTGGTTTCATTTCTAGGAATTTCAGCCCCCATGAAACCAATGGATCAATATCCTGAGAGTGCGGGTGTTTCAGCAGAAACCAACCGACGGATATGTATTCCGGGTGTACGGATATTACAGGAACATAAGTTTCCTTTACAGGGTCTCTGTGTACTGTGAACTGTTAGAATGTTTAAAGACGTGTGAAACCATGAACAGAAAATGGACACACTTGCCTCCATTGGTACTGTGCATACAGATCTGAAGAAAAGGAAAGAGGGAAGAACAAAGGCCCATGGGACGCTAGTGGGTAGAATCACATTTAGCTTAGGAACCTCTCGTCGGATGCAGCCCCTCCCCCAACACTGACAAGATGCAGCAGCCATTGGGGATGGCAGTTACCGGTTGGATTCCAGGTGGAATGTTGGTGTGTACCGCGAGGCTTGTTGTGGCCAGTGGATCCTAGGTAACCGGGCAGAGTTCTGTGGGTGGATCAGTGTGATGGAGGGGCTGCCGCCCTCTGTGGAGCTTAGCTTAGGTCTTTGGTCCGGGAAGCTGTGTCAGTTCGAGATACTGCTGCTGCCCAAAGACCTGAGTTCACGGGTCAGTTTCCAGAACCTGAAAGGGCAGACAGTGGAAGATCTGCCTGCCATCAGCTTACTGGTGAGGCTCCGAGGTACTTTCAGACATGCCCAGTCCTGTTGAAGTCGACTGTATGGGAGATACGAAGAGAAGCTGGCCGAAAACCTGGCTGCATGGATTGAGGAGGGATGCGAACACATTGATGAGAGATGTTCTGCTACAATGGAGATTACTGGCCTGGAGACAGCTGTAGAGGATACCAGGCTCGAAAGGCATTCATGAGACCTATGGAACCTCGCTGATACTGGCAGAAACATACGGAGTGCCAACGTGGACTTGAGGAAGTTCCTCAATTCTCTGCTCCAAGAACGGGTCCAAGATCCCTGACATCTAAAAGAGAAGAGATGGCAGAGGTGATCAAAACGCTCCTGTTCTTGGAAGGGGTCGTGAGCATCCACACGTCCCAACGGGCATTTCCATGCCATTCAGACCAAAGTGCACCAAGCCCAGGTAAGCCTTTTCCCAGGTTTGGGCCTAGCTAGCAAGCACTTGCTCTTCCCTCCCCTCCACTCAGGCATCCATTTGGAAGGATCAGTACCTGAGCTGCAATGAAGCCAGTACGAGAAGGGCAAGCCCCTCCTCGAATCAGAGTTCCTCCAGCTTCACACTCTGTGAACAACAATGAACTCCTTAAAGGTCTAAAAGTCTCGACTGAAATAGATAGGATATGAATAATTATCTCACACAAAGAAACGATGGCCTTCCGCTAGATTCAGCAAATGCTGGGTTTGTGTCTTCTCTGGGGTGAAGGGAGTGTGGTAAGTGAGGGGAATCTTTGACTGAACTTGTATATGTATTTGGCCTCAGTTTTCAAGACAGTATAGGTAAATATTATAAGTCAGATAGTGAACGGAACTGTAAATTCGCCAATGACATTAAAGACACAGCTTATGTGGACATTCTTTCATTGAGTCAAGCCCCCGTGGGCACTATATCATGGGGGTGCACACTCGGTTGCGTTAAATTGCTTTACCCAACATGATCGGATGATTAAGCGTTCTCATCACTGATAGAAGAACACCTGGTTCTCAATAGACTAGCATAGCTGCAGCAGGGTTCTCAAAGCTATAATGCCTCTAGGTGATTTTGGATTCAAACCTAAATGTATATATTTGGTTTGTTTCCTCTTGTATTTTCCTAGAGAGGGATGTTACCCCTTGAAATGCCAACATTGGCCAGTAGGTGTCATTGGGAGTAAAGGGCACCACATGCACAAGTGAAACCAAGGTTGGGGGTTATATCATGTTTCCAATAGCTATTTCATGGTTCCTGCTGGTTTCGGAGGCTTCAACAGTAAAGAGTTGACATGACCCCTTTTACAGTTTGGACTGCTACTTTGCATTCTATCTGTCTATGTTTTCCTTAGAACTGACAAAATGTTACCGAAATTGACAAGTCTGGCTTCTAGGTCGATTTAGGATGTTTCAAAAACTAACTTCATTTTCGTATAACTCTCAAAACAAGGAAATCAAATCTATTAAACTTTTTAAAGGCTGCAAATGAGATATCAACACAATGTCAAAACTGGAGTCTTCGGAAAATCCCTCCCACCACGGCTGTATAGAAACAAAGAGCTAAACAAAAATCACATATCTGGGAAGTGTATCTGGAAAGTGGTGATTCATCGATGCCCAGTTGGCAGAGAAGAAGTGCAAACTGCGCTCACTCGCTCCCATGTACACTGCAATGGAAACATCCACTCACCCAGCCCTTGGCACAGGACACTTGCCAAAGAGAGGTCTGTTACTTCCAAAGACAGGATAAGGCCTCAGAACTCCTGGAAGCAGGAGAAGGCAAAGCAGGGAATGGAAACCAGTGCAGGGTCTGACCCCTGGTGATGGAGCAGCAAAGGTGAAACTCTGTTTAACTTGGACGCACACTCTCAAGCGGACAGGAGACATGGGATTGAAGGTGATGCGCTGAGTGTTAGAAGAGTGCACAGCAGATGCTTGGCTGACAGAACTCAAAGAAACCAGCGCAAAATATCCCCACAGTTGATTCTGAGACCAGGATCCGAGCTGCCAAATTTGACGTAGCAGAGGCAGCGGTCAGGGAGGGATAGGGCTACGGATGATGGCACACGCTGAGTCTCAGGGATCTGGAGTGCGTTGTGGGATGTGGTGGGTCCTATCAAGAGAGCAAACCGACCTGTGACCCCAGTGAGAAGGCCACCACAACCGGCAAGCCTGGTTGAGATTATCGATATGTCTCATGGCCACACCCAGTGCATCTGCAGGAACAGGGACCAATTGGGCATTTTGCCAATAGAGCACGTGTGGGGCTGAATCAGAGTTATCGTGCATCTGGTCTGAGTGATCTAGGTGGCCTTGGGTTTGAAATCAGAATGAAAAGCCTTAGGATCTGCTACATTCATAACCTGGGCTGGGATTATGGTTTGGTTTGAGGCACAGGATACGCAACAGCTCTGTGGTTGCCTTCGTGCACCCGTGCCACAAGGATGAGAGGACAAGGAAGAGTGGTCCAAGTCCACAGCGTGAGAAGATGAAGCATTTCCTTCAGCATTATCTCCCAAAAGCAGATGCTACATTTTGGATGGCAGCGGCACGGTACGGCACCGAGGACACCAAGGTCGGTCTGCGGGATCATGCCACTGGCCCTGATGTGTGACATCCATTGATATGCTTCCACTGGTGTTTCTGTAGGCAGAGAAGCTCTGGGAAGAACTGGTTTCATTGGGACATTCCCGTGGCACTACAAAGCAAAAGCGCACACTCAGTTTGCAGTATTGGAAACACTCCAAAGAGACATGGAGCAGAATGCATAGCTGAGAAACTTTAGAAGCTTCATTTCCACCAGAGGAAGTGTCCTGTGCTCTTTTAGAATTGTGAGATAAGCGTAATCAAACTACGGTTATGCTAATCGAAATAGTATGGTGTGTTCATCACAATAAAGGCAACACCAGCAATTGGAGATATACCAGACAACAAACACAGGAATAGGACATGGCTTCGATGTCTAGGAGAAACTGTCCTCTCAGAAATCCCATGGAATTGCATAGAGCCAAGATTCCAAATTTTTCACTTAACAAAGCCCTAGAAGTCTACATTAGATACCTGATATTACCTGACCAGTAGAGGTGAAGAAGTGCAGTAAAAGAAACAGGAAATACCATTTTCAGTTCCAAAGAGATTGAAGGCCCAAAAGATAAGCTTTCAAAAAACTAGACTGCAAAACGCATTCCAGAGAAAAAATTGAAAACGGAGGTGAGGGAAACACTGAAGAACTACAGTATCTCAGAATCATAAAAGGCAGAATACCAGAAAAGGGGAAGAGAAAGCCTAAAGGCGAAACAAATAATATCAGAAAACTCAGTGGATGAGATAATATCAGGGCTACAATTCAGTCCTAAGCAGACCAAATAATGCAGAGGGACGCGTGAATGAATGTGAAGACAGGGGAACAGTAAATCCTCGGTCAGAAGCAGACATAGGAAAGCAAGTGCAAACCAATGAAAACATTGCTGTTGAATCCTGGGGTAAGACAAGGCATGAAAGACTAGGATTCGTAAGAGTCCCAGATGGAAAAGCAAGAGAAAAAGAAACAAAAAATGTCTGAAAAGTTATCTGTAGAAACATCAGACTGAAATTTGCTGAAAGCCTAAAAAGAATCATCTATGCGAATTCAGGAAGTACACAGCGTCCAAAGGACATGGAATCCCAATAGACCTACCAGCAGCTGTATGATTCAAATCAACGAAGTTCATGAGCATCCCAGGGATTTAAAATGCACCTGGAGGAAAGCAACATAGTCACAAGAGAACCTCCAGATTGGTTTCAGCTGATATATCGGCAGCAATATTGCAGGACAGGGAGGAGTGCCAGGACATAGGCCATAAACTGAAGGGCAAAATGCTGCCATCTAGGGTAGCCTAGGCCACATGACCGCCATTTCTAATAACGGCAGATCTAGAAATATCCACACACCGACAAATCTTAAAAGAATTCAGCAGTTCGAAACTTATCCTCCAAGGAAGGTTGAGAATTCTCCCCTGAATAGAAAAGCAGCAAGATGAAATGGAAAGAAGAAAACCATTATTGGAAATGCAAGAAGAGCATGAGTGGCAAAGAAGAAACCAGAAGAAGGCAAGGAGGACATCAATACCCTAAAGATGGGAGAGGGAAGCAGGAAATCATAGGTGATTGGAAGCACTATCTTAAGTGAATCAGATTATATGACTCTCTGTTTGAAGCGAATGGAGAGATGCATGGTCTGACGTGTTTGCAAAACAAACGAGAAGCAGAGCAACAAAAATCAAACAAAGAAACATGCACCCAAAGTGTACGGTTGGCTGACATTTACCAAGGGAACCATGATTACTCAAAAGGAAATACTCAAGGTGATATCAAGGATCATTCAGTACGCATCGACCCAGTATCGCTGCTTGCATGTACTCAGCACACTTGTATTCGGAAATTAGAGGCGTGCATTTATATTCGTTAATGTTGATTAATAAGAGCATATCGTGACCTAACCCAAATGCCGATTTGGGTTCAAATGGATTCCTAGTCCGTGATATAGATTTGTAAGTCTTCCAACAGCATGAATGAATGCCATATAAATCCCTACTTCACGAAGAAATGGCATAAGCCTTTAACAAAGACAAGTAGCTCTGCAAAAGTGTACTAAGAGCAAAAGAGACAGACAGTAAAGTGCACATTGGGGTTGGTTTCATTTCTAGGAATATCAGCCCCCATGAACCCAATGGATCAATGTCCTGAGAGTGCGGGTGTTTCAGCAGAAATCAACCGACGGATATGTATTCCGGGTGTACAGATATTACAGGAACATAAGTTTCCTTTAGAGGGTCTCTGTGTACTGTGAACTGTTAGAAAGTTTAAAGACGTGTGAAACCATCAACAGAAAACGGACACACTTGCCTCCGTTGGTACTGTGCATACAGATCTGAAGAAAAGGAAAGAGGGAAGAACAAAGGCCCATGGGACGCTATTGGGTAGAATCACATTTAGCTTAGGAACCTCTCGTCGGATGCAGCCCCTCCCCCAAAACTGACAAGATGCAGCAGCCATTGGGGATGGCAGTTACCGGTTGGATTCCAGGTGGAATGTTGGTGTGTACCGCGAGCCTTGTTGTTGCTGGTGGATCCTAGGTATCCGGGCAGAGTTCTGTGGGTGGATCAGTGTGATGGAGGGGCTGCCGCCCTCTGTGGAGCTTAGCTTAGGTCTTTGGTCCGGGATGGTCTGTCAGTTCGAGATACTGATGCTGCCCAAAGACCTGAGTTCACGGGTCAGTTTCCAGAACCTGAAAGGGCAGACAGTGGAAGATCTGCCTGCCATCAGCTTACTGGTGAGGCTCCGAGGTACTTTCAGACATGCCCAGTCCTGTTGAAGTCGACTGTATGGGAGATACGAAGAGAAGCTGGCCGAAAAGCTGGCTGCACGGATTGAGGAGAGATGCGAAAACATTGATGAGAGATGTTCTGCTACAATGGAGATTACTGGCCTGGAGACAGCTGTAGGGGATACCAGGCTCGAAAGGCATTCATGAGACCTATGGAACCTCGCTGATACTGGCAGAAACATACGGAGTGCCAATGTGGACTTGAGGAATTTCCTCAATTCTCTGCTCCAAGAACGGGTCCAAGATCCCTGACATCTAAAAGAGAAGAGATGGCAGATTTGATCAAAAAGCTCATGATCTTGGATGAGGTCGTGAGAATCCACACGTCCCAAGGGGCATTTCCAAGCAATCAGACCAAAGTGCACCAAGCCCAGGTAAGCCTTTTCCCAGGTTTGGGCCTAGATAACAAGCACTTGCTCTTCCCTCCAATCCACTCAACCATCCATTTGGAAGGATCAGTACCTGAGCTGCAATGAAGCCAGTACGAGAAGGGCAAGACCCTCCTCGAATCAGAGTTCCTCCAGCTTTACACTCTGTGAACAACACTGAACTCCTTAAAGGTCTAAAAGTCTTGACAGAAATAGATAGTATACGAATAATTATCTCACACAAAGAAACGATGGCCTTCCACTAGATTCAGCAAATGCTGGGTTTGTGTCTTCTCTGGTGTGAAGGGAGTGTGGTAAGTGAGGGGAAACATTGACTGAACTTGTATATGTATTTGGCCTCAGTTTTTCAAGACAGTATAGGTAAATATTATAAGTCAGATAGTGAACGGAACTGTAAATTCGCCAATGACATTAAAGACACAGCTTATGTGGACATTCTTTCATTGAGTCAAGCCCCCGTGGGCACTATATCATGGGGGTGCACACTCGGTTGCGTTAAATTGCTTTACCCAACATGATCGGATGATTAAGCGTTCTCATCACTGATAGAAGAACACCTGGTTCTCAATAGACTAGCATAGCTGCAGCAGGGTTCTCAAAGCTATAATGCCTCTAGGTGATTTTGGATTCAAACCTAAATGTATATATTTGGTTTGTTTCCTCTTGTATTTTCCTAGAGAGGGATGTTACCCCTTGAAATGCCAACATTGGCCAGTAGGTGTCATTGGGAGTAAAGGGCACCACATGCACAAGTGAAACCAAGGTTGGGGGTTATATCATGTTTCCAATAGCTATTTCATGGTTCCTGCTGGTTTCGGAGGCTTCAACAGTAAAGAGTTGACATGACCCCTTTTACAGTTTGGACTGCTACTTTGCATTCTATCTGTCTATGTTTTCCTTAGAACTGACAAAATGTTACCGAAATTGACAAGTCTGGCTTCTAGGTCGATTTAGGATGTTTCAAAAACTAACTTCATTTTCGTATAACTCTCAAAACATGGAAATCAAATCTATTAAACTTTTTAAAGGCTGCAAATGAGATATCAACACAATGTCAAAACTGGAGTCTTCGGAAAATCCCTCCCACCACGGCTGTATAGAAACAAAGAGCTAAACAAAAATCACATATCTGGGAAGTGTATCTGGAAAGTGGTGATTCATCGATGCCCAGTTGGCCGAGAAGCAGTTCAACCTGCGCTCACTCGCTCCCATGTACACAGCAATGGAAACATCCACTCACCCAGCCCTTGGCACAGGACACTTGCCGAAGAGAGGTCTGTTACTTCCAAAGACAGGATAAGGCCTCAGAACCCCTGGAAGCAGGAGAAGGCAAAGCAGGGAATGGAAACCAGTGCAGGGTCTGACCCCTGGTGATGGAGCAGCAAAGGTGAAACTTTGTTTAACTTGGACGCACACTCTCAAGCGGACAGGAGACATGGGATTGAAGGTGATGCGCTGAGTGTTAGAAGAGTGCACAGCAGATGCTTGGCTGACAGAACTCAAAGAAACCAGCGCAAAATATCTCCACATTTGATTCTGAGACCAAGATCCGAGCTGCCAAATTTGACGTAGCAGAGGCAGCGGTCAGGGAGGGATAGGGCTACGGATGATGGCACACGCTGAGTCTCAGGGATCTGGAGTGCGTTGTGGGATGTGGTGGGTCCTATCAAGAGAGCAAACCGACCTGTGACCCCAGTGAGAAGGCCACCACACCGGCACGCGCGGTTGAGAATATCGATATGTCCCATGGCCACACCCAGTGCATCTGCAGGACCAGGGACCAATTGGGCATTTTGCCAATAGAGCACGTGTGGGGCTGAATCAGAGATATCGTGCATCTGGTCTGAGTGATCTAGGTGGCCTTGGGTTTGAAATCAGAATGAAAAGACTTAGGATCTGTTACATTCATAACCTGGGCTGGGATTATGGTTTGGTTTGAGGCACAGGATACGCAACAGCTCTGTGGTTGCCTTCGTGCACCCGTGCCACAAGGATGAGAGGACAAGGAAGAGTGGTCCATGTCCACAGCGTGAGAAGATGAAGCATTTCCTTCAGCATTATCTCCCAAAAGCAGATGCTCCATTTTGGATGGCACCGGCACGGTACGGCACCGAGGACACCAAGTTCGGTCTGCGGGATCATTCCAGCAGGCCCTGATGTGTGACATCCATTGATATGCTTCCACTGGTGTTTCTGTAGGCAGAGAAGCTCTGGGAAGAACTGGTTTCATTGGGACATTCCCGTGGCACTACAAAGCACAAGCGCACTCTCAGTTTGCAGTTTTGGAAACACTCCAAAGTGACATGGAGCAGAATGCAGAGCTGAGAAACTTTAGAAGCTTCATTTCCACCAGAGGAAGTGTCCTGTGCACTTTTAGAATTCTGAGATAAGCGTAATCAAACTATGGTTATGCTAATCGAAATAGTATGGTGTGTTCATCACAATAAAGGCAACACCAGCAATTGGAGATATACCAGACAACAAACACAGGAACAGGACATGGCATCAATGTCTAGGAGAAATTGTCCTCACAGAAATCCCATGGAATTGCATAGAGCCAAGATTCCAAATTTTCACTTAACAAAGCCCTAGAAGTCTACATTAGATACCTGATATTACCTGACCAGTAGAGGTGAAGAAGTGCAGTAAAAGAAACAGGAAATACCATTTTCAGTTCCAAAGAGATTGAAGGCCCAAAAGATAAGCTTTCAGAAAACTAGACTGCAAAACGCAATCCAGAGAAAAAATTGAAAACGGAGGTGAGGGAAACACTGAAGAACAACAGTGTCTCAGAATCATAAAAGGCAGAATACCAGAAAAGGGGAAGAGAAAGCCTAAAGGCGAAACAAATAATATCAGAAAACTCAGTGGATGAGATAATATCAGGGCTACAATTCAGTAGTAAGTAGACTAGGTAATGCAGAGGGACGCGTGAATGACTGTGAATACAGGGGAACAGAAATCCCTCGGTCAGAAGCAGACATAGGAAAGCAAGTGCAAACCAATGAAAACATTGCTGTTGAATCCTGGGGTAAGACAAGGCAAGAAAGACTAAGAGTCGTAAGAGTCCCAGATGGATAAGCAAGAGATAATGAAACAAAGATGTCTGAAAAGTTATCTGTAGAAAAATCAGACTGAAACTTGCTGAAAGCCAAGAAAGAATCATCTTTGCGAATTCAGGAAGTACAGAGCGTTCAAAGGAGGTCGAATCCCAATATACCTACCAGCAGCTGTATGATTCAAATCAACGAAGTTCATGAGCATCCCAGGGATTTAAAATGCGCCTGGAGGAAAGCAACTTAGTCACAAGAGAACCTCCAGAGGGGTTTCAGCTGATATATCGGCAGCAATATTCAAGGACAGGGAGGAGTGCCAGGACATAGGCCATACCCTGAAGGGCAAAATGCTGCCATCTAGGGTAGCCTAGGCCACATGACTGCCATTTCTTATAACAGCAGAACTAGAGAATTCCACAGACCGGCAAATCTTAAAATAAATCAGCACTCCGAAAATTATCCTACAAGAAAGGTTGAGAATTCTCCCCTGAATAGAAAAGCAGCAAGATGAAATGGTAAGAAGAAAACCATTATTGGAAATGCAAGAAGGGCATGAGTGGCAAAGAAGAAACCAGAAGAAGGCAAGGAGGACATCAAAACACTAAAATGGAAGAGCGAAGTAAGAAATCATAGGTGATTGGAAGCACTATCTTAAGTGAATCAGCTTATATGACTCTCTGTTTGAAGCGAATGGAGAGATGCATGGCCTGACGTGTTTGCAAAACAAACAAGAAGCAGACCAACAAAGAATCAAACAAACAAACAAGCACCCAAAGGGTACGGTTGGCTGACATATACCAAGGGAACCATGATTATTCAAAAGAAAATACTCAAGGTGATGTCAAGGATCATTCAGTACGCACGACCCAGTATCACGGCTTGCATGTACTCAGCACACTTGTATTCGGAAATCAGAGGCGTGCATTTATATTCGTTAATGTTGATTAATAAGAGCATATCGTGACCTAACCCAAATGCCGATTTGGTGTCAAATGGATTCCTAGTCCGTGATATAGACTTGTAAGTCTTCCAACAGGATGAATGAATGCCATATAAAAGCCTACTTCGAGAAGAAATGGCATAAGTCTTTAACAAAGACAAGTAGCTCTGCAAAAGTGTACTAAGAGCAAAAGAGACAGACAGTAAAGTGCACATTGGGGTTGGTTTCATTTCTAGGAATTTCAGCCCCCATGAAACCAATGGATCAATATCCTGAGAGTGCGGGTGTTCCATCAGAAACCAACCGACGGATATGTATTCCGGGTGTACGGATATTACAGGAACATAAGTTTCCTTTAGAGGGTCTCTGTGTACTGTGAACTGTTAGAAAGTTTAAAGACGTGTGAACCCATCAACTGAAAATGGACACACTTGCCTCCATTGGTACTGTGCATACAGATCTGAAGAAAAGGAAAGAGGGAAGAACAGAGGCCCATGGGACGCTAGTGGGTAGAATCACATTTAGCTTAGGAACCTCTCGTCGGATGCAGCCCCTCCCCCAACACTGACAAGATGCAGCAGCCATTGGGGATGGCAGTTACCGGTTGGATTCCAGGTGGAATGTTGGTGTGTACCGCGAGGCTTGTTGTGGCCGGTGGATCCTAGGTAACCGGGCAGAGTTCTGTGGGTGGATCAGTGTGATGGAGGGGCTGCCGCCCTCTGTGGAGCTTAGCTTAGGTCTTTGGTCCGGGAAGCTGTGTCAGTTCGAGATACTGCTGCTGCCCAAAGACCTGAGTTCACGGGTCAGTTTCCAGAACCTGAAAGGGCAGACAGTGGAAGAAATGCCTGCCATCAGCTTACTGGTGAGGCTCCGAGGTACTTTCAGAAATGCCCACTCCTGTTGAAGTCGACTGTATGGGAGATACGAAGAGAAGCTGGCCGAAAAGCTGGCTGCACGGATTGAGGAGAGATGCGAACACATTGATGAGAGATGTTCTGCTACAAAGGAGATTACTGGCCTGGAGACAGCTGTAGAGGATACCAGGCTCGAAAGACATTCATGAGAGCCATTGAACCTCGCTGATAGTGGCAGAAACATACGGAGTGCCAACGTGGACTTGAGGAAGTTCCTCAATTCTCTGCTCCAAGAACGGGTCCAAGATCCCTGACATCTAAAAGAGAAGACATGGCAGAAGTGAACAAAACGCTCATGTTCTTGGAGGAAGTCATGAGCATCCACACGTCCCAAGGGGCATTTCCAAGCCATTCAGACCAAAGTGCACCAAGCCCAGGTAAGCCTTTTCCCAGGTTTGGGCATAGCTTACAAGCCCTTGCTCTTCCCTCCCTTCCACTCAGGCATCCATTGGGAAGGATCAGTACCTGAGCTGAAATGAAGCCAGTACGAGAAGGGCAAGCCCCTCCTCGAATCAGAGTTCCTCCAGCTTTACACTCTGTGAACAACAGTGAACTCCTTAAAGGTCTAAAAGTCTCGACTGAAATAGATAGGTTATGAATAATTATCTCACACAAAGAAACGATGGCCTTCCGCTAGATTCAGCAAATGCTGGGTTTGTGTCTTCTCTGGGGTGAAGGGAGTGTGGTAAGTGAGGGGAATCTTTGACTGCACTTGTATATGTATTTGGCCTCAGTTTTTCAAGACAGTATAGGTAAATATTATAAGTCAGATAGTGAACGGAACTGTAAAAGTCGCCAATGACATTAAAGACACAGCTTATGTGGACATTCTTTCATTGAGTCAAGCCCCCGTGGGCACTATATCATGGGGGTGCACACTCGGTTGCGTTAAATTGCTTTACCCAACATGATCGGATGATTAAGCGTTCTCATCACTGATAGAAGAACACCTGGTTCTCAATAGACTAGCATAGCTGCAGCAGGGTTCTCAAAGCTATAATGCCTCTAGGTGATTTTGGATTCAAACCTAAATATATATATTTGGTTTGAATCCTCTTGTATTTTCCTAGAGAGGGATGTTACCCCTTGAAATGCCAACATTGGCCAGTAGGTGTCATTGGAATAAAGGGCACCACAGGCACAAGTGAAACCAAGGTTGGGGGTTATATCATGTTTCCAATAGCTATTTCATGGTTCCTGCTGGTTTCGGAGGCTTCAACAGTAAAGAGTTGACATGACCCCTTTTACAGTTTGGACTGCTACTTTGCATTCTATCTGTCTATGCTTTCCTTAGAACTGACAAAATGTTACCGAAATTGACAATTCTGGCTTCTAGGTCGATTTAGAATGTTTCAAAAACTAACTTCATTTTCGTATAACTCTCAAAACATGGAAATCATATCTATTAAACTTTTTAAAGGCTGCAAATGAGATATCAACACAATGTCAAAACTGGAGTCTTCGGAAAATCCCTCCCACCACGGCTGTATAGAAACAAAGAGCTAAACAAAAATCACATATCTGGGAAGTGTATCTGGAAAGTGGTGATTCATCAATGCCCAGTTGGCAGAGAAGCAGTGCAAACTGCGCTCACTCGCTCCCATGTACACAGCAATGGAAACATCCACTCACCCAGCCCTTGGCACAGGACACTTGCCGAAGAGAGGTCTGTTACTTCCACAGACAGGATAAAGCCTCAGAACCCCTGGAAGCAAGAGAAGGCAAAGCAGGGAATGGAAACCAGTGCAGGGTCTGACCCCTGGTGATGGAGCAGCAAAGGTGAAACTCTGTTTAACTTGGACGCACACTCTCAAGCGGACAGGAGACATGGGATTGAAGGTGATGCGCTGAGTGTTAGAAGAGTGCACAGCAGATGCTTGGCTGACAGAACTCAAAGAAACCAGCGCAAAATATCCCCACAGTTGATTCTGAGACCAAGATCCAAGCTGCCAAATTTGGCGTAGCAGAGGCAGCGGTCAGGGAGGGATAGGGCTACGGATGATGGCACACGCTGAGTCTCAGGGATCTGGAGTGCGTTGTGGGATGTGGTGGGTCCTATCAAGAGAGCAAACCGACCTGTGGCCCCAGTGAGAAGGCCACCACACCGGCACGCGCGGTTGAGATTATCGATATGTCCCATGGCCACACCCAGTGCATCTGCAGGACCAGGGACCAATTGGGCATTTTGCCAGTAGGGCACGTGTGGGGCTGAATCAGAGATATAGTGCATCTGGTCTGAGTGATCTAGGTGGCCTTGGGTTTGAAATCAGAATGAAAAGCCTTAGGATCTGCTACATTCATAACCTGGGCTGGGATTATGGTTTCGTTTGAGGCACAGGATACGCAGCAGCTCTGTGGTTACCTTCGTGCACCCGTGCCACAAGGATGAGAGGACAAGGAAGAGTGGTCCAAGTCCACAGCGTGAGAAGATGAAGCATTTCCTTCAGCATTATCTCCCAAAAGCAGATGCTCCATTTTGGATGGCACCGGCACGGTACGGCACCGAGGACACCAAGGTCGGTCTGCGGGATCATTCCACTGGCCCTGATGTGTGACATCCATTTATATGCTTCCACTGGTGTTTCTGTAGGCAGAGAAGCTCTGGGAAGAACTGGTTTCATTGGGACATTCCCGTGGCACTACAAAGCACAAGCGCACTCTCAGTTTGCAGTTTTGGAAACACTCCAAAGTAACATGGAGCAGAATGCAGAGCTGAGAACCTTTAGAAGCTCCATTTCCACCAGAGGAAGTGTCCTGTGCACTTTAGAATTGTGAGATAAGCGTAATCAAACTACGGTTATGCTAATCAAATTAGTATGGGGTATTCATCACGTCAAAGGCAACACCAGCAATTGGAGATATACCAGAAAACACACAGGAACAGGACATGGCATCAATGTCTAGGAGAAACTGTCCTCACAGAAATCCCATGGAATTGGTTGGAGCCAAAATTCCAAATATTTCACTTAACTAAGCCCTAGAATTCTACATTAGATACCTGATATTACCTGACCAGTAGAGGTTAAGAAGTGCAGTAAAAGAAACAGAAAATACCATTTTCAGTTCCAAAGAGATTGAAGGCCCAAAAGATAAGCTTTCAAAAAACTAGACTGCAAAACGCAATCCAGAGAAAAAATTGAAAACGGAGGTGAGGGAAACACTGAAGAACAACAGTGTCTCAGAATCACAAAAGGCAGAATACCAGAAAAGGTGAAGAAAAAGCCTAAAGGTGAAACAAATAATATCAGAAAACTCAGTGGATGAGATAATATCAGGGCTAAAATTCAGTCCAAAACAGACCAAATAATGCAGAGGGATGCGTGAATGAATGTGAAGACAGGGGAAGAGTAAACCCTCGGTCAGAAGCAGACATAGGAAAGCAAGTGCAAACCAATGAAAACATTGATGTTGAATCCTGTGGTAAGACAAGGCATGAAAGCCTAGGAGTCGTAAGAGTCCCTGATGGATAAGCCAAAGATAATGAAACAAAGATGTCTGAAAAGTTATCTGTAGAAAAATCAGACTGAAACTTGCTGAAAGCCTAGAAAGAATCATCTATGCGAATTCAGGAAGTACAGAGCGTTCAAAGGAGGTCGAATCCCAATATACCTACCAGCAGCTGTATGATTCAAATCAACGAAGTTCATGAGCATCCCAGGGATTTAAAATGCGCCTGGAGGAAAGCAACTTAGTCACAAGAAAACCTCCAGAGGGGTTTCAGCTGATATAACGGCAGCAATATTCAAGGACAGGTAGGAGTGCCAGGACATAGGCCATACCCTGAAGGGCAAAATGCTGCCATCTAGGGTAGCCTAGGCCACATGACCGCCATTTCTTATAACAGCAGAACTAGAGAATTCCACAGACCAGCAAATCTTAAAATAAATCAGCAGTTTGAAACTTATCCTACAAGAAAGGTTGAGAATTCTCCCCTGAATAGAAAAGCAGCAAGATGAAATGGAAAGAAGAAAACCATTATTGGAAATGCAAGAAGAGCATGAGTGGCAAAGAAGAAACCAGAAGAAGGCAAGGAGGACATCAATACCCTAAAGATGGGAGAGGGAAGCAAGAAATCATAGGTGATTGGAAGCACTATCTTAAGTGAATCAGCTTATATGACTCTCTGTTTGAAGCGAATGGAGAGATGCATGGCCTGACGTGTTTGCAAAACAAACAAGAAGCAGACCAACAAAGAATCAAACAAACAAACAAGCATCCAAAGGGTACGGTTGGCTGACATATACCAAGGGAACCATGATTATTCCAAAGGAAATACTCAAAGTGATGTCAAGGATCATTCAGTACGCATCGACCCAGTATCGCTGCTTGCATGTACTCAGCAAACTTGTATTCGGAAATCAGAGGCGTGCATTTATATTCGTTAATGTTGATTAATAAGAGCATATCGTGACCTAAACCAAATGCCGATTTGGAGTCAAATGGATTCCTAGTCCGTGATATAGACTTGCAAGCCTTACAACAGGATGAATGAATGCCATATAAAACCCTATTTCGAGAAGAAATGGCATAAGCCTTTAACAAAGACAAGTAGCTCTGCAAAAGTGTACTAAGAGCAAATGAGACAGATAGTAAAGTGCACATTTGGGTTGGTTTCATTTCTAGGAATTTCAGCCCCCATGGAACCAATGGATCCATGTCCTGAGAGTGTGGGTGTTTCAGCAGAAATCAACCGACGGATATGTATTCCGGGTGTATGGATATTACAGGAACATAAGTTACCTTTAGAGGGTCTCTGTGTACTGTGAACTGTTAGAAAGTTTAAAGACGTGTGAACCCATCAACTGAAAATGGACACACTTGCCTCCGTTGGTACTATGCATACAGATCTGAAGAAAAGGAAAGAGGGAAGAACAGAGTCCCATGGGACCCTAGTGGGTAGAATCACATTTAGCTTAGGAACCTCTCGTCAGATGCAGCCCCTCCCCCAACACTGACAAGATGCAGCAGCCATTGGGGATGGCAGTTACCGGTTGGATTCCAGGTGGAATGTTGGTGTGTACCGCGAGGCTTGTTGTGGCCGGTGGATCCTAGGTAACCGGGCAGAGTTCTGTGGGTGGATCAGTGTGATGGAGGGGCTGCCGCCCTCTGTGGAGCTTAGCTTAGGTCTTTGGTCCGGGAAGCTGTGTCAGTTCGAGATACTGCTGCTGCCCAAAGACCTGAGTTCACGGGTCAGTTTCCAGAACCTGAAAGGGCAGACAGTGGAAGATCTGCCTGCCATCAGCTTACTGTTGTGGCTCCGAGGTACTTTCAGACATGCCCAGACCTGTTGAAGTCGACTGTATGGGAGATACGAAGAGAAGCTGGCCGAAAAGCTGGCGGCACGGATTGAGGAGAGATGCGAACATATTGATGAGAGATGTTCTGCTACAATGGAGATTACTGGCCTGGAGACATCTGTAGAGGATACCAGGCTCGAAAGGCATTCATGAGACCTATTGAACCTCGCTGATACTGGCAGAAACATACGGAGTGCCAACGTGGACTTGAGGAAGTTCCTCAATTCTCTGCTCCAAGATCGTGTCCAAGATCCTTGACATCTAAAAGAGAAGAGATGTCAGAGGTGATCAAAACGCTCATGTTCTTGGAAGAGGTCGTGAGCATCCACACGTCCCAAGGGGCATTTCCAAGCCATTCAGACCAAAGTGCACCAAGCCCAGGTAAGCCTTTTCCCAGGTTTGGGCCTAGCTAACAAGCCCTTGCTCTTCCCTCCCCTCCACTCAGGCATCCATTTGGAAGGATCAGTACCTGAGCTGAAATGAAGCCAGTACGAGAAGGGCAAGCCCCTCCTCGAATCAGAGTTCCTCCAGCTTTACA
Organism: Vicugna pacos; assembly: GCF_048564905.1. NCBI lineage: Eukaryota > Metazoa > Chordata > Mammalia > Artiodactyla > Camelidae > Vicugna > Vicugna pacos. The sequence continues at coordinate 5,355,328 of NW_027328741.1, forward strand.
CTCTGTGAACAACAGTGAACTCCTTAAAGGTCTAAAAGTCTCGACTGAAATAGATAGGATATGAATAATTATCTCACACAAAGAAACGATGGCCTTCCTCTAGATTCAGCAAATGCTGGGTTTGTGTCTTCTCTGGGGTGAAGGGAGTGTGGTAAGTGAGGGGAATCTTTGACTGCACTTGTATATGTATTTGGCCTCAGTTTTTCAAGACAGTATAGGTAAATATTATAAGTCAGATAGTGAACGGAATTGTAAAAGTCGCCAATGACATTAAAGACACAGCTTATGTGGACATTCTTTCATTGAGTCAAGCCCCCGTGGGCACTATATCATGGGGGTGCACACTCGGTTGCGTTAAATTGCTTTACCCAACATGATCGGATGATTAAGCGTTCTCATCACTGATAGAAGAACACCTGGTTCTCAATAGACTAGCATAGCTGCAGCAGGGTTCTCAAAGCTATAATGCCTCTAGGTGATTTTGGATTCAACCCTAAATGTATATATTTGGTTTGTTTCCTCTTGTATTTTCCTAGAGAGGGATTTTACCCCTTGAAATGCCAACATTGGCCAGTAGGTGTCATTGGGAGTAAAGGGCACCACAGGCACAAGTGAAACCAAGGTTGGGGGTTATATCATGATTCCAATAGCTATTTCATGGTTCCTGTTGGTTTCGGAGGCTTCAACAGTAAAGAGTTGACATGACCCCTTTTACAGTTTGGACTGCTACTTTGCATTCTATCTGTCTATGCTTTCCTTAGAACTGACAAAATGTTACCGAAATTGACAAGTCTGGCTTCTAGGTCGATTTAGGATGTTTCAAAAACTAACTTCATTTTCGTATAACTCTCAAAACTTGGAAATCAAATCTATTAAACTTTTTAAAGGCTGCAAATGAGATATCAACACAATGTCAAAACTGGAGTCTTCGGAAAATCCCTCCCAGCACGGCTGTATAGAAACAAAGGGCTAAACAAAAAGCACATATCTGGGAAGTGTATCTGGAAAGTGGTGATTCATCGATGCCAAGTTGGCAGAGAAGCAGTGCAAACTGCGCTCACTCGCTCCCATGTACACAGCAATGGAAACATCCACTCACCCAGCCCTTGGCACAGGACACTTGCCGAAGAGAGGTCTGTTACTTCCACAGATAGGATAAGGCCTCAGAACCCCTGGAAGCAGGAGAAGGCAAAGCAGGGAATGGAAACCAGTGCAGGGTCTGACCACTGGTGATGGAGCAGCAAAGGTGAAACTTTGTTTAACTTGGACGCACACTCTCAAGCGGACAGGAGACATGGGATTGAAGGTGATGCGCTGAGTGTTAGAAGAGTGCACAGCAGATGCTTGGCTGACAGAACTCAAAGAAACCAGCGCAAAATATCCCCACAGTTGATTCTGAGACCAAGATCCGAGCTGCCAAATTTGACGTAGCAGAGGCAGCGGTCAGGGAGGGATAGGGCTACGGATGATGGCACACGCTGAGTCTCAGGCATCTGGAGTGCGTTGTGTTATGTGGTGGGTCCTATCAAGAGAGCAAACCGACCTGTGACCCCAATGAGAAGGCCACCACACCGGCACGCGCGGTTGAGATAATCGATATGTCCCATGGCCACACCCAGTGCATCTACAGGACCAGGGACCAATTGGGCATTTTGAAAATAGTGCACGTGTGGGGCTGAATCAGAGATATCGTGCATCTGGTCTGAGGGATCCAGGGGGCCTTGGGTTTGAAATCAGAATGAAAAGCCTTAGGATCAGCTACATTCATAACCTGGGCTGGGACTATTGTTTGGTTTGAGGCACAGGATGCACAACAGCTCTGTGGTTGCCTTCGTGCACCCGAGCCACAAGAATGAGAGGACAAGGACGAGTGGTCCAAGTCCACAGCGTGAGAAGATGAAGCATTTCCTTCAGCAATATCTACCAGAAGCAGATGGTACATATTTGATGGCACCGGCACGGTACGGACCCGAGGACACCAAGGTCGGTCTGCGGGATCATTCCACTGGCCCTGAAGTGTGACATCCATTGATATGCTTCCACTGGTGTTTCTGTAGGCAGAAAAGCTCTGGGAAGAACTGGTTTCATTGGGATATTCTCATGACACTTCAAAGCACAAGCGCACTCTCAGTTGGCTGTTTTGGAAACACTCCAAAGTGACATAGAACCGAATGCAGAACTGAGAACCTTTAGAAGCTTCATTTCCACCAGAGGAAGTTTCCTGTGCACTTTCAGAATTGTGAGAATAGCGTAATCAAAGTGAGGTTATGCTTATCCAAATAGTATGGTGTGTTCATCCCAACAAAGCAACACCATCAATTGGAGATATATCAGACAACACACAGGAACAGGACATGGCATCAATGTATTGGAGAAAATATCCTCACAGAAATCCCATGGAATTGCATAGAGCCAAGATTCCAAAGTTTTCACTTAACAAAGCCCTAGAAGTCTATATTAGATACCTAATATTACATGACCAGAAGAGTTGAAGAAGTACAGTAAAAGAAACAGGAAGTACCATTTTCAGTTCCAAAGAGATTGAAGGCCCAAAAGATAAGTTTTCAAACAACGAGACTGCAAAACGCAATCCAGAGCAAGCATTGAAAACGGAGGTGAGGGAAACACTGTAGAACAACAGTGTCTCAGAATCACAAAAGGCACAATACCAGATAAGGTGTAGAGGAAGCCTAAAAATAAGCAAATAATATCAGAAAACTCAATGAATGAGATAATATCAGGGGTAAAATTCAGTCCTAAGCAGACAAGATAATGCAGAGGGACGCGTGAATGACTGTGAAGACAGGGGAACAGAATTCCCTCGGTCAGAAGCAGACATAGGAAAGCAAGTGCAAACCAATGAAAACATTGCTGTTGAATCCTCGGGTAAGACAAGGCATGAAAGACTAGGATTCGTAAGAGTCCCAGATGGAAAAGGAAGAGATAAAGAAACAAAAATTTTTGAAATGTTATCTGTAGAAAAATCAGACTGAAACTTGCTGAAAGCCAAGAAAGAATCATCTATTCGAATTCAGGAAGTAAACAGGGTCCAAAGGAGGTGGAATCCCAATAGACCTACCAGCAGCTGTATGATTCAAATCAACGAAGTTCATGAGCATCCCAGGGAATTAAAATGAGCTTGGAGGAATGCAACTTAGTCACAAGAGAACCTCCAGAGTGTTTCAGCTGATATATCGGCAGCAATATTGCAGGACAGGGAGGAGTGCCAGGACATAGACCATATCCTGAATGGTATTTGGGTATTTCATGCTGATACATAAATATGGCAACTCTGTCTTTTAGTTAGATTTAGCATATTTCTAAAACTATCTTTATTTTTATACCCTTCCCATAGTATGTTATTCATTTCTGTTAACTATTTGAAAGTCTGCAATGGAGGTATGTACACATTGTCAGACTTGGATACTTCGAACAGATCCTTCCACCATTGATATAGAGAAAAATATCTAAACAAGGATCAAGTGTCTGTGAGTTTTGTCTAAATTGTGTTAATTTATCCATGCCAAACTGGCAGAGTACCAGTGCAAACTTCGCTCACTCTCTCCCATGTATACAGCAAATTAAACATCCATCTCCCGGCCCTTGGCTCAGGAAGCCTGCTGAATAATGGTCAAACATCTCTTACTTCAAAAGTCAGTAAGAATTCTCACATAACCTGGAAAGAGTAGAAGGCATAGTAGAGAATGGAAATCAGTGCAGGACCTGACCTTTGGTGAAGGAGCAGTAAACGCGAAACTGTGTTTTACTGGGATGCACACTCTAAAGTGGACAGGTCATTTAAGATGGAAGACGATGTGCTGAGGGTTAAAAGAGTGCATAGTGGACGTTTGATTGACATAACTGAAAGCAATAATCACAAAATTTCTCTTCAATTGATTCCCAGACCAAGACTCCATCTGCCAATTTTGAGCTAGGTGTGCCTGTGGAATCTGTGTGTTAGGGGTGTGGCTGATGTCTCAAATTTATTCCCAGGGATTTCGAGATTGTTTTGGGCTGTGGTTGGTACTATCTAGAGAACAGATCTGCCTGGGTCCTCTCTTAATATTAAATCTGCTGGCATATGTGTTGTGGATTAGGTTAGTAACCCAGGGCCTTAGTCACAGCCTTTTCACATCCACAGTATAATTGCTCATTTTCTCCATAAAGGAGAAATGGTCTCAATCAGAGCCATCTTTATCTGGTTTCTAGAATCCAGGGCAATTTAGTGTTGAAATAAGATTCTATAGCCAAAAGATCTGCAACTTTCATAGGCAGGATTGAAATTTCTTATTGTCCAATGCAGAGGTTTTTGAAATGCTCCATGCTTGCCTTTGAGTTCCCATGCCTTATTGACAAGAGTTCTTGGAGCAGAGATCTGCTGAAAAATAGGAGAATTTGAAGCTTTTCCATCAACCTTGCCTACCACATGCTAATGCAAATATAGTTGTGGTGCTGACCCAGTACTACACTTAGGACCCAATTGTGGCACTGCAGGATTGTTTCAGCAGTTTCTAATGCGTGACATCATTAGATTTGTTTCCACTTTTGTTTTTGCTTGCAGAGAATCTGGGGGCACCCATTATAAAATTTTGACTTTTCCGTGGCAACAGTAAGGACGAATGTACTTTCATGAGTGTATATTGGAAAAATTCCCTCTCCACATATACAGCCTGCAGCCCAGAAACCATTTGGAAACCTCTATTCCAGCAAAAATTACTAGTCCCAGCACTGTCAGAGCTATTATAAACATTTAACCAAAATGACACTCTGCTAACTTTACTAGAATAGGTTATATTCACCACAACAAAAACCACAGTAGCAATCATAGATATAACAGGCAACGGACACAGAAGGAATGCATGGCATCATTACATACCAAAAACAATCCTCACAGCATTAAAACTAAATGTGCACAGAAATGATTTCACTTACAAAAGCCGTTCAAGCCTATAATAGATAACTGATAATCCTTAACCCATAGCGATAGAGAGATATAATAAAGTTAAAAGAACTATTCCAAATTTTCAAAAGACAGGAGTCTCCTGAAAGGACATCCAATGTATTAGACCCCCAAAATTTACTAGAACATGACTTGAAAAGGGAGGACATAAAAACACTGAAGGAAATCTTGAGTCTATGAATACAAATGCAGGCTAGTATAAATGGAAAGAGAAACACTTTAGATGAGCCAAATATAATCAGAAAACTCAATGGTGAGAATAGCTAAGCTAAAGACAGTCCAAATCGGACTAGATAATGCACAGGAACAAATAAATGACTTAGAAAACAGGATAACCGCAATCACTCAGTCAGAACACGACATGGAAAAGCAAGTGAAAACCAATGCAAGCAATGCAACTGAAACCTGGGATAAGAGAAAACACACCAGTGTATGACTCATAGGGATCCCACATGGAAAAGAATAAAGACAAATGGTTTGAAAAGGTATTTGAAGAAATCAGACTGAAATTTTCTTAAACCAAATATAGAACCGGCTATCTCAACACAGCAAGCACAGAGCGTCCAAGCATAATGAACCCCAGTAGGCCTACGACAATATATATTCTAATTTAAATGGCAAAAATTGATAATAAGGAAATGATTCTAAATGCACCAAAATAGAAACAAGTGTATTGCAAGAGAACTTTTTAATGTCTTCAGCTGATTTCTCAACAGATAGATTGGTAATTTTTTCTTCCCTCTTTCCTTTTGTGTTGATCTCTATTCCAAGAACTGATGAAAGGCAGAGTCCTTCAGTCTAAACAAGATGAGTTGGCAGAGATTCTAAAAGTGTTCAAGTTCTTGGAAGAGGTCATCAGAATCAACACATCTCAAGGGGCTTTTTCAGAAAATACGAGACCATGCACCAAGCCCTGTTTATCCTTTTCCCATGAGTGGGCCAATGTATTAAGACTTGCTGTTCCTTCACACTCAACCAGCCATGCAGGTATACCCTCAGTCTGCTACTGCAGGAGAATTAGAGCCAGGTCCAATTTTACCAATACTGTAGGGAGAACCTGAACCTGCTACTGCAGGAGACACAGCACTGTGTCCCATTTCACCAATCTTTCAAGGAGACCCTAAGCCTACTCCTGCAGGAGACTCAGAGCCGAATCACATTCCACCAGCTTTGTAGGAAGACCATCATGCCTTCACTTGCAATGGATCCAGGAATGTGTCCAATTACACTAGCCTTGTAGGGAGACCTTGAGCCTGTTCCTGCAGGAGAAACAGATCTCTTTCATATTCCACCATCCCTCCAGGAAGATGCAGGGCCTCCTCCTGCAGGAGACTCAGGAATTGGTCCAAATTCACCAGTCCTGCAGGAAGACTTTGAGCCAATTCCTGCAGGAGACCCAGGACTGGGTCCCATTACATCAATCATGCACTAAGACCTTGAATTGGGTCCAATTCCACTAGCCTTGCTGGGTGACCCGCAAGCCTGATCCTGCAGGAAAATTAGAGATACGTCATATTCCAGAAGCCCTGCAGGAAGACTGAAAGCCTGCTTCTGCAGGAGACCCAGGAATAGGTCCAAATACGCCAGCCTTGCTGGGAGAGCACAAACCTGATCCTGCAGGTGATACACAGTGAGGTCCAATTCCAACAGCCCTGCAGGGATAACCTGAGGCCACTTCGGCAGGAAACACATGACTGGGTCACATTCCAATACCCCAGAAGGGAGACCGTGAGCCTGCTACTCCAGGAAACCCAGAACTTCGTCCCATTCCACCAAACTTGCAGTCAAACACTAAGACTGCATCTGCAGAAAACACAGTGCAGGTCACATAACACCAGCCCTGTAGTGAGACTACAAACCTACTCCTGGGGGAGACCAAGCCATTCACAGAGAACATGAGCCAGCTCCTGCAGAAGAACAAGAGTTGTGTGACATTCTACCAGCTCTGCAGGTAATCCATAGGCTTGCTCCTGCAGGAGACAGACATCCCAGTCCAATTCCATCAGCCTCTCCAGGGAGAACCCCAGCCTCCTCCTGCAGGAGAGCCAGAACTAGATCCCATTCCACCAACCCTGCATGGAAACACTGAGCTTGCTCCTGCAGCATACCCACAGCCAAGTCATATTCCACAAACCCTGCAGGGAGACACTGAGCCTGCAGTTGTAAGAGACCTAGGACTGGGACCAATTCCAACAGCTCTCCAGGGAATCCCTCACCTGCTCCCATAGGAGACTAAGAGCCATCAGTTCTGGTGGGGTCCCTGAGCCTGCATCTGCAAAAGAACCACAGGGTGGAGTCATATTCCACCAGCCCTGCAAAGAGAACAGAACCTGCTACTGCAGGAGACACAGGACTAGGTCCCATTCCACCAACCTTGCAGGGATACCCTGAGCCTTGGACCAAGGAATGGGACAAATTCTGCTAACCTTCTAGGGAGACCATGAGCTTCTCCTGCAAGAGAACCAGAGATGGGTCATATTACAGTATTCTTCCAGGAAGACCCAAGGCCTGCTCCTGCAGGAGATGCAAGAACAGGCCCAATTCCACCAGCCTGAAGGCAGAGTCCAAATCTGTTCTGGCAGGTGACCTAGAGAAGGGGCCCATTCCACCAGCCCTACAGGGAGACTCTGAGCCTACTACTACAGGAGACTCAGGAATGGGTCCCACTAAACCAACCCTGAAGGGAGACACAGAATCTACACTTGCAGGAACCACAGATCCAGGACACATTTCATCAGCCCTGTAGTGACCCCTGAGCTGGGTCCAATTACACTATCCTTGCAAGGAGACTCTGTGCCTACTCCTGAAGCAGAACCAGTGATGGGTCATGTTCCAACAGCCCTGCAGGAAGACCTGGAGCTACTTCTGCAGAAGACTCAGGACAGGGTCTGATTCCACCATCCCAGCAGTGAGAAAACTATCCTGCTCCTGCAAGTGACCAAGGTCTGAGTCATATTCAACTAGCCATGCAGGAAGAACATAAGCCTGCTATTGCAGGAAACTCAGAACCATGTGCCATTCCAGCAACACTGCAAGGAGACTCTGAGCCTGCCCCTGCAGGAAACAGAAACCCAGTCACAGTCCACAAGCCCTGCAGGGATACCAGAGCCTGCACATGCAGGAGACCCAGGCCTGGGCCAATTATACCAACCCTGTGGAAAGACCCTGAATCAGCTCTAGCATTAGACTAAGAGCCATGTCACATTCCACCAGCCCTACAGGTAATTTATCAGCCTGCAACCTACACCTTCAAAAGACCCAAGAATTGGACCAATTCCAATGGCACTGCAGAGAGACCATGAGCCATGTCCAATTCCACTAGCCCTGCAGGAAGGCCCCGAGCCTACTCCTGCAGGAGAACCTGAGATTGGTCATGTTGCAAGATGAGCCTGCTCCTCCAGGAGACCCAGCACTATGTCCCATCTACCAGCCCTGCAGGGAAACCCTGAGACTGTCCCTTCAGGAGAACCACAACTGAGTCACATTTCACTAGCAATGCAGGGAGACTTAGAGCCTACACCTTCAAGACACCCAAGAATTGGAACAATTCCATCAGCACTGCAGGGACACCATTAGCCAGGTCCAATTCCTCTAGCCCTGCATGTAGACCCTGAGCATGCTCCTGTAGGAGACCCAGCACTGGGTCTCATTCCACAAGGCTTGCAGGGAGAAACTCTGCCTGTTTCTGCAAGAGACAAACAGCTGAGTCACATTTCACCAGCCCTGAAGGGAGACCCCAGTCCTGCACCTGCAAAGGACCTAAGACTGGAACAAAATCGACTAGCCCTGTAGGGGGACCCTGAGCCTGCTTCTGAAAGAGAATCAGAGATGGGTCATATTCCAACAACCCAGCAGGGACAGTCCAAGCCTGCTCCTGCAGGAGATATAGAGCAGGGTGAAATTGAAAAACCTTGCAGGGACACCCTGAATCTGCTGCTGCAGGAGAAAAATGATGGGGTCTCATTCCACAAGCCTTACAAGGATACCCTGAGCCTGGTCTTGCATGAGATCCTGATCTGGCTCCTGCAGGAGACCCAGGACTGGGTCCCATTCCAACAACCCTGCTGGGGAACCCGAGCCTGCACCTGCAAAACACACAGAACCGTGTCACATCCCACCAGCTCTGCAGACTGTAAGACTAGCCCTACAGGAGACCTAGAGCCAAGTTACACTACCAGTCCTGCAGGGAGACCCTGAGCCTGATCTTGTAGCTCCCCCTGAACCTACACACATACTTCTATGAGACCCAGAGCCAATTCAGGCATCACCACCATTACGGGCTGAGATGTCTCTGCAACCACCAACACTGTCATCTAATTCTAAGAATCAACCCACTCCCAGACCCGAACTTTACTTCCCTTCTCCTGGCATCATTTTTGTTTGTTTTTTCTGTCATTTCCTTGTTTTCTTTCATGTCATTTAGAGTACCATCTATTTTTATGTTTTAAGTTTACCATAATAAAATTTAGATGTTTTTCCATTTTAAATTGTGCAATTCAGGAGCATTAAGTGCATTCACAATGCTGTGTAACCATCGTCACTGTCTAGTTTCAGACTGTTTCTTTCCTCAAAATAAAACCCCGTATCCAAAGCACACATTCTCTTTTATCCCTCCCCCAACCCCTGACAAGCCCTAATCCTCTTTCTCTCTGTGTGTCTTTCCCTACACTGGATGTTCCCTATCAATGAAATCATACAAAAGGTGGCTGTTTGTGTCTGTTCTCATATTTTAACAAGGGATTGGTGGGTTTTTTTTTTACTTGAAGTAGCGTTTTGGTTATTTGAAAGGGAAATCCAGGTGGATTAAAGATGAGATGTACAAAATGAATATTTTTAGTAACTATGTGCATAATCTCGTGATAGGCATAGCTATTCTATGTGTGAAACCAGAGCCAGAAGGGAGATGCTTAGCTCTTCCTGTGGCAAAACATAACCTAACAAAATAAAAAAAAAATAATAATCAAAATCCATGAAAGACAAACCACAACATGGAAAAATCATTTCTCATAACCTAAAGTCAGAGAAAGGTTTCACATCCCTGTGGTCCAAAAACATCTTGAAACACTGTGTTCTAAACAGAAACAGAACAAACACATGCAATTCCAACAAGAGGCAATGCAGGTGGCCAGTGTATATTAGAGATGCTCGACCTCTCAAGTGAGGATGCACGAAGATGTCCACACTTCGGAGACAGCATTGGTCAACATCACACTGGCAGGCCTTTAGCCTGGAGACAACCAGCTCTAGTGACAACATGAGGAGGCAGAGGCCACAGTAAATCCCCTGGAGGGAAGAGTGAGCAGACTCTCCTCTCTGGGAGAACAGTATGCAGAATGCATCACAGTTCCACAAGTGCACCACTTTCCGAGCAGTGCTGATGATTAGTGTTGATCATACTAAAATTCTTGCACAATTTTTCAAAGATGTCTTTTCAAGGATGTTCATCACAATCCTGGTTAAACTACTAGGGAAATGGAAGCAACACTAATGTTCATGGAGAGGGGGTGGGATTCATCAGTTCTGGTTCACATGGAGGAATGATTGTTGTGCAGCTGGAAAAATGAGTGCTAGGTCTTTACCTGATGTCAAGGAAGCCCTCAGTTTGGATGCCTGTTAATCCATCATCTACATCCCAGATGCCATCTCTATAACCACATATGTGTCAAATCATCATAGATGTAAGTGAATCTTGTGGTGTGTGATAGACAGAGGCAGAGAGAATGAGAGAGATAAAGACTGAGAGATGTTCACCAAACCATTAATGATGGTCACTTCTGGGAGTGGGATTTGCAAATCTCTGCACTTTTCCTTTAGGCAACATTTCAAGCATTTATAATGTATCTATATTGCTTTACTAATTCTAAGGTATTAAAAGCATATGTTACTTGAGATTCATTCATATTTCATCTATAGAATAAAGTTTATTATTTTTATTTTAAAATATATGTTACAAGTACTATCAGCATTTATGAGAGTAAAATGATAAATTCTAAAGAATTAAGAATCAGATAAAGAACAAAACCTTTTGGTGATTCAGACACAGGCCAGCTAGTTGGCAGTAAATGGCAGGGTGGGACAGGTTTCTCCAGAAGGTTGTGTATGTTCTGAATCAGCATCCAATAGAGGCAAGGAAAAATTACAAGACATGTACGCTGAAAACTACAACAGCTTGTTAAGAGTAATTAAGAAAGACCTAGCCCTATTTTAAAATTTGAAGGAGCCAAAATGGCAGAGTAGACAGACTCACAGCTTGACCTCTCCCACTAATACACAAAGAATTACATCTACAAAAACATTGAATTGCACAGAAACCTCCTGAACTCTGGTAGAGTGTCTCTTATTTTGAAATACAGGAAGATTCTCACAAAATATGGTAAGGAATAAAAAGAGAAAAGAAAAATTCAGTGCAGGACTGATCCTGCAGGGAAAGAGTAGCATAGGAATAAAGGCACCCTCACACTGGGACACAACCTCTCTAGCTGGGAGATCAGCTAGGAAAGAAGCAGAGCTTCCAAGGTTTGGAGGAGACAGTGGCAACTGCATGGCAGGCAGAACTGGGGAAAACTGACACAGAGGGTCCCTGTGATGACCAGCCCTAGACATGAGCTAGCAGGGATGAGCCAGAACAGGCTACTGGAGTCAGTGAAGAGCCCAGGCAGAGGGCTGGGTCACACTGCAGAGAGGCAGCCTCAGGAAACTAGAGGGCAGTGTGAGCTCTGGCTGTGTGTGTGTGTGTGTGGAACAGAACAGACTGAAACTCTCATAAAAAAGCACCAATTTTGATATAATAGGGGAGGAATGAAACACAGCTGTGCCAAAGTCACTTACTCCACTTGGCTCCATTGCTGGTGTGTTCTCGTGAGAAGAGAAATGGGGCTTGGTGAGAGCCAACACTGCTGAACAAAGGCAGAGCTGAATGTTGACTCCATACCCTGTGCCATTGCAACTTCACAGGCGGGACTGAGATTTGTTTACAGCCCCAGACAGAGAGGGTGGATTTGCTGTATCTGGTCACTTTGTGGATCCACACCTCTGAGACTTACAGGTAGTGAGTGGAGTTCTTACTCAAGAAGGGTGGCCAGTGAGGGTATTTACAACAGGGTGGTGTATGGTTCCATATGTGAGTGCGGGATTGGGGTTTGAGCTGAACCTGTAGTGGACCACAAATTCATATGTGTGACTGCACACTTGCTAAGGCAGGTCCAAGGGACTGACACTGCTGGATCTGCACTGATGTTTCCTGGGGCTCAGAACCTGAGTGGCACCAGAGTAGGTGGCTGACATTCCCATAGCTAAGGCAGGGATAAAGCCAAAATCAACAAATAGTAACTTTGTAAGTCTGCATAATAAGTGACAGGCAACACCACAGAGAGAACTCCCCAGTGAACATCTTCTGCCTATTTTTCTTCACAACTGAAGTGCTCCAACCCTGCCTACTACATGTAACAGCTCAGAAACGGGTCTAGAAGAAATACATAGAGCCAGAGAAATATAAGTAAAATAAAGAAGCCGAGGAACCACTTTCAATTAAAAGAACAAGACAAATCCCCTGAAAGAACAAGCAGTAAAATAGACTTTGATAGTCTACTAGACTTGAAAAAGGGAATGATCAAATCACTGAAAGAACTAAAAGAGACTATCAATAGAGACAGAAAACTTTAAAAAGAAAATTTAAACTATAAAGAAGAGCTAGTTAAAAATAGAAAATTCAAATACAGGCAATCAAAAAAGACTAGATAATGCAGAGGAATGAATAAATGACTTAGGAGACAAGATAAAAGAAATAACCCAAAAAGAACAGCAGACAGAAAAGTCAATAAAAACCAATTAAAGCAAGATAATATAATGTGTGCCAGCCTATGCATAATGGTGAGTCCCAGAAGGAGAAGAAAGAGAAAGGGGGATTGAAAAGTTAGTTAAAGAAATCATGACTGAAAACTTTCCAAACCTTAAGAAGGAAAGAACTATCCAAGTACAGGAGGCACAGAGGGTCCCAAACAAGGAGAAACCAAACAGACCTACACCAAGACATATTATAGTTAAAATGGCTAAAGTTAAATAAAATATTCTAAAGGCAGTGAGAGAAAAACAAAGTGTTTGTTACAAGGGAGTCCCATAAGCATTCAGCAGATTTCACTACCTAAAAACTTCTGGCCAGAAGGGAGTGGGCAAGATATATTCAAAGTCCTGAATAAGAAAAGGCTGCAAACTAGGATATTCTATCTAGAAAGACTATCCTTTAGAACAGAAAGAGAGAAAGAATTTCACAGACAAGCAAAAACTAAATGAATTCAGCAGTACTAAATCTATGCTAAAAAAAATTTGAAAGTTCTAATCTAAATAAAAAATAAACAGGAAGCTACAGAAATTAAGAAACCATAATTGGAAATGCGATAAATACAGTGAGTTGCAAGGGAAAACATGAGGATATAAATAAGTCAGTAAGTCAATAAAGAAAACAAGAAAGCAAACAAGAAAGAGAGAATAGCAAAATCATGAAAGGTGGAAGAGGAGAGCAAGAGAATATATATTTTTTCTCTCTTTTTTCTTTTTGTCTTCTTTCTTTTTAGGATGCACTTGAGTCCACATGACTATCAACTAAAATCAAACAGATGAAGTAAGGGGTTACCATATATGAATGACAAGATAACCACAAATCAGAAGTATATAATAGAGTCATAAAACCCAAAAAGAAACCAAGCTAATAGAAAAGGAATTTATCAAACCACAAAAATAAAAATAATTAAAAGAAAGAAACAAATAATTACCAAAATCAACTGGAAAACAAATTTCAAAATGGCAATAAACCCTCATCTATAAAATAACTACTATAAATGTCAATGGACTAAATGTTCCAATCAAAAGAAAAAGAGTGAAGGAGGAGGAAAGATGGTGGAGTAAAAAAGATGCTCAGAGCTCACCCTCTCCCACAAATTCACCAAGAGTGACATCCACAGACACACCCACCACCCAGAATACCTGCTGAACTTTGAGAGAATATTGGCTTCTTCAAAAGATAAAATTTTCCACAAATCTGGTGGGAGAACAGGAGAAAAGAAGAAAAAGGAAAATAGTTCTGGACCATTCCAATGGGGAGGCAGCTGCAAAGGAGGAATAGCATTAATACACTGGGTCTCTCCAACTCCAATGGCCAGTTCAGCAGGATGGAGATGGAACCTCACAGGCTCAGATCTGTATAGAATAGACTTTGACTGACAGAAATAAGTTAATGGGGCACAAAGGGTCCCAACGATCCCCAGCCCTAGATGCGAACCAGCAGGTGTGGGATGGGACAGGCTGTCTGAGTTGAGCAGAGGACTTGGGCTGACTCTACAGAGGAAACCTTGGGGGACTGCAATGTTCTGTGTGCCATGGCTGGGGGAATATACAGAACAGCCTGGGTCCCCCATTAAATACAAAAAAAAAAAGGCAGAAAACACTGCTGGTGTGCCCTGGGGGGAAGGGTAGCCGTAGCCTTTGTGTCCGCAGACCCACAGTGCCATTATTGGAGACTTCTTGGGAGAAGAGAGTCAAGGTTCAGCCATAGCCACCATATTTTCTGGTGCATGGTTCCCAGGTAGAGGAGGGGTCAAAACCCAAATCCCTACCTAGGGGCTCCACAACCTCATAGGTGGGACTGAGATTTGTTTACAGTCCCAAGAAGAAGGGACCATTACACACCGATGCCTCTCTGAGTTGGCTCTTCTAAGACAAATGCACAAGAAGCAGTGTTCTGGAACAGAGCAGGGGTGAGGGCTAGTGCAGCTGTTTCCTCTGAGTCCACCTACAAAGCATGGACCTAATGCGGCAGGGGAGCTACCTGCCAACTACCTTGCACAAGTGTGGTCCTGGGACCAGGCATCTGGTGGGGGGTGCAGACCACCCATTTACTGATGCTGGGACACAGACCAGGGGCACGACTAGATGGCCTCTGGAACCAGCAAGTGGAGTTTTCACAGCAGGATATGGGCAGGAGTGTGACAACCACAGGAAAAAAAGTAGCTCCTGCTCAATAGCCAGGGCAGATTCAGGCCACCAGAACACCAGCCACACCACCAAAAAAGGGGATAACCGGCAAAAGGCGTAGAAGGAAGACTTGGCAACCACCCATAGTTAAAAATAACCTTATGACAAAATTATTAAGAGTGTATATTCTTGGAGAAAGGCCAAGATATTGGAGTAGAAGGATGCTTGTATCTTATCCTCTCCAATAAATTCACCAAGACTGACATTCACAGACACACCCATCCACTCAGGACATCTGCTGAACTTTGATAAAACATTGCCATCTTCAAAAGACAAAATGTGCCACCAATCTGCTAGGAGAAAAGGAAAAAAGAAGAAAGAAAATGCAAAATGGCTTGGGGTTGGTCCTTTGAAGAGGGAGCAGCAAAGGAGGGATAGTGCTGGTTGACTGGGTCTCCCTGTTTCCAACGGAGAGGTCAGCAGGATGGACAGGGAACCTCTGAGGCTCAGATGTGTACAGAACCACCCTTGACTGACAGAATTAAGTTAAATGGGCACAAAGTGTGTCAACAACCCCCAAACCTAGAAGTGAATCAGGGATGGGAAGGGACAGGCTGCTGGATCCAGGCAGACTCTGGTTGACTGTACATAGGTAACCCTGGGGGACTGCAGTGTGCTGTGGACAACTGCTTGGATTGTATACAGATCAGAACAGCCTGGGACTCCCATAAAATAAGAAAAAAATAAAGCAAAGCAATATTGCTAGCTTGCCTGGGGGAAGGGGTGTTTTGTCCTTTGTTTCTCCTGACTCATGACAACATAACTGGTGTTTTCTCAGAATAAGAGAGATGAGGCTCAGCCACAGCCATCATACCCACCCAGGCAGACATGGGGTTGAAACCTGAATATGTACCTGGCAGTTCTGCCACCTCATAGGTGGGACTGAGACTTGTTTACATCCCCAGACATATAGGACGTTTCTGTCCTGGGGTCTCTACGAACTCACACCTCTAAGACAAATGAACAAGGAGCAACGTTCTGGCAAAGAGCAGGGACTAGGGCTGGTGTGGCCATTTGCCTCAAGCCCACCCACAGAGTGTGAAACAGATGTGGAGTGGGGAGTAGCACTGAATAGGGGAGCAACCAACCCAACTACTGTGGAGGACTGCTGCACCTGGACACGGCATTGAGAAGGGGCACAACCTGCCCACCTACCATGCAGGAGTGCAGCACCAAGATGCAGCACTGGGAGGAGAAGTGACATGTCTACCTACAGGCACTGGGAGCAGCACAGACCAAGGGTGTGACCAGAGGGTCTCTGGAAACAACGAGCTGAGTTCATGAAGCAAGGCAAGGGCAGGAGCTTTGACAACAACAAAACAAAGAGGAGTCCCCATTCAATAGCCAGGGTAGGCTCTGGTTAACAGGTTAATGGCCACATCATTAACCAAAGGGATAACAGACAAAAGGCACAGAAGTAAGACTTGGTAACCACACATATTTAAGAAGGACCTCTTGATAAAATTACTAAGGGCACACAATCTCCACAGGAACATACTCTTTTCCTTTTCTGTTCCATTTTCTTTTACTTTTTAAATGTTACTTCTTAAATAATTTTTATATTTCTATTTTTAATCCCTTTTAAAATTTTCTTTTAAAATACTTTTATTATTATCTTACAATTTGTCCAATTTCAGTTTTATCCTTGTTTTGTTCTTCTGTTGTGATTATACTCTGTTCTCAAATATTTTTTCTTCCTTTAATATTTTAAAAATTCATCCCAACTCAATTGTTATCTTGTTTCAATATGTTCTTCTGTTATTGATTATACTGCTTTTAAAACTAATTTCTTTGTGCTTAGTTTTATTTCTGCATCCACTTTATATAAATAAATAAACTCTTAAAAGACCACAGTAGATAATTGATACTCCATAAGCCATAGTGCCAGAGAGATATAAGCAAGATAAAAAAGCAGAGCAACCTGTCTCAATTAAAAGAACAAGATAAACCCCCTGAAAGAACAATCAATGAAATAGACATTGATAGTCTACTAGATGATTTCAAAAAAGGAGTGATCAAAGTACTGAAGAAACTAAAAGAGAATGTGTATAGAGACAGAGAATATGTCAAATAACGAAATTGAAACTCTAAAGAGGAGCCAGTGAAAATTGGAAAACTCATTTGCTGAGAGGAGAGTTGAGGTAAAGGCTGTAAAATGTAGGCTGGATAATTGAGAGGAATGAATATGTGACTTAGAAGACAGGATAACAAAACAGCTGAAAGACAACAAATAAAAACCAATGAAAGCAATATACGGGACCTATGGAATAACATAAAGCATGCCAACCTACTCATAATGGGGGTCCCAGAAGGAGAAGAAAGAACAAAGGAGATTGAAGAGATATTTGAAGAAATCATGACTGAAAACTTCCCAAACCTAAAGAAGGAATCAGATATCCAAGTACAGGAAACACAGAGCATCCCAAACAAGGAGGACCCAAACAGACCCACACCAAGACATATTACAATCAGGATGACCAGGGTTGAGAATGGGAAATGATTCTAAAGGGAGAAAGAGAAAAACAAAGAATGAGATACAAGGGAACCCCCATAAGATTTTCAGCTGATTTCTCTACAAAAACAGTACAGGCCAGAAGGGAGAAGCAAGGTGTATTCAAAGTCCTGAATGAAAAAATGATGCAGCCTAGGATACTTTATCCAGCAAGGGTATCCTTTAGAATAGAAGGAGAGATAAAGAACTTCACAGAGAAGCAAAAACTAAAAGAAGTTAGCAACACTAAACCTATGCTAAAGGAAATATTGAAAGACCTACTCTAAATAGAAAAGAAGCAGGATGCTACAAAAAGGAGAAAACCATAATTGGAAAGGTGATTGCTACAATGAATTACAACAGAATAAACATGAAATCATAAAAGAGGGCATCTAAATCATTAAGGGTGGGAGAGGCGAGCAAGAAAATATGCATGTTTCTCTCTCTCTTTCTCTCTGTCTCTCTCTCTTTTTTGTTCTTGGTAGGATGGGTTTGAGCTTATATTATTATCTGTTTAAAACAAACAGATATAGTAATGGGTTAATATATGTACAAAGTAGGGTAGCCACAAGCCAAAAAGTTACAATAGAGTCACAAAACTAAAAAGACACCAAGATAATAAAAAGGAAAATTATCAAACCACAATAAGAAAAAGTAAGGAACAAAGAGGAAATACAAAATGAACTGCAAAACAAAGTTCAAATTGTGATAAACACATTTCTATTAATAATTACTATAAATGTCAATGGACTAAATGCTTTAATCAAAGGACATAGAGTGCAGAGTGGATAATAAAGCAAGTATCTACAATACGCTGTATACAAGTGACCCACGTTAGGGAGACGGACACACATAGATTGAAAGTGAGAGGATTGAAAAAGATATTCCACACAAATGGAAATGACAAGAAAGCAGGAATATCAACAGTGATTTCAAATAAAATAGACTTTAAAACAAAGATTATAAAGAAAGATTAAGAAGGACATTTTATAATGATTAAAGGAGTCATAGATGAAGATATTACACTCATTAACATATATGAACACAACATAGGAGCACCTAAATATATAACAGACAAAAAGAGAATACTAACAGATAAAAAGGGAAAATTTGATCCGAATACAATCACGGTAGAAGACTTTAACAATCCATTAACATCACTGGACAGATCTTCCATACATAAAATTAATAAGACAACATAGAAATTAAATGATACAATAGAACAATTTGTTTTGGGTAATATTTTCAGAACTTTATATTTCCCTAAAATAGAACATACATTCTTCTCAAGTGCACATACCACATTTTCTAGGATAGATCATATACTTTGGCACAAAAGAAGCATTAACAATTTGAAGAAGATAGAAAATATTTGAAGCAACTTTTTCTGACCACAATAACATGAAACTAGAAATTAACTACAGAAAAATAAAGGAGAAATAAATGACAGTATGGAGGTTAAACAACATACTACTTTAAAAAAAATGGGTGGATGATGAAATCAAAGAAGCAATAAAAAACACATTGAGACAAATGATGATGAAAACACAACCACACAGAACCTATGGGATCCAGAAAAGGCAGTGCTTAGAGGGAAGTTTATAGCGAGAGAATCAGGTCTACCTCAAAAACGAGGAACAACTGCAATAAACAATCAAACTTACCACCTAAAAGAATTAGAAAAAGAAGAGCAAAAATAACAAAAGTAAGCAGAAGGAAGGAAATAATAAAGATCAGGGAGGAAGAAAATAAAATAGAGATATAAGAAACATTTGAAAAAATCAAGCCAAGAGATGGTTTCTTGAAAGAGTAAACACAATTGACAAAATTATGTTCTATGCTGGAAATTGACACAACAATGCAAACTGACTATAACTCAATAAAATAAAAATTAAAAAATAAATATATTAACAAAAGAAAAAAGAAAAGGTAGTTTCTACTCACCAGACTGGATGAGGGGACTGCAACCTATGCGGGGTCACACCCCATGGGAAAGCCTGGGGTCAGGATCGGAGGAGCAGGGTGCTGTGGACATGATCTGTCACAGGGTTTCTGCAGGAGGGGAGTGTGAGGCATGTGAGCAGGCTGAGGACTGGCCATTTGAGTAAGTTCATGGGCTCTGGAGTGGAGGGGCTCCCCCAAGTGTCTGGACTTGACTCTGGGTGAGTTGGGCAGGTGGACAGTGGCTCAGTGTGAGTCCAAGTCCAGTAGAGGAGGTAGTGATTTAGATCTAGAAGGACTCCTTCTGGGGTGGGAGGGCCCAAAAGGCAGGCAGGAGGCCAAGTCCAGGTGACTGAGAACAGGGTGTGTCCTGCATAGGGCTGCAGGGCAGATGAAAGCATCCAGTCTACAGAAGGTGGAAACACGGTCCATACAAGGGCTCAGCTCAGATGTCACCTCCTCAGAGGAGCCTTCTCTGCCTGCACAGTCTACAGGGACAGCCTCCTCCACGCACATCTCCCCAGCAGACACCTGCTCCATTTCCTGCATAGCACTCAGGAACCGGGCCCCTGCTCCGTACCCAGCCATGGTTCCGCTGCCCTGAGGAAAAGCTCTCACAGGAGCCATAAAGCCCTGCACGACCTGGGCCCCACCTCTCTGTCTCCTCTGGCACCACTGTCTCCACCTGGCCCTCTTCTCCTCCACTCCTGCACTCCTGACTTCCCCCAGCCCTGTGTGTTCTCCAGAGCACATGTCCCTCCTAACATGCTGTGTGTGCTCACTGTGTCAAATCCACTGCATGCCTCCCACCCAGGTCAGTATCCAGCACACAGTAGGGCTCAGTAAGTAGAGAATGAATGACTCTTACCATGACTGCTGGGAAGGCTTTTGTCTGTGGCCTACAGTGATCACACACCCGTCACACAATCTCTGAGGTCCTACTGTGTGTTGGGTGGGTTCCAGATACTGGGCACAGCAGGTAGTGAAGCAGTCAGTTCTCCATCCTCATGCAGCAGACAGCCTGGTGGGGGACACAGAGAAAATTAAGTAAAATATACACAATGTCCGGAGGTGATATGTTCCATGGAGAAAAATAAGGTCAGGGAGGACATTTGAGCAGATTCCTGGAGGTGTTTAAGAAGCAGGTGGAGAGAGATCCTGGCTGGAAGAGCAGCCATCGCAAAGGCCCTAAGGGCAAAGTGGGATGTATGTGGAGGGTCTTAGTTATCCGTGTGAGTTCTTAGTCCTGCCTTGAGTATGTATGTTGCTTTTATTTGTAAATCTTGATTTCAGCTTTATAGCAAATTAACCTGCATCATCAATCTGAATAATTTAGCCAACTCTGTTTCAGGTGTTGTGGGCACAATGGCAGGCTAATTACTTGGGTTGGTAAAGAAATACCAGCTTCTGAGAAGGGTTTAGGAAAGTTCAATAGGGACACTGCTATAGACAACATCAGGCCACACAGGCAAGAGGTGCCTACACGAGCGCCAAGGTTGAGTGTGTGGGGTCTGTTATTGGGGGGGTGCTGTGCACACAAGGAGGAGGGGGCTGCATGATCAATTCATGCACAGGTACCTGGTTGGTTATGAGATCTGACAGGGGCTTCTCTGAACAAAAGGCTTTACCACTTTAATAAGGGAAGGATGTGAGGCCTCTCTTCCTGGGGCAATGAGGTTTCATAGGGTAAACACACAGCAAGAGAAGATGCTTTATAGTTTGTGGAAATGCAGGTGTGCAAAGGGTCCTGCAGTGGGGAGTGGGAGGTAAGGGGCCACTGGGCTCTAGGCACACAGAGAGCCCATGGGTGAGGGTGTATGACTCTGAAGAGTGCCTGCTGGCTTCACACCAAGGACTTTATGTGGAAAGAGGAGAATCTAGGTTATCAGCACGTGTCTACTCAGTGACCTCCCTAAGCCTAACTCTGTCAGGCACCAGGTGGCTGTGAAATGAACATGAAGGTCCCCACCCTGAGGACCCCAATGAATGAACATCTTGATATCCTCAAGCCCCTTCCCCTGCGCCACCGCCCCACCTCATCTGGGTCTCAGGCTTTGACCCTGACATCAGTGGCATCTTCATTCCCTACATCCAGCTCATCTGGACGTCTCTGTGATGAGCTGTTCCATGTCAGCAAGCCCCAAACTGAGCTCTGCCTTTTCCCCATGATTGCTTCCTCCCTGTGAAGCCCCTCGTGAAGGAGCCACCACTAGCAGGATCCTACAGCTCTGGGCTCTGCCTTCCCCACCCCTCCGATGACTCCCAGCCCATGATCCCCTCTGGAGGTCCCTATTATCCTCTCCCTCCCACTTCAGTCTTGGGCTGCACACCAAATCCCTCTTCAAAATCTCCCACAAGACAAGTCCAGGTCCACTTGGGGACACTGAGGTGACACAGGCGGGTGTTGCTGGGAATGAAGAGCAGGATACTGAAGCAGAGGAGAGAAAAGGGCTCCCAATCCACCAGAACACACGCTAAAGTGGTGGCAAGACACCCATAAAGGGTGAGGCGGGCATCAAACTGCAGCCCCGCCCTCTGCTCCCCCAGGGTGCCCTGTGTTTCCTGCTTTGGCCTAGGGGACTCCCCCGCTCACTCTCTGTTAGAGGGGTGCCATTTCATTCATTCACACCCTCATTAACCATGTACATGGGTCCTGCTCAGTGTCAGGCCTCAGCTAGATGACAGCTCATCCTTGGGGACACAGCTCAGATCTCACCTCCTCCATGAAGCAGTTCTGGATTCCCACCCCCCTGAAGCTCCTCTGGCCTCAATTGGGACCACTAGGGCTGTGACCACACTCTGATTACATCCCAAGTCTGTGATCTCTGTGAAAGCCCTGGGCCCAATGTAGAAAGAGACTCAGAAAAATGGGGCCAAAACGGGCTAAGAGAAATGTTACTATTCTCTATTACAGAGAATGGCACTGAGCAGAGGGAGGGCAGTGTCCAACCAAAGCCACAGAGGAGGGTCTCAGTGAGCCGTCCCATGGCCCTGTTACTAGTTCTCTGTTACAGATGAGGACACTGAGCCACAGAGAGGGAGCAGAGCACTGCTATAGCCTTGGCCCCACGGCCTGTGTCCTTTATGACTAGCTCCATGCTGCCAGCAGGGATGTAGGCCTGGAATGGACGTTGAAAGCAGCCTGACCCCCAGGCCCCCTTCATACACAAAGTCAGTCTCAGGAAACACCCCTCAAGACCTACCTTATACCCCTGGGATTGGGACCTGATTGCTGTTCCTGGAAGCTGGCTGGGCTTCCCTGTGAATTGCCCCAGGAGATGCTTGGGACAGCCACAGGGCCCCTGAGGCTTCCTGTCCCCAGCTGAGCATCTCTGGTCCCCTTGACTGTCCCTGGCCCAGGCCTGATTACACGGGGTTTTGGCCGGGTAGCCAGCTGTGGAGATGAGGAAATGGGGGCAACATGCAGGTACATGCAGAGGTTCAGGTATTCACTCAACAATCATTGATTCATGCTTTGCAGTGTGGCTGGCCTGGGCCCAGGCCTGGGTGTCCAGTAGTGAATACAGTCAACCCCTTGAGCCTTCTGGGAAAGCAGTCCTCAGAGAAACGGGCCCTCAGTGCACCCATCCTGCTCCCCATGAACAATCACACTGAGATGAGGCTGCGGCCATGGGTCCCAGTGGAGGATGAAGGGAGGAGGAAAACCCAGAGTGGGCACTGACCATGAGCCTGGACACTGGAACCAGATGACCTGGGCTCTGTAATCTGGGGTGGTCACCTCAGCTGTTCTCTCTGTGCCTCAGTTACTTCTGCAGAAATGGGTGATAATGCCTGTCCCTGCCCCACAGATTTTCGTGAGGAGTCAGTGAGCTTCTCTTAGGCGTGTAGGGCAGTTTCTGGCTATGGGTCAGGATCCTGCTCACCTCACAAGAGTCTGTCCCACTTTAAAGATGATAAAACCAAAGCTAAGGGGGTTATGAGACCAGCCTGGGCTAGCCCCCTTCTCATGGTCTGCTGTCCAGGTCTCCTGCTTTTACATCATACCTCTGCCCCCATATCCACCCAGCAAAGTAGGTGCTGAGAATCTGAGCAAATCAGAGTATGAATGGAGGCACACCCTCTCCCCATCTTGGGCTCTTGGGGTGGTGGGCAGGTTGGGGATATCGGGCTCCTCCAGACTGTCCAGGAGGCCCAGCATGTCGGTCACCTCATTTCCACTCAACACGGAGTAGGTGTGTGTCCAAGGGCCAGAGGGCGCTGGAGTAACCCAGGGTGGGTGGATGCTAGGTAGGTGTGGGAGGCACAGAGTGGCCCCTGGAAGACAGTGTCTAGGCAGCCAAGGTGCGATGAATGAGGGTCCCCAAAAGGGGCAGAGGACAGAGTCCAGCCTGGACACCACCCCCTGCTGGACCCTGATCTGGGGTGAGAATTGGGACAAGCCAGGGCCCCGCTGGGACTCTACATCCAGCAGAGGTGAGGAAAAATTAAGGAGACTGTGCTCCCTGTGTGAGGGTGCTGCTTCCAGGATCCTGGAGGTTCCTTAGACCCTTGTGAAGTGGCTGCTGTTTACAGCCCCATGTAGGCAGAAGAACTGAGGCAGGGAGGACAGAGTGACTCAGGACAGAGCTAGGATTCATCCAAGAGTGTGTGCTGAGCCTCTTGCTAAGAGCAGCCTCTGGGCATCATGGACTCAGGAAGTGCCTTGTCGTCCCTCTTAAGGCTCCTTGCATGTTAGGCAGGAAAGGTCCCAGTGCCCATACCTGGGCCTCTCTGGGTGATTCTGACATGTGGGATCATGATGGTCCTGGGAAAGGAGAGAGAATGTGGGCTGGGCGTCAGGTCTGCATCAGACCCTAATGATGCGCCTAATGTTGTGTGACCTGGAAATTCCCTGACCTCTCTGTGCCTGGCTTTCCAGCCCTGACTCAGAGGACTGCTGTGCTTGGCACACAGTAGGACCTCAATCAAAGGAAAAAGCCAGCCCTTCCCCAGGAACCTCTCCTCTTACATTCCCAAAGCTAAGCCCATGTTCCACACATCACCAGAGCTGAAACTTGACACACAGGGCAAGTGAAATCCAGCAACTCCTCCCTCCTGCCTGAGGCCCTTCGCTCCTCAGTGACAGTGGCTCAGAGCAGGTCTCTGCATCCCAGAAGTCTGAACTGAGCCTTGTGACCTGGAGGATTCCCTGTTCCACACAACTTTGTTTCCAGGTCCTTCCAACAAGACACAAGAGCACCTGGTCTGTGTCTTAGCTGCAAGGTCCTCCCTTTGCAAATTACCCCATCACATCCGGGCTAGTTGATGTGAGTTCCAGAGCACATGACCATCCAAATGATGACTTCAGGGAAACATCCCTGCCCACACTGCACTCTTCAGAGCCCACCTTCTAAAATAAGGGGTAGTGACCCACGGTTGTGCACACTTTTATCAGAACACAGCCCTCACCCAACGAACATTGGAAACACGTGAGAAGCAGAGATTCCCAAGTGCCTGGACCCCTGTCATCCAGAAAGCAGAGGGTAGGGTAACAGACAGAAGGGGAGAAAGTACTTTCAGACTATATATCTGATAAGGGGTTAACACTCAAAACATATAAAGAACTCTTACAATTCAACAGCAAAAAAAAAAAGCAATGTGATTTAAAAAGTGGGCAGAGGAACTGAATAGACATTTTTCCAAAGAAGGCACACAGATGTCTAACAGGTACATGAAAAGGTGCTCAACATCACTCACCATCAGGGAAATGCAAATCAAAACCACAATGAGATACCCCCTCTCACCTGTCAGGGTGGGTGTCATCAAAATATAAGAGACAACAAGTGATGGTGGTGGTGTGAAGAAAAGGGAAACTTGTGCAATGTTGGTGGGAATGTAAATTGGTGCCATCACTCGGGAAAAGAGTATGAGGGCTCCCCCAAAATTTAAAATTAGAACTTCCATATGATCCAGCAAGTCCACTGCAGGGAATATATCCAAAGGAAATGAAATCACTATGTCAATGAGACAACTGCACCCTCATGTTCACTGTATCATTATTTACAATAACCAAGATATGTAAACAACCTAAGTGTCCATCAGCAGATGAATGGGTACAGAAAACGTGATGCATATATATGTATATAAAATGGAATCTTATTCAGACATTAAAAAAGTGAAATCCTGCCATTTGTGACAACTTGGGAGGACCTTCAGGGTATTATGCTAAGTGAAATAAATAAGACAGAAAGACAAATACCTATGATCTCATTTATATGTGGAATCTACAAAATAAACCGAAACACATAGAAACAGATATCAGGTTGGTGGTTGCCAGAGGTGAGTCAGGGGATGATTGAAATTCGGAAAGATAATCAAAATGTACAAACTTCCAGTTAGAAGATAAACAAGTCCTGGGGACATAATGTACTGCAAGGTGACTGTAGTTAACAGCACTGCATTGTGCATTTGATAGTTAAGAGAGTACCTCTTAAAATTTCTCATCACAAGGAAAATAGTGTGTGACTATGGGTGATGACAGACGTCAGGTAAACTTAATGCACTGATCATTTCACAATATGCACATGTAAAAAGTCATTATGCTGCACACCTAAAGCCAACAAATTTATGTGAAAATTGTATCTCAGGAATACTTATGTCAGGAAGCGGGGGTGCGAGCCTGGACTACCTACTGCAGGAGCTGCCTTTGCCCTCCAACAGCAGAGGGTGGTAGTTGTGACAGGGACTGTAGGTCCCTCAAAGCCTAGAATGTTTACTGTCTGGACCTTCACAGGGAGAGAGTGCAGACCCTGCCCTGGAAGACAGTGGTCATGGCAGCAACAATGGCCTGCCTGTATGCAGGCTCAGCCCAGACAGCTCCTGTGCTCTGCTGTCACCGCATTTACTTCCCTCCACACCCTCAGATGGAGAGGCTTCAAAGTTCTCATTTTACACATGAGAAAACTGAGGCTCATTTGCTTTGAATTATTGACAAAGTGGTGGGGGAAGCTTTGAACTCCAGTGTTCTGACTTCAGAGCCACATCTCAGTCCTGATTTTTAGAAGGTGGAGGTCCAGGCACTGGGGACCCTCCACCTTCCTCACTTGTAGTCGTACTCCAGGGCTGCCACCCCCAAGGCATCTGGGTGAACACAGTTAATCCGTTTACTCTGCACCAGCTGAGCCCTTGGCTGCCAGTCTGTTGTCACTGCCTGAAACCAGCTGAGGTTTTGCAAGTGAACCATCACCCCCTGCCAGCCCACCTGCCCTGCCATGTGGGGCAGACCCCTCCTAGCCTGGACATTCTAAACCCTTAGCTCACACATTTGCACAACTGCATCAAAAGGGCCCTACTCCCTGAGTGGAGATATCGACAAGGTGAAGGGAGGGGAGTTTGGGGTGGCCGCTTACTGTGAAGGTGACACATGAAAGGGACATGTTCATGTCCATAATGACACTCAATTTGAAGCTAAGAACATGGTCACAGCGAGGGGTAAAAGCTGAGTGGCTACAAGGCTGCCTAGAAAGGGGCTTGACTATTGAATTGTAAATGTGTAATTTAATTTAAAAATTAGCCCCCTGGGTGATAAGAATTTGCCCCTAAGGCCAGAATTGGCCAACTGACCCCTAGGAACCCCTCAATTCCAGGATGTAATCATCTGAGCAAGGAGGGGGCTTAAATTGGAGTGTTGTCCTCTCAGTCATGTTGCACCTGCCCACGTGTGCACCCATGATCTGCAGTGCTCACACATCAAGGAGGTCCAGGTCATAAGGAAGGGATGACAGACTGTGAGGTCACACGTGTGCCCCTGCAGGGGTGAATGTTGTATAGAGAAGAGCCCCCCACTCTCACCTCCAGGAGGGGTGCTGGAGGAAGCAGGACTCCTGAGCCCCTAGGCTTAGCAAGCATCCTGGCTGAGGGTGGGGAGGCTGTCCACTCTGAAGTCATAGGTCAGAAGGTAGATTGGGGTCCCACCCCCACATCTCACCAGTGAGACCGTCTAGTCTGTTTTCTCTGTAAACTGGAACCCAGTCACCCTCACCCTCAGAACTGGGGGCAACCTGTGTAAATTACAACACAAAGCCCTGGGCTGTTTCAGGTGCCCGGGGGTGTCCAGCCCCCCTAGGCCCGGCAGGTGGGAGAGGAGAGGTGTGGGTTAGCAGGTGTGACAGCAGAGCTGAGACTTGGCTGAGTGCATGCACTCTAATATCCAGGAACTGGGAGCTACCAGTAGCAAATCTGTTCACTGAGGCCATGTGTACTCTCCCTTGTCATTTACAATCCCCTGTTTGAACAGAGGCCTCTGGACTCTATTAGCCACATTGTTGCCTGTCACCTCACTGTTGCAGTTCCAGGGTCTCCATTTAGCCAGCTTGAAGGACTAGTCAAACTTTTTCTTAAAACCAGTGACAGAAAACCAAAGTGGCTTAATGAAGCAAACAGGGCAGAAGAGAATGACTTACCTAACTGAGACGTCCACAGGGAGATAGCTTCAGGCAGGTCTGTACCTGGTGCTCAGTGACATCAACAGAAGTCATCCTTCCCCACCTCTGGGCTCTGCCACTGGTGTCATCTTCACATGGCTCTGCCTTTATGAAAGCAAGATGGTCACCAACTGCCACAGGCTGATATCACCACCCCTCAACTCCCAACTGAAATAGAACTTCTCTGCTCCCAGGATTCCAGCAACTAGGCCTGACCTCCGTGGAGCCTGATTGGGCTGGTGCCCAGCCCTGAGCCAATCACAGTGTCCAGGGAGGATGGAAAATGCTGATCGGCCAGATCAAGGCCATGTGACCATCCTCTCCAGGAAACCTGTGAGCTGTTCACCTGTTTCCAGCTTGGGAGAGTGTGATGTCTCCCAGAGGATCCTGCTTCTAGCACAACCTGCTGGTGGCACAATGAGCTGGAATGAGCCTGTCTGCTTGGTGACAAGTGACAGGTCACTTAGTGGTTCCTTGCTCCAGGGAGGGAGGCATGTCCACACAGTATTGGGGCTTCAGAGCCAGAATGTAGTAGAAAAGCCTCCTGGTCTCCCAAAAGGTGGGAAAGTGAGCAGTGACACTGGAAAGGCACTCCTCTCTGTGGCCCTTGGCTTTCTCCTTGTTACAGTGGAGAGTGCAGTGCTGCCCCTGACAGCCCACTTCCCTGCTGGGAGGCCTTTGCAACAGGTGGAGAGTGCTTGGAAAAGCCCATTTATTCTGAGGAACTGTTATTGCTCCTGGTGGGATCATTATTTTCATGTCACTTGTGAGGTGGGCCCTGAGGGGTCCCTGATCTGGGGGCACAGACACCCACAGAAACTTGGCCCAGTATTGCTGTTCATTCAACAATGAGTTACCAAGCATCTACTGTGTGCCAGATTCCCAGGGTAGAGCAGTGATGTTGACAGCACAGGTCCCTGCCTCACCTCATCTCTGCATCCCAGGTGGGGTCACCAGAGTGGGAGTTCAGGAAGCAGAGGATGTGGCCGAAGCCTTGTGGGAACCCCTGGGTTTTTCTCTGTGCTGAGGGACCTAGCAGCACACCGATTGTGGGACTCAGTACCCGCAGCACCCAGCATTGATGGGTAAAGGAGAGGGGCATTTCTACAAGCCCATCCTCACTAACCCCAGGCTCTGGAGGGCAGCTCCAGTCTGCTCAAACCCAGGGGGCATCTTCCGACATTCTGATCACCCTCTGGTATTACTCCCCGCTCAGATGCAATTTTCCCTGTGGTAGCTACACTCAGAAAATGTGTTTGTTTCTCTCCGATGTGGTTAAGTGGACTTCAGATGCATGATAGCGATGGAGTGGCTAAGCCTCTGGGCAGATTGCTGGGTGACCCGTGGAACTTGCTGCACATGGTGAGCTCCCTTCTGTCAACCAATGGGCCAGGCCCCACCACTGTTCTGTCTGTTCTACCTCACTTAATCTGCACAGACACTCTGTGCGGGACATCCTGTTATCCCCCATCTCTGCTGACCTTGGGTGGACAAAGCTTGGGTTTGAGAAAGTTGCCCAGGTCACATGGTTGACAAGTGGGGAGCTGGGGATTTGCACCCTGGTCCCAGGAGTCTGGATCATGGAAAGGCCTGGGTGGGGCAGCTTATTGCAAAGGGAAGTCCTGCCCAAGCCCCTCCCATGAGAGCCCACCCAGCAGCATATCTAGCAGAGTCAGCATTTCCTGGACAAGATGGACAGAACCTCAAAACTTCTTTGCAGATTGTTTCCATGTTCTTTTGCAAGCACAGAAAGGCCGCAGGCCAGGGAAGAATAAGGCCAAGAGTGTTTTCATTGGGAAGAGTGAAGGACAAGTGTGAAGACACACAGCACTCCCAGCAGCCCTCTCGGCAGAGCCTGCCACTGGGTGAGCAGCTACTGTGACTACCTACCATAACCCTGTGAGGTTTATGCCTGTACAACTCTGCCTGTGAGAAGAGCAAAGTGAAGCTCAGAGAGGTGTGGGGACATTCCAAAAACAAACAGATAAGGTGGGATCATCACCACCATGCCATGCTGGGACAGTCACCTGTCACACTGCTCAGGCATGGCCTGCTGGGAGTAGTGAAGGCCTGATAGGAGCACAGGAACACTGTGGTGAAGTTGACGTTTCTACCTGGGACAGCTGGTACCGGGGACTCTAGCTGGGTCTTCATTGTGCCTGCTTTGAGTGTCAGCATGTTGCAGCCTCATGTAGGGGAAGGGCTGTCTCCTTTCCACACGGGTGCAAAAGGAAGAGCATGTACACACTGGCATCACCATAGACCACCGGCAGGATCAGGATCTGGAGCTCAGAGCAGAAACTGCCAACACCCCAGGAACTGGTGCAAGAGGAGGACCTGAGTGCCCCCTGAAACATTTCTAGTTTTAAAAACATACTTCATTAGGGGGAAGTGATAAACTGTTTATCCCTTCAAAATATTCTGTTATCCAAGGAACAATAGCACCTCAGCATTGTAAGAGGATTAACTCAGTCGTCGATAAGCATCACTATAGGTATGAGAAAACAGAGTGTTAGGAGTTACAAAAGGGTCTCAAGATCATGCAGGTCAGAACTGAGAACCATACAAAGCATGTGCTGCATGATAGCCTCTCTAAGCTACCTGAGGCTTGGTCTGCTCCTGACACAGGGCAGATGGTTCTGAGAAAACCACACTCCTCAGGGGACCCCAGGGAGTTGGCAGAGTTGAGTTTGGGTTCCTGGTCATCTTCTAAGTCTGGAATTTTGAGATTCTTCTGCACCTGTCCTTCCTCCAGAACAGAATCTGATTCAGACGGGATTCCAAGGACTGAGGCATGTGCCAGGCAAGAGAGCAGGCATAGCTGGATGAGAGCATCACCAGTGCCATTAAAAAAGAGGCCAGGGCACTGAGATTTCCAGTGATTTAGCATCATGGCTGGGAGGAGTCATGTGTTCTACAATGAGTTCCGAGTATCCTGCACCGTCCTCGAGGACCTGCAGGGGGTGCACAAAGCCAGCGTGTCTTAGGTAGCGGTGCGCATGCGCAGTCCGCATCAGCAGCCAGCGTCTTCCTTGGGGGCGGAGCTTGTTTTCCTCAGGACTGAGCGGGCGGCGCCAAGGAGGCTCCGGGACAGCGCTGCCTGCGTGTCTGCGGGAGGATGCTCCCCGCTCTCTGTCTGAAGTTACTCCGGTTTCCCACGGCCTGAGCCCGCTTCCTGCTGGGATGTGTGTGGACCTGACCGAGCTGGGGCCCGGGCCGGCAGGGCAGGAGGGGACGGGTGCGCTGGCGGGCCCTCTTCGACTATTCTCCTCGCCCGCCGGGAGCGGGTGAGTGTCCGTGTCCATCGGGGCCGCTGGGGTGTCCGCGCCCCTGGTCCTCACCACCTGGGTCCCCTCTTCCCCCGTGTGATCGCAGGTGTGTACACCGCGGGTCAGGAGCGGGGATGCGGGTGTGAGTGTCCGTGTCAATCCGGGCCGCGGGGGTGTCCGCGCCCCTGGTCCTCACCGCCCGGGTCCCCCCTTCCTCCGTGTGAACGGAGGTGTGTACACCAAGGGTCAGGAGCGGGGACACGGGTGTAATGGGAAAGGGGCTGAGAAAGTACTGAGAGTTAAACAGAAGTGTGTAAAATTACATTATGTTAATTTTTATATTTTAAGTGTGTCAAAGTCAGAGTTTATCATGCTTTTACTTTCTTGTCTTTAAAGGGGTGCTATCATTTAGTTTATACTTAAAATATGCTTCTCAGCTTATCTCATTTTCAAGTCAAAATACTGCCACGGTTGACATTTTCTCATAATAAAGTGACAATCTTAAACATTTGTGAATATAAACTCATTGAAAAAATCTTGCAGTATTCCATGATGAGTTGTCTTGTTAAAAATAATATCCAGGCCATTACTAAATTATTACAAAAATATAAATTTTTTGAAGCACTTTTAGAAGTTCCACACACAGTGGTATTTTTAAAACACCAACCACTGCATAGTGCTTAAGATCATTTAAGATGAAATATATTCAAATCTAAAACTTTAGAATACTCAAAAGGCAGGGTAATGGCTGCTTTTTCATTGCAAATACATTTTTTTCTTCATAAGTGCAAAATACGAAGGTATTCAGCTAAATTTTGTATATCTTTATTCAAAAGGTGAAATTAGAATATAATCTCCTTATTTTTGATTTTAAGGCTATTTCCCATAAAAATTGGTATTTTTATCTGTAGGACCTTAATTGTCTATTCATTTGTTTTTTTCTTTTCGTTTATTTTCTTTAACAGAGAGTGCATTCTTGTGTCTTGTTAGAGTTTTTAATTCTCCTAACTTATTCCAAGACTTTCTGACACTGATGGTAAATAATGGGAGAGGCCTTATAGTAACTGTGCATCTTTTCATGTAGTCAGGATTTTTTTTTTTTGGATAACTTTTTTTTTTTACAATTTCCACTTGGTTCACAATATTATCCCATTATGACAACTCAATAAAAAATTGTAATCTGTTTACACCAAGACACTTATGTCAGCAAAGTGCTTTTGCTGATATGATTTTACGTTAGATTATAATATTTGATTTGATTTACATATAGACTAATACCTATTTTATATATTTACACACATATATGAATATCTGCTAAATGCCATTAATTTGCATGGGGTGGTAGCTGATAACATGTGATCTTTCTGACCATTGGCTATTCTTATGTGTGTCTAACGTACTTCTTAGAACAGATACTAGAACATCACACCTCTCATTATACAGTATTTTAAAGGTTATATTTTATTTTACTTATTTTTAAACATTTTTTATTGAGTAATAGTCATTTTACAATGTTATGACAAATTCCAGTGTAGAGCACAATTTTTCAGTTATACATGAACGTACATATATTCATTGTCACTTTTTTTTTTTTGCTGTGAGTTACCACAAGATCTTGCATATATTTAAGATTCCACACATGAGTGATCTCACATGGTATTCCTCTTTCTCTTTCTGTTCTGCTCCACCTAGAATAACATTCTTCAGGAGCATCCATATCTCTGCAAATGGCGTTATGTAGTCAGTTTTTGTGGCTGAATAGTATCCCATCATATAAATATCCCACATCTTTATCCAGTCATCTGTTGATGGACATTTTAGGCTGTTTCCATGTCTTAGCTGTTGTAAATAGTGTAGAAAAATCAGCTGAAAACCTTATGGGGGTTCCCTTGTAACTCACTCTTTGTTTTTCTCTTGCTACCTTTAGGATCATTTCTTTATCCTTGAATCTGTCTATCTTGATTAGGATATGCCTTGGTGTGGGTCTGTTTCGGTTCTTCCTGCTTGGGACCCTCTGAGCCTCCTGTGCTTGGATATGATTCCTTCTTTAGGTTTGGGAAGTTTTCAGTCATGAGTCCTTCCCATACCTTTTCAACCCGCTTTGTTCTTTTTCCCCTTCTGGAACTCCTATTATGCATACATTGGCACAGTTTATATTACCCCATAGGTCCCATATATTGTTTTGTTTTTCATTTGTTTTTCTCTCAGCTGTTCTGATTGGGTGCTTTCTGTTGTCCTGTCTTCTAGGTCACTTATTTATTCTTCTGTATTTTCTCGTCTGCTTTGCACAGCCTTTAGGTCAGCTCTCATCTCAGCCAATGAGTATACTAATTCTACCTAGCTCTTCTTTATAGTTTCTATTTCATTTTTGATACATTTTATATACCTAAACACTATTTCCTTTAGTTCCTTCAGTACTTTGATCACTCTTTTTTAAAATCTTGATCTAATAGACCATCAATGTCTATTTCCTTGATCATGCTTTCAGGGGATTTCTCTTGAATTTTTCATTGGGAGTGGTTTCTCTTCTTCTTCACATTGCTCATATCTCTCTGGCACCGTGGCTTAAGGAGTAGCAGTTACCTCCTTATCCTGGAGATGGTGTGCCCTTAATGATTTTATCGAGAGGTCTTTGTGTCTTTGCCCTGCTTCACGAACTCAGCTTGCTGTTTCATAGGCCTTCTGTTGGCACCCTCATCTGTGCTGCTCTCAGTGGCTGTTGGCCAGCAGATTGTGCCCCCTCCTAACACTAGGTCAGGAGCTGACCTCTTATCCAGTGGGTGGGCAGGTCACTCCCCCTCCTGATGCCACAGTCAGATGCTGTGCTTGGGGGAAAGCAGGTGGGCAGATCACACCCCACCCCAGCACCGTGGTCAGGTGCTGTGTTCCTGCCAGGAAGGTGGGTGGCTGCCCACCTGCCCTCTCCTGGTGCTGGTCACTCTGCTGCTCTGTGCAGCAGCCTGCTCTGCCTCGGGTAGGCGGTCTGTAGGTGGGCTCAGGGAAGACAACGGAACAGCCCCGCCTACGCTCTGTGCCAAATCTGAGCTCCTTGTTTCCCTTGGCAGCACAAGTTCTCTGAGGTGTCAGGGTAGAAAAATCCTCTCTGCCTCAGGCTATAAACAAGTCTCAGTCCTGCCTAAAAGGTTG
Organism: Vicugna pacos; assembly: GCF_048564905.1. NCBI lineage: Eukaryota > Metazoa > Chordata > Mammalia > Artiodactyla > Camelidae > Vicugna > Vicugna pacos. The sequence goes on from NW_027328741.1 coordinate 5,389,585, forward strand.
TGGAGCCCCCATGTGCAGATTCAGGTCTCAGCCCTGCCCCCACCCGGGCACTATGCACAGGAGGAGATGGTAGCTGTGGCTGAGCCCTGCCTCTCTTCTTGCGAGATGTGCCAGTAATGGCACAGGTCTGAGGAGACAAAGGCTTCAGCACCCCTCCCCCCAGGGCACATGCCTGTTTATAGTTTTGTTTACCTTCTGAGTTAAAATTTACCTGACAATGAAATGTATAAATTAGGCTTTTGAGGTTCATCCTTGTATCAGTAGTTGATTCTTTTTTATTGTTGAATTGTATTCCATTGTTTGAATATAATATCATTTGTTTTATCCATTCTCCTACTGATAAATACTTAGGTTTTGGATATCTTTTTTTGCAGCAAACATTTTTTTAAAAAATGCAAATATAATATACATGCTTAAATGTGAGCATATCTTAAGTATACAGCTCAGTGATTTTTCACAAAGTAAACACATCTATGTAACCTTCATCCAGTCAAGAAACAGAACATTGCTGTTCCACTTTGGGTTTCTTCCCAGATACTATGGCACCCCTTTGATGGATTCACCATCCTAAATTCAGCCACCATGGATTTTTTTTTTGCTTTTGAAAGTTTTAGTCCCGTACATTCCACTCAACATTACGTAAGATTCATCCACTAGTGTTTTCTGTAAACTGGTATATTTATTTTTATTGCTTTAAAGTATACAATTTGTATGCATGTGCCACCACTTATGGTTATGTATTTATTGTTGACAGGTGTTTGGGTCATTTTCTATTTGGGGCTATAACAAATAGTGATTATGAGAATTTTCTGGATGTCCTTTTGTGCTCAGATGTAGAAGCTTCTGAAGGGTACACAGGGAGTGTGTGTGTGTGTGTATGTATGTATGTGTGTGTGTGTGTACATATACACACACACACATATACATATATAACTTTCATTCAAAAAGCCTACTTTCAAAGTATTTGAAAGAATTTATATTCCCACTGGCCATGTGTAAGAGTCCCCATTGCATGTTACCCTCACCAATGCTTCATATCACTTAACAACTAACTATTCTAGTGGATGTCTAATGGTGTTCCAAGTGTGGTTTTAGTACGTATTTTTATTATTACTAAAGAGGTCAGCCACTTTTCATAGCTTATATGGATTTTTCTTTTTGTGTGTGAAGCACTTGTTCAATTTTTTGGCACATTTTAATATTGAGGTTTTGCCTTTTTCTCCACTGGTTTTTGTTCTCTATATGCCCTAGATACAAGTCTTTTGTTGGATATAGGTATAGCAAATATATTTTCCCACCGTGTGGCTTTTCACTTTCTTAATGGTATCTCTTGATAAAAATAATTCTTAATTTTACTGAAGTCTAACTTAAAACTCTTCTTTTATGTTTAGTGCTGTGTCCTGTTTAAGAACTCTTTGCCACTTCAAAGTCATTAAAATATCTCCTACACTATTTCCTAGATGCTTTATTTTGGTGGGGGATTAGGTTATTTATTTTAATGGAGGTACTGGGAGTTGAACCCAAGACCTTATGCATGCTAAGCACACATTCCACCTGAGCTTTACCCTCCCCCAGATGCTTTGCTTTTTGTTTCAAATTTATTAGATTTATAATCTATCTAAAATTACTGTTCATGTATGGTACAGGGTTTAATTCAATACTGTTCCATTGGTCTATATGTCTAACTTTAGGTAGTTATCACATAGACTTAATATTGTTTTATAATAAGTTCTTTAACATTGTTCTTTAATATCATCTTGGCTATTGTTGGCTCTTCAAGCTTCTCTATGTATTTAGAATCAGCTTGTCAATTTCTACAAATAAACAGTAACAACAATTAAGTTTTGGGGATTTTGATGTGCACATATAAATCTTTGAATCAGTTGAAGGGGAACTGACATCTTTAAAATGTTGAGCCCTCCAATCCATAAATTTGGATTACCTCCCCTATATTTATTTTTATCACTGCTGTAACAAATTATCACAAATTTTGCAGCTTAAAGCAACACAAACTTATTATTTTATGGTTCTGTAGGTCAAGTGAGGAACAGGTATCACTTGGCTAAAAATCAAGATGTCAGTAGGGCTGTATTCCCTTCTGTAAGTCAAAGGAAGAATATATTTCCTTGTCTTTTCCGGCTTCTAGTGTTCACCCACATTTCTTTACCCATGGCCCTTCCTCTATCTTCAAAGCTAACAGCTTTAAAGCTTTCTAATCCTTCTTCCAAAGTCATATCTTTCTGACCACATCTGGGAAAGATTTTCAATTTTTAAGGACTCCTGTTGTTAGACTAGGCCCATGTAGATAATCCAGGCTAATCTCCCTGTCTCAGAGTCCTTAACCTGATACATCTGCAAAATCCCCTTTGCCATGTAAAATAACATATTCACAGATTTCAGGATTAGAACATGGATATAGGTAGGGGTCAGTGTGGTGTACTATTCTGTTTATCAAACTGTTTAACATTTCACGCTTTCTGACAAACGTACAAGATAGAAGATCCTGATCATGTTTAGAATGCTTCCTCTGCAAAATATTGGGCACTGAGTTTATTTGAAAGGACTGAAAATAATATTACCATAGGAATGGTTTCCTAATTCTACTGACATTTACTTACTTTATACTTATATACCCAAAATGGTCAGCCAGGAGTGGGATCTTGGCAAATAAAATAAAAGTATAATTCAAGCTTTTATCACTGAATTTATTAGCTAATTCTATTTTAGAAACAGACAGAAAATAAAACAATTTAGAGTAAGTCTGCTTACTTATATATTAAGTGAACATAAAGTTTTAAAAGCATGTCTGAATATGGGATAAAGTGAGCATCATAAAATGTAATGTTAATATTTAGTACCTGCAAATCTCAAACTCCCAAGTCATAAACAAGTTCATACTGTATAGCACAGGGAACTATATCCAATACTGTTTTGTAGTAACTTATGGTGAAAAAGAGTATGAAAATGAATATATGTATGTTCATGTATGACTGAAACATTGTGCTGCACACCAGAAATTGACACAACATTGTAAACTGACTACATATATATATATATATTTGAAAGGACTGAAAGGACTATATATACCAAGAAAAAAATTAGATTGGTAACCAACAAGAAATCTGTCAGTAATATAATGCTAGAAACCCTGAGACACAAAAGAAAATTTCAGGCATAAATCTGTTTATAGAGTCATAGAAAAAATAGTTCCTATGCAAGTCCCTGATAAGCATGAGAAAATAGGAAAGGCAATACAAAAGTTCAAAATGCTTTGCTATGTAAGAGCTGCCAGATGACTCAGACACAAACTTAAGTGGTCAAAATATCTATATAAATAATGATAACAAAGAAATTGAGGGCATGATTTTAAATGAGATAAAAATAGCTGCTCAATTTTCATATTACTAAGCAAGTCATTTCTGTTTATAGTAGGTTTATATTATTTTTACATGTATTTATATTTTATAAAGACATATCAACTTAGATCCTGGCAGATAACTGACAGTGGAGCAACTCATTAATTTAAATGGGCATCACAGGCTTATCAGATTTCATATGCATTAAATATGCATTAGATATTAGCTGTCAGGAAGAGTTCAATTTTCATTTATTCTAACATAGCTGTGCCACAGGCAGGTTACTCTGTATTCACAATGGAGGATCATGATAGATATGAAGATATCAAGCCTTATTGATCTTCATAGGGGTGCTTTTATAAGAAAAGGAGAATAAAATAAGAAAAATGTAAAATGCTACTTTTTTTATAGTGTTCTAACAGTTTTATCTTTTATTTTTTAACTGAGTTATAGTCCATTTACAATGTTGTGTCAATTTCTGGTGTACAGCACAATTTTTCAGTCCTTTATGAATATACGTATATTTGTTTTCATATTTTTTCACCATGAGCTACTACAAATTCTTGAATATATTTCCCTGTGCTATGCAGTATAAGCTTGTTTATCTATTCTATATATACCTGTCAGTATTTACAAATCTTGAACTTCCAGTCTGTCCCTACTCACAGCCCTCCCCCCTGTAAAATACTATTAAATCAACATATATTTTTGAAGAATTATGAAAAATGGGAAACTATAAGTTGTTTCTTTAAATTGGAGCAAAGAGAACTACTTTAACTGGGAAAATAGTTAAAATCTGGCAAGTTTTATGATTTCATGTTCACCCCTGACAGCTTTTCTTTCCTCCTTTCTCCTTCAATCTTTATTGGACCTTCTAAAGAATTAAATTACAAAAAAGAAAAAAAGAAAGAAAGAAAGAAAATTAAGAAACAGCTCTGCATCTAAAATAACCTCCTAACTGGAAAGATGGTATACTTTGTGAAAAATTTGCAGCTGCCAACTTATGATCTATGTCGCTGTCCACACTGCCTTACTTGTTAGGGAGGGTCTTAAAAAAAAAGTAAAGAAAAATAGCAAATTATAATGGCTTTTTCATTTTAAATTCTTTTTTATGTGTCTACAATCTGCTCTATCAAGAGTAATTAAGATAGACATTATTAGCTATACTCTACTTTCCTATCATGCACATTGTGACTCTGAGAAGCAGGCACGCTCTAACTTACCATCTGCAGGTGGTGTACAGGTTAATGCTGTTCTTTTGACAATATATGGTTTTGTAGTCTAGTTGTCTAACTACTACATAATGGAAAAGATGTAGAACTACTGGTACCACTGCCCTCGGTCTCTGTCATTTACCTTAAACATACCTGGAAAAGTAGATTCAAAAACTCATTGGCAAGAACATTTTTCACACTCCAGATCTGATATTCTTCTAGAGTTAAGATGGCCATTCTGAAAGAGAAACAATATTTAAGAATATCTTAAATCTTCATTTTCTTATATTATTTGAATTAAATTTGTTTTATTAAACTTGCAATGGTCATTTGTCTGAAAGAAAACTAATGATTTAATGTAGATGCTATGTATTCATCTGAAAGTAGGCCAGCAAGAGTAAGTTCAAAAGTAACCAAACTCTGAAGTAGTCAGTCATAACGTGGGCAATTTATCACCAAAAATCTTCCTCAAGTAAGACCTGGGAAATAACTCACAGTATCTTCTGGCTCAAGGTGAAGTTTACTAACAGAACCCACAAAAGGTTCTGGGTAGAGAAAAAGGACTATTTACTAACTTTGAAAGCATTTTTCCAAACTCTTTGGATTATGCCCTTTGACCCTAACAATTTTCTAAGATCTTTAAAACATCTGGCAATATTATTAGACTTCTTAAGAGATTTAAAAAAACTAAATATATATAATAAATGAGTATCTATATTAACATTTCCTCAAAATAAAATTTAACATTACATTCACAAGTTGAGTAAAGCTGTATTTTTTTTTTTTTGGTGTCAAAGTGTACCAAAAATTACATTTATATACAGCAGACAATATTTCTTGGCAGGCAAAAATATAACCAAATGCTTCTTACTTCATGTTTTGAACAATCACCTTAACAATCCTAGATGAATAATAATGTTCTTAGCTTTTATTACTTAATTATATTTTTATTATCTAATGATTTATTATTTAATGATATATAATAATATGTATTATTAATGATATTCATGTATTCATTCAATATATATTACCATTTATTATAAGGAAAGATTTTAAAGCACTGTGATGGTAATTATTGGCTTTCATGATGCAACTTCCATTGAAGTATATTAACACCAACGTAATGGTACAAAATAATGGGTAATATTGTCACCATCTAGTCACCAGTGAATATGGGTAATAGGTTTGGTTGAAAGGTCCAAATTCTATTCTAAATTTTTACCATTTCATTATTATGGTTACATGGAGATGGAGTAGCTAAATGATCTTTTTTTTAATGTTCAAAAGTACAGCCATAAGAAGAAACTCGGTCTTATATAAAAATAGACAGCAATGATAACCTTCATACTTATCAAACACCCAGAAGAAAGGCGATGGAAATTGTATCTCTACATAAGGTATTTCCTAGTAGAAACTTTCCTGTGTTTCTGTTTTCATATATACCAAATAGAAATGGCTACCTTAGTTTTGGGCAGAAAAGTAAATGAACACGGTTATCTGAATTGCCAAACAAAGATCAAGCCCTGAAAAATTCATTTCTATTATTTATTTCTATTGAGTGTCAGTTAATAAGACTATGATGATTTCTTCTGGATTTGTGATTGAAAAAAATGTTACTTATTTTTCTAAGCCTGTGTAAGGTCACTATGGTCTACGTCCTACCATCTGCAACTTGGTACATGTCAACATTTGAATAGAAAGGGTCAAATTAACTCATTTGTGTCTCACATATATGGATTATCTTCAGTTTCACAGGGATACATAGACATGAAGGCAAACCTATTATAATATCTTTAATAAATGTTGTGAAACTAAAAAAATTCAAAGCTTTATTCTTTGTAAAGTACATGCTTGTTTCTGCTATTACACACTTATTCTGGCTGCTATTAAAGAACTTAGGACAGACCCTCACCAATATTATTGAAAAAAAATTTTTAAAACTATATACACCACCCAGATTGAGATAAAAAATAATTTCCATCATCCCAGATATCCTATGGTCCTTCTCAGTTAAGTCACCCATCTCCAAAATCACTATTGTAACACTTATTAACATTAGTTCTGTCTCTGTTCTAGAACTTCATATAAATTAAATTGTACAATGTGTTCTTTTATTGTGGCTTCTTTTGCTCAATATAAGTTTTGTCTTACCATAATGTATTAAACTGGGAGAAGTAAAGATTATAAACTACAGATGGCAAGGGTTGTCTCTACTTAATTTTTACAAAATGTCTAGCTTATAAAATATAATGTTTTTATGTAAATAACACTTAATGGAGTTGTTTAAAGGTCGAATGGGCTTTCCTTAGGGACAACTTAGAGTTATTGTAACCACAGGTCCAAATAAGCATTTAGCAGGGATGATGTAGAAGAGATTCAAGTATGTATATGTAAAGTATGTATACCAATTCAGAATATAATGTATTTTTAGAAAAGAATAAATTAGTCTCTGCTAGACTCACCTTTGTGGTGTCATGTGCATTCTATGTGTCTTCTACAATGTTGGATAGATCCACAAGTAATTCCTTTAAAACCAGAAACCCAAATCAGTAGTTAGGAAAGAGAAGGTATCATTTTTATTAGCCAGTAGCTGAAGTATAAAATATTTTTTCGGTCAAGTTTTTTTTTTTAATTCCAGAAATAGATTGCTTGTTTGCCTTAAAAATTTATGACAATTTTCCAGTGGTTTCATTTTTTTTTACATAATACATTCAGTTTATTAAATTTTCTTAGGCAAATTCTCTTCCCAATTTTGCATCTTTGGCTATGAATATTTTGAGTAGCATAATATAGAACCTAGAAGTAGTAAGAAATCTTTTTCTCAACCTCTTTTAAAAAAATTCTTCACTCTATGTTCCTGTTGGAAGTTTACATGCAAGAAGATGTATACAATCAGACTTTACCAGGGTATCATCGGTGCAGTTGTCCTTCCAGACCTCTGTGCAACCACGTGTCTCTCAGTTCAACCCTAGAAAGAACTCCATCACCGTCAACATCAAATACCTTGAAGCAAACTAAAGAAAAGAAACTCTTATGGAGGAAAATTACTTTTATATTCTGAAGTATAATACATTTTATTACAAGCTGCCCTAGTGAAATTACTTAGTTCCTCAAACAACTACATTCTGGATTAAGTTCTTATTTGGAGGAGATTGTGTCATTAAATTCCTTTGAACTTGTAGGAATTCCTGTACACTTCACAAGTCTCTCTCCTTATATCATTAGCCAGCTGTGAGAACTCTATCCTTCACGTAAACCTAAAGTTAAATTTCTTGCAAACTGAAAAAGAAGGGCCAAGTTACTATAGAATATCTCACAGATTTTGAGAAGGTAATTCAAGCTTTTAAATTAATTTCTAATATTTATAACTGATCACTTCTCAGTTGATTCTTACAATGCTGAAAATATTCCATCTACATTAAGAATCAACAAAAAGCTGCTACAGTCAGCTCCCCGTATCCATTGGTTCTGCATTCACAGGTATAAACAATAGATCAAAATATATATATATATATAAATTTTCCCAGAAAGTTCTCAAAAGCAAAACTTGAATTTGCTATGCACTGACAACTATTCACATATCATTTACATTGTACTTACAAATAATTACATTGTATTAGGTATTACAAGTAACCTAGAGATGATTTAAAGTAGACAAGAGGATGTGCATAGATTATATGCAAATACTATGCCATTTTACATAAGGACATGAGCATCCATGGATTTGGTATCTGAGGGGGTCTCAGAACCAATCCTCAGCAGATAATGAGAGATGACTGTATAACGATTTTGCCTCTCCAATGTAATTAATGTGCACCCAATATTTTTGCCTAAGAACAATTTCAAATCTTCAATGAAGTTTATATACAACAAGCTAAAAATCCAAAATATCAGCACTTTGCTAATTAACATCAATATCAGCAAAATTGCTAGTTAGTCTAGTTGGTTAACTTCCACTAGTCCACTGGCAAAAAAATAAATTTAAAAAAAATTTAAGACAACAATTAACCTCAATTGAGAAACAAAGACTTCAGCCTCTTTAATACCAGAACTTTAATGTGAACAAATAATCTATCACAAAGCCAGGTTAGAGTAATGGTATACTATCAGGGAAGATAAAAGAAATCTAAATTTTTAAGATTAAATAATTATCTACTTCACACAACCATGTAATATTTATGCTATTAAATTAACTAAGTGCATCACAGTACAACATTACTAAAGAATATTGAACTATTAAGTATCATACCCAAAATATGCAGTATTTGTAAAGCTGTATTTTAGAAAGATGCAGAGATAATTACCCTAGTGAATATGTAAGAATTATGTTCCAATTAAATGTAAACTGCTGCATTTTCCTAAACAAATATGGTTAAGATTTAGGAATGTAATATGCTTATAAATTATGCCATAATATTTTAGATAGGTTTAAAAGATAAATTTAGTATTTAATAAAATTGTTTTATCATAAATTTAATTTTGCTAATAAAATATCAATATACACAGTGATAGAAAATAAGTTGGAATTCAAGTTAAGCAAGACAAATTTTCTATATAGACTACCAGAAAATATTTTCTATATGCTTAACATTTTTAAACACATCATGATTGATGTAGTTCATTTATCATGAATTGTACATTTATCTGGAAAATCAACCATTATTAATAACAAAGATCTTAAATTACTCCACAGTAAAAAAGAATAGATGATTGAACCTTTACACTGATCTCAGTAAAACCTCAGCAAGAGACTGCTCTTTGCCAAAGGGATGAAAATTCAAGCCTTAATCAGATGATTTTATACATGAATGGATGCTATGTTTTTCTCTGTATAGCTTCCAAATTTTGTGATGTTTAACACACTTACATTTCTGTCTTTCAGCTAGAGGTCCTCTGCAACAAGCTGATAGCCCACAGGATATCTCCTTAAAATCTATGTGGCTGTCATGATTTCCACCAAAAGCATTAAATAAACCTGTAAAATAGGAACACACACAGAATAAATCACAGCCAACAAACTTCCTGTTAATAATGACATGCTTATGAAAGGAGGCATGACTCGCATAAACTGATTTAGTTTTTAAAAGTTATCAGTAGTTTCCACTGTCTTAGGAAGTTTATTTTTTTCCCCCTGGCATAATTATAACCAAAATTTAACTTCCTAGAAGAAAATACTATCATTTAGTGTTTGGTTTTGTCTGCATACCTATCTCTATCTTATATTAATTCCAAAAGTCAAAAGTGATTGTAGAATGTAAAAAATAAAAATGTATTTTAAAAATTTAACTGGAAAAAAGTCAGAGAACACAATTATCCTAATTTGGAAAGACTAAGAAGAAAAAGGAAAAAGGAAGAAGAAAAGTTGAACTCTATCAAAGATATACTGTGTTGTTATTAATGAGCTTCATACGGCTCCTTCATGAAGCAAAGAAAACTAACACACTATAAGAGACAGAAATTCTGTACTGCAGTCTTCATTGTACCACTTAATCTGTATAACTAAATATATTAAATTTCAGAAATAAAGGGCAATTTATAATCTAATCCTGTGGTTTTTAAACTTTTCATAAAAAATAAATGGAATCATTTTATTTTCAAATGAAATGATTTCTCAATCTCTAATTATAAAAAGGTAAAAACATAACTGCACTGCTGAAGTGGAAACCCTGTCTGTTCTAGCTCCCCTAACAAATAAATATTTCTAAAACACACTAGAAACCTGAAGAATACAGACTGTCTATTTCAAGAATCTAATTCTGTGCCTTCAAAGAGCAGAAAATTGGAGCTTAGAAGTAGTTAAATGACTTGCTAAAACTAAGAAAATTTTTTAAAAAGGTCTGAATCAGAAGAAAAACCCAAGCTTTCAGATTTCAAATACAGTTTTTGTGATTATCACCCACAACTGCTCCTTGTAAACCTCATTTAAAATAAATAAATAAATATATATATAGTAGTGAAAAGTTTAGAGCTAAGTGGGGACCTTAGAGATGGTCTAGTGGTTTCTTAATTTTTTAAGGGTTGGGGAAGGATACAGCAGTGGAACCTTCTTCTATATAAAAGAAATACAATAGACACTTCTCAGCTGAGGAAGAGGTGGGGTCAGGTGTGGAAGCTAGAGCTTTGCCTATTCAGTGTCCACCACCCTGACCCCGCACCAGATGCTGAGGCACTGCACTGAAGCACACTTTCATGATTGTCTTGGTCAAACTGATTTTATATATGAGAATATTCAAGTGCAGAAAGGTAAACCGACTTACACAAGGCTCCAAAGTTGGAACAAGGCTCACGTGTTTAGCAAAGAACATTTGTAGGAAATAGAAGGATTCCCACCTTCACTCAGAGATGGACGAATTGGTGGTGAAGCCAATGGGCCAAATGTCTCTAAATCAAATCATCCAGTTTGGGATTGAGCCCTCAGCAACCAATAGCATTTCTCCAGATTAATGATGTCTGATTCTTCCACTGACAATCAAATCAAACAAGATTATAAAATCTCACTCTTCTCTTCTGGACAATTAGTTCCCTGATAATGTAACTTCTAAATATACATTTTAATTTCCCAGTTAAACTGTTAAAATCTATCTAAAACAAAAACTCTGAAAGACAAATATATTGTATCTTAAGTGGCATGAAAATTAAATTCAAATTAACATAAAAGAGGCTTTAAAATGGGAAAAAAATTTGCAATTTCCCATTAAGCAGGCTGTTTAATTCCAACATGTAAAATAATAAACTAAGATACTTATTTTTTGCTTCCCACACTTTTATTTGTATTCACTTTGGTGATTTTAATCACTATCTTGGATTTGAAAATTCTTGATCATAGTCTCTCCTGGCTACACAGGTAACACACTAATAGCAGAAACTATGTTTGATTTATCCTGTCACTATGGTAACCACTTACACATTTAATACTTATTAAATAAATGTACAAATGGGATAGACCTAAGCTTCTCCTTCTTGGCCCTAAAATTCTTACTACACCTCCTATAAAGGCAGGAGCCTCCTCTGTAGGACAGAGAGTAAATGTATCTCCTGAGAAGGATTCCCCAACAAGGGCTGTCTTTTCAGCGTGCTTTTAGATGTTTTTATGGGACATTTCAATAAAAGGATCAAGGACCTAAGCTTCCCAGTATGGTGGGAGTTGTGATGGGCATGGGAGGATGCTCACTTGGGAGGATGAGATGTTAAAGACACTAACAGTGAAAAGGACAGGGCAAGATGAAGGGCTATTTGGAAACAGGACCACAGAGATGTGACATTTACTTCCCATTGTCATCTAAGTGATACCTACTTGAAAGAAACATTTCTAAAGTTAAATTCTATAATGGGGGTTATTTAAATGAAGCACACATATACTCAATGAGTAGATCACATAATTTTTAGAGATTCAGAGTGCAGTAGCATTTTCAGAGTACTTTTTACATCAATAACTAGTATTTATAAATTCCCGTGTGCTAAATAAGTATGTGGAATTATTTCCATTTTGCTTTTAGACTTACTACAGCTTAACGTATTCATTGCACTGATACAGAGTAATTTTTCTAACGAATAAAAATGATAATGTACAACCTTGTTAAAGATTCTTTAATTTCACCATCACCAGATTTATGAACATTTAGGCCTATGTGTCAGGCCCCGTTTCTTACCAGCTTTTTCACCAACACCTTACATTGAGGTTATATTGCATTACCCAGAGGTCAGGAAATGTTCTTTCACACATCCACATCTTTATTAGGTCCTGTGTCCTCTGAGGAGAAACATTCTCCCCACTTTCACATTCTTCCATTTTACATCTTAACCACTAATCCTTCTCTAAACACCTTCTAATGCTTTCCAAACTCACCAGCTACCCCAGGATTTTAACTTCTCTCTTCTGCAACTGTCCTCCACTGTATATAGTATCCAATATTCAAGTGAAGTATGAGTCCTCATTTACAGGTCTGTGGCCTCTCTAGATTACAAAGTATTTGGATTCAGTAACCTTGTCCTTTTATCACTGTTGCTGCAAGAGTTCCTTTCATAGGACCTGATACATAGTAACCACACAATAAATACTTCCTGAATGAATGAATGAATGAATAGCCAAGGCAATCTTCACAGCCAAGGCTTCCCCAACCCAGCTCAGTAATCTTTCTGTTATATCAAAGAGACTCTGCCCCATGAAACAATAGACCCTGCACATTTTAACAAATGTATACAATTATTAGGAACTATTATTAGAACAGAGACTAGCACTACTGTTCTCATAGTTATGTTACATAAGTAGTGTATTAAAGCTCGTTCTGATTTCTTGTTTATACAAATCAGCTATGTCTGTCACCAGTTTAAATATTAGTAATTTAGAAAACAAAAGTTATTGATTTATCTACTCATCAGAAATCATTACGACAGATCTATTTACATACCTCTTTTGTCAGTTTATATACCAACTGGAAAAGAAGGGGTGTACAGTCAAGTCTGAGAGTATAATTGCCTGCAAAATAAATAAGAGAGAATTTTAATACCTCCAAATGGACTACAAACCTGTATTTAATTCTAACTTTATTTTCTAATTATAAACAATATATAACAGATTTCAAATTGAAGGCATCATTCCTGGAGAATTAAAAATAGGGTGGACCCTACAGATTATCATATTCAGTGAAGTATGTCAGACAGAGAAAGGCAAATATCAAATTCTATCACTTATATGTGGAATGTAAACAAACAAAAAAAGATACAAATGAACTTGTTTACAAACCAGAAATAGACTCATGACATAGAAAAGAAACTATGGTTACCTAAGGGGGAAGGGGCAAGGGAAGAGATATGTTAGGAGTTCAGGATTAACAGATATACACTATTATATATGAAACAGATAACCAACAAGGACCTACTGTATAGCACAGGGAATTATATTCAGTATCTTATAATAACCTATAATGTAAAAGAATCTAAAAACAATGTATATGTATATGTATATGTATATGTATATGTATATGTATATAACTGAGTAACTTTGCTGTACACCTGAAACTAATATTACAAATCAGATGTACTTCAGTAAAAAGAAATAAATAAAATTTTAGAATAGATAGACAGGGAGATAAATAGACAGACAGGCAGTCTGGCTAAAACTAAAACACAAGGTGGAAATAACCCTTCAGGAGCCAGAGAGGCTGCAGCACACACTCAGGATAGGAGACTGCAGAGGTGGACTCTGCTGCTAAGGCGGCAGCTCCTGCTGTAACAGTAAGGGTCATTGCTCATTACGGCAGCAGTACCTAGGGGTCTTTGGCAAAGGAAGTGGTAAGGCCATAATGTTCATGTTTTTATTCATTCATTCAATTCAATATCAAGACTTTAGGCTAGAGCATGTCAGTAACTAACATGTGTCCTCTGACACTTACCTAGAAATAACCATAATACGATGAAAGCCTACAGATGCACATGCCACATATCAGGGTCAAAAGGAAGTCTGTAGTGGGTGCTTATTCCAGAGTTGTTCCAATACATACAGGAACTATTTCTGTATGAAATATTTTAGCCCAACTTTTAAAAATAGCTCCACAGGAAGAATGTCAAAAGTACTAAAGTTTTAAGTAGTAATCCAAGATAGGCAAATGGTAAATATACTAAAGAAATTAGGATCAATAGCTTAGTTATGAATCATATTGATTCATTTGAATCATAATAATGTTCTCTCTGGTAAAATGGAGAAATGGAGGTATTATTGAGGCATCTCATAGAAAGAGGATAATCCTAGTTTATGAGTTGGAGTTGATAGACTTAAATACTGGTATACTATTTAATGACAATCTGAAATAAAATTTACCTTCTGTGTATGAGTCTGCATTGATATATGCAACCTCTCTCTCCTGGAGTATTTTCACATTCTCCTGTAGTTGAAGCAAAGCAGTCACTTAACTCACAGCGTTTACAATAGTGGAAATACAAGCAAAACAAATTAATTCAGTAAAAGAGTGGTTTGCAGGTGTCATTATAAATCAAACACCTATGCTTTTGACCATAATTTTAAGAAAATACTATTAACTGGTTGATAATATTAATGCAATTAAAACAAGAAAGAAAAATAGTAGTGATGCTGTAGCCACTGTTCATAGCAGCAGCAGGGAGACCCAGAGGAAAACTGCCCCTGATCCCCTGCACCATAATATGAAGGGGGAAGGCTCGAGATGCTCAGCATCACCCTGGATCTACTGGAAGAGGACTGCTCAAAGTAAGGCCTGGAAATCTGTATTTTTAAAAGTTGTCCCTGGCAATCCTTACAGACATTAAAGTATGAGATCCCTTGATGTTGGGGATCCAAGTAACTTTACCATATTAAAAGTGAGGAAGTTGGAAATTAGATTTATCAAGAATTTTTTGAAAGAGAAGATATTAATGAAAAAGAAAAATATAGGAGGGGAGGATAGAGAAAAAACTAGAGGGAGAGAAGAGTGGCTATTAGGACAAAGACAAGACATTTCTCACACATACATGCACACACGCACACACATTCTAGAGAAATACAGCAGAAGAAGACTAATGCCATCACACACATGGGAATATGCAGAGAGAACTCTTTTCTTCTCTCTGTTTCTCTCTCTCTCTCTAGCTTGCTACCTTATAAAAGCAGTTACAGTAAAAACATTTAAAGCTGTGAGTGGTCATCCCACAAATGAGAATTCTCACCTCTGCACTTGGCCACATGGGATAGATGACAGCTGATTCTGCTGCAGAGTTTCAATTATGACAGAGCTACAGTAGAAATAAAAAAAATTCCTTAACTATATGTAAAGGTAAAGGTGCTGCTGAATATGATCAAGATAGTAGAAAATGGGAAACAATATTCAAATTGTCTTTTAACTCACATGAATTTAAATTAATGCAAGGCATATTATCTTGTATCTTGGATTTATTTTATCTGTATTTTAAGCTGCTTAAATTATAGAAAGACACATGTATTTCTATATACATTTATTCACAAGAAATTACACATTTCTAAAAGTAGATGACCTTAATGAATAAGATGATTCATCTAAATAAGTGTATTATGAAATGCATAATAATAAGACATAATAATAACATAATAATAAGACTTTGCCATATAAATGGAATCAAATGTTATACAAGTAACTGTGATTTTATTCCCATACTTATTTGATTCATATTATTATTTTAAAGTATGCAGAAATGAGTCAGAAAGAAAGCATTTTAAAAACCAGACACAATAATAAGAAACATATGACATTCTTTAAATCAATTCTATAAAATTTGGACTCATAAATGATGAACAAAACAGAGGATAGTCACAGGAAAGTGCTTTTTGGTGCGCCTGCCTTTAAAAAAATACACAAGCCTACCTTGAACATGTAAGAACTTAGAGTTACCGGACAGAGAGCCTAAGGGAAGAAGATGAAAGAAGGGGGTCTATGAGAGACACTTTAAAATTAAGCATTAAGAGCCAGTGACAAATGAAAATTAATCATAATTGAATTAAAAATAAATCCTTGAAATTTTAGAGTAATTCAATTTACAAAATCATTGTACTATACTTCCCAACCAGGCACTTTTGTAAATGGTAAAATATACCTATGGTTACAATTTAGTGTGGAATCCATAAAGGAGAGACTATAATCAGAGTATAGTCATCTTAAAAGAGCATGTTGTTTTCCTGGATAGAAGAAATCCAAGGAAACTGTAAAAAATTGAAAATTAATGCCAAGGATCTAAATCAGATTTTCAATAAGCTAATTCACTTGTCAGAAGCAGCTTCCTAGGTTTGACTATTTTCTGAGCTTACAGATTTTACTTACTTATCACAAAACAAATATAAATAGAAACTAAAATATTTTAAAATTAATGAAAAAATTGGTTTGTGCTTAGTAATTAAGAGGTTGTTCTGTTTTGTCAAACTGATGTAAAGCAAAACCAAACTCTATTTCTTAAATTTTCTTGTTTTTATCCAAATTAAAACAGTATCAGGTAATGGAACACATCTGTGATTACCCTGAGATACATGTTGACCAAGAAGATATGTTTACTGTCTTAGTTACCTCAGTCCATTTGTGAAACCCAGAAGTCCAAATTTTTCTGCATCCCAGCTGGCAAAAATGGCAGTTCTTCTCGGTCTCCAGCCTGTAATCATTGTTAACATACATGGTTAGGTACACCTGCCTAAAAACAAAGGAAAATTCACTGAAGTCACTTTCTGTCATCACTTGCCAAGGAAACATTATTTACCTCTACTAATCAGTTTTCCAAAATTCTGGACAACTTCTTACAAATCAGCAGTTCCACTGGTTAGGTCAATACCTCCAAATACCCAGAAGTCCTGATGATCTCCCAGAATAACACATCTGTCTGGAAAGGAAGGCATTCAAAAGAATGACAACTTAGAATGTATTATAAAGAGCAGTAATTTATGTTTTTAAATTAAACTTCCTCCTGCTTGAGTTTCCTCCATAGAAAACCATCAAGGTAGTGTCTCCTTTTAGAATTTACCTTTTTTTCCCCACATTTAATTATATCACATCAACCAGGAAAAAAATATTAAGAGTTGATTAAGATGTATCTTCTCTTACTACTGTAATCTTTGTAAAAACAAAATGTTTTACGACATTTTAAAAAATTCACCAACTCACCAAGTTTCACAGATCCTCAGGTAGTTCTGATTACATCGTAAATGCTTGTGATTTTCTTGATGTTATGAACATGCATTTTAACCTTCCTAGAATTTCACAAAGGGAACAAATTACTTCACATAGAGCATTATGTCTAACAGGTTCCTTCCAATGTTTTATTATAAGTCTCAGAAGTACAGAAAACTGTTTAATAGGATGAGAAATTCCCATATGCCCACCACCTAAACTCAATCATTGTTAATACTGTTGAACTATTTGCAAGCGAGTTGCGCAAATCATGACAGTTCTCTCCTATGTATTTAAGAATGCACCTTACGGTGAAATAAAAAAAAAAAATCACTATTTTATATTTTGCCTCCCTCATAGCTCCATTGTTGGTATTTATTTAAACTTCAAAGTTATTACTCAACGTGAAAAACAATCTTGTTCTTAGCAATTTAAAAAAAATGTGTATTTGTCCATTTAGAGCTCAAATCAATTAAGGGATATAAGCCCCAGGTGCTTTTTTTGATAGTTTGACCAGGGAAAATTTCTGTTTCTGACTTTTCTCTTAAACTGTTACTGGAGTTACATGCTCTGTTTTCCTTGTGTCTGTATGTATCTGTTTATAAATCACATTTTTCATTGTGTACCTCTAGAGGGTATTAATACATGAGATAATAAAGTCTCCTATGTTAAAGGAACTCTGTTCTAATTGAGTTAAATAAACACTTTTTAAAAAATTCTTATAAAATAAAACAACTTCTAATACCTTAAGAGTTCTGAAATTTTAAAACAAGCTTCTTACAGAACTTATAAAATACTTGCAGAATCCAAATTCACATTGCTAAGGCAAATCATTAACCAACAAGGCTCATTCAACCATTTTAGTTTAATAAAAAACAGCTATCTCCTCTCTGATTCATCAGTGTGAAGTTTCCCTTTCCCTCTACATTTCAAGCCAGTCAAACTAAAGTTCTGATCATGCCATGCTGTTTCCCAGCCCTGCACAAGCTGTCCTCTGCAGCTGGCGTTTACTGCCTGTCTTGATTCCGTGGAAATCTTACTGTTTGTGTAAAATTAAGCTCAATGAGCACATGTTCTGTGGTCATGCCTCCTTAATAACAGGGCTGTCCGGGGTTAGTAACAGTAACGACTATGATGGTAAGCGCACGGGGCCATGTAGCAGTTACGCGTCCACCACTGTGACCACCTAACCCACCCCCACAGAAGTGACCGGTGAACTTCGCTCCTTTCCCCCTTCTCTCCTACTCCTTCCCTTAAGTTGACCTAGTATTTTGCATGCACAGTGTTTTGACAGTTATCTGAAACACTGTTTTAAGCCGTCAGTTGAAAAGGGAAGACAAAACGTTACACCTGGCCCGGACGAGGAGAGGGGTGCGGAGTGGCCCAGAGGAAGCCGAACGGGACGCACGGCCTCGGATCACAACACAGCCCCGTTCCTTCCCGAGTTTCGCAGCCGGGAAAGCAGAGGCGTGGGGCCCGGACAGCATCGGGGCCTTCGTGGGAGGCCGAGGGAGGGACGGAGACCCGCGCAGGGTTGGGGAGGGGCCCGCAGGGACTCACCGTCTGTGCAGCGGCTCCTGACCCACAGCTGGGCGGGCGGCGGTGGCGGTTGAGGCGGCGGTGGCGGCTGAGGGGGCCGAGGGGGCGGCGGCTGCGGTGCCGGCTGAGGGGGCTGGGGGGTCGGCGGCTGCGGTGCCGGCTGAGGGGGCTGAAGCGGCGGCGGCTGCAATGCCGGCTGAAGGGGCTGAGGCGGCATCGGCGGCGGTACCGGCCGAACGGGCTGAAGCCGCGGCTGAGGTTCTGGCTGAGGGGGCCGAGGCGGCGGCGGCTGCGGTGCCGGCTGAGGGGGCTGGGCGGGCGGCGGTGGCGGTAGAGGCTGCGGTGCCGGCTGAAGGGACTGAAGCGGCGGCGGCTGCGGTGCCGGCTGAAGGGGCCCAGGAGGCGGCGGCTGAGGCGGCTGTTCCGGCTGAGGGGGTCGAAGCGGCGGCGGCTGCGGTGCCGGCTGAGGGGACTGAAGCAGCGGCGGCTGCGGTGCCGGCTGAAGGGGCTGAGGCGGCATCGGCGGCGGTACCGGCTGAAGCGGCGGCGGCTACGGTACCGCCTGAGGGGGCTGGACGGGCGGCGATGGCGGTTGAGGCTGCGGTGCCGGCTGAGGCGGCTGTTCCGGCTGAGGGGCCCGAGGCGGCGGCTGCGGTGCCGGGTGAAGGGGCTGAGGCGGCGGCGGCTGCGGTACCGGCTGAGGGGGCTGAGGGGGCCGAGGGGGCCGAGGCGGCGGCGGCTGCGGTGCCGGCTGAGAGGGCTGGGCGGGCGGCGGTGGCGGTAGAGGCTGCGGTGCCGGCTGAAGGGGCCCAGGAGGCGGCGGCTGAGGCGGCTGTTCCGGCTGAGGGGGTCGAAGCGGCGGCGGCGGCGGTGCCGGCTGAAGCGGCGGCGGCTGCGGTGCCGGCTGAAGGGGCCCAGGAGGCGGCGGCTGAGGCGGCTGTTCCGGCTGAGGGGACTGAAGCGGCGGCGGCTGCGGTGCCGGCTGAAGGGGCCCAGGAGGCGGCGGCTGAGGCGGCTGTTCCGGCTGAGGGGGTCGAAGCGGCGGCGGCTGCGGTGCCGGCTGAGGGGACTGAAGCAGCGGCGGCTGCGGTGCCGGCTGAAGGGGCTGAGGCGGCATCGGCGGCGGTACCGGCTGAAGCGGCGGCGTCTGCGGTACCGGCTGAGGGGGCTGGACGGGCGGCGATGGCGGTTGAGGCTGCGGTGCCGGCTGAGGCGGCTGTTCCGGCTGAGGGGCCCGAGGCGGCGGCTGCGGTGCCGGGTGAAGGGGCTGAGGCGGCGGCGGCTGCGGTACCGGCTGAGGGGGCTGAGGGGGCCGAGGGGGCCGAGGCGGCGGCGGCTGCGGTGCCGGCTGAGAGGGCTGGGCGGGCGGCGGTGGCGGTAGAGGCTGCGGTGCCGGCTGAAGGGGCCCAGGAGGCGGCGGCTGAGGCGGCTGTTCCGGCTGAGGGGGTCGAAGCGGCGGCGGCGGCGGTGCCGGCTGAAGCGGCGGCGGCTGCGGTGCCGGCTGAAGGGGCCCAGGAGGCGGCGGCTGAGGCGGCTGTTCCGGCTGAGGGGACTGAAGCGGCGGCGGCTGCGGTGCCGGCTGAAGGGGCCCAGGAGGCGGCGGCTGAGGCGGCTGTTCCGGCTGAGGGGGTCGAAGCGGCGGCGGCTGCGGTGCCGGCTGAGGGGACTGAAGCAGCGGCGGCTGCGGTGCCGGCTGAAGGGGCTGAGGCGGCATCGGCGGCGGTACCGGCTGAAGCGGCGGCGTCTGCGGTACCGGCTGAGGGGGCTGGACGGGCGGCGATGGCGGTTGAGGCTGCGGTGCCGGCTGAGGCGGCTGTTCCGGCTGAGGGGCCCGAGGCGGCGGCTGCGGTGCCGGGTGAAGGGGCTGAGGCGGCGGCGGCTGCGTTGCCGGCTGAGGGGGCTGAGGGGGCCGAGGCGGCGGCGGCTGCGGTGCCGGCTGAGGGGGCTGGGCGGGCGGCGGTGGCTGTAGAGGCTGCGGTGCCGGCTGAAGGGACTGAAGCGGCGGCGGCTGCGGTGCCGGCTGAAGGGGCCCAGGAGGCGGCGGCTGAGGCGGCTGTTCCGGCTGAGGGGGTCGAAGCGGCGGCGGCGGCGGTGCCGGCTGAAGCGGCGGCGGCTGCGGTGCCGGCTGAAGGGGCCCAGGAGGCGGCGGCTGAGGCGGCTGTTCCGGCTGAGGGGACTGAAGCGGCGGCGGCTGCGGTGCCGGCTGAAGGGGCCCAGGAGGCGGCGGCTGAGGCTGCGGTGACGGCTGAGGGGGCCGAAGCGGCGGCGGCTGCGGTGCCGGATGAAGGGGCTGAGGCGGTGGCGGCTGCGGTGCCGGCTGAGGCGGCTGTTCCGGCTGAGGGGCCCGAGGCGGCGGCTGCGGTGCCGGGTGAAGGGGCTGGGCGGGCGGCGATGGCGGCTGAGGCGGCTGTTCCGGTTGAGGGTGCCGAGGCGGCGGCGGTGCCGGCTGATGAGGCTGAAGCGGCGGCGGCTCCAGTGCCGGCTGAGGGGGCCGAGGCGGCGGCTACGGTGCCGGGTGAAGGGGCTGAGGCGGCGGCGGCTGCGGTACCGGCTGAGGGGGCTGAGGGGGCCGAGGGGGCCGAGGCGGCGGCGGCTGCGGTGCCGGCTGAGGGGGCTGGGCGGGCGGCGATGGCGGCTGAGGCGGCTGTTCCGGTTGAGGGTGCCGAGGCGGCGGCGGTGCCGGCTGATGAGGCTGAAGCGGCGGCGGCTCCAGTGCCGGCTGAGGGGGCCGAGGCGGCGGCTACGGTGCCGGGTGAAGGGGCTGAGGCGGCGGCGGCTGCGGTACCGGCTGAGGGGGCTGAGGGGGCCGAGGGGGCCGAGGCGGCGGCGGCTGCGGTGCCGGCTGAGGGGGCTGGGCGGGCGGCGATGGCGGCTGAGGCGGCTGTTCCGGCTGAGGGTGCCGAGGCGGCGGCGGTGCCGGCTGATGAGGCTGAAGCGGCGGCGGCTCCAGTGCCGGCTGAGGGGGCTGAAGCGGCGGCGGCTGCGGTGCCGGCTGAGGGGGCTGGGCGGGCGGCGGTGGCGGTTGAGGCTGCGATGCCGGCTGAAGGGGACGAGGCGGCGGCGCCGGTGCCGGCTGAGGGGGCTGGGCGGGCGGCGGTGGCGGTGGCGGTTGAGGCTGCGGTGCCGGCTGAGGGGGCTGAGGCGTCAGCAGCGGCTGCTGGAAAGACTTATGGGACTCGAAGGCTTTCGCCAGGTTTTCCAGGGTCGCCATGGCGGCCTCCCGCCCCGCGTGTACAGCCCCCGGAGTCGCCGGCCCGACCAGCGGCTCCGGTCAGCAGCGGTGGCAGTGAACGGAGCTCGGGGCCGCCAGTCGGTGCGGACCCTAAGCGCGCGACCATCTTCGAGCCGTCTGGACAGTCCCCGCGGCCCTGCGTCCTGCCACGCTCCGCCGGTGGGGCGGGGCCTGGCCGCGGGATTGACAGCAGGAGGCAGCGGCCTCCGCCAATGGCTGCCTCGCTCGCCCCTTGGGCTCAAAGAGCCGCCACGGCTGCTGGAGTTACTGCCGTTCTTCCCGGCGATGGACGGGGGGTACTGCACGGGGATCGGGAGGGCGGTTCGGGGCGGGGTTGCAAGGCACGGCGAGGACGGTGGGGAGGGCGGGTGACTTGTGATTGAGGGTCTCTCTTGGCGAGGGGCGTCCCCGGATGACGCATAGCATGTGGCAGGGAGGCCGGGCAGTGGGCTGGGAGCCCCAGACCCCTGCGGGGCGCTTGCCCACCCCGCGGCGCGGGCGGAGGGCCGGCTCGCCGGACAGCCTGCTATAATATGTTGACTGTTACATATTTGGCCTTACCCTTGTTAGTAGCCTCAAATCACTCCTTGTTCACCTTCAGGATCATTATCATAGATATACTTCTGACAATCCTCGTACTTAACTATGTTCCCTCATGCTACAGGGGCATGCACATGCTATTCTCACTCTTAGAAATAATCTTTTACAGATCAATCCCCTACTCCCCTCAAGGGATTTGCCTATCTAATTCCAATCACTCTCATTGCTCAGCTAATTTGTGAATTCATAAAGCCCATTACATTAACATAATTCCTTAACACCATGTAATTCTCCTTTATCACAATTATTAAAGTATACTTTATAATAACATAAAAACTCTTCCATGCATGAAGGTTGATATTCAACAATTAAGTTCACTGTATGAAGTTGTAAGTACATATACTGTATATTATGAAAAATGTTAAGGAATTACATACTATAGTTAAATTCATTCATATTTTTTCATAGAAATATGGAAATATTTATTCCAAGTTGGATCATCACTATATGTGTGTGTGTATATATGTATATATCTTTCATCCTTCATTCACATTATAAGTTCTGATAAAATATTGCCAACAATTAACTTTTATACCAAGGAAAGAAAGAAGGAAAGAGGAAGGAAGGAAAGAAGGAAATGGAGGGGTATTAGAACTCTTGAGATTGAGACATATTAGATAAAAACTCAGATCTGTACATTTGTATATGATAATTATTTTCCTGAAATTATATAAAAACGCATAAAGAAAACTGAAAGCTAAATATAAAATTATTTACACCCAAATTTGAGGTTAATTTATATCTTCAATTGATATGCATTTTTTTAAATTTAATATTACACTGTTCCATTGCTATAATCAAATTCATAAACAGAAAACTATATATGATATGTAATCCTCTCACCATTTATAACATCTCTGAAAGCATTTTTGAAGTAGAATATTTTATATTTAAAGTTTTTATCATTAGAAAGGCTTTGAATATTTTAACACTATTAGATTTAATTTACTTCATCGTATTATTTTTTCCAATACATGAGAAATAATATCTTATATGGTTTTGATTCATTCTTTAAGTAGTTTGTTAATATTGTGTAATAAGTGAATTCATGGAATATTGTTATAGAGTTAGACATTTTTATTTGAAGATGTCATCTTTTGTAGTATAATAATAAGGCCATTATTGTAGGAATGTGAAGGAGTTAGACAATGCTTTTAGTAAAATCATCACTCTAAAGGGCATATTGCAATAGCAGCATGTGGTTAAGATCATGTCAATTTTTTGTAAATCTTTAACAAATTCTGAAATCATTCTGGTTGCTTACAAATTTATAAAACACAATTACTTATAGGAAGAACAAGGCTATACTCACCACATGACAAAGGAATGCTGCTTAATAAATAAGTGAGAAGAATTAAGTTTAATTCAAGGAAAGCAGCATTCTTAAAATATTTTGAATTGATTGGAGAAACAGAGATTTATGATTATTTATTTAGCAGAGTTTATATAGACATTTATGTGTGTGTGTGTGTGTGTATCCTTCATCTCTGTATCAATTCAAATAAGATTTTGCCAAAAAAATAAATTTTAGAGCCAAAAATACCAATCAAAAAGAAAGAAAAGAAGAGGGAAGGAAAGCAGGAAGGCAACTTAACATCAAAAAATTTCATCATTATTTAGAGTAAAGATCTATATCAACTAAACATTTGTATTGTGACCTCCACATTCCACTAAAACTTATGCCATTTACCTACAAATATAAAATTTTATTTGCTTCTACAATAAATAATACATAAATTTAATGAAACTGCAGCTCAAAAGACGGAAATAGCATTAGAAATTCAGTCATCCAGTGCAGTAGCTAAAGCATGGGTATGACCTGACTCTAAGCAATCAGAGAACAACCAAGAAAATGTGCCAAACTGTTGGATACCCAGATTTGTTCCCAGGGCAGGGAAATAGGCATATCAAGATAAGTAAAAGAATATACCATGTTTAAAGCTTAATTATAATACAAAATACATATATATCTATATCTATTTCAAAATGTTAAAATTAAAAGTGGACCAGAAAAAAAAAAATAAACAAAATTACTTCTATAGAGAAAACAAAGAATAGCCTTGTCTTCTTCTATTAAAGACTGACTAACCACAAAATATTATGGAAATAGCTATAAAGCTTTGAGAAAAAATATTATAATACTATAATTGTGTTACCACTAAGGTTGTTATGTTTGTAGTTAAGCCAAAGTAATACCAAGACATTCAAAGAATCAGAAGGAATGGTAACTATATATTTATCCTAAAAAATAAAAATAAATACTAAGAAAAGGGTACATTTTCTAAAATTTAAGAAGTAAGATATGATTATATAAATGCTGTTAAAGGGCATTGAATCAAAAGGTAGACAAAATAAGGATCACGTCTATTTTGAAAATATTTCAAAATAAATGCCAATAAATAAAAATAATTCTTAAAATGATACTTCCGTCTAACTTGTTTGATTTTGTAAGTGCATGTTACTTTATATCAATTTGCATTATTGATTATTATATGGTTAATAACACAGATACAATTAAAAGAAAATTATAAAAAAGTTGAGATAGCAAAAATAACTTTCTTTTCTAATATTTACAAATAAAAGATTTAACAGTGAATTTTTATCAATCATAAGTCTTTATATTTTCAGTAAAATATAAAATTATAATGGAGAAAAAAGTAAGAAAAAATGATTCAAATAAAAATGTTAAGGGGAATAATCTTTTATAACATTTGCCATCTACCTCTGCTTGGTACTATAACCAATCACAAGCCACTGTAGACGCTGACCTCCAACAGTCCCTGAAATTTCACAGTTGAGATCAGGAATGGGGCACTTTGTGCTGTGTGAAAACTGACAAAATAGAGCTTCAGATAGATGTTTTCAGGAGAAGATTTTATAAGCCCCAATTCTTGCATCTCCTTATATCTAGAAGAGCACTAAATTCATTAATGGTGATGTCTGCTCCTCATAACTGGCAAAAGAACTCAATGTGTGTTTGACGGCACGTACTCCCCTTCACTAAAATTACATATATAATATTGAGTTTCCCCCTGCCTCTTCAAAAAAGGTCCTCAGAGCCATCTGAGGTGCTCTCTTCTAGATTGTAGTCCTCATTTAGCCCCAAATAAAACTTAATCCACAACTCTCATGTTATAAAA
The DNA here is from genome assembly GCF_048564905.1 of Vicugna pacos. Classification (NCBI taxonomy): domain Eukaryota; kingdom Metazoa; phylum Chordata; class Mammalia; order Artiodactyla; family Camelidae; genus Vicugna; species Vicugna pacos. The sequence continues at coordinate 5,415,301 of NW_027328741.1, forward strand.
TTTTATTTCAGTAAACAGCATGTATATTAAAATAGTTCAAAACATTGATGTCACAATTGGTGAAAAGATACCTCTGCCTATATAATTTCAAACAGAAATAAAAAATAAAAACTGGGCCACCATGATAATGAATCTGTAAGGAGAGACATTTTCAGCATGATGAAGGGAAGATAAATCACTCTAAGCTTAAAACTATACATCTGGACAAATTAGCAGTTGTGAGAGTAATAACCAAATATACTTCTAGAAATAAAAAGGATGAAAAAAATTTACACCCAGACATCTTCACAGAGAGAATTTCTGGAGGATGTACTTCAGCCCAGTCTGCTTGATGATCCACGAACTGGTCCAACACAGAGGGAAGGGAGAGACCATAAAAAGAAGCAGAGCCCTGCAGCTTAGTGGGCGGCAGGTTTTATCAGCAAGATAACTTACTTATGAGACTTGTCTTGAGCAGCCACAAGAGTCTCCCTGCAACCCCACCAGAATCTTAAAAGTTTATATAGAAGCCTTAAAATATTGTCCGGATGGTCTCGGCAACAAGCACATTACTGTCACAAGGCTGAGTACTTGGTGGGGCTTCTGCAGGGAAGGCAAGTGAAACACATTCCAGTAGTCATGTCCTCTTGATGATCCCTTCAAGACTGATCCCTATCAGGTATAAGTAGTGGGGAAAAAGAAGAAAAGGAAAACAGAGTTCATGACTTCTTGGATATGTAAAACATTTTAAAATTTCTGTGCAAAATTTATGATTATAATAATGAGTATATTTTTAATGATACCATTCTGGAAGTCTCTATATCAAAGATTAAATTTAGTTAATTATGGGCTTGTGAGTAATATTTTTTCTGTTTCTAAATTTCATAACCTATATTATTCACTAAAGATTTTTAAGAATTTAATTACAAAGTTAAAATCATTTCAAATGTATAAATAAAGAGATATTAGAATGGTTATTTTAATAGAAAAAATGCCAGTGTGAAGCATTAAAAACAATGTAACAACATCAATAAAGCTGAGTAATTATATTTCTTATGGTTTTCACAAAAAGTTACTTTGTTATTAATAGTTATATTTACAATCTTTTAAAACCATAAGGAATTCTCAATATAGAATATCTAATGTTCATAGAGCAAAATTGTGTGCATAATTTGATTCTAGGACAAAAACATACATATATATAATATACACACACATAACTAATACCCAGGAATTACATACAAAAAAGAATGTTTAATTCTTTACTTGTTACATTTCAGTAAGATTTGATTATAGTTTTTATTTGCATTTCTAAATTATGAAACATTTGATACATACAGGTTATGATTATAAAATATATATCCATTACTCTACCACCCAAAATGAGAAATAAAACAAGACATTTCCAATATAATTACCCTTGCTCTTTTATGTTGCTTAAAACTAAAACTGATATAACTTCTTTTTATAGTAATAGGTATTTCTTTCTGGTGTTTCTTTTTCTATATTTTTATTTTCAATAATTTTTGCAGCATGTTTAAGTGTTCCTCTTGAAATATCCTAGAGATTCCCCCCAAATATCTGAGAATTTATGCATTTTAATGTCTTTTAACAGGAAAATTGACTCAATTTAGGCTTATCCATATGTATTATTGACTAATTTATTTATGACTTTATTTTGTTTTCCACATATAACATTGTTCATTAATTTTCATTTTTTTGAGTGACTTTCTTTTGTTTTCCTTCAGATGTGTTTTTCAGGCATTAAACACCTCATTCATTATACCACTGAAGATAATTTCATTTATTTCATACTTGTATAATATTTTGGCTATTTCTAGAATTTAAAATTCAGGATGACTTTTCTACAAAACATAAATTTCAAGAAGCTGTCTTTAATCCAGTTTTGCCAATATTATATAAAAAACAACCTGTTTATTGTTTTTTTCGATAGTTATTCTATCCTACACAAGGATAGTTAAATTTTTTCTAATTATGTATTTTTTAAATATTTTCTACTTTATATCAAGAAAATAGTCATGATAACTGTTTTTTGTATTATAAGTACATTATGGTATTTTGCTCCATCTTTGGAAATTAGGTTCTGCTATTTAAAGTATTATCTAGTCCATATTTTGACTTTGTTCACTTTACTTTTTGATATAGCACCAAAGGCATGATCAACGAAAGGAATAATTTCTAAGCTGAACTTTTAAAAATATTACAATTTGTTTTCTTTGCAAAAGACACTCAAAAGAATGATAAGACACCACAGATTGGGAAGATGTATTTGCAAAAGATATATCTGATAAAAGGCTATTAGCCAAAATATACAAAGAATTCTAAAAAGCTCAACAATAGAACATTAAACAACCTGATTTAAAAAATGAGCAAATTACCTGAGCAGATACCTCACCAAAGAAGATAACAGATAGCAAGCAAACATACAAAAATATGTTCAGCATTATATGCCATTAGGAAACTACAAATTAAAACAAGAAGATACTACTACATACCTATTAGACTAACCAAATCTAGAACACTGACAACACCAAACATCCTGCCAAGATGTAGAGCAACAGGAATTCTTACTTATTGCTGATGGAAATACAAAATGATTAAAACAGTTTGGAAGGTAGTTTGGCAGTTTCTTACAAAACTAAATGTGCTCTTACCATAAAATCCTTCAAGTCTACACTTTGCAGTTGACCTAAAGGAGCTGAAAACTATGTCCACATGAGAACCTACACAAGGATATTTACATCAGGTTTGTTTGTAATTATCAAAACATGGAAGCAACAAAAATATCCTTCAGTAGGAGAATGGATAAACCATAGTACAATCAGACAATGGATTATTATTCAGTGCTGAAAAGAAATGAGCTATTAAGCCATAAAAAGATAATATAGATCCTTAAATGTATAATGATAAGTGAAAGAATCCAATCTACAAAGGCTATGTATTATATGATTCCAACCTCATGATATTCTGGAAAAAACAATACTATGGAGAGAATAAAAAGATGAAAAGTTGCTAAGTGTTATGAGAAAGGGAAGATTGATTAGGTAAAGCACAGAGGATTTTTAGGGCAGTGAAACAATTGTGTATGGTACTGTAATAGTGGATATATACCACTGTACACTTGTCCAGACACACAGAGTATTCAACACCAAGAGTGAGTCCAAAGGTAATTATGAGTGATTATAATGTGCCAGTGTAGATAAGTATATATTTATATATGCTGCTGGGTCCTATAGATCCCAGGACATGGGCTTTCTCTGGGAAGAATGATTGTTGCATCAGGGTCTTGGTCCTCTCATATATGTAGATATAGGGTAGACTGATAAAAAAAGAATGTTTGGATATTGAGAAACTCAAAATTAAAGTGAGAAGATTTACAATAATAAAAACCAACTAATCCCTTGAAGATATCTAGATTAATTAGACAAAAAAAGTACAGAGAAGATTTTCTTATAGAGTTCCAACTTTTGTCTAACAATTTGTACACCTCACAGAATATATATTTTGAAACGTACATATAAAAATGACAAAAAATAACTATATAGTATGTCAGAAAGGAAGTGTCCACAAATTTCATGATGTTAAAGTTGTATTATTTTCATAAAAATAAGTAAGATAAAATTTTAAAAACAAAAATGGCTAATTGTCTGGGAAACTGAAATTTATGAACCTTCTTTTTGAAATTAACTAAAACATGTAGTTTATTATTAAAGCCCTTAATGTGCTTTTATTTTTATCCTATTTACCTCTCTTTCTTCACTACTGAGCATCCTGAGATTTTAAAATGCATTCTCCTGCTTTTCTTTATTATTTTTTGAACACACATATATATCAATAAAATGATATCATTTAGTTTAAGTTACCATTTATATTTTTTAAATGTTATATTTTTGTTCAATTTCCCCTGAAACATTCTCTTTACTACAATTTTTATATTTAGAATTATTAATTTTTATAAAACTGAAATTTTTATAATGCAACTTAAAAATTACTCCATTTATCCATTTTCCAAAAAGTGGATATTTGAGTTATTTACAATGTTTGATTACTATAAGCAATGATGTTATGAACATACTTGTATATTTATCTTGGTGCACACTGAACACAGGCAGAAGTTTGAAGGTAACTTAGGAAAGAAATTGCTTAAGTTCGAGTGTTGACACCTTTAATTTATAAGGATATTATAATTTTCTGAAGTTAATGTAAAAGAGGAGAACAAATCTGCCTCTATATTAGATCTGTTCCTTTAGCTTTGACCACTGTGCCCTGTTTCCTAGGCCTAGTCTTGCAAACTTTGCACGCACATAAAGATAACAAGCTGTAGAATAGAAAATAACATTTGTTTGTTGGAGGTTTACAGGGACACCATGAACTGACCCACATGGACAGCTGCAAGAACAAAGAATTTCTACAGCAAGATGTTTGCAACAACCAACCATATACCCTCCCTTGTTTTTTGTTTGTTTGTTGTTGTTGTTTGTTTTTGTTTTTGTTTTGTATAAAAGAAGCCTGTATTGTGACTGGACCTGGATGGTTCTCCAAGACATTAGTCGGCCATCCTCTCGGTCTGCCAGCTTTCCAAATAAAGTCACTATTCCTTGCCCCAACACCGCATCTCTTGTACTTAAAGTTTAAAGTTTAAACTTAAAGTTTCACGTTTGTGTAAGTGTTTTTCTAACTTTTCTGCTAAGTGTTACTGTCTAATATTTATGGCTGGAATTTACAGTCACCTAAATTTCTTCAAGAATAACTTGACTATAATTGGCTGTGTCTTTTTCCATATAAATTTTAGAGTAAGTTTGTTGAGTACCATTCAAACCTCTGCCAGCATTTGATCATAGAGATTAAATCTGTGAATCACTTTGGTAAGATTTTATATGGTTAAAATATAGGCTTTCCATATTCATGAAGAAGCTATATTTCTCAATTTACTTTTGTATCTTCAATGCATTTCCACACAGTCATATTTTTTTTTCTGATGGCTCACAAGACTTTTATTTGGTGAATTTCTTTTCTTCATATTTTCTGTGGTTAAAATTGTATCTGTTTATTGCATTTCTAACATTTTGTTTCTAGGCATAGAAATACACCTGATATTTAGTCTCTGAAAACTACTCTTTTTATACCTTTTTTTAACATAAACAGTTTAGATTATTTCTTACAGATTCTAGTAAATAATACATTTGATTCTGTTTCTTACTAAGTTCTTAAGTACCTCCCTTACAATGATGAATGGAAGAGGTCATAGAGGATATTGTTACCTTGTTTCTAACATTGAAGTTAATGTTTTTACCTCTTTTGTAGTAATCACAATAGTTTACTTTGGGTTTTTTTTTCAGATATTCTTTGTCAGAATAAAGAAGTTTTTCATTTCTTGTTTTCTAAGAGCTTTTTATCAGGACTAATATTGGACTTCAATCACGTACTTTCTCTGCATCTTCTGAAATGATCAATTGCTTTTCTACTTGTAGTTTTGTAATCTATTAATGTGCCATACTACATTAATTTATTGTATACAGGCAAACTAATTTGCATTGTTGGAATAATCCCATTTATTTTTACAGGTCAATTTTGCCTACAGATTCATATTTTTCTACTGTATTTACCTATTTTTGTTCTGTTATTTTGTGTGATAGTAAATATGAGACAGTTTATGCTTTAAGAATTAAATATGCAATGCTGAATCTCACTTTTTTCATAAGGGGTACATGAGCTCAAACTATTTAAATTGTGAGTTATGAACAAGTCACATTTAGTCACCCTGTGATGAAAGAGTCATGGTGAAAAAATGTCCACTATAAAACTATGTAAAGTGAAAGCTAGGTCCTTGCTTCACCTAATCCACATAACTGGATATTTATATTTGCTTTTCTCACAGGAGGGTACATCCTTCTTTTAATTTTATATTTATATATAATGTGCTGGAAGGAGCATATTCTTGTCAGAGATTTTATAGTTACTAATAATTTAATCAAATTTTAAAAGGGTCCATGTCAAAGTGTACCAAATAACTGCTTCCAGAGATTTGAGGTGTGACTATAATCACTGAAAATGCACAGTTAATTTATGCCAAATGAATTTCTATTATTAATGTACATATGTACATGAAAAGGTTGTTTTAGTAAATTTAGTACATTATACAATGACTAACAATACAAAGGTCCCTAAACATTTAACATTTCATTAGTAATATATTTATGTTGATCATTTTTTAATCATGTAATACTATTTATTGCTCACACATGATATACCAACATCATGAAAGACAGAGCTCTAAGGACTAGAGGTGTATAATATAAAATAAGAGTGTGCTTTATTTTAAGGAGTTAACAATTTCATATTAATGGCTTTAAGTCTAGCATATATTTCTTTCTCTTAGTGGCCTTGAATTTTTATATTTGCGTTGCCTATTTGTCATTTTTTGAGCCAACTCAGATGAAACACAAACACAACTCTAAAAAATTACCTAAACACACTGACACATCTTTTTTTTTAAATCAAGAAGCAACTCCATCACTGTCTTCCATGTTTTTGTAAACTGGTTAACTACACAGGGAGCTTACAGGGCCTTCTGAGGAGAATAATTTGCCTATACTTTGATGATCACTTAAGAAATTGTCATGGATACATTTGGTAGAATACAATCATTCATATTATTACCTTTATACCATTGATGTTTTCACTGTTTCTGACTTTGTTGCTTGGTTCTTAAGTTATAGTTAAATAATGATGAAGTCTCTTTTTCCTTAAAACAGAGAACACATATTTATGCTCCTGTAAATATTTTTAAATACAAGATCTAAAAAGAAAAACATATCTGTTATTGCAATCACTATAAAACACAGATTCATTTGTGTCTGTCAGCTATGGGTCTGCAACAAAACATCCCAAAACTTAGAGGCTTATAAAGATAAATATTCTTATGCACTGACTAATTGTTCAGCTGGGGTTCTACCTCAAAATGCTGACCCACTGGGCCAGCTCTGCTGAGACCTCTGATGCCCTCACTTTTGTTTAGTTCTAAGACATGGGTTCAGTTCAGGTCTAATCTTAAGTGCCTTTGATTTGTTTGAGACCAATCAGCCTACTCAGCATGTCTTCATGGTAGAGATTGAGTACAAGAGAGAAAGCCCAGTGCATAAGCACATTTCAAGCCTTGGCTTGCATCACATCATATCTGCTGATAGCCTACGGGCCAAAGCAAGTTACAAATTCAAACCCAAATGTAGGAGAAGATAAATACTCCTCATGTGGAAATATAATGCCAAAGGATATTCTAATATGCACCATAACCTTCTCTGACCTCTACTCAAAAGTTCCCCACTGAAAATTAGAAGCTTAATTATAATGGTTAGTAATTTTAAAAAAGATCTTTTTTAGAAAAAGGTCTCTATATTAACGCTTTCTATATCACTGACATTTAACACAGTGCTGGTCACGTATTAGGCACTTTCTAAATGTTTACTGGCTAGCTGGCTGGGTGACCTGGTGTCAGAAACATAGACATGTTATCAATATAATAATGTCCAACTAAAACAAAGTTACATTATTGTACCAAGAACTGGATTGTCTTCCCCACGCAGTTTTTAAAAAATATGCATATAAAATATAATATACACTATAATTCACTCAATTCACAATATGAAACACAACAATGAAGTTAATATTCCCACTGGATATTCCCCATTGACATTTTCTGATGTATTAACTCTCCTGGAAGAAGTTGCATTAATTATTAGATATTTAATTAGATTTTCACTAATGGTGTAAACACAATATGAAAATTCACTTTGATTTGCATTGTCATTTAGAATCACTAATCAACTGAGAGGTATGAACAATCATGGCAGAAGACTGAAACTTCAGCATTGAGGGGTTTTTAAAATATGCTTGGCATCATTACATGAACATATAGGCTCAATTACAGAATGTGAAATTCCATTAAATTACTCCATATGAGTCAATGCCCAGAGGATCATTTTTGATCAGGGTAGAATAACTCATTTTCTAGGACCTTAGGATGGGAAACTTCATATTTTAATGAAAAGTCACATCATGAATACTCTTTATTCCTTCACTGTGAAAGACAGGAACTGTTATTCCCCTTCAGTGAGTATAAAAGTTGCTTGAAAAAATAAACAGACTTCGGATTTAAAAACTAGAAAAATTCTTTGTTTTTGTTTGTTTGTTTTTGTTTTTGTGATTTAGATTCCACATATGAGTGATCTCATATGGTATTTTTCTTTCTCTTTCTGGCTTACTTCACTTAGAATGACATTCTCCAGGAGCATCCATGTTGCTGCAAATGGCATTATGTTGTCGGTTTTTATGGCTGAATAGAATTCCACTGAATAAATATACCACATCTTCTTTATCCAGTCACCTGTTGATGGACATTTAGGCTGTTTCCATGTTTTGGCTATTGTAAATAGTGCTGCTATGAACATTGGGGTGCAGGTGTCATCCTGAAGTAGATTTCCTTCTGGATACAAGCCCAGGAGTGGGATTCCTGGGTCATATGGTAAGTCTATTCCTAGTGTTTTGAGGAATCTCCACACTGTTTTCCATAGTGGCTGCACCAAACAGGAGAGAAATAGACTCACAGACAGAGAATACAGACTTGTGGATAACAGGGGGGTGGAGGGTGGGAAGGGATAGACTGGGATTTTAAAATTGTTGAATAGATAAACAAGATTACACTGTATAGCACAGGGAAATATACAGAAAATGTTATGATAACTCACAGAGAAAAAAATGTGACGAGTGTGTATATGTCCATGAATGACTGAAAAATTGTGCTGAACATTGAAATTTGACACAACATTATAAAATGATTATAAATCAATAAAAAAATGTTAAAAAATAAAAAAATAAAAAATAAAAAAACTAGAAAAATTCTGTAATTTTTACTTATTTTGTCAGTGTTTTTCTTTATAATTATTAGTAGTAAAAATCACAAAGTCACTTGGGATCTACGTCCCCCAATTTTTTTCAGTATCGGCTATATTAGCTAACCCTGCCAATAACACATTACCTTTGCCCAAAACAGGCATGTGTGTGTGTGCTCCCACACGCATAACACAATATATCCACAAGTCCTCCTTACTACTATTTATTGTAGTATAAAATCTCCTAAGTTTAGGACCAAAGTCATTGTTTTGAACTCTATGTCTCTGATGAAAACACAGAAATGAATACTTCACTGCCTCTCCTATGAAACAGTCACTGTCAAATACTTGCACTGCTCTGTAACTACTGACTACATGTCTTTCACTATCTTAATAAGACCACGTACTCCCAACATCAGGCACTGTGGTTTGAACCTCAGTCTATATACCATGTACATATCAAGGCCTAGCCCAGATTTGTTTAAAATCTGTTTTCTGCAATAGGGCCATAGGTTTGATTGGGATAGTCTCTTGCAAAGTGTCCTTTGATTTTTGTTTAAAATGAATTTCTAATTCCTCAGTTGTTTTAGTTATGATTAGGTTTGCAAACCCAAATGAATTTGGAACACACCATAATCAACATTTGTATGACTGAATCATAGAATATGTGCACAATTGGTAAAATATATACCACAGTGGTTGGTGTAAGTAGTCAGTTGTATTACAAAAAACAATAATAACATAAAACAGGCACATGAAAAGTTCAGTAAATTATACAAAATTTTTATTTATGATCTATATAATTTTTCTTACTTTATCTGGGTAATTTTCTATTTTTAGCTATCAAATGATAGGATTAAGAAAGATAATTTTGAAGTTTCTCTTCATTTCCAAGAAAAATATAGTAGAACTTTAAAAATCTATATATTAATGGCATTTGAATTTATTTATACACAGTTCCTATGTGTTTCTGGCTAGAGGTAGAAATTACTGACTTAAATGTGTGTTGGTTTCCACTGTTCATTAGCTAAAATTGAAGTAAATAAGTATTAAAAATAATAACTATTAAAAACTCAAAGCACTGAATTTTCTTCCAACTAATTTTATCAGAGCAGCAGTTACATAAGATTCAAATCTATATTTATAATTTTCTTGGTAGTACATGAACTACAGAATTCCATGTAATAGAATTTGTAAGCTATCCACCTCTTTGTATGTGTCATGAACATTAAATAATTAATATATTATCTTAGAAGTCACAAGTAAGGACTTAGTTAACAGATGATTATGGAATTTTTTATGTAAATTTTGTGTACTGCATTGTAAAAATTTGAAATCTACAATCATAGACTATACAATAAGCAGATATACACAAGACAAGTTAAGCCCACACTGTTTCATGAGGCTTCTATTTTTAAAATGTATTAAATATTTATTTTCACAGATTGATGTGTTTAGGCAAATCATTTTAAAATCTGTTGTCACAATTATTTTGGAAACAACAATAATTTTTATCATTATCCTAATTTTCAGTGTATATTCACATGTGATTAAAACAACTATGACACTGAGTTGCTGAAGCAAAATCAAACATTTTAAAAATAAAGAAATTTAAGTACAGGAAAATTAATTGACTTGCAGCAATTTTTTGCACTGTCATCTTGGCTAAGCTAGAATAGTTTACAAGAATCCCTATCCTGTAGGATACTTTGTTAACTGGCCCAATAAGAAATTCTTTTTACAAATTTTGGAAGGGGAAAATAAAGTAGCTCATCTGAAATCTGTTATTTTAGAGGTACGAGTAACAAAAAAAAGAGATACATGTGGATTCTAGCTAGTTCTTGCTGTCTTTGGTTCCACACCCACATCATCTTCCCAAATGAAAATCTTGCTGACCAAGAGCCACTGAGACCCAACAGATAAGTGGAGACAGCAGCTTTCCATAATCTTTTCCACCAGGTCCCCTTTGCAGACCCACTTGGGCAGCCCAAACTGCTTTATTTCAAAGGGTTGGTAATTGTCTTTTCTCTGATCCTCCAATTCTCCCTTTTAGAAATTTATGACCCCAGCAATACACACAATTTGGGGAAGTGCTATCACATATCTAACTCTTTATTACATAATACTCAGATTTGTTTACATTTTCAGATTGAATCTGACTGAGACATAACTTTGATGAGATCACACTGCTATTAAATGTCAGTATTGAAAATCAAATATTTCTTACTATTTCTCAATCTTGAAAGAAAGAATATTTCCAAAAAAAAAGGGGGGAGATGTTAGGTTATGTATTTACTAAAAAAGAATTTGGGAGCAAGGAATAAGAGGTTTCAAGAGAGACAGAAGTGAGAAAAAAGGAGATAATCTAGCAGGAGAGAATAATTCATGCTTAAGAATGTTTTCATGGTAGCCAATGCTAACTACCAGGTGGCTGGTTATATCAGAAAATACTGGTATAATTCATAACATGGAAAATTTTCAAAGCTTCATGCCCTTAACTTTCATTGAAGATAAAAATGTCCTGATTTTGTATATAGGCTAGATATCCTCATATGTGTATGTGTGTGTGTGTGTGTGTGTGTATGTGTGTGTATACATATAAATACACACACATACACACATATATATATATCCCCAAATTTCAGTGGATTAAACAACAAAGATTTAGAATTTACTCTAGCAAAGTCTGTATCCAGATAAGAAGCAAGGTGAACTGTTCCACAACCAGCAACTCAGTGATTCAGAACAAGGAAAGTACCACCGTCTTGAAGCAACATCATATGGAGCCTACTGCCTCCTGATGGGCATCTCAGAAAAAGTGGCACTTGCAGAGCCATTGCTGGTTTTTCCGTGCTTTGTGCCAAAATTTATACATGTAAATTTGACTCATGGCCATTGGACAAAGCTAATTACATGACCTTATTTATCTTCAAGTGGATAAATAATATAGTCTTGCTGGTGCACAGAAAGGATACAAATGAACAATGATAATATTTTTTCCATAAAGCTTAATATTTGAAATAATTGATTTTGGCATAGGGCTTTATGATATTGGGCATATTAGTTAAATTATCTGTTCCTTAATTTTCTCATTAATAAAATGGAAGGCAGCAATATTCCACTATTAGAACAATTAGGGAATCAAATGGAGGCATATAGCACTCAATAATATTAGATATTATCAAAATCATCATTATCATCATAATCATTCTCTAGTCTTTGACAACATGTATCACTGAGGCTGATAGATTTTGACAAAAAAATAAAATATTAGAGTTGAAAAGAATTTTAGTAATTACGTACACTGGTCCTGTCCTTTCATTTATGAGAAAAGAGATGTCCATCAGTTAAGTGACCTTCCTGGGCCCAAATCTTCTTAAGAGCAAAAATGGAAACAGATGTCTAAGTCCAGTGTCCTTTGTTCTCAAGATAGGGAAATTAGAACTTTCTATCAAGCATAGACTGAAGATGTCCAACTCTTTTGTATATTGCTAAATCTGTTCCATGTTACCTTTGCTCATTTTACTGCATCGATTAATTGACATTTTGTAATTAATGAAAATCTTCCCAAAGGTGCAAGCTTAATGATTTTATAAGCATGGCAGAAATATGTTGATATAGTAAAGCGCTTATTGCCTGAGCAAATGCATTTTCCAATTTCTAAGAACTAGTCATCCAAGGAAATTTTGCTTACTGTGCTAAAAATTAGGGATTTTCATGGGGGGAAATGAACAAGAAAAAATTAAAAAGTGAAACTGTTAATAGATAAGTTTACTTAAAATATTCAATTATTGAAAGAAAGTAGTATTTGACTTAGAATGATACAAATGATTTTTTATTCTCCCATTTCCACCAAAACAGAAAAAAAGATGCTATTAGAATTGTATGGTTCAATAAAACCTTACAGAATGCAAAATCAAGAATATAACTAACATTCTTGCCATTATGAACTTTCTTTGGGGAAATTTGTACCATCTGGAAATATATGAGTAACACAGAAAAGGCCAGGTGACAAAAACACATTAAATTGCTTAATAAATGGATAAAACTTTAAATGCTAAATGCCAAAATGTCAAATTTCCACTTCAAGTTTAGAAATGCTATTTTAAAAGACTTTCCAAAGCATTTTACCACTTTTTCTATGAAATCAAAAATTTCCTTTTAATCACCTACAGATGCACAAGAACCTCATTTAGACTCACAAAAAGACCAACCAAGAAATATGTTTGCTATATCCATGGCATGTTGCTGACACAAATGAGAAAAAAAGAGAGAGTGATGACTTTGTGTGTGTGTGTGTGTGTGTGTATGCATGTGTTTGGGGAAGGGCAGGAGGTTTGAAGGTGAAGTAGATAGGGAAAAAAGAGGCTTTGTTTATGGTGTTTTAAACTTAAGAGATAATATAAACACTGATGTAAATTTATTTAAACCTGCAATGTTTCATCATTACAAAGAATAGAAATCAAAATGCATTAAGATTAAAGAAACCTAGATGCTAAAAATAGATAGATGTTTTGCATAAATGAACTGCATCTAAAAACTGTTACTCTCAGTAATGTGTATTAAGAATCACAATTTCAATTTATTTGTCAATTATTCCTGAGTTAAATGAAAAATAAAATTAAAAAGTCACAATACACTGTGTTATATCTTTCAGAACAGAATGGGTTTTTAAACAGAACAACATTCAAGCAATGAATTTGGGGAAGTACACAAGGCAGAAGTCACAAAGCTAGGTAGGAAAGTACTGTAGTTGACCAGGAGAGAATATAAAGGGTTATAAAAAGCTGGATTTATCAAGAATTATTAAGGAGATAGAATTGATGGGCTTATGTACTATTTAAAAGTAGGACATGAAGTTGACAAGTATAGATTGACTTTCATTCAAGATTCTTGCTGGAGTAACTGAGTCAAAGGAGTGACTTACAGCAATAGAGAGAGTGGGGAAGAGATAAGAAGATAGGGAAATGCACCAAGTGTATTGAATTCAGTTTTAGATATGTTGGGTAATCTGTGCCTGATTTTAGAAGACATATGCAATTTCGGCATATAAATGAGTATTAGTTTAAACCACAGATTTTGATATTATTCTAAAACTGTATATAAAGGACGATCCTCAAGAAGACCAGCATTTTAGGCATTATAGGGGGTGTTAAATCCAAATTTTTTAGAGACTCTTAAAGAATCATAATAAAGATGAAAGAGCCTGGAAAGAATAGTGGATTTGATAAAGAAAAGAAAAGGCTATATATATACCGATGAGGCCTGCAAAATACCACAAACTAAGTAGCTTAAGCAGCAATTTATTGATTAGGATGCTAAAAGTCTGAGATCTAGGTTTTAGTGGGGCTGATTCCTTCTTGGGCTTCTCCCCTAGTTTCTGGTGGTTTTCTGGCAGTCCTTAGCATTCCTTGGTGTGAAGAAGCATTGCCCCAATCTCTACCTTCATTTTCACGTGGCATTGTCCCTGTGTCCATGTGTATCCATGCTCTAATATTCCCTTTTCACAGGGACTCCTGTCATATTATGTCAGAGGCCCACACTAGTCCAACATGATTTCATCTTCACTAATCACACCTTCAACAGCTCTATTCCATATAAGGTCACATTCTGAGGCAGCCAAGTTTCAGAATTCAGCATACAAATTATACAGGGACACAGTTCATTCTATAACAAAATTCTAGCTCAGTGGTAGAGTGCATGTTTAGTATACACAGGATCCTGGGTTCAATCCCCAGTATCTTCATTTAAAGAAACAAACAAACAAACAAATCATAAATAGATAGATAAACAAATAAATAAATTCCTCCTCTATCAAAACAAAATTTAAAAAATATGGTCACAAGGAAAGTCATTTTTACTAACCAGTTTCAATTGGTGGTAGAGGCTGATGTTGAAAATCATTTACATAGTTTAAAAGATAAACTAGATACAATAAATTTAAACTCATTTAAAAAGGCACTTGGATTTGAAGTGAAGGTCAAGTATAAAGACACAGTTAGAAGAGGGAGATTAATCTTGAATTAAATATGAGAAAAAGATAGATGTTCTTTTTTTATTTAATTTAGCCTACCATGAAATTTCTTTTGAGAAAGTATCCTGTGGAGATATACCTGTGCTGCCTGGATCTATTTCTGGAAGTAGCATTGTCTAGCAGAATGAGTAAGAGATTTGGAGTCACAAGATTCACTGTGTGGTTCTGGATCTGAAATCTAAACTGTGCAAATTTGAACATGTTTACTGACCTCTCTCGGACTCACTTCTCTTCAATTGTAGATAATAGCATTCCTGTAACAGAATGTTATGAAAATTAAATATTATAATGTTGTCTAAATGCACTTTTTATCAAAATATTATATGTGTATATTATTTTTTATATTGTCAGCATCATTTTATTCTGTCTAGCTATAAAGCTTTTATAAACATTTAGAAAATGCAGAATTTGACTTCCTCTGATTGCCAGAGCATAGGAAGGATTGTTAGAAACATAACTATCTTTCCAAAATAGTACAAATTTTTGTCTTAAAATACTAAAGGAATGTATTACTATAAAAATGTGTTGTATTGTGGCAATGGCAGAAACAAATCTTAAGAAAACTTTGTGAACATCACTCAAGACACAGAATGTGCAAACCGAATGGGCAGCAAAACAGAAACATTTTTGAATTTAAAAAAATAGTACAATTGCATTCTGGTGCATGGACATCAACCCACAGGAAATATTAATAGCTATTATACTCACATTTATGATTCAATAAAATGTAATTTTATATACTTTTTAAAATCATAAAACACTAATAAGATGGATTGATTAAATTTGATGTGAGTAATGACAATGATGCCATAGAGAAAATGGGAAACCACAATGTTGTTTCAATCACAAAAGCCCTCGGTTTGTGCTTCCCCAAACTAAAAGCAGATAGTGCCCTTTAAAGATTGATATGAAAATTTTGAAATTGTGAATTTTCTCATCTTAAAGTGCTCTTTTCTATACAGTGAATTAAAATGTGTTAAATTTATATTCTATTTACCTGTAACATCATGTTGTCTGACAGACTATAAGACTGCAAAATTTATCCAAAAGTTTAATTGAATTAAACTAAATATCTAAGGAGAAATATTATATATATATATCTATATATAATAGTATTATATATATATATGTATATGTATATAGAAATAATAAAAAGTAGCTTATTTTTGGGGGGGTGCACATTGTAAGAGGAGTAGAAATCTATCGTGTCATATTCCAGAGCATTCTGTGCCCACCATCCCCTCCAGCCATCCACAGGTAGTGTGATTGCCCTGATCACCTACTCCAATTACCCCGCAAGCAAGCTGCATGTAAGGAGCATGACCTCAGTGTTTCACATACAAAAGGGAAACTTAAATCTTCTTAGTGCTGTACTTAGACATTTACACGAATCTGTCATTCTAGGCAGTGGCAGAATTCTCCAGTTGAGTATGCTATGGAGTTACCTATTGAAACACTCATCTTCACCCAGCATCTTCATGATGTGTACATGTTAGTGATCAAAATGCTCAAGTACACTTCTACAAGAAAGTACATGTATTGAGGAACACATAAAAAAAGAAGTACCCTCAACTCATTTGTCTTATTGATTGAGTATATTTACATGTCTCTTTCCCGAAACAAGTGGAAGCATTTCTTCTTCTACTTTCCCTTTGAATGCAAATTACTAAGGATTTATCTCCTGGAAAATGGGAAGAATGTATTACTCACCTCTACAGTAAAGTGTATAGTATAATACACTATAGTATAATATAATATGTAGCATATATGTTATAGCATGTATAACATAACATATTCTATATGTGGCATGTGTATGTGTGGTAAAGCTGTTCATGCTGATTGTTGAAATACTTGTCAACTTCCCATTGTACTATGGGTGTCTGGGGGTCTGTAACACATCACAATTTTATGTATATTTCGTTCCCTCCTAAAGTAATTATCAGGACTAACACAGATCTTCATACGCATTAAGTCCGATCAAAATTTACTCAATGAATAGCATCATCCAAATATATTTAAAATAAAATACAACTACCTGTCCCATGCTCTAAGCACAGACTTAAAGGAACCAAAAATAATTATAACAATCACATAACATCCTGAAGGCCTTCTGTGTCAAGGACTGAGAAGTGTCTAAAGTTTCTTTAGAACACACTTCATCTCTTTCACAATAGATCAATTTTGCTTTTGGCATCTGATAGTTTCTCCTCTGAATGAGCAGCTGACTTACTGAGAGCAAGTGACGTTAGAGCAGAGGAAGGCAGGACACAAATGCTTACTCTAGATTCTGAAACTCACTTTTCTTTTCTGTGAGACAAGGGTTGAGAGTCATAAAACTATAGGTTTATAAGAGGATTTACACTGATTATTTGTTAAAGGAGACGTGGGCCAGACTGCCAGTTATCTATCATTCAATGTCCGCTGCTCCTTTCCTGGGTAGAAACGATAGTTCTTATCTGGGGACATTTCCCAGCATGACTTGTAGCTAGATTTAGTGACTATATTGTAGTCAGCCACATATAAAAGTAAGTGTTACTTGTTCTTTGAGTACAATTTTAAAGGGTTTCAATGCCCTTCATCCTTCTTCTTTTCAGCTGCCCCGGATACATATGCGCTGGCTTGAGGACCAGCATATTGAAAGAACTTGAAAATGGAATCCCACCTCCACCCTACTGCCCTCCTCAACAGAAAAACAACAGGACTGGTTCCTGACATTGTGCCCTGTGGAGCTGTCATTACAGCTTATTCACTCCACTCACCAGAGAACTCGACATATCACATCACATGTCTTAAGACTATTTAGGATGATGGCACACATTCCAAGCCAATTTTATGATTTCCTTATTGGTGATCTCCTACTATTGAAAAGTAAAATGTCCTCCCAAAGGTTGTTTTCTGGCGTTGGTTATTTTAAGTGTCCACTAACAGATTGCCATTCTCCCCTCTCTTTTCTCATGTTCTCCTCTGAATGGATAGCCATCCCTTTGTCATCATTTTGTCTAGTTTTCTAATATCCTAACCATTCTCTTAATTTCCAGTTCCATTTCCTGTATACAAGGAACATTATTCTGGAAGACACTTCCCTGAAACTTGAGTTTCAACAGAATCTTGGGGGCAAGGGTTCTGACCATACAGTGAGAACAAGCAATTATAACCTTAAGAGATTATGGGAATTCTGATGTCACTACTCCGTGATTTTTTATTTTTAGTCAATAAATAACATGTACCTCTGATGATGGCTGTATGGTCAGGCAACTCAACATGGCTGCTCTCTATACATCTCCTGCGTGACTGGTGCCTGCTTCACCTACACACAACTCACATGACTGATCTTCCTTCATATTTGCCCCAGGCCCCAGCTAATGACTGTTCTAGATTTAGATCAGAACTCACCACTCTGCTTATCATAGGGGTGGTAAGAGGCATGACCCTCTGCTGATTAGCCTGGTAACCAATGAGCCAACATGATATCAACTCCCCTATAACTGGTAACCTCTTCTTCCCCACCAGGAGCAAAGACTGCCATCATGTCCTGCCCTCCAGCTCCCACACATGGCAGGATGTTGCTCCAGGACTTTGCTTCAGATGTGCAAGATCACCCTAATCATTAAACTATTGATTATCTCTGTTGCTGACTCTGGGCTTTTTCTCAGGTCTTGAAGCTGGGCAAGTACAGGGATTGTAGACCTGCAGGATGCAGTCCAGTGCTGACATAGCTAATTAATACCCTCACATAAAACACTTTGTTTATATAAACATAATGTAACTAGTAGACAAATTGGGTTCAAAAGAATAGAAATACATGGAGATCAGAAGCAACCTTAGCTCTAGGGTCCTCAGAAAGCACAGATTCAGTGGGATATCATGGTACATCACAAGGCTTGTGGGAGAAATGAATAGCAGGCACAGCTTTGTTCATCTCTTATCTAATTCTCAATACTTCCTTCTGCTATTGGACCAACTTGGGATGCGTCTATGTCCATCCAAATGCTATCCCTATCTGAAACTCTTATGAAAATTTCAGTGCACAGTCATGTTAATTATGATGTTTCACTCATGATGCCACTTGAACATATCATCATCTTGCATTGTTTCAAAATATTGAATGTATGTAATTACTCTAATTATTTATGTTGTCTTATTTTAGTTGTAATGGTTATATGTTTTACCAGGTTTATTTTCTTCAATTGTAAAACTGTCTGCTCAAGCAAAGTAGATCTACCCAGTGTTTCACAATGATACCCTGTACACTTTGCCTTCCCAAAATGTTTCTTTAAATATTCTATTTGAAGAGTTCTCTCTCTCTTCTCACTCTGTGTGAATAGTGTTCATCCTTCAAAAAGCAGTCAATGCCGGTGACTTCAAAAGGGTCCTTCCTCTCACAAAAGAGTATCTGACCTTGTGACTATGCTTTTTCTCAGAAAAAAACATGAATTTGCATAGTTTGTTTGGAAGTTTCTATATGCAGGTACATCTTATTTTATTGTGTTTCACTTAACTGTACTTTGCAGATATTGAGTTTTTTCCTTACAAGTTGGAAGTTTGTGACAACCTGGTCTCTGGCAAGTCTATCACTGTCATTTTTCCACATTGTATCTCTCTGTCACACTTTGGTAATTTTACCAGTATTTCAAACTATTTCATTATTATTATATTTGTTATGGTGACCTGTGATTTTTGATGTTACTATTGTAATTGTTTCAGGGTGCCATGAATCCCACCCACATGAGATGAAAACCAGATTCACAGATGCTGTGTGTGTTCTGAGTGCTCCATTGACTTGACTGTTCCCCCCTCTCTTTTTTTTCTTGGGCCTCACTATTCCCTGAGACACAATATTTAAATTAGATGAGTTGATAAACCTACAGTGGCCTCTAAGTGTTCAAGTGAAAGAGGAATCAATCAATATTTCACTATCAATTATTATTTATTGTTATTTTAAGAAATTGCCAGACATCTCAACTTTCAGCAACTGCTAGCCTGATCTGTCAGCATCGAGGCAAGACCCTCCACCAGTAAAAAAATTATGACTCACTGAAGTCTCAGATGATGGCTAACAGATTTTAAAGTATTTTTAATTAAGATATGTATATTGCTTTTTAGATATAATACTATTGCAAGCTAAATAGACTACAGTGTAGTATAACATACATTTTATATGCACTTGGAAACCAAAAAAATTATGTGGCTCATTTTACTGTGATATGTGCTTTATTGTAGTTGTCTGGAATTGAACATGCAATATTTTTGAGATATTCCTGTATACCTTCTTCTATCATGTATCTAATTATGTCCCTATGAATGTAGTTTCATATCTACCCATATATCACTTAGTTTGTAAATGCTAAGAATGTTAATACAATTTTAGGTACCACTTCACACCTACCAGTATGGCTATCATTAAAAAAAAAAGACAAGCAATAACAGGAAAGAATGTGAAGACATTGGAAACATCATACATTGCTTAGAGTCGGGGGGATGTAAAATAGTGAAGCCAATTTGTAAGGGAGCTGGCTCTTCAAAAAGTTAAAGAAAAATTATCATATGATCCAGCAACTCCACTGTTATGTCCAAGAAAATTTTAAAAATACGTTCAAAAATTTGTACACAAATATTCACAGCATCAATATGCATGATAGCCCCAAAATGAAAACAAGCAAAAGTCTATCAATAAGTAATTGGGTAAATAAAATATGGTATATCCATACAATACAATATTATTTGGCCATAAAAAGAATGAAGTTCTGATTATGCTAAGTGAAAGGAGTCATACACAAAAAAGCCACATATTGGATTACATTTATATGAAATGTTTGGAATAAGTAGGACGATAGAGAGAGAAAGTAGGTCAGTGACGGTCAGGGGCAATAACCAACTGATATATGGTTGAATAGAGGACTGACTAAATTATAAATAATAAGATGAATGGGTACTTTGAAACAATCCAATCCAATTTTTCTCTTTTTTGTTTATTATTTTTGTTGGCCTTCTTTTTCCTTTTTAAATTTTTTAGTTTCTATCTTTCTTTCTTCCTTTCTATCTTTCTTTCTTTTCTTTCTTTCTTTCTTTCTTTCTTTCTTTCTTTCTTTCTTTCTTTCTTTCTTTCTTTCATTCTTTCTTTCTTTCTTTCTTTCTTTCTTTCTTTCTTTCTTTCTTTCTTTCTTTCTTTCTTTCTTTCTTTCTTTCGTTCTTTTGTTCTTTTCTTTCTTTCTTTATTTCTTTCTTTCTTTCTTTCTTTCTTTCTTTCTTTCTTTCTTTCTTTCTTTCAACTGAAGTAAAGTCAGTTTACAAAGTTGTGTCAATTTTTGGTGCACAGCATATTGTTTCTGTCATATATGTATTCATACATATATTTGTTTTCATATTATTTTTCATTTTAGGTTGCTACAAAATACTGAATGTACTTCCCTGTGCTATAGAGAAGAAGCTTGTTGCTTATCTATTATATATATAATAGTACATATATCTACAAACTCCTAATTTATTCATTCCCACCTCCTTTCACCCTAGTATCCATAAGTTTACTTTCTATGTCTGTGAGTCTTTTTCTGCTTTCTAAAGAAGTTCATTTGTGTCTTTATTTTTAATTTGTTTTAGATTCCACATATGAATGATATCACATATAATTTTTTTTTCTTTCTGGCTTACTTCACTTAGAATGATAACCTCCATGTCCATCAATATTGCTGCAAATGACATTCTTTTATTCTTTTTATGGCTGAGTAGTTTTCCACTGTATAAATATTCCACAGTTTCTTTATCCAGCCATCTGTCAATGGACACTTAGGCTGCTTCCATGTCTTGGCTACCTGTATATAGTGCTGCTATGAACACTGGGGTGCATGTATCTTTTTGAATTAGAGTTATCTCCAG
The DNA here is from genome assembly GCF_048564905.1 of Vicugna pacos. Taxonomy (NCBI): domain Eukaryota; kingdom Metazoa; phylum Chordata; class Mammalia; order Artiodactyla; family Camelidae; genus Vicugna; species Vicugna pacos. The sequence continues at coordinate 5,437,096 of NW_027328741.1, forward strand.
ATATATGCCCAGGAGTGGGATTGCTGGATCATATTGTAACTTTATTTTTATTTTTTGTTAAGGAATCTCCATACTGTTTTCCATAATAGCTGTACCAAAATACATTCTCACCAGCAGTGTGTGAGGGCTCCCTTTTCTCCACACTCTCTCTTGCGTTTATCATTCATGGACTTTTTAATGATTGCTTATGGTAGTGTGACCATTTTAACAATATTAATTTCTCCAATCCAAGACCATGGGATATCTTTCTATTTCTTTGAGTTATCTTTAATTCCCTTAATTAATGTTTTGTAGTTCTCCTGATACAAATCTTTCCCCTCCTTGGTCAGATTTATTCCTAAGAATTTTTTTTAATTGGATGAGATTTTAAAAGAGATTGTTTCTTTATTTTCCTTTTCTGATATTTCATTGTTAGTGTGAAGAAATGCAAATGACTTGTCTATGTTAATCTTGTATCCTGCTACCTTGCCAAATTTTTTATCAGCTTTATTAGTTTTAGTGTAGAGCCTTTAAGGTTTTCTATATATTGTATCATGTAATCCACATTTAGTGACAATTTTACTTCTTCTCTTTGAATTTAGATTCCTTTTATTTCTTTTTCTTGTCTAATTGCTGTGGCCAGTACTTCCACTACTCTGTTGAATAGAAGTGATGAGAATGGGCATCTTTGTCTTGTTCCAGATTTTAGAGGGAAGGTTTTCACTTTTTCACTGTTGAGTATTATGCTGGCTGTGGGTTTGTTATAAATAGCTTTCATTATGTTGAGATATGTTCCTTCTATGCCCACTTAGGTAAGAATTTTTATCTTAAATGATTTTTGAATTTTATCAAATGCTTTTTCTGCATCTATTGAGATGATCATGTGATTTTTGTCCTTTCTTTTGTTGATGTGGTGTATCACATTGTTTAATTTGTGTATATTGAACCATCCCTGTGATGAATCCAACTTGATCATTGTGTGTGATCTTTTTATGTGTCATTGGAGTCTGTTTGCTAATATTTTGTGAGGGATTTTTGCATCTATGTTCATCAATGATATTGGCCTATAATTTTCTGTTTTTGGTAGTATATTTACGTGGTTTTGATATTGGGGTGATGGTGTCTTTGTAGAATGAGTTTGGTAGTATTCCCTCCTCTTCAATCTTTTGGAAGAGTTTGAGAAGGATCAATATGAGTTCTTCTTTGTATGTTTGGTAGAATTCCCCAGTGAAACCAAATGTAAATTATCTTTGCATTCTACATAGGATGTGTTAGAGCCTTTATGACTACCACTCTAAAGCAAATAGATATACTAATGGGCTAACATAATTAAAAACAGGGTAACCACAAATCAAAACAGGGTACACAGACATACGGTTGATGCCAAACCCATCCCAAATGTGCACCAAATCTCCACACATTTGTCTTAGAGGCACAGGTCTACAAAGGCACCAGGAGAGCAAATCCACCACCTCTTCCTGGGACTAGAATGACAGTCTTGCCTGTGATGTTGGATGGCCCCTGAGTAACAGTTCATGTTTCAGCCCCTCCTCTGCCCAGAAGACGAGCACCAGCAGTTGTACCGCTCCAGAGCAAGCTGAGAAGATGGCTGTGACTGAACCCCGCCTCTCTTCTCACAAGAATGCTCATCAACATTGGTGCACAGCAACACCCTGTGCACTAGTAGAGATGGCATCTATGAAGGTTGCAATGCACCCCTCATCCCACATGCAACAGTGCTTTCTATGGAGGGATCCAGATTGATTTGCACTCTCTTCTAGCCACAGCCCGCACCACACTCCAGGCTCCTGAGGCTGCCTGTGTGCAGTCAACCCCAGTCCTCTCCCCAGGCTCATCCGTGGAAGCCTGAGTTCCAGCAGCCTAGCCCAGCCTGTCCCCACTGGCATGCATCTTAGGCTAGGATTCAAAGTGACTCTCACTGCTGGTTTCTCTTAGTTCTTTCTGCTAAGCTGCTGTTGCTGCCTCCTCTGAACCTCTGAAGCTCCTGTTCTGTCCCTGTGGATCTCCTTGCTGGAGAGGGAGCTTCCCAGGGTGAGGGCACTTTTCTTTCTATGCTGCTCTCTTTCTGTGAAGCATATCATGCACCAATTTCCTTTTTCTTTCTTTTTTTTCCTCTACCTGCTTTTGTGGGGCTTTCCTTGTATTTCCAAAGTAAGAGAAATTATGTCAAATTTCAGGAGTTATTCTGTGTGAATTGTTCTGTATTTGTATATAATTTTTGGTGTGTTCATGAGACAGGGTGGGCCATGTGTCCTTCTAGTCTGTCATCTTGTCAATCCCTTTTCTGGCTTCTAATTGCCATACATTTTCTTAACAAATAACACCAAATGTAAGTGCATAGCAGTTATATGACTGTCCACTGCTGTGCTTCCCTAAAGAGTCATAAAGAATTTGAATGGATCTACACTTAAAGTGCAAGTTTTCAATCTTTGATCTCAAATTTTCAAAGGTATTCCTTGCAGTTGCAGTCAGTGCTTGGCTGTGTGGCTGAATTGCATGAATTCAGTCAGTGAGTTTATTGACGTTGAACAGCAGGAACTTGTAAATACAAACAGTTGAAATTGTCAGTTTACTGATAAACCCTTGCATGGGTAAGCAGTTGAAAGTCCCCTGCAGTCAGCCTTGCAGAACAATCTCTGGTAAAAAGGTAGAATTTCTTAACTTTTTCTCCCAGGTTTCTGCCCTAAAGAAGTCAAATACAATTCCTTGGTTTGACCCATTTTAATTATTCACAAGAAGTACCATGCACAAAATTTTGCAAATGATGATTTAAGATTAATATAAAATAAAGAGAAACAAAATATGAGGTCAAGCTATGGCCAAAGGTGCTATTTTAAATACCAACATCTAAAATTTAATATGGAAATATCCTATCTTTTGTTTCTAAATTTATTAAATGGAAATAATTCACCTTATCCCACAGGAAAACCGCATAACATTCAGATATGAAGATACAAATATGTCTAAGTCCTTTTTAAGATTCAAATAAGCTGAATCATCTATAGAAGCAAGTACTGATATTGCCAAGTACTGCACTTCTTTCCATTAAGGCTTTTTAAAATTTGCTCATGACAGGTAGCTGAAGTATATTTTAAGTTAGTGTGTTATTTTTTTTTTCTAATTTGTTGGTAGAGATTTCATATCCTTTCACTCATATCAATTTTTATTTAACATGCGAATGCATTGCAGGGGAATGAGCAAACTGCATAAATGATGGTCATTTATTGAGATGTCCAAACTCCCTTAGCCAAACACTTCCCTTTAGCATAGTTTAATTTAGTATAGTTTAATTTTGTACTGAGAAACAAAGCTGACCTTATGCTTGTGTTTCAGAATTTGCATTTATGCAAGTTTATTAAAACAGCAATAATTCTATTTGTATTATATTATCACAACCTTTCAAAAGTGTATCTTAAAAAAGTAACTTTTTATTATTAAGAGATATCCCATCAAGATGTCATAAAAAATGACATCTAGAACAGACTGTGAAATAAACATTTTAAGGAACACTTAGGCCCTTTGTCCCATTCAATTTCTTGCTGATTAATTTTAACTACCACTAATTGAATTTATCTTCAGCATGCTGAGTAAAAAATATCTTAAAATCAATGTTTTGTATAGGAAATATTTTTTCTATTTCTCCTGTTACAATGGTGAAATAAAGAGACATTACATCCTGAGTTTTTGCTGGTGATTATCATAGTTACAGGAAAGTGGGTAAATGATAAAAATAAATAGTAGTAAATATTTATTTAATCACTCTATGTTTAAGTAACTTTTTCTGTCCAGATATAATAAAAAGTCAATAGTTTAAAGTCCTGTTTCTTCCTTCATTATTTATGTGTTCACAGAAAATTTATTTAATCTTCTTAAACCTTGATGTTTTCACCTTGGGAAAAAAAAGCTAAAATAAATTCTGGGGACAATAGAACCAGTGTTGGAAAATTAAGAAAAGAATTTATTTTAGGGCCTGACATGTAACATTTTGACTACGAATCGTTCCTTCTTTCCCTCCTTTTTCTCTTTCACTCCCTCTCATCTTCCTCTCTCCCACTCTTCCCTACTTTCTTCTTATTCCTTCCTGAATTTAATAATCATATTTACTAGCTAGCAGGACCATTTTACTACCTCTGTAGATCCAGTCATCCACAATTATAGCCATCTTATTCTACATTATATTAATGTGATAAGCACACATATAGATTACTTTTATCAAATATGTAACTTATAGTTTTGATTTTAAGTTAATTGGCTATGTAATTCAGATTGTCCATCATTTCTTAGTAGTCACTGAGTATTCTTTCCAACACTTAAATGAGATATGTAACCAATGGAATTTTTTCAACAGAATAGAGAAATTGAATTTTAACAGTGACATGCAATAGTTTTGTGGATATTTATTGATAGAATTTTGTAAGATCTCTTCTGTAATGTATACAGTATTTACATTTTTTCCATCTTTTTCCACCAAACCTCCAGGATTTGAAAAGAGAGGTTCTAATGGATCATGTGTTAAACTGCATTGGTTGCTTGATCCTTATAAAAGCATGTTTAGTCATTGCTGTTTTTGGTAGTGGCTTTACCAAAAATTCTGACAAATTTAATTGTGATAGTTAACAAATAATTAATAGATTATGTGTTATCATATAACATAGAATGAATAATTGAATACAAAATATTCAACATGACTACTTCTACTCTACTGAAGTGTTCATATTGACAACTGCCATCTCCTTACACAATAGTTGCATTTAGTTAAATGTCTTGAAAAACATTATTTGGAAAACTCAAGGTCCTCGGGAGCCAGAACCTTTAATGTGCAATTCATTTTCACAATTTATGGTTCTAAGAGAGTTGGTCCAAGTCAAGATGAGGGAATCTGTTAATCAAAATTGGCAGAGAGGTACAGAGAGGATTGCTTCCAGGTAGTTTTCTTTTTTCAAAGACACACAGGCATTGTGTGAACAAGACAGTTCTGTTGTTTTTGTTTTTGAGTTAAGATTTTATTGATGAATTCTGATCAAAATAATTTATACATTTTAAACTTGCACTGAATGAAGGGAAAATCTGCACAAGATGGATTGGTTAGATTGAACTTTGTATTCTCTTTTGACAAGTGTGTCCCTATACATTTGCATATAGATCAAGAACAATATTTCAAGGCATTCTCACCAACAGCAAGCAGATCTCCAATTTAGAGTGTCTTGTCTTGCTTTTAATTTGCATTTAGAGTGTACCTTATTCTAGTTGGGAAGTTGTAGTCTCACTTCTGTAAGTGGAATAGTGAAGCTGTTTATATATCTGAACTTGTTATATGTTGGTATCATTGTGTCTGTTGGGGACTGGGAAATAAATAAGCTTAATAAATTGATTCAATTTTGAGTGTGTTTGAATTTAATGAAATCTAAATTGTACTGATTAATTCTCAACACTTTAATTACAGGTTAATTTCAGATCACTGAATTGTTTTACTTACATAAGGGCATCACAGATAGGCTAGAATGATACGTTGTAATATTTTGGATACAGTTATTTTGGCTTTCACACTAATTAAAAGTTTTACCTCCATCTCCACCAAGGACAAAGGGACAAGAATACAGTTGTTTAGAAAATGATACATTTGTAGACCATCTGATGATTCCATAGAACTGCATGAGCATTTGCTTATAAGAAAGAATTATGCTCCTCTTTTTAGTGTGCAGATTAAAGACAAGTCAGGAGAGAAAATATTAATACAGACAATGAGAGGGCAAAAGCAATATGATTTTTTAATTACTACAGGAATTTAAAATAAAGGTGAAAAGGTACATCAGTGAAGGTTAACCTAAATCTTGAATTGTGAAACAAGCTATAATCATGTCATTAAGCTGAACTATTTACAATTGTTCAAATGCTTTGAATTTTTTTAATCTCAAATCTTTGCTCAGAATGTTATTCCCTGTGTCCTATTAGATTGTTATTTATTTTGAAAATTTTTCAGAATTGCTCCATATTATCCTACAGTAACTCTCCTCTGAACTACCCCCAGTAGAATTAAATGTTTCTTCCACTGTGCTCCATTAGTAGCTAGTATATATCTTTATCATATAACTATTCAGATACTTGTTTATCTCTTCAGCTTGACCTTAATCCCCTAGAAGTCAAAGCTTTATTCTATTTTTTCTGTATCTCCATTTCCTAGTGCATGCTCCCAGATTTTATTCCTCTACTCAAACCTTATTATTGAATCTATACTGGAAGTATCTTCTCTAGACACTCTTTGGGGGACCTGTTATTATGACTTATAATATCAGCCCAAGACATCTCTCATTATAACTCTAACTTCAATCTGATCACCTCCTCTGAAGTTTGACCTATACTCAGCTTTCCACCTGACATCTCTGCTTTAGTACCAGAAAAGGTGTCTCTAACACATTTTGCAAACTCATCTCATTCGTTCCATAAACTATGTCCCCTGTTTTGCTGCTTAAGCTCAGATTTAGGGGTCATCCTTGATACTTCTGTATTCCTTAGTCCTCACATAAAAAATATCAACAATTCCTGATAATTATATTTCCAAAAAACACCTTCTTGATCTTCAACATCATGGCCACAACCCAGCATCTTCTAATATCTTTCTCTCCTTTTATTCACTGAATTTCAGTTGCACTGGACTCTGGTGTACTGAAGACTGTGACTTTACCCATCTCAGTACTTAAATGTGATGATACTCTATCAGAAAAACATGAATTTGAATTCTTGGCATGGCTATTTCCTTCTCTTCACTCAGCTCTCAGGTTGATTTACTTCTTTTAAGGACAATACTGGGCTACATATTCTATACAAGAATCTGCTACCCAGATTGTTTTCTTACAGAGAATTTTTCTCTTTCTTAGTGCTTAAAATCTCATTATTTTGTATTCATGTCTGCCTTTATTATATAATATTCATTTCCCCAATCGAATTTAAAAAACACGAAGATAGTAAACATCTCACCATTATGTACCAAACATGTAGAACAAAGCCAAGCACATAAGAACACCATAAATATTTGTTAAAAAGATGAATGCATAGATTGAGAAGAATCAAGAGAAGACCATAATCAGAAGGATAGAGGATGCTATAATACAAGCTTCATGGAGGGAAGCATATTTTGTTTTAAACATTATATCCCTTTGTCTAAGGATATTCTGATGTGTTATATGTATTCAATATTTGTTGAATAAATGTAAGAATTTAGAAAGCAATGCTTAAAGCAGTTTTGAATGATAGCATCAATGTCAGGATATAGATTCAAGAAAAATAAAATTAAATTCTTCCACATACTTGAGACACTTCAGTTATTACAAAATTTCTGCTAACTATATTCACTGCCTTATCAATCAGTGAATAAAAGGGGTAACAGCAGTTTTTTTTGTGTCACTGTATAAGATACTGTAATCAAGATAATGAAGAAGCAGAAATAACTTAAAATCAAGGAACACAGTAATAAACGGACTAATTATCAAAATGACTTTCATGGAGAAGAAAAAATAAAAAAAAGCACTCATTATAAATTTTGATCTGTAAGTAACAAAAGCAAAAACAAGAATTTCAAGAAAAAAATTAAGTATATATTTAATGGTATAAAACTTCTATAAAAATTGGTTTTCTGTCACTTCATATAATAATTATCCAACTGCAAAACTGCAATAACAGCTTTCACATTTATTTCTTCTTAAAGTCTATGCTTTAGGCTAATTTCTCCTATCCCATTTCTGCTTCTTTTCGCTCTTTCCAGGAGACAATGGAAAAGATTTCTAAAAAACTACAGCATTTGCCCAGTTCACATTGGAGGAAAAAATGAACAGCATAAGGAGCTAAAAATCATCTATAGTCTGAGTTTTAACTTTCAGATGATAAAAAACCCTCAATCTATTTTAGATTCTATTTTAGAAAGAATGAGAGATGTACATATGATATAATTAAATGCCCATCCAAATAAATTTCAGAAATATGCATAAATAGATTTTTAAAAAAGTTAACATAAAAGCATAATTTAAATTACAACTTAAAAAAGGCTTAAATTTAATCCAATTAAGCTGCACATACCTTAGTATAAAGTTCAGTGTGAGGATCTTATTAAATAAGTGTTTTTTTCTAAGTCTTCTCAAAAAGCAGGAACATTATATTGCTTTCCATATGCTTAATGATATTTGTTTTGCAGTGTACTCTGATAGACACTAAAAAAATTTCTTTTATGGGCCCCCAAGATTCCTGACATCACAAGGAAATGATTCATTTACAACTTGGGTAACACACGAGATTTTTAAGCAGTGATTTGGGGCTATTGTTAATAACAAGGTACATGAAAGCTTCTTTATAAAATTAAATTGTATAATAAGGGAGGGTTTATTATAGTAAATGGTAAATGTATAATGTAAATTTTTTCATGGAATCCCACACTGGGGACCTGGGCCTATTGTTTCCCTTTGAATAACAGATTCTTCCCTAAATCATTTGAAATCAGTTCCCTGTAAATTTTAAAAAGGATAACATTATTTTGTTATAATAGAGTAGTGTAAATTTAAGCACAACCATTCTGTTTCAATTATAGAAGTGTCATTGGGATTTAATTACACAATTTGAAAGACTGAGAACAAAAACCACCTGCATGTTCCTGATCTGGTATGGAAGGCCTGGCTCCTCTAGACCAGGGTCTCTGGACTTTGGCATTATTGCCATTTTGGATGGGATTGTTCTTGTGTGTGTGTCTGTGGTGGGGGGGAGTGAGGAGGGATGCTGACTTGTACATTTTATGACATTTAGCAGCATCTTTTACGAGATCGCAATAGCATTGCACTCTTAGTATGACAAAAATCTTTCCAGATCTTACCAAATGTCCCAGGGGAGAATTACTCCAGATGGAGACCTACTGCTTAAAAAAAACAAACAAGTAAAAAACTCTGAGTAACCCACATAGCCACTTAAAAGCATAATCCTTCAGCCTCTCTTCCTTGGAAACCTGGTGGAATCAGTGCTGCAGCTGTCACCCATTCCCTACGAAAATCACTGCCTTTGTCTCAAGTAGTAAAGCTGAGATACTGCACTCAAGAGCTCACTACCAAGCAGTGAGAAATCTCCTCTCTACAAACATCATGGACTCAAGTCAGGAGCCCTTTATCCTTTGTCCTCTTCCTCCACCCTCTAAGGTAGATGTAGGTAATAACCAGATGTGCTTTATTCAATCTATGGTTTCTGCTAGAAGCCACATTAGAGAAATGAAGCTGCTCTTGTTGGTTTAAAAACTGATCCCCATACATAGAGTCCAAAGAGAGACTGAAGAAAGAGGCAAACCACTCCAGACTGGTATGTGGCAGGTGTAATAAGCATGGGAAGTTACATATGAGGTTTTTCTTGGGTGGCTATGGGACAAATGGACTTCTGAACCTGCCCACCAGAACCTTAAAAGTTTATTTGGAGGCCTTTACTGGATTCAGTCACATTTACTTTCCTGATGGTCTCCATCATACGTTGCTTTCTCAAGGCTGTGTCCTTGAAAACAGCTCCAGCTGTGGGAGAGGTGGTCAGAAGGTACATGGCAAGGACAGAGGAGAGGGTGAGGAGCCTCTGATTGGTGGGTCCAGCTCATGAGTCAGCTGAAGTCACATCCTCTCATTGATGACCTCCAATAGCTCTTTGTTTCTTTTTTGAAGCTCAAAGATCAATCTTTACCTAAGCTTTTATTAAGGACCTGTATGTGTTAATAAGCCAGGCCTGTTGACATTTTATATCTATTTAAAAGACCATGGTGATGTGTCCTTCCATGGATTGTGATCACATGTAACCATAGGTCCAGTTTCTGCTCTGGAGAAAATAATAAATAGGAACAGTGCAGAATCCCACCTTTAGATGAGCAGCTACCTTCAGAGGTGGCTGACAGAGGACAAGGTCAATAAGCAGGCTAGTCCACTCTCATCCATCCTCTCTAAGAAAGAAGCAACCGCAGCTCAGGGTCTTTAGAATTTCTAGACAGGTGAAGAAAGCCACATTCTGGCAGAAGGCATGAATAATGAACTTAATATCTAGATATCACTTGATATTTAACTTGTCAAGGAAAATGTATCGAAATAATTTTGCCCAATTCCTGTTGGTCAGTGTTGTATCAGTTATTTTGTGTTGAATAAAAGAAACACCAGGAAACTTAACAACTTAAAAAGATAACCACTACTTCTGTCAGGTTCTCTAGGTCAAAGCAAGTCATAGACAAGCCCAGATTCACAGAATTGAGATGCAGATTCCATCTCTCGAATAGGAGGTGCTGTAAAGTATGTTAGTCATTTGTATTGTAATTTTTCTTAGATGTTCTGAATTTCATTAATTTTGCAGTTAAAACAATTAAATGAGGTGTTTTTCAAAGTAAGAAAATATCCTTAATTTTGGCAGGAGCTATGAAATTTACAATATGGATTTGCACAACGTTTATAAATGATTCTATTTGAAGAGCAGGCATAGACAATTGTATTTTATAAAGTACCAAGCCCAGGAAAAAGGTACTGCTTCTAGGGAAATTGACTGCAAGCCTTTTTCCTATTTATTTCTTTATCTTCCTTTGTTCTTTGCAGTCAAATTGTTGATACATGAATGTCTTCAGGTGGTAGAAGAGAAGTAGTAATTTTTTAAAATAACATTGAATAAATATTTTACTATATCCTTTTACACAGTTTCCTGTAATATTAATCAATATGTTTATTCACTTTTAGGGGAAATCATGTTTCCATTAATGTGCCCAGGATCTTTTAAAGAGTGTTTTTGGTTCTTATTCAGATAACAGATGCTCTGAGGCTATGTAAAGTACATAAATTTCTCTCTGCCATGCCAACAATTATAAACCCTTTGCTTATGGCTTATTTCTGTAGGTTTTAATATATAAAAATTCTAAATTATATCATTTTATATTTGGTGTCTGTGTATTTGCAAACATACTCTTCACATGGAGATTTTGCTTATAAGCTTAAAAATGACCAAAATATTCATATAAAATTATAGATTTAGGAGCCCTATAATGTTTGCTGTTCTATGATCATATATATATTACGTATTTTTCTCTTAAAAAGATAAGATATATTTACAAATATACTATAAGACTGTAGATCTAAGAATAAAGGCTTATGCCACAAAGAAATAAAGCACAGTAGGAAAAAGGACATGAAGAAGGGATATAAGAAAGATTGAAGCCATTAAGTAAGAAAGGACAGTAGAAAAGAGGATGAGGAGGAGAATGATATAGTTTAAAAAAATAGCAAAAAAAAATGTATATGTTTTCTTTCCTCTTTTTCATAATTTTATGTGCTCTTATTGTTTTCAGAGTAAGCCACACAGTAAAGGAAAACCCACATTCTATTGCTGAATACTCAAGCATGCTTTGAAAGGAGCCATGGTTTAAACTGTGTGGGACAGCAGAATAATTCGGTGGACTTGAGCTCAGGTCTAGTCCTACCCCGACATTTGCCATCTAAAATGAGCTGGGGAAGCCTGCCTGAAACTCATTTTCTTCAACAGGAAATTGAACATGATAATAGTTCCCTGTTAGTGTCAATGTAAATTTTGAATTTCTTTTTTTTAATGCAGTCTTTTCTTGAGGTGAGTAGGGGCCAAGGTAATTTGGTCTGTTTTTTTTGGTTTGTTTGTTTAATGGAACTCCGGGATTGAACATAGGACCTCGTGCATGCTAGGCATGCACTCTACCACTGAACTCTACCCTCCCCCTCAAATCTGAATTCTTGAAAAATTAAAATATGTACAGAACAGTGTAATAGTCCAATAAATGGTAGATATTTTACAAATATACACCAACTTATTTTTGAGGAAACACTTTCTATTCTGTTTCTGGTATAGAATAAATTTTTATATTTGTAGTAATTAAAATATATGCAGATACTTGAGAAGTCAACCTCCCAACCTTTACTCAAACTTTAAGCAAATATGTCTAGATTGTTTAAAACTTCAGGGATGTCAAAAAATTTCAGTTGCATCTTGCTGATATTTGTTTTTGACAAAATCAAGAGTTTAAAAAATGTTAGTGTAAAGTTGATTCACCAATACTTAAATACATAAAAAGTGCTTTTTTCCTCTTGTTCATCTGGACTGGAACTCAAAGCTTTCACAATTCAGTTCTCACATTGATTCCTTTGGACACCTTTCTCTGACTTCTTTAAGTACCAGGTGTCCTATCTCTGTGTCTAGACAACTTTTTCATAAGACACAAGATGTTGGAGTAGTGTGTGTGTGTGTGTGTGTATGTATATGTGTGTAAATTTTTTAGAAATTATCTAATAGATAATATCACTGCCTTAGAGAATATGCTCCACTGAAGGTCAATTGCAATTAGAAGAAAACCTAAGACTTTTTCATGGCCAAATTGAGCCCATATTATTCCTTCACATCCACCCCATAAAACTTGTCATTGTTTTCTTCAATCCCACTAACATTTTCTCCTCTTTTTCTCTCTTTCTCTCTCTCTCTCCCTCTTCCTTCCTTCCTTTTCTTCTTCAATTCTTTGGAAACCTCAAGCCACTATCCTCTTTGGAAATTAAGACTGACCCTCTCTTCTCCCAATATCCTGTTGTGGCTGAGTGTCCATTTGTCACACCCCAGCTTGAACTGTAACTCCCTAAGAGAAGCCATTCAGAACGCTACCTCTAAAGTAGCCATGAAAACTTCCTCACTCTATACCTCTCCCCCTTATTTCTTCTTTACTTTTTTTTTTAATTTTGCATTCTGAAATTACTTTACTTATTTTCTTTCATTTAGAGTGTCTCTCTCCCAGTTAGAATGTAAGTTCTTGGAATGCAAAAATTCCACAGCCCTTTAGTATAGAGAAAATGTGTGATGAATACATAGTATATATATTTGAATGACTAACCTTTTGAATCAATAGACGTATGAATATATTAATAAGGGCTGGAGAGGGGACAGGGAGACACACTCTGACTTACTCCATTCATAATTATTTCCTAAAGAATGGGTGAGTGATTTATCTCCTGGCATACGTCTAAGTCAGCGTTACACTCCTATGTGTGCGTGGGAAGGAAGTTTATTATGACATCACTGAGTGGCTCACTTGAATCTCCTTTTATCCTGAAAATGTTTAGATATGTCTGCTGTGCTACACACAGAAAAAGTGATAGAGAAAACTGCCCACCACTTGGTTTACTCCCTTCCAAGTCCAATATATTTTTCAATTTAAATATGAGAGATAATCAATACACTGGGTGCATTCCAGATGTTTTTAAGACAGTAAACTGTAAATGTGATATGACCTGAGATTGAAAAAAGAAAACTTTGTGCAGAAGCTTCAGTGAATTTCAGTGCCATCACTGAGCAGAAGTAGCAAGAAGGATTTTGAAAGCAGGGAATGCAGCTTTTTCCTAGGGGTATTCTAAGCTTTGGGCAGTTTCTGCTTTTTTTCTCTTCCAAAAATATTAAATGATCTTACCAATGTTATTCATCTTTCTTACAGTAATTATATTTTACATATTTACCATGGCTGATTCTACTAGAACCTGAGCTAACCTACCACAAGGAAATCATTCTGAACAGAGATACAGTAAATTACCACAAGGTATGGGTTAAAGCAGATTCTGAAAAAAGTATCTATTTTACTCAGGAAAGAACTTAAAGGGAAATTGGATTAATTCTTTTCAGGAAGCAGAAAATGTTTATTTAGTTATCTGCTTAGACATCAGGCATATAAAGAAATTATAGATAGATATGCACATATATGTGTATAAAGTCCTGCTCTTCTTTTCTTCAAAATTCCTAGACTTTCTATGAACTATTTTCTATTAGCTTCATTACATTCACCCTTTTATTCATTTATCTATAAATAAAGTTGTATTATAAAATTACCAAATGCCAGGCACTAATCTACAGTAGTGAATTCACAGGTCCTTAGCCTCACAGAGTTTACACTGTATTGGAAATTATTAGCTGGCATTTAAGAGCACTCCTGATACTCCAGCAGTCTTAGTTCTTTGGTGGGCATTATTTTAATATCATTTCTCTTTCAAAGGACAAGGAGATGGAGTCTCATAGCATGCAAATCACTTCTGCAAGATCATCAAGCTAGTAAGCATTAAATATGAGATTTAACCCCATCCAGGTTGCCCATGCCCACGAGTGCAGCTGCCATGCTAAAAGACTCACCTTTTTAACACATATTCTTCTAATATATATTATCTATGCTACTCACATGTTTCCTTGCTTTTTTAAGTAAATTTAATATTTTAATGGTGAAAATAGAAAACAACACAGAAATTTGGAAAATGGAGAAAATATTCATATTGACACCATGTTATAACTATTATTCTCTAAATATTCTCATGTTTCAATCTGTTAACACTTGGAATCATAGTTCATGAGCAATTTCACCTCCTGTCTTTTCTGTTTTATTATAATGTTTCTATTATGTTACATGCAATTCACATACATTTTATTATAATGTTTCCACAATGCTACAGAGTTGATAATCATTATTTTTAGAGGCCACTTAAATGTCTATTGAGTTGATATAGCATAATATAATTAATACTCTCATTGGTAGATATTTTACTTCACTGCAGGGAAGAACCCCATGATTTTACCACATAAAAAAGGTCTTTAGAATTTCAATGCAAGTTAAATTGAACATGTGCAATTGTTTGACATCTTTATGGTAGCTAGCCTTCCAGGTACTGATATGTCTCCAAAAATGCACTTCAACAAACATTTCTTGTAGCCTAACATTCACCACTCACTTTGATAGGTCTTAAGGATGTCTAATTGGTGGGAAACAGTCTCTAAACTTAAGAAGCTTCTAAATCAGTCACAGGTGACAGAAATACAAAACAGTATGAGCTAGAACATATAAAAATGCAGCAAGTCTAGTAATGTGGTGTTGATGAAAATGGATGTGATAGAAAGGACTTTGGAAAAGGTGATATTTACACAGAAATCTGAAAGGGCGGTAGAAATTAGTGGCTTAGGGTGAGCCTGCTTAGGCTGCTATAACAAGATACCACATGTTGTGTGGCTTAAACAACAGGCACACTTATTTCCATACCATTCTGGAGGCTAGCAGTCTGATATTTGTTGCCAACAGGTTGGTCTCTGGGAGACCTCTCTTTCTGCCTTGGAGATGATGATCTGCTCTCTGTGTCTTCATATGTCCCCTTTTTTGTATGTACATGGAGAGAGACCCGGTATCTTTTCCTCTTTTGATAAAGACAGAAGTCCTGTGGGATTAGGGTCCTACCCTAATGACTTAATTTAACTAATTATCTCATAAATGTCCTATGTATGGCCACAATTACATTGGGGGTTAGGACAGCATATGACATTATATGAATTTTAGAAAGACACAATTCAGTCCACAACAGATAAGCAGAAGTGTGGAGATGAGAAGTGAATTATATCCTGAGGAAGGGAAGGGATAGATAGATAGGTAGGTAAAGTTCATCAATAATACATTTAGAAAATTGTTTTAAAAATTTATGATGGGGAGAAGAAACTAGTAAAATAACTGCTTACTATCTTAGAGGAGATTAAATTGAAATTTCCAGCAAAATTAACAATCACAGTTTGAACAAGTCTCTTAAAACAAGACAGGAAATCAATTATTTAACAGCATTTTTAGTTTATAGATTTGTTTCTAGTTAGGGTCAAGTATGAATAATTAACTTAGTTGATTACAAAATCATTCTGAATAATCTGCTCATATTTTTAAAGATAATATGAAAACTATAATCATAAAATGTGAGAGAAGAGAATATATAGAGAGACAAAAGAAGATTGTTAACAAGAAATATGTACCTCCAACAGAGGTCTCTAAAGAAATTAACCAAACCTTTGTCGGGGCAGGAGACTAGAATAAGATTATAGACTCAGATTCCTCTTTTGACCAAGATTTGGACAAACTTGATCAGATTGATAAAAATGGAAAGATGACATCTTCCTTAAACTTATTATCTAATAATGATGTACGAATGTTTTCAAAGGCTGTCTGTATTTCAATATATGAAATCTCTTTCTGTATTATGGGAGTTAGAGTTCAAAAAATCTTCCTTTGTGGACTCACAATATATGTTAATATGACATTTAAATTTTTTACATAGTTTTAGAAAATGAAAGTGATTTATTAAATACAATTTTAAAAATTTGACTTATAAAAGACCTGGAAGTGGCAACCCACAATAAATTAATCTATTGTGAACTATGAAAATATTAATCAGCTTGATGTAAACGTCTGTGGTTCACAGAAATGGCCTGGAATTATTTATCAGTGTCGTTTCTCCTTTCTGCCTCACTTAACTCCACTTAATGCCTGGGACTCACATATCTTTGTCATTAAATAGGGAATGGAATATGTGCCAAAACATACAGCTCAGGGTTTAAAAGTTAAATTGCATGAATATTTATGAATACACTGTCTAGTATACAAAAATTCTAAAATACCTGAATGATTGAGATTTAGCATTCAACTTGACAGAGTGAGAAAATGTTCGCTTTAAATTTAAAACAAAATAACTACCATTTCTTAATCTGTTAGACTGTACTAACAGCTTTACTGCCCCTATTTAATTTAACTGTTCAAAACATTTTATTTAAAAAATACTGAAGAATGCATGGAAATGCAAATTGATGGTAAGTTATAAGGCCAGAATTTGAAATCGAGTATATCTGATTCAAGATGCCATGTTCATTTTTCTCATCTGCAAAATTGAAAAAATATATACCATGTCCTCCTTAACTCACATTATATTGAGGTTCAAATGTAAGAGTGAAAATATTGTAAATTGTGACATCTAAATAGTTGTACAATTATTTATTTAGCTATGGGTGATGGTTGCTAGTACAAGCTAATAACAACTTAAAACTCATATATATGTGGATAGTTGTGTTAGAATGAAGTTTTTCAGTGTATTAACAGGAATTAGTGAAAACTAGTTTTGTGGTTGTTAAGTTCATCAAATCATTGAAGAAGAAATGTTTGAAAAGTCCTTTAAATCACATAAAGAAGGTAGATGTTTGGTCGAATTCCAAATCAATATCCCTTCCTACTTTAAAAATATATGTCTAATTCCCAGCTCACTTAAACATTTTTTTCCAAATCTTTCAAACCTCTATGGCATTCTTCTCTGCTGTTTCTATATGAAAAGCATCCTGTATGTCTGTTTTATATTGTTCTAGTACTTATCCAAATATTCATTTTTAATTAACATTTCCTATCTCTGTTTCCTAAGGCTGTTATGTAACTGTGTCTATGATACCAGAGAGATCACGGACTTTGCTTCTGTAAGTCACAAAACCCTTCAACTAATTATCCTGCAATTAGCAATGCATAATGAAGAATTAAGTTTTTAATATTTGCTTGTGGTTGACAAGTATTATGACAATGCAATTTTCTGAAAAGATTACCAGCTCAATGGGAGTGTTTAACAACCTGGGGCCTGACATAATGGACCATATTGCATTCATATCTAACATGATGAGGCCCACTATAATATAAATGATGAAACTAAGCAAATAGATAACTGATAGAGACTTTATGCATGGATTAATGTCTTTGAAAAATGTTTATTAGTGTATTTGTACCTCCAGTATGTCTGAAAAATGTAGGTAATAATCTACCTTCTGGAACAGCACTAAATATATATATATGTATATGTGTGTATATAAATATATATATGTATATGTGTATATATATGTATGTATATATATATGTGTGTATATGAATACATTTACTTAGTTTCACATCCACACATCCACAAGCAAACATATAAAATATCCATTATATATATTTGTAAACTTATATAGAGGACTTCCTTTTTTATGTGTGAACTATTCATGTGGTATCTTATTTTTAAAACACATTATGTATATAAGAAAGATTGCATTACACATATCCATATGTAGGAGCCTAAGCAATTGTTGATCTTTTTTTTAAATAGGACTATTATTCCATCATCTCTTATTTCTAAATCCAGAACTCTCTTCCCTACTGTCCTGTGAAGGGGAAAGTGGAGTGTGTGTTGGAGAGCAGAAGTAGATGAGAGGCCTTAGTAAATCAAAGAATGAAAACTCATCATTTTGTCCTTAGATATGTGACATAAAATTTAACCACATTCATCAAAGGAAAAACATTCAGGAAAAATTTTAAGTCCCCTAGTTCCATTTGTTAAAGGTGATATAAGTTGATCTTTTTTATTGCTTTATGCTTTTTTTTTGAAAAATGAATTTTCCTCATGGAAGAAATTTGCCCTGCCTTGGAAAACAGTTTGCCATCAAACATATTCACCAGATATTTACAAGACTGTTGCATTAAAGGGAAGGATTTTTGCATACAAATCTTTTCAAATATTCTTGGATGTAATGCAAGAAGTGTTTGATTTGTATGAGATTCTACTTGATGGCAAACAAGGCAGAGCTATCACATGGTTCCCAGTAGGCTTACACCCAACAGCATGAAAACTTGGATGTCTGCCTGTATTAACTTATGTGATGACTGCAGAGCTCAATCACATTTAAGATTTAATATCATTGGCAAGATGCCTCCAGCAGCCACCGAATAATATGGAGTAAAAATGTCTTAATCTCCAAAAGATTGCTGCCTTGTGAAGTAAATTACTCTAGTTACATTAACAAGTTAACTAGGTACAAGGTGAGAATATAAGATCTTAGAACTAAACTCTGGTTCATATATATACAAAAGGTAGCAGGATAAAAGCAATGGATAGACTAAGAAGAAGCAGGGAGAAATTTGTGATGTTTGGACACCAAAGAAGTCTGGAATTTATGAGAAAGAAGTATCAACCTAATGTAAAACGTCGGGTCTCCTTTGGCTCTAATTCTAAGTTTGTCATTTATAAGTAGTGTGATCTTGCACAAGTAACTTAAATTCTTAATTTCTGTTTTCTTGATTGTAAAATTGGATTAATAATGAAATCTAGCTCATGGAATTATCAGGGAGGATTAAAAGGATAAAATACATTAAATTATTAGAACATCTAGACTTTTATACTATAGTTTGATGTTATTATCATTACCAAAGTCACTAAAATTAGGAATTAAAAGTGAGCATTTTCTTTACTTTTCTATGTGTAACTTCTATCATTACCACAATTTCTTTATTTCTTAATGCCTACATTCAGTTCAAGCTCTAAAGAGAAAAGACTAAAATTTTTTCTATTATTTTAAATGGTTAATAACAAATTCTTTATAATGGAACAAAGTCTCTTATTCTTTACCCTAAAATGACCCACTAAAATGTAACCTGTGAGTTACAGAGAATTTGGTAAATCTAAAAACTCACCTTGCTTTTTATTTTAACAACATTAAATTAAGATGAATGCAAAGAATCTTTAATCTGGAAATAAAGATGAGAGATGCATCAGTACATATTTGGAGATTGAAGCCAAAAAATTAGTAATTTTGGACATTAGGAAATTTAAATCCTAGGACATTATTTAAGAATGTACAACTGCTAGACTGACACTAAAACACAAACACTGGTGTGGAGGCTACCAATTGTAAAGCTATTATTCATAAACACTAAGGACTTCTCTCACAATTCTTTGATATTTTTTTCCCTAAATTGTGACCATGGATAGAGTATTTATCGAGACTTAATTGTGATAAGTATCAGGATTATGTGTTTTTCTGAAATCCATCAATGAAACAAAATGAAATAATCTATAACCACTGATTTAATATTTCCCCTGTTATTTAATTGTGAATATGGGGGTGGAGAATAAAATTTAATAAAATTTCAATCACATAGACGCAATAGCATTCAATCTCAATATCCCAAACGAGTTGTTCAAAACGGATTGTCATATATCAAATCACTGATATGGTCATCCAGGACAATGACCTTAGCATTTGTCATCTTGTCACTCGTAAAAACCCTTAAGACCTCGAGGCAGAAATGTCCATTTTCCTGCCCCCAAAGGCTTGTCTCAGATAGGTTGATTTAAATTCTCATGTATTTAGAATCAACTGGAGACTTTTCAAAAAAACTAAAATTATATAGCAGTTTTGAAAAGAATTTTGCTATCAGAGGAAACACAGCAGTAATGAAAGAGAGAAAAAAATAATTAAAAAAACCCTTGCATTTACTTGACATTAGTTTTGACTATTTAGATTCTGCTTTCAAAGGATGTCCGTGATAATTACTTTTCTTTGTTTTCCTTCGGATTGGCTCTTCATTTGACAATGACTGTGTAAGCTCTATGTTTTGAATATGTGCCTGATTGACAACAGCAAAAGAGGAAGAAATGGTCACTTAACTTGAAACTCCACAGGAAAACAGGACATTCATATAAAGATGATTTTAAGAGCTGAATATATGTTATTCTGTTTGAAAATCATTGTACTGAGAGAAATTTAATAATATTTTAATTAATGTGCGACTTGAAGGAAGTCTGCATTTATGGTACTTGTACAATATTCGCTTTGATTTCACATCTTTTAAAAATATATTTTCTACAGTAACATATTTGGTTCATTGACAGTCATTTATATTACTCATTAGATCATAATACATGAATGAAATTGTAGTTAAATGCATAAAATTTTGCTACATGAGGCAAAAATTCTAAAACTAATGTATTAAAGCTGTCTGCCATTCTGTCTGACACTCCAGTTGATCTCTGATATTTAGGTTACCATGACAACATGAAATTTGTGTACTGCTTAGCATTTAAGTATTTATTTTAATTTTTATCCTAATTTGATTTTTTAATATATTAAATGATAATTTCTCATATATTTCTGTTATATATCAAAATAATAAAACATTTGAGCACCTTAAAATGTTCTAATAAGTTTTATAAATAATATTTTAATAAATTATATAGTTACTGTTTATGTAGTTACAACAAATTATATAATTAATAAAAATATATAGGTATTTAGTTTTCTGAAAAATTATTAAAATACTATAATAAAGGACACAAAAAATTATGGCAAATGCTTTTCCCTTATGGAATACTTCTTTATTCCTAATAATAAAAATAATCCTAAGAATTTACAGCAGCCCTGATATTTAATAATTTAGTCCATACACACACATGCAGACACACATACACTCACACACAAACACACAAAAATCATATACTGGCCAATGTTAAGGGCTCCTTCTTAAGAAGACAGTGTCATATCTAACACTTGTTTTGTTGTTTTGGTGGTTGAAACTCCCAGTAGTGACTTTGTTTTATTTTATGCCATCACAAGGAATTGATTGATTCAACTGTGGCTAAAAAATTTATGAGTGATTTGTTCACAACTTATTTCTATTTTTCATTTTGTGAAGATCAATGGAAGTCAGCAGTTGTGATACTTAAAAATCTAAAAAGCATTAAGTGCACCACCACATAGTAGGTCCAGAGATGTTCCCATGTGTGTTTATCAACTTTACTTATACAAAAACCTACAGCAAAACTCCGAAAAAGGGCTCCATCTTTTCACCTCCTACTCCTGGGAAGGCGGTGGGGATACTCAGCCTGAGGGGCAAATCATATTAAAATAAAAGTTAAATAAATGAAGAACAATCTTATACAAGGCCCAAAATAATATAGACCTTGTTTAGAACTATTACCTATTAAAGGACATGTGAAAAGAAAGAACAACTACAAATAAACAAACACACTTTGATCCCAACAGTCTGTCTTTCCTTCCCACTTCTCTGTTAAAAACACAAATAAACTTAATAAGGATATCAGTGTTTTCAGATGACACCTTAAACTCAGGAAATGACCAATATTCAGCCCAATTGGCTTACTTTGCTGGAGATTGTCTTCAAAGAGAACATAAGAGAAAATACTTGGTGTTTCAGGGAACATTATTTCTTCCTGATGAAAAGGGAGAGTAGTAAGAAAGATCTCCTCTACACACTCCTTCCTTGCTGCTTTCAGATGTTGTTAACTGAGGATGTGATACTGAAACCCCAGCACCATCTGATGAATGGAGGAGTAGCCAGAATACTTAGCAGAATGCTTGAAAAGGATTCCATCATTCCATCACTGGAGCACCCTCTATGAGATTCTCTTTTTCTAAAATCTCTATTAAAGGAAAGCATAAAAGTGCCTACAGTAGAAGCCAAAATTTTTCAGATTTTCTACAACTTGAAGACAACACATCCTCACTGAATCAGATGCCCATTTGGAAATCAGATTCAGGATTACACATATTTGTTGATTTTCTCCATTCTCTTATTCCACCAGGAAGCAGTTTTGGTTAATTTGTGAAAGAAGAAAGAATTTGAAGCCATAGGAAATATATATATTATTATGGCTATAGAATCTGCTTGCACTCATTTTGCCCATTTGTAATTTTATCTGGTACCCTTCTTTTCTCTATTTCACTTACTTCTACTGCTTCATTTTCATGTGCTTTATGCTATAAATTAACATCAACTCATATTACCATATTTGGTTGGGCAAGATAAGAAATGATTACCCATGCTAATCCAAATAGCATAACATTCAACTATCAGTGAGTACACATGTATAGCATATAATTTTGTGCCTTATGTTTATTTTTGCAATTATGCTCTGTTTACCATGATATTAAAATTATTTTGATGCCTTCTACTGGTGCCAATTGAGGACAGAAAGAGGACAAAGATAGAAAACATTCAGGAAAAAGTCAGAGCATACCACAAAAATGCAACAAATTAGAAAGCTAGAAGGTGAATAGCAACTACTTAATCCAGTTCCATTCATGAGAAAACTAAGATGAGAGACACAAAGCAGTATCAATCCCTTGTGGTGGTATAGTCAAGAAATGAATCCAGGTTCCTATTTACTGACATGGTCCTCTCTTAATTGCATTACATGGCATGCTTTCAAATGGAGCATCTTGGATGTCACATGATTTGCCCTGTTGACAAGCCAAGGCAAGTTAGCCTTACCTATGTAAAATATTAAATGAAGGATGGATGCAGAAATGAGCTAACAAAAGAGTGAAACTAAAAGAACAACTTAATTTAATTCAAAAGGGTACAGATAGATTTTCTTTTTAATCCTCTCTTCTCCCAACTCCCTGTTTGAATATTTCTCCTGGGCATTATCTTATTTAATTATAATTATTTGTTGATGTCTTCTTGGATCTGTATGTATATTTTTTAACTCTGGCCTTTCTATTCATGTATAGGCCAGACATTTTTTCTAGGATCTAGGAAGATTGTGTAAATAAACTGACAAATTGCCCCTTCTCATGTATCTTTCACTCTAATATGAGAAATAAATAATAACAAATAAATATACAACTTAACATTGGGTATTTTCCATGTACCAGGCACTGTTTTAAGCCCCTTAGATAAAGTAACATTATCACTATCAAGGTATTATTATTAGCCTCATTTTTAGGGTTATGGAAACCAGAACACAGAGTGGTAAGGTAAAATTGCTCAAGGTCACATAACTACTAAAAAGTAAAACCCAGAAAATATGGCTCCAAAAACTCTGTACTCTTAACCACTATGCTGTGACAGTTCTCCATGTAAGAAGAGTTCTGAAAACAAATTAGAGTGTAACTTAAGAGAAAATAGAATGAATGTTTGAAAGATGAGAGAGTTTTTATTTAGTGAAATAGAGGCATGCACCCCAATGTTCATAGCAACAATATATTCAACAGCCAAGACAAGGAAGTAACCTAAATGTCCATTGATAGACGACTGGATAAAGAAGTTGTGGTATATTTATACAATTGAATGCCACTCAGTGATTAAAAAAAAAGAATAAAATAATAACATTTGCAGCAACATGGATGGATCTGGAGATTGTCATTCTAAGTGAAGTAAGCCAGAAAGAGAAAGAAAAATACCATATGATATTACTCATATGATGAATCTAAAAGAAAAAGAAAAGAAAAGAAAAAAGAAAAGAAAAGAAAAGAAAAAAGAAAAGAAAAGAAAAGAAAAAGGAAAAACAGGGCACTAATGGACTCATCAACAAAACAGAAACAGATTTTCAGACATAGTAAACAATCTTATGATTACTGGGGGAAATGGGTTAGGAAGGGATAAATTTGGAAGTTTGAGATTTGCAAATGTTAACAATTACATATAAAAATAGATTAAAAACAGATATTTTTATATAGCACAAGGAACCATATTCAATATTTTGCAATAACCTTTAATGGAAAAGAATATGAAAATGAATATAGGTATGTATATATGCATGACTGGGACATGATGCTGTACGCCAGAAACTGATACATTATAACTGACTATACTTCAATTAGAAAAATGAAATAAAATAAAAAAATAGGAGAGCCTCATGAGAAGATAAGGGAGTTAGCCAAGTAACTAGATGAGAAATAACTACAAAGCGGTCTGCAAAGGTAAAACCTTACTGTGGGATGTGCTTCCTGTGGTCAGGGCATAATCAGGAAAACACCTTGGATGATCTGCAGATGGCGGATGAGTCAACAGAGTGAGAAATGACCAGAACATGTCAGACTTTTGATTGCAGTATGTTTTTTATGAGTAATGAAAATATTTTGAGGAACTCTGAGCAATTAAGTAGCACATTCAGATGAAAAGGATTAGTTAGCCTGGGAAATAGCATATAGGCACTAAAAGTGAAAGAAGAAGAATCAATAAATATTTGAGCTTTAACAGCAGAGGTGGTGAATGGTGGTCAGTTTTTTTTTTTTTTACATTTATATCACAATTTCCTGGACACTGGATATGAAGGGTGGAAATAGCCTAGAGTTGTCTGACTTCAAGTTTTTGACCTTAGCCCACAGGTAAATGACAGTGCCAGGTACTGTAGTCGGGAAGCCTAGGAGAGAACCAGATTTGAGGGTAGGGTAAACATGCAATTTGTGAATCTGTAACTTTGAGACACCTGTTTTTCCTACATTGTTTTGTGTGGTAGCCTCTGGTACTTAGCAGAGACCAAATTTTACATTTTATTTAATCTACTGAAGTTAAACTTAAATTTAAAGCTGCTACTCAACTCACTGAAAAATTTTCCTTGTATTTGGATCAAATTAGGTTGTGACTCTACTTTCTGAACTGCAAATTTTATAAAATCCAAATACAGATCAAGTAATTGATGAAAATCTAGTATCTGAATTGGATATCTTTTAAGTGTAAAATACATGCTAGTTTTCAAAAATTTGAGTTGAGTACCCCATAAAATATATTGTCTTCAATTCACTGGAGTTATTGAGATTGGAGATACACATTTTGAAAGCATCAGTAAAAGCACGATGTTGAAGCTTTGGAACTTAATCATTTGATTCAAGAGTGTGGTTAGCAAGGAGTAACATCTTCCCATGGTTTGACAATGTGATCATGGTGAGCACCTGGCTTCTTCAGAGGAGGTCTGATTTGCTTATCTGTGTTCAGGAGTTGGAGGATGGGTGGGGAAGGAAGGGAGAGGAAGGAGAGCTTTTATCCTCTTTGTTTTCATACAATCTTAGAAAAATAGCTAGATGCTTAGATTTCAGTCCTTTTCACCCACCATTCTTCAGTACATCTAGACCAATTTTGACAAGATAAAAATAACCCTCAAATCATTTAGCTAATTTTCAAAAATTTTCCCAGAAAAGTAGTGATTAATTAAGATTAGGATTTAAATAAATTTTAATGTATAATTCAGCAATGATTCCATTATCTTCAGGGTGACCAGATGCCCAGGTTTTCACAAGCCTGCTCTAGTTAGAAGCTTCTTGTTTGATTTAATTATCAATAGTGTTCCTTTTCACCCTAAACTGTTTCCTGATTCAGGTGATATATTATGCATTCACCCAAATTATTCTACTGTTTTTCTTTAGTCTGATGAATCAAGGGTTTTTGTTAGTTTATTTCATCTGGTTTTCTGTTTTTGCCTTTATTTTGTTTTTTGGTTTTGTGCTTTACTTTCTTTAATTTCATATTTTTATTTTATATTACCTAATACCTGTCTTATTGTTTTCTGTTCATCTCCATCACATTACTTTATATCAGGTCAGCATCAATTCTTACTTGGATTATGCAATCAGACTCTTAACTAGTGTTCCTGCCTCCTCATCTCATTACTCTAATCCTATCAACACTGCAGGAATGATTTTTCTAAACTACTCTAAAGGAAGTAAATGTGAAGGATTCAGAATGGCAGGAAATGAAGAGATTGACAAAAGAAAGACAGAACTGAAGGTGAGACCAGCCTCACAATGTGCTGACATTTAAATTTGACCTTGATAAAGAGACAGACATTTCCCCATGGGTGTAAAAAATGAAAAGAAAAGGCAGAGACTCTGATAAGGAAGAAAAGAAGGTAAAACCAGGAGAAGGTGGTAGACCTTCCTGACATAGGACTGTTCAGTTTATGCTTTCCGGCTACAAAGCTCTTAAACATTTTTTTAATCTCTTCTCAGAAAACATTTTTTACAGAATAATGTTTATTTTTTACATAAATGCATACTGAATGCACTATAAAATATGATAATTCAACAATAAGATTCCAAACAAAGACACACTCAAAAATGAAAAGAGGTTTCTAGTGACAAATTGTCTAGCTTGTACAATGTCACATGGGGCATCTTTGAGTCACCTGCCATGTTTTGATGGACCCCAAGCAATTTACATTCCCCTACCTATGCCAATCAACACAAGTAAAAATGTAGCATTTTCTGCAACTCCTCTATCTGTTTTGCATATGCAATATTTCCAAGTATTTTAAAATCCTCTCTAATATAGCCTTTATCTTTTCCTAAGCATGTTTTCTGTGTTGTAACAGTATTTAAGGGCTGCTTGCTTGTTTGCCAGAATAACTGGCACACTAAAAGACTGGAAACATAAACAAAGAATAATGTAACTTTCTAAGAATGATCCCTTTGCTGCTTTTATCTACTAACCGCAAGTCATTTATTCTTTTTTTAGTGAGGCCAGCACACATTCAGTAGAATACATGTTATGGAAATAATTTTCTAATTAATAATTTGGTGTTTTAAATAATTACTTTTTGGACCAGAGATTCTTAGCATGTTAAAATGCTAAATGTAGCCACTTCTTCCAAAAATACACACCAGGCTCATGGCATCATTGAGGTCACTTTCACTAGGGCATGGGTGTAATGAGGTAGGCAGAGTAATTGCGAATTGGGAAATCAGGACAAGAATCTTAATTCTGCTAAGAAGATCCCCAGAATAGGGACTTTCTTTTATTTACTGCTGTGTTCTAGCATCTAGACCAAAGCCTGAATTTTATTAGCACTAAATAAGTACTGATGAATGAACTCAAGGATACCAAGCACAGCAGTTCTTCAGTTTTCTCATCTGATGTTAAAGGGTCATATCAAAGAATTCTGATGTTTCTGTTGCATCCTATTTCTATAGTTTAGCTAACAAAACATTGTTAAATGTTATTTTTGTTGCCTATCATTTTCCCTATATCATTCTTTCTTCCTTCCTTTCCTTTCCTTCCTTTTCTTCTCCTTGCTTATTTCTCTTTTGTCCTCTCCACCTTTGTCTGTTTTCTTTTTTCTTTTTTCTTTTTTTCTTTCTTATTAACACCTTAAAGATAGTAGCACTGAATCTTTTCAAGTTTAAATAGCACGAGTGATCTTTGCTTAGAAGTAGATGATAAGTAGTGGTCCAGATAAAAGGAAACAAGGAGCCCTTCTCTGCCTTTCAGAGAATGCACAGAACATAGGAAACACTTCTTTTCACATAGAAAAGGAAAAGCTGTCAGCCCTGAGACACAGGGAGGTGCTGAGATACAGGTAGAAATGACTGATTATTAACTCAATTTTTGGCCTATCTCTCCTCCCTGGAGAACAGGGGATGAGGCTGAAAGTTCCAAACTTCTGATAATGGCTTGGTCTTTCTGGTGACCAGCTCTGATGCTGAAGCTATCCCAAAGCCATCAAGAATTTACTCATTAGAACAAAAGATATTCTCATCATCCAGGAAGTTACAAGAGATTTAGAAGCTCTATGTCAGAAATTGGCAGCAAAGACCAAATATATATCCTATGTTTCTTATATATTCATATACTCAAGATAAGAAAATGTATTTAATAATTAAAATAATATGCCTTCAATGAGCATTTTATCTGTATTGTAATGTCAATTGCCATAATCACTCATTTGGAAAGTACTATTATAATCCTTAGTTTTACAGATAAGGAAACTAACACATAAAGGCTTTAAGTTACTTGATTATATCTAGAACATGCCTGAGCCAGAATTCCAGTCCACGCAGTTTACTCTACAGTTTACTATTTTAAACATTTGTACATTTATGTAGTGATAGCTGCAATTGTTTGGATAAAATAATTATGAAATATTTTAAATAAGATTCTTTAGATAAGTGGCTTTTCATGGTTCTACTGCACATCATCATACAGTGATGTCTGAGTTTACCATATTGAATGGAAAATAATAATATTGTTTTTTAAAATCATAAGTAGAATGTTTTTTGGAAGTGTTAATAATTTCCTGGAAGTGCTATAACACTTGAGTAAAGAAATTGTTTTGATCTATGTGCTATATTTATTACTTTACAAGAAAGAACCATTCTGAGAATATCAGAGAGTGACAACTTAATTTGAATATATCACAAAAACATACATGAGTTTGTAGATTGAAACAAATTTAAGTCTGGGAGACTCATTAAAATAAATTGTTATCTATTCCTCCCAATGTATTATATGAATAGCAATAATTACATATCCTATAGTACTACCATCAATGACAATTCATTTTTTTCTATAAAGTAATTTAAGATAAAACAGCTGATCAAAATATTCATATTGATGAAAAATGTTTTTAATGTATTAATGTCCATATGCATAAAATAAGACCTTCACATAGTATCATGTAAAGAGTAAAACATATTGAAATCAGATGTGTTTTCCCACCCACAGGCTTAGTCTTCTACATTTCTAATGAAATCATCAAGACATAGAAAATAAGTAAAATTTTCTATCAGCAAAATAGATTAAAATTTACTCACAGATTTGACATTAAAAAAATTACTCCCAGACAAAAACAAGTAAAGCCAGCTTCAAAAATTTGCCAACCAAAAAATCTGTAAAGCAGAATTGAACACATAGGAATCAAAGAATGACCACATTCATGACCTCCAATATCACACTAGATGAGAAAGATTATTATTCTTATTCAGATTTATTAAGAAAATTCTCAATTCTGTAGGAATTCCTGCTGGGTGCAGAAAAAAAATTCACCCATTCAGGACACAAATCTCATTGAAATTCCTAGTCTAGCCCAGTCTTTCATGTGCTTATTTGGCTGTGAAAGGCACTATGGGATCATTTTCATGAGTTTTTGATAATGCAGGCCACTGGGCTATTAATCCCAGCTTGTGGTCTTTGTTCTAGATAAATTCAATGACTTTGTCTTCAGAAAAAGAATTTTTTACTGCAGGAAGAATTTACTCACCTTGGCTACATCAGTATGCAGCAACTTCCTTCCTGTTCATCAGCCATTAGCCTCATCTGAGGGCTGGACAAATCAAACACCCTCAGGATGGCAGAGAAGAAAGTTGAGAAGAACTGGGTCTTTGTTGATGTCACTGCATGTCAACAAATACAGTTTCAAGATGTCCTGTCTCTAAATGTCTTGTATACAAATAATATACATACAGTTAAATGCAAATTGTTTTGGAGTCTTCTGTTATTTGAAATCTAACAATATGTACTGGCCTGTTGTGCTTGATTCTCTAGAAAATATCCTGATGGACTTTATTGCCTTACAATATTGTTTCTGGGATGTAGAAGGTTTGTATGTAACTCTTGAATTTTATAAATTATGGCCTAACGCTTAAAATCTGTACCTTAATATATTCTAACTTTTATTTTCAAACAGCAAAATTTGCAATACTGAGATATGCTCCTCTAATTTTTGTACCTTCTTTATTTATTAAATACTTTGTGAAAGGAGCAAAACAAGCTGAATTAATGATTTTCATGTTACATGTTGCAACATCAAGTAAAATATTCACTTGCAGCTTAGATTAATCATGAAAAAAAGTCCAAGTTTCCTGGATGAAATATAATCCTTGCCATTCAGTGGTAAGAGATAAATTTATTATGGTTATTTATGTTGTTATATTTTATTTTATCTAAACAATCTTCCAATCCCCCAAATGTGAGGTTTTTTGCTTGTGTTTTTTCTGCATTCTGACACCTATAGGTGAGAGAGAAAAGCCCTACACTCATTTCTTTCTTTATACACATTCTCTGAAAGCATTCTCAAATATATATCATGCCTCTGAAGAAAAGCATATTACATCCTCTGAAATTTTCCTGGTTCCCTTACCAGGCACATCTCCAGCATCATGTTGATAGGCCTTTTCAGAGTGTCAGCATCAGTGATTTTATGCTTGCACTGTACAGAAAACTGAATATGTAGTTAGGTGATGCAACCAACCTATATCCTTTAGCTTGACCATGATAATTTCAGTTAGACTTCATCAAACTATATGCACTTGGTTTTGTTCATCTAAAGCTAAAAATAACAAAGAAATACAACATTGAATATCTTTGTAGGACAGATTGTTTTTCAGGAAAATATATGTGCTTCTTCTTCTTTTTTTGCCTGTTACAGCAGAGCCTCTAAATACTCCACAAACAATATGAAAAAAATGAAACCAATGGATTTGTCAATATCTGAAATGTTGTCATAAGGAGAAGCCAAGAACTTAGATATATTGGGAAAGTCTTTATAAACATGAGGAAAACAGATTAAATCGAGATACACATCTTGAATAATCATTTATAATAAAAAAAAGAAGAAGAAGACTCTAGAGGGAAAGTATAGAACTGTTGTGTATTCATTTTAAGGGTTCTATTTGTTAGTTCTTTACTTAAGACTCACTCCCTAGAATTCTAACTAGAGCACTCAGCTTTTCTTTTGTGAAATGGCATTCCCATTCCACTCTCTCCTTGAGTTTGATGGGAATGAGTAATCTTAAGCTCCGTGAAGGACTCCTATTCTCCTAGCCACAGAATTCAGGTCTGAGATGACCACAAAATCTAATCCAGGTCACGTGACATTGAGAACACTTAGCTAAGGCAGCAAGGAAAGAAGCTTTGTCTAACTCCTTGAGAAAAACAGAATATTGGAATGGTTGGAGTAGCATAGGGATTTTAGGAACTCCTATGTATATTTTACTCATCAGATGAGCTGTCCTAAAGGTGAAAGTGACTCACAGAGGAGAAAAATGCCCAAAACGTCACAGAATACACAGAAATAAAGCAAAATTTGTGAGGATGTGTGAATGTGGAAATTAATATTCAAAAGAATCCAGGTCTCTTTAAGGTTTTCTGCTGTGATCTAATCAGTTACCTTTTTATTTAAATGAATATATATACATTTATTTACAAATATTTCATATATTAAATATATTATGTATATAGTCATATTTAACTATAAGACCCTTAAATTTTTCAAAGACCAAGTTTAAAATTGAGACTATCAGTAAGCCTTAGAAGTAAGTGGAACAATACTGAATTCAGATTTCTAATCACTTAATAGTGTTAAAATAACATTGCAATATCATTTATTCTAAATACTGTACATATTATCGTATACATATATTTTTTTTATTTTAAAATTTTGTTTATATATATATAAACAATCAAAAATTTCAAGAAGGCAATTTTGCTGAGCTTTTAATATGTCTCAAACATTGTTCTAAATATTTTCACATATTAAATCATTTAATGTTTAAAACAGCACAATGAATTAGGTTTATTTATTACCTTGATATTATAGGAAAACACACCCAAGATATTGGGCATCAGCATCCAGGAAATTAACATTTATTTGTTATATAAATAATAGTTTGATTGTGAAAAGAGATTGTAGGAGGTAAAGTATAAAACCAGTGTATCACAGATTAAGATTTAAGTTTTACCCATTAGGTTAGAATAGCTGTATTTTTGTTTTTCCTCTCACTATTGCAGACTAGTAATACAAGAATTAAGTACATATTTCCCAATTCTACTTTCTACATGCTTTCAATAACCCCAGTTCCCCCAATAGCGATATTCTAATGCTTTGGGCATGAATAATTGAATATATGTGTCTGCACACATATGTTGAATATTATGTATCCTTTTAAGCATAATGTATTTTTCTTGCATATCTTCATTGTTTACATGCATAAATGGGATTGAGAAATGATAATACAATGACATTTTATTTTTCATCTTGTTTTTACTCGACTTCATGTTTTAAGATTCATCAAAATGCTCTGAGGGACTCTAGTTTATACATATCTGTTTTGCTACCTATTATGGCATCATATGTATTACACATATCCTACATTTGCATTGTTATTTTTAGTAATCACTAACAAGGATGGTTCCAATTATTTGCTTCCACATACAATGCTGTAATAAACATTTGAAAATATACACTAAAGGACATATTATGTACAGAATATGTTCAGAGGTCCCTCTTTCCTTTGCTTATTAGTGAGATTTGTCCTCTTTGCATTTGGTCTCTATTGTTTTTTATTATGTTGATATAAACTTGTATAGTGTAGATGTGAAGAATTTTTCAGATACTAATTTTGCATATACCTTCATTTCTCTATCATCTCAGCTTATTTTCCAATTGTGCCTTTGATTGAACAACAATAATAAATTTGCCAATACTGAACCAGAATTTTTAAATTTTGGCCTTGTATATATGCTTTCAAATGCTTTATTAAAATCCCTTACTGAACACAATGTTGCATATAGTTTCCTTGGTTTTATTCTATTACTTTTACGATTTTACTATTCCCATATAGGTCTTTGCGGATCTTGATATGCAGAGATCAAAAGTTATAATCTTCTCTTTGATTCAGTTTTTCCAACACCTTCCCTTAAACAAGCTGCATTTTGTCCAATTTTTGTGATAGTTTTATCACAGAATAGATTCATTCAAATGTGTTTTATTTCTATTTTAAAAATTTCCATTTTATTCCAAGAAGCTTATTTGTTGACTGTGATGTTTATACTACATTGTTTTATTTCTTTAAAATATGACATCTTCTCAGGTAGGAAAAGCCTTCCAGGTTCTTTTTTTTTTTAAATGATTGAACTATTATTAAATAGGTGCTCTTGTGTATGTATGTTGAGTATTTACTAAAAATAATTTGTCAGGAATTATAATTTAAACTTCACTGAAGTTATGATGAAATGGGTGACCTGGTCTTATTGTCAGTCTTAAGAAAATATGGAATGAGCAAATGCAAACTACAATATATAAAATAGATGAGCATTAAGGATTTACTGTATAACATGGGGAATTATACCTAATATCTTGTAATAACATATACTGGAATAAATTCTGCAAATATACTGAATCACTATGCTGCATACCTGAAACTAATACCAAGAAAACCTATATAAAATTTTCTAGTACATTTAACTTTTACAGAAAGTTATATATCATTTACAATCTTGAAATAGCTACCCTCTGTTCACTGCATTAATAGGATAATATTCTTTAAGTACTTTTCTGTATCTATTTAAATATAAACAAATATGAAGCACTTCCTGAAGTTGGTGTCCCAATAGAGTAGAATAGATTTGGACTACCCCATAGAGCCTCATTCCTACAGATATTTTATTATTATTTGGCATGGCAGCCCCCTGTAAACCCAAATTCAACAGCTGCTTTTTATTTGATATAAGTCAGAATGTAGAGTGGAAATTTTTACCTCAGGACACGTGTTAAAAATCATCAGCGATAATTGTTTAGTACCACAACTGCTTGAGCCAATAACAACAACTGGGGCAAATGGGAAGAAGACCAAAAGACTTAAAAGGAAAAATTGTAAAATAGGACATCCATAGGGGGTTTTAAATAGCTCTGATGTATTCCTGAGAATGTGGAAGGTCACGTATTGGGCAGTTTTTAAGCCCAGGAGGAACTGAGAAGGTCTTAATATCTCACTTCTGGCTGATATTGAAACTCCAAAGTGAGAGATGAAGCATAGCTGTAAACTGAAGGAGCATTAAAGATGTGTCTAACATGCACATAAAACCCCTCACCAATATCCAGGAGTCTTATTGGAATATCGCATTTAAGTAAAATGTGTGAAGTTATTAGGTGACCGCTAAGCTAACAAAAGAGATAGTTCTGCTGACAAGTGATATAGAACACAGACTTTATAGATTTGTTCAGGAAATGTACCCAAAAAAATGCAGTAAGAACAAAAATCTTATTTCCACAATTGCCACATTATATTACTTTAAATGTTCAGTTTTCAAAAATAAAAAACAAGTTTATGAGACATGCAAAGAATCACAACACTATGCTACACAATAGGAAAAAAAAGAGTAAAGAAACTGTCCCTGAGAAAACTTAGATGTGGGATAAACTTTACAAAGACTTTATATCAACTTCTACAAGTATCTCCCAAGAACTAAAGTAAATCATGTTTCATGAACTAAAGGAAAACTTGAGAGTTATGCCTTGCCAAATATAAAAATGTTTCCATATACTTATAGATGACATGTGAATGGATACAGAAATTACAAAGAATTTCACACACACTGAAACACAATTAGAAGTAACAAATGAGTTTAGCAAGATTGTTGGATATCAAATCTGTATAAAATATTAGTTAAAATTCTATACAATAGCAGTGGACAAATTCCATACATTTATGATCTTGCATATAAAAGAGTAAAATGTTTAAATTCTATTTATCAAAAGAACTACAAGACTTGTACTCTGAAAACTGTAAAACCTCTTTTAAAGAAATTAAGATAAACTTACATAAGTGGAAAGGGGTATCATATTCATAAATTAGCAAACAATATTTTTGAAGCATCAGTAGTTCCCAGACTGATTTAGATTCAGTGAATTCCCTATTGAAATTCTACCTAACTTTTTCACAGAAATTGATAAACTGACTGTAAAATTGATATGGAAATTCAAGGGTCCAGGATACCATGAAAATGGAAAAGATAAACAAAAGTAGAAGACTCACATTTCCCAATTTCAAAACTTTCTATAAATTACATTATTCAAGATGGTGTGGCACTGTCAGAAGAATAGAGATCAAGTTAACATAACCCACCTCTTGATAAACAATGTTGGAAGGATTACAATTCAAATGATATTAAAAGAAAAACATAGTTACTAACAACTTGTGAGCCGTGAAAGTATAGCACAGATTCAAATATATTGAACAAAATACAAAACACTTAAAGGAGGATATTAATTCTGAAAATGATCTATTCCATAATTTGGAAAATGTTTGGGAAATTGTTTTGAATTCTCAGAAGAATGTTACTGATTAAGTAACATGGGGAACAATTTGAAAAGGTTTCCCTGAGTTCACAGGACAAGATGAAATTAACAGAAAAAAGATGCAAGTATCTGTAGAAGCTGTAAACTGGTGATTCTGAAATGCAGATTACAGGTGATTACTAATAGAACAGAACAAAAAGGGAAGAAGTGGTAGCCAAAATTACAGTGTGGATATATTTTCTAGACAAATAAAAATGTTTAAAAATCATTGCATGTGTAATGAAATGCTCACTATGGTACATGTAATATAATTCTTAAGACACCTACATGTAAACACAGAGGAGAGATGAAGGAACATCATCCCATAAAATATATAACAGAAAAGTCAAAGATAAAGGTTAGCTTCATACTAAAAATAGCAAATAAACAAACTCATATTCCTCACATTTTCTTTTGAAACACAAAATGATAGAAGAAAAAACAAACTCACAGCATCATCCATAGTTTAATGTTGAAAATAAAAGCTTATGATCAGATATTCCTTTTCAAGATAAAATCCACTTAATGTAAACAGGACTCAAGAAGAATTTGAACCTGTTTACTTTGCCTAAAAAAAATCATAAAGATCTATTTTAACCAATTGATAGAAAAATGAAAATTAATACTCATAAATAGAAAGATTGATTAAAATGTCTAACAATGAACAAGGCTTAGTGATAATTCAGAGATGATATAAATAATTGTTAACTTTATTAGAACTGTAATAGCAAATTATAATTAATAAGAAAATATCTATAGCATATTGGGCTATTAAAACTAAAATTGATTGTGATTATTATGTATTTATTTCTTTCATGATTGTAACAAACATATACACCCCCTTTTTTTTTGGTTATCTATTCTTCTACTCTGTGGGAATTTCTATCAAAATGTGTCATTTACCATTCCTGAAATTAGGCACATTGAGGTTGTTTCAAACATGTTCTCAAATTCTCACAAGATATATGAGTCTTTGGAATATGGACTGGTTTATTGACTCACTTCTAATGAATATAATGTGTCAGAAGTTACATTGTATAACTTCTGACTCTAAGAAAAAGGAAACGCAACTTCCTTCCACCTGGATCTCTTGTTCTGAACTTTTGAGCTGACGCATTAAAAGCCTGATTACCCTAAGCTTCATAATGAGGTCAGGTGATGAGACCACATGGACTAAGATAGAGATGCCATAGGATTCCTGTCAATTCTGTCCCTAATCTGTCCAACTCCCTCTAACTTCAATCTGCAGACATATGAGTGAGAGAGACTTCAGATTACTTCAGACCCCTGCCTCTGAGATGCCCTGGCAGATGTCAAGTGAAGCAGACAAGGCTTCCCCACCATTCCCTGTCTGAATCACTGACCCATAGAACCAACAAGCAAAATGAATTTTCACAATTAAGTTTTGATAATTTGTCAAGAAGCAGTCACTGCAAAACACAGAGACCAACATTTCTGTTAGAATATTACTTCCACAGATTGCAATTTGTTTAAGGATGATTATGTGGTTTAAGTTAAGCAAGACAGAATTGGGATTGCTTGATTAATTTGATTTATCTTGATTGATTCATTTTTCTGTGTGGTAGAAGTAGACATATATGGATTTTCAAGGTGGAATTTGGAAAGGGGGTTCTCTCTACATCTGAAAAATAAGTTCTTTGTTAAACTGGAACTCTATGAGCAGCATTCATATAAATGAAGAGAGGGTGTCTCAGTAAGAAGTCAGAAATGAGATGCAGAAAATGATACAAGTTGCTAGTGACATATTTGAAGCCTGGAATCCATTCTCACCTGAAATAAGCACTTTTCCTCTCGGTTGGCCTGCTCCCAATTGTCAGGAGTGTACTCTCTTTTAGTACCTTTTTACTTTACTAATAAACATCTTGCTTATATCACACTTTCTGTCTCTAATTAATTTTTTTCAGTTCACTAAGAACCATGGTAATACTTATTTCCCTTATCACAGTATCTATCCTTCTCAATGTATGGACTGATAAGTAATCTTTTATGGCTTAAACTAGTTTGAATCAATGTCACTTTTAACCAAAAGGTTACTGAATAATGCAGCAGTAAAACATGCTTTATTGTCCTCTTACAAATCTGATTCTCACAGATTTCTTCCAAACAGTATTCAATTTCTATCAGTGTTGTTCCTCAGTAATTCTCCAAAGGGACATAATACCCTATGAGAGCTGCCCTACATCAAAGAAAAAAAAAGTCAGTTTAATTTCTTTGGTTATAATACAAATTTGGGAACACTTTTTTCTAAGGAAGTTGCTTTTTAAAAAATTTGGATCTGATAAAATTGTGATTTATTACAAGTCAAAAAACCCCAGAAAATGTATGTCAAAAGTTTGAGCAATTGACAATGGATATTTGAAAATGGATAATTGAAAAGAGATATTTGACAGTATCTCATTTCTATACTCATAAAGAAAGACAAGAAGGGTTGCAGATGCACATTCTCATCTATTGATATTATGCTATCAGATCCTAATAACATGTCTGAAGTTGTATATAATTTCAGATGCATTAAAAAGCTATTTTTAAGACATTCAAAAATTAATTGTTGTAAGTTCATTAAAGGAATAAACTCAAAATGTTTTCTTCTTTAAATTATTAAAAAACGATTTGAAAATTAATATTTTAAGAGACTAGTTTTATTCTCCATTTCAAACTTGGGGATTGTAAATCAACAGAAACAAGCATGAAACTCAGTTTTAGAAAAAAAAAATGGATAACCATATATTTTGTTTTACAATTTTCTTTTCTTTCTTGTTTTAAACCTGAAGCTGCCAGTCATGTTTTCCATAGGACATATATTCTTCTGATTTTATTCCTTTTAAAATCTAGTTTTTCCCTTAGGGAAAAATATTTATATTTTTAAAAAATTCTGGAATTTCTCAACAGAGTCAAGGAACCATGCTGTATGAGTCAAGGGTACAAATGGTGTCTCTTTCCCTGTACTGCTCCCACCCAATCAATCTGCATGAAACACTGATGCATGGCAAATTCCAGAATATAAAAAATATAGTGTCAAAAGGAATAAAGCATGACAACAAGAGTGATGCAAGATTCACTTTTCTGATTGTGTGCACATTCTCCATTTCCCCATTGTATTGTCATTAACTTCTCACACTATGAAACAGTGCAGAGTGGCCAGAAGTTGGTGAACTATCCTTTCCATCAGAAAGCATACATGCATAAACAAACAAACAAACAAATAAGTACAACTGCAAAACACAAAACCCAAAAAAATAAGGAAAGAGAAGAGGAGTAGAGGGGAGATGAAGATCATAAGAGATAATGCTGTCAAAAGCCCACTAGCATAAATATTAAACACACAGGAAAGAGAAGCAGGTGTGACCCAGAAAGAGAGCAATTGACTTAAGATACAGGAGAGATTAAGTCTTGGAAGGATAACACAGAAAGAAGATTTTCCTATCACACATTTGACAGGATTGTTTAATAAATGTTAATTTCTATTTTATTCTTACAACTGTATCCTACACAGCAAAGAGTGAGAGACCATGGTAACCCTCCTCAAAGTCAGAGAAGCATTGTGTCCTGGGAATTGTGGCTATTCTGGACTTAAAAGGACAATGGTTAGAAACTAATTTTAATATTCAAATTTTAGAATTACAGTATTCCAAAATGTGTAAAGGCAAGAAGGGTATAAATGAAAGACAGCTGTATGGTCGAAAATGATGATGTTCATAGAGTATTTTCCTAAGCTCTGGCTCTATTACTACACACTTCATTTGTTGCTGTGCATCATTTGTTGCTGTGCCCCATCTCTGGGCCTTGCCCAGAGCCTTCTGAGCTAAAGAGAGATAAGCTGTCAGATGTTGAAGTAGTTGATCAAGACAAAAGGCCAGATGAATGTAACAGTAAAGCCTTCTATCACTTGCTGAGATGACACAGTTAGAGGTTAAACAGGAGAAAGTGCCAGTTCCCATGGCGGTTCACTTTCCCCCAGGATATTGCCCAAGACAATGGTCAGGTGGATCAGTGAAAATATTTGTCTTAATTTCCAAGGAGCCCCCAAACCAAATGCTCCTGTCACATTGAGCCTGAGGTCTGTGGGGAGCCAAAGGGTAAGGGCAAGGATAGCATGGAGAAAAATATTTTCAAATGCCCCTGATAAGGTTAACTTGGCAGAGGTGCCTGAGAGTCTCCCCTGCAGTAAGACCCTGATGATGAAGCCTCCAAGAGGAGGGCCTGGGCCAGGAAATGAGGTAAGTGTAAAGGCATGCAGGACTAGGGGCCTTGGGTCCTGAGACTGCAATTCATTGGCAGGGCACTGAGTCTTGGTGGGCTTAGCAAATTTCCCTTGTGTGTTTCCTGAAGTAAATCCTTTGCAACTGCCTATGGTTGGACTTAAATTAGACATAGGTTTTTGGCCTGGAGCCTGACAACCTCAATTCTGTCTATGTGAATGATAGTAGTGACAGAACATTAGCCAACTAGTTTGGATACTTTAAAAATGAGCAAAGACCTAAGATTATGTGCTGAATGGATCATGTCAGGGAGGGAGTGTGTGTGTAGGGGAGTGCATTGTCTAACATACCAGCCAGTGAAAGTCCCCAAGGGTCAAATATAAAAATGCCAGTGAGGAGGAAACATCTCCCCATTGAGTAACTGGCCTGAATAGAATTAATATTTCTCACCACATAAGGAAGAGGTGTTAATATACAAGTGATTTGATTTAAGGAAATTAAAGCAACATAATATTTCTTAACCTGAAAGATATTCAGCAAAAATATACCCATTATACATCTATAAAAATATAACAGTGAGTATTGTATTCAGCAGAATGTTACAACCTCATGTTCACCACAAACACAGGACTTTTCTGATTATTATTATTATTATTTAACAGCATGTCAAGTGATAGATTTTACAAAGGGGACCTAATTTATGTTATCCCAGAAAAGACTTAATGTCTCAAGGATACGTAGGAGATATTCTGTAAAGTGTATCCCAGGTGACAAATATGTGGACTACAAGATACCAAGGATCCTGGGCTGCTGGAGGGTCTAGATGAGGCCTCCCTGGGCCAAGCCTGATGGCAGGAGATAAAAGTGGAGAGGCAATCAGATATTCTTTTTTGATATAAAATTTAAAACTCTCAGAAAAATGATCACTCATGACATTTTCTTTTATTGTACCATATGTGTCCCCCCTTATAACTATTAACCTAAGGTATGAAATATTTTTTAGTGATATGTACTAATGATTTCCTAGAAAGGCATTATAATATTTTAGTGATATGTACTAATGGTTTCCTAGAAAGGCAATATAATATAAAGTCTAGAAACCCACAAGATTACTTTTTTAAGATTTATAGTCATGACTTTTTACTGTATGATTTTTTGTGATTTGAGAAATATGCATAAATTTTCTAAATTGTGAAAATAGTTTGATTTCCAGTTATTCTTTGCCTTCCTATTTTTCTCTGAATGTTAAGCTATCATCTGAACAATGAAGCTGTCTGATCCCTCACAGCCAAAATGAAAGAGACCCTTAGAAAAGTAGTCCTTCCCTGAGAAAGCAAGAATATGCAGCTTCACTTATAAGGGAACCCAAAACATCTTAAATTTACCAACCTCACAAAGAATACAGGGATGTGATATTGGAATGAATGGCTAGAAGTAATTATAAAACTTTCATCCTTACAACCCTAACAGGTTTACTCCCATTTAGAAATTTCCAATGCATGAGAAATCAGATATGTCAATGTACGAACTTTTAATTCCTTATCATTAAGGGAATATGCTTCACGTTTCATTGTAATTTACTAAGTTCTTTCTGAAACTGCATTTCATGTTCTTCTTACACCTATCTGTGAGATAAAGTGAGCAAATGTTTTAATTCCAATTTTGTACGTATGGAAATCAAAGCTGAGAGAGATAGGAAATAATTTCCTCCAATTTCTTGAAACCAGTCAGTGACCAAATTGGGTTTCAAATCTAAGTCTTTCTTTTTCAAACACTTAATGGCCTAAATAAATAATTGGATCTGAAGTGCTGTGAAGTTAACCCAAGCTACAATAGGTTTTCTCTAAGAAGCTTAATTTTCATGGGAAAATTATTGTGCACATGTGGGTAGATAATGTCATCCAATGTAGCTCAAAGAAGCAGAAACGATAGGTCAAAAGAAAAAAACATTTAGAGATGATAAATAATCATCATTCAAGAATACTGTAAATATCTTCTTAGCTATATAAGCAAACATAAAATTGGAGAGTTGAAATTACTTAAGACTAGAAGTAGAAGAAGAATCAGATGGCTTTTTTCAGGTCC
Organism: Vicugna pacos; assembly: GCF_048564905.1. NCBI lineage: Eukaryota > Metazoa > Chordata > Mammalia > Artiodactyla > Camelidae > Vicugna > Vicugna pacos. The sequence continues at coordinate 5,478,650 of NW_027328741.1, forward strand.
TCAACAACAATTATAACTATTTCTTTGTGATTAGTTAAAACGATATTATTTCTTCCCATCCAACTTCTGCAAGGAGAGTTAGGCATTCTCTGCCTGTGACTCATAGTAGCTGGTAAAGAAGAGGTACTCAACAAACATTTCTCAAAAAAATAGTCTTAGAGAATGTTTTTATTGCTCTTCATTTTTAAAATTCTTGTTTATTCTTATCTCCAAAACAGACAGACAGCATAAAAATAAAAAAAAAAGAGTCACTGTTTTGGAATATAATGTATGTTTTAGCTGTTGTGTGTGCAATTAACAGAACAACGCTCCCCATTCCCTCTTGACCCATGAATCACAGCTGAGCCCAACATGTGGCATCACCGAGTGACACACACACACAAATCTTCATAAAATATAGTAATGCATTTCTCACATAAATTATATTTATTGGATATTCATCAAGTCACAGGTTGTTTCCCTGAGATTTCACAATGATTCAGGACTTGGGACAGTTTGGTTTGGGCAGCTGTTCATCATTATTGCCCTAATTGTCAGTCATTAAATTTGCCCTGTTTTTTTTAATAACCTATGGGTTCATGCACACTTGGTGTAACAATGATTAAGCCTACACTTATTCAATTATCACTTTTTTATTGTAAATTATTTCTAAATAATTTTGAAAAAAAATTCACTTAACTCTTGCAACATCTCTTAATGAGGGAATCAGATCACCAGTATTGTCTTTTTTGTTTTTTTGTTTGTTATTGTTTTGCCAATGACCAGCACTGAGAGGTTGCTGGCTTTATTATATTTTTTAAATTAAGGTATAGTTGATTTACAATATTGTGTTAATTTCAGTTGTAAAGCATAGTGATTTAGTATATATATATATATATATATATAATTTTTCAGACTCCTTCCCATTATTGGTTTTTACAAGAGATTGAATAGAGTTCCCTGTGCTATACCTTGTGTGTCTGTTGATCCCAGACTCCTAATATATCCCTCCGCTGCCTTTTCCCCTTTTGTAACCATAGTTTGTTTTCTATGTCTCTAAGTCTGGTTCAGTTTTGTAAATATGTTCATTTGTATCATTTTTAGATTCAGCATATAATATGATACTTGATTTTCTCTGACTTCAGATAATATGATCATCTCTATGTCCAAAAGTAAATAATAAAAACCATTATTATTTTCTAATCAATTCTCTCATTTGTTGGACTCAACACTTGTAGATTTTAACTTTAAATTTTTAACTCTTCCCAAGGAACCCTACAAGTTCATAGTACATAATATTCTGTATCTTAGTTGTAGTGAAATTTAGATTCACAATTTCTCTTGCTAGTATGAAGAAAAATGTTTTCTAACTATAATAAATTCACATGACCACCTCATGTAAGAATATCACTGCTTTTTCTGGTTCTTAATTCCTTGTCAATGCATAAAACTCAAGAGTAGTCCTATGAATAATATTTCCTAAGGAAATAAAAAACATTATTTTTAAATTTTAAAATATTGAGTGAGAGAGAAAACTTCTGTCAGAAGTGAAAAGTTATGCTATGTAGTATTTTCCCATGACATATCAAAATATAATGACTTAAATTTCACATCTACCTGTTATTTTTTGCAAGGTTTTGATTCAGTTTGGAGGTCTTGCTAATCTGAATTGAGTTGGACTGACATTGCTAAAGGTTCTCTCTCCTGTATAATAAGCTTATGGGTTAGTAGTGAATGACCAGACTTGGCTGGCTTTAGCTGGGGTGACAACCCTGCTTGATGCGGTCTCTTAGCTGCCAGGAAGCTAGTCTCAGCTCATTCTCAGGTTGATGGTGAGGATGCAAGCGAGAGTAGGTCATGTCATGAACAGGACAAGCAAAAGTGCACTCTTCTATCTTCAATGAATTTTCAGCTTATATCACACCTGTTAACATTGTTTTGATCAGAGCTTGAAACGTAGAAAAGTCCATTGTCAAAGGGAAGAGCAGAAAATTACAAAGAAAATGGCAGGATTTAGAAAAGAATTAATGAGACCATGAATGAAATTAGCCTACCACAAAAGGTGATTCACTTGTTAATAACAATGTTGAAGACATGTCTTCTAAGACAGGGACTGATTCTCCATTGAATGGTGAAGACAGTAATAATAATAATAATAGTGATGATAATAATAATAATAATAATAATAATAATAATAACAACAACAACAACAACAATAATAATGGAACAGATATAACAAAGCAGAAACAGACTCACAGATACAGAGAATGGACTGTTGGTTGTCAGGAGAGAGAGGTGTGGGGAGGGGCAAAGCTAATATAAAGGATTATGGAATACAAGCTACTATGCATAAAACAAGATACAAAGAGACCTAATGGATAGCACAAGGAAAAGAGTCACTATTTTATAGTAGCTTTGTATGCAGAATAATCTATAAAAATATAGAATTTCCATGCTGTACACCTGAACTAATATATTGTAAGTCAAAAATACTTCAGTTTAAAATAAAAGAACTTAGTGAATGAAATGAGGGTCATTTGGTTTTTTACCATAAAGTAATTACCATACAATAATTATTAGCTTCTTGATCGCATTTATAATGGCTAAAACTTTCAGTTAGAGGCAACCTAGGAACCTCTAAGAAGCCAAAGAAAACACATATTTTGCATGATTGACAAGTCTTCCCTTCCAAAATACACTCATACTTCAATTTTTAAAAAAAAATCTTTATTGAGAGCCTGGAAATACAATTATGTTCAATTCAGAGTCATTGCAATTGAATTTGCAATTGAAATATAAAGAAATCCATGTGCCAATAGAGTTAAATATATGAATTCCATGAAGTGCTACGTAATCAGAAATTAAACTTTGCCACATATATGCCTTACTTTAAAAGTCTTTATTGAAATATAAAAATGATAAGACAAGTGCATAAAACTTAACTTAACAGCTTGATGAGATTTCACAAATTGAAAGCACTGACATAACCAGCTCTGGGATGCTTTTGAATGTTTTCTCTCTGTTGTCCCTTTCTTTCCCCTTATTATTGGCAAATACTTAGAATAGCAAGTGCATGTAATGCAAAATGTGTGGCTCACACTAGACCAGATGGCTGACAGTGTTTTTTTTCCAGATGCATTTTTCTTGGGAGACATTAAAATGTAATATACTTGTTATTAGTGCATTGCCTCTCTGCTGCAAACCACCCTTAAATGACTGCTCTGAAATAATATATCTGGACCCTGTAAATGTTTCTCCTGTGGCAGATGGCATGCTTTGTTAGTAGAGAGTACCAGAGAGACAATAGAGTAAGAAAGGGGTTTCTCTTCCAAGTCTGCTCTGTTTTCCTAGGCAGGCTCCTGCACCATGTCAACTTCCAAGCTCAGCAGAGGGCATAGCTCCTCCAGTCCATTGACTCCAGAAGTACCTGACTTATAAGCAGCTCAGGATATTCCTTGGGGATAGGTTTCTCTAGCAACTCCACAGTGGCTTCTTAGTGGGGATTTTCCAGCAGGGTTCCTCCTATTAAAAATTTCTTCCTGTACTCCCTGAGAGGCTTGTGGCCTCAGTGAACTTCTCCACTCTCTCATGAGCCATAGATATACCCACCATCTAAAAAGAGGTCTGGGTGTTCTCCACACTTCAGGAAATGAGTCTTTCCCTGTAGTTCATGATCTCATCTCTAGGAGATCTGGTTGTTCTTTCATCTGTTATTCCTAGATTTTTTATAGGACCCTTTACACTTTAGTAGATGATTCCCTGTTATAGTTAATACTTTTAATTAAAATGTCCACATTCAAGGTACCACATGGTTCCTGCCTCTGGATTAGTGCTTGACTGATGTGGTTGCTTCCTTCAGGGTCCCAGAACTCTTCTGATTCAAGACATGATTCACAGTAGTAAAGTTGAGTGCACTTTGCATAGTAATATTTGTCAGTTTAATCTATGAAATTTAAAATATCTGTCAATGAATATTAAGCTCAACTTAGTAGAATATTAAAATCAACCTAAGATATTGGAAACATAATTACTGAAATTACATTGAAAGAAAGAAGCAAATGTTATTGAAAAGCAAATCAAAAGGGAGTGGGAAGGAATAAATTGGGAGTTTGAGATTTGCTGACACTACTATGTATAAGATAGATAAACAACAAGCTTATACTGTTTAGCACAGGGAACTATGTTCAATATTTTTCAGTGACCTATAATAAAAAATAATATGAAAAGGGATATATGTATTTATATGCCTGATTGAAATATTATGCTTTACACCAGAAATTGATACATTGTAAACTAACTATACTTACATTAAAAAAAATCATCAGAAATGTATATTATTTGAGTACAAATACCGAGACATATTTTGTTTTATCATTTGGATATATAATAGCATCAGAATATAATTTTAAATTGTATTTATTTGTTATTTATGTATGTTCATACAGTTAATTAGTTGATTCATTGATTTGTACACTATATATGACTGGGTGATCCAAATTCTAACCAGGAAAAGCATACTTTACACTGTATAACTGACCTTGTTACCTCCCTTCTCTGATTTCTCTAAACCCCTTTTGCAGATCATTCACTCCTCTAAATTATACATAATTTTTTTAGGCACGTTGATAACTTTATTCTGGTTCAACCTGGTCTAAAGCACCTGGGAGACACCCCATTTCCTAAAGATGATCATATATTTTCTCTGACAGAGTTTAATGCTTCCCTTCATCTTTGGCCTTTAGCAGTATGAATTTATTTCTAGGTTGTTTTTTAATTCATTATTTGTTGAAAATTCTTGACCATTCATTTTGCAATATTTTTTTCCTCATTCTTTTAATTTCTTTTTCCTTCTGGGACTTCAATTAAATATAATTCAGACTGATTGGCCTACATCTCTTGGATATTCTGTTCTTTTAAATTTAAATTATTAAAATTTTCCAAGAATTTCCTCTTTTGTTTTCATTTGAGTAATGTCTGTTGACCTAAATTCAAGTCCACCAAGGCTCTCCTTGAATGTGTCAGGCCTACTGATGAGCCTGTCAAAGACGTTCTTCATCTCTTTCGCTTGGCATGTGTTTAAATTTATTCCTAGCTTGCTCTTTGACATTTTCTTATTGTTTCCATTTCTCTGCTGAAATGACCCATCTATTCATGAATATCTTCAAGTCTTTTCACTGGAACTTGTGATGTATTAATCATAGTGATTTTATATCCCCTGTCTGATTTTCACTTCTATTATTTGTTTTATCTTTCAACAGTGGATTTTTTCTTTCAATTTCATAGGTCTCATAACTTTTATTTGAAATCTACATATTCCATGTAGAGGGTAAGAAGCCTAAGTAAATAATGTTTAAGGCTGGAAATAGGCACGCCTCTTTTCCTGCTAGGCTTTCTTGGGGAGCTGAGCTGTGTTTCTGTTTTGCTGGTTGTTTCAATTACCTGCCATGCATGGCTAACCTCAGGTTCCTTCAGTGTCACCTTGTGGTTAGGATGGGAGCTAGACTGACAGACAATCTGAGTTTTATTCTGGAATGTGCTTGGTCCACCTTCAGTTGTAGATGTTCCCTGTGACCCTGCATCTTGGTCCCTGTGTGCTCTTATCCGTCTGCTGGGGGTTGGTCTGCTGTTGCTGGTTTCTTTGTCCTGGTTACTCCAGATGGTGAGGAACAAAGAGGCTTTCCACATTTTCCTCATTTAGTATCAGTCATAGGTAGCTCACATGTCTCTGAGTCTTTGGAGCCAAGATTCCTTGGTGATCCTGCCCAGCATTCCATGGTAAAAAATCTTTAATTTTCTGAAACAAGGAGGATGTCTGCCTGTCTCCATTAATCAAACTCTGAGTTTTCACCTGCTGAAAGTGACAGGATTTACTGCCCTTTATTTTCAGCATCTTAAGACATTATTCCACTGGGGAAAGCATCCAGGTAAGAATTGTTTTCTCCCTCAGCAGTGCCATTCCAGGGCAACAGGAACACACCAACTGAGGGATGTCTTCTCCACTCTTTCCTGCCCCCAGACTTTTTCACAAGCAAACACTGAGGTCCATGGAGAAGGGGCTGCAACCATCTGTGCTCACAGGACTCCACACTCTCCCAACTGGGAGTGCTAAGCTTTGAGCAGTTCATTAAGGAGTTAGTTGATACTTTTGTATCTGTTTGCATGGCCACCTTGTCTCCTTCTGTTACCCTAAAAGGGGGAAAGAAAAGGCCCCAGTTCTTGACTTACCCGAAAGATAAGAATTCAAATGGGAGGTGAATGCATTGTGCAGTGAAATATTTTATTAGGAAAGGTGAAGTACCCCTCCAAGAACAGGAGGCAGGCTGATCCAAGTGCAGACAGCAATGGTCTTTGCTCCCTCCTCTTGTACCCTCACTTAAAGGTGGTCTTTTGATTGATTGATGGCTCTTGCCCCTGGAGTGCTCAGTCATGTTTGTCCCCTTTTGTGAATGCCCTTATCCATGATGAACACAGAAAAACCCATGGAGGGGCCTGAACCTCAATGCTAATTATATTACAATGAGCACTGGGTCTTGTCGGGTTATTTTCTTGTCACTACCATGCAGTTCCAGCCTTTTAGTTCGAACTGGTTTCTTGCTGGCACTCACTTAAAAGAAGTAAAGCCCCTTTATGCTGGAGGCAGGCATGCCACCATCTTCTGGACCATCCTCCCTCTCCTCCACCTGTCAGCCTCGTGCCCCTGCTTATCTAAATACCTAACACTTCCAGTGCTCTGGGAGAGGTGAGGGATTGCCAGTGTCTTGTCTGTCTGGAGGCTCATGCCAGCGTTCCTCAAATTTTACCCTGATGATAGCCCTTCAAAGTCAGCACTCTGATGGGTTCAGCAGCAGTGTGATTTTGCAGATTTCCCAGCTTCTTCTTATGGTCTGATAAGTATGACACTCTTTCCATGTGTCTATCCTTAGAGATGGAACCAGGTCTCTGTAATACATGTGATTAAATCACTAATTATTCATGGTTACCAAGATTCCAGGTACTTTTGGTTATTATGTTATTAATATTTCATGATGAAACCAAAATAAAGATGTGTTCTCCTTTGAAATATGCCAAAATATAGCTTAAAATCTAAATGTTTTATTTTTATTCCATTAAATTAAAAAAATACAGTTCCTGTCTATTTAAAGTAAAAAGAAAGAGATTTGGGATTTTCTACATATACTTAGGGGAACCTATGTACTTGAAATATGTGACAACTTTTTATTGAATTTTTTATACGTATTGCACACATGAGGGTATCTATAAGCTCCATATGACTTAAAGTAAAATAATACTCTGATAACTGTAGAATTAATAATCATTTAAAAATATACGATGGCAAAGACACTTGAAGCACTTGGAGGCTCCTCCCCACTAAATTCTCCTTTTTCTCTAGAGGTAACTCCTACCATGTGTCCTATGTTAACCAGTACTTTGCTAGTCTTTGTATTTTTACTGTAAATGTATGTATCTGTGAAACATGCCATTTATTTTTGCCTGTTTGGAATTTTACATAAATTAAGCCATACTGCATACATATATGACAGAGTCTGGAGTTCCATCTGTGTTAATATCTATGTCTATAAGTGTGGACTTTCAGAACAGGGGACTCAAGAGCCGGACGGCCTTGTTTTGAATATTATATCATTAACTAAACAGCCTTCATAAAGAAGTTCCTTAACTTTCCTGTCCTGTTTCTTTGTGTGTAAAGCATATTGTCATATTAATTAAACAAATTAATGCAGTCCATTCATATAGCTACCTAACACAGCTCAAGGCTATATGACCCTTTAATTTTTAAAGCCCCTCCACTTTGAAGCGGCTTTATTTAAGGAATAGAAGACAGATTATAAATATCAGTGACAAAATAAAATATTAACTACAATAAGAAAAAAATCACAATTATAAATATATTTCTAAATGTAACAAAAAAAAACTGCCCATATAAACTCATTCTAGGACTACTTTCAGGTCCCTGGAAAGGCTTGTACAAATGAGATGCCCGGAAACAAATTCCATCAGCTTCATGGCAAGTCTGACTCTGCATATGTAAAACACTTTGAATAATAGTTCTGTAAAAGTGAGTGATATTTTTATGTATTTTTATTGCGCATGTTAATAGAAATTTTTACAGTATTGTTTCCTTAAGTGAAATAAAATATAATTTAACTAATTACACGTACCATCAAATAATATTGTCACATAGAATTTTCATAGTTTTGGTTTTAGTTTTCTTTTGTTGTTGTTGGTCTCAAAGTTTATTGTTGCAGGGATTAAAACGAAGTTGAAACTAATGCTGTTATTCACTAGTGCAGTTAAATTCCTTCAGGCACATTTGAGACACGGAGTGAAAATTTGAAGCTTATCTTTCTGCAGTCAGGGGTGGGGGACGAGGGAGGGAAACACGCTTCAGCTCCGGGGGAGGGGGCTGTTTGCGAGTGTATGCGATGCGCGGTCCAGATCCGGGGATGCCCGCAGGCAGCGGGGTTCCCGCGGGGCGATCACGTCTCCCAGCTGCCGCCCTGGGTCTCTAGACCCCGCACGCTTGGGACGACCAGCAGCGCCCCAGCCCCTTCCACTCCAATTCGAACTCGCGGGTGGGCGTCAGAGGGCGCACATCTGTCCCGCTGGAGACATTTTCTCTCTCTGATACGGACAGCCCAAAGCCCCAGCTCCTGGAGCCGTGCTCTGACCCCAGACACTCGCCAGCCCTGCACTGGGGCCCGCGTGCCAGGACCTGAGCCCTCAACCTGCCTGGAGAGGGTCTACCCGGGGCCAGGGCCGGCCAAGTGGGCAGTCCTCCCTTCCACGCCAGGCCTAGATGCTGGATGTCCCCTCACCGCGTGTCCTGCCGCCCCTTCCCAGGTCCGAATCCCGGCTGGGCAACTTTCTGAGCGTCGCAGCCAGGTTAGGGACAGGGGTGCGCATCGCTGAACGGTGGCTCCCGCGCCGGGCTTACGTTGGAGCAGGAGCGGCGGAGCGGCCTTGGGCGCAGCCACTCCGCCTGTGCCCGCGGCGCGGGGCGCTCCGGTCTCGTCCTGGAGTTACTTTCTCTCTTGGTCCCAAACTTGGCAGCTCCCCTCCCGGCCTGGCCCCTGCTTCGCGCAGCCCCTCCCCTGCCCCTCCCCTTACCGCCTCCTCGCCCTGCTCTCCGGCTGCCCTCCCGCCGCTCCCACCCCCTGTCCTCCCCCTCTCTCCAGCGGCCTTCCCCGATGGCCGGCGAGAAACCCAGCCCCCACCCGAGCCGGTAGCTGGCGCCCCACGGCGGCCAGCCCAGGCGCAGAGGGCAGCGATCCGGCTCTCAGTTACCCAGCGCGGCGCCCGCGAGCGGGAGCGTGCGGCCACTCCTGGCTGGGGGCTCAGCTGCGCCGCCTGGTGGTAGCTTTTCTACCAAATAACGCAGTTGCTTCACTTTTTGTTTGCTACCAATTTGAAATAAAAATTTTAATTCCTGTACATTTCGGTTTCTGCTCTGTTTCTTTGAATTGATACATGAATTTCTTTTACTTTTGGAAAGAAAGGTGTTAAGAGTAATGTATCTATCAAATTCAATATACATGTTTAATTTATATTTCACTGTGCTATTTTAAATATCTAAGTAAATAGGCCAGTAAGAAGTTTCCATAATTTTTAGAAAACCACATAAATTTTTAGATAATAGTATTTCTTTGACCTTCAATAATTAGAAGCTTACTTAAATTACTTTTATTGCTATTTTATAAACATATATTGTGTACACATAAAAAGCTAGAAAAATAGTTTTCACAATATTGCAAAGTAAAAATCATACTGACATTATCAAACTTAGAAAGGAAATGACTTTAATGTCACTGTATATCAAAGCAATGTATATTACACAGAAAACCACATTTAAAGTGTACTATGCAGAGACCATGTTATTTAGAACCGTGAGGGCAAACTTAATATGAAATGGGAAAATAAACTTAACTTTAAAATTGACCACATTGTAACAGACAGAATTTATCTTTTAGATCGTGACAAATGCCTGTGATTAAACACAGGTCTGAAATTCAGCTGCTGGAGTCCAGTGTAATCACACCTGATGTTCACTGCCTTGCATATTCTGACTGAAAAGTGTTCATCACCTACAGGTTGTCAAACCTTGTGATTATTATTCTCACACAATATATAACAGTCAATAAGCACTAGCCATACAATTTTCAAAATTTTAGAAATGTACTAGAAATTTTCTCTCTCCCCAGTTCCCTTCTGTACCGTCTTGAAAATAAAATTATCAATCAACTCAATATAATACATTATTTTAGGTTTTTCCTATTAACTTTCCAGATACTAGCACCCTAAGGCAACTGTTTATTAGTGTTGAGGCCTATAAAGATTTAATCACTGAGGAAATATTTATGGAGTATCTATTAGCAGCAAGACCATAGAGATGTAATAGGGGTTCTGAATAAGTCAAGATTTTGTCCCTGAATATAAGAAGTGTCGGTTCTAAGGCCGTGGCTCTCCCTGGTGACTGAGCATCACAATCACACATTTGATTTCCTCTGTTTAAGATTGGGAGAATGCTGAGAAATTCAAAGAGTAAAAATCAGAAATGCTGAATCAGGATGGAGGTTAAGAGTAGAATTGATGTATCTGTGTTAAAGAATAACTCAAAAGGTGATTTTGATGTTTGGCTAAAGTAGTGGAGAATTGGGAAAGAGGAAGATGGGTTAGTAATTGTAAAATCACAAGAGCAGGTCAGTTCTGTATTCTGACTGGTTGGATGCCAATCTTAGACCATTGCTTTGACAGATGTCTTATTCTGCTGGGCTTCTGTGACAAAATCCTACCACATTAGTGACATAAACAACAAAAATGTCTTTCTCACAGTTCTGAGGCTAAGTCCAAGATCAAGGTATGAGCACATTAATGTCCTGGGTGAGGGCCCCACCTTATGGCTCATAGCAAGTCTTCTCCTGTGTTCTCAAATGATGGAATGGGTGAGAGATCTCTGTGGGGTCTCTTTTCTAAGGGCACTGACCAATCCTTGGGGGCTTTACCCTCACAAACTAATCACCTCCCACAGGCACCAGGATTTCAACAGATGAACTGTGCGGTGGGGCACACAAATATTCAGCCCATAGCAGTCGATGACCCCCAAACTTAATTTAACCTCAGTATGTTTCAGTTTGCTTGTATATAACATGGGGCTAATAGTAGTGCATTTTAAAAAGATAGTTTAAAGGATGAAATTTAATTATTTATTTAAATTCTTAATCACAGTGCCTGATATATTTAAGTGATCAATAAATATTTATCGAGTTTTAATTAAAGTGTAGAGAAAAGATCCATGCTTTATTCAAAGTGGGGAAGCAATATTAAAATATGACTTATTCAGAAATGCTGTCTGGAATGGTGATTGTAAAGTTGAATCTGGAAGATTCTGCTTCCACTTAGAAGAAAGAGGAAAAAACATGAAAAGATATATAAGTTAGAAATGATCACACAATATTCTGATTGAAACAATATCTAAATTAAAGGGATTTCCTGTTGCAGAATGACACAGATAGCAAAATAAGATACTTTAATAAACATTCTCAAGGTTATATTTTTGGATAATTTTCACTTCATTTGGTGAAGGGATCTTGATTATAGCAGATAGCGAAGGGCTGTGCTTTCTAGACAGCCATATAGGAAAACGGTGGAAAACTTGTTTATTTCAGGTCTTAAGGGTTATTTTTAAAAGATTATTTGAAAATAGACTTTAAAAATACGTTATGCAGTTTGGGATAAAAGAATATATAAATGTAATTACAAATACCAGATATACTTTGTGTTTGGATGATCGTTTCCAGTTATTCTCATCCAGCAAAGGGGCTCATCTTTGTTCTGATATGGTCCCCTGAACTGTTCTGCTTGTGACAAAGCTTTCTCATACTTGCATCCCTGTGTGCTTGTCTTATCTTTTTATTTTTTTAACATTTTTTATTGATTTATAATCATTTTACAATGTAGTGTCAAATTCCAGTGTTCAGCACAGCTTTTCAGTCATTCATGGACATATACACACTCATTGTCACATTTTTTCTCTGTGAGTTATCATAACATTTTCTGCATATTTCCCTGTGCTATACAGTGTAATCTTGTTTATCTATTCTACAATTTTGAAATCCCAGTCTATCCCTTCCCACCCTCCACCCCCCTGGTTACCACAAGTCTGTATTCTCTGTCCATGAGTCTATTTCTGTCCTGTATTTATGCTTTGTTTTTGTTTGCTTGTTTGTTTTTGTTTTTTAGATTCCACATATGAGCGACTTCATATGGTATTTTTCTTTCTCTTTCTGGCTTACTTCACTTAGAATGACATTCTCCAGGGGCATCCATGTTGCTGCAAATGGCATTATGTTGTCCGTTTTTATGGCTGAGTAGTATTCCATTGTATAAATATACAACATCTTCTTTATCCAGTCACCTGTTGACGGACATTTAGGCTGTTTCCATGTTTTGGCTATTGTAAATAGTGCTGCTATGAACATTGGTGTGCAGATGTCATCCTGAAGTAGGGTTCCTTCTGGATACAAGCCCAGAAGTGGGATTCCTGGGTCATATGGTAAGTCTATTCCTAGTCTTTTGAGGAATCTCCACACTTTTTTCCATAGTGGCTGCAACAAACTGCATTCCCACCAGCAGTGTAGGAGGGTGGGCTTGTCTATATTACACACACTGGTTATCTTACTGTTACACTTCTGGTCATCGAGAATTATTTTTGGCTTGTGAGATTTTTCAAAATATTTTTAACTTGAATCATCCTGAATTGATACCCGCAGAGGTTTGACCTCTTTCATATGATACCCGGCCATGTGTCCACTACCTGTCTTGGTGCTAAATGGACGGATGACTCTGGCCTTTCTGTTTGGAATCTCTGTTCTACTGCCTAAATCCTAGCCCAGGAACCCTGTTATTCATGATAGCCTGCGGTGGTGTTGGGGGTGTTATCAAACAGTAGTGCTACATGGTGATGTCTTTGTTAGGGTCTAAGCCTCAGATCCTCTCCCATTGTCCAGGTCATGAGGCTTTTCCTGTAAGTCCACAAAAGCTCCCCCTGGGAGCTTCAGAAACATGATATGCATAATCTTCTATAATATGACATTGAGAAATGTTATTTTATTTGATATTTATTAAGAGTATATTCTTCTTGAGCTAAATAATATGGACTCCAGAACACACAGGATGTTTCCCTTTCTCTTCATCCCCTCCTCTTCACCCTCTCTTTGACTTTCTTCCTGGTGAGAATATTTTCATCATTTGAGACCTAGATTCAACAGCCACATAATAATTTTTTTGATTGCCATCAGTCTGTGTCTATCAGTTGGAGGGAAGCCATTTTTAACAGATATGCACATGTTGTGAATACATGTAAATTCAGAAATACAATAGAGTAGATTTTTGGAGCCATGCTTTGTGGATATTGCTAAGTCCCTGGATACTACCATATTTTAAAAATACAGGGATAAAAAATAACAGATGAGGGAACGTTTTCTTAAACAAATGATGCTGACACAATTAGTTACAGTTTAGAAAAAGAAGTAAAGATGGATACTTACTTCCTTAAAAAAAAATTGAAAGGAAATGTTAAAGGGTTTGATGGAATTGTTTCAACAATAAGGGAATGAGTGAAATGTATCAGGAAATGTATTAAATTAGAATGAAAAAGGGTTTTCTAATCATAAAGTTGACATAAATAATGAAAAAAAATCCCAATCAAAAATGTTCTACACAAATATTAAAAGATGAGGCATACATTAAAAGTAAAATTGAAGAACAAACATGAAAAATAGTAAACTCAAAACTTTAAAACTGGAAAAGATAATAAACGATTCTTAGAGGGTACATCCTAATCATTACCAAATATATGAACAAAAACATTTAAATAACACCTATACTAAGAGATACTGAAAATGTGCAAATCACAGCTTAAGAAGACATGTGCACCATCTCCTCCTGGTCATCCTCATTCTCTGCTGCTGAGACAGTGAAGACACCACTTTTGACTCTAGTTCACATTTTGTTCTTTCCTGACCTCAGGAGATCTGTCAACTTTTCTTCCCTTTACCCATGCATTTCCACTGTATTTCTACCCTCTCTTCTTCAGATCTATCAGGATTTTTGACCTCCTTTGATTTGGGCATTTTTCTCTCTGCTTGCTTCTTTGTTCTCCTTTCCTGTCTTTATTCCTATTTCAGTTCATGATTGACAAGGTCAGCAGTGTGTGTAGGGGCTTAAATGCCCGGCCTCTGGAGGAAACCTACTGGTGTCTGAGCCTAGCTCTGCTAACTAGGGGCCAAGTGAAACTAAGAAGATGACTTGACTTCTCAGTATCCTCTGCTCTAAAATGGGAGGATTGTAGTAGTCTCTTGTCATTGGTTTTGTTATAAGATCAAATATGTCAATATGTATGGATTACCTAGATTAAGTATCTGGCATATAATAGCTGCTATGTAAGTAGGATTCAAATGCACTGATGATCTGTTTTTTCATTTTGCATACATAGTTGGGGTTACTATATTTCAAGCTTACAGTGTTTTGTAATTCAGTGTTTCTTCTTTAGAGAAACATATTGATCATTCTTTCTAGATTTCTAATTTTTAAATATTCATAAGGATTCCATTAGCCAAAGTGATATATGGCTTTATTTTAATATAATTAACTTTTCATTTTTATGTACTCCATACATAATTTATTTTTAATAACAACTTTATTGAAATATAATTCTCATGTGATAAAATTAACCCCCATAAATGTGCAATTTAGTGGTTCCTAGTATATTCCCAACATTATTAAGTCATGAAAACTATTAAACTTTAGAATAATAGGATTCCATAGCTATTAGTGGTTATTTCTATCACCCCACCCCCTCAGCTCCTGGTAAGACTAACCTATTTTCCATCTCAATAGTTTAGGCAATTCTGGACGTTTTCATATAAACTGATCCCTACAACTGGAGGCTGTTTTCATTATCATAATGTTTTCAAGATTCATTTATATTGTAGTATATATCAGTACTCTATTCATTTTAATTGGTAAAAAAAATAATTCTATTTTGTATAGGTATTCAATTTTGCTTTTGCCCATTCATCAACTAATAGCTTTTTGAGTTGTTTTCACTTTTGGTTACTATAAACATTCGTGTATATTTTGTGTGTAGACATATGTTTTTATTCTTTTGGATATATGCCTAGGAATGCAATTGTTACACACATAATAACTCTGTGTTTAAATTTTGAGGAACTGTAAAACTGTTATTTAGAGTGGGTACACCATTTAATATTCACACCAGCAAAGCTGAAGTTTCCAACTTTTCCACATCCTTCCAAAAGTTGTTATTGTCCTTTTTTTCCATTTTAACCATCCTAGTATGTGTGAAGTTGTATCTCATAGTGATTTTTATTTTCATTTCATGTCATGAGGCTGGACATTTTTTAATGTACTTATTTTTTATGTGCAGTGTGTAAATATTTTTGAACAATATCTTTTAAAATCCTTCAAGATGTACTGCAGATAATGGTTATCATGTCTCTTTTCATGCCAATTTTTTTTTTTTTTTTTGCCTGGAGGCACAGGCTAGAACTTGGGAGTAGCAGGCACCTTTGTCTTTCTGACTTAAAAGATAATGATTTTAGTGGTTCACTGGTGATTAGTACAGGTTTTTGTAGAAATGCTTTTTCAGGTTAATACGGTGCCTTTGCATTCCTAGTTTCCCAAGAGGTTTTTTATAAAAAATGTATTATGAATTGATGTTTACATTTAAGGCTTTTTGTATATCTGCTAAGATGATCATATAGCTTTTATAATTAAGCTCTTAATGTGGTGAATTACATTGATACCTTTTCAAGTATTGAACAGTCTTTTATTTCATTCTTGAGGTAAACCCTACTTGGTTATGAAATATCAAGTACGTTCTAAATTGTATTTGCATATATTTGGGATTTCTGTATCAATATTCAAAAGTGAGATAATTTTCCTTTCTTGTACTAGTTTAATGCAGTTTGTATATCAGAATTTTACTGCTTTTGTAAAATGAAATTTTTAGCTTTCTTTCTCTATTCTTTGAAACAGTTTATATGTTAGGAATTATTTATTCTGTAAAGCTTTAGTAAAATATGACATTCTTTTGGGAAACATATTGGATATTTTTATTTTAAAAATTACTATTGTCAATTGCTGTAGCAGATGTTCATAAGATCCAGAATTTATATCTAAATCTTTAGATGAAATCTTCCTTAGATATATGGTCTCTAATAGTCTTCCTTAGATTGCCTTTAGATGACTTTTTAGCACTTGGAGAATAGCATGTCTCTTCTGGTTACACACATTCTATTTTTTTTAAATCTTCAAAAATTTTACATTGTTCTTTATTGAGATTAATCTCATTAGTTTTGATTCATCATTACAGCTGAGGTGTTTTAATTTTTATTTTGTTTAAATTATTTAAAACATTTTTTTGTCTTTAAAATATTTTATTTTGAAACAACTTTAGAGCCACAGGGAGTTGTAAAGAGAGTTTAGAATCTTCTATTTACTCTTCTTTCCGTTTCCTCCAAAGGTTACATCTTACACAAATATAGTTCAACATCATAACCAGAGGTTTGACATTGATACAATGTAAGTGCAGTTCTCCGTTATTTCATCCCGTGTGTGGATTTCTGTAATCAGCACTACAGTCAAGATACAGAACCGCCTCATAATCGCAAAGATCATTTCTGAGCTATTTCTTTATAATTACACACTCCCTCTCCCCTCCACTCTTCCTGACCTCTGACAGCCACTCATCTGTTTCCATCTCTATAATTTTATTTCAAGGATTCTTGGTATATACTAGATATGAGTACTTTGTCAGATGTGTGTAATTTCTCCCATCACATAGCTTGCCTTTTCATCTTCTTCCCAGGGTCCTTTGCTGAGCAAATTTTTAACTTTTGATGAATTGTCTTCTTGATTCATTGATTTTTCTCTATTTTTTATTTTACATTTCATTAATTTCCTCTCTTTCTTTCCTTTCATTTGATTGCTTTGGGTTTATTTTTATCTTCTTCTAGGTTATTAAGGTGAGAACTTAGATTATTGATTTGAGACTTTTTCTCTTTTCTAAAATTTTTCCTTTTGGCACTGCTTTAGTTATGTTCCACACACTTTAATATTTTGTATTTTCCATTTTCATCCTGTTAATATAGGTTTTAGTTTCCCTGAGCCTTCCTCTTTGATCCATAGATTATTTAGAACCATGTTTTCAGTTTCCAAGTGTTTGAGGGAATTTTCTCATTACCCATCTGTTGCTGATTTCTGGGTTAATTCCATTGTAGTCAGAAAGCATTTTCTGTATAGTTTCCATTCTTTTAAAGTTGTTGAGGTTTTTATTATGGTCAGTATTAGGTTTATTTTGGCCCTCTGTGCACTTGAAAACAATGTGCATTCTGCTTCTGCTGGGCAGAGTGCTCTCTTCGTGTTGGTTAGACCCTGCAGGTTGATAGTATTGTTGAGTCCTGTATCCTTGCTGAGTTCCCCTCTACTTGTGCCATCAGTTGCTGAGAGAAGGGATTGAAGTCTGCAGCTGTAACTGTGCACTCTTCTACTTCTCCTTTTGGTTTTTGCTTCATGTACTATGCAGCACTCTTCTTTGGTACATACAAAATTAGAATTGCTATGTCTTCTTGATGGATTGACTTTTGATCATTATTTGATATCCCTCTCTGTTAGTGGTAATTTTCTTTGCCATAAGTTTTAATTTATCTGATAGCAATGTGTCCACTCATACTTTCTTTGATTAATGCTTATTTGGGATATCATTTTTCATCTTTCTAGTTTTAACCTACATATAGGCAAACATTCGAGATGTGGTGGTTTTGGTTCCAGACCACTGCAATAAAGCAAATATCACAAGAAAGCCAGTCATATGAAATTTTAGTTTCCCAGTCCATTTAAAAGTTATGTTTATACTGTGCTGTAGTCTGCTAAGTGTGCAAAAGCATTATGTCTTAAACAACAATGTATGTACCTTAATTTAACAATATTTTATTACTAAAAAATGCTAACCATCACCTGAACCTTCAGTGAGTTGTGATAGTTACATCAAAGTTCTGTGATCACAGATCTCCATAAAAAAATAATAATGAAACAGTTTGAAGTGGTGTGAGAATTACCAAATGGTGACACAGAGACACAAATTGAGCAAATGCTGTTGGAAAAGTGGTGCTGATAGACTTGCTTGATTCTGAATTCCCACAAACCTTCAAATTGTAAAACTCAATAAACTGAAGGGTAGTAAAACAAGTATGTTTATATACTGTTAAACTGAAGAGATTCTTATAGACAACACAGAGCTCAGTCATTTTTTTAATTGACTTTTTTAACTGGTGTGTTTAGACCACTTAGATTTATTGTAGTTATCGATTAGTCCTTTTTCATTTGTTCTGCTTTTCACTTCTCTGTTTTGCTTTACCTGACTTCTTGTGGATTACCTGAAAATGTTTTAGAACATAATTTTGAGTTATCTGTGGTGTTTTTCAGTGCTTTTCTTTGTGTATCTTTTTTTTAAAATTGAAGTTGAGTCAGTTTACAATGTTGTGTCAGTTTGTGGTGTACAGCATAGTAGTTCAGTCATACAGATATATTCATTTTCATATTCTTTTTCATTATAGGTTACTACAAGATATTGAATATAGTTCCCTGTGCTGCAGTTCTTTGTGTATCTTTTTAAGTGGTTACTGTAACTATTACATTATATACACATAACTTTTCTTAGTCTGCTGTTGTCAACACTTACCAGTTTGTTATGATAGTCTTGTATGTTTCCTCTTCACAC
Source organism: Vicugna pacos (assembly GCF_048564905.1). Classification (NCBI taxonomy): domain Eukaryota; kingdom Metazoa; phylum Chordata; class Mammalia; order Artiodactyla; family Camelidae; genus Vicugna; species Vicugna pacos. Next base: position 5,497,446 of record NW_027328741.1, read on the forward strand.
AGTGAGAAGCACAACAGCATTATAATTTTTGCTTCAAATACCAAACAAAATTTAGCAAACACAGGAGGAGAAAGAAACTGTAATTGTCCATATTTGTACTATTTTTATTGTTCTTCCTTCCTTCCTGATGTTCCAGGATTCCTTCTTTTATCATTTTCTCTTTGTTTTATCCATTCTTTTACAGTATATATGTTGGTTGACATATTCTGTTAGTTTTTTTCATCTGAGAATGTTTTATTTTGCTATTTAAAATCTTTATTGATACAACATTGTAAGCTGACTATACTTCAGTTAAAAATATATGCTTAAAGTAAAAATATTTTCTTTTGTTGAAGTACAGTCCATCTACAATGTTGTTAATTTTTGGTGTACCACAGAGTGACTCAACTTTATATATATAAGCCATTATGAGATACTGAATTCCCATGCTGTACAGGAGGACCTTGTTGTTTATCTATTATATAGATAATAGTTAGTTGATTTGCTCTTCATTTTTGAAGGATATTTTTGCTGAATACAGAATTCTCAGTGGGCAGTTCTCTCAAAACTTAAAAAATATGTAACTTCCTTTAGGGCTCCCTGATTTCTGATGAGAAATTTCCTGGAGGCATTCAGAATTTTTCCTTTGGTCTTTAGATTTTAGTTGTTTGACTATAATATGTCAGAGTGGACTTCTTTGGGTTAAGATCCTGTTTGGAGTTTGTTCAGTCTTAAATATTTAGGTTTGCTTATTTATTTATTTATATTTATTTATTTATGACAAATTTGGCAAAATTTTAGCCATTATTTCTTTGAATACTTTTCCAGCCCTACTTCTTTATCCTCTCTGGGACTCAGAATGCATGAATTTCATATTCATTGATATTGTGCCCATCTGTCCCTGATGCCCTGTTCATTTTTCAGTCTATTTTCTCTTTGTTTTTCAGATTGGGTAATTTCTATTGTCCTGTCTTCAAGTTCAGTGATTCCTCTGTTCTTTTCTGCTGTTGAGTCCATGTATTGAGATTTTTATATCAGGTATTGTTATTTGGTTCTAAAATTTCCATGTGGCCTTTTACCTTTGCTGTGATTTTGTGTTTCTTTGCTGACTTTTTTGTTTGTTTGTTTTTCATTTGTTTCAGGTGTGTTTGTAGTTGCTCACTGAAGCATTCTGTGATGGCTTTTAAAGTCTTGCTTGGTAATTGTTACCTGTGTCATGCCAGTGTTCGTATCTATCCATCATCTTTTCTCATTTCAGTTGAGATGTTCCTGATTCTTACTATGTTGAGGGAATTTTTGTTATTCACTGCTGGACATTTTGGGTATTATATTATGAGGTTCCAGATCTTATTTAAATATTATGTTTTTGTAAGTCATTTCTGTTATTGCTCCAGCAGGGAGAAGGGGATAATGCCAGTTAGGAATTGAAGCTCAGATTTAAATCTTGGCCTTTGCTGACACTCATTTGGGGAGGGGCTCCATGTTACTTCTGATTGTGGACAAGAGTTCGAGCTTCCCCCCAAGGCCTCTGCAGGTACCATCTGGCTGGGATGGCAAGGGGTGCCCTGCTGTCATTGGTGGAATTCCTGATGTTCCACTGGGCCTCCTGTCATAACCCCAGCATGGAGGCAGTGGAGGGGGATGGAGGTTCTGGTTCCGCATGTGGTGTCTACACTGCAGGTGGGGGCTTGTTTTCCTGTAATGCTTGGCTGGAGTCAGGCAGTTACTGGTAAGTTTTCTGTGTTTCCACTGTCCTTTCATCTCCTTTGGCTAGAGAGAGCAGGCTTTCTGGGGACCTTTTTCATTTGCTCCCATTGGTGTTTCTGGGTTGTTGGCTTCCCTGGCACCTAGTGTGGGATGCATGAGACAAAAAGAAAACTCAGGAAGTCACCACTGTGTAGTTCCTCAGGTCCAGATCCCTGGCCAGTCTGCCACATTCTCTTCACCTCTCAGCATTTCTTATGTTTATTTCAAATATAAAGCCTAGGGAGTCTAGCCGTGCTTAGTGGGAGGAGCAGGAAAAAGTATGTTTATCCATCTTTCCAGAAGCAGAAGTCCAAATTTAATTAACTTTGAATGGATAATACATTCCTGTGACATACAAGTTGAGTGGTATAAAAAGAAGTTACAGTGAAATTAACATTCTCCCACTCAATTCCCCTCTTAGATGGCGATAGTGCTCCTGGTTACGTGTGCTTCCTTCTGAGGTAACTTTACAGATACCAGCAGACGTACACAGATGCATTGTTACCCAGGTGGTGGCATACTGCATACACCGTATGACATCCTGTTTTTTTCTCATAACACTCCATTTTAGTGAACCTTCTGGATTCATACAAGAAGAACTGCTTCTCCATTTTTCATGGCCTCATGCTGTTCCAGTGCATGGAGATGCCATGTGTATGTAACCACTTGCACTGTTTAGGTGTTGGTCCTGTTACCTGATATATTTATTTGCCCTTCCATCTTGGAGCCTTCTGCACATTTCTTGTGTTTTCTGTGTACACCTGAGTCAGGGTCCTGTGTAAGCTGAAGTTTGTTGGAGACAGCTGCTGGTGAATGAAGTCTTCATTCTATGATAAGTCATCTGTATACTCCATAAGTATTTGGAGATACTCATTACAGCTGCTCTCCTAGACTTGGTTCTCCATCATGTTCACAAGGGCTCTTTGGTCCACAGATTGCTTTTCATAGGTGCCAACAAAAGATTTTGAGCATAAGTTCTATATATCCTTACTCACTTTCATGGGTTTAGGTGCTTCCACATAATAGATAACAGAACTTAAGTGCTTTGTTCTTATTTCTAAAGGGCACAAAAACACAGGTCTACTATGATTTGGGGTCAGAGTACTTGTATCTACCTTTTGGGAGAGATAAGATTTACTTTGTTATCATTTAAATTTTTGAGCGTGGTAGTTTCATTCTCACTAAATTAGCACTTTTTCTTTAGGGTGGTGATTTTTTCTTTTGAGTAGAAATATTGCCCTCAAATTCTTGGTGAACTTGAGTAAAGTCATGAATTGAAGAAACTTTTTGCCTTTGTCTCTTTATAGTCTTTCATGTTCACTTGGCAGTTTAATTCTAAATCCATGCATAATTTAGTTTGATCTTGCACAGAGGATGGAGTCTGGAACTTGCACTGTTAGGCTGGAACTTTCACTGATATACTGTGTGAGGATTTTTTTTAATTTCAATTTTTTAATTTGATATTTCCAAATATATAAAACATCAAGATTCTTACACCAGTTATCTCAAATGAGACCATGAAAAGCAATTTTAAAGTGTATACAACAATCATTCCCCCCTTCAGTTTTGCTACTTTATACAACTATGTGATTGACAAAAAATTGATTGGCATGTGCCTAATTGGAAAATTTCACCTTGTTTACAAAAGAAAAAGGAAGAAATTAAGAAAACTCAAAATCCAATATGTAGGATACTTGCTACTTTGTGTCTGCAAGTCAATTTACAAACTTTTTTTTTTAATTTAGTAGGCACATGGGACTGAAAATTTTAGCTGCCCAGTTTTATCCAACTACCTGACAGAAAGCAGTCCCAGCACTCTGTAAACTTTGAAGGACTGAGAGAGTAGGCACTATTTGTTATCTGTATTAGATTCAATTGTTAAGCCTGCAAATGTAGGCTTTTTTCTCTTAACAGAAATAAATCTTCTCAGGGCCTTTCCTATACCTTCAGTGGGCTGAGATCAAGAATAGTGAAGAACCCCTCATGTGAAATTTAAAGTGTGACAACTCTGAAGTATTCTGATGCATTATACAAAATTTTGCTAGTTTCATAGACCAAAGACAGGTGGTTTGCCAAATGGCACTGAAGAAAATCCTGACCCAAGTGGCACTATTGGTCCAAATGTTACTGACAAAAGAAAATGATACAACAATATTTATAGGCTCACATTTAAGAAATAGTTGACATTAATACTGTACATATTTTACACAACAAATACATAGTCCAAGAGCTTATAAAAGAAATTCATGCATTATTACCTCTGAGAATATCAATGTACAAGATACCCAGCCCCCCCAGTACTTGTGACATTCCATGTGGACAGTGTTATGTACAAAAACAATGCAATTTCTCTGCTGTGTTCAGTATATAATTTAAAGAAACTTCAGAGATTACTGAGGAAAAAACTTGGTCCACTGAAGATTGACAACACATGTTAATCTGTGGGATTTTTGAATATTTCCTTTTCTTAAAAAAAAACCCAGAACACAACCTCTGTACAAAGAAAAATATAAAAATTCTGGAAGATCATGTCTGATCACACTACATAATTTAGAATGAAGTGTCACTGGTTTAAAGTGTTTCTGTCTTACTCATTCCTTTGACAGCATTAATTTGTGAAGTAATACACGTACTTAGCTCAGCTGCTTTTATGGCACAAGAGCTCAGTTTCAAAATGGTGGCACTGATTTTCCTTATAACAGCACTATTTTCTCACAGCAATTATATTTTTAAAGGTTAACAATTTGTAGAACAAATGTCTAACTACGCTTATTCCTACTTTATACTCAACAGTTATGATCTTTACAAAAAGCTAATATCTACATAGAGAACCATCTTTTACTTGCCCCATCTCATCTCTGACTTGGTTGAGGAAGTACAGGCATTTCAGACTAGGAATATATGTGTTTTAGATGGGATACTTGGATTTATGTGAATATAAAAATAAGACAAAATAATTCTTATTCAGGTACATTCCAGTGTTCCAGTAGTTAGTTACATGATAAATAGTACCTATCTGCTGACCACCTACAAGAGATGAGACATTCTGAGGCACCCTAACAATCTAGGTCTGTAACAGCTGAACAAGAAGGTCATTTTACTCAATTGTGATGCCATCACCACTGACTGGTATTTAAGGTGTTTACTGGTAACCAGCAAGTTTAACTGAAGAGATGTCACTAAATTCAAACTGAAAATATATATTTAAAAGCAGCAATTTACATTGAGGGAAATATGGTTCTTGTGTGTTCTGTGTAAAGAGAGATTATGAATAAAGGGAATTGGCAACTGAGCACTCTAATTCAATTCCATGAATACAGGTTCCATGATAAGATATCTTCTACATGCATTTTGCTTACAGTAATGGTCTAAAAATCATCAGCTCTATAGAGTTAAACTCTGTATTAAAGGACTATTGAGTTACAGGGGAATTGGCCATATCAGGTAGCTAGTGACATAGTACCAGTTGTGAAAATTGAGATAAATGAGTTGACAAATGGATTCATTGAATATGTTAATATTGTGAAAGAGAAAACAATTGACGGGGATAATATACCCACAAGTAAGCTGATCTGAAAAAACCACAGACTGACATCAAATGGATAAAAAATACTGGGGAAAAAGTGAAAATGTCAACCAAAATAACAAGGTGGGTGGGCTGGGTGGGAGAGCATATTTAAGGCATCTAAAAAAAATTCCACATGGCTTTGGCTTATTAAGATATTTTACACTATTTTTTTAAGAAGATTTGAAAGCGCCTAAAAAACATGCAGATTGTTAAAAAAAAAATCCTGCATGACAAATTCAGTTTGTAAGCGTCATTAAGATATTTGCCAAGGAAAATAAAGAAGCCTCTGCCCACGAGATTGCACATGGTGAAAGAGGTCCTTCCAACCCTGTCTATGTTATGCTAGATGGCAGCCCAGAGGTTCGCTGTGCAGCAGCTACAAACAAGGTGTTACTATCTGGAAGGGAAGGGACTGTGGAATTTCCACTGGTTGGCAAGCAACCCAGCTTTAATTTTTCCAGATACTCTGCATGTACAGGCTTATGACACTGGAGAACTTTGAAGGCATCCTTTACTTTGAACCACTCTGTCTTCCTTCCTGTATTAACAGAATCTTCCCAGTCTTCTAATATTTCAGTGACAGTAAGGACGTAGACATATGTCCTGTGCTTTCTGTCTTGGTTCTCAAATATGCCCAGGAGTCTGCCTGACTTTCCTTTGACTCCAGCCTCTTGGTAAGCCTCCCTCACGGCAGCACCGGCAGGCTCCTCCTGGGGCTCCAGTCCTCCTCCTGGGTCAGTCCATTGGTCTGGGACCAACGGCTGCCCACCAGCAGCACCTCATCCTCCTGCTTGCTCCGGAAGCACAGGGACGCAGTCCGCTTCTTGAAGCCCTCGCGGTCCTAGGTCCGCAGACTGTGGGGCTTGGACCTCATCGCAAAGGCGGGCTCTCACTGCCGCGGCTCCTGCGGAGGCCGCTACCCCGCCCGGGGTTGGGGGCGAGGGCGAGTCGAGGCTCAGGGCGGTGCGGCCGGTCAGTCCCGGAGCCGGCGGCCGCTCGCCCCTGCTCCCTCCCGCCGCTGCCTCCACCCAGGGCAGACCGGGCGCAGGGCGAGAGGAGACGGCTGCAGGGGCTCCCGCCGGCCCGGCAGCAGCGCCGCTGCCGCGCGGGCGTCTGGGGTCGGCTGCGGGCCGTCCCGTCAGGGCCCTCTGACGTGCTGCGTGTGCACAGGTGGCTGCGCGATGCCCGTCAGTGCGCCGTCCCTGGCGGGGCCTGTGTTCGGGGACGGGTGTGTTTGTGTCTGCAGTTGCCCCAGTCCGTTCTGGCCCTCCAGACCTCCCCAGTCCCACTCTCGTCCTCGTGGTCCTGATATTCCTGCTGCTTCTGCCCTGGATGCTTTCTCTGGGCTCCGCCCCCAGCACGTCCACATCACGCCTGCTGCCTTAGTCCTGCAGAAATCCTGCCCTTTGGATTTGTGCCACCTTCTGTAAGTTGAAAGCTTCTGGACTAAGTGCGGCAGAAAATTGGAGTCAGAAGAGGAGGTGAGCAAAGTGATTTCTGTCCTGTACCTCTTTTTTTTTTCTACCTTTTCAACCTATTATTTCAAGATGCCTTTCTGAGGACAAGGATTAAAATTCACTCCCTTAGCTTTGTTGCTATACTTCAGTTCTAATAAATTGGGAACTACAAATAATCTACTTTTAAAAATAGTTGTATATGTTTATTCATTTGTTTTGGAATAAATTTGATGAAGATGAGTTTATGGGAAAGCAAAGTGTGACCAGGTTTTAGGAATTTAATTTGAAAATTGAATCTTTATGAAGCTTTCCACATTTCATTAGATGTTAAATTCTACTTTGAAGTTTCATATGATTATTAACTATAAGTATATTCCTAAATATAGTGGTTAAACTGTTATTAAAATAATATATCATAAAGCCATTAATATTTTTACATAATACAGTTGTTTGATTATTGAATTTTTCTTGCCAGATATTAGTCAGCAACCTTTTAGGTTTTTCTTTTAGTGATTTTGTAAGAAGAATAAAAATATATTTTAAATCTGTGTGACACAGTTTTATTAAAATGAGAGTGTATGAGCATTTATCAGTTTACTTTCTTCTTTCATATTATATTTTTAATTTTGTGTCCTTCTACATTGTATTCTAAAATTTGGAACCTATTGATATGTGCTTTTCATTTCACTATCATGAGGGATGTTTTTTCAGATGAAACTGAAAAATTTAGTAATTCATCTTTTGTCAATATTAAAAGCAGACCAGCTAAGTTCCTCTGTGCCACACTGAAAATAATACCAGAACATAAGAAAGGTTTTTGTATTACTTTATGTGCTCTGTGATAGCGTCTTTTCTGTGAACACATTCATCTCCAAATAAGACCCTGACATTGAAAATTTACTTGTACATACACAGGGGTTATATTATACTTCCTTGATCCTTGAAATGAGTATGGATGCTGACAGAAATATTTGTGCTGTTCTCCCTAAGGTATTGCCATCAGAGAGTCAGCAAAGGCTGTTGACCAAGCCCAAAGGAGGGTGCTGAGGGGAGTTTATGACCTGGAGTTTTTCATAGGGGATGAAGCCATAGATAAACCCACATATGCCATAAAGGTAAACTCCCCACTGGGATTTGCTTCAGTAAGTGTATCACCAAGAACAGAGCAGTAGGATGAATCATGTAAAATGGTAGATTTCATAGCATTTGTACATGTGAGCTGTGTATTTTATTCTTGTGTTGGGAAAGAGGTTTTGTTGTTGTTGGTTTTGAATGGGGTATTTTTCAAAATTGAAGTATAGTTGATTTACAGTGTTGTGTTAGTTGAACAAGGCATTTTTCATCTGGGGAATCAAGTGAATTTATGAAACCCCGGAATGCAGGATTGACTCTGGGAATGCTGGGCTTCATGTGAGAGCAAGACCTGCTTCTGTGGAAAATTGCAGATTGACTCACTGACCTGTCAGATATAGAAGAGCTATAGATTGATTAATTAAAAAGAAGCACTAAAATTGTTTAACTATGTATTTGTTCTAAAAACCTCCAAACTCCAAATGGAATGGTATGGAGGATTAGCTGTAATTTTCCATCTGTTACTCCACTGTTAAAATGACACTTTGTACTTAGAAATGTGAAGTAGAATATAAACGATAATATAACTTAATATTTCTGGTAAAGTGCCTGTTATTTCTTTACATAAATTAACATTCACCCAGTGCAAAAGACCTGTTTTCTCTAATAACTCAGTCTCTTCTGGGCCAGTGCTTTTAAAACTGTTGCTCTTACTGACATGAACTGAAGCTTGACATAGTTTGATTTCTCTTGCTTTAGTGGCCAATAAGACATGGAATAATTGAAGACTGGGATATAATGGAGAGTTTCATGGAACAAGTGATTTTTAATTTTCCCTGAGCTGAACCTGAGGGCCATCAATTTTTGATGGTGAGTAACTGGGACTGAGAGAAGGGCCCTGTGGATTCTGGGTTGCTTAGATTTTAAACCCAGGATATTCTTCCCTGGGGAGTTTTTAATTCCCACTAAAGCTCTTTGTATGGGTTGGAGTGCTTTTTGGGCAAATAACAGAAGGCTCAACAAAAATGTCCAAAACTGAAGAGGGCTAATTATCCCACAAAACAGGATGACAGAGTCAGGCCACTCAGGGCTGGTTACTTGAGCAGCTCAGAGGTGGAGGTGAGAACCCAGCCTAATTCACCTGTTTGGCCTCTTGTGCTGGTTCCCCTCAGACCCCAGAGTGGCTGCCCGAGTTCCTGTACTGACTCTTGGTGTATTTACTTTCAGAGTTTTAGAATTAAGGCTCCCTTCCTCAGAAACCTTCCTAGCAGATTTGCCTTGTCTCTCCATGCCCAGTGTGGGCCCTAGAGGGGAATGAAATTACTTCAGTTCATTTTGATGAGTCAAGATTCTCTCCTGTTGCTGGTGAGTGGACCACATCTCATCACCTGGCCCCAGGAGGTAAGTACCTAAACCAGCCTCCAGCAGCAAGGAACGAGGAGGGAGGAATGGGTTTGGGTAGGAAACCACCTGTGTAGTTAGGTGTCCTACTGAAATAACTGGATGGCTCTGACCTTTGCTTCTTACAGCAGAGGGAGCTGAATCAAGGTGCTATTTTGCCAAGGTTAAATCTCACACTAACACTGAGTTGAGTTATGGGCCCTGATAATCTAGATGTAATTGACCTTTTTCAGATGAAATGAAACAATACAGAGAAATGAAGAGAAGTGTCTCTTGGTTGTGGAGTCTGTTTTCATTGTTCTATGTTCTTTTTAAGTTAAAATTAGTTACACGTATAAAACACTTACTTTAAGGATAGCAATTGCATGTAACGTAAGCTGCACATTAAAACATACATAATTTAGCTTTGGATTTTTCCATGCTAGTGCATTGTCAAATGGTCCCTGATTCAATTATATAATTCTTTCTAATGTTAAATATGGAATATTCTTTAGAATTATCTGGCTTTAAATATGTTAATAACAAGGCTGTTATGGTAGTTAGTGGAATCTATATATTTTGTGTCTATTAAATCAAGTCCTTGAAAGTGCTCTAAGCTTTTTCCTGGCTGTATCTTCACAACTAGGTATTGCCATGTCCATGTACTGTGTTTTACAGGCCACTGTGTATTTTCTCTCCTGTGTATCTATGATGGTTTATGTAAAATACATGGAGCCAGGAAACTGAGAATATGTCTGAGTGGCTTTGTCTTTACAGCCCAAAAAATTACAGACTCCCACCTGCCATGCTTGGCATGTTCCCTTCTCTCGTACATCACATAACTAGCTGTGGGTAGGACTCCAGGCTTGGTCCTGGGGCCCAGCTGTCTCTCTCTGCATGCCCCATCCCACTCTACTCAGAGGGAGTCTGAGTCTTAGGCCCATGGAGCAAATGCAACCACCAGGACACAGCCCACAGGAAATTTTTCCTACCAGGAATTTTTCTGCTCTAGCTGGCATATACACTGCAATACAATAAAACCAATTGCTGGGAAGGAATTGGAGGTGTTTGGTATGAATATGGAAAAGCTTAAGTCTTTGCCAAAAATGAGTATCTGAAGTGAATGTTCAAAAATAATCAATTTTATTACATTAAACATAAGAAAATATTGTTCTACGTGTATTGTACTTTGAAGTTACCAGTTGGGTTTGCTGCATAATGTGACAGAGGAAGTTATGACAAGGGTAGGTGTCTCTCAGGCTTATGTCATTTGTCATGAGTTAATGGGATAATTAAAGGGGAGTGAAGCAGGTACAGGGATTTGTGGCCATGTCCAGAAATTCATTGAAGACTTTTACTGAACTCCTACATCAGCTAATGGCTTCTTGGTGTGAAAGAGTCTAAAAGTTTTAAATTAAAGTTCCCTCAGTAGCTTATGAAATTGTCCCTTCTGACTGCCATGACAGACGTCTGCACATCCATGGTGGGAATGAGCTCAGTACAGCTCATGTTTTTCAAGAAGTTTCAGAGACTCAACTCATGTTGGTCACGTGGACTAAGCAGATAGCGAATGGGAACCACGCTCTTTTCTCTAATACTGAATTGCCCAGAGTTCAAAACAGAATCATATATTTTAAAGAACTGCAGTGCTCTGGAGGAGAAATTGAATTATAGCTGTAGAGGAGATTTGCAAACTTTTTGAATATGAATCAGGGGCGGAAGAGCAAGCAGCATTGCTGCCCAAGGATGCTGGGAACCAGGAGCTCTGCCATCCACCCGAGAGCAGGAAAGATGGGTGTCCCAGCTCAGGGATGGAGGATCACCTTTCCTTTATCCTTTTGTTCCCATCAAGTCCTCAGTAGCCTGTGTGCTGCCCACCCACATTGGCAAGGGCAGGTCTCCTTACTCAGTCTACTGCATGCTAAACTCTTCCAGAGACACCCTCTCAGACACACCCCAGAAAGAATGGTTTACCAGCTCTCTGGGTATCCCTTAGCCCAGTCAAGCTGACACACACAATTTACCATGACATGTGGTTTGTCCTGGCTTATCACAGTAACTCCCTTCCTGGTTCATGAGGGTGGCTCAGACCTGCTCTGTCCTGTACACTAGCACTGGCTGGTGACGAGTTGGACTTCCTTGGCACTGCTGAGGCTGTTACTGCTGGCCCATGTTCTTCATATTTTCAGAATATTGTCATCTCTTCTCCTACTTGCCCTTCCTTGAGGATTTATGTTTTTAAAAATGTTTCTTTACTACAGTTATGGAGAAGTTTGGGACTGGAGCAATATTAGATGCATGTGTTCAGCTTGCTTTCTTTATCCAGAAATATGGATTGATTTTTATAGTATTGACTAATTATTCATTTTTGAATTAATACTTGATGATATTTTACCATCATTATGAATAAAAATGCTTATGTAACTTGCATTCATGTGAAGTTTTAATCATGTTCTTCAGTTTTTTAAAAAATATGAAAAACTTGATATTTCCAATATAGATTTTGTTATATATAAATAATGGTTTTTGGAAGGTTTTATTTAATTTAGTCCTCTAAAGGAGCAATTACTGGTGGTAAACATAGGAGAAAATGAGGATTGAGGAAAACATAGATTTATGATTATGGTTCTGAGAACCCAGAAGTATGTGCCTTTAATAATGCTGAATTTGATTCAGGAACCAGGAGAACCTAATTTTATTGTAAACATTCTGTTAATGGGTTTTAATGTGAATTCTTCAAAGATGGTGAATTCTTTCGCAGCAAGTACTAAAGTGTAAAAATCAGTGATTTAAGCAAGTTTAAGGTTTTATTTTTCTTAAAGACATTTGTAGTAGGGAGGGCAGTGCTGGTATGTCAGTTTCCTGGTGTCACTAGGGATCTGTGTGCTGTAGTATATTTAGCATACAGCTTCCATTCTAAGATTGCCTTAGATAACAAGTTAGCTGCTGCAGCTCCAGTCATCACCTCCATATTCCAGGAAAGAAGGGGTTAAGAGCAGAAGTGGGCCTACTACATGAGTCTACCTTCAAACTTGTAAGGAGCTTTCCCAGAAGACACTTCCAACAACTTTTGCTTCTTATTGGCTAGAATTTACTTAGCCATCCGTTTCCACCAGGAAGTCTGGGAAATGCTGTTTTCTGGGCCTGTGATTGATCAGTGGTCTGTCATTAAGGCAGAAGGCAGAATAGATACTGGGTAGGGAAACTGCAGTGACTGCCATAATGATGTGACTACAGGTATGAAGACAGTGACAGAACAAGAATTCAGCTGTCTTCACAACTGTGGTTGGATATGGAAAGTGTTTTCCAAGTTACAGAGCCAACAGGCTAGGGAAAAGCCACACCAGCATGTGCTGCGGCTTCTGCCCTGGGCTGAAGTCTTTCTTCTGTTATCTTCTCCGCCTGTGGAGAAATAAGCCAGGAAGTTGTATTGGGAGTTTCCGTGGCCTTCACTCACAGGCTGTAACTCAGGGTTTCACAACTCCTGTAAAGAATTTTTTTTTTCTTATAATAGAACTATAAGTGCGATTTAGAAAATTTGGAAGATTCTTGTGGGACTTTTCACACTCCTATCCCATTATCATAAATATTAACATTTAGTATAGCTCTACATAATCTTTTCACTCATGTTTTTATATGATTTTGCATTCAATATTGTGTCCTCCATCCCTTTCGCCCATTTTCTTGCACGGTTTTCATAATCCTCATTTTAATGGTCATACAATCATGTATCCAATGGTTGTTTCCTATCTGTTTAGTAGCCCCACAATTTTTAGATGTTTACTTTTGTTTCCAGTTTCTTGGTTTTCTAAGACATAACATAAAGTAATCTTTGCACATTTTTTTCTATATTTAGAGCATTTTTATATTAAGAATATAAAAATTATATATATATGTATATAATTTGGAGGTCCAGATGTGTTAATAATTTTGAATCTCTGGTATAATATTTCACACTGAAATCTTCAATGTACAAGAAGCCACATTATTTGAACTCTTAGGATTGATTAACATCATTTTTGATTACTTGACTTTCTAATTTGCAGTTTGAGAAACTTTGATCTTAAACATTTTTTCATGTATTTATTAATTGTATTTTCTCCTTTGTGAATTGCCTATTCATGTCCTGGGTTTTGTACATATCAGTGTTTTATTGCTTTTATTGTTGCTATGATTTCTTTGAACTTTTTTTATTTAAATTTTTCTTTTGTGATAAAATGCACATAACATAAAATTTACCATTTTAACCATTTCTGAATGTACAGTTTGGTGAGTTGAGTACATTGACATTGTTGTGTAACCATCACCACCATCCATCTCAGGAACTTCTTCATCTTCCAAATTGAAACTCTGCCCCCATTAAAGAATAACTCTCTTCCCCCCTCCCCCAGCCCTAGCCCCCACCATCCCCCCTCTGTCTCTATGACTGTAACTATTCTGTGTCCTCATATAAGTGGAATCACCCAGTATTAGTCCTTTCATGACTGGTTTATTTCACTTGGTATAAGGTCTTCAGGGTTCAGCCACATTGTAGCTTGTGTCAGAATTTCCTTCCTTTATTAGGGCTGAATAATATTCTGTTATATGTATGGCCATAATCTGTTTATGGTGTGAACTCTTTCATATAACAGATAAGAAGTTTTTGTCATAAGCAGATACTTTTTTCTCACTTGATTTTTTGTAGGTTATAATTTTGAACATCTATAATTGTAAATTTTTATGTAAGTAGACCTACTTTCCTTTGATGTTTATGTATATTTTTCATTCATCTGGGATTTATTTGGAACATCACCTGACACTGAAATTAAACCCAGGAAGAATCCAGAGCCAGGGTTAATCTACTTCTTGTTGGAATGTCTTCTAAAGGCTCACTTTTTTTTTTAAACCAGTCAGGAAGGAAACATTGCATAACTATGCTCCCACTTTACATACCTTTCTAGCCTTCCTCTCTTCATCCTATTCCCCCCTCTAATCAGTTTAAATGTTATGTTTATAAAATTAACTTATTAAGGTGTTTGGATTCCTCTTCAAGGTAAGAGAAGACTCTAGGTCTCTGGAGTTAATACATTCAATTTCTTCTGGTCTGAGATATATTGTTGATATTACAGTTGATTGTTGATATATTCAGCCCTTGCTAAGGGCCCAGCCCTCTCCCCACCAAGTATTTGCATGAATTGACTCACTTATTTAATCCCACAGACAATTGTGAGGTAGGTAGTTATTAGGGCTGTTTTTCAGGTTGATAGGAGGTGCCATGAGGAGATATATTGTAACCTAAATATTGGAACCCACAGCTATTCTTCATGTGCTTTAAATGAAAGAAAAGTAAAAAAAAATTAAATCTGAAATAGTAATCACTAACACGGTGCTAAATGTGTACTGGGAACATTAAGGTATTAAATAATTTGATCTCAGCCCCTTGAGGCAGGCACAATAAAATAAGTAATGTGTTATTGAATGACTTTTAGATCACTTACAATCTGCTTTTGATGACTTTATTATTTCTTGTCTATGTCTTAAGATTGCTTTCTCTCTCCCATTCAGGGGATGTATTGATTCTAATTAGAGTAATTAAAACTTACTTGGGGCATGATGTTTGAGCTTTGTATCAGATAGGAGTATAAACTAAAGCCCCCAGCTAGTTGATATCCAGATTTGATTATTTGCTTGAAAAGTTAGCATACACACAGCACAGAATTCAAAAGTTGCAGAACGATTTCCAGTGCAAGAGTGTCTCCTTCCCACTTCTGTGTTGCCTTCCAGATCCCCTTCCTGGAGGAAACCAACTTTACTGGTGCTTAACCAGTAATAATTATGTGCAGGCACTTGGATTATACATAAACATGTTTCATAAAATGGTAACAAAATAGACATACTATGGTACATTTTGATTTTTACTTTAAAAATTTTAGAAATTATAATTTGAAATATATGAAATTTACCCACTTAACACAGTTTTAAATGTATCATTTGGTAATGTTACCTACATTGACATTATGGTGTAACAGACCTCTAGAAATTTTCCATCTTGCAAGATCGAAATTTTGTTCCCATAAACAGCTCTTCATTTCTCTCCCTCATACACCTTGTTTTTAAAAAAATGTTGTAGATACAGAAGTATATTTAAGAATGTGTATGTATGGAGAGCCTCTTTTCATGTAGCAAATTTATAGTAGATATTGTTTCATATCAGCAGACACAATGCTCATCCATTTTAATTGCTGCAAATGTGTTACATTTTATGGATTTGACCTAATCTGTGTAATCAGTTCCTAGTTATGTGCAGTTATGTTGTTTCTGATCTTGGAAGCTGTGACAACTGTGCACCTCTCTGAGGCACCTTGTTTTACATGTCCCTTGGCTTGACGATGGAATTTGATTTTGTCTAATAGTCTTAGTTAAGAGACTTTCTCTTCAGTAGGTGAGTTTCTCACTGGTACATGTTGATGATTTTAGTGATAATAATGCACTTTCACTGAGTACGTTCCCCATGCCAGGTGCTGCGATGAGCACTTTGTTTAGACTCCTGTGAACTCAGTGCTAATTATGCATGGAGAGAGGAAATCACTTTCCAAACTTGGTAAAATCGAAGGTGGGGTGTAGCTGGGCTGATTGGTGTTGGAGCACTCCCGTTGCCTGTGCTGGCATGGCCTGGGCTGTGTGGCAGGCATGTGTGGTCCCAGCTGCTTTTCTGGTGCTGTGCTTTCTGGCTTTGGTGTGTTTTATTTATGTATGGATATTTTAAAACTCAGGCTTGGCTTTCTCTTTGGTTTATATTGGGTGCATATTAGTTCTGATAATTGGTAAAACATATTTTAACATAACTGTACTTTTGCATAAGATATTTACCTGTATTTGTTTAGGAATGAATCCTTCCTACTGCGCTTAGTGACCAAGTTAGTACATGTCCACATTTTTTACCTCCTCCTTTCTTCTATCACCTACTTTTGATTGTTTATGTTAGTGAACTTACTCTGATATTTATGTTTGTGATTTTATGTTTACTGGTGTCTCTGCTGCTCAACCAAGAAAACAATATCTTTTGATTTCATGACACAAGGGCATCAGTGTCTTTATATTTTCCTCCTTTCCATCTGTGCCTGTCAACTTGATACTATTCCTGTTGTTTTAATTTATAATAGTTACATTCTGTTCTATAGCTATAGATTCCCCCAGAAAAGAAATGTATTTATCCCTACATCTTAAATGGACTACTTGCTCACCCTATGTCTTTGACTGTACTTTGTGCATTCTTATTGCTTGGCTTAAGCTTATTTTCTGATGGTTAATTCATGAAGGGTTCATAGAAACCAAATTCTCTCAAGTTGTATGTTTAAAGGTATTTTGTTTTTGCAACAGACTTGATTGGCAGTGTGGCCAGATGTAGAATTCTGGGGTCATATTTTCCTGCCAGAAGAGTCTGTAAATGTGGCCCCGTGTGTCCCAGTGTCCTGTATGCAGCTGTGCCAATGGCCAAGACAGGCTGCCCTTTTCCTGCTATAAGAGTATGTTGCTCTGCTCAATAAGCCTAACAAAACATCATAGGCTGAGTGGCTTCAACAAGAGACATTTGTTTTCTCACAGCTCTGGGGGCTTTAGGTCTGAGATCAAGGTGCCATCATGGTTGGTTTATGGTGAGATCTCTCTTCCTGGCTTGCAGACGGCCGCCTTCTCACCAGGTCCTCATGTGGCTCTTCCTCTGTGTGTGAGTGAGAGAGAGCTCCCTGATCCCTCTGTCTTTTCCTGCAGAGATGTTAGTGCTGTCCTGTGACCTCACTGATCCTGGGTTACCCCTCTAGGGGCTTCATCTCCAAACACAGTCACCTGAGGGTTGCAGCTTCAGCATAAGAGATTTGGGAAACAAAGCTCAGTTTATAACAAAGGGTAATGTGGAATTTTATTTATTTATTTTTTGTCAAAAGGCCTAGATTTTATTTCCTTTCTTTGTTTTTTTTTTCATTTTCTCTCTTTTTTCCCCCAGCTTAAATATGTGATGTAAATCCATATTTATTAACATGGAAAAATGTTCAACATATTGCTGAATGACAAAAAGCAGGCTCATTGACTTTTATCTTTCTGTATTCCTGTTAATTTCCTTCTATTAGATAATAGTTATTATTTTAAAAAGACATTTCAAAAAATTCAGATATCTATGTCATGATTTTGATCTGCTTTATTTTTATATTTTTCTGGGTACATGTTTTTTATCTGACATTTGTTTTTTCCTATTATCTCTCTCCCCTCTCCTTTTCTATAAGTGTTTTTATATGGTATTTGGCTAGTCTCTTTGTGTTCTTTCCTCATGTTTGAGTGAGGGGATCTCTTCCTGAACTGGCTGTGTGTGCGAGTTTAGGCTGGGTGGCAGGCAGCGTCTGGGTGAAGTAGCTTCTGTCCCAAGCTTGTCTTTCTCACAGTAGATGGTGGAGGTGTAACTTCTCACCTTGCCACCTGTGCTCTGAGGGGAGGGCCTGTGGAATGAGGCTTCTGCAGCTGTGCTGCTCAGACTGCTCTGGTTCCAAGCAAGGGCTCTCTGTTTTTTCTTTTCTCTGGAGAACTGGATATTAGCTGGTATCTGAAGTCACTGGTGTTCTTTTTCCGTGTCCTCACTCATCTGGTCTCGGTGGGGTTGTTATTGCCCTTGACAGCTCACTGTACGTCTCTTCAGTTTCACGGTGTTTGGGCGTTCTGTTATCCGAGGTGGAGTTTCCTTTTCTGTAGCTTGTTCTTGTTTTGGGGTGGATTAGTAAGAGCAGAAGTGTTTAGAGAGGGTTTGCTTTCTCAAAGATTTTTAAACCCTACAGCCAAAATAAGTTTAATGAATCACTCTGGGTGTACTGTCTATCAAATTAAGGAGTTGTACAGCATCTTAATGAACATGCTTTTAGATTAACTTTTTGTGGTTCTGATGTAATTACATGAAATTTTGGTGAACACTAAATATAGTGAATATTTCCTTACAGACAGAACCTCCCCTGAATACACCAGAAAATAGAGAATATCTTGCAGAAATTATGTTCAAATTATTTAATGTACCAGGACTGTACATTGCAGTTCAGGTAAGGACAAGTGACTTTCATGATTTCCAAGTGACCTTAGTTGTCTAATGTGGAAGAAATTGTGATTCTAGAGGCCTCTGAAAGATTGTGTGGTGTGGTTTCCTTTCCCACGCACTCAAGTGCACATGAACTCATCCCGTTCTGGTCCAAGCTCAAACACTGTACAGAGCAAGTTCTGTGATTTATGTTTTTACTGCTGGTGTAGAGTTTGTCCAGCTTTTGTCTGTTTACATTCACTAAAATCTAGGTATCCTAAGGAAGACAAGATCAAGATGTAGGTGTGGTTCTTTGGCTTCTTTTACTTCTGATCATAAAAAAGAAAATATACTATAGAATATGTTAAAAAAAAAAACAAAACAAAACAAAATAAATTCCTTTCAAGGTTTGCCCCTTGTGGATCTGATCTCCTGTTGTTCCGTGAGTTTGCAGAACTTCCCCTGAAGCTGCTTGTTCTTCATGGGGGGTTTTGTTGGTTTTAGGTGTAATGTATCTGCCACTCTATATAAGGGAATTGACTGAAATTTGAGGGACTAAATGATAAAATTGTTTTCCAAAATGTTTCCTGCATATTCTATTCGCTTGTGGGAAAAAAGAGGAGTTGCATAGATGATTAACTTGGAAGATTCCACATGCTGTGTCCTCTATGTGGTGATTCTCAGTACACAGTGATGTGTTAAAGGCTTTGAAAATGCCTGCGTTAGAAAACTCTGTTTATTCCACAACTTCCAAATTTAACCAGAAATATTCCCCAACTCCTAAGCTGTTTTTGTTCCATGGAATAGGAGACACTTTAGGAAACATTGGCCCAGTGGTTCTCAGAGTGTTCTATGCAGCAAGGTCTCCTCAAAAGTTTGTTTTCAAAATACACATTCTCAGAATTTATATCAGACCACGAGTTTCCAGCCTCAGAATTTTGGATCGGGCAGTCCTCGTGGGAGGGGCGGGTACTGAGCTGTGTGTTGTGGGATGTCTAACAGCATCTCAGGTCTTGACCCACCAGGGGAAGCACCACGACCAGTCTCACCTCCCCCAAGTGTGATAGCGAGAAATGGCACCAGATGTTGCCAGGTGCTCATTGGGGGCAAAATTGCCCCTGGTTGAGAACAACCATCCTGGTTCTGCCAGATGAGAATTTCTGGATGCCAGGCCCAGTATTTTGTCTTTCTAAAGTCTCCACAAGTAGTCTTATTGCAATCCATCTGTGGACCCACACTGGGAACCAGTGGATTAGAAATTAAAACCTCCTGATTCTACAATAAAATTCCTTTCTCTCTGGCTTTTCTTAGCAAAGCGTTGATTTCTCTTACTGAGTTGACTCCTCCAGATTAAGTGCACAAAACTTACATGTTAGTTGTCCACTTTGGAATTTGGATTTGGGAGGAAGATCGAAGGTAGGGAAGGGAAAGGTCATTCAGACTCTGTAAGAAAGAAAGGGCTTATTGCTCAAACCTGAAGATAGGCTGGTGGAACACTTGAGAAAGTCCCCATGCTGATGGTCTCCGTGGTATTTGTGAAGGCACTGCTGGCCTTAGCTGTGTACTGGACATGATGACAATTTGGTGAACACACATTAACAGGAATTACCATTGACAGCAGGGATGGGGTCACTCACGCTATCCCAGTGGTCAGCAGGGCACCGAATTCTGCTCTGTCTGTGGGCCTAACCTGATTTGAGGTGAAGGAAGCAGTGAAAGAAAAAACCCTTCTGTTAAAGCACCACTTTTGAAGACATACCTGTACTTAGCAAAGGTAACAAGAGCTTTCTAACCCAGGTGTGTGAGAAAATGGGAGATGCCTAGTGTCTGTGGCACTGGCAGTTGGAAATTTGCAGTAGCAGATTTGTGCAGTCGGGTGTCAGCAGTCGTCTGATGTCCCTGGGCTCTGCTTGACCCTGGTGTCACTTTCTCAGGAGGGTCTTCCTGGCTTTCATTCTGAACTGTCATCTGGATATCAGTGGGTGAGGTGCATGACCATTTGGAGGGTGATTCTGTGTTCTGTGACAAGATCAGGCTGGAGAGGATTTGATTCTTGGTTTTTAAAAATTATTTAAGAGCCAAGAAGGAGAGATTATTAACCTTGACTTGCAGGATGCTCTGCAATGTCACTTTATCATTTTAATTTTCAAAATATTACAGAAGTGATTTCTAATTCAGGCTTCAAGAGACTATATATATATACACACATATATATGTGTATATATATATTTGGTACAATGGACTAGTTAAATGAATAATTTAAACCTTTTTTTTAAATTAATTGAAGCTATCTGGAGGGGGTTACATCGGGAAGTCAGACGTGCCTTTCCTTCTCCAGGTCCCTTCTTGGAGGCAACCTCTGATACTGATGTTTGTTATTTTGTGTATTACAAGTATCTTTTGTGCAAATATAGGTTTGTGTGTATATGTGCTAAGCTCCTTTTAAAAATGCAATAAATGAATCACTATGGTATACACTGGAAACTAAGATAACTTTGCGAATCAACTAAGACTTAAATTTAAAAAATGCAAACTTGGGATTTTTTAAAATCAATTCACTTATTTCAGTTAAAAATTTGTCACTGTTTTATTTCAGGACGTTGCAGAGATGATGTACTAATATGCTGGTGCTTTAATACTTCAAAGTTCAGAAATCACTGCAGGGGGAGGCTGACGTATCTACAGTCTGGAGGAAAAAACCAAACCCTTCCCCTGTGTCCTCGCACCCTGCCAGTGTCCTTTTGTCCTGGGATGAGGAGAGGCAGGAGTCCTGTAGAGCATGCTCTGTGCTCGCAGCCCCTTCAGCCAGTCTCGGGGTGTGAGCTGTTTTGGTGCCACTTTCTGTGTGGCCCTGCCTGGCTCTTCTCTGAGGTCACATCCTCAGAGGTCAGTGCAGACCGAGGTCAGGGCCTGTGCCTGTGGGCCTGCTTCCTGGCCTCCCCTGTGTGTCTGAAACAAGTTTCACACTATGTGCAGGCCCACAGAGAAAGTTGTTGTTCAAATTTTTCTCTGTTTCTTAGTGCAGTTTTTTCCCCCTAATTATAAAAATTGCATTTACTGTACAAAATTTAGATAAAATGGAGAAATGTAGAAAAGAAGATAGAGTGACCCACAAACCTGCCCATAGGACTGTGCCACACTTTTTTGGTATAGTCTACTGAGCTCTTTTTCTTAGACACACGATACACGTTTTAAGCATTGTTGGGATACCCTCCATCTGATTTCGTGTTCTAATTGTACAATGTGCTCCTGAAGTTGTATTTTGCATATTGATTTATCCCTGATGTATCTTTATGGTTAAATGCTCTGTGGAAAAATATTTAGTAACTACCTAACAGCCCATCATGTGGGTATAGCACAATTCATTTACTTATTTTCCTACCATTGGCTGTGGGGGGTTGTTTTATTTAATCTGTGATGAAGCTGATACTTACTCAACATGGGTTGAATTAATTTTAGAAAATGTTATAAATAATATATTGAGTATAGAAATTGTGAATAGTTTCTGTTTGTGAGAGCTACTGTTCTTATGAATTTAAGTTTTTGATTTTAATTATGTGTACATATCTTTTATATTGATCTTAAATATTCTACAATTGTCTTGGGCTCCTGAGAAATGCTACACACTCTCTCACTTCTAGAAGTTGGGCACCTCAGAAGACACAAGAGGAATTCAGTCACCTTTTCTTGCAACTTCACTGGTAACTGTCTGTGCTTGTACTTGGTGGAACTGATACATCTTTCAGATGGATGAGGATTTGCTCCAGCCTCCTGTCTCCATGAGTGTGTGACAAGCAGCCAGTGCCATCAGGGAGCTCAGAGTGCCTCCTGTACCTGGTGCAGGTGGGGATTGTCCACTCTGCACGGCTGCTACCACCAGCATGAGCTGGACCTTCCCAGCCTGTGGCCTGCATATTGAGTGGCACCCCAGGGGGCTGGTGAGGCCCTGGGGCCACACAGCAGCTCCTGGCCCTGCCCTGCTGGTGATGGCTGGCAGCCTGGTCACTGGCCCGGGAGGGCAGCTGGGTGAGCAGATCCAAACTCCCCTCAGCATGGATCTCACATAGCATAGGGTTGAGGGGAACTTGCCAGACTGTTCATTCCTACCAAGTGCAGCCCTTACTAGAGTGAGCAGGTCAATTACTTAGTATTTAATGCATGCCTACACCAAGCTGTGTGCTTGACCTGCTGCCTGTTACTGGGTCTCTTCTGTGCAGCCACTCACCCCATATGATGGGTGAAGGTGCCAAGGCTGAAATATATGTGTTAACAGGTATGGCCATGGTTACTCTTCCCACAGATGTGGAACCAGGATCTGAGTCCAGGTTGTCACACTGTAAATCCCACATGCTAACCAGGTTATTGACATTTAAATGCAAGCCAATTTGTAGTTGGTTTAAAAATTAATAGTTAAACAGCAAAAAAAAAGTGACAGTGAATATATATATGTTCATGTATAATAGAAAAGTTGTGCTCTACACTGGAATTTGACACAACATTGTAAAATGCCTAAAACACAATAAAAGTGTTTAAAAATTAATAGTTAAAACTTTTTCCTTTTAGTTAGAGGAACAAAATAATATGACCCAATGTTTGGACAGACAGCAGCATTTTAGAAATTAACTACCTTCTGTGGTTTTCTCTTCACATTCCTAATGGAAAGGCCACTTTGGTTGCTTAAAGAGCATCACAGGTTCTCCTAACGGAATTGCATGCGTGGTCATTTTATCCTCCCTCCCCTAGTCCTGAGCTTTGCATAGAGTGGGGATTCAATAAATGCTTGCATTGCCAGGGCAGGTGGGGGCAGAAGTCTAACTTAGAGTCCAGGGAGGGCTTCCCTCCTGGAGTTACTCACATGGTGTTTTGCCTCTCTGTCTCCCCAGGTGGAAGGTTAGGTACTAGGAAGCTGCATCAGACACATCCCTGTTGCAGGTAGAGATATTATGTATTTCATTCAACAGCTGCCAAGGGAGAGGGAGGTGGGAATCCCTCCTGAGCAACCACTGGAGTCTGCAAAGGCCATTAAGGTAAAAACAGTTGGGAAATTGGCCAGTTTGGGTGTGAGAGAGAAACGGTTGTTTGCACACTACCCCTCGTGGCTGCCACCCCTGCTCCACTGTGCCTTCCCTCCCCTCCCCATGAAGGTGGGTCTCCATCTGTTTACCACTTGAGTTAAGGGGCTGAAAGCTTAGCCTCTTCTCTGAACATGGATGCTTGTGGAGGTTCCAGCTGTAAATGAGAGTAGCTTGATAACTGGTATTGAGCATCCTGTGTAGTACGATGTCATTTAATTGGAGCCTGATTAGACAGAACCTTCAATTAGTCAATGTGTTTTGCACCTCTCCCTCCAGGCTTCATTTCCCAAGTAAGGAGCAGACAGCAGCAGCAGTGACTGTGAGGAATCCTGTGCAGTCAGCCAGAATTCAAACTCATTTCCATCTCTTGCTGTGTATGATTCTGTACCCTGAGAATTACCAGTCAGAGTGATGCTGTTCTAGGGTGAATCATTGAACAGATTCCTCCTATGTTTTCTAGACTCTGTTACCATGCTGGAGGAGTTACAGGAAGCTCTAAAATTAAATCAGTAAGATTCAGAGGAAAATGGTTCATTGGTCCTTATTTAAAATGTCCACCTGACTGATCCATCAGTTTGGTCTTTGTGTCACTCTGTAGGTAGCAGTTGACAGATCCCTTTCAAAGCATCTTCCTTTTCAGGTTGCAAAATCAGGACAAATTACTGTTTTGTTTTTGTTTTTGTTTTAGTCAAAATGAAGATATTTTTAGTAATACAAGGATAATTATTATATAAAGAGCAAAGATTTTGTTTTTGGAGAAGAATTTAAGCATGGAGTTGACATGTGGCCTTGAACACACAGTTTCTGAGCTGCAGGGAAGTTTAAGGGAGGTTAGCCTCCCCCTTTCCTCCCACCTTTGCACCCAGTAACAGGCTGGTTGAAGGAAAGCTAGTGTCTGGGGGGAGTCCTACATTTTTCACGACACTCTTGGTGGATGTAGAGGTATTTTTAGGACAGGGTGCACTGGTGTGGGTCAGGGCTCCTGTGAGTAGGGTGGCTGGGTGGCTGGGTGTGCTGAGGACTAGAGTTTCCAGGGCTGGGGCACCTCAGAGCTTGGGTGTGTGTTCCTGGGCAGCCCATGGGAGTCAATCCTTTCCCTCTGGGGGAAGGTTTAGAGAAGTAGCATAAGACTTTCTTTTTTTAGATTAAAATGTTTCCTAGAACTTCCCCTAGTCCTTTCCTTGCCTTTCTTCAAGGAAGTAAATTTGGATATTTGACCCAAGTTCCCTCACCACCCCACTCCTGTTACCAATGTGTCTCAGAGCCTCTGGCCCCTGATCATCAGGGTGGTCATGCAGGTGAGTGGGGCCCTAAGTGTGCTGACTGTGACAGAGGCTGCTCTCTTAGTCCTCGTGGTGGGCTTTACCTTCCTCACTGGCTCTCTGGGGTCCATCTCTGTCCCTGAACCAGGGCTGGCCCATTTGGGCAGTGACAATGTATCACTCAGCCATGAAGTTTGGAAGTGGAAGAGCTCCTTGTGTTCCCTGCAGGTCACCTGTCCCAACCCTGCTGTCAGTTAGTTCTTGCCCCACTTCTGTCTGTGGGAGTGAGTCAGAGTTACCCCGTGTCTTGTTGCCCCTGTGGGCAGGAGGGGGCCTGTGGATGCGTGGGTCCTGTTGGTGAGAGCAGTGGTGGTCCAGGTCTTGGGGCCGACACACTGCACACCATCAACTCTGTGGAGGCACTGCCTGCCTTCAGTTATGCCTCTGAGATACTACGAGACATTGACCTGGTGTCTTAGGACAACTTACAGTTTCTGCCCTCAGCCTGGTAGATTTGAAGTTGTATGGACTGACCCACTCACTCAGTTATCAGTGAGCACAGGGGTGTGTAGCATGTCTGGCCCATCAGTCTTACAGTTGTGCAGAGTATACCGAGGACGTTATTAGGTTTCGTTTCAGGGATTCTAAGAAATTTTGAACTTAGTATCATGAAAATGCCTTCAGAGGTCCTCCTGAGCACCAGCTTGGGCCTGGCACAGTGTAGGCATTGAACAAAGCCCATCTGGCCCACAGGAAGCTGACTTTCAGAATCCAGTACCCAGGGGCCAACTGCTGTGCTTGTGAGGTTAGCTCTAAGGACAGATGATCAACCCAGAGACCCCAAGTCAGGCAACACCAGCTGAGGAAACACTTTGTACAACACAGGCTGGGGCTGGCACTGAGCGGGTTCTCATACCCCAATGTGTGGCAGCTCCATCCTGCCAAAGTCGGGCTTTTCTTTGGTTCATGGTCCCAGCACCTTAAAAAGTGCTGTTCCACTTACTTATTTATCACCATCACTGGTTACTCTGACTCTCAGCCAGTGTATGGGCCAATGGGAAGGGGTCTGTGTGTGTTTTATTCACTTGTGCATCCCAAGTGCCTAGGCACCCACTAACTCTCTGTTGTGCAGCCACTGAGTGTGCTGTGTCAGAGCGCACAGCAGGTTAACCACCTGCCAATCAGCCTTGGTGAGCACAGGGCCAGATCTGCTGCCTTCAGATCTGGGTTGGGCTGTGATGCGGGTCTGCTGGTCCCAGTGGGTGGCAGCGAGTGCCTGGGCAGGTGCCACGTGGGGGCATACAAGGAGTAAGAAGAGAGGAGATGGAGATGAGGGACTTGGTAGGCACCATCAGACATCATCTCAGATAGTGTGCAGCAACATGTGAGGCTGGGACTAACAGCAGAGCAGGAACGAAAGCAGAGTACGTGGCCAAAGCATAGCTGTTAGACATCACTGAGCCCAGTATGTGTCCCTTGGAGCTGTGGCCATGGGCAGGACTGATGTTGGGGGCTTGTGGTGCTGGAGATACTGGGTGTTTGCCAGAGGGCAGACTGGGTGGTGGCTAATGGCTGGTGACATTTCTGTGTGTGTGTCTGCAGGAGAATTACTGACACATTTGCCCCAATATAGTCAAGGAGTTTGCCAAGTATGACGTGGATCCGCAGTACACAGGGAACAATGCCATCAGCCAGAAGTTCATTATCGATGTTGGCTAGGAAAGATTCCCAGGCCCTGAAATTTTCTCTCACCCAGAGGTAAGACATTTGCTTCTGAGTGTGCAGAGAATGACGTGTGTGGAGCAATGCTGCCACCTTATGTGTGCAAGAGTGTCTCCCCATGGGGCTCCCGAATGAGGTGGCCACCTTCCAGGGAGGATCTTGGGAGTGTAGGCTGCAGCCTCAGTGGCTGCTCTGGCTTCTCCGTGGTCCACCCATTTGACTGGGTGTTTCAGCGTGCTCCACTTTTGCTCTGGCTATCTGTTAAACAGTTAATGGTTGATTAAACCAAGAGCGGTTAGGAAGAAGCTTTAAGAACAATAGAAGAGAATGGATTTGAAATTCATCTTATACTAATATGAAAACTAGTTTATCTCGAGGACTGATTGGAATTTGCGTCTGTATAAGAGAACGATAGCGTACATGTAACCTTCCCATCACTCATGATGATCTGTTTTCATTCCAACTTTTAACCCAGGACAGCTGATCCTGCTGTGTTCCCTGCTGCAAGTTAAAGCTTCTGTCTGAAGACAGCCTCGGAAAGAAGAATTAGAGATATTATCAGTTTAATGAGTAGTCACAAAGAATGATTACTGCTTTTGCAAAAGCAGTAACAAGAGGCAATATTTTAAGGTTTAAGTAAATTGGATTTTATTTGTATTTTGGTATAATTTTCTGCCTCATTCAGTTTACATTTAATAGGTAAACACAAACCACTGCCTGTTCTTCGATGTTTATGACTGTTTGTTCAGGGAAATGGCACACAATGTATGTCTGAGTGTACCTGATAGCACGGCACTCATTCGCTTGTGATATTCTTCAGTTAAAATAGACATAAACTAACAACGCCCAGTGAACAACTGCATGGTGACTTCTTCTTCCCTTGAGCAACACTTTCCATGATTTTTAAAGCATATTGCAGAATTTTGTAACTGAATTACTTATACTTTAGCTTATTTCACTTGTGGAATTGAATGTAAGATTTTTTACTCAATAACATGATTGTTACCGTATTGATTGTTTCACTTAGAAGCCACCACCCTACCCCCTTCCCAGTCTTCTAGCTCAGATTTACAGTGTGAGTCACTGACTAGGTTTTTCTTATATCCTGGCTAACTTTTTCATGACATTAGTGTCTATACATCACATGCTCATTACCTACTCACAATATTTTTCATTACACGTCACATACACTGAGCACTTGCTTTTTAAAATCTCATAAAATGTGTGAGTCACTGTGTATTCTAACGCGGTGCTGGTCTGTCTTTGTTAGTGTTTGATATTCTCCCTCTCTAAACCCACACATTTCATCTCTTGAGGGGACATGTCACCATCACTCCATGTACGGTCACTTGGATTAATTTGACACATTCATTCCAATGTGACAGTTTTAAAGGCATAGTGAATTCTGTATTTGTTAAAGTTACTTTTTTAAAAAGTTGTTGATAGAAATGTGTAATGTTTCTTTTATATCTGTATAAAATTCAGTTTGCCAACCCAGATTTTATGGAATCCATCTCAGATGTTGTTGACAAAGTAATACAGAACTGTCCCATCGATGTCCACCATCTCCTGTGTAAGGTATAAGCTGCTGGGGTAACATGCTTGGATTTCATTCTGGAATTAAAAGCCCAGCATTCTGAGAAAAATAGACTCTTACCATCAGTCTGCAGCCAGTCCTATTTGACTTCTGTTTTATAGGACTTGTTAAGGGCCAGATTCCTGATAAAGTTTTTTTTTTGGAGTGAGGATGACTTAAATGTTTGGCAATATGACTCAGTTAACCAGAAGTATTTGATTTAAATATTTTAGTATCTCTTATTCTTATTTGCCCAGCTGTATTTTTAAATTGGACAATTTTAACCCTCCATGTTGACTGAAAGATCAAGGGGATCCTTCCCCTCTTGCTTTCTGTGAGGTCGCTGGTCTTGCTTCATGAGTATTTAAATTAGTGCCAGATGTGTTGTTGTCAGAGAGAAGGAGGAATCTGAAATGAACAATCATAAAATACTCATGTAATGTTTCTCCGAAATTCTTTGAGTGCAGGGAATTTTGAAACTTGAAAGGAGAAAAAGGCAGTTCACGTAACTGTAGGATGAGGAAGTGTTGCTGAAAGCCAGAGGGGAGGGGCAAAAAGTGGCAGTCAGCTGGCCCTGCTTCCCTGCCTGCTCACCACTGTCTGCAAAACCTGCTCTTCCCCCAGACCATGTCTTCCCTTCATAGATGCAGGGACCTGAACCTTAGGGAGGAGAGGGCCAGGCTAAGTAGTGAAGGCTTAATACAGTTTATTTCATCTGGACAGTAGAATACTACTCAGCCTTTAAAAATAATGAGGTAAAGCAATGTAAATTCAAATGAAAAGATGTCTATAGTATATATTGTCAAGTGAAAAAGCAAGTTGTAAAATTTACACATAGTATTATTTCATTTTATTTAAAATATACTTTATGTATGTATATAAGAAAAGATTTTGTATGATATTTGTTAAACTCCTTAAAGGAAATAAAATATATCTGTGCAAGAGATGTATAACTCTTACTTTCTACTCTTTGTGTTTTAAAATTATTTGAAATTTTATGGTTAATAAATGTTATTTTTATTATTGGAAAACATTTTCTATATAGACAAATTTGATGGGTAAAAGAAAATTATAATTTGGCTTTTATTGGTATATAACCTTAATTAAACACATCTCACCTTCAGTAAATGTGCAAGGAAGGGAAAGCAAAGGCAGATGAGAGTATTAAGTTTAGTGCAGTATGTGTCTTGTTCTCCCTACTTCTTAAATCTCACATAAAATTAGCTGTGTCTTCCTGTCCATGAAATCAAGGAACAAGTGTGCACTATTTAGTCCTCATTTCATCATGGTGGAGATGAAACTTCTGCCAGCAGTAAGGATTGTTCATGCTGGGGTTGAGGTTTCTCATTTGATCATTTAGTTTGCTTTCAGTAGATTTATGGGATTCCTGAAGTACAGCTGGCCTTCTAGCCTGAGTACCATATTTAACAGATGATGACACTGAACCCTACAGATAGGAAAAGGAGGTAAAACTGGAGGGACCTGGGTCACATGGGGCAAAATGGTCTTCAATGTTTTTCTAATTGATGTAGGGTTGATGTACAATATTATATAAGCTTCAGGTTGCAGTTTTTAAAGGTTATACTCCATTTATAGTTATTATAAATATCAGCTATATTCCCTCTGCTGTACAACATATCCTTGTAGCTTATTTGTTTTATATGTAGTAGTTTGTACCTCTTAATCCCCTACCCCAGTCTTGCCCTCCCCTCTTCCCTGTCTCATGGATACCCATTTGTTTGTTCTCTGTACCTGTGAGTCTGCTTTTTGTTGTTGTTGTTCTTATGTTCACTAGTTTTCTTCTTCAGAGTTCATATATAAGTGATATTCTGCAGTATTTGTTTTTTCTGTCTGACTTGTTTCACTCAGCATAATACTCCCCATGTCCATCTATATTGTTGCTGATGGCAACATTACAATTTTTTATGGCTCAGTAATATTCCATTTTATATATACCACAACTTCTTTATCCAGTCATCTGTTGACGGACACTTAGTTTGCTTCCAAATCTTGGCAATTGTAAATAAGGTTACCATGAACATTGGGGTGCATATATCTTTTTAGGTTAATGTTTTCATTTTCTTTGGATGAATACCCAGAAGTGGAATTGCTAGACCATATATTAGTTCTATTTTTTGTTTTTTGAGAAGCCACCATCCTGCTTTCCATAGTGGTTGTAATAGTTTGCATTTCTATTGTTCCTACTGTTCCTAGTTTGGGTGTAAAAACTATACTGACTATCCCAGAGTGAACTAGTTGCTCACAGTGTCTCTCAATGTGACTACACATTGAATCAAGTGGGAAGCTTTCAAATCTGGTTGCCTGGGCCAATTGTATCAGAATCTCTGAGTGGGGGTGTGTGATGTTGGGGGACTCAGCTCCTAGGGAGACTGATACCCGTGGACAGCCAGGGCTGAAAACTGGTTTCAAGCAGCACATGCTGCCTGCAATAACTTGACCTCCTGGATAAATCACAGGCCTCCAGGACTCAGCTCTCACACACTAGTCTCTGTATAAACTATATACCAACAGTATATATGGGTTCCCTTTTCTCCACATTGTTGTTAAATGTTTGTGTTTTTGTGGTCTTTTTGATGATAGCCATCCTGATAGACACGAGGTAATATATCACTGTGGTTTTAATTTGCATTTCTCTGATGACTAACAATGTTGAATGTCTTTTCACTGCCTGTTTTCTCTGCTCAGTGGCAGGAACTATAGGTCGATTATCTTTTGATGAAGCAAGTAGGAAGAGGCTTGCTTTAGGTCCTGCTGACAACACCTGAGATCTTCTTGGTCACTGAGTGAACACCTTACTCAGGCTCATTGACAAGAAAAAGGTGGTGGAGAATATAAAATGTGGCTTTGAAAATTCATACATTTTAGAAAACCAAAACTTTTTTTTAAGAAGTAGTCATTATCTAATTCTTATTTCAGTCTGATCTGTAAAGGGTGTTCACATGCTTCCTTTTTTAATTTATTTTTTGTTCAGTTTCCAATTGTGATGGAGGTTGGGTCTGGGAATGGTTCTTCTTTTTCATTTTATTATATCTCTCTATCTTTATGGGTTAAGATTGTCAGTTATTTATTTTAGACTTGAAGGGCTTTTTTTTTAAGTGGAAGATTTCCTATGTTGGCTGTGCACAGTTCCATGATATTGCTGTGAGATCTGTTTTTGGTATGGTGTGATGCCATGTCATACTTGTAAGTGCATTGCCTGTTATTTCTATGATTGCTGATGTGGTTATTGTTGTGGAAAACACAATCTACTTTTGTTGTTTAGCAGAGCCTCATTTTGATTAGGTGTTTATCACAGATTGGAGAGTGGCTAGGGCTCCTCCTTTTATTGGAATTAAGACTTCAAAACCATTTCTGGGGTGCAGGCTGTAGAATGTGGTGTTGAAATATTTCCAATACATACTCATGACAGTTCCTTTGTCCTTTCTATTGCCATGGGAATGTCCAAATTCTACACCAAAACACCAGTGGAAACAAATCTAAAGATGTCATGCACTAGGGCCTGCTCTAATGATCTTTCAGTCCCCCAGCTGTGTCCTCAGTGCAGTACCAGGTCAGTGCCATCCCTATTGTCACATTTGCATGTGGTAGACAAAGCTGATGGAAAGGCTTCAACTTCCCCTTCTGTGCACCCAGATCTCTGCTATTGGCTCTCTTTTCCTTGTGGCATGGGACCACCAAGACAACCACAGAGCATATCCACAACCTCTTCCTTGAACCCAATAAAAATCACAGTTGTGCCTATGAAATGAGCAGATTCTTTGGCCATGGTTTCTGATTTCAACCTGAACTTCCCCTGGGTCCTTCAGACCAAAATTATGATGGTTCTGATAGAGCCCTGCTTCTCTTCTATTGCAAAAATGCCAAATTTGGCCCTGGACCTGCAGAGATAGTGAATATGTCTATGAGATATCTAGGTAATCCACACCATGTTCATCAGCAATTTTGCTTTTTGAATTCAGGTCCCAGGCAGTTCTGTTCTGTAGACACTACCAATCGCAGAAAACAGCACACTCCAACCCCATGAGACTCTGTGCCATCAGCCTCAGCTCTCTCCCTCAGCTTCAGCAGACCTTCCTAGCTCAGCATCAGCAGCTCAAGTCAAGGTCTGGGGATTGATTACAGGGATATTTTGTGCTGGCTTCTTTCAGTTCTGTCAGCCATGCATAGGCTGTGCCCTTCTCTCACCATCATTGAATCTCCTTCAATCCCAACTGATCTCTCTGTGTGTGCCCCAGTAAAAAAGTGTTTTCCCCTTTATGGCTCCTTCACCAAAAGTCAGATCCTGCACTGATTTCCTTTTCTACTTTTCTTTTTCCTCCTTCCCAATTTTGTGAAGACCTTTTCTGTCTCTTGAAGTAAGAGACAGGAAAGGTGAAATTGATGTTTAACCAATGTCTAGCAGGTATCCTGAGCAAAGGGGTGGGTTTACATGGATGAGAGTGAGCTAAGAATGCACTTGTAATCAACAAAATATATCAAACATAAGAATGTTATATGAGGATTAAGTTTTATAGGAGAAAAGGAATGAAATGAGTTCCACAAGGGAAACAACTATGTAAAATTATTGGCTTTTCAAGAAGAGTTTGTTTATAATGTGTTTTTTTTTAATATGATGACACGGTAGATACAAAATCACTCTGGTATTTAATTTAGCTTCCATTGTGTACATTAAAAAGAGTGGTTTTCATAAATCAATATTTATAAAGTCAGAAGCATCATCTTTTGTAATGATTTAAAGTCAAGATAAAATTTTTAGATATTATCTTTTTAAATGTATGAGGAAAGGACACAGTGTTTCAAAATCCTTTTAGAGGGTAGTGGATGAAAAAACATTCAGGCACTTTGTTCTAAACTTCCTGGAAGCTGAGAACCTGTGATGACCATTTAACATTTTGACCCAGTGAAATGATAAAGCCAGAGTCATTTCAGAAATGTCCAAAAGCTATCTCAAGCATCCCCTGCAAATGACCAAATCCAGAGCTCTGAACACAGTAAATGTTCACTTAAAAGTTGCTCATTGACAAAATATTTTGGCCATTCAACTGATATATTTTAACAGCATAAATACAATATCCCTTCTTCCTACCTCTAACTTTCAAGGAGATCTTTCAATTTTTCAAATATCAGTCAAAACTATTTTATTGATTGAAGCTCTCTACTAGATAATAAGTACACTGAATTTGGTTGTTTCATTCTTTTCCAGATATTGATTTACATGCCAAGTATAATGCCTGGCCCAGGAAGCTTGGGAGATGAATAAAATAACTTGACCATGAAGGAGCACTGAGGAGGAGGCAGAGATAATCTCTGCCATGGGTATTATAATAGGTGTACTACAAGGCTCAGAGGCAGTACAGAGAAAGAAATGAGGAGCTCTTGAAACTGGTGGGCAGAGGGCAAGGGTTTAGAATGGTCTTTAAGAATAGGTATATTTGAACTGACTCTTAAAAGATGGGCAGGTGTTTGACAAGACAATGTGAACACCACTGATAGAGGGGAGTGAAACCACCTGGAAACCTTCCTCTGTGCACTGCAAACAGTATGAGATGGTTGGTGCATGGCACAGGACTGTGCACATTGTGTCCATGTTGTGTGCACTGATGATTTAGAAATGACAGAGGGGCAAGAGATGAAGCTGGAGAGTTGCAGAAGCACACAGAGGAAGACTGTCTTACATGGCTTTCCAAGGCATTTGGACATGATCCTGTGGCAAAGCAAGTCATTACATGATTATTAAACTAAGCAGTATTGGTGTGGAATTTGCCTTCCACAACAATTATTTTCCTGCAGTGTGGATGGCAAATTTGGGAGGTGGAAGAGGGGAAAGACTACAAACTGAACTACTGGTTAGAAGACAATTAGCAGTGGTCCTGGAAAGACACAAGGCAATCAAGAGGCTGTGATGGAAGGGCGTTGAAAGGAGGAACCTTAAGGTTATGGCCTCTGGACAAACTGATTACTATTGTTTAAGAAGTAGTTTAGTGGGAAGCAAAGCAAAGAGAAGCACATAATGTGTTCTAAGTCTTTTTGGGTCATGTAATTGGGTAAATGGCATTGATATTTGTTATATATATATATATATATATATATATATATATATATATATATATATATATATATATATGGAATCAAACAAATTAATCTCAAGTTTCAGGGAGAAAAAGTATCTTCAGCACCCAAAATACAGGTCCTCATTTTTTCTATGAAGCAGGAAGCAAAGGTGATGTTATCCCCATTTATGTCCAAAGGGTTAAACTTTTTGCCTACTATCACATGCAGCAGGTTGGGAAGTTTATTCTCTACCATGCTTAAGAACAGATAAACAAGGGAAACAAGAACCATGCTTTCACAGAACTTATATTCTTGTGTCTGTGTTGGGGGAACAGAATATGAACAAGTCAGCAAGCAATGAACCCAGGTGTGAAGGACTATGATGGTGGCAGGCAGTGGTACTTTATCTAGATATTAGGGAAAGTATCCCTGAGGTCACCCTGGAGCTGACCTTCCATTGAGAAGGAAGCAGTCATTCAGAATCTTAGGGGAAGAATGTTCTAGGCAAAGAACAATTGAGAAGTCCCTGAGGTCAAAACAAGTTTGCTGCACCCTGAGGGAGGAATTCCAAATACAGAGCAATTGAAGAGCTGGGGAAATTCCTAGTTCCAATGGCATTCCTGGGAAGGTGAAAGTGAAAGGCTTGTGACCCCTTATGGTAAATACCTAGCATAAATACTCTTGGGGAAGGCTGTGAACCTGCCCACCATGCACAACACTATGCCTCTAGAAACTGCATCATGACTCACAAATGCTTTTGGAAGACAAGTCCT
Source organism: Vicugna pacos (assembly GCF_048564905.1). Taxonomy (NCBI): domain Eukaryota; kingdom Metazoa; phylum Chordata; class Mammalia; order Artiodactyla; family Camelidae; genus Vicugna; species Vicugna pacos. The sequence continues at coordinate 5,532,158 of NW_027328741.1, forward strand.
TGCTCAGTTGCCTATCTTGGTAACTCATTTAACTGAAACTCATTTAGGTTTGCCTAGAGAGATGAACTTAAAAATCTTTAGATGAATGAAATTCATCTTAAATTTATCAGTTCAGAACAAGAAACCACCTACAGTCCAATGGCAGGCAGCTCTGCCCCCGAGGCTCAATCATTCCCTAACATGTTACATGGGAGCAGAGCCTCCCAGCCAACTTCCAAAACCCTAAAAGAGACCAGAGAGGCCACATTTCCCCCAAAGAATGCCCCATTAGCTCAGCTGGACAGGACAAGGAGAAATGGTACCCCACTGCTTGTGTATGTGTACCTGGAATGCCTTGGAGAGATGGGACATTGGGTCCGTCTGCTGGCTCTGAGATGGGTCATCCCAAGCACAGTCCTGCTGCTGTCTGGAACACATTGCTCACACCTCTCATCCTGTGGTCATCCTCCACTGCTACTTTGTGGGCTACCTATTCTTCTGCCAACAGTGTTTCTTATGCCACCCCATTCAACCAAATGGCTTCAAATTCAAATTCTAACTATGGGTAATGCAGATCAACACTCTGACACTCTCTGAAAAGATCCTACTTTACAGCCAATTTTCTCAGATGCCTCTGCTTGGTGTATCAAAAAAAAAAAGTATGTGAATTTAATATTTATCATTATAGCATGAAAAAATTATGAAATAATTAGATTACTCCTAAATTATATAGCCCCTTTCAGAGTATAACATTGAGAAGTTATATATCATGGGCACTTATTTTAAAGAAGGCCCCAAATCATGAAATGCATACTTTGGAGTGTGCTGGAGACTGTGGCATGTTCTGGTCCATGCTGAGGGCAGGCTCACCTTGTGTCTGAGCTCATTTCAAACCATATGCCCATAACATCACTTTACTTCAACTCACTGGCCAATTTTTGTTCCTAAAGTCACCATTCAACCTCGGATCATAAGATGTTTGCACATACTTTCACATCACCTGTACATCTCCTTCCTAACAACTTATAAATGGCAATTTTTCATTTATTTGCAGTGATTGATTCAGCTGTCTCCCTCAGTACCTGCACCTTCCACAGAAGCAGGAATCATGTGCATTTCTGCTTACCAATATGTCCCCAGAAACTAGCACATTTTCTGGCACACAGTAGGGGCTTAACAACTAGCCACTGGGGGAAAAATACTATGAAATAGACTCATTGGTGGATATATTTCTGCTTCTAAGAGTGGATCTGCCAAAAATCATTCAAATCAAGGCTAAGTTTAAGGCTCAGCTATGCTGTTTTTTTCTTAAAAAAAAATAGAAGAAAGACTTTGCTGCTATTTGGGTTTAAACTGATTTTGGAGACAAATATCAAAAGGTTTGACTAACAATTTAACAACACTCATTTGGATATGTATGGAGATGACCAATTTTAAAACTTTTTTTTTAATGGAATAAGAGTTCATTTTTAAAAAGGTTCACCCAGATTAGGCCAAATTGAAAAAGATAAGAAAAACTACCACTTACTTTGTCAGGTACTCTCTCTATATTATTTTAATTTAATCCTCATACCTGAATCTTACCCCTGGGTCACAGATGAGGAAATGGAGGGAGCAAGAGGCTGGGGTAAGACACTGACTAAGCGGCAGAGCCAGGATTCACATCTAGGTGTATTTGATTCCAAGAGCTATGTCTTAAATCTTAGCCACACTTTAAGCTAAAAAGTAAATGCTGACATTGAATAATAATGTGTTTGTTGCTCCCTCTCATGAAAAGGTACAAGACTACATCTTAGTACCATCAACTGGGGCAAGTATTTGAAATACAATTTGGATGCCAATGATGGGGTAGCAGGGAAATGAGAAAATTCACAAAAAAAGGAATAAGGAGGGATATTAACTAACATTAACTGAAAACTTGTTTTATGCTAGATTCTGTATTAGATGCTTTCATAATAATCCTAAGGCTCCTTTGAGATGGGTAATTATAGTCAAGAAAAAAGAGGTATAGAATAACCGGTATTTGGCTACTCTGATGCTCCTTTCCCCCTTTCTTTCTAAGGATGTGAACCACCCACATTTCAGCTGAGTATTGTCTGGAATAAGGACAATATTCCCTGGTCTCTATTCCAGGTAAGTGAGGTCATAATACTAAATTCTGGCCAATGAGGTGTGACAGGAAGTGTATGACAGCCTCTGGGAAATTTCCTTAAGAGACCATAGATTCTTGCATTCCTCTATCTCTTTCCCTTCCTTCTTTCCTCCTTTCTACACTGCATGTGATGGATAAAGCTCCATCTAGGACCATGAGATTGAGGGCCTCATCTGATGTTTAGTGAACCTAAAAGGTGAAACCAGCCTAAGTCTCAGGAGATTTGTGAAATCATAATACCAGTTCTGGATTGTCTCTCTAGAAACTTTTTTTAAATGTGAAAGAGAAACAAACATCACTTTGTTTATGCCACATTTCTTTGCAGTCTCTGTAACTGGCAACTAATTTTAACTAATCCAGAAACTCAACCAAAGTGATCATGTATGGTTCAAACCTAGCCCCACCAGTCTGCAAAGTTCACACTGTTTGGCAGAAGCCTGAAGAACTCCTGCTTATAATATGCAGAAGTTTGTTGGTGGGGCAGAGTGTGTGTGTGTGTGTGTGTAAAACTGCTGACAAGAATTTGACAGAAGGAAAGAAGGAAAGTTCAAATATGCTCACAACTCTGTATACTTAAGAGACAATCAAAGGGAATATGCTACTGGACAGTAAAGAATGTAGTCTCCATCATAGGTGGACAGAGATAGATCTGTCACCTGCATGGATCTGGAAAGAGAAAGGAAACAGAAGCTGTGTCTCTGAAAGATGCTGTTGACTGAGGAGTAGGCACTGTGGAACAGAGCCTTAGAAATGGCCACAGGATGAAATAGATAAGTAAGAATTACAAGGAAACCTGAAATCAGAGAAGCAGGAAATGAGATGCACGGTCTGGAAAGGGAGAAGCCAAGTCACGTGGCCCATATCAAAGACAGCATACAGCACAAATAGGCAAAAAGAAAGGTCAAGGTTGAAGCTCTGACAACTCATTTTTATTCATTTCCTTTACACAGATTTACAACAGCATTGAAGAAGTGAATTTAAATTGTGTTGCAATTGAGTGGAATCCTAAATGAGGTGAAATCATAGAACAGGGAGTTTATTATTACCCTTTGTTCAGTTTCTAAATGAGCAGCACTGATAAGAACTTAGCAGACAGATCCAGTGTTTGGAGTTAAGCATAATTTTAATTAAGATCAATGTTAATAGTCCAGAAAGGGAAAGATAAGTTGTTATGTCTGCCAAAGACATTACTTTAAACAGCAGAAGGGGGAAAAACACAACTAAATCATAATAAATGTATACAGCAAATTTATAAAATATAAATGGGAAATAAAATACAAGTGGGCAATAGCAAAAAAAGGAAAGGCAGTAATGAGAAAGCAGACATGACAGAAATGACAATGCATTCTACAACTAGTTAAATAAACTGTATGCTATAATTGGACCTCCCAAATTTCTTTTGAGTGGTCACAGATCAGAATTGTTTGCAGAGCATCCTGTACTCCCCAAGTCAGGAAAGCAGAGAAGAACATCCTCTATAGAAGACAATGAAAATCATGCTGATGGAGGAGGGGGTTGCTCAGTGGTAGAGTGATTACTTAGCATGTATGAGGTCCTGGGTTCAATCTTCAGTGTACATTTTCCCTGATGATATCAGTGTATGCTAGATGGATGCTGGAAATGAGAAACAAACAAAAAAATTTGAACTTCAATGTGAGAGACACTAAATAAATTTCAGCGATTAGACTAAACAGGCTATTTTTGTATGAGCATTAAAAAAATCAAAAAGGAATATAAAAATACTCAAATACCATCAAGAGAATTTTTAAGTTAAAAAAAACCTTGTTTATTAATTTGAAAAACTGGCTTAAGCAAGAATCTTCTACATATTAAAATATTTCCACCCTTCGAACCCAGAAAACAAAACAAAAATATCACTAATTTCAAGACACTGCAGGAAAATACCCACACAGTCTAAAAAACTTGGAAGGATAATGGAATATTATACAACACTGAAAAGAAATAAGCTATCAAGCCATAAAAAGTAATGGGGGGAACTTAAATGCATAATGCTAAGTGTAAGAAGCCAATGCAAAAAGGCTGAAGACTGATTTTAATGATATGACATTTTGGAAAAGGCCAAATTATGAAGACAGTAAACATATGAGTGGCTGCCAAGGGTAAGGTGGGAAGGAGACATGTATAGGTGGAGAAAAGTGAATTTTGGTGGAGCATAGGGATTTCAGGTCAGTGATAATATGGTACATTATCACACTCTGATGATACTATAATGGTTGATGCATCATAGAATGTACAAAACACCAAATGAACCCTAATGCAAACTACTTATGGTCTGTGGATGAGAATGATGCATCAATGTATGTTCATCAATTGTATCAAATGTACTTCTCTGGTGGGGGATGCTGATAATGGGGAAGGGTGTACATGAGTTGGGGGCAGGGGTATATGGAGACTGTGCACTTTTTTAACATTTTTTATTGGTTTATAATCATTTTAAAATGTGTCAAATTCCAGTGTAGAGCACAATTTTTCAGTTATACTTGAACATATATATATTCATTGTCACATTATTTTCTCTGTGAGCTACCACAAGCTCTTGTGTATATTTCCCTGTGCTATACAGTATAATCTTGTTTATCTATTCTATAATTTTGAAATCCCAGTCTATCCCTTCCCACCCTCTGCTACCTTGGCAACCACAAGTTTGTATTCTATGTCTATGAGTCTCTTTATGTTTTATATTTATGCTTTGATATTTTGTTTCTGTTTTTGTTTTTTGGCTTCCACATATGAGTGATCTCATATGGTATTTTTCTTTCTCTTTCTGGCTTACTTCATTTAGGATGACATTCTCCAGGAGCATCCCTGTTGCTGCAAATGGCATTATGTTGTCAGTTTTTATGGCTGAGTAGTATTCCATTGTATAAATATACCACATCTTCTTCAACCAGTCATCTGTTGATGGACATTTAGGCTGTTTCCATGTATTGGCTATTGTAAATAGTGCTCCTATGAACATTGGGGTGCAGGTGTCATTCTTAAGTAAGGTTCCTTCTGGATATAAGCCCAGGAGTGGGATTCCTTGGTCATATGGTAAGTCTATTCCTAGTCTTTTGAGGAATCTCCACACTGTTTTCTATAGTGGCTGCACCAAAATGCATTCCCACCAGCAGTGTAGGAGGGTTCCCCTTTCATGGAGACTGTACAGTTACTCTCAATTTTGCTGTAAGCCTAACACTGCTCTAAAAAATAAATTCTAAAAGACAAAAACAAACCTTGGAGGACATGATATCTTTTTCCAGTAATATTGACTAGGGCCGTTTTCATTTTAACTAATGTTAGATTTTTCCATCTGAGGATTCAGAAGAGTGTAATAGCAATGGGGAGGGGAGTGGTCTTATAAAAGCAAATCTTAACAGCAAATCTAAATCATTGAAAATGAAATCACTCTCAAAGTGAGAATGTTCATGTTAGGCTGGACATGTTGGAACACCTTTCCAAACGAATAAAAACAGGACAAGATTCAAAGAATCATAAATTTAATTCTAACATGTAGTAGATGGGTAAGTATGTGTAAGTGCCATAATTCAACCGTACACTCACTGACAACTGTGTCCCCTTCACTACCTGAACTAAGAGTAACATCATATATGTCATGGCTTATATTCTTAAATCACACAGACCCAGTTACTTGTGTGGTTGGCTGCCATTTCATATTCCATCAAGGGTGAAGCTATTGACTAGGAAAGCCAGGGGCAAAAGAAAGTCATCTTGGCACTCACAAACAAAAGAATATTTTGGGGTCTCAGGAGGTGGAACCTGAACACATGGAGGGTATTGAAATTGTTAACTAATTATACTGCAGTTTGGTTGCTTCTGTGTGCTTCAACCTAGCACTTAGGTTTAGCAGACCTAACAGTCTGAAAAAAATACATGCCATTTCATTTCTTCTTGGAAAGCAGTGAACACTGCCTATTTTATTTTGGTCACATATTTGCAATTTAAAATGTTCATACTGATATCTTTTCACTGACTTTTAAAAGTTTTGGCAAGGCAAATTTATTCAAGAAAGTTAACAGATAAGCTTATGTTTTAAAACTTACCTGTCCTTCTCTTGGGAGTCGGGAAGGGGGCTGCTGAGAGTGGGCAGCAGGGCACTGCTGCACACCTCTCATGGGCTATAAAAGCAGGGGTCTGTTTTCAAGAGTTGGGAGAGAGGCTTAGGACTGTCCAGGTCCACATGCAAGGGACTTTGGAAGTACAGTATTTGTGTCAGGCCTCCGCTTTCTCACATGTATATCCTGAGTAACGTTATTTACAGATGTGCGTTGGATGCTAAAGGAAGACTCAGTGGAGCATCAAAGAGTTTAACTCATACACAGAAATCTCTTGATCTTTTCTTACACTGTGTGCTTGTTACAGAAACCTGAATCCCATTGAGAGAACAAACAATGCTTAGAGGGTTGGAGAACTCAGGTTAATTATGCCAATGGGCCCAGAGGAGTTAACACTCCAAGCTCTGGGCCCTGTCTGTAGGTTTACAGAGGGTTTTATAGGATTTTAGGTTTCAATTAAGTTTGCACCATATGCAAAATAGGTGTTAGAAATAGACCATTCAGGGGTGAGCTTTTGGGAACCAATGGAATTTTAGGAGTAAGATTCATTTTCCTAGAACCAAGCCATTTTACAGAAGCACAAAAGTAGGAAGGCAATGACCCTGCGTGGGAGGTGGTGTTGGTCCATTTGTGGACTTGGCCCCTTCATGCCTAGAAAGGCTGCAGGGCCATGTGGCAGTTTATAGTTGTATCAAACTAAGAGGTTTAAGTAAGGATTCTGGGCCTCCAAGAGCATCCACATCTTATAAATCATTACCCTCAAGATGGGGAGGGAATACCGTGGCAGAGGGGTCTTGCTTTACTCTTAAAGAGGGTTTTATGGCTAGTAAACTGCCAGTCTACCTGTCTACTGCCCTGCTTATTTCCTTCTACAGTTGAGTGGCCTTCCTTTGAAAACTAACAAGGAGCCTTGCAGAACAAACATAAAATTAATCCAGATTCAGGAATTCGGGGGACTTAAAATGTCTTTTATACTCATTTAACCCCTACTCTCATCCCCACCCGATATTTAACTGAGACTTTTTGCACAATCATCCTCAACACTCTGATTCAATTAGGCAACATCTCTATCTCAGGATTGCTGAGATCACATTCCCATTAAAAAAAAGTTTTTACAGGAACCTCTCAAAGGAATAAAATAAAGACTAAAAACCTCAGCATTTGAAGCATATATGATCAGTTTGTATAAATGAAAATAAATGGCACAACTGTGTTATATGAGATGGAGATGTGCCTGACAGAGACTGATTAGGACTATGGATTGAATTACACTAAAAAGGAGTAAGAAGGCTGTCTTTGTGACACTGCTCTAGTCTCTATTTGTCCACTACATTCTGAGCTGACAGCTGTCCTTCCTGAGCCTTGGAGGAAAGGCTGAAAGAGCATTTTTTCCTTTGGTCATCGATAGAATTTTTATTGAGCTTATGAGTGTGAGACAGATGAGAGTATGAGTTTATGGACAGATCTTTTAAGGTAATTTATATTTGGGTTTGGTCCTCAAACTGACTACAACCTGGAGGGGAAGATAAAAGCTACAGAATTAAGATTGAAGGAGGCAATATGGCGGAGTAGAAGGACGCTTGTAAGTCAGCTTCTCCCACAAATACACCAAGACACACATCTACAGACCCACTCAGCCAACAAGAGCACCTGCGGAACTCCAACAGATCATCGCCCTCTTCAAAAGATAAAGACACCAAAAATGTGGTAGGAGAAAAGGAAAAAAGAAAGAACAAAAGGCAAAGCAGCGCGGGACGGGTCCCGCGTGGAGGGAGTGGCAAAGGAGGACTGGCGCTCGCTCGCTGGGTCTCCCGTCTCCAATTGAGAGGCCAGCGGGATGGAGGGGGAGCCTCAAAGGCTCGGATCTGTACAGAGCAGCCCTTGTCTGACAGAACTAAGTTAAACGGGCACAAAGCATACCCCTGACACCCAGCCTGAGACGTGGGCCGGCAGCGGCGGGCAGGGCCAGGCTGCACAAGCTGGGCGGAGGACGGGGGCGGCTGCACGGAGGCAGCTCTGGGGGACTGCAAGGGGCTGGGCGCCGTGGCTGTGGGAGTACAGGACAGAACAAACTGGGCCCTCCGTAAAACAGCAAGGTTGATGTGCTCTAGGGGGAAGGGTGCATACCTCCATCTCTGAAAACCCGCGGAAAGTTTTCAGGGGAAGAGAGGCAGGGCTCAGGCAGAGCCGCCATATTCTCAGGCGCTAAGCACCCAGGCGGGGGCAGAGGCGAAACCTGCATCCGCACTGAAGGGCTTAGCAGCCTCAAGGGCCAGACTGAGATGGGCCTACAGACTGGGGTAGATAGGATCCTTCCATCCTGGTCCCTCAGAGAACTTGCTCCACAAAGACAAACAAGCAGCTGGGTCTTGGCTCGGAGCAGGGATGAGGCTGACCCTCGGTCTTCCCAAGCCCACCCGGGGAGGGCGACCAGGGCGGAGCGCCGACCAGGGAGGAGCGCCGGCGCGGACCGCGCAGCCGCACAGAGCAGCGGAGCTACCGGCGGTGCAGGAAGGGGGACAGCGGCCCCCCCGCCTGTCAGGCAGGAACACAGCCCCTGACCGAGGTGCTGGGAGGGGGTACGACCCGCCCTCCTGCCTGGCCAGTCTATAACATCTGACTGCGGCATCCCGAGGGGCAGTGACCCGCCTGCCCGCAGCAGAGGAGAGCTTCATCTGACCCCGTGTTAGGAGGAGGCGCAATCTGCTTTCCGACAGGTGCTGGGAGCAGCACAGAATAGGGCGCCAATGGAAGGCCTATGAAAACAAGCTGAGCTTCCAAAACAGGAAGAAGACAGAAGGACTTCACAATAAAAGCACACAGACTCCAGGAGAACACCGACAACCCCCCCTTTTTTGTTTTTTGGTTTTTGTTTTTTGTTTTTGTTTTGTTTTGTTTTTAAATCTGTTTTTACCTGTTCTATTTTCAATTACTCTCTTAATTTTTACTTCTTAATTCATTTCTATTTCTCTTGGGTTTTTATCCTGTTTTTGATTAGACACAGGCTTCAAACACATATATTCATCTCCCCACCCCTGTTTTTTTTTAAAGTTTAAAAGGACGTCTCCACACGATCAATACTTTGCTTCAACCCGCTCTACTATTATTTATTATACACTGTTTTCAGACACTCTTCCTCCCTTCTTTTAAAAATCTTTCTCTCTCTCTACTATTTTTCTCTGTTTTCTTTTTTTCTTTCTTCTTTTTTTCCAAGTTCTATTCCTAAATAGGCATTAGATAGATAAAATACTTAAGATCCAAAATAGACAACAGATACTCCATAAAGCACAGTGACAGAGAGGTATGAGCAAGATGAAGAAGCAGAGAAACCTTTCCCAATTAAAAGAACAAGAGGAATCCCCTGTAAGAAAGCTCAATGAAATAGAAATCGATAGCCTACTAGATCAAGATTTCGAAAAAGGAGTGATCAAATTGCTGAAGGAATTTAAAGGGATAGTGCTTAGAGAAATAAAATATGTCAAAAATGAAATTGAAGCTATAAAGAAGAGCCAAGCAGAATGGGTAAACTCATTCACAGAGATGAGGAATGATCTAACAGCTGTGCAAAGCCAACTAGTTAATGCAGAGGAACGAAATAGTGATCTAGAAGACAGGGCAACAGAAAGCACCAATTCAGAAGAACTACAAGATAAGCAAATAAACAATAATGATAATAGCATAAGGGACCTATGGGATAATATAAAGTATCCCAATCTTCACATAATAGGGGTCCCAGGAGGGGAAGAAGGATCAAAGAGGATTGAAAAGCTTTTTGAAGAAATCATGACTGAAAACTTCCCAAACTTAAAGAAGGAATCAGATATACAAGTACAGGAAACTCAGAGGGTCCCAAACAGGAAGAATCTAAATAGACCCACACCAAGACATATCATAATCAAGATGGCCAGAGTCAAGGATAAAGAAATGATTCTAAAGGAAGCAAGAGAAAAGCAAAGAGTGAATTACAAGGGAACCCCCATAAGGCTCTCAGCTGATTTCTCTACACAAACACTACAGGCCAGAAGGGAGTGGCAAGATATATTCAAAACCCTGAATGATAAAAAGATGCAGCCTAGGATACTTTATCCAGCAAGGCTATCCTTTAGGATAGAAGGAGAAATAAAGAGTTTCACAGACAAAAAAAAGCTGCAGGAGATTAGCAACACTAAACCCATGCTATAAGAAATATTAAAATGGCTATTCTAAGTAGAAAAGCAGCAGGATGCTACAGAAATGAGAAACTCACAACTGGGAAGGTGATAACTCATGAATTACAAATAAAGAAAACACGAAATTATAACAGAAGACATACAAATCACTGAGAGTGGGAGAGGGAGGCAGGGAAATATAGAATTTTTTTTCTTTTTAAAATTCTTTTAACAGTAGGATGGGTTTGAGATCATGTTATTATCAGTTTAATAAAAACGGGTATAGTTAATAGATTTACAAAAAAGTGTAACCACAAGTCAAAAATTTACAAGGGAGTCACAAAAATTAAATAAAATCCATGATAATACAAAGGAAAATTACCAAACCACAAAAGGAAGAAGAAAGGAACAAAGAGGATATACCAATTCAACTGCAAAGATAAGTTCAAAACGGCAATAAACACACATCTATCATTAATTACTGTAAATGTTAATGGACTAAATGTTACAGTCTAAAGACATAGAGTGGCAGACTTGATAATAAAGCAAGAACCTTCAATATGCTGCATACAAGAGACCCACTTTAGGGAGAAGGACACATATAGATTGAGAGTGAAAGGATGGAAAAGATATTCCATGCAAATGGAAAAGCAAAAAAAGCAGGTGTTGCAGTACTGATATCAGAAAAAATAGACTTTAAAACAAAGGCCATAAAGAAAGATTTAGAAGGACATTTTATAATGATTAAAGAGTGATACAAGATGAAGATATTAGACTTGTTAATATATATGCACCCAATATAGGAGCACCTAAGTACATGCAAGAATTACTAACAGAGATAAAGGGCGATATTGATGGGAATACAATCATAGTTGGAGATTTTAACACTGCATTAACATCACTAGACAGATCTTCCAGACAGAAAATAAACAAGGCAAAAGAGAAATTAAATACTACAATAGAAAAACTAGATTTGGTGGATATTTTCAGAGCTTTGCACCCCCCAAAAATAGAATATATATTCTTTTCAAGTGCACATGGAACATTTTCAAGGATCGATCATATACTTGGACACAAAAGAAACCTTAACAAATTAAAGAAGATAGAAATTACCTCAAGCATCTTTACTGACCACAATGCCATGAAACTGGAAATCAACAACAGAGAAACAAAGGAGAAAAAAAGAAAAGCATGGAGATTAAACAATGTTATTGAATAAACAATGGATCAATGAGGAAATCAAAGCTGAAATTAAAAAATACCTTGAGACAAATGATAATGAAAGCACAACCACTCAAAACCTATGGGACACAGCAAAGGCAGTGCTAAGAGGGAAGTTTATAGCAATACAGGCCTTCCTCAAAAAAGAAGAACAATCTCAAATAAACAAGTTAACCCACCACCTGAATCAATTAGAAAAACAAGAACAAAAAGCCCCAAAAAGCAGCAGAATGAAGGAAATAAAAAAGATCAGAGAGGAATTAAATACAATAGAGATTAACAAGACCATAGAAAAAATCAACCAAACCAAAAGCTGGTTTTTTGAAAAAGTAAATAAAATCGACAAACCTCTGGCCAAACTCACAAAGAAGAAAAAAGAGAGAGCACAAATTTGCAAAATAAGAAAGAAAAATGGAGAAATTACAACAAACAAAATAGAAATACAGAATATCATACGAGAATATTATGAAAAACTATATGGAACCAAACTGGATAACCTAGAGGAGATGGACAAGTTTCTGGAAACATACTGTCCACCAAAACTGAATCAAGAAGAAACTGAACACTTGAACAATCCAATCACTTGAAAGGAAATAGAAATAGCAGTTAAAAACCTCCCTACAAATAAAAGTCCAGGACCGGATGGCTTCACCATGGAATTCTATGAAACATACAAAAAGAACTCATACCAGTCCTTCTCAAGCTCTTCCAGACGATTGAAAAGGAGGGAATATTCCCAAACTCATTCTATGAAGCCACCATCACCCTGATAAAGAACAAGGGAAAGACACTACTAAAAAAGAGAATTATAGGCCAATATCACTGATGAACATAGACGCCAAAATCCTCACCAAAATTTTAGCAAATAGAATCCAACAACACATAAAAAAGATTATACATCATGACCAAGTGGGGTTCATCCCAGGGACAGAAGGCTGGTTCAACATACGCAAATCAATCAGTGTAATACATCACATCAACAAGAGAAAGGACAAAAACCACATGATCATCTCAATCAATGCAGAAAAAGCATTTGATAAAATTCAACACCCATTTATGATAAAAATTCTCACCAAAGTGGGTATAGAGGGAACTTATCTCAACATAATAAAAGCTATATATTACAAACCTACAGCCAGCATAGTTCTCAATGGTGAAAAACTCAAAAGCTTCCCACTAAAATCTGGGACAAGAGAAAGTTGCCTACTAACACCACTCCTATTCAACATAGTCCTGGAAGTCCTAGCCACAGCAATCAGGGAAGAGAAAGAAATAAAAGGGATCCAAATTGGAAAAGAAGGTTTAAAAGTGTCATTTTATGCTGATGACATGTTACTGTATATAGAAAACCCTAAAAAGTCCACAGAAAAGCTACTAGAGCTGATTGAAGAATTCAGCAACGTAGCAGGATACAAAATTAACGTTCAAAAATCAGTTGCATTTCTTTACACTAATGATAAATCAACAGAAAAAGAAAGTAAAGAAACAATCCCCTTTAAAATAGCACCCAATGTAATAAAATATCTGGGAATAAATCTAACCAAGGAGGTGAAAGAATTATACACAGAGAACTATAAACCATTGATGAAGGAAATTAAAGAAAACTTAAAAAAATGGAAAGATATTCCATGCTCTTGGATTGGAACAATCAATATTGTTAAAATGGACAGACTGCCCAAGGCAATCTACAAATTTAATGCAATACCTATACAATTACCCAGGACATATTTCACAGAACTAGAACAAATCATAATAAAATTTATATGGAACCATCAAAGACCTAGAATTGCTAAAGCATTAATGAAGAGAAAGAAAGAGGCTGGAGGAATAACTCTCCCAGACTTCAGACAATACTATACAGCTACAGTCATCAAGACAGCATGGTATTGGTACCAAAACAGACATATAGACCAATGGAACAGAATAGAGAGCCCAGAAATGAACCCACAAACTTTTGTTCAACTCATCTTCGAAAAAGGAGGCAAGAATATACAATGGAATAAAGACAGTCTCATCAGCAATTGGTGTTGGGAAAACTGGACAACAGCATGTAAAACAATGTAGCTAAAACACACCCTTACACCATATACAAAAATCAACTCAAAATGGATTAAAGACTTAAACATAAGACAAGATACAATAAACCTCCTAGAGGAAAACATATGCAAACTTTATCTGACATACATTTCAAAAATTTTCTCCTAGAAGAAATTAAAGGAAAATTAAAAAAATGGGACCTAATGAAACTTACAAGCTTCTGCAGAGCAAAGGAAACCAGAAATAAAACAAGAAGAAAACCTACGGAATGGGAGAAAATTTTTGCAAGTGAAACCGACAAAGGCTTGATCTCCAAAATATATAAGCAGCTCATACGACTCAATAAGAAAAAAATAAACAACCCAATCCAAAAATGGGCAGAAGACCTAAACAAGCAATTCTCCAAGGAAGACATACAAATGATCAAAAAGCACATGAAAAAATGTTCAATATCACTAATTATCAGAGAAACGCAAATCAAAACTACAATGAGGTATCAGCTCACACCAGTCAAAATGGCCGTCATTCAAAATTCCACAAATGCCAAATGCTGGAGAGGCTGTGGAGAAAGGGGAACCCTCCTACACTGCTGGTGGGAATGCAGTTTGGTGCAGCCACTATGGAAAACAGTGTGGAGAGTCCTCAAAAGTCTAGGAATAGACTTACCATATGACCCTGGAATCCCACTCCTGGGCTTGTACCCAGAAGGAAATCTACTTCAGGATGACACCTGCACCCCAATGTTCATAGCAGCACTATTTACAATAGCCAATATATGGAAAGAGCCTAAATGTCCATCAACAGGTGACTGGATAAAGAAGATGTGATATATTTATACAATGAAATACTACTCAGCCATAAAAACTGAGAACATAATGCCATTTGCAGCAACATAGATGCTCCTGGCGAATGTCATCCTAAGTGAAGTAAGTCAGAAAGAGAAAGAAAAATACCATATGAGATCTCTAATATGTGGAATCTAAAAAACAAAAACCAACAAACAAAAACAAAGCATAATTACAGGACAGAAATAGACTCATGGACAGAGAATACAGACTTGTTTTTACCGGGGGGGTGTAGAAGTTTGGAAGGGATAGACTAGGATTTCAAAATTGTAGAATAGATAAACAAGATTACACTGTATAGCACAGGGAAATATACACAAAATATTATGATAAATCACAGAGAAAAAATGTGACAATGTGTATATGTCCATGAATAACTGAAAAATTTTTCTGAACACTGGAATTTGACACAACTCTGTGAAATGATTATAAATCAATAAAAAATGTTAAAAAGCTACAGAATTAATTATAAAACAGGGAAAAAAGTGAGTGTTATGAGAAATACTGATTGTGAAATCATGATATTAAAAATTGAAAATGTCTAATTTCCCATATGTGTCTTTGAAAATTTAGAAGGGAATATTCTCTCCCCTTAGAAATCTTTGAACAGAGAATGCATTCTTCTGTCACAGAAATATCACTACCTGTGTGATTTGGGGGAGTCATTTCATATGCTTGGGAGTCAATCTCTTTATTTATAAAATATGATATTATAAACTAGGTGATCTGTTAAGAATTCAATTCCAATGAGGGTACGAGTGAAACAGTTCCTCCCATGCTTGGTAATCCATGTCACCATTAGCAGGAAGATAAAGTGCTCAAGTTCATTAAAACCATATCAGCTCTGGGTTCATCTCAAATATGTAGCTTATAAATATGTTTATTTTTTCCAATTCTCATTAATAAAATCACACTCCATGGTAACAACACATATTACTAACACTGGAAAAAGTGGGCTTCTGAATTTGGGATATTGCTCCTTGGAATCCTCCTCTGAAACTGTAGCATCAAATAGATGTTTCTTTGTTTCTTCTTCCTCCCATTTCACTTCATATAAACTGCCTGCATTACAGTGGGGAGAAAACTGAATAACCTCAAACACTGTTCTCGAAGAACTTTAATACTACTCACATGTTTCGGGCCCAAAAGGAAAGAAAGTATTTAGGAACTAGAAATTACTGGCATCCCAGGGTAGGCCTCATAATGAGAAATACAAAACCACATGGTGTTTTATGTCTGTTCCCAGTTTTTCTACTACATTGCAATCTCTTTGAAATATGTCAGGTGAAGTCTTGAAATATGCTCAAATCCTTAAAGGAATATCTGAAATTCTCTAAGGGACCCTCTGATCAATTTATTTTGATCAAAGAAAATCAATTATTCTGTTCATAGAAAATTCTAAAAGACTCAGTCACTATTTCCATAACCAAATTTGTCAAAGTGTAAAATTGTGTTTAGACGTCTCATCATAAATATTAAGCACTTGTTTTGCGCCCATCAGTATGCTAGATATCAAGCACAATATCAAAAAAGCATCAACCTTGGTTTCTGACCTCAAGCTGCTCAGAACTTAGGTGAACACATAGAAAACAACCAAGTACTACTTACATGAAGAGATGGATCAGTGCAGGTGGTAGTAATCAGAAAGAGTCTCATGAAAGACAAGCAAAATTTAGAAAGACCTAAGTTCTATTCTTTTGCCTTATCTGCCCCAAATATTGTCTTAAAATGACCAATCCACCCTCAGGGCTCAGTCAATCTGTTTCTGGTAAGCTGAGAATATCCAGAAGAAACAGACATAGAAATACTCTGTTTTCTACAGCATCCCATTGGTTTGGGGAAATATCTAGGGGTAGACTCCTCACATTCATATGATAAATGGGATGACTGTGAGCAGCAATGTGGCCTGTTACTCTACCCACTGGCACAAGCAGAGTTACAAATAACAGAAATGGAAGGATCACTACAAATAGTATTATTTAACTGCATGACCCACATGGAACAATCAACTCACTCCTAGGTTTGGCAGGGCCCTTCTGAGTTGATTCCCTGAAAAACAAAACAAAACAATAAAACCCAAACCAAACCAAAAAATAAAAAATATATATAAAAAAGAGAGACTCTGAGTGTCATCAGCTTTGCTCCATGTGGCTGCCTTGATAAGAGTTCAGTTCTCTCTGTCATAAGAAACATTTTATGATTAATGGAAGACAGAATATTATCCAGTATTAACAGTTCTTTTCCAATTCTGTATTATAAAATTATTTCTGATAATGGAAAATTCTCTATTACTTTAAATTAATTAAAACATTGAAAGTCTACAGTGTATAAAAGAAAGCACTGGAGTTCTGGAGAGGTGAGGCAGAATACCAAGGTAAATAGGAATTATTCCTTTTCTCAGAGATATGTACTCTACAAGGGAAGCATGCAGCACCTGAAAGGGGAGGAGAGGTTGGTGGGCCATGCAGGGTTGAAGAAGGAGCATAGGAACATGGGTCTGGGAAAGGTTGGCTAGCTTTACTCTGCTCAATTGAAATACTAATTTGGAATATTTTCTTAACATCAGGGTTCAAGTTTGTTAGTTCTATTGAGACATCAGGTCAGAAGAAAAGAACAATAGTGAGAAGGCATTCATGGCTTTGCATTCTCAGGAAGTCATCCTGCTGTTTCAACTGTGTATGATTGAGCATATTGTCATTGATAAAGAATTTTTATTTATTTTTGATCAAAGACTTCACCATGTTTTCTTGACCTTTTCAATCTCCTGTTTGCCAAGGTTTAATATGAGCTCTCCTCGGGCCTGGGAGAAACTCTGAGAATGACCCCTAAGAATGAGCTCAGTGGTGAGAAGTCCAAGGACAGGATGAGGTTGACATAGCATGTGTTTTTGGAATAAGGTAGCTTGACTAGAAACTGTAATTGTGCAAGGCCAGCTATGTACTTCTGTGTGAGCTGATCCCTTATGGTCCCAGTCTTAAATATTCATGACCAATTACTCTGTGTTCTCAGTACCCACTGTGCTGATTGATCCTCTGCCTTAACTATATGACATCCCTTCTTTTATGACAAGTGTTAGGAAGATGATCTTCCAGGCTCTTCTTCAAAGGAAAAACATGATTTCCTGCAGCAGGATGCCCGCCATCTCCAGCTAATCTGTCTTCTGGGAAGACGTCCAAATATTTCTTTGAAACTTTCCCATGCATCCCATTTAAAAAATATTTACTGTCATGTGGGTCCCATATTGAAATCTGCCACAAAGGAGCCAGCCAGTTATTGACTATTGTCTCTTTCCCATCCATAAAATGAAGACTTCTAAGAAAATATTTGCAAGTGAAACCAGGCTGAAAGCTTAGAATTAAAGCAGAGTTGGTGCTCCTTAGCTCCTGTGAAGTGATCTTAAAAAAGCCCTGATGGGTTCTGCTAGTGACTGAGACAGTGCTTGCTGGGATCCCTGTAAGCATTCAATCTGTGTTCCCTGGACCATGTTGAAATCTGGGCAAAGTTTTCCTGATACTGTGAAAGCAGCTGGTTTCTGAGGTTCCTCATAGTCAACTCTTTCATTTCTTGGATTTGAAGTAACCCAGGTCTAATACCAGCTACACCTTAATTCTATGCCCCTCCCATTTTTTTGCCCAATGGCTGTGTGTGTATGTATTTGTGCATATGTGTTTCTTGGCCTAATTTTAGGCTGTCTGTTAATTGTAATACACATTTAATACTGAGCTTCAATTCTAAACTTAACTGATTCTCTAAGACTAGGACATAATGTGTATGCATGTATATATGTGTGTGTGTGTGTGTATGTATGTATATATACACACACATATATAGTTTGTTAAGAATTTTTAAGAATCAAAATAAATCATAAAAGAACAAGATTCAGAACATTTTAGAGATAGAGAAAAAGAGATATGTGCCCGAAAGTGTATGAGAATTGGTATCTTGGGTTCTGCTGGTGGCTCTTCAGGCCATGAGATCTGGGGCAAGCCACTAACTGTCTAGGCAGGAGTTTCTGTTTTCTATGTGTTTAATGTAAATATCCTGGACTATATCAGAAAAGAAGATAGGAATATTTCATATTGCAGATATCTCAGACTTTGTTTCACTTTACTCACTCATTTATCATCCAACAAATATTCATTCTATGCCTACTATGTGCAAAACACTGGACTGTTTTCCGAGGAAACATTGGTCCATTTAATGGATGTGGCCTTTGCCCTCCTGGGGTCCACAAGTCTCCAAGCTTTCCTCCAGGGACCGTTAGGCTGGACATGATAAATAAGTGAGGACTAACTAACCAAACCCCAGTGTGTCCCCACACCACCATTCTCTGTGGCTTTGTCTCCTGAATCCTATGTATCCAAATGCAGGTGCACCTTCCAATTATCCACTTATTCTGCTAATTTATCTCTGCTAACTTCTTTATATCCAATTCAGTCTCTCCACCGAATTGTTTTGGAGGATATAAAAGCAAATATACATGTGCCCTCAAGAAACTTAGAGTTTAGAAAAAAAGAGGCAAATATGTAGCTGGATATATGAGCAAATTCAGGGCTGAGTAAAATCTCCTAATACAGGATATTGACATGGTTCAGATCCTATGACTCAAATACGCTTTATAATAGCTGAATGTAAGTAGGTCACCTTATGATAAAGAGCTGTATGATAATAAACCAGGTGTCCTTTATATCATTACAAAATTGAAGGGCAAAAGTAGTTGGGTCTTACATTGGTAGATGAAAGAGTGGGTTAAATTGGAGAGGACTTCCCAGATTTCTCAGAGAAATTGAGACCTAAATGGCAAATTAAAAAAACTTAAGGCTTAAGGAAGCCTGTTGTTTTTGTGAGCAGAATAGCTTTTGGTGTCTGGTAAAGGCCTCTGTGTAACTGGGGGAGTTTCAGACAGATTGATTACAAGTAAAAATGAGGGAAGAAGCATACTAAAGGATGAGAACAAATATATAGGTGAGTGTAAATTTTGCAATTTTACCTTCATCTTTGAGTAAACTTTATTATCAAATTAAATCCCTGGGTTTGTTTAATTTACTTAACCAATTCAATAAGCTGACATAATATTTTGCTCTTCATGGTCCTCAAGGACAAAAATAAAAAGCTATGTATATTCTGACAAAATACAATCATAATACAAATAATTTATAATTATAAACTGTTTTATAGTTCATGCATAACACTCAGTGTATTACTGTCATTTCTAATATGCTCTCTACTCTGTAGTCTGCACACCTGAGAGTGGCAGAAACTATTAACAGTCCCGTCTTGCTGAGTCATTCTGTTCATCCTCCTATAGCTCAGCCATCATTCAGAGGCCCAGCAGTTTGAGAGTTGACAAGTGCTTAGCTATGGATCCCTAACTTCTTCTGGAGGAATGCTGCAAGACTGTGCACCTCAGAAGGTCAAAGGTCACATCCATCACATAGACTAGCACATCCCTAGAACCCAGTGCAGTGTTGTGCAGGCACCAAATAAATATTTGTTAGATAATAAATGAATGAGTGAAATGAAATCTTAGACTTCTGAAATGGACATCTTCTCTATCTTGTATAGTGCAGGGTCGTCTCAAGATTTAATCCCTAGCTCTGTCTACATTAACATGTTCTTACTTGATTGAAGAATCAACACACTAAAAGACTGGGATTTGGAAGTGAGAAGGAGTACATCGGAGTGATTCAGGAAACCAAGAAATGAGATACAAGTGGCAACATTTGTCAAAGTAAGATAAAAAATTACTTATTACAAGATTACTTATTATATTTCTCATGGCTGTGCATGTCTTCATCTTCACCTTCTGGTAACATATACATCCACATTGATTTGAGCTATTTTCCCCAAATTGAGGATCTTGTGACTTTGAGGTACCATAATATCTTGAGATTTTTATGATAATTTTTGACCAATGGGTTCTGGAAATGCTGGAAACCTTGACAGTATAAAATAACAAGACAGAATGTAAAAACATGAGTCAGAAAATCATGGTTCCCTTTAGACATAGCTACTTAAATATAGCATTGTGACTAAAAGTATGGATTCTGGAGCAAGACTGCTTAGATTCAAATTCTGACTTTGCCCTTGTGAGTTGTTTGAATTTTGTTGTTAACTAATTTCTCTGTGCCTTAGTTTTCTATTTGAAATTTGAGTTGTGGTGAGGATTGAATAAACAATATTGTTAGAGCAGTTCTAGGCATATAGGAAGTGCTGTATTAATTTTAGCTCTTGTCGTGATCCTGGGTAAGTCACTTATCCACTCTGGGTTTAAAGTTTTCAGGTGTAAAATGAAAGATTTTGACTAGATTTTCTCTAAGGCCCTCCTGAATCGATTGTTTTCAAATGCTTACAGTCCATGTGCTTTTCTATATGTATGTATGTAGTTTGTGATAAGAAAGTGCATGATTAGTTTGTAAATGCTTTCCTTGTTTGATGGAAGGAGAGGTTATTAGGGGATTGAGACAGTTTTCTTCACTAGGCTAAATTCCTTGAGGGCAAGAGTGCATCTTTTCCTCCTCAGGATCCCAAGGCCTAATGTGGTGCCTGGGGACAGTGGGTGCTCTGTAAACTGTTAATGGATATGGAATAAATGCCTATGTCTTGTGTACCCAGGTATGTGGGAATGGGAAAGGTTTGTAACACCTTCCTAAGACTTATCTCAATTAAAGCTACTTACACTGAATATTCAAATAACATTAGTGCTTTCTACTGGAGATATTCCTAGTACAGAAATTCAAGTTTGAGTTTTTGATGGCAAATTCTGATTTGAGTTCGTAAGTCCTGGATTTGAGAAGTAGGATATAGCAGATACACATAGTTTACTGTGTTGCAAGCACAGATTTTGTGTTATGGCATTGAGGATGGCATTATCAGCATTAAAATGCCAAGTCTCATTTCTTTGTCATGAATTTATGCCTTTCTTCCAGAGCACCTGTGTCTACACATTTGTAGACATGTTGTGTTTGCTTATTCATTTTAATTTAAAAAGAGAGAGAGAGAAATAGCATTAATTAAAAAAACTTAATGTTAAGAAAATGAAAAGACAACTAATAGTATGGTAGAGAATATTCACAAATAATATATCTGACAAGGGACTTGTATCCATAATTCATAAAAACGAAACTAAGCAAAACAATGGGATTTACACTTCCCATTTAAGTTATTATTTTCTCTATACCTCAAGTGTTTTTTTTTTTTTTTTGGATTACTGGTTTCTTTTTCATTAATGAAATATATTCTAATATTATTTTTTAATTTATTTAGTGATTTTCTTGCTATATAATTTTAGTTATTTACTTAGTGATTTCTTTAGGCCTTACCATATATGTCTTAACAAAAACAGTTTCAGAATTACACCAGCAATTTCAGAGAATGTAGAAACAGCATTCCCATATAGCTGTATTCTCTTTTCTTTCTTGCTGTGGTATTCTTACCATAGGTATTATCTCTATGCATGTTATAAGCCCAACAATACATCAGTATAATTATTATTCATTTATGTAATTTTATGTCTTTAAAAGAAACTGAGAGAAGAAAAGAGAACAAGTTTATATGTATAACTTTTTCTTTTTTTAAAATTGATTTATAGTCAGTTTACAATGTTTTTTTCAGTTTCCAGTGTAGAACACATTTTTTAAGTTATATGTATAATTTTTCTCATATTAGCCTTCTTTCCATTTCAGGTTCTATGCATTTGTTCCTCTGGATTCAAGTGAAACATCTGAAATTAATTCTTAGCCCAATGTTGGTTTGTTCTCATCAACCTCCTTGCCCTGCTCTTGGTAAATATATTACATTTCTGTATGTTATTTGCCCACAACTACAAATAAATATATATTGCTTTAGGCTTTTTAAATAAGATAAGAGAAGAAAGGATAAGAAATAGGCATTTATACTCTTTTATAATTGCATAATTACTTTTATCAGTGTTCTTGGTATTTTTTGTGTGTGTATTCAAATTACTGTCTTGGGTCACTTGCTTTCAGCCTGAGGAACTAACTTTAGTATATTATGTAAGATAGGCCTACTGGCAGCAGATTCTTTCAGATTTTGTTATCCAAACATCTTTTGATTTCATCTTCATTTTTAAATGATAATCTTACTGGATATAGGATTCTTGATTAAAAGTTTTCAAAATTTGAGGGCTGAGAATACATTATCCTTTTGCCTTCAGCCCTCTATTGTTTCTGATGATACACATAGTCATTTTTCTCTTGCTGCCTTAAAATTTTTCTTTGGCATTTTTACTATGTGTCTATTCATGGGTCTTTTTAAGTTTATCCTACTTGTAGTTTGCTGAACTTCCTGGATATGGAAATTTAAATTTTTTTAGTAAATTTGGGAAATTTTAGCCACTAATTTTTCAAATAATTTTCTGCTCCTTTCTCTTTCTGTTATTCTGGTACTGCCTTTATATGTCTGTTGACATACATTAGTGTCTCACATTTCTCTGAGGCTTTGCTCATTTTTTGTTCATTCTTTTTTCACTCTGTTCTTTGGATTGCATAATTTCTATTGATCTATTCTTATGTACTTTTACCTTCTGCCATTTTAAGTGTATTATTGATCCCATCTAGTGAATTTTTAAATTTCACTTATTGCTCTTTTCAGCCCCAAAATTTCCATTTGGTTATTTTTAATAATTGTTGTCTCTTTATTAATGTTCTCTATGTTATGTGACACTGTCATCATGTTTTAGTTCTAAAGACATGGTTTCCTTTGTTTCTTTGAACATGTTTATAATGGCTTCTTTTCTCACATCTGGTCACTCCTGCAGGTGGCTTTATTGCCTGCTTTTCTTCTGGTATCTAGGCCATAATTTCCTGCTTATTTTGCATGTCTCAAAATATTTTTTGGAAAATGAACATTTTCGATATTGCAGCAACTTTGACTACTGGCTTCATCTCTCCCCTCTTTCAGTGCTTGTCATTGCTGTCAGTTTGTTTACTTGTTTAAGGACTAACTGGATCATTTTAGTGATGTCTGTTCCCTTCTTCTCCTCCTCTTTCCCCTAAACAGACACAGGATAAAGCCTCTGATATTTTTTCTGAGATTTGTCCTTGTATATGCCCAGCCACTCTGGGATAACAGGGTTTTAGCAGGACTTTGGCAGTGTTTGTCTAGTTACCTGACCACACTAACTACTGGTTAAAAGCTCTATTGTTCATATCAATGCCCTGGAGAATAAATTATTTACATCCTAATCCAATCATATTCAGGCTGGTATGAAGGGACAGTTCCTAATGGCCAATGTTTGAAAGTTATTCAGACTCTAGTTCTTGCAGTTGTTTTCTCATTTTTCTCCAGCAACTAGTTGGCTTATCATTTAGCCTACATCTTCAATGAATTTATCAGTCTCCTCTCCATTGCCTCTCACAACACTTCTACTGTTTTTGAAAGCACCCTTAGATTTGAACTTCATATGCTGTTGCAACTAAAGTTGGCTCCTTCGGGGAGATAATTTAAGCTCTCTGTTTTATGGCCTACCTTTACTCCCAGGGAAAATCTCTGAGCCACAACTCTGGTGCTGGAGTAAGTAACAATAGGTCAATTCTAAGTGACAGCCCAGTTTGAAGAACTAAGTGCTCAGTGGATAAATGGGCAAGAGCCCTAGGTGTCTTGGTCTTGTCTCCCTTGGCAAAACCCCCTGTCCTATGAGCTGAGACAAGAGCAATTGTGACCTCAGTGTCCTACCATGTCCAAGGTAGAACCTTTGTCTCATGAGAGAAAACTTAGTGTAAGAATTGAGTCCCAAACTGTTGGCTGCACTTGTCCAGAACTTTGCCTCAGCAACAAGCATCTTGGGGCAGTATGACAAATGCTAATGCCCTGTCCTTCTCAGGAAGGCAAACCTCCAACCAGGACCTGGGGGGAGTCAGAAATTGTGTTCTTGGTTGTACAAATCTGGGTGGATTTCCCAGCTCAATGAGTGGAGGGGGTAACAGTACAGATCTTCAAATACTAAAGGTTCATCATTTTATGGAGTTTTAGTAAATGTTCTTGAGTAAATGTGTCCTTATTTGCTGTATATCTGTAGCAGCACTTCCATTTTTGTATGCTCATAAGGCCAACTATTTTTAAATGGGTTTTTAAAAAATAATTTTCATCAGTTTTGCTGAGGAGTGATTCTGAGTTGCACAACATCATGTCAGAAGTGGATCCAGGAAGGGGAAACTGATCCAGTATAGATTAGCATTCTCTTTAGCTGAGGGCTTGATGTATCTTTGGTTGCTAGTGGAAAGCCTAAGATATATTTGTAGTATTAAAAATAAAAATTAAAAAATAATTTTCTAATGTTAGTATCTTAGAAGCAAAACATAAGATGGCAATTCCTGTAGATGATTTGTTGCTTGAATCCTCTGAGAAGAAATCTTTAGAGAAGTTGAGACATAGGAGGTTGCCAGGCATTTCTCAAGGTAGATCATATGTGCATTTCTAGTAGCCAGCACTCATAATATCTTGGGATGGATATTCTGCTGTAAAGAGACTAAGAGAGTTCAATAGCAGCTATCAAAATCTAAATCAACCTCATAAATATAATCATAGTAAAGAATATGTAAAGACTAAAGAGACTCAGTGATATAACAGCCACTCTTATTGGACACTTTCTACCTTTTAAGGAAGTACACTTACTATCTCTAATTCTCATGATCACACAGTAAATTAGATATTCCTACATTTATACAGGAGATTAGACCTAATCTCTTCTATGTCACTTAGCTTGGTTCTAGAGCTTAGTCTCAGATGCAAGTTCTCTGACTCCAAGGCCTGTCCTCTGTTCATTACTTACACAAAACTGTTCAAAAAGAGGTAAAGAAATGAGAAAAGAAAAAAGAGAAACAAAGGGTAAAAACAGAGAAGAGAATAAAATGGTAAGGAAAAATGTATAAAAGTATAGTCATTCATGGGAGTACCAGGGCAGGATCAACAGATGCCCCTGTAGCTCATCATTAGCACAAATACCCTCCAATTTGGTCTAAGCCTTCTGAGGTGAGTTTTGTCAAGGATCAACAATGCTGAACCCAAAATCCTTTCAATGTAGCCCTATCTCTACCTTGGGTTTTTGCTGAGAAGGCTGAGGAAAAACTCCCTTAAACTTTCTAGAAGCCCAATTGTTTGACAGCATCTATGATACACACTATATCTCCTCAGAGAGTCTTTTTCTGACTGTCATACTCCAAGGATCCAACCTTAATGATTCTGAGGTTTAAACAAAAGACCCTTCAGTCACATCCTTCATTTCACATTTGACCCCTCCATCCTTTTTTTTTTCTTTTCTGGCAACACCCTGGATTTGTTCTTTGCTTTGAAATCATTTCTTAATTTAATTTTAGGATCATTTCCCTTCCTAGGAACTGCTGCTTTGTGTCTTCCTATTCCCCTTCCCAAAATTGAATTTATGGTCTCCATAAGAATATATACCATGAAAAAAGTGTCTTACAAGTCTCCTTCAACTTTCACTGTATTTCACAAATTTTGATGAGTTGTATTTTTATTTTTATTTCATTGAATACATTTTCAAATCCCTCTCGAGACTTATTTGACCTATGTATAATGTTAAAGTGTGTTGTTTGCTATCCAGGTATTTTAGGACTTTCCAGCTATCTTTCCATTGTTGATTTCTAGTTTAATCTCACCGTAGTCTGAGACATACATTGTAACATTTCTGTTCCTTTCAATTTTTAAGGACTGTTTAATGATCCATAATGAGGTTTATCTTGGTGAATGTTTCATGTTAGCTTGAGAAGAATGTGTATTCTGATGTCTTTGGTATTCTATAAATGTTGACCATATCCTGTAGATTCCAAATAGAAAAACCAATCAATATAATATATCACATTAAGGGAGCAAAGAAAAAAATTGGTCATCCAATCGATTCACAAAAATCCTTTAACCAAATTTAGTAATCTTTCTGTTACAAAAAAAAACCCCTCAAAAATTAGGAATAGAAGAAAACTTCCTCAACATGATAAAAACCATACATGAAAAATCCACAGCTACATCATATTCAATGATGAAAGCCTGAAATCTCCTCCCCTAAGGTAAAGAAAAAGACAGTAATGCCCATTTTGCCTCCTTTATTTAACATAGTATTAGAAGTACTAGCCAGTGTAATAAAACAAGGGAAAGAAATAAAGAGATTGAAATTTGGAAATGACATAATAAATCCTCTCTTAATACACATGATATTAAATATAGAAATATCAAAGATTTCACCAAAAAATAATAGAAAAATAAACAAATTCAGCAAATTTGGAGGATACAAAATCAACAATTAAAAATCAGTTGCATTTTATACACTAACATGACAATTCATAAAATTAAGAAAGCAATCTTATTTAAATAGGATCAAAGACATTAAAATAATTAAATATAAATTTAGCCTAGAATTAGACTTGTATACTGAAAACTATAAACATTGCCAAAAGACATTAAATAAGGTATAAAGAAATAGAAAGACATCCACATTCATAGGTTGGAAGTTTTAATATTGCTAAGATGTCAGTACTATCCAACACATTCTACAGATCTGATGCAATACTTATCAAAATTCCAATATTTTTCCAGAAAGAAAAAGTCGTTCTAAAATTCATAGGGAATTCCAAGAGACCCAAATATACAAAGAAAAAATCTTGAAAGAGAAGCACAAAGTGGGAGATATCATACTTCCTGATTTCAAAACTGACTACAAACTATTGTAATCCAAATAGACATATAGACAAATACAGTAAATACATATTCTCATATGCAGCCAAATGATTTGGTATTTGTTTCAAGGCCATTCAGTGGGGAAAGCACAATATTTTCAACTAGTAATTCTGGGGAAATTCGACATTCACATGCAAAAGAATGAAGTTATACACTTACCTTCCTCTATATTCAAAAATTTACTTAAAATAGAACAAAGATCTAAATGTAAAAGCTGAACAAAATCTCTTAGAAGAAAACATAGGGGAAACCCTTCATTCTATTGCATTTGGCAATGATTTCTTGGATATACACCAATGTGTGTGAAGACAACAAATAAAAAATAGATAAATTGGCTTTTACAAAAACTTAAAACTTTTGTGCATATCAAAGGACAATATCAAAAGATAAAGGGAACTCACAGGATGGGAGAAAATATTTACAAATCATACATTTGATAAGAAATTAATATTCAGAATATATAAAGAACCCTTTAACTCAGCAACAACAAAAACAAAAAACAAAGAGCTCAATTCAAAAATAGTCAAGGACTTGAAAAGACCTTCTCCAAATAACAGAGATAAATGGCCATTAAGTACCTGAAAAGGTGCTCATCACCATTATTCATTAAGGAAATGAGATATATTTCACACACATTGATATGGTTGCCATATCTTTAGAAACAGAAAACAAATTTTGGTGAGGATGTAGAGAAATTGAGAATCTTGTACATCATTGGTAGGAATGCAAAATTGAACAGCTGCTATAAAAAACAGTATAACAATTCCTCAGGAAATTAAACATAAAATTACCATTTGATTCAACAATTCAACTTCTAGTTATATATCTCAAAAGTACTGAAAGTAAGAACTAAAACATATAGTTGTACACCAATGTTTATAATATCATATTCAAAACAATAAAAAAAGAAACAATCTAGTTATCCACCAACATATGAATGGGTAAATAAATTGTAGTGTATTAGCTGGTCAGAATGGCTGTCATCAAAAGAACACAAATAACAAATATTAGCAATGATGTGGAGAAAAGTAACCCTTGGTAGCCTCTTGGTGGGAAAGTAAATTCATGCAGCCACTGTAGAAAATATTATGGAGATTTCTCCAAAAATCTCAAAACAGAATAACTATATGACCCAGCAATTCCACTGCTGGGTATATAAAACCAAAACCAAAAACAAATACAAAAACAATAATTTGAAAAGATACATGCATGTCAATGTTCATAGCATCATTATCTACAATTGCCAAGGTATGGGAGCAACCTAAGTGTTCATGAATAGATGAATGGATAAAGAAGATATGATACACACACACACATGCACACACATATAGACAGATAGATATAGATAGATATAATATGTACAGATATTTACTCTATACTATACACACACACACACACACACACAGTGGAATACTACTCAGCCATAAAAAATGAAATTTTCCCATTAACAGCAACATGGATGAACTTGTATGGCATTATCTAAGTGAAATAAGTCAGACAGAGAAAGAAAATTACTTTATGATATCACTTATATGTAGAATGCAAAAAATACAACAAACTATTGAATATAACAAAAACAATAAAAAAGAAGCAGACTCACAGATATAGAGAACAAGCCAGTGGTTAACAGTTGGAAATCCAGTGGGCAATATAGGTTTGGAGGAGAGGGAGGAGTGGGAGTAGCACAATATTGAGTATAAGATAGGCTACAAAGATGTATTGCACAACATGGGGAACATAGACAGAATTTTGGAATAATTGCAAATTAAGTGGAAATGCAAAAGTTCTATTAAAATTAAAAATTAAAAAAATAAAATAGAATGTAGTATATTCTTACCATGGAATATTATTCAGCCTTAAAACGAAGGATATTCTAACACATGTTACAGCCTAAATAAACCTGAGGTCATTATGCTAACTGAAATAAGCCAGTCACAAAAAGAAAAATACTAGATGATACTATTTTTATGACTTATCCAAGGTAGTTAAATTTATAGAAACAGATAGTTTACTCAAGATTACCAGGAGCATGGGGAGAGGGAAATGGGTACTTGTTCATTGGATATAGAGTTTCAGTTGAGCATGATGCAAAGGGTTGGAGGTAGATAGTAATAGTGATTGTAACATCTATGTGAATTTATTTAATTCCACAATTTGTACACTTTAAATAGATAAAATAATAAATATTTTTGCATATTTCATCAAAATAAAATAGATACTTTAAGTGGAAGGGAAATACAACTTGATTGTCTGCATTTTCTATATTAGTGGACAGTCAGCAGGGACAGAGAGAGATTGGTGCCTTAGACCAAATATATCAGGGGAGGAATTCATTACTCATGTTTGATCAGGGACTGTTTCCTGGGCAAAGAGTTGGCACCATATTCAATACAGCCTGGGACCACTGTCCATAAAACAGTGGGCCACTTGTCCACAAAAACAGTGCTCAGAGAAAAAGATCACATTATCTGAAGTAAAAGAAATTCCATCCAAATAACACTGTTGAGTAGCACAACCACAATTCCATGGAAAAATAGACACAAGGAAGAACATTCTAGAGTTGACATATCATTCCTAGTACAGTCATAGAAACAGAATCCACTTTAGTTTATTTAAATATAATAAATTTGTACAGGTGATAGAGGAATAGAGATCAAAGAACACAAAATTCTACATCAAAGCCTTGAGATTTTTGCCTATTGGTAATAAGAGGGATATTTATTACCCTTTGAAAAGATAAACAAATATCACCCTTATTCATTCATCCAACCATTAATCTATTTATTCATTGTTTCAATCACCATGCACCCTGGGTGTTACCTTATTTTAATGTTATCATATTTGTTCCTTAGGGCTCTATAATACACAAATATATCCCCAGGCTAGATGCACTAGTTTGAAGCCAAACTTAAAAAATGATTATTTGGTTGCTACTTAGATTCTTGGTCACTACACATAAGATATACACACACACACACACACACACACACACACACACACACACATACATACATACACACATATATACACACACATATATACACATATATATATATACACACATATATAATTACAATATTTATTTCTGCCTAAATAACATTATGTAAGGCCCAGACAGGGTGTAAGCTTCATGAGGATAAGATCTTTATTTTTCTCTCTTTACATAATCCAGAACAAAGGCAGGGAGGACATAAGAATTTAGCAAACAGTGTAAATAATTAGAACTAAGCATTCCTTAATGAGGATTAGAATAGATATGTGAATAAAGTGTTAACTGCTTTTTAAAGCCTTTTTATTTTTCCAAGTGATCATTATAAGTCAGTTTTATTATTTTTGTATTGAAAGGAAATAGAAACAGTATTTCAAAGAGATGTCTACACTGATGTTTATTGCAGCATTAGCCACAATAGCCAAGAAATGAAAACATCCTAAATGCCCATCAACACATGAATGGATACAAAAGGTGTGGTGCATATACATATACACAAGGGAATATTATTCAGTCACAAGGAATGAGGATATCCTGCCATATGCAACATCAATGGTCCTTGAGCACATTATGCTTAGTGAGATAGGTCAGAGAAACATAAGTACAGTGTGATATCACTTACATGTCGAATCTAAAAAAGGCAAGGCTACTCTTTGCTCTTCAATTCAGGATGTGTCTAGTCCAGGGGATTAGGACATCTGCTTAAGTCAAGCTCTCAGTGGGGACAAATATACAGATACTTCTGTAGAATAGTTTGCTTTTCCATTAAACCCCACGATATATTTGTCACATATTCATTACTATATGGTTTCTTCTTTTAAAGGCAAAGCCATTCATTCCTCCTTCTGAACACCTGAAGCCATGGCTAGATGGAATCATTTAAAGTCTCCAGTGCAGATGAGTTCACATCCTCACAGAGATACAGAGACTGTGTGCATAGGTCACAGAGGGGGAGACTGTAATGAAAGAGTTTCTTCTGCTCCTCTGGCACTTAAGTCAACTTAGAGACTTTAATCTAATATTTAAAATCCAAACAATATGTTACCTCAGAACTTTGGAGTGTTCATGGATTTCTGGCAATTGAAAACAATCACGCATGTGTCAGCTTTTTGTTTTTTCCAGAAGTTTCTACTAAGTACCCTCTGTGCCAAAACATAAACTATGAAGATGTACAGAAAAAAATACATATAATGGTGTCTGTCTTCAGATGAACTTTACTTTTATTTGAAAACAAATACTAGACCAAGTTAGTTGCACCTGGGCCAAGACAGCCTTTATTATCATGATGCCATGTGCATCTCTAACAGGGAAACTGTGACATCTTTTCAGGATCTGAACATAACTGCTAGCTTGGATTCTGATTCTGAGAGTCCTTGAAATGTTTGGGCATTCTCATTTCCCAGCACACAGATCCAAGTACATTTCCAGTACTCCTCTTGGAGAGGGACTGTGAAAATCATTATCATTTATCCTCATCCCAGAGTTGAAATGTCCTTTCTCTTGGGATCCTGCCCTCCCCTCCAGGTGATAGATCCATCATCTGAAATTGGTTCAGATCAAGGCTAGTGATTATAACCTTTTATCTATGCTACCTCCCAGCCTCCTATAAATGTTCTTGATTCTATTTAATTTTTTCCTCCCCATTCCTTTTTTCTCTACAGACACCTTGTTTTATTTGCCATCTTCAGAATTTTCTCTGGTCAGGTCTGCTGGCTGTCACTCCAACCGTATTATAGACTGAATGAATGTGTTCTCCAAAGTCCATTTGAGGAAACCCAAACTCCCAATGTCTCAATGTGTTTGGAAGTGGGGATTGGGGGGATTAGATAATGAGTGTGGGGTCTTCATGAATCTAATTAGTGTCCATATAACTCAGAATCATAAGATCCATTCTCTCTCTATCTCTCTCTCTCTCTTCATCATGTGAGGACATAGTAAGAAACTTGTTATCTGTAAAGCTGGAAGAGGACCCTTACCAAGAAAATAACAATGCTGGCACACTGATTTTGAACTTACAGCCTCCATAACTGGGAGAAATAAATGTTTGTTTTGTAAGCCACACAGTCTATGGTAATTTGATATAGCAGCCTGAGCTAAGACAAATCACAATGCTCATTACTCCCATTGTACGTACTTGGATTCTGATGTTTAAATGCCAACACTTGGCCTCTGTGTGTCTGGCTTTATCATTCCCCAGTACTGTCAAGGTATCCGTTTCTGCAGTAGTGGATCACCCCTTCTGTACTTGTCTACAGCAGAGACACCACCACTGAACTTAGGGATGATGGGAATTCCTTTCAACAGTGAATATTCTTAATAATTAGCAATTTGTTTTTAAACACATTAAAAGTGTAATTCAAACCTATGAAGTAAAGCTTACTCTTGCTGAGATTTCAAGGGGTAACAGGAAATTTCATACCTTATTTTTGAGGCAAATGTAAGGGATTAAAAACCAAGGCCAAAGTGAAAACAAGATTAGGATGCAAATTTTATTTTCTAGTATTTTGATCTTAGTCTTAGACCCCTTATTGAAGAGGTTAATATAATTTCTAGAAGCAATGAGCAATTCCATTTATTCACATTCCATTTACTATTTTAAATATTAGTATTGTATTTTGCTTTCTTTGTTATTTGAGAAATGATAACACAAGCTACCTTTGCAAAATTGAAAAGATAGAGTATATAATGAAAATCATGTGTCCTTTCCATCCCTGATGCCAAGCTATTCTCTCCAGGAAGAAGCAATGATACCAATTTCTAATGAATCTTCCAGAAATGTTCCATATATACATATGTATGAGTGCCCATAATAATTGCCTTTTTTTATGGTGAACACTTTATACTCTTCTGTGCCTTATTTTTTCACTCTACAACATATCTTCCAGATTGTTCTATACTTATACAAATAGAGCTCCACTATCTATTTATTAGCCATTTAGTATTCTAGTCTATGTGCATGCAAAATAAATATTACCAAATTACATAAATGAGCATTAAGTGGTTTGCAATCTTTTGCCAATAGAAGCAAAGCCACAGTGAACGTCTTGTATGTATGTACATATGCATATATATGATTTTGCACACATATATATTTCCTAAAAGTAAACACACTATATCAAAGTGTCCATGAATTTATTCTATCTAATGTGGGCCAGATATCAATATTCTCTAGAAGCCACTTTTTATATTTAAAGCATTGCTGAATGAATGTGAAAAGCATGCACATCAGAAATAGGCCAGAGCATATACATGTATAATATATTATATATCTGATTCCTTTACAAGGAGAGCTACTTCTTTTTAAATAGTGAGCCCACTCCTTTCACAACGTTACTAAGAATGTTAGCTGGGGCAGGCAATAATGAAGCGATTCTTTTGCCAAGGTTGTCCAAGGCTTGTGCAAGCAAGGTACTATCATCATTTTTAGTATCAACAATCCTCTTTCTCAAACGATTTATCTCTGCATTCATCTCCTCACATTTCTTTTTAAATCCTTCAGTATGCAGATCTTCTTGGACCTTAAAAAAAAGTGAGGAAGGAAGTAAAACTTTTTAAATTCCCCATTATTTTAAGAATTTCATTTTGTCAAACTTTAAAATTTTGTCAGACTATCTTTGTATTAATTCCTTAAAATTGTTCTCTCTTAATCATGAAAGGAGATTCTTGTAACAAGGAATATTTCCTGGTTTGGACATAGATATTAAGAGAAAGTGTAGTTTACAGCCTTAATAATATTCATATACTGTAAGGTTTGGCCAGGAGGCTAAGCCTGACATGAGGACATATGTAATATGTTCCAGTCAAAAAATGCAAGTGAGAGGTAGCCTTGGTCTAACTGCACTAATTCTCAGTCCTACTCAGGATGGTACTGTCACCCATATTGTAGAAATCTGTTATAAACACATGGTCACAAAATTATAAGAATCTCTTATAAATCATGTTCAGATGGACAATGAGAGAAATCCCTCCAAGCCACATGATAGCTTGGGGATCTGTCCAAACCTGGAGGCAATGCAGCAAGTGTAAAATCTATCATTTCCCTGTGTTTTTAAGTCTGGACATTTCTAGTAGTTTTATGTCAGCACAGATCTACCTCAGGGCCTTGGGCTGAGCAGGGCTTCTGGTAAAATGTAGTGATCTTAGTAGAGCATACTAGTTGTTGCACATATTAAACAGGGTAGTTGGAATATCTGTTCAATCAAGCCCTATGAGATAATTTTAAAATTCCTAAAATGACTATTAAAACCTATTTATATTATCTGAAAGTTTGGAGTGGGGGCCATACTCATCCTGAATTCTCCAAAGTCTACTTACAGAGTAGAACTCAAAGGTTTTGGAAGGATTCCAAATCTTCAGGGTTTAAAAAAAATCACAAGCAGTAGATGCACTGGTGATCCCTGCATGATCTTGCTGTAACTCTCCCCCATCCCTTGCTGAGGAACCAGCGCAGGCTATCAAGCTCTACTACTACCACAGCATGATTCACCTTCAGCTGATGCTCCAAAATCTTGCTCTGCTCTCTCAGCAGGTTTTCTCTTTCCCTCGCCAGCTTCTCCATCAGCTGGACTATGTGTTCCTGGAGACTCCTATTCTGAGCCTCCACCTGCTGCTGCTGCTCCTGCAGTTTCTGTTTCAGCAGCTCCTGTTCCTTCTCAGCTGTCTCCTTCCTGGCCCGCTCCTCTGTCCCAGGGAGGTATTAGACAGGGAAGAAAATAAGGTAAGAAATGACCTCCACCCTCCTGAGCTCAGAGACAAAACCAAATTGAAGAGAGAGGTAGGAAATCTCTGAAGTCCACCCGCACCCCATGTCCACACCATTAACAGCACACTTCAGAATGTGAGGGGAAAGGTTCTGTCTGTCTGGCACCCAACCACAGTTCCATTTGCTGTTTCCAGATGCAGCAGGGTTATTCCACAGAAAGGAAGGAAGCTCTTTGTATTGGGAAGGTTTTGCTCTCACACCTGTCAGAGGGCACTGCAAGAACCTACTCATCTCACTGTGAGCCCAGCCCTACCCCGTACCTGCTATGGCCTTCTCCCCATCAGTGAGGGATTTATCTGCCTGCAGGATGGATTTCTCTATTGCCACCTGTGACTGCAGAAAGCTCTGGAGGACCTCATTTGCCTGAGGAACCAAGAAGGAGCACAGAAATTAGATTTCCAATAGAGGGATTAGTATTGCCAAGACAAGTATGTCCATGTAAATTTTACTTCATGTTTAAAATTCCATAATGGTTCCTTACAAGTCCAATCTCCTTAGAGTGACCTATCTCCCTCCAGTCTCTTGCCCAGTGCTACTTCTTCCTCTGCACCCTAGATTCCAGCTAGTCAGAACAATGTTCAGTTCTACAAACCCATAATCTCTGGTGCTTTTACATACCTGCCTTCCCAATATGAAATATTGCCTCTAAGTTGTGCTACTGTTCTCCTCTGCCACTAGCTGACTATAACTTTAGATAACTTATTTTAACCTACCTATGCTTCTCAGCTCAGATTTTTAAAATGTTGATAATGAAAGTAGATGCTTCTTAATGCTATTTGAAAGATTAAATTAGTCTAGGGAAAGAGCTTAACATTTTGGCTATAGGAAACAAAAGTTCAGTATATATTAGTTGCATTATTATTGTTGTTGTTTTTTTATTTTTATGATTGTTTCTACCACCTAAGTAGCTCTTTCCTGAGTGTTATAACTTTGTATGCAATTGTTTATGTAGTTGACTTCCTGCCTCACTTGTAGTCATCCTTGGATACAAAGACTGACTTGTAAATTGTCAGTGCTCAACATATCAAATATCATGTTGTTGATTAAAAAAATGCATAATTTCTGTTCTGTCTCTTGTGGATTTAAAAAATCTGTACTCATGGTTGGGAGTCGACATTTCTACTCTCTTCAGGAATAAATAGCATGCAGTGGACCTTAAGAGCCAAAGCTGCTCAAATAGCCCCATGCTCTCTCATTATGCATGCATGGAGCTGAGCTCTCAGATTTTCAGGAGACCCCTTTGACTCTATTCTGTAGGTTCCCCATGTTTCCCTTATTCCTTACCTTCACTCCTTTCCTGGGCACTTGATGATATTCCCTTTCAATAATTTCCTTTGCTTTTCTGTAGAGTTCATGACCTCCAGGAACAGAGAAAGTTCCTGCTGAGATACTTTCTATTAGTGTCTTTGAAAGCTGATCAAGTTTAGTCTGGCAGTATTTGATTGATGTCTCTTCATTGTGCATCAAGAAATCCTCTTTCTTATTCTTTATGATTTCCTGGAGGGTAAAAAGATA
Organism: Vicugna pacos; assembly: GCF_048564905.1. Lineage (NCBI taxonomy): Eukaryota > Metazoa > Chordata > Mammalia > Artiodactyla > Camelidae > Vicugna > Vicugna pacos. Next base: position 5,568,593 of record NW_027328741.1, read on the forward strand.
GATGGATGTCACCAGAAGCAAGGAACAGAGGAGGTAAATTTCCAAAGTATCTGGTAGAAGGATTGGTCTAACTGTGGTCCTCATGAGAAAAGTATTCTGTTGGAGGACATGTAATAAAACAGCAGTCATAAGAGTTGATTTACTTACAGCCCTGGAAACTCTGGAAGACCATGGTAAAATTCCCTAACCTCCTTTTGGGTATTTCATCTGAGCTATTGAAGTTGCATTACCTAATCTCTGTGGTTCCTTGAAGCTGCCACATTCAGTGATTCTATCTGTCTTAAATGATAGATACAAAAATGAGTAACCTAAGCTGAAAGTGGCCTGAGATGTGGATCTGAAGAGAAATTTTGGTTCCCAAGCATAGGAGCATGTTCACAGGAAAAGAAACCAGCTTAAGAATGTCTTTTGGGTGTTCTGGACAGGCTTGGAATCCACAGAAGTATTTATTTTAAGAGGATATCTATACTGATTTTGCATTGAAGGTCAAAGAGAGTTCCAGATAAACTGTCTGAGGTCTGGCAGTGAAAAAAGAAGGAAATGTATTCCTTTGAAACTCTGTCCCTCATGAGGACATGGACTACTTTATCCCTGAGTAAGAGATGAGCCATGGGACCAATAACGGCACTTCTAGGCTTCATTCTTCAAGGGGAAGAGACATATGGTAAATACTAAGACAGATTACCACAAGATTCTTCTGGAACTCCTGCTTGTCATCCTTGAAGGAGTGCTCCATGAAGACTGCAGTGGCTTCCCTCTCACAGGCAACATGCTCCTCCAGAAGCTCCTGCAGTGTGTCTGTGGGGAAGCTCACTCTCTGGGCCATCTGCTTGCTGTAGTGGTTGGCTGCCTTCTGAATGGCAGCTAAGTTCTCCAGCTGGGCCAGAGTTGTCACTGCATTCTCCAAGCAAGGTACTGCTCCGCTATTGATAGTGTCCACGTAGGTCACAACAAGAGTTCTCAGCCCTGAAGAAGCCAGAAAATTTAGGGGCTAAGTATCAAGTTATCAGTCAATGGCTTCAGGATTCTGAGACTTCACTTCTAGGGTCATATACACATGCACACACACAAACACACACATGCAGCCCAAACTTCTTCTATTTTTATCACCTTCATTTTCCTACTGACTCTTCATTTTTATGGTTTTCCAGGCCACAGGACTAAAAATGTTAATATCTATTTCTATCTAACATACTAAGGGTTACCTGAAAAATAAAGTGTCTCATTTTAAAAATTGAAAACAATATAGATTTCATAGGTAGACATATGAAGGAAGGTGTACCATGTTTAATTTATTCCTAATTCTGAGGCTTTGAATGGATTTTCAGTGATTTATGGGCTAATATATATTTTTGGACCACTCTAAATTCTCAAAATATCTTTTGAATTCTCCTTGTGAAGAACAATTACTGTATAGGACTTCCTTTGAAAATATTGAGTATTCTGTTTTTATACCAAGAGAGTGATTTCATTCTAAGTGGAGGATGTTTTCAGATAAGTGGAAGTCACATATTTCAGTGACAAAAATTGCAATTTGGGGGAGGGATTTGTAAATCCCCCAAAGTGAGATAATTATAAAGTATACAGATTTCTTCATGGAGTATAAATGTCTGTAAAATCAGAATTCTTTATAGAATCAAACAAAAATAATAGAAAACTCATTATATAAAATATTCAGCACATATCAGTACCCACGGAAATGGGAAAAAGAGACTCACGTTTCCCAGTGACCATGATTCCTTCTGTGAGGGTCTTGATCCTTGCATCAGCGAAGATGTAAGAACAGAAATTTTTTGTTTGCTCCTGGAATTTAGGATCCAGTTGGTCTTCAGATACCATCCCAATATTGGCTAGAATTTCTTTGTCATTTGTTGGCCGGTCAAAGACAAAACACTTCCGTCTTGGAAAGAATTGCCTGATGCACTCTCTGGTTAGATTGGATGTTTGGGCTTTAGGATTCTTCCCTGAGGGACAGAAAAACGGGGATTAAAGTGTGGAGAGTCTTGAGGCAAGGGGGATACAGCTGCTTCCAGCAGGGATTTGTGTGTCTTTGCCATCTTCTATGCATAGAAATCCTTTAACATAGTCAATGCTTCTTTGCACATCAGACTTACACCAATGATATAACTGTTGAGAAATTTAGGGAGAAATCTGATACAGTAAAGCAAACCTATGGCTGGTCTCTCCAGAACTGCACGGAGTAGAGTGGTTGTCTATTAGGTATCTACTGAACTAGCAGCTAAAAGGATGAAAGGTCAAATTAAACTTTCTACTCAACTCGACCTCATGTAGGAATTGGGCTGTGAAAGCAAAAAGAAGAGCTAAAAACAAGGGATCATGGACAATAATTGGAATATTAGGAATGACACCATCATTATATAAGGAAAACTGTTTTGATGCTAAAAGTAATTGATGCAGTGTTATCTATTTTTTAGCAAAAACCTCTGAAGGGTAAATGCACCTGAAATGTAATTTTAAGGTATCACCACTAATCTATAAACTCTTGAGTAAATGATTATATCTGGTCCTCTCCTGCCATCCAATCTCTCAATAGGTGTTTTGAGAAAGCATAAATAGAAACATGAAAGTAAGAATGAATAAATTGGAATTGATATTTTTCACAAGGTTTCGATAGACACTCATCCTTGTAAATGTAACCCATGGAAATAATTTATTATCTTGTAATTAAATCATGGGTAAACATGTGGGAATTAAGAGAAAGCTATGATATGGAAGATAAAATGAATGTTCTAATAATTAGTATTATTGAAAAAGCATAGATTGTAAAGACAGTCACTTCTTCAGGTTTATTTAGAGCATACAATCATTTTGTAGATGATACAATTATACAGGATTAGAAAATTATATATCCCTCTTTGATAAAAATAATATGTGAAATATATATTTTGTTCATTAGATAGGCTTTTCACTGCAGTTTCATGTCTAACAATTAGCTGATTAGTTGTTTTCTTCAACAGAAACAAGCAGAAGCCAAAATAGGAATCACAGTGTCCAGTCTTCAGAAAGTTTCAGCACCCATTTAAATCTGGATGCTAAATTTAAAGATGTATAAAAAACAAATTGGCTCTAAGTAATTTCTCTTTACACTTTACTTTTCTTAAGTAAACTTCAACTGTAGCCCCTAGATCTTTGCAACCCACTTTCCAGCCACCATTTCCACAGACTTTGATTTAGCCTCAAATACAAATGCAATCACAGAGATAAGGGACAGTGTTTAGTAGATCCCACCCTCTATTGGACCATACACTGCCCAGGCCATACTCTGATACCTGGAATCAGCTTCAGGGCATTCTCCAAGTACTTATCTTCTGTGATAGGCTGACCATGTAACTTCAGCTCCAGGGTGAAATCCCGTACAGTCCAGATAAAGTCTGGAAAGAAACTCACAAATTCTGTGGAATCTTCTACTCTATCAGGTGTTTGAGAGGACTTCACCCTGATGAGTTTTGCAAGTTCTGTCACATAACTAGGACTTGGTCAAGGAAAAGAAACTCATTACCAACAATTCCAACATTTCTCGAAATAAAAGTATTATAAACACTCTCTTTTGCCATGTATCCCATCTGCTCCACACGAGGAAATTAAATGACAGGGAAGGAGAGACTGATTCTATCTCCATTCCCATGAATTCAGTGAAACAGTGTTTCAAGACCTGGAAGGATACTGCAGCTGCTCCAGGGCCTGGTGGTTGATGGTGCTCATGCTGTTGTAGACAAAGCTACTGCACAGAAGCACGGCCAGGGCAAAGATCCATGAATCCTTCTTAGACTCATCCTAGAAAGCACATTAGAAAAAGAGAATTAGAAATTTACCCCTAAATTAGAAATTCTTCCATACATTTATTCGTTCATGGTTTCATTTATTATTTCATCTAACCTACTCAACATGCTAAGAAATTGCTTGAAGACAGATGTAAATGAAGATATCAACTTTGACAATTACAGAGACATTTCTTGTGTTTACAATTTTTTCATATATAAAAGGATTCTAATATTCACAGTGCTTTCTTTTTCCTCGATTGGATAAAGTAAAATAACATATACAGAAAAACTAATACAATACCTGTTGTGCAATTAGGTATGCAGTGATGAGTATGGGCACTTATTCATTCTACATATATTTATTAATCAGAGTCCATATAAAATATATCTTAGTTGGCATAGCTGGGCATTTAAATTGTATCCAATCAATAAATAATTGCAGGAAGCTACTAAATATCCCCCACTGTTCTTAGATATTAAAATAGCAGTGCTAAAATTGAAAATTATTCCTTTCAATATGACTATTTCAAAGCAGTGAGCAAACATCCATAACAGTATGTGCAACAAAGATAGCAGTATCTGTAAAAGGCTTACTCTCAGTAATGTATATAAGCAGTAGAACCTATAGCTTTAACACTAAACTAAAATTTAGAAGTCTATCAAGGAAAAACAGAGCTATGAAAGTTGGAGAAAAAATATATGGTCTGAAACCTTCCTCAAAGTCTTGAGCTGAATATTAAAGAACTGGTAAATATGGAACTGAAGAAATGAAGGAGATCTCAAAGACAGAAACACCCAGAGAAACAAAATTAGAGATGGGAGAATACAGGGGTCTTGTAGTTAAAATAGTGTCACTTGACTTGACTGGAGCTGATGGCAAGTGGAGAAGTTAAGGGGAGCTTTCATGTAGCCTAATCAAGGGCCTTAAAGCCCAGGCTAATTTGTATAAATCATAGCATTGTCTAAATAATGGCATAAACCAGAAATTGTTTTTATTATAAATGACATGTAAAGTTGCTCCCAGTGCAAATGCAAAAACTGTGATTTTTGTTGAGAAGTTTCTAAATGGGAGTTTGGGGGGATAATATTCTATTCATTACTTTCTTTCCCAAAAACCCAATTTTTAAAAATAATCAATTAGGGTAAGAAGTAGCACTTACGGCAATTATTTCAACAACAAGATTATATCATTATTTTATATATGGCTTTAAAAAAAGCACAGGAGAAGCAAGATGGTGGAGTAGAAGGATGCTTGCAGCTCACCCTCTCCCACAAATACACCAAAACTCACATCTGTGGACCCACTCAGCCAACCAGAGCACCTGCCAATCTCTGACAGAACATTGCCCTCTTTGAAAGATAGAGATGCCAAAAATCTGGTAGGAAAAAAGGGAAAAAAAGCAAGAAGGAAAAGCAAAATGGTGTGAGACCAATTCCGCTGGGAGGGAGCGGCAAAGGAGGACTGGTGCTTGTTCACTGGGTCTCACCTTTTCAAAGGAGGGGCCAGTGTGATGGAGGGGGAACCTCCGAGTCTCAGATCTGCCCCGAGCACCCCTTGATTGACAGAACTGAGGTAAATGGGCACAAAGTGTCCCCACAACACCCAGCCTGAGACAAAAGCTGGCAGCTGGGGATGGGGCAGGTGGCCCAAGCTGGGTGGAGGACTGGGGTGGCTACACTGAGGCTTACCAGGGGGCTACAGGGTTCTGTGTACCATGGCTGGGAGGGAATATGGAGCAGAACAACCTCAGTCCCCCATAAATTGTGGAAAAAGCAAAACAACATGGCTGGTGTGCCCTGGGGGGAGGGGTGCTTTAGCCATTGTCTCCTCAGACCTGTGCTGCCATTACTGGTACTTCTCATGAGAAAAGAGGTGGAGCACAGCCAAGTTGCCTATACTTCTGTTTGCAGCACCCAGGCCGGGTTGGGGCTGAGCCCTGAAACTGCACGCAGGGGATCCGCAACCTCCTAGGTAGGACTGAGACTTGTTTACAGCTGAAGTCAGATAGAATCTTTCTGCCCTGGTCCCTCAGAGAACTCAAGCTGCCAAGACAAACAAGGAGCTGAGATTTGGCATGGAGCAGAGGTGGGGCTGTTCCACGGCCTTCATTTAGCCCACCTTCAGAACACCAACCCGAGGCAGTGTGGGCACAGCAGCAGAGTGACCAGTGCTGGGAAAGAGTGGGTGGCAACCCACTTTCCTGGCAGAAACACAGCACCTGACCATGGTGCTGGGAGAGGGCACGATCCACCCACCTGCCTCCCCCGAGTGCAGCATCTGACTGCAGCATCAGGAGGGGGAGTGACCCTGCCCACCTACCAGATAAGAGCTCAGCACCTGACCCAGTGTTGGGAGGGGTGCGCCATTTGCTAGCCAACAGCCACTGGGAGCAGCACAGAAGAGGGAGCCAACAGAGGGCCTCTGGAAACAGCAAGCTGAGTTCATGAAACAGGGCAAACATGTAAAGACCTCTCAATAAAATCTTTAAGAGCACAGCATCTCCATGAGAACTAGATAACTGATACTCCTTAAGGCACAGTGCCAGAGAGATATGAGCAATATGATGAAGCAGAGGAACCACTCCCAATTAAAAGAACAAGAGAAGTCCCCTGAAAGCAGTATCAATGAAATAGACATTGATGGCCTACTAGATCAAGATTTCAAAAAAGGAGTGATCAAGGTACTGAGTGAACTAAAAGAAATAGTGTTTAGAGATATAAAATATGTCAAAAATGAAATAGAAGCTATAAAGAAGAACAAAGTAGAATTAGTAAGCCCATTTGCTGAGATGAGATCTGACCTAAAGGCTGTACAAAACAGGCTAGATAATGCAGAGGAATGAATAATTGACCTAGAAGACAGGACAACAGAAATCACCCAATCAGAACAGCTGAGAGAACAGCAAATAAAAAACAATGAAAACAATATTAGGGACCTATGGGATAATAGAAAGCATGCCAATCTATGCATAATAGGGGTTCCAGAATGGGAAGAAAGAACAAAAGGGATTGAAAAGGTATTTGAAGAAGTCATAACTGAAAACATCCCAAGCCTAAAGGAATCAGATATCCAAGCACAGGAGGCTCAGAGGCTCCCAAACAGGAAGAACCCAAACAGACACACACCAAGACATATCCTAATCATGATGGCCAGAGTCAAGGATAAAGAAGTGATCCTAAAGGCAGCAAGAGGAAAACAAATAGTGAGTTATAAGGGAACCCCTCATAAGGCTCTCAGCTGATTTCTGTACACAAACACTACAGGCCAGAAGGGAGTGGCAAGATATATTCAACACCTTGAGTGAAAAAATAGCTGCAGCCTAGGATACTTTATCCAGCAAGGCTATCATTTAGGATAGAAGGAGACATAAATAATTTCACAGACAAGCAGAAACTAAGAGTTTAGCAACTCTATACCCATGCTTAAAGAAATATTGAAATGTCTACTCTAAATAGAAAAGAAGCAGGATGCTACAAAAATGAGAAATTCATAACTGGAAAGGAAATAACTGCCATGAATTACAAAAAGAATAAACACAAAATTGTAAAAGAAGACATCTAAATCATTAAGAGTGGGAAAGGGAAGCTCAGAAAGCCATTGTGGAAAACAGTATGGTGATTCCTCAAAAGACTAGGAATAGACCTAACATATGACCCAGGAATCCCTTTCCTGGGCATAAATCCAGAAGGAACCCTACTTCAAAATGACAACCACACACCAATGTTCATAGCAGCACTATTTACAATAGCCAAGTCATGGAAAAGGCTTAAATGTCCATCAACAATTGACTGAGTAAAGAAGTAGTGTTATATTTATATGATGGAATACTATTCAGCCATAAAAACCGACAACATAACACCATTTGCAGCAACATGGATGTTCCTGGAGAATGTCATTCTAAGTGAAGTAAGCCAGAGAAAGGAAGAAAAATATCATCTGAGATCACTCATATGAGGAATCTAAAAACAAAACAAAACATAGACACAAAACAGAAATAGACTCACAGACATAGAATACATAGTTGTTGTTGCCAAGGAGGCTATGGGTGGGAAGGGGCAGAGTGGGACTTTAAAATGCAGAATAGATTAACATGATTATACTTTATAGCACAGGGAAATATAAACAAGATCTTGTGGTAACTCACAGTGAAAAAAATTGTGACAATGAACATATATATGTTCATATATAATTGTAAAATTGTGCTCTACACTAGAATTTGACACAACATTGTTACATGAATATTACTTAATACAAAATGTTAAAAAAATTAACACAGACTTTCTAATTTCCATTGAGAAAAAAGAGAGAGCTATAAAAATGTAGGTACTATTTCCAAATAAGTCTCAAAGGGGGGAAAGGAGGGATAATTCATTTCACCCATTAGTAGAAAGCTAAAACACAAAAAACCCAGCTTAAAATGTTTCTTTTAGGACAAAAACTTACTTTTATAGAACTTGCACATTCAGTGGTGCCTCACAGATTTCCAGAACACTGTGAGTAGTTGATGAACTTCATCATAGAAAATGTAAACCCATCTCTTAAACCCAACCCTTAAATACACTCTTCACCTAGTAGCTAAGGAAGTGAATCAGAAATCTTTCCTCACTCACAAATTGATGTTTCTCCTCTTTCTTACTTATGCTTAAATGTAAGTTCTCAAAACGAATCAGGTGCTATCTGGATGATCTTTCAAGACTGAAGGACTTATTCCTCCAGCTGTCGGGAGTGCTGGTGGAAAACAGTCTTCAGGTGTCAGCCCTTTTAATTAGAAAGGCATCTGGAGCAGCTCTTCAAAAATGTATCAGCACCCCTGTTCAAACTCTGGATAACTCAAAAAAGCCATTCCAGCCACAGAACTCCCATGGAATTCCCAGAAATTGGGGATTGCAATGCAATGAATTTTCTTTCTCTCTCCAGCCTGCTTCTCTCCCAAATACATGGTATCAAATCTGACTGCAGATAATGTGGTCTTGTCAATTGAACTAGAGACTCTTTTAGGGCAGGATCTTTATTTTGGTCACTGATATCTTCAGTGCTAAGTCCAAAGGCCTGGAACTCAGCTGTTCAATAATGATTTACTAAATGTAATCAAGTCATCCACACAGTGCCAAGAAATAAAAGATTTTATCTAATACACTATGATAACTTACCTAGAAGTGACATTCAAACAAACCATAGTTTGCCTCATTTACTATCATTGATTTCTATATCTTACATATTAAAGTAGTAAAATTTCTAGGCTCATGGATATATAAGGAGAAAATCCAGAATAAAAAGGATTTAACTATGAATTTCTGCCTTACCGTTCCCACATCCCCGAGGCCCTCAGTGTCCAGAAGGACCAGGATATGATTTGGCTTGCGTGGATGAGGCACACACCACATCCAGATGCCCTTAGTTTCAGACTGCACTGTTGAGCCTAGAGGAAAGCCTGTGAGGAGAGGTGAGAAAGCAGCATTCAGTGAGAGCAGACAATCTAAGAAACCAGGGGGCTACAGACTCAGTTCTTTGGAATGTCAGTACCCCAGCATACGAGATTGTGCTTTCCCCATTTCCTCAAGAATATCCTACTTTGTGTGTCATCTGTTTCAAAGAGGAAGGAATATTAATTGTGATAAGGATACCAAGCAAGTGCTCAACATGGAGGCAAAGGGGAATCCGTGAATCAGACAAAATGGAGGTCACAGATAATCATAACAAGAGTATCTTGAAAGAATGGTGTGATTCAAAGCCAGAGAGAAATGGACTGAAGACTGACGTGGGAAGAGAAAAAGTGGAAAAAATACATCAAGATTATATTTTTTGTCAGACAAAATTATTTTTCAAAAGTGAGGAGAGATGTTAACCACAGTAGGATATGACATACAGGAAATATTTTTAAGATTATAGATATTTGAACATCTTTATATGTTGATGAGAATATTCCATAAAAAAGCAAAATGTGTTTCAAGAGAGAGTAGACACAATTGCAAGAGTCAAGTGATTAAACATGCAAAATAAGGTAGGATTGTGTGACTGGTTAGGAGAAATTTTGCTTTACAGGAATAAAACATAGAATATGGTAACAAATTACAGTAAGATAGTGATTTAGCAGTGAGAAATATTAGAGGAAAGTTGATTTGTTAAGAGAAGTTTGGCTCTCCCTGCACATGATCAGGAACAAAAATGAAGAAGCTGAGGTATTAGCTAGAATCAAGCAATAAGCCCTTGACCCAGTAAAATACTCACCATGATTCTGACCTGCAAGACGGTTCATCAAGTAGGATTTTCCTGTATGATATGGTCCTACAATGGCCACCACAACCACTGGCTGAGAAATCTCACCAAGAATCTGTAGAGCTTTTTGGTTCACTGACAGCAATTCATTAACACTTTCCAGTAGACAAACAGGGTCCATAAAGTTGGGTCCGGATGCCATGGCAACCTAACAACCTAGAAGAGCTTCCTAGTGGAAATCAGATTATAAAGTAATTCTTTAACTCAGACTTATACAAAGCATCCATCAAATTAGGATAGGGTAAGTAAGACTTCTGTGTTTTCCATGAGACAAAATGTAACCTAGAATTAGCATACTGCAGAGGTTTTCCCCCATCATTCCCTCAAGTCTCTCATGATGTTGGTAGTGAAATAATATAATATCACTCTCCAAACTGTTACTTCAAAATAGTAATATAATTAAAGTTATTGTTACGATGCACTGAAGGCCTACAATATACAAAGCCTTTTGATAATAACTTTCATATCCAGCTAAACTGATATTCACAAGAAGATGAAAGTTAGAAAATAATATAACTACTTTGGAAATGAGGTAAATGGTTCTCACAAAGGCTGAGTGAATGTCATTGAGCAAGGATTAAATATCTACATACTTGAGCAAAATGACAGACTACCAAGCTCTAAGCTCTTGTTTCCCCAAGGAGACATCAAAGACAACCAAAATACTGGCTAGAATAACCTTACTGTATTTCCATAAAACAGTCGAAGGTCCAAAGCAACCAACCAAATACCAAATCAAGAACAGCCTCATTCAAAATGGTAGGACATTCTGTGGTGTTTTTGTTGCCCTTGGTCCCCATTGTGGTAAAGTCTTTGAGGAAGTGGCAAATCATTTTCCAATTCCCCCCTGATTCAGAGAGAGGGAATTTTATAATGTTCTAACCTGTCAGGACTGCCTCTTCAGGTCTCTGTTTCATCTCACATGAATCTCAGGGAATGATGGCAGAGGGGTAGGTGGTAGTAAAACTTGGATATCAGGTGGAAATAAGTAGAGGGCATTTCTAAAGAATAATATGGAGAGACAGCTCCACAGATGCCTAAAGCAAGAGGTTACCAGTAAATATATAAAATAGACTATCTAAGATATCAATCGAGTTTCCAATTCCTTTCTTCAAACTCAACAGAGCAGAGCAGACTGCATTTACAATGATCTGACATCTCATAGGCTGCCTGAAAAACTGTTATCTTTTCCCCTAATTGGATCTTAGGCAGGGAGAAGCAGTGGGCATTGCTTGGGAAAGCTGCAGGGAGAATGACCTGCAGACACCAATGACAAGACATTATGGGTGTGTGATATTGAGATTTATAATAAGAAATAAAAATGTGATAGTTGTCCTTATTCCTGGTATATAACTCTTAAAACACTATGTGATGAGAGAGATTAAATTATTTTTCTTATAACTTTTGGTCTTTTGTCCTCAATTCTTAAAACAGCTCCAGACTGATAAAGATGAAAGGAGAGTCTTTTGTTATTCATAAAAAGCACCTTTCAACCACATGTGAGTTTATGTTAATGAGGTGATTTTGTAAAACCCCTAGATCACTACAGAATGGAGTTGGTTCCTAGAGGAATCAATTTTATTAGAAAGTTGGAACATTTAGCCTGATGCTCCAACCACTGGGGAGCAGAGAAGAGCTGAAATTTGAGTTAATCACCAATGACCAATAGTTTACTCAACCATATCTAAGAAGTCCTCCATTAAAAAAAAACTAACTGAAGGGGCTCAGAGTGCCTCTGGCTTGATGAACATGTGGAGGTGGTTAGAAGGTGGCACATCCAAAGGGGTCATGGAAGCTCCATACCCTTTTCTCCATACCTTACCCTATGCATCTATTCTATTTTGCTGTTTATAGGTTGTATCCTTTTTTTAATATAAACCAGTAATCTAGTAAGCAAACTATCTTTCCTGAGTTCTTAAGCCATCCTAACAAATTATTGAACCTTAGGAAGAGATGGTGGGAAATTCCAATGTATAGCCAGTAAGTCAGGAGTACAGGTGACAAACGGGATTTGTAATTGGCATCTGAACTGAGGGGAAGTCTTGTGGGACTAAGCCCTTAACCTGGTAGAGTATGAAATAACTCTTGTCAATTAGTGTCAGAATTGCTTATTGTGAAAAAATGCTCACATATATGGTGACCAGAAGTAAGTATAGAGAATAGAGAGTTGAGAGGAGAAATTGAATTTTTTCTTTTTTTTTTTTTTTTGCAGTGTGGAGACACACAATAGACAATCAAAAGTTCCAAGGAGACACACTTTGGGAAATTAATATACTTATAGGAGCACATATATGGGAAAACTGAAAAAGTAACACACAGGTCGAGGGAAGATGCATGCTCAAAAAAGCCTAAAGAGACTACAGCTTCTCCTAAGCTTCTTCTTAAGCCTCAAAATCAAGGGCCAGCTTAGGGAAAGACTTCCTTGTCACAAAGAGAGTATGCAAAGAATGGGAATGTTGACTTCTTTCATAAATGCTCAATTTTCAGGGGGTTGGAGGGTAATAACTCAGTAGTAGAGCAGGTACTTAATGTGTCCAAGATCCTCAGTTCAATATCCAGTACCTCCATTTAAAATAAATAATTAGATAAATAAATATTCAATTTTTCAACAACAACAACAAAAATCACAAGGCATACAAAATAAATGAAAATATGCCCCTTCCAAAGGAAGAAAATAAAGTGGTAAAAAACAAAAAACAACCCTGAAGAAACATATGCATTAGATGTTTTAGGCAAAGACTTTAAAACAACTTTTTAAAAACATGATAAAAAAGCTAAAGGAAAACTCAGAAAAGAAAATCAGGAAAACAATATGTGAACAAAATGAGAAAATCAATGAGATAAAAATAATAAAAAAGAAACAAAACTGAAATTCTGAAGCTGGAAAATACAATAAATGAAATTTTCTAGAGGACTAGACTAGGGGATATAGCTCAGGGGAAGAAAATTTGAGTGCACATAAAGGGGATTAGAATTGCACAGGCAAAAAGACTCAGCAAACTTGAAGACAGGACATTTGAAGTTATCAAGTCTCAGGAGCAGAAGGAAGAAATAACTTTTTAAAAGTGAATATAGCCTAAGAGAATTATGGGACACTGTCAAGTAGACAGATATATGCATTATGAAAGTCCCTAAAGCAGAAGGGAGAGGCAGGACAGAGAGATTACTTGAGGAAATAATGGCTAAAAAATTCCCAATGTAATGAAATACATGAATCTACAAATGCAAGATATTCAACAAACTCCAGTAGGATAAATCATCAGAGACCAATGCTGAGGCATATTATAATCAAATTGTCAAAAGACAAAGAGAGAACCTTGAATGCAACAAGAAAGATGTAACTCATCACATCCAATAAGATTGTCAGTCAATTTCTCAACAAAATATTTGGAGGCCAGAAGGCAGTGGAATAATATATTTAAGTTGTTAAAAACTGAAAGTGATGTGGTGGGGTGGGGGACCTGCCGATCAAGAATACTGTTTCCAGAGGAGGCGGGTCAAGATGAGGGAAAAAATTTCTCACAGAAAAGTGACTGAAATCTGGCTGAAGAATTTCTATACAAACAAGATTTTGAGAGATATTTCCACATAATTAGGTAGTGCAGGAGTAAAAATTTCAGGTTGGGACGTGTGCACCTGGGGAAAGACTAAGAGGAAAAGGAAGACTGTGCAAATAGAACCTAACCCTGAGGAGTGAGTGAGTCAAGCCACAGATTGGGCATCCCAGACCTGGGGACCTACACAGAGGAGACAAATCCCCTTGGCTACTGGAGAAAGACTGAAGCAGAAAGGCTGGAGAAGCCTAGACTAGAAGGAGTGAATGGGTGCTGGTTTGCCACCAGACAGATTGGAAATAGGTCTGCCCTAGCAACTACCAACTTATTATACTCTCCAGGAAGATATTCTATGAAAATAACAACAAAAAGAGTACTTTTGTGTTTATATCTATATGAGATAAAAGAGAATGTATTTCAAGCACTGTTAAGAGAAACAAAGAAGGATATTATGTTAAAAGAGTCGTTTATCTAGAAGATAAAACAATTCTAAATATGTATACCTGAACATCAGATTTCTAAAATATATGAAATAATCATTGACAGAATTGAGCAAAAGATCACTCAACAATCATAGGATAGTTTAATGCCCTACTTGCAATAATAGGTAGAAAAAACAGACAGACGGTCAAGAACAAATTAGAGGGCTTGAACAACACTACAGATTAATTGAACCTAGTAGACTTATGCAGAACATTCCCATCCAACAACAAGAGAACACATGTTTTCCCAGATTGGCATGGAATATTTCCAAGGATAAACCATATTTTAGGCCACAAAACAAGTCTTAAATTTAAAACGTTTAAAATCATACAAAGTATCTTTTCTGAGCCCAACGAAATGAAACTGGAAATTAATAGATGGAGTAAAACTACAAAATTTACAAATATGTGAAAGCTAAACAAAACAAAATAAGGAGTAAAAATAAATTACCTCAACATAAGGAAGGCTATATATGGAAAACACACAGCTAACATCATCCTCATAGTAAAATATTGTAGACTTTTCCCACCGTCCTGACTCCCCTTTTTCAGAAGGAGGCTGAACACTTTAGGTCAATGTTGCCTCACATTTTCTCCTTCTTCCACTTGCCACTCTTCTTCTGTTACAGGAGGATGTCCTGAATCTTGAGAGATTTTGGTCAAAGTGCTTAGCTGAGAAGGGTCAGGTTTTTGCAACTTAATCTGGTAAATGAAAATAAGACTGAAAATATAAATATTGTTTTATATTATATTGAGAGACACATACATATACTTAGAGAGAAAAGCAAATGTAGCAAAATGCCACCAGTGGGTAAATCTAGGTGAAAAGAATATGAGATTTCCTTGTAATTGTTTTCCAAGGCAAAATTTGATTTTAAATTTTATGTATTAAAAGCACAATTATGCCATAGTTCTTCTGGCATATTTTTGATTGGCATTAAATTAAAAGTTCCCTATAATATCTATGCATATTTCATAATCAGGTTATATAAACATGATATTATACTCAAATGTCTCAACTATTCATTTCCATATTTATAGATCAGGTATTCAAGATGCCTCAAATACTATCAAAAATATTTTAATAAAATAACAGCTTTATCAGTTACTAGTGAGGCATTAAACATAAAGCCTCATCTAGCAAAACCTGAGTTTTTAAGAATAATTATAGGGGTAATATAAAAAAATGTTAAGTCCAGTCTGGAGGATGTTTTGATAATAAAATTAGATAACTATAAGCTTATATATGAGCATAGCATGCAGCACAAAATGGGATTTCAATGTATGTTTACTAAATTAGATGGTGATTTATCCAAAATAATTGCACTAAACAAATTGGGTTACACATTTGAACACAATCTGCAAACTTAAGGTTACTAAAAAACAAGGTCTATGATTTTTTTATCAGAGCAAAGCAGCAACGAAAATTCAAACACTGCTCCTGCACCATCTCCTTTTGTCTGATTCTTCATTGTGGGAGCAAAGAATACAAAGGTAAAACAGGACCCTCTAACAGCTACATTATAATGATTAGAATTGTCCCATCCCCTCTTTAAAGGCAAAACTAAAGGAAGCTGCAGAAAAATGTGAGAGAAACAACTTTATAAAAACCAGGTCTGTGGAATAGAATAGAGAACACAGAAATGAACCCACAAACATTTGATCAACTAATCTTCAACAAAGGAGGCAAGTATATACAATGGAATAAAGACAGTCTCTTCAGCAAATGATGTTGGGAAAACTGGACAGCAGCATGTAAATCAATGAAGCTAGAACACTCCCTTACACCATAAACAAAAATAAACTCAAAATGGATCAAAGACTTAAACATAAGAAAAGATACAATAAACATCCTAGAAGAAAACATAGACAAAATCTTATCTGAAATACATCTCAAAAATGTTCTCCTAGAATAGTCTACTCAAGCAATAGAAATAAAAGCAAGAATAAACAAACGGGACCTAATGAAACTTACAAGCATCTGCACAGAAAAGGACACCATAAGTAAAACTAAAAGACAACCAAAGGAATGGGAGAACATTTTTGCAAATATGAAACCGACAAAGGCTTGATCTCCAGAATATATAAGCAGCTCATATGACATAATAAGAAACAAACAACCCAATCCAAAAATGGGCAGAAGAGCTAAACAAGCAATTCCCTAAGGAAGATATACAAATGACAAACAGGCACAAGAAAAAATGCTCAATATCACTAATTATCAGAGAAATACAAATCAAAACTATGATGAGGTATCATCTCACAGCAGCCAGAATTGCCATCATTCAAAAGTCCACAAATGAGAAATGCTGGAGAGGCTGTGGAGAAAAGGGAACCCTCCTACACTGCTGATGGGAATGCAGTTTGGTGTAGCCACTGTGGAAAACAGTATGGAGATTCCTCAAAAGACTAGGAATAGACTTAATATATGACACAGTGATCCCACTCCTGGGCATATATCCAGAAGGAACCCTACTTCAGGATGACACATGCACCCCAATGTTCATAGCAGCACTACTTACAATAGCCAAGACATGGAAACAGCTTAAATGTCCATTAACAGGTGACTGGATAAAGAAGTAGTGGTATATTTATACAATGGAATATTATTCAGCCATAAAAAACAAAAAATGCCATTTGCAGCAACATGGATGCTCCTGGAGAATGTCATTCTAAGTGAAGTATGCCAGAAAGAGAAAGTAAATTATCATATGAGATCTCTCATATGTGGAATCTAAAAAAGGTTTAAAAGAATATAAATACAAAATAGAGACAGACTCATAGACATAGAATAAAAACTTGTGGTTGCCAAGGGAGTGGGGCAGGGGAAGGGACAGACTAGGAGTTCAAAATTTGTAGATACTGACAGGCATTTGCAGAATAGATAAACAAGTTTATACTGTATAACATGAGGAAATATACACAAGATCTTTTGTTAGCTCACAGTGAAAAAATGTGACAATGAATATATGTATGTTCATGTATAATTGAAAAATTCTGCTTTACACTGGCATTTGACACAACATTGTAAAATATCTATAATTCAATAAAAAATTTAAAAAAATCAAAACAGGCCTATGATTTCTTAGCTGTGAATTAGCCACATAATTTTTAATACAAATTAACAAACTGCAGCTCTTCAATCCTGTTCCAGGTTGGTTTTCAAAATGAGATCTACAGGAAAAAATCACCCGAAGGGATTGCTAAACCTAGGTTGTGTATATATAAAACATGCTAGAAATGATTCCAATGTTTTTATGAAAAACAAACCCACAAATGCGAGGGCGGGGTTTGAGGGACAGGGGAAGAGAGAGAATGAGAGGGAGGAAGAGGAAGCCAGAGAGACAGAAAGAGAGAGTTTTGATGTGATCATAATGTTTAACTAATAAAGATCAGGGGTGAGGGGACTAAATTTATCTCTATACAGAGATTTACAGAGCTCTCACTGTGAGCTTTCTTAAATTGACTAATAGAAATATTAAAAAGAAACTATCTCTATAGATAAGAGTTCCCTATAACCTCCTTGCCAGGGACTCTCTTATTCTCTGAATTGTAATGCCAGCCCACAGAACTTGACAGAGAAAGACAGGCAGGCTCCCAGGAGGACTCTCTTAAGGAGCAGCACATCCAGGGGAACACAGTGCGCCTGGCTGTCACCTTTCAGCTTCCACTGGTCCATACTGAGAAGCTGAACTTCTCTCGAACTAAAGCCAGTCACAGACCCCTGCATGCCGGAGAGCAGGCCACTTGCCCTTTATTAGATGTCACTTTGAATCTGAAATCAATCTTGCAAATTACTACATACAGAATAGATAAGCAACAAAGTCCTACTGAACTATATTCAGCATCTTGAAATAAGTTATAAAGAAAAAGATTATATATGTATATATATATATATATATGAATCACTCTGCTGTACACCAGAAACTAACACATCATTGTAAATCAAATTTATTTCAATAAAAAAAAGAAATCAATTTTGTGCTGCACGTAAAAGACAAGGACATACCTGCTTCATACACTGGGGGTACAAGAAATGTTCTCAGTAGCTTCTCACACTTTGCTCACTAGCTCCTCCCACCTGTTGTCTCTCCTTCATCAAAGCTAAAAAAGAGTGAGGTGGTCCATCTCTTCTTGGTCCAGCTAGTATGATGGTAATAAACTGAAGCTGAAAGCAAAAGTAATTCATGATGTTTTTCAGTTAGCAGAGTCATGCTAGATCCACTGATTACAGCATGAATATGGGTGTGTGGTTCATGGTGAAAGGAGATTAGAAAATGTTATTTAATAGTCACATCTTAACACATGCCACAAGTTTCTGTGGGCTGCCCTGCACTGGAAGGCCTTCATAGCTCCACTTCTTGATACATCTCTCCCCCATATAAGGTTGCCAAGTTTGACTTAATTTTCCTTGGCAAACAAGAAAAATGGAAAATCCATGGCAGAAATGTAAACAAGGATGTATACAACAAGTATATCAAGTATTTTTCTCTTGGCGAGGTTCCTTGGGTATTTTTGTTAGTGATTTAAAATTTTAAGATTTTAAATGTGTTCCTTAATATATATGTTTAAATGAATATATTTTATCATAATTAGAAAATGAAGATTAAAGATGAAAATGAACAACCTATTGTATTATATGGAGATGCTCACTATTGGCATTTTGCTCAGCATGCCTGTACTTCCCTAACACATGGATCCTCTCCTAACATAGATATCCTCTTTCCACATGAATTTAGCCAATTGGACCAGTTCCAAAGGGATGTATTTGGTCAGATAAAAAAGTGACTGGTTGCACACATGTGTTTGTGAGAAAGAAAATGGAGCATTGTATAAGAGAAAGATGAGAGGTGCAGCAGGGAGTTGGCCAAGGATGCCAGGCTGTGAGGGTACAGGGAGTCTTCCTCCTTTCTTCTCTTCTCTACCTTCCTCACCATTCTCCGTGTCTATGGGAACTTCTTCATAAAAGGCTAGATAGTAAATATTTTAGACTTTTTGAGACATAACGTCACTGTCACAACTATTCAGTGAGAGCATCCATACAATATGTAAACAAATGGGCATAGCTATGTTCCAGTAAGACTTTGTTTACAAAAGTGGACAATGAGAAGCCATCCTGGTTTAGGTAAATGTGATGCTATGATATGTCAGGTGTTGTCATCAGCTCATGTAAGTATCATTGTCTTACAAGCCAAGTAAAATGGTCCAAGTCCAGACTCTCAGGCTGAGTGTCTGCTTCTAGGGCCATTTGGGTTAAACAGTGTCTAAATATCCTCATTTTCTTGGAGCAGAGATACAGAAAAGGAATATGTGTACTGTCCATGTGTCTACACATCATGCACATGAGTTCCTGCCTGATCCCCAAGCAATGCATCCATACATCTATGCCAGTAACTGTCTCACTCCCAACAACATAGCACTGCCAGTAGCTCCTAGATTGGCCAAAGGGAAACAAAAAGTGATGAAATACAGTCAGTGTTAGTGAGGGAGAGCCTGGTTTGGTGTGTGATATCTGCCCAGCTCTGCAGGCCTCTGTGAGTGAGAGAAGAATCCTGACATCTGGGTACATGTCAAGGTGACCATAAACTCAATTTTGGAATGAGGAATAGGAAGACACCAAGCACCTATCTGGGTATTTTTTGAATTCATCTGAGTAGATAAAATATCTGCTCTGTTTCCAATTAGCCTTTTCCACATGTGGTAGTTGCTTTTAGGGTCCCTACATTTCTCAAGAGCCCCAGAAGGGGAAAATAATCCTAAAGCTGAGTGATTATAGAGATTTTAAGGGCTAGAGTGGGAAGGGGAAAGTCTGATAAGGGTGGATTGAGAGTTGAAGTATGTAGTTATGGGAACATATTAATAGATCTCAGGATAGAGATCTATTAGATTTGAAGGGGAACATATTAGCATCTCCTGTCTTGGAATAGCCAGTATCCTTTTCATTTGGCTTTTAAGCAGCCAGAATGTAAGTGTTGCATGGGATAAAAGTAAGAACCAGGAGTACCTTATCTAATAATTCTTAAACTATTGGAAAGCATCCATCAAGTTTCTCTTGTGTTATGTTATATTGGGGGTTCTTAGAGTGGGGCATGGACAGAAATACTTCCACTTACCATAGCATTGTATTATGGGGTTCTCCACCCCATACATGCCCAATTTCAGTTAAATTCCTTGTCTATAAAGAAGAGAAGTCCTGTCCACTAATTGGCTTAAGTCCACAGTAAGATTGATACTAGGTTGAAGAGGACAGGGAAGATTAAGGAAGTCAGGTAAAGCCATTAGAGGAAACAAAAGTGAAAGAAATGAATAAGAGACCTGTGAAAGAAGTCCTGCAGTATCACAATGAAGTATAATACTCCAATCCATGAAGTTATTGGGGTAGTTGGTCTAAGAGGAAAATTGTGTTGAGACAGAAGGGATCTTATAAATATACTGAGGGACTGGGAGGCAAACTATGAGGCAAATTATCAAAACCCACCACTGGCAGTTTGGTGACTTTGAAGAAGGTGCCAGAAAAGGAAGCAGTGTTAAAAGTGAAATATGTCACTCCAATATCAAAGAGAAATACGGTAGGGTGCCCTTCAACTCACAAGGGTAACCTCACCCTGTGAATTTAGTGGGAATTGTGGTCAAAGAATGATTGCTTCCTCAGAGCTAAGTTAGTATTCCTCCTATGTAGAGAGTTTTGGGGGCTTTTCTTTCTATTTGGAGTCTAGACAGTCCAAAATCCAATGGAATTTTTCTTTGTAATGTCAGCAATTATCTTGTTCAATAGAAGCCCCTATTTTGGGGTCCTGTCTTTGTTCAGGACTTTGTGATTGTTTTAATTGTAAAGCCATGTGATTTGATAGTGAATTTTCTATTTTTTAGAAACGTTATCCTCACAGAGCTGAGCTAATGTCTGAAGACTAGACATCTCAGCATTCTAACACTAGACTTTTTCCTGTCATGAAGCTTAAGTCTTATACCATTCAGAAAGCTGTGGCTAGAACAAAGGCTATTTTAGTAATTAAGTTCAAGCCTTGACCGCTCTTTCCAAATAGTTTCTAATTGCTGATGTTAATTTACCACATTTCATCCTTCAGTTGTTTACAATTCTGAACACATGACCAAACAATTTTAACAAGATAAAAATTAGAATGGCTTCTAACCGTTTTTCTCTAACTCTTTCACTTTCTGACTGAACTCAGCTGTAGTTTGAGACCCCTTAAGTTCTTCCAAGATATTGGTCCCTTTAGCTTTCTGAAACCAAAGAAAAACATCTCCACAAATAAGTGGATAAGTTGATATAAGTTGGGGGAATCTCAGAGAGTAAGCAGCCAAGGCTTCTTGAATTTTTGTGTAATTTCCCTCTTTCCTTTTGGGGACTTGGGGAAATCATTAGCCATGCAATTTAATTGAAGACAAAGGTTTAAATGCTACTTTCTCAGTTTGTTTATGGTTGGGAGTAGGTGACAGGAATGATTTGAGCATTGTCTACAGAAGGTGGAGATACAATATATTTATTCTCCACAGTAAACTGATAAGCAGGAGAGCATTTTGACAGGGAAAGTAAAAGAGAGAGTGAAGAGGGAAGAATGGAGGCCCTGGAAGGATAGGGCATAAGGGATTGTGTTTGAGCAAGCAAACTCCTCTGTTATCCTCTTGTGGATATCTGTGGCTGAGCAGCCGATCATCAGGCTCCCACTAACCAGCAACTGGTAGATTGCTTTCCTCTGTGGCAGTAACCAGGATGCTGAATCAGTCATAGCCACACTTTAAAATAATTAATTAATTGATTTGTTTGTTTAAGGTCAGCTAGTCTTCTGTTGTTGGTAGCTTACGAGAAGTTTCCCCTATTTTCTGTCCTAGTCCCAAGGTTTAGAGTCAAGGAAGAAAGCAAAGCATTTCATAAATATATGAAGGTGTTCCCTGTGAAGACTGGACACCTTTGGATAGGCAGCGTGCAGCTCCCGGATTGTGACTAGGTGGGATCAGAATGGCCCTTCTCATGTGTGCAGACTGACCTTCATTCTGGGTGCAGGGAGTTACTGATCTATTTCTGCTGCTTTTTTTCCCTCCAGGAGGGGGCATAAGCCTTTAAAATATATATATATATATATTTAAAAGTCACATGTTCATTTGTACATTGGGAAAAACATAGTGAGAGAAAGAGAAAGGTCACCTGTGATGTCAATAAAGTGACAAGTTGTTTGTGGCTTGCATTGCATCATCATGTGTGTATATGTATCTTTGAAGAGTTGTATCCTATTAGAGAAGATGTTCTAGGCCCCTCTTCTCACACAGCACCATAATTGCAAACATGTTCCTCAGCTGTGCTCATCTTTTTCACCTGTGTAGTCGTCCTCATGCTCACATCAGTGCTTTTGTAGCCTGCTATTCATTGTGTGGATTGGAAGATTTAAGAGGTGTCCCCCATAGCAGCTCCTTGTTGTCACTCAAGCCTCAGCTCATACACTGCCACCCCAATGTCACTTTCCCTCTCCCTCAATCTAGGGAAACTCCTCTGTCATTTGTTATTTCCTTCATGCCATACATCAGTCCTATTGGTAATGACTTTGTTCATTTAATTGTTGGCTTGTTTTTGGCTCTCCCCTGAGAGCCTAGGACTTCTCTATTTTCTTTATCACTCTGTCCTCAGGGCTTAGGGTAATATTTATGCCAAGAATTTGCCTGGGTGATAACTGTTCACTGACTGAATTCATTCTGTGGCTGGACCAAATGTACTAAATGTGTTTAAGTGATTTATTTTTGCAGTGCATTTAGATTGTACCCTGAGTTATAATATTTTTAACAGCACTGCAAGAATGCCTTTGTACACTTGGACAGTTCTTTTCTCTCTCCAAACATTAAATTGTTACATTTTAAACATACAAAAAAAGTGGAAAATACAGTGCAATGAACACCCATATTCCTTCCATTAAGATTTAAACTTTGTTAATATTTTGTCACGTTTACTTTCTCTCTCTACATACTTTTTTCAATGAACCATTTAAAACTTGTTTCATTACACTTCACAATACCCCTAAGTATTTCAGCATGCATCCCCCAAGAATAAGTATCTTCTCCTAAATAAACATGTATTATTAGTGTACCTGGGAAAGAATGGTAATTAATAATTCTCTAATATAACCTGATAGCCAATATTTGAATTTCCCCAATTGCATCTAGCATACTTTTATAGCTGTATCATTTATTTATATCTTTGAATCAGGGTCAAACCAAGTATCATGCCCTATATTTATTTGTTATACCTGTTTATATAAACCTAGAAGTATCATTTTGTGTTTTTAATGTGTTATTCATTTTAAAAACAGCGTTGAATTTCAAAAGAAACTTGTTTTCATATAGAATATCCCACCTGTTTATTTTCTCATGGTGTCTTTTATCTTGTTTTTCTTTCCCTATGTTTCCTATTGCTTAAGTTATATCTGGATACCGACATAAGTTATGTGATTATAATCACTTATAGTCATGAGTCTTTTTGATATTAAAATTATCCCAAACTTGCCCATGAGATGTCCATATGGTATATTTGATATGATCTATTTGATATGACCTCATTAATCTTTAAGTGTACTTTTGTTTTCTGGCACAAAACTATATCATAGCCACATGTTGTGTTTTTCCCCTTCACCTGCAATCAATCTGTGATTTCTCTAAGGAACATTGTTTGCTACATTTTTTTAAGTGAACAAAAATTTGAAAACAAGTATCTGGGTGTTGCATTTGTTCATTATTTCTGCAGTGCTGTTGCTTCAAAAACATTTTAGTGGGCCAAACTGCTACATATATATATTATATATATTTATATATATTTATATATAATATGTATACAAATACACACACTTTAATTTAATTTTTATTAAAGTTTAGTCAGTTTACAATGTTGCATCCATTTCTGATACACAGAATAATGTTTCAGTCATATATATATATACATATATTCATTTTCATATATTTTTCTTTATATGTTACTACTAGATACTGAATATAGTTTCCTGTGTTATACAGTATAAACTTGTTTATCTATTTTATATATCTTAACAAGTTTTTAAATGTGTAGTGCAGTATTGTTAACTGTAGGCATAGTACCATACTGCAGCTCTCTAGAACATACAAATCTTGTGCAACTGACAACCTAAAGAAAAACCAATCTCCCTTTCATCCTCTTCATAGCTCCTGGCAACCAGCATTTTATTCATTACATCTATGACTTTGACAAGTTTTAGGCACCTCATGTAAGTAGAATCATGCAGCATTTGTCCTCTTTCACCAACTTAATTCGCTTATGTAATGTCTTCCAGTTTTATTCATGTTGTGTTAAATGGTGGGAATTCCTTATCTTTTTAAAGCCGAGTAATATTCCATTGTATGATTAGACCACATTTTCTTAATCTACTCATTTGTTGCTGGACATTAACTGTTGATAACTTTGTCTGTCTTATAGTTCTTTGTTATTCTTTTCCTTTCTTGCTGTCTTCCTTTCTGTTTTGTTGATTTTTGTTATTCTTTGTTTGTTCTCTCTTTTTCTTTTGTCTTTGTTGGTATTTTCAAGTCATGTGGTTACCATGAGGCTTGCATAGAATATCTTAGAGTTATGTCCTTTATAACTGACAATAATTTGACTTAAATCACATACAAAAACTCTACTCTTTTACTTCTCCAACTTTATATTTGTCGTCTCATTTTATATATTTTTATATTATGCATCCATTCTTAACATTTTATAGTTATGTTTATTTTCAACACTTTTGTATTTTAAGTCTTATACCAAAATAAGCTGTGATTTACACACTAATATCACAGTGTACAATATTCCATATTTGTTTATAAATTTATATTTATCAGTGAGTTTTATACTTCGGTATACTTTCCTGTTGCTATTTAGTGTCTTTTCTTTTCAACTTGAATAACTCCCTGTAATATTTCTTGGTGATGATCTCCTTCAGCTTTTGTTTGTCTGAGAATGTCTTTATCTCTCCTTCACTTTTGAATACCAATTTTGTGGGATATAGTAGTCTTATTTTACAATTTTTCGTCTGTCAGCATTTTGAGTGTATCATTCTACTCCTTTCAAGCCTATAAGATTTATGCTGAGAAATTCTCTCATTTCTGGGCTCACTATTCTGTTCCATTGGTCCATATGTTTGTTTTTGTACCAATACAATGATGTCTTGATGACTGTAGCTCTGTAGTATTGTCTGAAGTCTGGGAGAGTTATTTCTCCAGCCTCTTTCTTTCTCTTCAGTAATGCTTTGGTAATTCTAGGTCTTTGATGGTTCCATATAATTTTATTATGATTTGTTCTAGTTCTGTGAAATATGTCCTGAGTAATTTGATAGGGATTGCATTAAATCTGTACACTGCCTTGGGTGGTGTGACCATTTTAACAATATTGATTCTTCCAATCCAAGAACGTGGGATATCTTTCCATTTTTTAAAGTCTTCTTTAATTTCCTTCATCAGTGGTTTATAGTTTTTTGTATAATCCTTTCACCTCTTTAGTTAGATTTATTCCTAGTTATTTTATTATTTTGGGAGCTATTTCAAAGGGGATTGTTTCTTTACTTTCTTTTTCTGTTGATTCATCATTAGTGTAAAGGAATGCAAATGATTTTTGAACTTTAACCTTGTGACCTGCTACTTTGCTGAATTTTTCAATCAGCTCTAGTAATTTTTGTGTGGACCTTTTAGGGTTTTCTATATATAGTAACATGTCAACAGCATTTAATGACATTTTTATCTCTTCTTTTCCAATTTGGATCCCTTTTATTTCTTTCTCTTCTCTAACTGCTGTGGCTAGGACTTCCAGGACTATGTTGAATAGGAGTGGTGAGAGTGGGAATTCTTGTCTTGTCCCAGATTTTAGTGGGAAGATTTTGAGTTTTTCACCATTGAGTAATATGCTGGCTGTAGGTTTGTCATATATAGCTTTTATTATGTTGAAATATGTTCCCTCTATACCCATTTTGGCAAGAGTTCTTATCATAAATGGGTCTTGAATTTTATCAAATGCTTTTTCTTTTTTTATGTTATTTTATTTTTTATTTTTTTTACATATTTTATTGATTCATAATCATTTTACAGTGTTGTGTCAACTTCCAGTGTTCAGCACAATTTTTTAGTTATTCATGGACATATACACACTCATTGTCACATTTTTTTCTCTGTGATTTATCATAACATTTTGTGTATATTTCCCTGTGCTATACAGTGTAATCTTGTTTATCTATTCTACAATTTTGAAATCCCAGTCTATCCCTTCCCACCCTCTACCCCTACCCCCAGGGTAACCACAAGTCTGTATTCTCTGTCCATGAGTCTATTTCTGTCCTGTATTTATGCTTTGTTTTTGTTTGCTTGTTTGTTTTTGTTTTTTAGATTCCACATATGAGCGACCTCATATGGTATTTTTCTTTCTCTTTCTGGCTTACTTCCCTTAGAATGACATTCTCTAGGAGCAACAATGTTGCTGCAAATGGCATTATGTTGTCGGTTTTTAAGGCTGAGTAGTATTCCATTGTATAAATATACAACATCTTCTTTATCCAGTCACCTGTTGATGGACATTTAGGTTGTTTCCATGTTTTGGCTATTGTAAATAATGCTGTTATGAACATTGGGGTGCAGGTGTCATCCTGAAGTAGATTTCCTTCTGGGTAACAAGCCCAGGAATGGGATTCCTGGGTCATATGGTAAGTCTATTCCTAGTGTTTTGAGGAATCTCCACACTGTTTTCCATAGTGGCTGCACCAAACTGCATTCCCACCAGCAGTGTAGGAGGGTTCCCCTTTCTCCACAGCCTCTCCAGCATTTGGCATTTGTGGATTTTTGAATGACGGCCATTCTGACTGGTGTGAGGTGATACCTCATTGTAGTTTTGATTTGCAATTCTCTGATAATTAGTGATATTGAGCATTTTTTCATGTGCATATTGATCATTTGTATGTCTTCCTTGGAGAGTTGCTTGTTTAGGTCTTCTGCAAATTTTTGGATTGGGTTCTTTATTTTTTTTTATTGAGTCGTATGAGCTGCTTATATATTTTGGAGATCAAGCCTTTGTCGGTTTCACTTGCAAAAATTTTCTCCCATTCCGTAGGTTTTCTTCTTGTTTTATTTCTGGTTTCCTTTGCTCTGCAGAAGCTTGTAAGTTTCATTAGGTCCCATTTGTTTATTCTTGCTTTTATTTCTTCTAGGAGAAAATTTTTGAAATGTATGTCAGATAAAGTTTTGCCTATGTTTTCCTCTAGGAGGTTTATTGTATCTTGTCTTATGTTTAAGTCTTTAATCCATTTTGAGTTGATTTTTGTATATGGTGTAAGGGTGTGTTCTAGCTTCATTGTTTTACATGCTGTTGTCCAGTTTTCCCAACACCATTTGCTGAAGAGACTGTCTTTATTCCATTGTATATTCTTGCCTCCTTTGTCGAAGATGAGTTGACCAAAGGTTTGTGGGTTCATTTCTGGGTCGTTTATTCTGATCCATTGGTCCATATGTCTGTTTTGGTACCAATACCATGCTGTCTTGATGACTGTAGCTGTATAGTATTGTCTGAAGTCTGGGAGAGTTATTCCTCCAGCCTCTTCCTTTCTTTTCAGTAATGCTTTAGCAATTCTAGGTCTTTGATGGTTCCATATAAATTTTATTATGATTTGTTCTAGTTCTGTGAAATATGTCCTGGGTAATTGTATAGGGATTGCATTAAATCTGTAGATTGCCTTGGGCAGTGTGAGCATTTTAACAATATTGATTCTTCCAATCCAGGAACATGGAATATCTTTCCATTTTTTAAAGTCTTTTTTAATTTCCTTCATCAATACTTTATAGTTTTCTGTGTATAATTCTTTCACCTCCTTGGTTAGAATTATTCCCAGATATTTTATTACTTTGGGTGCTATTTTAAAGGGGATTGTATCTTTAATTTCTTTTTCTGTTGATTTATCGTTAGTGTAAAGAAATGTAACTGATTTTTGAACATTAATTTTGTAACCTGCTACCTTGCTGAATTCTTAAATCAGCTCTAGTAGATTTTGTGTGGACCTTTTATGGTTTTCTATATATAGTAACATGTCATCAGCATATAATGACACCTTTACCTCTTCTTATCCAATTTGGATCCCTTTTATTTCTTTCTCTTGCCTGATTGCTGTGGCTAGGACTTCCAGGACTATGTTGAATAGGAGTGGTGATAGTGGGCATCCTTGTCTTGTCCCAGATTTTAGTGGGAAGCTTTGAGTTTTTCACCATTGAGAACTATGCTGGCTATAGGTTTGTCATATATAGCTTTTATTATGTTGAGATATGTTCCCTCTATACCCACTTTGGTGAGAGTTTTTATCATAAATAAAAACTGAATTTTTATTTTTATTTTAATTTTATTTTGATGAATTTTATCAAATGCTTTTTCTGCATCGATTGAGATGATCATGTGGTTTTTGTCCTTTCTCTTGTTGATGTGATGTATTACATTGATTGATTTGCATATGTTGAACCAGCCTTGTGTCCCTGGGATGAACCCCACTTTGTCATGATGTATAATCTTTTTTATGTGTTGTTGGATCCTATTTGCTAAAATTTTGGTGAGGATTTTGTCATCTTTGTTCATCAGTGATATTGGCCTATAATTCTCTTCTTTTGTAGTGTCTTTTTCTGGTTTTGGTATCAGGGTGATGGTGGCTTCATAGAATGAGTTTGGGAGGAAGAGTTTGAGAAGGACTGGTATGAGTTCTTCTTTGTATGTTTGGTAGAATTCCCCAGTGAAGCCATCCGGTCCTGGACTTTTATTTGTAGGGAGGTTTTTAATTGCTATTTCTATTTCCTTTCAAGTGATCGGATTGTTCAAGTGTTCAGTTTTTCTTGATTCAGTTTTGGTGGACAGTATGTTTCTAGAAACTTGTCCATCTCCTCTAGGCTATCCAGTTTGGTTACGTATAGTTTTTCATAATATTCTCGTATGATATTCTGTATTTCTATTTTGTTTGTTGTAATTTCTCCATTTTCCTTTCTTATTTAGCAAATTTGTGCTCTCTCTTTTTTCTTCTTTCTGAGTTTGGCCAGAGGTTTGTCGATTTTATTTACTTTTTCAAAAAACAAGATTTTGGTTTGGTTGATTTTTTCTATGGTCTTGTTAATCTCTATTGTATTTAATTCCTCTCTGACCTTTATTATTTTCTTCATTCTGCTGCTTTTTGTTCTTGTTTTCCTAATTGATTCAGGTGGTGGGTTAACTTGTTTATTTGAGATTGTTCTTCTTTTTTAAGGAAGGCCTGTATTGCTATAAACTTCCCTCTTAGCACTGCCTTTGCTGTGTCCCATAGGTTTTGAGTGGTTGTGTTTCATTATCATTTGTCTCAAAGTATTTTATAATTTCAGCTTTGATTTCCTCATTGATCCATTTTTTTTCAATAACATATTGTTTAATCTCCATGCTTTTCTTTTTTTCTCCTTTGTTTCTCTGTTGTTGATTTCCAGTTTCATGGCATTGTGGTCAGTAAAGATGCTTGAGATAATTTCTATCTTCTTAAATTTGTTGAGGTTTCCTTTGTGTCCAAGTACAAGATCGATCCTTGAAAATGTTCCATGTGCACTTGAAAAGAATATATATTCTATTTTTGGGGGGTGTAAAGCTCTGAAAATATCCACCAAATCTAGTTTTTCTATTGTAGTATTTAATTTCTCTGTTGTCTTGTTTATTTTCTGTCTGGAAGATCTGTCTAGTGATGTTAATGCAGTGTTAAAATCTCCAATTATGATTGTATTCCCATCAATATCCCCCTTTATCTCTGTTAGTAATTCTTGTATGTACTTAGGTGCTCCTATATTGGGTGCATTTATATTAACGTGTGTAATATCTTCATCTTTTATCACTCTAATCATTATTAAATGTCCTTCTTTATCTTTCTTT
Organism: Vicugna pacos; assembly: GCF_048564905.1. Lineage (NCBI taxonomy): Eukaryota > Metazoa > Chordata > Mammalia > Artiodactyla > Camelidae > Vicugna > Vicugna pacos. The sequence continues at coordinate 5,598,595 of NW_027328741.1, forward strand.
ATGGCCTTTGTTTTAAAGTCTATTTTGTCTGAAATCAGTACTGCAACACCTGCTTTTTTGGGTTTTCCATTTGCATGGAATATCCTTTTCCATCCTCTCACTCTCAATCTATATGTGTCCTTCTCCTTAAAGTGGGTCTCTTGCATGCAGCATATTGAAGGTTCTTGCTTTATTATCCAGTCTGCCACTCTATGTCTTTTGATTGGAGCATTTAGTCCATTAACATTTACAGTAATTAATGATAGACGTGTGTTTATTGCCATTTTGAACTTATCTTTGCAGTTGAATTGGTATATCCTCTTTGTTCCCTTCTTCTTCCTTTTGTGGTTTGGTAATTTTCCTTTGTATTATCATGGATTTTATTTAATTTTTGTGACTCCCTTTAAATTTTTGACTTGTGGTCACCCTTTTTTGTAAATCTATTAACCTATACCCGTTTTTATTAAATTGATAATAACATGATCTCAAACCCATCCTAGTGTTAAAAAAATTTAAAAAAGAAAGAAAAAAATTCTATATTTCCCTGCCTCCCTCTCCCACTCTCAGTGATTTGTATGTCTTCTTTTATAATTTCGTGTTTTCTTTATTTGTAATTCATGAGTTATCACCTTTCCAGTTGTACATTTCTCATTTCTGTAGCATCCTGCTCCTTTTCTATTTAGAATAGCCCTTTCAATATTTCTTTTAGCATGGGTTTAGTGTTGCTAAACTCCCGCAGATTTTTTTTGTCTATGAAACTCTTTATTTCTCCTTCTATCCTAAAGGATAGCCTTGCTGGATAAAGTATCCTAGGCTGCATCTTTTTTCATTCAGAAATTTGAATATATCTTGCTACTCCCTTCTGGCCTATAGTGTTTGTGTAGAGAAATCAGCTGAGAGTCTTATGGGGTTCCCTTGTAATTCACTCTTTGCTTTTCTCTTGCTGCCTTTAGAACCATTTCTTTATCCTTGGCTCTGGCCATCTTGATTATTATATGTCTTGGTGTGGGTCTATTTGGGTTCTTCCTGTTTGGGACCCTCTGAGCTTCCTTTGCTTGTATATCTGATTCCTTCTTTAAGTTTGGGAAGTTTTCAGTCATGATTTCTTCAAAAACCTTTTCAATCCCCTTTGATCCTTCTTCCCCTTCTGGGACCCCTATTATGCGAAGATTGGGATACTTTATATTATCCCATAGGTCCCTTATGCTATTATCATTATTGTTTATTTGCTTATCTTGTAGTTCTTCTGAATTGGTGCTTTCTGTTGCCCTGTCTCCTAGATCACTATTTCGTTCCTCTGCATTAACTAGTCGGCTTTGCACAGCTGTTAGATCATTCCTCATCTCTGTCAATGAGTTTTCCCATTTTGCTTGGCTCTTCTTTATAGCTTCAATTTCATTTTTGACATATTTTATTTCTCTAAGCACTATCTCTTTTAATTCCTTCAGTAATTTGATCACTCCTTTATTGAAATCTTGATTTAGTAGACTATCGATTTCTATTCCATTGAGCTTTCTTTCAGGGGATTGCTCTTGTTCTTTTAATTTGGAAAGGTTTCTCTCCTTCTTCATCTTGCTCATACCTCTCTGGCACTGTGGTTTATGGAGTATCAGTTGTCTATTTTGGATCTTAAGGATTTTATCTATCTAATGCCTATTTAGGAATAGAATTTAGGAAAAAAAGAAAAAAGAAAAAAAAAGAGAAAAAATAAGAGAGAGAGAGAAAGATTTTTAAAAGAAGGGAGAAAGAGGGTTTGAAAACAGTGTATAATGAATAATAGAACAGCGGGTTGAAGCAGAGAATTAATTGGGTTGAGACGTTCTTTTAAAACCTTTAAAAAAAAAAAACGGGGGTGGGGAGATAAATATATGTGTTTGAAGCCTGTGTCTAATCAATAACAGGACATCAAAACCCAAGAGAAATAGAAATGAATTAAGAAGTAAAAATTAAGAGAGTAATTGAAAATAGAACAGGTAAAAACAGATTTAAAAAAATAAATACAAAAAACAAAAACCAAAAAAAAAAAGGGGGTTGTCGGTGTTCTCCTGGATTCTGTGTGCTTTTAATGTGAAGTCCTTCTGTGTTTTTCCTGTTTTGGAAGCTCAGCTTGTTTTCATAGGCCCTCCGTTGGCGCCCTCTTCTGTCTTGCTCCCAGCACCTGTCAGCAAGCTGATCGCGCCTCCTCCTAACACGGGGTCAGATGCAGCTCTCCTCTGTTGCGGGCGGGCGGGTCACTGCCCCTCCGGATGCCGCAGTCAGATGTTGCAGACTGGCCAGGCAGGAGGGCGGCTCGTGCCCCCTGCCAGCACCTCGGTCAGGGGTTGTGTTCCTGCCCGACAGGCGGGGGACCGTTGTCCCCCTGCCTGCGCCACCGTTAGCTCCGCTGCTCTGTGCGGCTGCATGCTCTGCGCCAGCGCTCTGCCCTGGCCGGCGCTCCGCCCTGGTGGCGCTCCGCCCAAGTTGGCGCTCCGCCCTGGTCGCGCTCCATGGGTGGGCTCGGGAAAGACCGAGGGGCAGCCTCGTCCCTGCTCTGAGCCAAGGCCCAACTGCTTGTTTGTCTTTGTGGAGCCAGTTCTCCAGGGGACCAGAATGGAAGGATCCTATCTGCCCAGGGCTGTAGGCCCGTCTCAGTCTGGCCCTTCAGGCTGCTAAGCCCTTCGGTGCGGATGCAGGTTGCGCCTCTGACCCCGCCTGAGTGCTCAGCGCCGGAGAATATGGCGGGTCTGCCTGGGCCCCACCCCTCTTCCCCTGAAAATTTTCCGCGGGTTTTCAGAGATGGGGGTATTTACCCTTCCCCCGAGAGCACATCAACCTTGCTGTTTTAAGGATGGCCCAGTTGTTCTGTCCTGTACACCCACAGCCATGGCGCCCAGCCTCTTGCAGTCCCCCGAAGCTGCCTCCGTGCAGCCGCCCCCGTCCTCCGCCCGGCTTGTGCAGCCTGGCCCTGCCCGCCACTGCCGGCCTGCGTCTCAGGCTGGGTGTCGGGGGGACGCTCTGTGCCCATTTAATTTAGTTCTGTCAGACAAGGGCTACTCTGTACAGATCCGAGCCTTGGAGGCTCCCCCTCCGTCCTGCTGGCCTCTCAATTGGAGAGGGGAGACCCAGCGAGCAAGCGCCAGTCCTCTTTGCCACTCCCTCCCTGCGGGACCCGTCCCACGCTGCTTTGCCTTTTGTTCTTTCTTTTTTCCTTTTCTCCTACCAAATTTTTGGCGTCTTTATCTTTTGAAGAGGGCGATGATCTGTTGGAGTTCCGCAGGTGCTCTGGTTGGCTGAATGGGTCTGTAAATGTGGGTCTTGGTGTATTTGTGGGAGAGGGTGATTTACAAGCGTCCTTCTACTCCGCCACCTTGCCCAGAAGTCCTAAAAACTCAAATGCTTCTTCTGCATCAATGGAGATGATCATGTGGTTTTTGTACTTTCTCTAGTTGATGTGATGTATTACATTGATTGATTTGCATATGTTGAATCATCCTTGTGTCCCTGGGATGAACGCCACTTTGTCATGATGTATAATCTTTTTTATGTGTTGTTGGATTCTATTTGCTAATATTTTGATGAGGATTTTGACACGTATGTTCATCAGTGATAATGGCCTATAATTTTCTTTTTTGGTAGTGTCTTTGCCTGGTTTTGGTATCAGGATGATGATGGCTTCATAGAATGAATTTGGGAGTATTCCCTCCTTTTCAATCTTGGAAGAGTTTGAGAATGACTGGTATCAGTGAACCCACAAATATTTGGTCAACTAATCTTCAACAAAGGGGGTAAGAATATGCAATGGAATAAAAACAGTCTCTTCAGCAAATGGTATGGAGGAAACTGGACAGAACATGTAAAGCAATGAAGCTAAAACACTCCCTTACACCATACACAAAAATAAACTCAAAATGGATCAAAGACTTAAACATAAGACAAGATACAATAAACCTCCTGGAAGAAAATATAGGCAAAATATCATCTGACATACATCTCAAGAATGTTCTCCTAGAGCAGTCTACTCAAGCTATAGAAGTAAAAGCAAGAATAAATAAATGGGACCTAATGAAACTTACAAGCTTCTGCACAGCAGAGGAAACCATAAGTAAAACTAAAAGACAGCCTATGGAATGGGAGAAAATTTTAGCATATTAAACCAACAAAGGCTTGATCTCCAGAATATATAAGCAGCTCATATGACTTAATAAAAAAAACCCAATCCAAAAATGGGCAGAAGAGCTAAACAAGCAATTCTCCAAGAAAGACATACAAATGATCAATAGGCACATGAAAAAATGCTCAATATCACTAATTACCAGTGAAATGCAAATCAAAACTACCATGAGGTATCACGTCACAACAGTCCGAATGTCCATAATTTAAAAATCCACAAATGACAAATGCTGGAGAGGCTGTTGAGAAAAGGGAACCCTCTTACACTGCTGGTGGGAATGCAGTTTGGTGCAGCCACTGTGGAAAACAGTATGGAGATTCCTCAAAACACTAGGAATAGACTTATCATATGACCCAGGAATCCCACTCCTAGGCCTCTATCCAGAAGGAACCCTACTTCAGTGTGATACCTTCACCCCAATGTTCATAGCAGCACTATTTACAATATCCAAGACATGGATACAGCCTAAATGTCCATCAACAGATGACTGGATAAAGAAGAAGTGGTATAGTTATACAATGCAATACTATTCAGCCATAAAAACCAACAACGTAACGCCATTTGCAGCAACATGAATGTTCCTGGAAAATGTCATTCTAAGTGAAGTAAGCCACAAAGAGAAAGAAAAATACCATATGAGATCACTCATATGTGGAATCTAAAAATCAAAACAAACAAACAAAAAAACCAAAGCATAAATACAAAACAGAAATAAACTCATAGACATAGAATACAATCTTGTGTTTGCCAAGGGAGTGGAGGGTGGGAAGTTATAGAGTTGCATTTCAAAATTATAGAATTGATAAACAATATTATGCTGTATAGCACAGAGAAATATATACAAGGTCTTATGGTAGCTCACAGAAAGAAATATGTGACTATATATATATATATATGTTCATGTATAACTGAAAAATTATGCTCTACACTAGAATTTGACACAACATTGTAAAGTGATTATAAATTAATAAAAATGTTTAAAAAAAGGAAATACTCTCATAGTCTTATGGGTTCTCTTGTATGTGACAAGTTATTTTTTTTAATACCACTTTGTAAATTCTCTCTTCATCTTTGATTTAACAATTGCTTATATTGTGTATCAGTGTCGACTTTAAATCCATTCCCTTTGGATTCTTTATGCTGTATGAATATGGATGATTATTTCTCTCCCTAAATTTGAGACTTTTTCAAAATTATTTCTTTCTAATAAACTTTCTGTCCCTTCTCTCTCTCTCCTCCTCCCCTCATACTGTTCTAGTATTTCCTTCCTTCTACTCACTTTGGGCTTTCTTTGTTTATTTGTTTGTTTGCTTTAGTTTCTTTTGGTGTAAGGTTAAATTGCTTATTTGCTTTATTGTTTCCTGAGGTAGGCCTTTCAACGATACATTTTTGTCTTAGAATGATTTTTGCTGTGTCCTATAGATTTTGGAATGCTGTATTTCTATTTTAATTTGTTTCAATTTATTTTTAAATTTCCTCTTTGATTTCTTTGTTGACCCATTTATTTTTTAGAACCTTGATCTTTAGCCTCCATGTGTTTGTGACTTTTTTTTTCCAGTTTTCTTATTGTAATTGATTTCTAATTTTATATCGTTTTGGTCAGAAAAGATGCTTAATATAATTTCACTCTTCTTAAATTTATTGAGTTTTGTTTTGTGGCCTCATATGTGATCTATCTTATATAATGCTTTATGTGCATTTGAAAGGAATATATATGTGCTGCTTCTGGTGGAATGTTCTGTGTTTATCTATTATGATTATCTGGTCTAAAGTATTGTTTAAGGTCATTGTTTCCTTTCTGCTTTTCTGTGATGTAGCCATTGATGTAAGTGAGGTGTTAAAGTCCTCAAATATTATTGTATTATTGTCATTACTATTATTATCTTACTGTCTCCCTTTGTGTCTTTTAATATTTGCTTTGTGTATTTAGGTACTCCTATGTTGGATGCATAGATATTGACAATTCTTGTGTCCTCTTTTAAAAAATATTTTATTTATTATTGTATGAATTAATTATTTAATTTTGGGGGCAGGGTAATTAGATTTGTCTATTTTTAGAGGAGCTACTGGGGTTTGAACCCAGGACCTCATGCATGCTAACCAAGAACTCTACCACTTGAACTATACCTTCCCCCATACAATTGTTATATCCTCTTGTTAAATTGATCCCTTTATCATTATGTAATGCTCTTCTTTGTGTCTTTTTACAGTCTTTGTTTTAAATCTATTATGTCTGATGTAAGTATTGCTACCCCAGCTTTCTTTTTGTTACCCTTTGCATAGGATATATTTTGCCATTCATTCACTTTCAGTCTGTGTGTGTCTTGATCCAAAGTGAGTCTTTTGTAGGCAACATATACATGGATCTTGTTTTTCATGTTTAGTCACTCTATGTCTTGTTTGGAGACTTTAGTCCATCTACATTTAGAGTAATTATTGATAGGTATGCAATTATTGCCATTTTCTTAATTTCTTTCTGGTTGTTGATATTTCTTTGAAACTGCTTCTGCTTTAATCTCAATTTGGTTCTGGAACACCCATTTTATATACTTTAGATTTTTTTGCCTTATCCTCTAAGATGCCTCACTTCTCTTCCATATCTTCTTCTCCTTCTCCTCCTACTTCCTCTTCTGTGCTGCACTCAGTATATTGTATTCTGACTTGTCTCCCCGAACAGCAGTTCTCTTGTCAGATGTCTCTAATCTGCTTTTAATAATATATTTTGGGTTTTTAATTTCAGCTATTCCATTTTTCATTTAAAGACTTTTCCATTCCTTTTGAAATTTGCTGTCACTATATAATTTTCTATTACTTGCAACTATTTTAAAGTTTGTCTTTTATTTTTTTAAACAGAGAAAGTTTATGAGTTTGTAATCTGTATTCAATAATTTTCAACATTTAAATTTTGTTAGTCACTTTATTCTTTTTTTTGGGAGGGGTGTTTGCTCATTGTTTCCTTTTGAGCTTGGCAATTTTTAAATTGTTATTGCTATTTAATTTCTTTCAAAATTTCTTGTTGGAATTGTAAAATGAATAGGGTAAAATTATATTACATTGTGAAGGATTCACATTTAATTCTTTAAGGTGTCTGTGGATATTACCAGTCCAGAGTCATCCTAAACCAAAATTTTGGCTTGAGTTCCTGGACCATCCAATTGATGCAACCCTGTAGTAACTATATTTACTAGCTTCTGTATTTAATGGTTTGGCATCTTGGGGCTTTGCAGTCCCTGAAAAGACTGATCAATCTGGGGTTAGCCAATTATTAGAAATAGTAAAGGACTCCCTTGCAAGTGTGCCTTTTGTATAAAAACCAACCAATCAATAGGCTATATTCCAGCCACCTCCTCTATCAGCCTTCACACTCTGGGCCACTATCCAACTGCTCTAATCACCTGAGGATCAGATATCAGTCAACTATGGACACCCCCATACCATACAGCCTGCTGAAATTATTCAAACTAACCAATCTTAACCCTGCCTACTTTGCTTCACCCCTTCCCTTTCCCCTTCCAGCAGCAGCCACAGTAAAGCACTTGTCCAGGTTTCATCTTGCTCACTCTGCTCCTTACTGACCCTGGTACTTTCTTGTGTGACCCCACATTAGCATGGCGTGCCCTCTGCCCTTGGGAGCTGTGAATAACAAACCATCTTTTCAATGACAATCATCTCCTTATCTGTTGGCCTCACCATATTGGAATAATAACAAAACGTACACTTTAAAACAAACCCTGGGTTGCAAATAAATATGATAGGTATGAATCTTTTTTTGCTTCTCTTCTCTTTCCTTTCCATACTGTATCAAATCAACATTGAATATAATGCATTGGGAGTGAGGGAAGGCAGATTCCCTTCAAGTTCACACTTTCTTTGTAGGTGTACTCCAGTTGTTTTCTTCCTTGGCTTGCAATTAAAATCACTTGGGGAGGAGACCTTATAAAAACACTCATGCTTAGCTCCAAGTCCAGCTCTGTTAAATCAGACACTCTGGTGATGGTCCAAAGATCAAGTGTGAGCATTTTTAAGAGCATCCCTGTTGATGTTTATGTACAGAAAATGTAAAGAATAACTAGATTAGTCTTTCAATATCTAAAGGCTGTCTCCTACTAGACCCTGTCTGTTCTCCTAACACCTTCTCCTGACAAAGCTGAACTTTGCAATTTTGCCAAGGAAAAAATACTTGAGGAGTTCAGCTCTATTTTTCAGAATAGAGAATAAAGAATACACTTGGAGTTGGGAAGTCAACGAATTGACAAATAGCACAATCACATTGAGAATCACACAAGTTATATAGTGATCACATTTAATCATTAACATTGAGCAAGTTTAGCACAGTTCTAAGAATACATAAGTGATTAATATATATTATACTGTTATTATATTTTCTAATATAACATATAGTTTTATGTATAATAAAACCCATTCTAGTTTTATTATCAAATAATTCTGGAATTCTAATTAATGACTCTAGGAGGTGTGAAATAATGGATAACTTTCAGGAGAGATGAGATAGCATCTATTCCCTTTAAGCTGAAAAAAACCAAACAATGCACAGTTATTCATTTGCCTCATGTAGATTAGGGAGTATTCTGATCTGAAGTTATTTTTTGAAGTGAAAGTCTTAGCCCCTCAAACTGCAGCAAGTATGCTTTACTAGGGCCCTACTATGGGAATTTTAAGCTTGGAATTTTTAATGTTCAAGCAAAACATATTTCTTCATTAATAAAGACACTTTGCCATTGAAGCTTCATCAACTTTTTTGTTGAATGGAACTGTGTTGTCATTGCATTAATCTTCAGTGTTCTTGAGAGGCAAGAATATGCAATTATACATCCCATTTTATATTGCTTTTATTTCTCATAATTAGTTAATATCATGTTATTAAAACCTAAGACCTTTACCTTTATTTTTCTTCTTTTCTCCTTTGATATTTTAGTTCATGCATTTTTACATTATTTTTAAATTGAGATATAACAGGCATATAATATTATATTACTTTCAGGTGCACAAAATCATGGATTTGAGATAGATATATTATATATATATATCATATTTATGTATGTGATACAAATGATCACAATAAGTCTAGTTAACATCCATTGCCACAAATAGCTATATATATTTTTTTCCTATGATGAGAAAGTTTAATATCTACTCTCTTAGCAACTTTCAAATATATAATACAGTATTATTAACTATGGTCATCAAGTATATTGCATCCCCATAGACTCTTTGGGTGAGCTCTGGATTTTGAACTCTGGCCCCTTATGTCACACCTTAAAAATTGATGGCACATTCCTTTGTTTGACAACAGCTACTATGCTCCACTTACCTCATTGAGTTCCCCCTTTCCCTTGAAATTTGGCCTAATGATGTCATTCAGTACTAGTTTAACATTTTTATTGCTTTTGAAAAGATACTTTTCCTTAATCGAGAAGTTTAAATTATTTGCAGTACAAGGCTTTGTCTGAAATTATTATTCAGATTCGGTCACTCTATTTCCCAATTCTTAGGCTTCAGTTATTTCCAATTTTCATTGCTCATCCTCTTGCCTCTGTTCTCAAACCCACTCTAGCAGAACATTCCTGGTACCAGTAAGCTTTCATCTATGTCCTGCCTCGAGTGCCTTTCATCTATTCTGTCTCAGGCTTTTCTTTAAACTGTGAAAGGCAGCTCATTTTGCACAAGCAGAGCCTGTAAGTTTAGGGGTGTTAAAGACATCTACAAAAACTCTCAATCAATGGGAAATGTGAGTTGTTGGATAAATCTCCACACTGCCCTTCAAAGGGATACTTCTGAAGTGCATTCTATGTAGTTCTTCAGAATATACATTTTGAGATTGACCTCATTTCCCAGAAAGAGAACCAGTCCCATAACTCACCTTTCTTGACTTTTCCATTTTCCCTGTCTTACGGTCCCTTTTTGCCATCTACACCTCTCTGGATTCCTGTCATCATTTCCCAAATAAGCCACATACATCCAAATATCTTTTGCTGTGAAATTGTCTCTCTATAGGAGCTTAAGATCTTACTACTTCTCTCTTCATTTCAATTAACCTTTAAAGAAACTACATTATAGCTGTTTATGTTAGGAAACATATGATGGCAAAATTATTATTTCATGCATGGGATATATTTCTGTATGTGGATTTCTACTTCACTATAATTGAATTTCTATAAAATCTACACTGAATTTATATTGAATTCAGTAAAGAACTTTTCTCAGGGAAAATTCACACATTACTGGATGGATGATGGTTTTGAGTTACCACATGATGGCAGGGTCAGCAAGCCATTACACCTTAGGTTTGGCCTTGTGCAGCACCCGTGGGAACTGTGTTGTTCTCTAATCTGTGCTGGGGATGAACAGACAATGTTGTACAAGTGTAGGCAGAAGTACCCCTAAAAAGTCTGTTATAACCTTCACCAATGCCCCACCCTCTCAGCCCAGCTGAGGTCACCTTGACATGTACCCAGATATCAGGCTTCCTCGCTCACTCACAGAGGCCTGCAAACCTAGGAAGATGCCACACGGCCAAACCAACCTCTTCCAAACCACTACCACTGACTATATCCCATCACTTTCTGTTTCTCTTTTGCCCATCTAGGAGTGCTATGTTGTTGGGAGTGAGATAGTTACTTGCATAGGCATGTGGATGCATGGCTTGGGGACCCAGGCAGGAACTCACATGGATGATGTTTAGACAGATGGACAGTACATCTGCACCTCTGATGCAAGACAATAAGGATATTTAGATACTGTTTAACCTTGATGGCTACTTGTATACTCATCCCTCTTAATAGCAAGTGGATTTCTACAAGGGCAATTATAATCACAACTTTAGATGACCTTGGTCTGGGTAAGTAATGACCTCTATATCAATGTTTGATATCTGTCTTATCCACTTTTCTGCCACGGTATTGATATGGTCGCTTTGAAAATATTGGACATTCCAATAATTTTTGTAATGATAAAAAGTCCTCATAGTTGGCATTTTGCACCAATTACTGTAGTCTGTTTTCCCCAAAGCAGGGACACTCTCCTGAAGAACCACCATATAATGTGCAAACGAGGAAGTGATATGATTTCCACATTATTATTTAATCCATAGGCTCACTTCAACTTTCACCAGTATGTCTAACTGCATGTTTTCTTTTTCTAGAATTGTTACCGAGATTCTCTCATTTTGACAACCTTGATGGGTTTAAAGCATACACAATAATCACTTAATCTGGGAGAACTTTTCTTTATGGCTTTTTTCACTAGGGATCTTTTTAGTGTGTATTACTATAATGCATTGTATCAGTACTACATTCCTGATTATTTTGATTGTGTTTAAAAATACATAATATGACACTTAAATCATTTTAAATCATAACATTTAAATCATTTTAAGTACACACTTTTGTGGTATTAGCTGTCTATACATAATTGTATAAACAAGCTTAGTAACATGCATACCTCCTTTAAGCATGGGAGATACCCAGAAAATTGAGTAATTCCCTGAAATGGCCCAAGACATCACTTGAAATACCATCTTCATCTAAAACCAAAAGAAAGGAAGGGTATGTTCATTGTACAGATTTAAATCTTAGCCTTCTTCATTAATAAGAGTGTTTTGTTGTTGTTGTTGTTGTTGTTATTGTTGTTGATGTTGTTTGAGATTTAGTCATTTTTCTATTCCTGACACAGAGGGGGACACAACCTTTCAAATGGAGATTTCCATTATAAATATAAAATTGCCTCAAAAAGGCAAAATTGACTTGGGTTTCATAGAATCTCACGGTTCTTTTTTAATAAATCTGTCCATTGTAATCTTCAAGCTAAAGAGATCTATTTTAGAGTGTAATTTGCCATCCTTCACATGGGTATACCCCAATTTTCTTATGTATTCATTCATGGAAGGATATCCTCATATTTTAAAGATTTTAGGCATTATGAGTAGAGTTGTTGTGTATAATTGCAGGCTAGGTTTTGTTTGGACACTTTCAAAGCAGTTGTCTAAATACTAGAGACACACTGTTGAGTCCTCAGGTGAACTTTGACTAGCTTTGGAAAAAACTGCCAAACTGTCTTTCAAAGTAGCCACACATGGATTCCTCCAGCAGTGAGGGAGATTTCCTGTTTTTCTTCATTCTCTATCAATCACAGGTAATGTCATTTCTTTGGAGTTTAGTGGTTCTAATACGTGTGCATTTCTATATCATCATTTTAGTTTGTAATTCCTTAATGTTATATGATTTTCTTTGGAAATGTGTCTGTTAAGATCTTTACCAGTTTTTATCTGGGTTGTTTGTTATAAAATTCTTGATGTAATTTGAGTCCACATCCTTAATCAGATATGTGTTGTGTAGACTTATTTTTCTCAGTATGTGGTTTGTCTTTAGGTTTTGTGAATAAGATCATAAACAATGTTTAAATTTTTATTTTTTTTAATTCCATGATGCAAATTTTACTTTTGTGGATGGATTTGGGGATTTTTTTTAAAAGTTCATCATTTAGACAAGGTTATGTAGATTTTCTTACATGTTTTCCTTTAGAATATTTATAGATGTGCATTTTTATAATTGTATGGACAATTTAGAGTACACTAGGTAAACACTGAGTGGTTGCACCTGCAGTTCCCAGCTCGTCAGAAGTTGGCTCCATGCCCTCTCTCTGACCCTTGAGGTGCACGTTTCTCACTGAGGGGCTTGGCTCCTCGTGGAGCTAGTGGAGGCTGTGCCTCTTCAGGACCCGTCGTGGTTTCAACTGCAGGACAACGCTCAGGTAAGTACACACAGGCAGGAGCCAGACTTCTTCAGGAACCAACAGGAGACAACATCAAGTGAGTAAAAGGTGGGAAAAAGTGGGCAGAAGCTTTCTCCATGTGGTTACAGCTAAGGGTTTCCATTTTCAGAGTATCCAGCAGAGAAGGGGCTTTATATGGAAACTTGTGGAATTTACTCTTAATTTTGTGTGTGATGTTGACAGTGTCTAGTGTCATTTTGGGGGGATATGGTTTCTGGTGTTCTTGGCACCATTCATTGAGGATACTGTCTTTCCACATTGTGTGTCCTTAGCTCTTTTGTCGTGAATTAACTGACAACATAAACTGGGTTTATTCCTGTGCTCTCTATTCTATCACTCTGGTTCATGTGCCTGTTTTTGTGCCAGTACCACACTGCTTAGGTGACTGTAGCTTCATCATGTACTGTGAAGTCAGTGAGAAAGATGCCTCTAGCTGTTTTCTCCTTTCTTAGGATCATTTAGGTTATTCCGGGTTCTTTGTTCTACACAAATGCTAGGATTTCTTGGTTTTTGTGTCCATAAAAAAAAAGCTATTTGAATTTTATAGAGTTTGCAATTAATGTGTATAATGCTTTGGGTTGATTAATGTTATACCAATGTTCTTCTAATGTATGAGCACATATTTTGTGGATGTGTGTCCTGTATCAATTTCTTTATCAGTGTTTTATAAGTTTCCATGTGCAAGCTTTTCACATCCTTTATAATTTATTTCTAGATATTTTGGTTATTTTTTGGTACAATTGTGAAATAGTGTTGTTTTAGTAAGTTATATTCCTGGAATTTCTTTATTAGTGTATAGAAAGTCAAGTCATTTTTCTTTTTTAACTTTTTTATTGCTTTATAAACATTTTACAATGTTGTGTCAAATTCCAGTGAAGAGCACAATTTTTCAGTTATACATGAACATATATATATATATATATATTCATTGTCAAATTTTTCTCTCTGTGAGCTACCATAAGATCTTGTATTCATTTCCCTGTGCTATACAGTATAATCTTGTTTATCTATTCTACAATTTTGAAATCCCAGTCTATCCCTTCCCACCCTCTGCCCCCTTGGCAACCACAAGTTTGTATTCTATGTCTATGTGTCTATTTCTGATTTATATTTATGCTTTTTGTTTGTTTGTTTGTCTTTTTTTTTAGGTTCCACATATAAGTGATCTCATATGGTATTATTCTTTCTCTTTCTGGCTTACTCCACTTAGAATGACATTCTCCATGAGCATCCATGTTGCTGCAAGTGACGTTATGTTTTCGATTTATATGGCTGAATAGTATTCAATTGTATAACTATACCACTTCTTCTTTATCCAATCATCTGTTGATGGACATTTAGGTTGTTTCCATGTCTTAGCTACTGTAAACATTGCTGCTATAAACATTGGGACACAAGTGTCTTTTGAAGTAGGATTCCTTCTGGATAGAGGCCCAGGAGTGGGATTCCTGGGTCATAGGATAAGTCTATTCCTAGTCTTTTGAGAAATCTCCATACTGTTTTCCACAGTGGCTTCACCAAACTGCATTCCCACCAGCAGTGCAGGAGAGTTCCCTTTTCTCCACAGCCTCTCCAGCATTTGTCATTTGTGGATTTTTGAATGATGGCCATTCTGACTGGTGTGAGGTGATACCTCATTGTAGTTTTGATTTGCATTTCTCTGATAATTAGTGATATTGTGTATTTTTTAACAACTGATTTTTCTGTATTGATATTTTATCATACAGCTTTTCTAAACTCATTTATTTTATCAGGTTTTTTTTGGTGGTTTGTCTCTGTACCAGCATCTTCAGTATACCCCCAAAAGGAGCAGTCATAATCATAATGATCAGATATAAAAATGTCAGGTCTAAGTGTAAAGTATTGGATGGTAAGTCAAAAGCCAACTTGAGTACAAAATAATATATACAAAATTGTTAAGAAATACCAAATGAGAACATAGTTATAAATTAAGAAGGGTGACAAATACAATCAGGACATGAAGCAGACACACTCATCCCATCACCCTACTCAAATAGTGATAACTTTTTATAGCCCATTAGCAATTACAAGTCATTAAAGAGGAGGTGATTCATGACAAATTGAGCACACCAGAGAGTGTGCTTTGATGCATTAAAGTGTAGTTGAAAGAAAAGCATATGGTTTACACTCAGTAGATACTATACTTCATGAAAAATTTGAACTAAAGCCAGCCCAGGCTTCCTACCATATTCAAATATCATAAGTAAATTAGAGATTTGTTTAACACTTAATACGTTGAAGATAGAAAATTAAATCTAGTAGTATAAAGTACCATTAGGGAATGATGAAATAAGTTAAATACCTTGAAACCACATGAGATAATTATGAATAGTTTACTGGAACAAATTCATCTATATGGTAAAATAGAAGATTTATGAGTAGAGGTAATAAGCCCAAGAAGTCTGATGATAGCAGGTTGTTCAGAAAAGAATTTTAGTTCAATTTTAATTATTAATTAAAAACAAAACTGTTAAAATCATTTAATTTTATTTTAAAAGGTACAGGTTTGTAGATGCAGGATATAAGCTTCTCTAGAAAATATGCATAAACAATGCTGTAGTTTGCTTTAAAGCAGCCACCAATTAAGAAAGTATTCACGGTTAAGAACACATTCATCTCAATATCAATAGCAGAAGAATAAACCTCATAGTTTAATACTGGACTAATCTATTAATTAGTAAAAGAAATACTATTCATACTGGTAGCAAGAAATATTTTTCCTTGCATAGGCTTATATCAGGATGAATCATGTAATGATGGTTAACAGTAAAATAAACCCTAACCAATAGTTAATTATAAAAAATTGTTAGTCCAACACAGGTTTGCATTTAGGGAATGACTTTGTAAAAGGAAAAGGAACTTGGTAATCACATGTCCTGCATGTTTACCAGGAAGGTTACCTCTAGCACTTCTAATCATAGGGACACTGCCTAACAAAGAACATATTTAATGGCCATGGTTTCCTGACACTGCAAATGTAGCATAATCACTTGTTTCTAAATAAGCAGCTGGGAGAATGGAACAAGGTTTTTATTATCTCTTTTCACCAGTGAAATTGACCTTCCAAATAAGAGGTGGGAGCCATATAAAATGAAAAGTTCCTTTGGTACTTTATGCATTTAATCTATAAAACAAATAACTGAATCTTAAGGGATAGCATAGCTTTTAATGGGTTAATAATTTTGGTTGTGGTGGCCCCAATAAATATAACAAGCTCCAAGTGATTAAAATTTAGACCAGCTTTTCAAAATGCTGTAGCATGTATTGATCCAATACATTGATTAACAGAAAAAAGTATTCTAAGAATAATGGCTCAATTCAAATTTAGAATTCATTTCAGCAATAGGTTTTATACTCTCAGAATTGAATCAGAAGATCCCAGTGTTGTAACTTCTGAAAGTGTTTCATTTAATGATTAAAGTTCTGTGAGATATGAGTTCAGACTGGAATGATCCCAATAAGTTTGTATCTATTATACACTGGTCCCAGTATGAGAGGACAATTAAGGATCACTTTATAAAAACATGATCAAATTAACTGGTGATACAGTAAAATTTTAATAATTTATACATAACCTAATGTAGAACATGGTTTGCTATGGTAGCAGAACACAACAAATGCATCAAACATAAATCTTTATTTCCTTAAGGTTAAGTCCTCTTCCTAAGAACAGGTTTATAATCCACATTCTTTTGTAAGTATTACAGGTTTGCTCACTGTGTCATTTTTCACATTAATTAAAATGAATTCCTAGGTTCTGGAAATTTAGAGAGGCCCAAATATCATCAATTTATGTATATTATTGCACCAGTGCTGGCCTTAACTATGGCTTTCACATTAGCAGTTCCTCTTAACATAACTTATCCACTATCCACTGATGTAAACTTAGGCACACTTCTTATACTGGCTGTATGAAGCCTAGCTTCTTATTCCATGCTCTGATCTGGATGAGTTTAATATTAAAACTACACACTAATATGAGCTTTATGGGCAAGAGTACAATCTCAATAAAAGTAAACTAGCAATTACTGGTTTATCATTCCTACTGATAAATGGATCATTTATACTCTCAGTTATTAAATAAGAATACCTATGATTAATTTTCCCCTCCCAACCACTAGCCATTTTTTTATATTTACCTCTACTGTAGCAGAAATCAACAGAGCCCCATTTTGATTTAACAGGAGAATCCAAACTTGTATATACCTTCCATGTAGAATATGTAGCAGGTCTATTTTCTCTGATATTTATAGCTAAATATGTCAGTATCACTATAATAAATGGTTTCAAAATTATTCTATTTTTAAGGGCATTTCAAAATCCCTAGATAACAGAATTATATACAGCCAAATTACATACAGCCAATGTTATTATTCAAACATGCCTCCTAACAATATCCTTTCTATGAATTTGAATATCCTACACACAATTTTGAGATGATCATCTTATACATCTCTTATTTTTTTTAACATTTTTATTGAGTTATAGTCATTTTACAATGTTGTGTCAAATTCCAGTGTAGAGCACAATTTTTCAGTTATACATGAACTTATATATATTCATTGTTACATTATTTTCCCTGTGAGCTACCGCAAGATCTTGTATATATTTCCCTGTGCTATACAGTACAATCATGTTAATCTATTCTACATATGCCTGTCAGTGTCTACAAATTTTGAACTTCCAGTTTATCCCTTCACACCACTCTCCCCCTTGGAAACCACAAGTTTGTATTCTATGTCTATGAATCTATTTCTGTTTTGGATTTATGTTCTCTTTTTAGATTTCTTTTTTATACATCCCTTATTTATGAAAAAAATAACACAAACACTTGCTCTATGTATATGTTTCAGTACCTGTCAGTGCGTCAGTCATCCCACTACAAACATAAGAAGTATGTCTGACCAAAGAGTTTTTGTTTGTTTGTTTTGCTTTGCTTTTAGGGGGGAAGTAATTAGGTTTATTTATGTATGTTTAAATTTATTATTATTAATATTATCATGATTATTATTGGTGTTATTTAAAATATTTAATATATTGTTATAATTATTATATTATTAATTATTATCATCATCTAAGCATGCACTCTACCACTGAGCTATACCCTCCCCCAAAAGAGTTCTTTTAAAATAGTAAATAAAAAAGGTTTAATCAGTTCCTAGAATCATAGGAATTGATCCTACCCCTAAGAATTTTAATATGTTCATGCTACCACATTATACCACATTCTATGGTGAATATAGTCTGTTAAATAAACTATCAGGCACATACCCTAAGAGTATTGTTTTATATCTTTAGTATACTAGTAAACCCTATTTTTACTGTCATTCTACTGACCATTATCTCAGGAATCCTTATTTTAATGAAAAGCTCATATGGTACTAGTATTTCCATTCTAAAAGAAAATAAAATGCACAAGTTATAGAAGCAGCCAACAAGTATTTTCTAACAAAAAACACCACATCAATACTATTTATATTGGATATTATTATTAATCTAGTATACTAGATCAATGAACAAGTACAAAATTCTTTAATCTAAGAGCATCCACCATTTTAACAATAGTCCTAGTTATAAAATTGAACTTCCCCCATTTCCTTTCTGAGTGATTGAATTTATACAGGGCATCTGGCATAAAGTAAAGCCAATCCTATTAATGTGGCAAATGTACACCCCTATGTGTTACACCAAATCTCATCGCCCAGTAAACATACAATTCATCAAAGCTGTATTATGAAGTATCATCAGCAGCTGAGACAGACTAATAAAACTCACTACAAAATTTATAGCCTGCTCATCAACTGTCCATATAAGATGAATAAAAGCTATTACAGTGTGTAATCCAATCATGACAACACTAAATGCACTAATTTGTATCAAAAACACTGTCAACTTACTATTTATGCCCTGTGCATGGACTGCAACAGTATCATTATCACACACATAAAATAAAACTCTTCTGATCACAATTTTCATCCCCATCATCATATTTTCTTAGGTGATCTGCCACTAGTATAAGGGTTTTCCCTCAAATGAGTAATAACTCAAGATATAACAAAATTCATTAACATCAACCTACAAACTTTAATATTCCTTGCAGCATTATTCAACTTATATTTGTACTTCTGGCTAAAATCCTCCATATCACTACCTTTATTTTTATCAATAAATTAAAAAAATGAGATTTTAAACATAGAAAACAACTTTCTGATTATTACTAATCCTAACAGTCACAGGATTACTGCCCTAAATATCAACTGTATCAGTGCTTAAGTATGGATTCGGGTTGTTCACACCAACAGTTTTCAAATGTTTAAGGAAGTACAATTTCATTTCTGAAAATATGGATTATAAGAGTTTGTACTACATCAATTGAAGCCAATCAAACAATTTAATTAAGGTAAATACTTATTAGATTGATGGGCCTCCACTACAGGAAGTTTCAGTCAGCAGATAAATCTTCTAGTAAACTGGCTTCAGTCTATTTCTCTCTAGATCACTTTGGGCACTCCTTCCATGTTTAGTTTTGTTATCAACATAGGATATCTTCTTTTTTTAAGGTTTTATTTTATTTCTTTTTGTAATGTCTTTTCCATTTCAATTTACTAGTCTTACACCTTGATAAAATTGATTCTTAAGTATTCTAGTAATATTGATATTATGTAAAATACAATTCTGTTAAATTATTCTTGACATTATTCATTGTTACCATGTACAAGAAAGAAATTCTGATACATTGACAATTTGTATTGTCTACTTGCTGAAGTATTTGAGTCGCTTACAGCTTAAAAGTTGAGCTACTCAATGAATTGTTCATGATTTCAAGATTTATATATATATGATGATGTCATCTGATTGGTGAATAGATTTGATTTTAGTGTAACAATTTTATTTGCTGATAGTTTTACTGTCTTTTACCCTGGCTTTTTGTGGAAGTTCCAGGAAAATAGTGAATAAAAGTGTTGAAAGGAAACCTCTGGGCTTTATTCCAGGTTTTTATTTACTCTTTCTTATAATGTGTGTATCATACTAAGATAATTTGTTTCTACCCCTATTTTCACGAGTGTTTACTCCATGAAATAAGAGTGGAGAGTTTTTTAACGTTTCCTGTGATCAATTGAATCAGATGATGTAATTTATCTTGCTGTAATAATGTTGTTTATTATACCGTTTAGTTATATGTTAAAATTTAAGACATTGTTTGGTTTAAAATGTTAAAAAATTATAAAATCTTCTGTGGAGACATTTGCTTAAGGTGCATAATATTTTTATTGTGTGGTTAAATTAAGGTAAGTAGTAGTACTTTAGGTAAGTGGAGGAATCTAATTTAATAGGCAAGCTGATTCTTTTTGTGAAGTTTTTGTGGGATTTTATTCCATCAAGATAGTCTTAGGTTATTCCAAGAAAATAGGATTAAGGGATGAGGGGTAGAGACAGGGTGAAAGTAAAATAGTCAGTGATAAGTGTTAGGTAAAGGGTGTTAGGGGATCAGGGCTAGGGAACAGGGGCCTGGGGAAGTATTGGATGTTTATGCCATGATTATGGGCTGTGGTTGGGTCTATGGGCAAGAGCTGGGTTAGGCATTATGGCCTAGCGTCAGGGAAAAGGTCAAGGTCTGGGTCATAGTCTAGGTCAGGGTCTAGGGTTTAGGTTCTAGGTTCAGAGTCAGGGTCTGGGTCTGGGTAAGGGTCAGGGTCAGGGTTTTAGGGTTCAGGTTAGGGTGTGAGGGTTCAGGTTCAGTTTCAGGGTTCGGGTTCGGTTTCAGGATTGGGTCGGGGTTAGATTTGGGGTTGGGGCTGGGATTGGATTCAGGTTAGGGTCAGGGTTCAGGCTTAGTGTCAGCGTTCAGGCTTAGGGTCATGGTTCAAGTTCAGGGTCAGGGTTAGGGCTAGGGCTCTCTCTATCGCTAGGGTTAGGGTAAGGGCTTGGTTTCATGTTAGGGTTTAGGGTTAGTGTTAGGGTTAGGGTAGAGTTAAGGTAGGAATATGGTTAGAGTTAAGGGTAGGGTTAGGGTAAGGTCCTGTTCAGCATCTGGGTCTGGGTCAGGGTCTGGGTCAGGATCAAGTTCAGGGTTCAGCCTTAGGGTCTGGATAGGAGTCAGTGGTCAGTGTTAAGGTCAGTGTTTTTGGTTTGGGGACAAGGTTCAGGGACAGGTTCAGGGTCAATGTCGGTCAGGGTCATGTTCAGGTACAGGGTTTATGGTCAGGGTCAGCAGATGGGTCAGGGCTTCTTGGTCAGGGTTATGGATAGGGCTAGTGTTAGGGCCAGGGCTAGGACTAGAGCCAGGGCCAGGGTTAGGGTTTGGGCCAGAGTCAGGACTAGGGTCAGCGTCAGTGTCAAATTCAGGGCTAGTGCTGTGGATAAGGCTAGGGCTCAGGGTATGGGTTTAGGGCACAGGTAAGTAGGATGCGGACTCAGGTGATGTTTAGGGTACATGTTCGTGTTTAGTATGAGGGAGAGGGTGAGGTTGAGGGAAAGGATGAGGGTTAGGGTCAGGATGAGAGTGAGGTTCCAGGTCAGGTTAGGGGTCAGGGACAAGTTTGTGGTTGGGGTTGCGTTTGTGTTTGGGGTTGGGGTTAGGGTTAGGATTGAGTTTAGGGTTACGGTTTGGGTAGGGGTTAGATTTAGGATTGGGGATGGGGTAGGGGCAAGTTTAGGGTTGGGGTTGGGGCTGGGGCTGGGGCAGGTTCAGGGTCAGGGTTTAGGGATAGGAGAAGTGTTCATGGTTAGGGTCAGGGTTCAAGGTTAGAGTCTGGAATCCAGAATGGAACATGTGGAGAAGCATACATTCAGTTAGCCTAAAGGGCAAGGGTAAATATAGAATCACTTACCCTGAGTTCTCACCTTGTTTCCTATAGCTGGTTTCAAGGTAAAGGCAATTTGCGATGGAAAATTGAGTTGGAGAGTGTGCCTCCCATATATATATATATATGACTGTGTCCAAAGCAATGAAACTCAGTGTTCACAAAAAAGTAAGTGATGGATGGCTTCCACACGCATTCAGTTCCGAGAATTATTTTTTAACATTTTTATTGATTTATAGTCATTTTACAATGTTGTGTCAATTCCTAATGTAGAGCACAATTTTTCAATTATACATGAAAATATATTTCACATTTTTCTTTCTGTGAGCTACCATAAGATCTTGCATATATTTCCCTGTGCTATACAGTATAATCTTGTTTAACTATTCTATAATTTTGAAATCCCAATCTATCTCTTCCCACCCTCCACCCCCTTGGCAGCCACAAGTTTGAATTCTGTGTCTCTGAGTCTATTTCTGTTTTGTATTTATGCATTTTTTTGATTCCACATATGAGTGATCTCATATGGCATTTTTCTTTATCTTTTTGGCTTACTTCACTTAGAATGACATTCTCCAGGAACATCCATGTTGCTGCAAATGGCGTTATGTTGTCAGGTTTTGTGGCTGAATATTAATCCATTGTATAAATATACCACTTTTTTATCCATTCATCTGTTGGGTATTTAGGCTGTTACCATGTCTTGGCTATTGTAAAGCTGCTATGAACATTGGGGTGCATGTGTCATCCTGAAGTAGGGTTCCTTCTGTATATAAGCCCAGGAGTGGGAATCCTGGGTCTTATGGTAAGTCTATTCCTAGTCTTTTGAGGAATCTCCATACTGTTTTCCACAGTGGCTGCAGTAAACTGCATTCTCACCAGCAGTGTAGGAGAGTTCCCTTTTCTCCACATCCTCTCCAGGATTTGTCATTTGTGGATTTTTGAATGATGGCCATTCTGACTGGTGTGAGGTGGTACCTCATTGTAGTTTTGATATGCATTTCTCTGATAATTAGTGATATTGAACATTTTTTCATGTGCCTATTGATCATTTGTATGTCTTCCTTGGAGAATTGCTTGTTTAGATCTTCTGCCCATTTTTGGATTGTGTCACTTATTTTTTTCTTATTGAGTCGTATGAGCTGCTTATATATTCTGGAGATCGAGCCTTTGTCAGTTTCACTTGCAAAATTTTTCTCCCATTCCGTAGGTTGTCTTTTTATTTTACTTATGGTTTCCTTTGCTGTGCAGAAGCTTGTAAGTTTAATTCAGCCCCATTTATTTATTCTTCCTTTTATTTCTTCTAGGAGAAAAGTTTTGATATGTATGTCAGATAATGTTTTGCCTATGTTTTCCTCTTATTGTATCTTGTCTTAAATTTAAGTCTTTGATGCATTTTGAGTTTATTTTTGTGTATTTTGTAAGGGAGTGTTCTAGCTTCATTGTTTTACATGCTGTTGTCCAGTTTTCCCAACACCATTTGCTGAAAAGTCTGTCTTTATTCCATTGTATATTCTTGCCTCCTACATCAAATATTGGTTGACCAAAAGTTTGTGGGTTCATTTCTGGGCTCTCTTTTCTGTTCCATTGATCTATATGTCTGTTTTTGTACCAATACCATGCTGTCTTGATGACTGTAGCTCTATAGTATTGTCTGAAGTCTGGGAGAGTTAGTCCTCCAGCCTCTTTCTTTCTCTTCAGTAATGCTTTGGTAATTCTAGGTCTTTGATGGTTCCATATACATTTTATTATGATTTATTCTAGTTCTGTGAAATATGTCCCTGGTAATTTGATAGGGATTGCATTAAATCTGTCAATTGTCTTGGGCAGTCTGACCATTTTAACAATAATGATTCTTCCAATCCAAGAGCATGGGATATCTTTCCAATTTTTAAAGTCTTCTTTAATTTCCTTCATCAATTTTTTAAAAAAAAATTTTATTGATTTATAATCATTTTACAATGTTTTGTGAATTTCCAGTGTAGGGCACAATTTTTTCAGTTATACATGAACATATATATACTGATTGTCACATTTTTTTCTCTTTGAGCTACCATAAGATCCTGTATATATTTCCCTGTGCTGTACAGTGTAATCTTTTTTATCTATTCTAAAACTCTGAAATCCCAGTCTATCTCTTCCCACCCCCGCCCCCTTGGCAACCACAAGTTTGTATTCTATGTCTGTGAGTCTACTTCTGTTTGTATTTATCCTTTTTTTATTAGTATTTTTTGGTTTTTTTTTAGATTCCACAGATGAGCAATCACATATGGTATTTTTCTTTCTCTTTCTGGTTTACTTAACTTTAATGACATTCTCCACGAACATCCCTGTTGCTGCAAAAGGCATTATGTTGTCACTTTTTATTGTTGAGTGGAATTCCATTGTGTATATATATATATATATATATATATATATATATATATATCACTTCTTCTTTATCCAGTCATTTGTTAATGGACATTTAGGGTGTAGGTGACACCTGCATCCCAATATTCATAGTAGCATTACCTACAATAGCCAAGACATGGAAACATCCTTCATCATTGGTTCATAGTGTTCTGTGTATAATTCTTTCACCTCCTTGGTTATATTTGTTCCTTGTTATTTTATTACTTTGGGTGCTATTTTAAAGGAGATTATTTCCTTACTTTATTTCTCTGTTGATTCATAATCAGTGTAAAAAATGCAACAGATATTTGAATGTTAATCTTGTAACCTGCTGCCTTGCTGAATTCTTCGATCAGCCCTAGTAGTTTTTTGTGGACCTTTTAGGGTTTTCTATGTATAGTAACTTGTCATCAGCATATAGTGACACTTTTACTTCTTCTTTTCCAATGTGGATCCCTTTTATTTCTCTCTCTTGCCTGACTGCTGTGGCTAGGACTTCCAAGACTATGATGAATAGGAGTGGTGATAGTGGGCATCCTTGTCCCAGATTTTAGTGGGAAGCTTTGGAAGTTTTCACCATTGAGTACTATTGTGGCTGTAGGTTTGTCATATATACCTTTTATTATGTTGAGATATGTTCCTTGTATACATACTTTGGTGGCAGTTTTTATCATAAATGGGTGTTGAATTTTATCAAATGCTTTTTCTGCATCGATTGAGATGATCATGTGGTTTTTGTCTTTTCTCTGGTTGATGTGATATATTACATTGATTGATTTGCATATGTTGAACCACCCTTGTGTCCCTGGGATGAATGCCACTTGGTCATGATGTATAATCTGTTTTATGTGTTGTTGGATTCTATTTGCTAATATTTTGATGAGGATTTTGGCATCTATGTTCATCAATGATATCGGCCTATAATTTTCTTTTTTGGTAATGTCTTTGCCTGGTTGTGGTATCAGGGTGACGGTGGCTTTATAGAATGAGTTTGGGATCATTCCCTACTTTTCAATCTTCTGGAAGAGTTTGAGAAAGACTGGTATCAGTTCTTCTTTGAATGTTTGGTACAATTCCCTGGTGAAGCCATCCGGTCCTGGATTTTTATTTATAGGGAGGTTTCTTATTGAAAATTAGATTTCATTTCTAGTGATCAGTTTGTTCAAGTGGTCAGATTTTTCTTGGTTCAGTCTTGGTGGACAGTATGTTTCCAGAAACTTGTCCATCTCTTCTAGGTTATCCAGTTTGGTTACGTATAGTTTTTCATAATATTCTCATATGATATTCTGTATTTCTTTTTTATTTGTTGCAATTTCTCCATTTCCTTTCTTTTTTTTGCTAATTTGTGCTCTCTCTTTTTTCTTCTTTGTGAGTTTGGCCAGAGGCTTGTCGATTTTATTTACTTTTTCAAAAAACCAACTTGTGGTTTGTTGATTTTACCTATGGTCTTGTTAATCTCTATTTTCTTTATTTCCTCCCTAATCTTTATAATTTCCTTCCTTCTGCTGCCTTTTGGGGTTTTTTGGTCTTCTTTTTCTAGTTCATTCAGCTGGTGGGTTAAATTGTGCCTTTGAGGTTTTTCTTCTATTTAGAGGAAGGGCTGTATCGCTATAAACTTCCCTTTTAGCACTGCCTTTGCTGAGTCCCATAAATTTTGTGTGGCTGTGCTTTCACTGTAATTTGTCTCAAGGTATTTTTTAATTTCAGCTTTCACTTCCTCATTGACCCATTTTTTAATAACATTTTGTTTAATGTCCAAGCTTTCCTTTTCTTCTCTTTTGATTCTTTGTTGTTGATTTCTAGTTTCATGGCATTGTTGTCAGAAAAGATGCTTGAGATAATTTTTATCTTCTTAAAATTGTTGAGGTTTCTTTTGTGCCCAAGTACATGATCAATCCTGGAAGATGTTCCATGTGCACTTGAAAAAAATGTATGTCCTATTTTTGGGGAGTGTAATTCTCTGAAATTATCCACCAAATGTAATTTTTCTATTGTATTATTTAATTTCTCTGTTGCATTATTTATTTTCTGTCTGGAAGAGCTGTCTAGTGATGTTAATGTGAAGTTAAAATCTCAACTATGATTGTATTCTCATCAATATCTCCCTTTATCTCTGTTAGTAATTGTTTTATGTACTTAGGTGCTCCTATATTGGGTGCATATATATTAATGAGTGTAATATCCTCATCTTGTATCACTCCTTTAATCATTACAAAATGTCCTCCTTTATGGCCTTTGTTTTAAAGTCTATTCTTTCTGAAATCCGTACTGCAACAACTGAGTTTTGGCTTTTCCATTTGCATGGATTTTTCTTTTCCATCCTTTCACTCTCAATCTATTTGTGTCCTTCTCGCTGAAGTGGGTCTCTTGTATGCAGTATATTGAAGGTTCTTGCTTTATTACCCAGTCTGCCAATCAATGTCTTTTGACTGGAGCATTAGTCAATAAACATTTACAGCAATTAATGACAGATGAGTGTTTATTGCCATTTTGAACTTAACTTTGCAGTTGACTTGGTATTTCCTCTTTATTCCTTTCTTCTTCCTTTTGTGGTTTTGTAATTTTCCTTTGTATTATCATGAATTTTATTTAGCTTTAGTGACTCCCTTGTAAGTTTTTGGCTTGTGGTTATCCTTTTTTTAAGTCTATTTACCCATTACTATAATTCTATTTATTAAGCTGATAGTAACATGATCTCAAACCCATTCTACCAAGAACAAGAAATTTTAAAAAAAATTCTAAATTTTCCTGCCTCCCTCTCCCACTCTCAATGATTTATATGCCTTCTTTTATAATTTTGTGTTTATTTTATTTGTAATTCATGAGTTATCTCCCTTCCAGTTATGAGTTTCTCATTTCTGTAGCATCCTTCTGCTTTTCTATTTAGAGTAGACCTTTCAATATTTCTTTTAGCATGGGCTTAGTGTTGCTAAACTCTTGTAGTTTTTTCTTGTCTGTGAAATTCTTTGTCTCTCCTTCTATCCTAAAGGATAGCCTTGCTGGATAAAGTATCCTAGGCTGCATCTTTTTTCTTTCAGTATTTTAAATATATTTTGCCACTCCCTTCTGGCCTGTAGTGTTTGTGTAGAGAAATCAGCTGAAAGTCTTATGGCGGTTCCCTTGTAACTCACTCTTTGCTTTTCTCTTGCTGCCTTTAGAATCATTTCTTTATCCTTGACTCTGGCCATCATGATTATGACATGTCTTGGTGTGGTTCTTTTTGGGTTCTTCTTGTTTGGGACCCTCTGAGCTTCCTATAGTTGGATATCTGTTTCCTTCTTTAAGTTTGGGAAGTTTTCAGTCATGGTTTCTTCAAAAACCTTTTTAATACACTTTGATCTTTCTCCCAATTCTGGGACCCCTATTATGCGAAGATTGGGATGTTTTATATTATCCCATAGGTCCCTTATGTCATTTTCATTTATTTTAATTTGTTTATCTTGTAGCTCTTCTCATTGGGTGCTTTCTTTTGTCCTGTCTTCTAGGTCACTAATTCGTTCCTCTGCATTTTCTAGTCTGGTTTGCTCAGCCATTAGATCATTCCTCATCTAAGTCAATGAGTTTATCAATTCTACTTGGCTCTTCTTTATAGCTTCAATTTCATTTCTGGCATATTTTATTTCTCTAAACACTAACTCTTTTAGTTCCCTCAACACTTTGATCACTCCTTTTTTGAAATGTTGATCTAGTAGGCTATCAATTTCTGTTTCATTGATCTTCTTTCAGGGGATTTCTCTTGGTCTTTTAATTGGGGATGGTTTCTCTGCTTCTTCCTCATGCTCATGCCTCTCTGGCACTGTGGTTTATTGAGTATCAGTTATCTATTGTGGTCCTTAAGGAGTTTATCTGTCTAATGCCTCTATAGGAATAAGAATTAGAAAAAAGAGAGAAAGAATTTTAAAAGAATGGAGAAAAATTTTGAAAAGAGTGTATAATGAATGATAGAAGAGCAAGTTGAAGCAGAATAGCAATTGTGTTGTGATGTCATTTCAAAACTTTTAAAAAAGAAGAAAAATGGAAAAGATGTATCTGAAACCTGTGTGTAATCAATAACAGGACATCAAAGCCAAGAGAAATAAAAATGAATTAAGAAGTAAAAATTAAAAGGGTGATAGAAAATAGAACAGGTAAAAACAGATTTAAAAAAACAAAAAAGGATGGGCTCAGTGTTCTTCTGTAGACTGTGTGCTTTTGATATGAGATCTTTCTGTCTTTGTCCTGTTTTGGAAGCTCAGCTTGCTGTTTCCAGAGGCCCTCCATTGGCACCCTTGTCTGTGCTGCTCCCAGTGCCTGTCAGCAAGCAGATTATGCCTCCTCCCAACACTGAGTTAGGTGCAGCTCTCTTTTGCTGTGGGCAGGCAGGTCATTGCCCCTCCTGATGCCACAGTCAGATTTTGCAGACTGGCCAGGTAGAAGGGTGGGTCACTCCCCCTCCCAGCACTGTGGTCAGGGGCTGCATTCCTGCCCATAATTCGGGGGCTACCCTCCTTCTCCTGGTGCCAGTCGCTTTGCTGCTTTGTGCTGCTATGCTCTCCACCTCGGGTCTGTGCTCCACAGGTGGGCTTGGGGAAGACCGAGGAACATCCCTTTCCCTGCTGAGGGCCAAAACCCGGCTCCTTGTTTGTCTTGGCAGAGCAAGTTTTCTGAGGGACCAGGACGGAAAGATCCTATCTGCCTCAGGCTGTCGTTAAGTCTCTGCCCGGCCCTTGAGGCTGCTAAGTCCTTAAGTGCAGATGCTGGTTTTGCCCCCAATCCCACTTGGGTGCTAAGCACCAGAGGACATGGTGGCTGTGCCTGAGGCCAGCCTCTCTTCACCTGAAAACTTTCTGTGGATTTTCACATATGACGCTATGCATCCTTCCCCCAGGGTATGTCATCTGTGTTGTTTTATGGAGGGCCCAAGTTGTTCTGCCCTGTGCACCCACACCCATGGTGCACAGCCCTCTGCAGTCCCCTGGGGCTGCCTCAGTGCAGCTGTCCCCAACCTCCACCTACCTTCTGCAGTCTGGTCCTGGCCCTGGCTGCTGGCCCGTGTCTCAGGCTGGGTGTTGTGGGGCACCCCTGTGCCTGTTTAACTTAGTTCTATTGGTCAAGGGCTGCTTTGTACAGATCCGAGCCTCAGAGGCTCCCCCCTCTCCTGCTGGTCTCTCATTTGGAGAGGGGAGACCCACCAAACTAGCACCAGTCCTTCTTTGCTGCTCCCTCCCCACAGGACCCGTCCCACTCTGCTTTGCCTTTTCTTCTTTCTTTTTTCCTTTTCTCTTACCAGATTTTTGGGGTCTCTATATTTTGAAGAGGACGATGTTCTTTTGGAGTTCCGCAGGTGCTCTGGTTGGCTGAGTGGGACTGTGGATGTGAGTCTTGGTGCATTTGTGGGAGAGGGTGAGCTATGAGTATCCTTCTATTCCACCATCTTGGCTTCCTCAGTTCCAAGATTTTAATATGTGGAGAGGCGTACATTCAACTAGCCTAAAGGGCAAAGGTACATCTACAAACAGTTACTCTCATTTCTAACCATGTTTCTTGGGGCCTGTTTCAAGGTAAAGGAAGTTTGCAATAGAAAACGGAGTTGGAGCAAGTGCCACCCCTTATATATATAGGTAGGCCTGTCTCCAAAAAACAGAATCTCTCTGCACACAAGGTAGGTGAAGGAAGGTTTCCACACACATTCAGATCCCAGAAGAGAACATGTTGAGAAATATTCATTGAGCTAGCCTAAAGTACAAGGGTACATCTAGAAATACTGACTCAGATTTTTCAGCATGTTTCTAGGTCCGGTTTCAATTAAAGGTAGCTTGCATTGGAAAGCCAAGCTGGAGCTAATGCTTCCCCTTATATATATGGATAGGCCTGTCTCCCTAACACAGAATCTGTGTTCCCTACAAGTTAGGTGAAGGCTGGAGTGCATACACATTGGATCCCATAATGGATATGTGAAGAATTCATTCAGGTAGCCTAAAGGGCAATTGTTTCTAACACTTACCCATATTTCTCAGCTTTTTTCCTAGAGCCAGTTACAAGGTAAAGGCTGTTTAAGCTGGAAAACTGAGTGAGAGTGAGTGCCTCCTCTTATATAGATAGGTAGGACTGTCTTCATAACACAGAAACTCTGTGATCCCAGCAAGGTTTGTGAAGGACCACTTCCACACACATTTGGATCCCAGAATGAATCATGTGGAGAAGCATTCATTCAGCTAGCCTAAAGGACATGGGTACACCTAGAAACACCACACAGAATTCTCAGCATGTTAACTAGAGCTGGTTTCAAGGTAAAGTAATTTTTCACCGGAAAACTAGGTTGGAGTGAGTGCCTCCCCTTATATATATAGGTATGTCTGACCCTGTAACACAGAAAATCCATGTTCCCAACAAGGTAGGTGAAGGATGGCTTCCAACACATTCAGATCCCAGAATTTACCTGTGGAGATCCATTCATTCAGCTAGGCTAAATGGACAGGAAACTTCTAAAAACCCTTACCCTGATTTCTCAGGGTGTTTTCTAGAGCTAATTTGAAGTAGAAGGCAGTTTATTCTGGAAAACTGAGTTAGAGTTTGTGCTTCCCCTTATATGTATATAGGTAGGCTTCTCTTTTTAACACAGACACTATATATTACCAACAATATAGGTGGAGAAACTTTCTTTCAGCAAGCCTAAAGGACAAGGGTCCATATAGAAACACTTACCATGTTTACTCAGCATTTTCCCAGAGCTGGTTTCAAGTTAAAGGCAGTTTGCACTGCAAAATCGAGTTGCAGAGACTACCACCCTTTTTATATATAGGTAGGCCTGCCTCCCTCACCCAGAAACTCTGTGTTCAAATAGGGTAGGTAAAGGACGGTTTCCACAAACATTTGGATCTCAGAATGGAACATGTGGTGAAACATTCAATTAACTAGCCTAAAGGGCAAGGATATATTTGAAAACAATTACCCTGAATTCTCAACATGTTTCTTAGACCTGATTTCAAGCTATAGGCAGGTTGCACTGGAAAACCTTGTAAGGAAGTGTCCATCCACTTATATATATAGGTGGGCCTGGCTCGTTTCCACAGAAACTCTGTTCCCAATAAGGTAGGTGAAGGACAGCTTCCACACACATTTGAATCTCAGAATGGAACATGTGGAGAAGTGTTCATTCATCTAGCAGAAAGGGCAATATTACATCTAGAAACACTTAACCTGAGTTCTCCCCATGTTTCCTAGAGCCTATTTCAAGTGAAAAGCAGTTTGAGCAGGAAAATTGAGTTGAAGTTAGTGCCGCCACATAGGTATGGGAGTAATGTAGTTCCCCTAACACAGAAACTCTGTTCCCAACAAGCTAGCCAAAGGACAGCTTCCACACACATTCAGATCCCAGAATGGAACATGTGGTTAGGCGTTCATTCATCCAGCAGAAAGGGCACGGGTTCATCTAGAAACACTTACTCTGATTTCTCAGCATGTTTCCTAGAGGTGGTTACAAGGGAAAGTCAGTTTGCGCTGGGAAACAGAGGTGGAATGAGTGCTCCCTTATATGTTGTTAAGTAGTATAATTCCCTTAACACAGAACAACTCTGTTACCAACAAGCTACTTGAAGGATGGCTTCCACACATATTCAGATCCCACAATGGAGCAAGTGGAATGATGATCTTTCATCTAGCAGAAAGGGAATTGGTATATCTAGAAACAATTTTTCTGATTTCTCATTATGTTTCCTAGATCTGATTTCAAGGGCAAGGAGCTTTGCCCTGGCAAACTGTGTTTGAGCGAGTGTCTCCCCTTAGATAAGAAGGTAGCGTAATTCCCTTAACACAGAAATCCAGTGTTCCCATCAGGCCCGGTAAAGGATGGCTTCCACACACATTCAGATCCCAGAATGGAGTATGTAGAGAGGCAATCTTTCATCTAGCAGAAATGGAATTGTTACATCTAGAAACAGATTTCTCAGCATGTTGCCTAGAGCAAGTTTAAAGGGAAAGTCTGCACTGGAAAACTGAGTTGGAACCGGTGACTACCAATAGATATGTAAGTAGCGTGGTTCTCCTAACACAGTAACAACGTGTTACCAACAAGCTAGTTGAAGGACGGCTTCACACACATTTGGATCCCAGAACGGAACATTAGGAGATGCATTCTTTCTTCTAGCAGAATAGGCATTGGTACATCTAAAAAACACTTACTCTGTTTTCTCAGCATATTTCCTAGATCTGATATCAAAGGAAAGGAGTTTTTGCTGGAAAATAGATTTGGAGCAATTGCCTCCCCATAGATATGTAAATAGTGTAGTTCTCCTAACACAGAAACACTGTGATTCATAAAAGCTAGGTGAAGGACCGCATCCACACATTCAGATCCCAGAATGGAGCATGCGGAGAGGAGTTCTTTCATTTAGTGTAAAAGGCAAGAGTACATCAACAAAAACTTACTCTCTTTTCTTAACATGTTTCCTAGAGCCGGTTTCAAGGGAAAGGCAATTTGAACTGTTAAACTGACTTGGAGCCTCTGCCACCCCATAGATATGTATGTAGATTACTTTGGCTAACCCAGAAACCATGTTTTCCCAACAAATTATTTGAAGGACGGCTTCCACACACATTCGGATCCCTATATGGAGCATGTGGGGAGGCACTCTTTCATCTAGCATAAAGGGCATAGGTACACCTAGAAACACTTACCTGATAACTCAACATGTTTCCTAGAGCCGAATTTAAGAGAAAGGCAGTTCATACTGAAAAACAGATTTGGAGTGAGTGCCTCCAGATTGGTCAGGTGTTCTCTAACACAGAACACCTGTCTTCCCAACAAGCTATATGAAGGAAGTCTTCCAGATACATTCAGATCCCAGATTGGAGCATGTAGAGAGGCATTCTTTCACCTAACATAAAGGGCATGGATACGTCTAGAAACACTTACTCTGTTTTCTCAGCATGTTTCCTAGAGGTGGTTTCAAGGTACAGGCAGTTTGTGCTGGAAAACCGACCTGGAGACAGTGCTTCCCCAAAGATATGTAAGTAGCATTGTTCTGCTAACCCAAAAACCCTGTGTTACCCACTAGCTAGGGGAAGTACGGCTTCCACCCACATTTGGATCCCTGAATGGAGCATGTGGAGAGGCGTTCTTTCATCTCGCTTAAAGGGCATGTGTACATACATGAACACTTACTCTGCTTTCTCAGCATGTTTCCTAGAGTTGGTTTCAAGGGAAAGTCATTTTGCACTGGAAATCCAATTTGGAGCGAGTGTCTCCTGAAAGATAGGTAAGTTGTGTAGTTCCCCAACACAGGATTCCTGTGTTCCAAACAAGCTAGTTTAAGCCCGACTTCCACACACATTTGGATCCCACAATGAAGCATGTGGAGAGGAGTTCTTTCATTTAGCATAAAGAGCATGGGTATATCTAGCAATAAATTCTCTGATTTCTCAGCATGTTTCCTACAGCTGGTTTCAAAGGAAAGGCAGTTTGCTCCAGAAAACTGATTAGAAGCAAGTGCCTCCTGATGGATATGTAAATATCATAGTTCTCACCAAACAGAAACCCTGTGCTCAAAGCAAGCTAGATGAAGGACAGCTTGCATACACATTAGGATCCCAAATGGAGAATGTAGAGAGGTGTTCTTTCATGGAGCATAAAGGGCATGGGTACATCTAGAAACACTTTCTGTGATTTCTCAGCATGTTTCCTAGAGCCGGTTTCAAGGGAAAGGCACTTTGCCCTGGAAAGTCATGTTAGAGTGATTGAGTCCCCATAGATATGTAAATAGAATAATTCCCCTGACACAGAAACTTTGTGTTCCCAACAAACTAGTTGAAGAATAGCTTACATACACATTTGGATCTCAGAATGAAACATGTAGAGAGGCATTAACTTCACCTAGCATTTAGAGGATTGGTACATTTAGAAACAATGACTCTGAATTTTTAGCATGTTTCATAGGGCCTGTTTCAAGAGAAAGGTAGTTTGCACAGGAAAACTGTTTTGGAGCGACTGCCTCCTATCAATCAGTAGGTAGCGAGTTCCTCCAACACAGAAACAATGTGTTCCCATCAAGCTTGGTTAAAGAAGTCTTCCACACATATTGAGATACCAGAATGGAACATGTGGAGAAGAGTTCTTTCCTCTAGCTCAAAGGGCATGGGTATGTCTAGAAACAATTACTCTGATTTCTCAGCGTGTTTCCCAGAGCCGGGTTAAAAGTTAAGGCAGTTTACTCTGGAAAACCAAGTTGGAATGTGTGATTCCCCATAAGTTTGTAAGTTGTGAAGCTCCACTAACACAGAAAATATGTGTTCCCAACAAGCTAAGTGAAAGACAGCTTCCACACACACTCAGATCCCAGATAGGAACATGTGGAGTGGAATACATTCATGTAGCAGAAAGGGCGTGATTAGATTTGAAAACCATTACTCTGATTTCCCAGCATGTTTCCTTCAGCCTGTTTCAAGGAAAAGGAATTTTGATCTGGAAAACTGTGTAGAAGCGAGTGCCTCCCAATTGGTCTCTAAGTAGCATTGTTCCCTTAATACAGTAACTATGGTTTTCCACCAAGCTAGATTAAGGAAGTCTTCACAACATTCTGTTCCCAGAATGGAACATGTGGAGAAGCATTCATTCATCTAGCTGAAAGGCATGTGTACATTTAGAAACATTTACTCTGAATTCTCAGCATGTTTCCTGGAGCCAGTTTCAAGGGAAAGGCAGTTTTCCCTGGAAAACCGAGTTGGAGCTATTGCCTCCCCATACATATGTAAATTGTGTAGTTCCCCTAACTCAGAATCTCTGTGTTCTCAACCAGTTAGTTGAAGGACGGCTTCCACAGACATTTGTATTCCAGAATGGAACATGGGGATAGCCATTCTCTCATCTAGCATAAAGAGCATGGGTATATCTTGAAACACTTACTCTGATTTCTCATCATGTTTCCTAGGGCCGTTTTCAAGGGAAAGGAAGCTTGTGCAGGAAAAACTACTTGGAGCAAGTCTCTCCCCATAAATAGGTAAGTAGCATAGTTCCTTTAACACAGAACAACTCTGTGACCAACAAACTTTTGAGATCAGCTTCTACACACATTCAGATCCTAAATGGAGCATGTGGAGAGGCGTTCTTTCATGTAGCATAAAGAGCATGGGTACATCTAGAAAGACATACTCTAAATTCTGAGCATGTTTCCTAGATCCTGTTTAAAGGGAATGGCTGTTTGCTCTGGATATACGAGTTAAGGTAAATGCCTCCCCATAGATATTTAAGTTGTGCAGTTCCCAGAACACAGAACAACTGTGTTCCCAACAAGCTATATGAAGGAAGGCTTCCACCCTCATTTGGATCCCAGAATGGAGCATGTGGAATGCCGTTCTTCCATCTAGCATAAAGGGCATGGGTATATCTAGAAGCACTTACTCTGATTTCTCAGCATATTTCCTAGAGCTGTTCCAAGGGATAGGCTGTTTGTGTTAGAAAACATAGTTGGAGAGAGTGCCTCCCAATAGATAGGTAAGTAGCATAATTCCTCTGACTCAGAACAACTATGTTCCCAACAAATTAGTTGAAGGACGGCTTCCACACACATTCAGATGCCAAAATGGAACATGTGGAGAGTCGTTCTTTCTTCTATCATAAAGGGCATGTGTACATCAAGTAATACATACTCTGATACCTCAACATGTTTCCTAGAGTCGGACTGGAGGGAAAGGCAGTTTGTGCTAGAAAACTGAGTAGCAGCAAGTGCCTACTCACAGATATTTATGTAGCGTAGTTCAGTTAACCCAGGAACACTGTGTTAACAACAAACAACCTGCAGGACAGCTTCCACACACATTGAAATCCCAGATATGAGTATGTGGAGAGTGGCACATTCATCCAGCATAAGGGACCTGTGTACAACTAGAAACAATGACACTGATTTAACAAAATGTTTCCTTCAGCCAGTTTCCAAGTAAAGGCAGTGTGCACTGGAAAGCCGAGCTATTGTGCCTCCCCATAGATATGTAAGTAGGGTAGTTCCCCCTCATCAAAACCTTGGTATTCCAAACAAGGTTGGTGAAGGGTGGCTTCCACACACATTCAGATCTGAGAATGGAACAAAAACAGAGGCATTGCTGCATCTAGCTTCAAGGGCTGGGCATCATCTATAAACACTGACTGTGATTTCTCAGATGATTCCTAGAGTCAGTTTGCAAGGAAAGGCAGTTTCCGCTGAGAAAACGAGTAGGAAGAGCTGCTTCCCATAGAAATGTAAGTTGCTTTGTTCCCCTCAAGCAGAAACAATGTGTTCCCAACAAGGTAGGATAAGGACGATTTCCACACACATTCAGATCTGAGAATGGAACAAGAAGAGAGGCGTTGCTGCATGTAGTATCAATGGCTGGGGAATATCTAGACACACATACTGTGATTTCTCAGCATGTTTCCTAGAGCTGGATTGTAAGGAAAGGCAGCTTGCACTGGAAAAGTGAGTTGGAGCGAGGGCCTCCCCATGGATATGTAAGTAGCGTATATCCCCTCAAGCAGCAACTCTGTGTTCCCAACAAGGTAGGTGAAAGACTGCTTCAACACACATTCAGATCTGAGAATCTAATAAGGAGAGTGGTGTTGCTGCATCTAGCATCAAGGTCTTAGTGACATCTAGAAACACTGTCTGATCTATCATCATTTTTCCTACAGCCGGTTTGCAAGGAAAGGCAGTTTGCAGTGAAAAATCAAGTTGCACCTAGGGCTTCCCCGTGGGTATGTAAGTCACGTAGTTCCCCTCAAGCAGAACCTCTGTGTTCCCAACAAAGTATGGAAAGGTCGGCTTCCACACACACTCAGATCTGAGAATGGAACAATAAAAGAGGTGTTGCTGCATCAAGCATCAAGGGCTGGGGGATATCTAGAAACTGTGACCATGATTTCTCTGCATGTTTCCTTGAGCTGGTTGTAAGGAAATGCAGTTTGCACAGGAAAATTAAGTTGGAGCAAGTGCCTCCCCTTAGATATATAAGTCACATAGTTCCCCTCAAGCAGAAAGTCTGTGTTCCCAACAATGTAGATGAAGGATGGTTTCCACAGACATTCAGATCTGAGAATGCAACAAGGAAAGAATCATTGCTGCATCTAGCATCAAGGGCTGAGGGTCATTAGAAATACTGACTGTGAATTCTCAGCATGTTTCATAGGGTAGGTTTTCAAGGAAAGGAAGTTTCTGCTGGAAAACCGATTTGGAGTGCTTGCCTCTTCTTAGATATGTAAGTAGCATAGTTCCACTGAAGCAAAATCTTTGTGTTCCCAACAAGGAAGTTGAAGGACGGCTTCCATACACATTGTGATCTGAGAATAGAACAAGGAGGGAGACGTCG
Organism: Vicugna pacos; assembly: GCF_048564905.1. Taxonomy (NCBI): domain Eukaryota; kingdom Metazoa; phylum Chordata; class Mammalia; order Artiodactyla; family Camelidae; genus Vicugna; species Vicugna pacos. Next base: position 5,636,041 of record NW_027328741.1, read on the forward strand.
CTGCATCTAACATCAAGCACTGGGGGACATCTAGAAGCACTGACTGTGATATCTCTACATGTTTCCTTTAGCCAGTTAGCAAGGACAGGCAGTTTGCACTGGAAAACTAAGTTGGAGTGAATGCTTCCACATAGATATGTAAGTAGTGTAGTTCCCCACAAGCAGACACACAGTGTTCCCAAAAAGGTAGTTGAATGATGTCTTCCACACACATTTAGATCTAAGAATGGAACAAGAAGAGGGACATTGCTGCATCTAGCATCAAGGAATGGGGAACTTCTTGAAACACTGAATGCATTCTCTGGATGCTTCCTAGAGCTGGTTTGCATGGAAAGGCATTGTGCACCTGAAAACAGAGTTGGAATGAAAGCCTCCCCAAGGATATTTAATTAGCATAGTTCCCCTCAAACAGAAACTCTGTGTTCCCTACAAGTTAGGTGAAGGACGTCTTCCACACACATTCAGGTCTGAGAATGGAACAAGGAGAGAGGAATTGCTGCATCTTGCATAAAGGTCTGGGGGATGTCTAGAAACACTGACTATTATTTTTCAGCGTGTTTCCTAGAGCCAGTTTGCAAGGAAAGGCAATTTGAACTGGAAAACCGTGTTGGAGAGAGAGAATCCCCATGGATTTGAATATAGTGTATTTCCCCTTAAGCAGAAACTGTGTTCGCAAAAAGGCAAGTTAAGGACGACTTACACACACTTTCAGATCTGAGAATATAATAAGGAGAGTGGTGTTCCTGCATATATCATCAAGACCTGGGGGACATATAGAAACACTAACTGTGATGTCTCAGCATGTTTCCTAGAACCAGTTTGCAATGAAAGGCAATATACATGGGAATGCCAAGTAATAGCGGGTGCCTCCCAGTAGATATGTAAGCAGAAACTCTGTTTTCCCAAAAAGGTAAGTGATGGACGGCTTCCACACACATTCAGATCTGAGAATGGAAAAAGGAGAGAATTGTTGCTGCATCTTGCTTCAAAGGTTGGGGGTCATTGAGAAACTCTATTTTCGTTTCTCAGCATGTTTCTGTGAGCAGGTTTTCAAGGAAAGGAAGTTTCCACTGGAAAACTGATTTGGAGTGATTGTCTCTCCATAGATATGTAAGTAGCCTAGTTCCCCTCAAGGAGACACTCACTGATCCCAACAAGTTAATTGAATAACGGCTTCCACACACATTGAGATCTGAGAATGGAACAAGGAGAGAGGCATTGTTGCATCTTGTTTCAAGGGCTAGGGGACATCTAGAAACCCTCACTGTGATTTCTCAGCATGTTTCCTACAGTCAGTTTGCAATGAAAGGTCATTTGCACTGGGAAACCAAGTTGGAACAAGTGACTCCCCATGGATATATAAGTAGTGCAGTTCCCCTTAAGCAGAAACTATGTGTTCCCTGAAAGGTAGGTGAAGGATGGCTATCACACACACTCTGATCTGAGAATGAAACAAGGAGAGAGACGTTGCTGCATCTATCAAGGGCTGGGGGAGATTTAGAAACACTGACTGTGATATCTCAGCATGTTTCCTAGAGCAGGCTTGCAAGTAAAGGCAGTTTGCTTGAAAACGGTGTTGGAGAGAGTGCCTCCCCTTTGATATGTAAGTATCATAGATTACCTCAGGCAGAAACTGTGTTTCCAACAAGGTTGGGGAAGCACGACTTCAACACACATTCTGATCTGAAAATAGAACAAGGAGAGGGGCATTGCTGCATGTAGCATTAATTGTTGGGTGACACCAAGAAACTATGACTGTGAATGCTCATCACTTTTCCTATAGCCTGTTTTCAAGGAAAGGCAGTTTGCAATGGAAAGCAGAGTTGGAGCGAGTGTCTTCCAATAGATTTGTAAGTTGTATAATTCCCCTCAAGTAGAATCTCGCTGTTCTCAACAAGGTAGGTAAAGGACAGCTTCCAATCACATTCAGAGCTGAAAATGAAACAAGGAGAGAGGTATTGCTGCATCTAGAATTAAGGAGACATCTAGAAACACTGACTGTAATTTCTCAGCATGTTTCCAACACCTGGTTTTCAAGGAAAGGCAGTTTGCAATGGAAAACTGAGTTGGAGCGAGTGCCTCCCCATAGATATGAAAGCAGTGTAGTTCATCTCAAAAAGAAAGTTGATATTCCCAGCAAGGTAGGTGAAGGACAGCTTCCACACACATTCAGATCTCAGAATTTAACAAGGAGAGAGGCATTACTCCATGTAGTATGAAGTGCTAGGTGATACCTTGAATCACTGACTGTGATTTTTCAATTTGTTTCCTAATGCCAGGTTCCATGAAAAGGTAATAAAAGCTAGAAAAGCGAATTTGATCAAGTGTCTCCCCATACATATGTAACTAGCATTAGTTCCCCTCAAGCAGAAACTCAGTGTTCACAACAAGGAAGTGAAAGACGGCTTCCACACACATTCAGATCTTAGAATCTAATAAGGAAGGTGGTGTTGCTGCATATAGCATCAATGCCTGGGGACATCTAAAAACACTGACTGTGTTATCTCAGCATGTTTTGTAGAGCTGGTTTGCAAGGAAAGGCAGTTTGCACGGGAAAACTTAGTAGGAGCAAGTGCCTCCTGATAGATATGTAGGTAGTATAGTTCACCTCAAGCAGAATGTCTATGTTTCCAATAAGGTATTTGTAGGATGGCTTCCACACACATTTACATCTGAAAATGGAATAAGAAGAGAGGTATGCTACATCTAGCATCGAGAGTTACAGTACATCTAGAAACACTGACTATGAACTCTCAGTATGTTTCTTACAGCTAGCTTGCAAGGAAAGGTTGTTTGCACTGGAAAATCGAGTTGCAGCAAGGGTTTGCCCATAGAGATTTAAGTCACGTAGTTCCCCTCAAGCAGAAACTCTGTGTTCCAACAATTTATTTGAAGGAGGGCTTCCACACACATTCAGATCTGAGAATGGAACAAGGAGAGAGGTTTTGCTGCATCTAGCATCAAGTTTGGGGATCTTCTAGAAACACTGTCTTTGATCTACCAGCATGTTTCCTAGAGTCGTTTTGCAAGGAAAGGCAGTTTCCACTTGAAAAGAGAATTGGTGTGAGGGCCTCCCCCTAGACATGTAAGTTGTGTAGTTCCCCTCAAGCAACAACTCTTGTTCCCGATAAGTTAGATGAAGACAGCTTCAACATACATTCAAATCTGAGACCCAAACAAGGAGACAGGTATTACTGCATCTAGCATCATGGGGTGGGGAACATATAGAAACACTGACTGTGATTTCTCAGCATGTTTTCTGGAGCTGGTTTGCAAGAAAATGTAATTTCCACTGGAAAGCCAGTTGAAGCAAGCCTCTCCCAATCAATATGGTACTAGTGTCCTTCCTCTCAAGCAGAAACTTTGTGTTCCCAACAAGGAAGGTCAAGGATGGCTTCTTCACACATTAAGATCTGAGAATGGGACAATGAGAGAGGCATTGCTGCATCTAGCATCGAGGGCTGAGGGACATCTAGAAACACTGACTCTGATATATCAGCATGTTTCTTAGAGCCAGTTTCCAAGGAAAGGTAGTTTGGACTGAAAATTGATATCCAGTGATGGCTTCCCCATAGATATTTAAGTCAATTATTTCCCCTCAAGCACAAACTGTTGTTTCCTACAAGGTAGCTGAAGGAAGGCTTCCTCAGACACTCAAACCTTAGAATGGAACAAGGAGAGAAGCATTGCTCCATTTAACTTCAAGGGCTGGAGGACAGCAAGAAACACTGACTTTGACTCTCAGCATGTATCCTGGAGCTGGATTGCAAGTAAAGGTATTTTGCACCGGAAAACCAAGTAGGAGTGAGTCCCTTTGAATAGATACATAAGTCACATAGTTTCCCACAAACCAAAAATCTGTGTTCCTAACAAGGAAGGTGAAGGAAGGCTTCCAACACATTCAGATGTGAGAATGGAACAAGGAGAAATGCGTTGCTGCAGCTAGATCAAGGATTGGGGGACTTCTAGAAACATTGACTCAGATATTTCAGCATGTTTCTTAGAGCCGGTTTGCAAGGAAAGGCAGTTTGCTGGAAAACCGTGTTGGATAGAATGCCTCCCCATAGCTATGTAAGTAGTGTAGTTCCTCTCAAGCAGAAACTCTCTGTTTCCAACAAGTATGTGAAAGATGACTTCCACACACATTCAGATCTGTGAACGGAACAAGGAAAGAGTCATTGCTGCATCTCACATCAAGGGATTGGGAATATCTAGAAACAATGACTGTGATCTCTTAGCATGTTTCCTAGACCCACTTTGCAAGGAAAGGCTGCTTGCATGGGAAAATGGAGTATGAGCAAGTGCCTACCAATAGATATGTAAGTTGCATAGTTCCCCTTAAGCAGAAACTCTGTTCCCAACAAGGTAAGTGAAGGACGGCTTCCATACACATTCAGATCTGAGAATGGAACAAGGAGAAAGGCATTGCTACATCAAGCATCAAGGGCTGTGGGACATGTAGAAAGAATGACTGTCATTTCTCAGCATGTTTCCTAGTGCCAGTTTACAAGGAAAGACAGTTTTCACTGGAAAACCGAGTTGGAGCGAGTGCCTCCCCATATATATGTAAGTAGTGTAGTTCACCTCAAGCAGAATGTCTATGTTCCCAACAAGATAGGTGAAGGACGGCTTCCACACACATTCAGATCTGAGAATGGAACAAGGAGAGAGGCTTTGCTGCATGTAGCATCAAGGGTTGGGGAACATCTAGAAACACTGCATGTGATCTACCTGCATGTATCCTACAGCCGGTTTGTAAGGAAAGGAAGTTTCTACTGGAAACATGAGTTGGAGCGAGGGCCTCCCCATAGATATGTAAGTAGCATAGCTCACCTCAAGCAGGATGTCTATGTTCCCAACAAGGTAGGTGAAGGGCTGCCTCCATACACATTCAGATTTGAGAATGGAACAAGGACAGAGGCGTTGTTGCATCTAACATTAAGGGCTGGGTGACACCAATTAAAAATGATTGTGATCTCTCAACATTTTTCCTAGAACATGTTGGCAACAAAAGGCAGTTTGCAATGGAAAGCCGAGTTGGAGCGAATGCCTCCCAATAGATGTGTAATTAGAATTTTTCCCCTCAAACACTAACTGTGTGTTCCCAACAAGCTAGCTGAAGGACAGCTGAAACACACATTCATATCTGAGAATGGAAAAGGCAGAGTGGCATTGCTGCATCTAGCATTAAGGGCTGGGGGACATCTAGAAACACTGACTGTGATCTCTCAGCATGTTTCCTAGAGCCGGTTTGCAAGGAAAGGCAGTTTCCTTTCGAAAAGTGGGTTGGAGCGAGGGCCTCCCACTAGATATGTAAGTCGCAAAGTTCCCCTCAAGCAGAATCTCTGGGTTCCCAACAAAGTATGTGAAGGATTGCTTCCACACACATTCAGATCAGAGAATGGAACAAGGATAGAGGCATTGCTGCTTCTAGCATCAAGGGCTGGGGGACATCAGGAAAACACAGTCTGTGATTTCTCAGCATTTTTCCTAGAGCTGGTTTACAAGGAAAGGCAGTTTGCGCTGGAAAACCAAGTTGGAGTGAGCACCTCCCCATGTATATATAAGTAGCGTAGTTCCCCTCAAGCAGAAACTCAGTGTTCTCAGCAAGCTAAGTTAAGTACGGCCTCCACACACCTTCAGATCTGAGAAAGTTAGAAAGATATAGGTGTTGCTCCATCTAGCATCAAGTGCTGGGGGATATCTGGAAACACTGACTGTTATTTCTCAGCATGTTTCCTGGAGCCAGTTTGCAAGAAAAGGCAGTTTCTGCTGGAAAACCAGTTAGAGCATGTGTCTCCCAATACACATGGAAGTAGTGTACTTCCCCGCAAACAGAAACTCTGTGTTCCAACAAGGAAGGTCAAGGACAGCTTCCTCACACATTCAGATCTGAGAATGGAACAAGGATAGAGGTGATGCTGCATCTACCATCAGGGGCTGGGTACATCTCACAACACTTACTTTGATTTCTCCACATGTTATCAACAGCCAGTTTGCAAGGAAAGGCATTTTACACTACAAAATCGAGTTGGAAAGAGTGCCTCCCAATAGATATGGAAGTATTGTTATATCCCTGAAGGATAAATTGTGTTCCCAACAAGTAGTTGAAGTAAGGCTTCCACACACATTCATATCTGAGAATGGAACAAGTAGAGAGGCTTTGCTGCATCTATATGCATCTGTAAGCTAGATGAAACAACGCCTCTCCACATGCTTTATTTTAGGATCTGAATGTTTGTGGAAGCCATCCTTCTCTTAGCTTGTTGGCAACATGGAGATTCTGGTTATGAAAACTATTCTACTTATATATCTATAGGCATGCACAGATACATCTCAGTTTTACAGCCAAAGTGCCTTTCCCTTGTAACCTGTTCTAGAAAACATACTGAAAATTCATTGTAAGGGATTCTACATGCACCCATGCTGTTTATGCTAGATGATTCAATGGCTCTCCCTATGCTCCATTCTGGGATGCATATGATTGTGGAAGACCTCCTTCACCTAGCTTGTTGGGAGCACAGAGTTTCTGTGTTAGGAGAACTAAGCTACATTCATATCAATGATGAGGCACTGACACCAAGTCTGTTTTCCAGCGTAAAATTCCTTTCTTGGAAATCGGGTCTAGGAAACATGCAGAGAAATCAGAGTAATTGTTTCTAGAAATACTCGTGCCCTGTATGCTAGATGTAAGAACGCATCTCCACATGCTCCATAATGGGATCCGTATGTGTTTGGAAGCCATAGTTCACCTAGCTTTTTGAGAACAAAAATTTTCTGTGTTATGGGAAAACTGCCACATAAATATCTATGGGGAAGCATTTGCTCAAACTCGGTTTTCCAGGGCAAACTGCCTGTCCCTTAAGAAAGGCACTAGGAAACATGAGGAGAAATCAGTGTATATGTTTCTAGATATACCCAAGAAATGTATGTTTAATGAGTTAACTCCTCTCCGCATGTTCCTTTCTGCGATCCGAATGTGTGTAGAAGCAATCCTTCACCTGTCTTGTACGGAACAGATAGTTTCTGTGTTAGGGGAGTGCACTACTTACATATATATGGGGAGGCACTCACTCCAACTCGGTTTTCCTGCGCAAACTGTCTTAAACTTGAAAACGGCTCTAGGAAACATGCTGAGAAATCAGAGTATGTGTTTTAGATATAACCATTTCCTGTATGACAGATTAATGAACGCCTCTCCACATGCTCCATTCTGGGATCCGAAAGTGTGTGGACGCCATATTTCACCTAGCTTGTTGGGAACACAGAGTTACTGAGCTAACGGCTCTACGCTACTTACACACCTATGGGCATGAACACACTCCAGCTTGGTTTTCCAGCACAAAATGCTTTTCCCTTAAAACCAACACTAGGGAACATGCTGAGAAATCAGAGTAAGGGTTTCTAGATGTTCCCATGCCCTGTATGCTAGATGTACGAACACATTTCCACATGCTCCATTGTGGGATCTGAATGTGTGTGGATGCTCTCCTTCACCTAGATTGTTAGTAGTACAGAATTTCTGGGCTAGGGGATATACACTACTTGCATACCTATGGGTATTCACTCGCTCCAACTTGGTGTTCCAGCACAAAATGCTTTTCCCTTATAACTGACACTAGGGAACATGCTGAGAAATCATAGTAATTGTTTCTAGATGTACACATTCCCCATAAACTGGATGAATGAACACCTCCACATGCTCCATTATGGTATCCATGTACTTGAAGAAGCCATCCTTCACCTAGCTTGTTGGGAAAACAGAGATTCTGGGTTAGGGGTACTACCCTGCTTACATACCTATGGAGAGGCAGTCGCTCCAACTCGCTTTTCCAGGGCAAACTTCCTTTCCCTTGGAAACAGCTCTTGGAAACCTGCTGAGAAATCAAAGTGTTTCTAGATGTACCCATGCCCTGTATACTAGATTAATGAATGCTTCTCCACATACTCCATTTTGGGATCCAAATGTGTGTGGAAGCTGTCCTTTGCTTAGCTTGTTGTGAACACATACTTTCTGTGTTATGGGAACTAGGCTACTTATATACCTATGGGCATGCACTTGATCCAACCAGGTTTTCCAATGCAAATAGCCTTTCCCTTGAAACCTGTTTTAGAAAACATGATGAACGGTCATAGTAAGTGTTCCTACATGTACCCATGCCCTGTATGCTAGATGAATGAATGGATCTTGCCGTGCTCCATTCTGGGATCTGTATGGCTGTGGAAGACTTCCTTCACTGAGCTTGTTGGGAACACAGTTTCTGTGTTAGGAGAACTCAGCTATATTCATACCTGTGGGGAGGCACTGGCTCCAAATCAGTTTTCCAGTGCAAAATGCCTTTCCTTTGAAATTGAGTTTAGGAATCATGCTGATAAATCAGAGTAAGTGTTTCTAGATATATTCAGACTTTGAATGCTGCATAAATGAATGCCTTTCCACATGCTCCATTCTGGGATCTGAACGTGTGTGGAAGCCATCCTGCACCTAGATAGTTTGCAAAACAGAGTTTCTATCTTGGAGGAACTACAGTACTTACATACCTATGGAGAGGCACTCCCTCCACTCAGTTTTCCATCGCAAACTGCCTTTCCCTTGAAAACGGCTCTATGAAGGATGCTGAGAAATGAGAGTAAGTGTTTCTAGATATACCCATGTGATCTATGCTAGTTGAATAAACGCCCCCCCCACATACTTCATTCTTAGATCCCTATATATTTGGAAGCCACCCTTTACCTAGCTTGTTGGGAACACAGAGTTTCTGGCTTAGGAAAACTATGCTACTTACATATCTATGGGGAAGCACTCGCTCCAACTCGGTTTTCCAGTGCAAACTATCTTTGCCTTGAAACTGGCTCTAAGAAACATGCTGAGAAATCAGAATAAGTGTTTCTAGATGTACTCATACTCTGTATGCTAGATGAATGAATGCCTTTCCACATGCTCCATTCTGGGACTCGAAAGTGTGTGGTAGTAGTTCTTTACCTAGATGGTTGGGAACATATAGTTTATTGGTTAGGGGATCTACACTTCTTATATTAATATGGAAAGACCCTCACTTCACTCAGTTTTCCAGTGCAAACCACCTTTCCCTTGAAAATGGCTCTATGAAAGACACTGAGAAGTGAGAGTGTTTCTAGCTATACCCATGAGATGTATGCTAGTTGAATGAATGCCTCCCCACATATTCCATTCTTAGATCCCTATGTATTTGAAAGCTGTCCTTCACCTAGCTTGTTGGGAACACAGAGATTCTGTTTTAGGGGAACTGTGCTACTTACATACCTATGTGGAGGCACCCGCTCCAACTCGGTTTTCCAGTGCAAACTGCATTTCCCCTGAACCCAGCTCTAGGGAACATGCAGAGTGTTTCTAGATGTACCCATGCCCTGTATGCTAGATGAATGAACGCCTCTCCACATACTCCATTCTGGAATCAGAATGTGTGTGGAAGCCATCCTTCACCTAGATTGCTGGGATCACAGAGTTTCTGTTTTAGGGGAAGTAAGCTACCAACATATCTATGTGAAGGAACTGGCTCCAACTCTGTTTTCCAGCACAAAACACATTTCACTTGAAACTGGCTCTATGAAACTTGCTGAGAAATCAGAGTAAGTGTTTCTAGACATATTCATGCCCTGTGTGCTAGATGAATGAAAGTCTCTCCACTTACTCCACTCTGGGATCTGAATGTATGTGGAAGCTGTCCTTCACCTAGCTTGTTGGGAACATGGAGTTTGTGTCTTAGGGGAATTACACTGCTTATATATTTATGGGTAAGCACATGCTGCTACTCGGTTTTTCAGTGCAAATTGCCTTTCCATTAATACCGGCCTTAGGATAAAACTGAGAATTCAGAGAGTGTTTCTACATGGACTCATGCCCTGTATGCTAGATGAATGAAGGCATCTCCACATGGTTCATTGTGGGATCTGAATGTTTGTGGAAGACGTCCTTCATCTGGATTGTTGGGACCACAGATTTCTGTGTTCAGGGATCTACACTTCTTACATATCTATACAAAGGCACTCACTCCAATTCGGTTTTCCAGTGCAAACTGCCTTTCCCTTGAAAACGGCTCTAGGAAACATGCTGAGAAATCAGATAAGTGTTTCTAGATATATTTGTGTTTTACATGAATCTCTATGATTCATTTTGAGTTATTTTTACATAAGGTGTAAGACTTAGGTCAAGATTCATTTTTTTCTATGCATATCCAATTGTCCCAGTGCCGTTGGTTGAAAAGACTTTTCAAAAATTGCTTTTTGTATCTTTGTCAAAAATCAGTTTCCTGTTCCTGGGTTGGGGCTATTTCTGGGTTTTCTGTTCTGTTCCATTGACTTATGTATCTATTGACTAATATAAATTTTATGTAATGATTCTAAATATTTACTACTATACAATCTAATCGCCTGTCTACTGTAGTCTCCTGTTCATTGCTGTCCTCAACCAGGGACTCTTATCATTATGTTCCTGGTGTAAGTTTTTTGTTTTGGTTTTATTTTTTGGTCTATAAAGAAGATATAGAAAATCTTGAATATTATTCTATTTAATGGTATTTTATGAATTTCCTTGTGAAGAATTTAGTCTCTTTATTAAGCTTTCTTAGAGGGAAAGCCCTCAGCCTCACCATTGAGTATATTAGCTATGGGCTTTTCATATGTATCATTTATTATGTTGATGTAGTTAGCTTTTATTCCTAGTTTGTTAAGGGTTTACATCATCAAAAGGTGTTAAATTATGTCAAATGCTCTTTCTGCATAAATTGAGATGATCATGGGTTCCCTTCACCTTTATTCTGCTACTGTGATATATTAAATTGCTTAATATTAGTATGTTGAACCATTCTTGCATTCCAGGAATAAATTCCACTTGGTCACAGTGTATAATACTTACAAAGGTGCTGTTAAATTGTCTGCTGATATTTTCTTGAGAATTTTCATCAGGGATATTGGTCTGCAATTTTTAGAATGTCCTTGTCAGTATTTGGTATCAGTTTAATGCTGACACCATAAAATGAGTCTGGAAATGCTCCCTCCTCTTCAATTTTTTGGGAGAGTTTGGGGGAGAATTAGTGTTAATTCTTCTGTAAATGTTTGGTAGACTTCACAAGTGAAGTCTTCTGGCCCTGAGCTTTTATTTGATGGAAGTTTTTTGATGATTGATTCAATCTCCTAACTAGTTTTGGATGTTTAGATTTTCTATTTCTTTATGGTTCAGTCTTGGTAGGTTTTGTGATTCTAGGAATTTGTCCATTTCATCTGAGATATCCAAACTGTTGGTGTACAATTTTTCATAATGCTTTTATAATACTTTTTATTTCTGTAAAATTTATTGTAATATCCCTTCTTTCATTTATGATTTTAGTTATTTGAGTCTGTCTCCTTTTTCCATAGTCAACCTAGCAAAAAGTTTGTCAATTTTGTTTATGTTTTCAATAAAGCAACTCTTGGTTTTATTGATTTTTCTCTGTAGCTTTTCTGCTCTCATTTTGAGTATCTCTGATTGAATCTTTATTATTAACTTTCCTCCACTAGTTTTGCATTTAGTTTTTTCTTTTTTAGTTTTTAAGGTGTAAATTGTTGATTTGGGAATTGTTCTTTTTTTAATATAAGCATTTGCAGGTATAAATTTCCTTCTTAGTACTACTTTTTCAGAATCTCTAAGTTCTGTATGCTAGGTTTTCATTTTCATTTGACTCAGTTTTCCTAAATTTTCTTTTAGTTCCTTCTCTGAACCATGGGTTGTTTAAGGGTGTTAATTCCTCACATCAGTGGATCTTCCCAGTTTTTTTCTGCTACTGATATCTAGTTTCATTCCATTTTGATTAAAAATGTTATTTGTATGATTTCAATCTTTTTAAAACTACTGAGACATTTTTGTGGCCTGACATATAGTGTAACCTGGAGAATATTCCATATGTACTAGAGAACAATGTGTTTTGCTATTTTGTGGAGTGACGTTTTCTATATGTATATCTCTTAGGTTCAACTGATCTATAATGTTCAAGCCCTAATTTCCTTATTGACCTTCTGTCTTGTTTTTCGACCTATTATTGAAAGTGTGTTATTGATGACTCCTACTATTATTGTAAAGCTGTCTACTTCTCCCTGTAATTTTGTCAATGTTTGCTTCATATATTTAGGAGCTTTTATGTTTGTTACATATATCATTATAAACTATATTTGTATAATAACACAATTGAAAAATAGGCAGGTATTTTTGAATAGACATTTTGCCAAATAAGACATACAGATGGCCAACAAACACATGAAAAGATGCTCACCACTACTAATAATCAGAGAAATGCAAATCAAACCCACAATGGGGCATCACCTCACACCTGTCAGAATGGTCATCTAAAAGAACCCAAATAACAAATGTTGGTAGGGATATGGAGAAAAGGAATCCCTCATATGCTGTCAGTGAGAATGTAAATTGGTGTAGCCACTGTAGAAAACACTATGGAGGTTCCTCAAAAAGCTAAAAATGGAACTACCATTTTATCCTTGGTGTATATATATAGATACATATACACACACACAGATACATACAATGGAATACTAATCACCCATAATAAATGAAAATTTGCCATTTACAACAACATGGATGGACTTGCAGGGTATTATGCTTGGTGAAATGAGGCAGACAGAGAAAGGCAAATACTGTATGATATCACTTATATGTGGAATCTAAAAAATACAACAAATTATAAACTAGTGAATATAACAAAAAAGAGAACAAACTAGTGGTCACCAGGTTACATTGTTTGTCTTTGGGTTGCTTTGTTAAGTGACTGTGCTAGTTTGTCATCATTCAGGATCATCAGGGTGTGCTTAAATAACACATTACTCATAATAATTGAATCATCTTACTTTTTGATCTCTTAAGAATTTCTTCATTTCTGACATATGAGAGTTTTCTCCTGCACAGTGAAAAAAATTGACAATGAATATATGTGTGTTCATGTATAACTGAAAAATTGTATTCTACACTGGAATTTGACACAACACTGTAAAATGACTATTACTCAATAAAAAAATTTAAAAAGAGAAAAGAAGAAAAAAAATAAACTTTTTAACACAAAATAAAGCAATCAAATGTAAAACAGAGAAAAAAAAAGAGATTTCTCCTGGATCCATCTCCCTGTACTCACTTGCGGGGAGCCGCTCGTGACGGAGGGCTGCCGAGCACAAAACTTGGGCGTAAAACCCCAAAGTGCAGGGCGCCAGGCTCTGAGATTGAGGCTGCCGAGCACAAAGGATGGGCCTAAACTCCCACAGTGCGGGGCGCCCGGCTCAAAGGTCAATTGAGTTAGAACAATCTCTGTCCCGCCACCCCTTTTACTAAAGAATGCAACAGGTGCGCTAATGCCTGAGGAAAACATCCTGAGCTATTAAGTCACAAAAGACCTTCGGAGGGAGAGATACAATTGGCACACAAATCAGTGATCCTTTTAGAGAACAATCACCTGAGTTGAATGTATCACCTGAGTTGAATGTATACGAGTCACGAGGTTAGGCTTTATTGCCTACGTGCAGGAATGTATGAGCTAATGGGTTAAAATCATATAAAAGAACCACCTGAAATAAACTCGTCGTCCACTCTTGACCTAGCGTCTTGCGGGCTAGAGTGAGACCCTCTCAACCCCAACTTTTCTTGTCTTGTTGTCTCTTTGTTACGTCTTTTCTTTTCTCAGTCCTGCAGCACAGGTTTCTGGACCTGATCGATTGTCGGCTGGCTCCGACACTCACTTGAAACTCTCATTTTAAAATGTTGCTTTATGATTTGGTTTGAAGTTTCTAACCCTAGCCTGTATTAACTTTTATATCTTTTCCTTTTTTAAGTTTATCTGAAAAGAAAACTAGAAAAAAAAAACCCCTCTGGCAGCTGTGATACCAAACAGAATTATATTACAATAAAAGTCTTACAAAAGATGAAATGCATTTTTAAACACCTGTAAACAGAACATACCTGCAAGAGGTATGGTTACTAAGCCTAATGTATGGATTTTCCTTGCTTCTACTTTGAAGTCCATGATGCTAGACTAGCAGAGGTTGTTTTTGATTTGTCCCTCCATGGTGTCATGCAGGTGGTCCCCCTAGGGTGGGACAGAGAATGACCAGTAATACACCAGAAAGGAGATCGTGTCTGGTGTGAAAGCGATGATCATGGCCTATGCTGGGAAGAAAACAGTAAAGGAAGCATTAATTAAGAGCCTTTATAATTATGGTCATCAGATATGCCAGAATTTCATTTTCAGCAGTAGATTTTTTTTAAGATTCAGAAAACTTAATTCTTTCCTGTAAACTGAATATAGATAGTGAATGTCTTAAAATCTTTGAGCAACTGCTTTAAAGTAGAATAGTTACTTTGCTTTTGGTCTTTAACTTAAGGGAATATCCAGAAGTCCAGTGGCAGTTCAAAAACAAGGGCTTGATCGTTGCCTATTTCATTTTTAAGTACAGTAAGAATAACTGTAGACTAGGGTGCTGTGGATAACTCAAAAGCTACTTGGATATGTTATATGAAAGTTATATTTTCAAAAATTAGAAATGTCATGAAAATCAATCAACCTTGGAGATCAATTTGGTATAATTAATTCTTTAATAATGTAGATTTAGATAGCCCTTTTGTATATGTAACACTTATGAAAATTAGTTGACTTTATATAACTCCTTTGTAGATAAATGATTAAAAATTGTTTTTTATCATTTGTTTCTTAAAAATAGAATATTTATTGCATAAAATATATTTTCCTTCAAATTCATAATTTTTTCCCTATACTATCTTCACTTGTTTAGATAAGTGAACCCACAATCTGATTTATTTTAAACACTCAGTATTGCTTCTGTCTGTTGCTTTATTAGATAGCAAGAATTCTTTATTTTTTTAATAAAATATATTTTATTAAACTATACTGGGATTCTTCCATTCACAGAGTCAAGCAATGATACCTGTTTTGTTAGATCAGGTGTCTAAGTCTCTCAACTTCCAAAAGATTACATGGACAAAGGTAAAAACGTCAAAATTGATCTACTAAGAAAATTTAGTGTGTTCCTTGATTAAAAGTATAAATATGGGTCAATCTTAAATTCGGATGTAAAGCTTTTATGAATTACATGAGTTTTCTCCAAAATTCTTTAACTCGGGCTTTAAACCCTCCAGTAAAAAACTGGTTTGAAGGAAGAAGAAAGTCGAGAATACATTCAATCCAAATTCTATGGGAATAAACAAAGCTAAGTGTTTCAGTCATTTTTTGAAGCAGAACAGATATGTTTTCTGCACCATATGATTTTAATAGTATTCATCTGAACGTATGGTTTAGACACCATGAGACCATAAGCCATCAAACAAGATCTCAGGCAAAGCAAGAAAAACTAAGGGGATTTTCTATTGCAAAATTTCCCCTAACTAGAACTGTAATAGAGGAGAACAAATCTGACACCATATTGGATCTATTCCTTTACTTTGAAGCACTGTGCCCTGTTTTCCAGGCTTAATCTTGATGGCTCTGTATCTTTTGTAAAACAACGTTGCCTTTAGCCTAAAACCTACAGGAAAGCCTATTCTCCGGGCTCTGATCTTTAAGGATGTTAGCACTTCTGCACTTATGCAGAGATGGCTAGTTGCAAAATAGGGAATAACCATTGTTTTGTTGGAGGTTTACAGGGACACCATAGCCTGACCCACATGGATGGCTACAAGAACAAAGAATGCCTGCAGCAAGAAGTTTGTGCAATCAACCACATCCCCTCTCCTTTTTAGTTTAAAAGGAGCCTGAATTCTGACTTGGGCAAGATGGTTCTCCAGGACATTAGTCCCCCATCTTCTTGGCCTGCCAGCTTTCTGAATAAAGTTACTATTCCTTGCCCCAAAAGCTCATCTCCTGATTTATTTATTTATCACTGTTGTGCAGTGAGCACAACAAGTTTAGCCTCGGTAAGAGAATCAGCTGTGTCATTTCCACTGATGTGAAATCTCTCTGGGTGTACACGTGCTTGCCTGGTGGTGGCGGTGGTGATGGTGGTGGTGGTGGTGGTAAGCAAAAATACTTCACTTCTCCTAGATTTCAATAGGCTAAAATTTCCTGTTATTTAATTCAACTCTAGATTTTTACAGAATCACCTGCAGATGTGCTTCTGGAAGGGACAAAAATTCCAACAAGGAAAACAATTCTATTGTCTCCTAACAAGATACTTTTCCTCAAAAGTGAGCAGCTCTGAGACACACTGCAGGAGTACAGATAGATGCAGTGTGCTTCATTTCCCATGCTGTTCCAACACAATTTTCCACTTATATCAACGTAAATTAAAATCAGCCTTCAATAGCAGATGTTCTGGCATGATACAACAATGTCAATTCCACTTATTTATTGAGCCAGAGCAGCTTTAGAATAAATGATTTGATACCAAACTCCTGCTTGATGCCCTGTCTTCTCCCTGGTGTCTAATTTCTTCTTCTTACTTCCTTAAAGTTCTCCTGTTATGGGAAGTTAGCCTTTACTATGCACATTTGATTGCAAAGGCACAAATTAAATATGTAAGGGGATGACATACATGTTTAATTCTTACTTATACATATATACAAGCACACAGGACCTGTGCCTTGGAAGATGTCATTTCCTAATATGGGCAAGCGGATGGTATATAGTACAATCAATGATCTAAAAGCAGTTTTCTATGGTATAATAAAGCAATGCCTGAGTTATAAGACAGAACAACTACTGGATATGAATCAGTGACACCAATTAGTGGGTTCACGTGTGTGCACACACACACACCCATGCACACAGAGCAGCCTTGGAGACACTCCATCTGTGCTGATGGAGCAAAGCCATGCTGGGGAGATGAGGAAAAAGTGTCTAATACAATTAAACCAGGACACCTGAGTAACGGGTAATAGGAGTCAATTGAAATTTCTGGTTAGCTGAAGTTCAAACAAAAACACTTTTAATTTCAAAAGTCATTGCTAAAAATTTTCTTAAAGCACAGGTGCCCGCTTTCCTGCCTTGCTTAGTGTCATATGACATATTAAACATGACAGATTCATACTTATCTGACTGTGGAACTGGAAAGGCCTCACTGTCATATTTCTGAACATTATGTTTGCAGCACAGTGGATACTGTAAATGGGGCAATTTGAGTGAATGGAAATGGACATACTCTAGCAGTCATTGTCTGTATGTGATTTGCCAACTTTCTGCAAAAAGTAGGTGTAGCAAGCAAATCAGATAAATTGAGGGTTCTTGGGGTGGGGAGTCAGGTGGGCTGACAGCTGGGTGGTCCCAGGAATCTTGTTTTACTGTGTAAAATTGTGATCCAGAAAGAATATGATCCAGAAAGTGACACACTGTCAAATTCTTGTGCCTGTAGCTTTGATACTTGGCCAAGTCTGTGCAGCCAATTTTATCGATGGTGCATAATGAAGATAACAAACATTTCCTGAGGACCAGGTTGTGTGACTTCCATGCATTGACTCACTGAGTTCCCTAAGGACCAGGTTGTGTGACTTCCATGCATTGACTCACTGAATTCCCTAAGCACACTTTGTGGTACATAACAGTCTTAAAATATGCAGCAGGGAATTATTCTGTTTGCAGATGATAAAATGTAGTTCTGAACTGTTGAAGCCTGGCCTGAAATCATGCATATGGGAATCTGCCATGCTGGGAGCTGAGCTTGGGCCAGACTCTAAAACCTGAAGTGCCCAGCAAGTTCCCTAACCCAGGAACCTGGCCCACAGCCACTGCCAGGCCCTGTTCTGTTTCTATGAATGCTCATGGCAAAATGCCAGGGACTCAGGGCCAGTGTGACTTGATTAAGAAATTCAAACTGGGACAGCCTTTTGTTGGGGACTGTAAACTGGGAGTGAAATTGGTAGTGAAGTAAGGGAGGAAACATCCCTGGTTGTAAGGATATTTCTAGGGAAGGAGGTTCCCTGATGGGCTGGCATGTGAATCATTGTGGTTGTGAGCCCCCTGTTTCCCTGTGGGAGTGGAGGCAGGGAAGGAGACTCTTCAGACTGGTCATAGTCATTACAGTTTGTAAACAGCTGAGTTCTGTTCCCTCACAGCTCAGACACATTCAGGGCATGAGGATGCTTAGCTTATGAACAACAGTGGGTAGTAAAGGCCAAGAATGGGGTGGGGAGGAGAGATGGGACCACCCCTTGGAAGAACCTCTGCCCCAGGGGACCAGGAAGGTAATGAATGTTTGGGGATGCATAAAGTGTTTATATGGCCTCATCAGGTAGTTCCCACTTTAAACTGATAGTCTGGAATATATGGTAAAATACGGTGGAATGACTGCTCTTATTTTAATTTCTACAAACTCTTAAATGGAAAGATTTATATCTCCATTATACAAGCACTGCTGGGTAACCTTTATAGTCATGTGAGGATCAAAAGAGTGAGTACTTATTAATACTATTACCATGCTTCTACTGAATTAACACTTCAGCAACAGTATAGTGGTCACACTTCTTAACAACTGCCTCTTTAAGAGGTCTTGTAAGTCACAAATAACAATTATAAAGAAAATATATTAAAAATAATAATTACAGTTACAACAACTATGTTGTTTATAACGATGATAGTGTTAGCATCTCCCTCTCATATTAAACAATACCCAATACTGGATTCCTTAGAAAGCACTGCTAATGCATTTTTTGACTTTTCAAAGTCTTCACCCTGTGAAGCCTTTTTACTCACATTGGTCCACCACAGCCAGAATTGCTGTTCCTTGCATGATGGGCAGCCACGATCCAATGTCCTGGGCTTTTTATGGCACCATGTATCTCTACTGGGTAGTCAAGTTTCCACGTGTCCACTCTGATTTCCAATATATTGTTACCCAGAGCCAACAGAGGGGCCAGTAGAAAAGAGGCCACAAATAAGATGGTGAATCCAAGCTGAATACCTGTTGAAGGAATGGACACAAAACCTGGAGTGGTGGATAGATGGATGGACAACATAAATTCCTTTACTCCTGTAAACAGAGGGAGGCAAATGGTGAACTAAATCCTAAAGAGAAAAGACAGTCAAGGTAATAATAATGTTCAATAGTGAAAGAATTCAAACAAAAGACAAATATAAAATCTCTGGGAAGAAGACCAATTACAACCTGTTTCTTTCACATATATACCCTTAATAGGAATAACATACTTAAAAATCTTTAACCAACCATAGTTACTTGCTGATAATAAACTCCAGAAACTTGAAGCATATTATTCATTTTCAGTGTTAAAATAATACAATCTTGGAAGATGATTTGTAATTGAGGATAAAAAAGAATATTGTAGAAGTATCTAACAATTTAAATAGAAATAAGAAATGTACCTTTGGGAAAGCTATGCATAGATAATGTTGGAGGAAATATGTTGCAAATAGGCAAGTGAGCAAGCTCCCTTGAGTCTGGGAAGGTGAGTGCAGCACATTCAGAGAGTATATGAAATTATTACAAGTCACAGAAACGTATGCAATTAAAGTGTCTTAATAAGCAAAATATCCTTCTTCAGGAATTTTTATATTGATATTTCTATGGTCTGTGTGGTCACAGGAAGTGAAAATTATGGTGGTGGCTTGGAAGTTCTTTTCTCTTTGTCTGTAATTTACACGGCGTTGCTACAGATGGGGCAGCAGAGACCTGTGGTAAGCTGTTCCATGGGGTGGGGGAGCAGTTAGAAATGATAAGGCCAGAGATCTAAAAGACTTTTAGTCCCTCCCCTCCTAACTGGCAGACCTTTAAAGTAAACTAGCACAGCTATGTAACTAAGACAGTGGATGAGAGGCAAATGTATGGTCCCTTTAGTGTTACTGCTCAGTCAAGGGATAGGGAGCACTTTGGCCAGGAACGGCAAGACCGTGGATGGGGTGGATGGGTAGGAGGAGCTGACATTTGCTTCTGACCTGAGAGGCATGGGATGTGTGGCAGAAAAGCAGACAGTGTTGGAAAGATGTAGCAGCTCCACAGCCAAGAAGCTGTCATATTCAGGGAGGTCAGAGAGGCAAGAACCAGAGTTAGTGATGCCACAGAGTCAGCAGCGTGGCAGCAGTGATGTCAGTATCTGTGTCCATAACCCAGCTAACCCTACATGAACTCATCTGCCTAAAGGGGCCAGGTAAGTAACAGAAATGTGTGGAGTGGGTGCAGTTACTGGCAACGTGGCAAGTGGATATCCTAATGAAATGCACTGCTCACAATCACCATACTGGAGAGAGGGCCCCACACTTTCAGATCTTCTCATTCAAGAGAAGCCAGAAATTAAGACTTTATTAGCAATCAACCCAGTTCAAATCCCAGAAATCATTTATAATGAAAACAAAGGCACAGACTATTTACAAATAAATTAGTGAAAAATGTTGATAGTTCTGATAAATGAGTTAAAAAAAAAGATGATTGAACGAACAGTAGAATGCACCATTCTTTTCATTGGGCAGACTCAAGTTTGGGGGCATAGCACACTTTTTCTCCAAAATAAATTTAGAATCTGAATGCAAATTTAGTTAATAATCCCAAATGGATTTAAGAAAACATCTGAAAGGTGATCCTAAAGTTCTTCCAGAGATATACACAAATATACAAGTAAAATAATGAGGAGGGATGGTTGAATTGGTAATATTAGGGACCTTCTGGAAAAGGATAAAGTAGGACCAACTCTAGGAAGTATTAATCTATGGTCATGGAAACAGTTTCAAAATGTTGCACAGAGATTATGAATGAAATAGAATATATTTCAAGAACAGATGTGGATATTTATGAGATTTTAGTAATATTATAAAACTGACACTTCAAATCAGTGGATTCAACTACTGGAGTAATTAGCTAAATCACTGGAAGTCCTCGTACAGTGTCCTCACTTTTGACATTAAAATAAATTGCAGATAACTTTTTTTAATTAAAAAATAAAACACCAGAAAAAACTCCAACATGATTTAATCTGTTCAGATATTCAAGCGAGAAGAACTTTCTAAAAAGCTTTTGGAACAAAGAGCAACAACAACAAAGGCCTAGCAACTCAGCAAGGTCAGAAAAGCCCACTGTAAAACAAAACTAACCCTCACCTGACCCTCTCTCACGGCCCTGTATTGCTCTCTGATACTTTATACACTTTCTTCTTCCCTTTAAAGTCCAGTTTCTTGGAGAAGTGCCTGCCCTGATAACTCCTCCAGGTCTCAGAGCTCTGTATCCCCCACAGCCCTCACTGTGGCACTGAGAAGGAGTTGCACTGTCGGTGGCTGCAAGTTCCAAACCAGTGGGCATTTTCAGTCCCTGTTTATTTGATTACCAGGTAGCTTTTGCCGTGGACAAATATTTTCCTCTCTGTGGAATGTTCCTTCCCCTTGATATTTGTTTTACTTAAATAAAATTAAAAAGCCCAGGCAGAAATACACAGATCTGTTTTTTAAAGGCTACCTAAGTGTAGTTCTCCTCCTCTGTTTCCCCAGTCTTGGCAATTAAAGGTGGGCTTTAGCTCTTGCTTTTTTGCCCCGCACAACCACCTTTCTCACAATGCTCCTTTTAGTCAGTGTTCAAATCCCTCTTAAGGCAGGTTACAGACTTCTCTGTGTTGCCTCAACTAGTTTTCTCCCAACTGCTCTGCTATTCTTCTTTCTCTTGGTGGATTCCTCTTTTCCCATTTGCCATGTACATGGTACTTTTCCTCAGGGCGTCATCTTCAACCCTCCCCTTGGCAGGACTGAGTCGGCCTCACCCACAGCTCCTCTGAGCTCCTGACTGGTGAATCCAACTTAACAGCAGACATCACCCTTCAGATGTCCCATAGATACTTCACACTCAAAATGCCACACACAGAACCATGTCCTTGAAACCAGCTCCTCCCCTTACACTCATCTAGCAGATCTGCTCTCTGGATGGGTCACTGGAATGTCATCTGAGCAGCTCTGTGCCCCCCCACCTCGCAGTAACCTCTGCAGCACGTACCACATCTGCCGCCCTCATCTCTATCCCTTTGCCCAGGGCCTCTCTGCAGGCGTGTGCCACTAGTCTGGGTTACATGGGGTGGCCCCCTGAAATATCCTTTCCCCCAAATATAGGCCTCCCCCCAAAGTATTATCTTCCATTCTTCTGCCAGAATAAACAGATCTTCTTCAACATAAACATTATGCAATTCTTTTGCTTACAAATATTACAATACATCCCTGTTTCTTTAAGGATACATTCAAGTCTAAGCACACAAGACCCATCATGACAGAGGCCTTGGGCACCTGATATTCCCACCTGTGGATACTTTGTTCTAGCCCTACTTGTTCTTCAGTCTGGCCAAGCTGTTTCATACCATGTACTCTTATATGTCTCTACCTCTCTGCATGAAGTGTCCACTCCCTCTACCACATGTTAGAGAGCTAACATCCACTCACCTTTCAAAATTCAGTTCAACTATCTACAGCTGTAGGAAGTCCAATTTGTGTTCACCTGCTTAGCAATCCATCAACTACTCGCCATGTCTCATTTGGCCTGGAGAGTGCAGACACCAAGTCTTACCTGTATTGGTCTCCCCAGCAGTTGATACAGTGTTTGGCATAGCAGGTGCTCAATGTTTGTTTGGTGGATAAATGAATGCGTGAGTAAAGAGTTGAGAGGTCTACAATCCCCCCAGTTACTCAGCTGACATTTTGGAAAGTTCATTCTATGGAGTTAAGGAAATGTCAGTGCAGGTGGTGGGCAGACAGAGCAGAGGTGAGGGCATGGGGGAGACAGGCCTTGTCCTGGAGAGCGTAGGAGAGTCATGGGTGGGATAGCACTGGAGAGAGTGGGAATGAAGCGGATGGGTTCAAAGAGACGTTGAAGAAAAATTGATATTAACTGCAGTAAATTAAAAGGAGAAAATATTATACGAAGGGAAGATGAAGTTAACACAGCACGGATGGAAGAGGAAGTACCAGAGACAAAGAGCTCTCATTTCATCTCTCACTGCATTTCACTTATGGCACCCGCCCTCTGGGAAGGCATCATCAAATTCTTGACAGACTGGTGTTTGTGCTGTGGGTGCTCTAAATACAAAATCGTACCTTATGACTTCCAGATTTTAAGACTGATAGATTATTTCTCTTATATCCCATGTCTGAGTTCTCAGATGGCAGGATCATTCACTGGTAGGAGGAGAGCTATTGTGGTTAACAACTCAGGGTTACTCTAATAATCTCAGAGGACGATGGGAAATTCACTAAAACAAATAAAAGAGAAATTTAACTCAGAAAAACACATGTCATGTAGAAACTTGTGGGGGCCGTGGGGGCAATGTTAGCGCCAACTCATCTAACAGTTGTATGTGAGTGTGTTGAAACTCCAAGCTTAAGTCACTTAATCATGTATGAGAACCAGGGTCCAGGCTGTGGTGCTCCAGACATGGATGGGAAGATGCAAAGCCTGACTACTGTCTCCGACAGGATCAGTCCAGCTGGGAAGCACAGTGGACACAGACATGATCAAACACCATCAAGACAAGAATCAAGTGCAATTAATGCCTAGAGAGGAGAGCAGAAAATCTGTAAACATTGGAGAGGTTCCTGCCAAGGCGTGGCAAGAATACTTCCAGGCAGAAAAGCAGAGAAAGATAGTTCAGGCAAAGGAGTCTAGGGTGGGTGGCTGGGTGCGAGGACTAATGAAGCAAGGGTGGAGGGCTCCAGGGTCATCTGTCAGAAATTGCTCCCCTTCAGTAGCTAAGAGACATAAGTAAAAAGACAAGTTGGGTGTCATTAATGAACATGGGGAAAACTGGGAGGAGGAAACTCTGGTCAGGAGATCACCACCAAAGTCACTTTATTTTAGAGGAACAAAAATAATTCAAAAAACACTTGGAAATTCTCTCTCTCATGAACCAAAAGAACAAAAAATAGGTTTCAATCTAGCATTGAATACAGAATAACAGACTGCCTACTCTCAGAAATTGATTAATTTTTCTAATTCATTAGGGAATATTTAGATAATAAGAAAACTAAGAAGTCTGAAAAATCTCTAGAATAGCTGTTACTCCATCCTTTTTTGCAGGGCAGGTGGAGGCTGAATTATTTAATTGGTATTTTAATGAGACTGTAAAGATCTAAAAGTCCTATCAGACTTGTGGTTACCAGGGGGTAGAGGGTGTGAAGGGTTGACTGGGATTCCAAAATTGTAGAATAGATAAACAAGATTACACTGTACAGCACAGGGAAATATACACAAAATGTTATGATAAATCACAGAGAAAAAATGTGATTATGAGTGTGTATATGTCCATGAATGACTGAAAAATTGTGCTGAACACTGGAATTTGACACAACACTATAAAATGAGTATAAATCAATAAAAAATGTTTTAAAAAAATAAAAGTCCTATCAATTTCTCCCCCAAGCATACAATTTATCCTTTCAATGCCCTTTATTTGACTTAACTAGAACAATAAATTTTTTCCAAGGCTTTTTGTGTGTGTGTTAAAATGACAAATGATATGCTGCCCCCAGAATGTTGTTGTTATTATTAATGCTGATAATAGCCCCAATAAGAAATATTTACAATTATGACTCATTTTGGTATAACAGGACATTGGCTTATAGTCCTTTTGAAAATAAGCAAAATAAACGAGCATAACTTCTACACCAGGGACTGCAGCTGCACCCTTAATGGAACCTGGTCATAAAACACAACAAAAGCAAAAATGAAACTCAAATCAGACACCAAGCCACAAAGCATCGCTGACTGAAGATACCACAAGATGACTTTTCACTCATCGAAGGAACTAGATATGTTTCCATATATAATGTATATTTTTAAAAGCAATTATTTTACATATAGAATGTGATTTAGGAAAAAGAAAAACTCTATCTGTAGACTTATAAACAGGAAGCACAAAGGGGTGCCTTTGCAAACATGAACCCCCATGCATAAATGCAAAGCCTATTGACCAAAATCCTTTCCTGTTCTCCTAAGTTTAAAAAAAAAACTAATTCAAGGCAGTGGTGAGCTGAAAGGGCTCAGATACAAAACGTGCACATCAACAGCCTTCTAGTAGATAAAAGTGTGCCATGCATAATAGAAAAGATGACGTTTCCTATGGAAATCTATTTTGAGATGCAACCATTTAAAGGAAATTGAGAGCTCAAAACCAAGTTCAACCAAAGAGAAACAGAGCCCAAGCAAATGTACAGAAATGGACACAGACATTGGAGAAAGAGGGGATCTGTGCTCAACCGATATTCCAGATCAGATAATTCATCCTGAATTCAAGCCAGTGATGTGCCATGAGATTACTCAAGGAACAAGGTAGAAACCATCAGCTAGAGGAAATAGGAACAATGTCAAAGGCAGGTGTGAGATGTGGTAGGGGTGACCCTGTGAACCTTGCTGCCATGAGACAGGATGCTCTTGCAGGCTTTCTGCACAGTCTGGCTGGCTCACATTACTTTGTTTAGAAGGATATCAGCCAACTGCTGTGACACAAGGGCTACAGCCCGAGCTGAGTCACATCTAGTAATGGTTCTGAGTTCATCCTTAGACAACATGACCAGAAGGCTCTGAGAATTAATGGTGGAGATATACCTGAATATTCCATTTCATTCCTTGGTAGTAAATCTTCAGCTTTGTACAACATAAATATTGACTAATATACACACAGTCACCTTATTTGGAAGCCTGATTGCATAATTATTTCTAATGGAGAAAAGCAGGCTCCGTTTTGTTACTCTAGGTCATTGTTTGGCTTGGTAACTGATATTTCTGAGACCCAAAACATACTCTAGTATAACCGACAGCACCAAAGTCTCCACTGCTGACTTACTCATTTCAAGGTATTCATGAAACAACCCCAGTTTGCCCATGGGCTTTTGATGGTTGTCCTGTTCCCATTGTGGGGTGGTCTGTTCTGCTTCCAAAACTGCAGCACCATTAGATTCATGACCCAGCTGCCAAACAGATCAAATTATAAGGCAGCATATTATCAGACCAAGGTCATAAAAACATTACTGACATTTCAAGCTGAGCACGTGATCTTCCCAAGAATTTAATTTCTTGTTTTCAGGATAAATTTCTTTTTATTGCTGCCTCCCTACCCCCAAATATTGTGAAAGCTAGTCCTGACTACGTACCTTGGGTTAACCAAAACTGTAACCACTACTACTTTATCTCCTACCTCTTGTTCAGGCGGGCATTTTAGCTGTTAGAAGATACCTTCCCTCATTTGCCTTTTTTCCCCCCATTTCTCTGATATCCACCATGGCCTTTCCAGTCTGAAAATCGTCAGAGAAAATAAGTAAAAGAAATAAATACAGGGTCTGTGAGCTGGTGATAAGTGCTGTGGAGGAAAAAGGAGGGTGAGGAATTTTTGGTAGGGAGGAGTGGGGATGGGGCACTGACATTTGAATAAGGCAAAGGGGTGGGTAGAGGAGGGGCAGAGGGAACAGTGATCACAGGCCTAGAGGTCCCTCATGCTGGACAGACAGCATGGAGACTGGTGTGGGCCAGAGTGAATAGGAAATAAGTGGTGATTTTGGGGGTGGAGCCTAAGAGACTGCAGTGAGGATGTGGGTATTTTTCCCCTTGAAGGAATTGAGGAGCCATGGAGGGTCACCGAGCAGAAAAGTGATACTCTAACTTTGGATCAAACAGGTCCAAGACCCTAATTTAAGCTGAACAAATCAAGAGCCAAAGAAGTGACATGTCACCTCAAAGTCAGTGCAGAGTTTGAAAGAAACACAGCCTCGACTCACAGCCCAGTGCTCTGCCCCCTCCTGGATGCTGTCCCACAGACCTGTCTCTAAGGTTATCTTTTTCCCTCACTCAGAGGCTTGTGGGTCAACTGAATGCTTCTCCCTTTTTCAAATGGCAATTTGTCCTGAAATGAAATCGGAGTTTTCAGTGAAACAAGGCATGGACCTGTAGCCTACAGAGCTGTTGTCCCCGAAAGCAACAGCTGGCACGTGGTTTACTTGTGGAGTTCAGCAGAAGAGACAGAGCAACAACAGACAACTTAGCATCTGGCTGAGCTTCGGCTGACTGCACTGCACATTTGGATGGATTTCAAATTTGGACAGTGAGGTGGCTTCACACGAAAGGCAGGTGTATACACATTTCATGCACACTCATCTCTATGCACACACATGCAGACACACACAGAGTATACAATGTGAATTGTAAAGAGCTGCCCCTGCTAGGTTTCCCACTACCTCTGTTCTCAGTGTTAACTTTTCACTGGCCATGCTCCCAGGTTTGCTACGAGATTTCTTTCCAATGGAACATGCCCTTCCCTTCACAATCTTTCCCCACTTCTTTCAATGACGTTAGGGGAAGAGCAGGGAGCTCTGGGAAGTGTTGGGGATATGGACTCGAGATACCCCTGAATATGTATCCACACTTCATGGCTTATTTGTTATTTAACTTTATTTACATTCAAAATGCAATTATTGCAGATCTCAGAAGATGATTTACACTCACTGCTATGGCAGAATGTTGTGGTAAGCAGACCGACCACTGGATCCTCTTATTCAAAACATTCTTCCAATAATTCAGATATTACTGTATCACAAAAGCCCACTTCTATATTTTGATATCTGCTTTTAAGTATAATCATCTTCCTTCTTTATTCTCTAAATCTTATGATTTTAAAACATTTTTCTGAGAAGTGGTCCACAGGCTCTTTACTTATGATAAATTGATAAAGAGATCCTGGAGATCAAAACCACATATAAATCCTGAGATAAAATCAACTCTGTCATATACATGGCTAGGTTTAGTCTGCAAATACTTTAGTAATTTTTGCATCAAAATCAAGGTCCTACTGTATAGCACAAGGAACTACACTCAATAAGTTTTAATAGCCTATAGTGAAAAAGAATATGAAAAGGAATATATATATATATATATATATGTTTGTATAACTGAATCACTATGCTGTACACCAAGAATTAACACAATATTGTAAACCAACTATACTTTCAACAAAAAAAGTTGAAATAAAATTGGAAGATGAAACTTCCAGTGCCCAGGCTGCTGTCAGGATGAAACGATTCAAAGTAGGCCAAGTATTAGCAAATCCCCTAATATATCAAAACCCCATGTGGGATCTTCCTTTTGAGCAGCACAGGCTAACCGGCTGTGGCCACCTGTAAATAGGGCTGAAGTCACTTAGACCCTGGGCTTGGGGACACCGTGGCCACAGGTTTGGGAGTCACTGCAGCACCTACAAGAATGACGGGTACAGCCTGCTGCTGAAGCCGTTCCCCAGGCTGCAGCCCAGAGTGCTGCACTCAGGTCTGAGGTTTGGCCAGGAGCTTGCAGCTCCACAGCCACTCGAGACCTGTGATGCAGGTGGCACTGGGACCACGCTTGTCCATCACCCTTCCTTGCACCCAGACTCGGGAGTGTCCTGGGGGAAGTTTTCTCTGCCTCATACTTCCTGTCTCAGCTTGTTGTGGAATCCGGTCCATGTCCCAGTGAAGCAGGGCTTTTACCCTCTGGGACCCAAATCCATCATGGTTTGGATCCAGGATGAAAATTCCATGCTAACTCATCTGGCGCTCCCTTCTTGTGCTGAACTGCCCTCCCCACCGATGGCATTAGGTCATATTAGAAGTCCCGACTTGCTTGTCCTTAGCTAAGACTCTGAGCCTCTTTCTCAGTCTTCCTGAGTGGAACCACTAATCTGTGGCAAAAAACCTGGGCTGTCGTCTACCCATCATGGTCCTCGGTCTTTTGGGTTTTCTGTTGGGTTATGGTTCTTGTGCAGGGATATCAATTTGCACATGAGAAGAACCTGTAGACATTTTAAAAAATACAGACACTGAATCTTCCCCCTTCTCCAGCCAAGGCTGGAAGCTTTCTCCCTCTAGCAGGGGTTACACAATCATTTGCTTGGGAATTGACCACACATATTAGCATAATCATAGTAAATTGCCCTTTACTCAGTACTTGCCACATGGAATTTTCTACTTCATGTTGTCTTTGTACCTGCAATATCACATTTAATCCCTGCATTATAGATTATCACCATTTCTGTTGAGGACACTCCCACTTGCTAATCTTGAATACAAGCATCTTTGATTCTCTGAATCTATTTCATTCCTGAGTTTCCTGTTCCTGAATTTAAAGAGTGAATTAGGGACACATGTATTTAAGATTCTCTTATTATATGTCTCTGACTCATCCTCTAACCAAATCGTATCTGGAAAAGAGAGATTTTCTTTTTCTTATTATATAGTAGTGCATACCCACAGTGGAAAATGTAGAAAACATATAAAGTAAGAAAATTACAGCCATACATTGTCTAAACACCAAAGGACAATGCTATGCCATTTTGGGCATTTAACTATTTTTCTTCATACTTTATCATAAAATTTCTCCAGGGCAAGTTGCTTAACCCTGGAATTGTACTAGCCTTTTGTCGAGTACAGAATAACATTTCCAGAAATGAACCCAATATCAAAATACTATGTGAGGCTGGGAAGGCCACAGGGCTCTCAGCTTATTCTCTGAGTCCTACAAAGAATACTGTTAATTCACTGATGTTATGCATTCGATGACTGTGAGTCACTCAATCACTCAGCTGGCTCGAACTGAGACCTACTATACACCAGGTGCCATTCCAAGTGCTGGGGAGACCGCAGAGGGAGCCTGAATCATGGCATCACTGTCCTTCTTCATTTGCTCCCAGAATCCTGCTCAAGAATGCCACATGGATTTGCGGGGTGGAGGCAGGTGAGTTATGGTGAAATTCATTTCATTATGTTCCTTTGGACATATTTAAATAGCATGAAAATAGTAGCTAAATTTGACTAAGTTTTCTTTTCCCTTCCTATGTATTTTTGAGTATGGGTATAGATTTGGCATAGCAAGAGTAACTGATAGATCTTTGGTATGTTAGGATTTTATATGAAAAATTAAGAAGGGAACTGGCACCTTATACAAAGAGAAGAGGCAGTGAGGAAAGCACAAGCCACCCTCGAACTTGGCTACCATTCAGAATTCCTGGTTTTCAATCAAGGGAAACACAATTCAAAACATATTCCCTAAATATTTTAGCCCATAGTAGAAATACATGGAGGCAAAGTTCAGCTCACTGGAACCTACAACAATGTACTTACTTAAGCGAAGGTATAAACAGACCATAGATACTCTAATGCATCCTTTACTTTAAACTAGTCCATGTGAGCAAGTTTCATTTCACATGAATTTCTCAGTACTAATTTAGGAAATGTATCCTTCTCCTTGATTGGTTAAAATAGCTCACTGACAACCAGATTCAACAAAATTTAGTGTTAACTAATTAACCTATTTCCTTCAGGAAATGCTTTTGAGTAACCTGAGTTAAGTATTTCCTCTATCTGATCTATTTCTTTTCACACAGAAAAATAGTATTATTTGCACATGACATACTTTTACTCCTCTGGAAAAATCCAACTGTGAACTCAGGGTAAGATTTTTCTACTGCACAGTAGGGAAAAAAAAGATTCATTTCACAGTGAAGATCAGAATCTTTTTTTGATGGGCATGGTGAGCTGGGGGACAAGGGAAATGCCTTTGTTTAGAGACAGAACCCGGTAATCCATACTGAAGCTGAAAGATGAAGCCCTTGTGAAGAAATGTGAAGGACACACTGACATCCAAAGGTGTTCACTCTGCAAAAATAGAAAGAAAGAAAGAAGAATTTAACTGCCATATAAGGAGAATGGACAGAAACTTGGTAATAAGGGAGAAAGAAGGAAGGTTAGGGAAAGGAGAAAAACAATGAAAAGGAAGTTGGATGCAGTGAGCAGAATCGCAGGTTTCTGGAGCCTACAATGAAGAATGATAAGAAAAAACAAAAGTTTTTAAAAAGTAACAAAGTTTAAAATAATTTAAAAATTAAAAAACGAAGTTAAAAAATATTTTTTATAGTGGCATGGAAGATTTTAAAATGATGGAGGTTTTTTATTTCAAAATTCAAGTTGATTGAGTTTCTCCTCCATGCTCCAAACATCAGTAAAGCCTGCTTGTGTAAGTGGTTTTGGGGGACACCGCAGAGAGGGGTGAGCTCCGCCGTTAGGTTGGCCAGGAACAGAATGCTGGTGTGGAAGGCAAGACAGAAGAGAGACCAACAGTTTCATGAGAACAGGAACTTAAAGACAGAAAATATCTTAAAAAGTTTAGTGTGGTAGGTAGAAAAATGATCCCCCCCAAGATGTCTATTTCCAAATCCCCAGAACATATGAAGAGGTCTGGTTCCCTGGCAAAGGGGGCCTATGTTTGCAGATGTGGTTACGTTTGCTAACCAGCCAACTCTATGAGAGATGAGCTGGATTATAGAGGTGGGCCCAGTGTAATCACCAAGGATGTTAAAGGAGGAATGGGGAGGCAGAAGGGGGGAGAGAGGAGAGAGAGGTGAGGAGATATGACCACAGAATCAGAGTCAGAGGCACACAACCGTGCTGACCTTGAGAGATAGAAAAGAGGTCACAGGACAAGAGACACAGGTGGCCTCTGAAAGCTAGAAAAGTCAAAGATACAGGTTCCCTTGGGGCCTTCAGAAACAGCCCTGCCAACATTTTGTCTTCAGCAGGCTTCTGCATTCAAGAACCCTATGAGGTTAAATTTGTGTTGTTTAGTGGAGACTTTTTCTTTTTTCTTCCTTCTACCATGATGTTTGGGGATACTTGTTACAGCAGCAACATAAAGCAAATACAGCAAGCTGCTTGAATTGTGCAGAAATTGCCGATAACACTGGAATGTCCACTTTGACATGGGATTGGGCTTATGTGAAAATCAAAAGGACAGTGTGACCTTAGCTAACATCTGCTTTTCTCATCTTTAGGAAGAGAACAGTAAGTCAAAACCTCTGTAGTTATTATTTTAGACAAGTGTCTCTTAAAACATTATGTAACCCTGTGCCTTAGGACCCCAAGAGAGCCTCTGTTCTTAGAAGAACATGGATTCAGAGAGATAGGGTCTTACATCTGAGTCCCACAGTGGTCTTATTGGCAATGAGAGATTGGGCAAATCATTTACCCTCTTTAAGCCACAGGATCTTCATTTGCAAAAGGGAGATATGAATAAGGATTGTTTGAGTAATTAAATTGTACACACACACGCACACACACATATATGTACAACATTTAATACAGTGACTAACACATAGTAGGCACTCAACAAATTCCTCTTATGGTATTTTAAATGCATGTATAAAAGGAGGAGAAATTTGTGGGAAGTTGTGGAAAAACTTATTTCACGGCCCTAACAAGGGCCATCTTTCAAAGAGCTCTGATCAGTCAGCCCCCAGTGATAAGCTAATAAGTAGAAACTATAGCACTTGGGAATTTAAGTTAAACATAAAAAGGAAGATATTTAAGCATAATTATTAAACAGCAGGTACGTTTACACTGTTGGCTGGATCATCTTATCTGGAGAGTTTTAATAAGCAGAGAGTCTCCCCTGTTTTAGAGATGGGCACACAGGAAAATGACTTGGATGGTTGGGCCATTCTCACCCCAAGATCACATGACTTAGTACTCACGGAAGTAATACCTCTTGTATGTTATTCCAGATTGACTGTCCTCCCACAATTATTGTCAGCTGTGTCATCAGTTCAAGGAGACAGCCACCTGGGTCACACTGGAATATTAGAAAGAAAATCTCATTTAAATTTTAGATAGCTCTAACATTAAATAAAGTCATTATTTTATGCCTAAATAAAATCTAAGGAACAGACAGTGAAGACACTCTTCACTGGGCAACTAAGAGAAAACATGAAACAGGTTAGAATGTCAGAACACAAAGCTGTATTCACACCTCTTCATTTCTGTATTTTCACAGCCAATATACCGGAGCTCCCGGATAAGTCACAAATCTGCCCTTAAAGAATGCGATGTAGAAACATGAAGAGTAATAGTTGATAAACTGGAACAAGAACACCTTCATGGCTAGGCTGTTCTCATAGTCAGTCTGGTCCTGGGGAGCTCTGCAACTAGAATAAAGAAAAGTTAAGTCTGTAAAACTGTGAATGGCTTTGATACCCTAATCAAAGCCACAGACACATGAGTTAACATGGTAAATATGCATATATATACACAGTTCACACTGTTTTCATTTAAGCTGTTTTGAATTCCTTAACATAGCTACTATGTTAATTCCAAGTGTACACACTGTTGTAAGAGTTTCTCCTACTGTGAATGCAATATCCCACAAGACAAAAAAAAAAGTCAGCTGTTCCTTAAAATTTATAAGTACAAAAGTATCCAATGGGCAAGAACTGTCCTCTGTCAGGTGTAAGTTGACAGAAAACTAGTTTTGAACATCCTGCTAAATATTTTCTTGTCACCCTGAAGGGCAGGAAGGTAGGACTATTGAAGAAAACAAACAAAATACGGGGCAACTTGCTAGAAAAATTTGAGGAACTTAAAATGGGTCATCCTCCTAGTTCAGAAATTGAATTGGTCTTAGTGTTTTCAGAAGATGACTACTGAGCAAACCACTAGGAGAACAACCCAGCCATGTGCCATGTGTGGGAAGCACTTGGGCCACTAAGCTGCTGGCTGGGATACAAGCCAGAGAGAAGAAACATTTATTATGCAAGCTATAGATGATGAGAATGGAGCTACACTAACAGGAACAGCATTGGGGGGAAGACAAATAACACTGTGATTACTTGTCCTCTCCGTAACGCACAAACAAATCTGCCACTGGATCCACGACCCTCTACCACTTATTTGCAATAAAGGGACTATTTATTTTCAACTGTAGGGTATGTGATCTAATGTAATTGAAATTATTATTATCAGCACTGACCTGTTTACACAGAGCTTGGACATTCTAATGCTTCCTTTGTCCTTTTACTAATGCAAAGCTGGAGCTAGTTAACTTCTCATATAGGCTAGAGAAATACATTTACACTTGAAGTTTTCTAAAGATTGTAATGTACTGGAATTGAAGTGCCTAAACGATACAGTCTCTGTTTTGACCTGGTTCTAAAACTGGTGTAGAAATGACCTCAGCTGCAGGAGAAGCTTACCAGAGTCAGTCATCATGATTGCCACTTTCTCATATATGGTGTTTAGGGTTATGACGATGATAAAACTGATGAGGGAAGCAGTGATGGGCATGGCCATTCTGCACAGTTAGCTACTACTGGGTTGGGTTTCTTCCATTCAGGTTCTTGGGAAGTTTGCAGAAATTACAATGAACACTGAGAGTCCATAGACAGTGATCCCAATAACTCAAGCAATGGCCAACAGGACCTGACAACCCAAAAACCCAGCAGCATGAGACTCACTAATGATCGTATTTTTACACAGAAAACTTGCCCCCAACCCACGCTTGAACAGACAACATGCATGTGCTGTAAACCTCATATAAACGTGAGAAGTGATGTAAATCACACATAAATGTCACAAGAGACGTGAATATCAGGCATGTTAAACTTTAGGGGAGGAGGAATGAAGGATGTCATAAAGAATGAGTGCATCCATTAATGTAACATGCTGACTCAGGAGCAGCTGTGTGCAGGGCATAGGGAGTATATTGGAACTCCACTTTCTGTGAATTTTTCTGCAAACCTAAAACTGCACTAAAGAAGGAAGCCTGTTAAGTGTATATTTAAATTGGTGAAAATGGAGTAACTGGTGGCATGTTCTTTTGGAGACAATTCTGTGATAGCAGAACCAATGAAAATATCCCTTCTACATCTATAGAATTACTTAGGTTATGAACTAGTTGTAACACATGAAGGGGATATGCTTCCTTTCAAGGGAGAACCTATCACTGATTCAGGGGTCAGCAGGTGCTAGCTGTCGTCTTCATTCTGAAAAGGACCAGTGAAGCTGCGGACATGCCATGAGGGAAATACTGGTAGTGACAACAGGTCTCTGTTGATGAAAGCTTCACATGCTTTTCATACTCCTTGAGATCTTAAAATGGCAGGTATTCCTACTCCCTGCATTTGCACAAGATTCATGTCCCTGATCCATTGTAGTTCTGACTGTGTGGACCCAAGGGCAACGGGGGTGTCTGAAGCATAATTTGCACGTGGCTGATAGGGTTTCAGTTCCTCACTAGGCAGGATTTTTCTGACCACTGAAGAATGCACATTAAAGATCCCGTTTTTAAACTGATTTCCTTCCATCTACCTTCTTGGTCACAGTCCAGAAGCATGTACTCACTGTCCCTGGCTGCTCCTGGTGGCTTCCCCAGAGAGAAAGCTACAAAGAATGTGAATTTCAAGACTAAGTGAACCACATGTTATTTACAGTAACAGCGGGAGGCTGGCTTGCACCTGCAGGGGAGAGCAGAGGGAGTGTTTACAACCCCTCCTGGAGACACACTCCTGCATCTTGATCCCAGCTCCAATGCTAGCTGTGGGGACTTGTGCAAATTTCTTAACCTCTAGGGGGTTCAATCTCCTCACCCATATAATGGGGGGTAATAATAGCAATTTATAGGATTATTGTGATGAGTCAGTGATTTACTAATTGTGAAAACATTTAGAATATTAACCACAGGCATGTGAAAAACTCTACCTAAGTATTAGCTATTAATATGATGACCAGAGTCTTAAAAAGGTGTTTTTCTTAGTTGTTAAGCCATGAGTTTGTAGATAAAGCATTTTATTTCCTCCTCTACTCTCTTTCATTATCCTTTTCTTCACAGTTAAGGCTTCATGCTTGTGAAAGGAATAACTTTTTTTTGTGTGTGTGTTTAAGTGTGAAAATTAGTTAAGGCTGAGAAAAATGTATTATAGACGGTATATTAAGCCTTCCTCTCTTGTACAGCACATATAGGCCATTTAAATACTATGCATTTTTAAAAAGTCTGCAGAATAAATTTTTTAATTATGTATTAAGTAATCATAATAGTTAAGATTCTTTAAATGATTACTATTGCTTCAGCACACATCTATTTTTCTAAATCCTCACAATCACCCTGTGGGGAAGTTAATGTTATATCTCTTTTACAGATGAGGAAATAGAGCCACATGGAGATGATGCAATTTGCCCCAAATGAAGCAACTATTAAATGAAAGAACTGAAATACTCAAAGAGCCCAAAGGCACACTAACTATATAGCACTGCCTCCTACATGGTGTGTGAAATAAATTCTGATTAATTTCAGAACATTTACAAACTGGACACATTTCCATTTTTTTTCCAAGTACTTAAAGGGTTCAATATTTCTTAAGAAACAGGAAAGCTTTCCATTCTCTGTCCTCAAGTTTCTTCTTACATATCCTCTATTCTGATCATAACTTTAATGTTTGCTCATTAAAGAAAATTTGAAAGTACTCAGTAGTGGACAGAACTGCTGTCCTGGATCTGTCCCCAGTCTTAGAAGAGGACCCAGATTTTGTTTTAGGATAAATAACCTCCCTTCTATCTTTAGTCCTGTGATTTAAGCTCGATTGACCCACTCTTTCTGAAGCAACAGAGGTAGATATTAGTTGGTTTTAGACAAATAATATCCCTCATTCTATTGGCTTCGCACATGATTTGAGAATTGGCAAATAACCAAGTAAGAGCCACTGTTATGTCAGGAGATACATGCTGGTGCCCATTTGAATGATGAGCTTCCTCTATCAAGACAGGAAGCTGCCAAATGAGACCTCTCTTTGCTTGGATGGATGTGTGATCTGGGATGCTCAGTGCCTAGAATCAGCATGCTGAGACACCTTTGGACACAGAATGAAGACAGGACAAAACAAGCCCTTGACATCATCTGGGATTACAGTATCTCTCCTTGACTGAAGCCAGACCTCAGACCTGAGGTTTTCATTTACAGGAACTAATAAATCCCATTCATCCCATTTTTTGGTTGTTGTTTAAATACATTGGAGATTGATTTTGTCATATACAATCAAAAGACTCCAACTCTGAAAATGAATAAAAAATAAAATAAGAAAAATTCTTCTACATATAGACATAATTCCTTCAGGACTGTTCACTGCTTGTATATCAAAAATCATTTTATATATTAATTTTTTTCTCAAGCCTATCATAAACATAACATTTTGACATGTCATAAAATATATCCATGGACACATTTTTCATGGCTGCATAATATTCTACTATGTGAAGGGTTGGAAGAATATTTTGGCTGAGATTTTATATATATACACATATAAAAATATGCCTGTGACTTACATCCATACTGACTTTTCCCTGCCATTTTGAAATACTTCCTGACTAAAAATTTTTCAAAGCTGAATTAGTGGATTAAAGCATATGAATATTTTTGACTCTTGAGATGAACTGCCAGACTGCTTTCTAAGAAGGCTGGAGGAGTACACCAGAAACTAATACAGCACTGCAAATCAACCATACTTCACAAAAAATATCCAGTAGCCTAGGCATGGGATTGGTGATCACTGGCACTTCATCCTCAAACAGAGCTGTGTCACTTGAGAGGTGGAAAATTATTTCATTTTGATGTGCACTGACTGAATTACCATTGGAGCCTGACATCTTTTTTTTCCTTTGTTAATGTGTGTTCATCTTTGACTTCGCTGCTTCTGAGATTTTTTGGTGTTATCTTTGATGTGATCTGAACTCTCTATGTATTGAAGGAATTAGCCCCTTGTTTGATTTGTTAACAAATGACATCCTCTGGTGTTTTGTTTAAACTTAGGATGCTTCTGAGGCATGGAAATCTTTATATATTTTCCTCTGAATTTTATTGCACACCTAGAGGTTGTATATTCATCCATAATTATTTCTAGTTGTTTTCTAATTGTGTTACTTTTTTAAATGTTTCTGGAATTTATCACAATATATGATTCACTGTATGATTTCAATATTTACTTTTCCCCCCAAATAGCTAACAAGTATTCCATTTATTGAATAACCTTTATTTACCTCCCTGATTTGTAATGCCTTCCATCTTGTATATTAAATTATTATTGATATCAGAGCCCATATCTGGACTTCCTGTCCTATTCTCTAATTTGGATATTCTTGAGCTAGTGAAACTCTCATTATCTTATTAATTATTATATTACTAATATGATTTTATTCAGAATAAACCCCAAGTCCATTATATAAGTTCTGGTATTTTGGAGATATGGTCTTTTAATCTAGAATCATGTGTTTAATGTATCTTTTATGTCTTTCAGTAGTATGTATGTATTTATGTATTTATGCTTTTATGCATTTATTTATTTATTTATTTTGATAGTTCCTACTATCCTTTTAGGCTATTCTTAGACATATTACTTTGGTTGTTACTCCTGGAAAATTTTAGAATTCTTAGTGCCTTGATCTGGTCTCTTAATCAGACCCTGAAGAGTCCTAAACCACTGATCCTATTTGAATAAATGAGGTGAAAAGAATTGGGGAAACACTGTGAGCAGAAGACACTGTGGAACCTCCAGAGTGGCTCTGAGTCAGTATGAGTAGATGGATTGGTGTGGACTAAAAGGGGGGCCATTGTTCAGGTAAGTGTGTGATTTGGACTATATTTATTAGAAGAGTTTTTTTTTCTTTTTCCTCTTCAACATTGATCATTTCTAGGGAGCAGAAAAATACTCTGCCACATAAGGTCTAAGTGTAAAGAGATGTTACGGGATGATGGTGGTATGAAAAATTTCAGTTCTGCAGTTCCAAGATTTCCTTAATGAGGTGAACAGCAGTAGGTACTTAAAATAAGGTTCTTAAAATAAAGACATCATACATATCCTTAAAGATACACATGTGGTGCTATAAGTAGGCCTGAAATGTGTTCTGCATTCTAAAATCCAATGAAATAAAATCAGTAGCTCAATATGCCTGTCGGCTCTATAAACATGATGTAGCTAATTATCACAGAAAGCAAGATCAGCTAGGAAATATGAGATTTCTCTTTTCCAGTGTCAAAGTTAATACTTTTTGCTTTACTTAAAAACATTTTTTTTAAATTAGGGCTGTCAGCATCCATTGGTATATGGGGTTTAGTAGATGTGTTCAGATGTTCTAGACAGTGAATCAGAGTAGACTGAGGTTTAGACAGTAGTTAAATGTCTCGCCTTTGTGATCTGCACCCACATATTGATATACTGAAAATTCTTAAAAGTGAGAACTTCATTAAAGCAACGAAAAGAGAGGGAAAAAACAGCCACAGACTACTGGATGTTTTGTAACATGTAAAAATGACAGAGGGCTATTCATGAGCATAGTTATAAAAACTCCTACACTTTAATAAGAAAAACAATACACAAAATGTTATGATAAATCACAGAGAAAAAAATGTGACAATGAGTGTGTATATGTCCATGTATGACTGAAAAATTGTACTGAACACTGGAATTTGACACAACACTGTAAAATGATTATGAATCAATAAAAATGTAAAAAAAAAAAAAGAAAAACAACACACTGACAACAGGTTGCACACTACTCCCTGTAGGAGAAGCCATGCAGATGGACTCTTATGTGAATGGGGCTGGAGCTGTAGAATTAGTTGGTCTTGCAAGTAACTCAATTAAAAACAAATGCACATGGGATACAATTCTAGAATATCTGAGTAAAAATCTGGGAAAACTTACTCCTCTGTGAAGCAATGACAATGGCAAAATTTGTCAAAATTAACCTCTGCAGAACACTGGAAATTAAACAAACGCTTCAGCTATCTCGGGAGTGTTTATTTGAGAAAAAAACAGCTAAATCTCCATAAAGATAGTGAGTTTTGTGGCATTGTAACTTGATCTACCCCCATCACCATATCCTCACCTAAATGGTGGCCTTTAAAAGCAACAGTCTCACAATCAAGGTAGGGGCAGAAGTGGTTTGAAGTTACCCAAAAAACCCATCCCCAGAGAGCTGTCAATATTTTATCTATCTCAAACTCATGCTGTGCAAACAGCCTATCCCCAGAGTGTTTGTGGAAAACAATCAGCAGTGAGTATTTAACATTACAACTGCCTGAGGCAGTGTTACCAGTAGAGGCTAACTAGATGCTGACTAGGAAACTTAGAAGGCAAAATTGAGTAATGAGACGTTTTGGGGGTGGAGGTAGGGTTAAAAAGCTCCAAAAAATTCTGAGAATTGTGGAAGGCCGTAAACATTTGTGGCACAAGGTAAGGAAAGAGCTGAGAAAATCTTAGGCCTTCAACTCTGGCGGAACTTGAGGTTCTGCATAAGCAAAAACTAAAGGCTACGGAAGAGCTGCAGAATGCCTGCCGGTGCTGAGGGCCTCCCTCAGCACGCAGACACACAGCCACCTGGCAACAGCTCAAGTGACTGGCTCCAGCATTGAAAGAAATCACTGTCCAATCATTATTACAGTGATGACAACTAGGCTGTCTGCACACATACTGATCTCATGGCCATGCATGATAAAGAATACAGACTTTACAGAATTTGTTCAGGAAAGTAACTAAATAAATAGCAGCACTAGCAATGACAATGGAAGCAATGATAAACCCTGGAGATTAGGAAAATCTGGCTGTCAGATCTGACACATTGTAATATTTAAATGTCCAGTTTTCAACAGAAAATTACAAGATGCACAAAGAAACAGAAAATTTTCGCCATAACACAGGGGAGAAGTAGTCAATAGAAACTCCCTGAGGAAGCCCAGCCACTGCACTTACTAGAGAATGACATAAATGAGCAATTACACATATGTTCAAAGAGCTAACAGAAACCATGCCTAAAGAACTAAAATATGTGAACATCTCATTGTACAGAGAATATCAATAGGTAAAATTAATTTTAAAAACCAACTGGAAATTCTAGAGATACAAATATAATGACTAAAATGAAAAATTCACTAAAGAGTTTTCTCTGTTGATATGAACTGGTTGAAGAAAACGTCAATTAACTTAAAACTATTGAGATTACACAATCTGTGGAACAGAAACAAAGAGGAATGTAAAAAAAATGAACACAGTGTCAGAGATAGGTGGGACACCGTCAATTATACCAATAAACACAAAATGGGAGCACCAGGAAGAAGGAGAGGAAAAAAGGGGCAGAAAGAATATAACAGAAATAATGACTGAAAAACTTCTCAAATTTGATGAAAACATTAATTTGTACCTCCCAGCAGCTCAACAAACTCCACATGGAGTAAACATAGAGACATCTAAACATAGGCACATCAGATTCAGTGTGTCAAAGACAAGAACAAAGAACACTGACAGCAGAAAGAGAAAAGTGGCTCAACATATACAAAGGCTCCTCAGCAAGACAAACAGTTGATTTCTCATCAAAAACCATGGAGACCAGAAGGCAGTGGGATGGTATCATCAAAGTGATAAAAAGAAAAGACTATCTCCACATATTTTATATCCAGCAAAATGATTCTTCAAAAAAATTAAAGGAGAAATTAAGACACTCCTACAAAAACAAAATCTGAATGAATACATTGCTAGCAGGCCTGTCCTACAAGAAATACTAAGGATAGTCCAGTAGGTGTAAATGAAAGGACACTCACCTGAAAAATAAAGAGCACTAGTAGAGACAACTACATGAGTAAAAAAATAAAACAGTATAGAGTATTACATGTAAGTGTTTTCTTCTATTTGATGTAAAAGACAACTGCATAAAACAATACTTATGAAACTGTGTAGATGGGCTTATAAATGCATAAAGATGTAATTTTTATGATAGTGACAGAATGAGGAGGGGGAGAGAAAGATTGATACCAAAGCAAAGCTTTCTGTGTACTATTAAATTAAGTTGGCATTAATAAGAACTAGATTGTTTTAAAACAAGATGTTAATTATAATCTCCAGGGCAACTGAAGAAGGAGAGGAGGAGGAGGAGGGGAAGGGGAAGAGGAGAAGTTAAAATAAACAACAAAGTAAAATGGCACACTAGGAAATACTTACTTTGCACAAAAACTGTAGTAATAGAAGAATGGGGGAAAAAGACATAGAAAGTAGATAGCAGATGTAACTTCAACCTGATAAGAAACTACATTAATGTAAATGAATTAAACATTCCAATCAAAATACAAAAGGCAGACATAAATGGAACAGAGAATAGATGAACAACAGAGAATTATCAACGAAAAAATTGATTCTTTGAAAAGATCAACAAAATTGACAAAATTTTAGTTAGTATTGAAGAAAAAAGAGAGAAGATTCAAATTACTAAAATCAGAAATGAAAGGAAAGATGTCACTACTGCCCTTACAAAAATAACAAGGAATATAAGGGAATACCATGAATAATTATATGGCCAACAAATGAGATAATCTAGATGAAATGGATAAATACCTAGAAGGACATAAGTGACTGAAGCTAATTAAGGAGAAATAGAAAACTCGTATAGACCTACAATAAGTAGTGACTGAAATAGTAATCCAAAACTTTCCCACAAGGAAACGCTAGGCCCATATGGATTTCCTGGTGAATTCTATCAACTACTTAAAGGAAAACAAAAACAAAAACATAAACAAAAATGAAAACAATGCTTTACAAACTCATCTA
Organism: Vicugna pacos; assembly: GCF_048564905.1. Lineage (NCBI taxonomy): Eukaryota > Metazoa > Chordata > Mammalia > Artiodactyla > Camelidae > Vicugna > Vicugna pacos. Next base: position 5,678,399 of record NW_027328741.1, read on the forward strand.
AAAATAAAGAGGTGGGAACGTTTCCCAATTCATTCAATGAGACTAGTATTATACTGATACCAAAACCAGACAAAGGTATCACAAGAAAAATACAGACTATCGCTTATGAATATAAATGCAAAAATCCTCAACAGAATACAAGCAAATCCAATCCAGTAACATAAAAAACAGAACACAATCAAGTGCGATATATCCAGGTATGCAAAACTAGTTCAATATACAAAAATCAATTCATGTAATATGCCATATTAATAGAATAATGGATAAAAACAAGGAATTGAAGAGAACTTCCTCAAATTGACAAAGAACATCTATGAATAACCTAGAGCAAATATCATACTTAATCGTTAAAGACTGAATTCTTTCCTCCCAAGATCAACATTGTAATAGAGGTTCTAGTTAAAGCAACCAAAGAAAATAAAGACTCTAGATTAGAAAGAAAGAAATAAAATTATTTCTATTCCAGGTGACATGATATTATATATTAAAATCATAAGGAATCCACTAAAATACTATTAAAATAAGCCAGTCCAACCAAAGTTGTAAGACACAAATCAATATATAAAAAAGTAATTATATTTCTGTACAACAGCAGTGAATAATCTAAAAATAAAATGAAGGAAACATTTGAATTTATAATATCATCAAAAAGAATAAAGTACTTAGGAATATTAAGAAAAATGTGTGGAATATTGAGAAAAATATGTGAAACTTGTATACTGAAAACCATAAAATAATATGAAAAGAAGTTAAGGATGACCTAAAATAAATGGAAAGCTTCTCTGTGTTCATGGATCAGAAGCCTTATTATTGTTAGGATGGCAATCGTCCTCAAAATGACCTATAGATATGTTGCAACTCTGGCTTTTTTGCAGAAAAGAACAAGCTGATCCTAAATTTAATATGAAAATTCAAGATACCCAGAATAGTCAAAATAATCTTGAAAAAGAACAAAGTTTTGAAATTTCCAAATTCAAAACTCACTAACAAAAGTGTAATCCATACAGTGTGGTACTTGCATAAAGGACAGACAATAGATTGATAGAAAAGAAGTGAGAGTTCATATACAAACTCTTACACGCAGCCAGTTAATTTTTGACAAAGATGCCAAGAGAATACAATGGGGAAAAAAGTAATCTATACAAAAATGATGCTGGGACACCTGAACATATACATGAAAAGAAAGAAAATTGAACCTTTATCTTACACCATTTATGAAAATTAACTAAAAATAAATCACAGACCTGAAACTATAAAACTTTTAGAAAATGAACATTGAAAAAATCTTCAGGAATTTGGATTACAAATAATTCTAAGTTATGACAGCAAAAGCACAAAAAACAAAAGAAAAAATCAAGTAAACTGGACTTCAGTAAAATTAAAAACTTTTGTGCTTCAAAGGACTTCATAAAGAAAGTAAGAAGACAATTCACATAATGGGTGAAAATATTTCCAATATTTTCCCTGATAAGGGACTTTTATCCAGAAAAAAGAAGACTTAAAACGTGACAATACAAAGACAAATACAATTAAAATGAGCAAAAAATTTGAATATATGTTTCTCCAAAGAAGAAATATGAATGGCAAATAAGCACAGGAAAAGATGTTCAACATCTGTAGGCATTAGGGAAACAGAAATCAAAAGCACAATTACATGCTTCATACCAAATAGGATGACAAATTTTTATGATATATGGTATATAAATATATACCTGGTAATAAAAAGTGTTGATGAGGATGTGGAGAAACTGGATTCCTCACACATTACTACTGGAAATGTAAAATGGTGCAGTCACTTTCAAAAACACTTTAGCAATTCCTCAAAATATTGAAAGTAGAATAAACTGCAGCAATTCCATCTTTTGTTATAGTCTCAAGAGTACTGAAAATATGTGTTCACACAAAAACTTGTCCATGAGCATTTGTAGCAAAATTATTCCTCATCAACTGATAGATGGGTAAGCAATGTGGTGTATCTATAAAAATGGTGTATTATGTGAACGCAAAAAGGAATAGGGTACTTATATATGCTACACCATGTATAAGCCTTGACAACGTCACACAAAATGAAAGACAACAATCACAAAAGGTAGCATACTGTACGGTTCTACTTATATGAAATGCCCAGAACAGGCAAATCTGTAGAGGCAGAAAGAGTGGCAGCTGCCAGGGGCTAAGGGAAAGTCAGGTTAGGGAGTGACTTACTAAAGGGTACTGGTTCCTTTTGGGGGTGGTGGCTGCACAACTCTGAAATGTACTTAAAACCCCTAATGTACAATTTCAAAGGCTGCATTTTATGATATGTGAGTTGGATCTCCATAAAGCTGTTACTGAATTTGAGCCTGCCTACAGAGCACCTGGCACAGCATTGAGTTAGGCATCTGGAGGGGGAGTGACCCACCTGCCCAACACGAAGGTGAGCAGTACCTGTCCCAGTGTTGGAGGGGCGCTATCTTCTTGCTGACAGGCACTGTGAGCAGCACAGATGAAAATGCCAACAGAGGGCCTCTGGAAACAGCAAGCTGAGTTTGCAAAACAGGGAGATGACAGAAAGACTTCTCAAAAAAACCATTAAGAGCACACAGTCTCTAGGAGAACACATTTTTTTTTCTAATTTTTTTATATCTGTTTTATTTTCCATAACATTTTTAATCTTTACTTTTTAAACAGTTGTATATGTTCACAAATTTAATACCTTTTGAAAAATCCACCTCATTTCATTTTTAATTCTCTGGTTTTGATATCCTGTTATTGATTATTCACAGGTTTCAAATATTGTGTTTTTATATTTTCCTCCTTTTTATTAAGGTATCTAAAAGACATCTAAATGATTTCTATTCTGCTTCAAATTGCTCTTCTATTTTTGATTATACACTGTTTTCAAACCTCTTTTTCTCCATTCTTTTAAAATTCTGTCTCTCTTTTTTTTAAGTCTTATTCCTGCATAGGCATTAGATAGATAAATAAATAAACTCCTTAAGGGCCACAATAGATAACTGATACTCATTAAGCAACAGCACCAGAGAGATATGAGTAATATGAAAAAGCAGAGGAACCACTCCCAATTAAAAGAGCAGGAAAAATTCCCTGAAACATGATCAATGAAATAGACATTGATGGCCGGATAGGTCAATATTTCAAAAAAGGAGCAATCCAATTACTGAAGGAACTAGAAGAGATAGTGTTTAGAGATACAAAATACATCAAAAGCGTAATTGAAGCTAAAAAGAAGAGCCAAGTAGAATTGGTAAACTCACTGGCTGAAATGAGAACTGGTCTAAAGGCTATCCAAAGAAGGCTAGATCATACAGAGGAATGAATAAGTGACCTAGAAGACAGGACAACAAAAAGCACCCAATCAGAATAGCTGAGAGAAAAACAAATTGAAAACAATATAAGAGACCTATGGGATAATATAAAATGTGCCATTCTATACATAATAGGACATGGATGCTCCTGGAGTAGGTCATTCTAAGTGAATTAAGCCAGGAAGAGAAAGAAAAATACCATATGAGATCGCTCATATGTGGAATCTAAAAAACAAAAACAAAAACAAACAAAAACAAAGCGTAAATACAGGACAGAAATAGACTCACTGACAGAGAATACAGATTTGTGGTTGCCAGGGGGGTGAAGGGTGGGGAGGGATAGACTGGGATTTCAAAACTGTAGAATAGGCAAACAAGATTACACCGTATAGCACAGGGAAATATACATAAAATGTTATGATAACTCACAGAGAAAAAAATGTGACAATGAGTGTGTATATGTCCATGAATGACTGAAAAATTGTGCTGAACACTGGAATTTGACACCACATTGCAAAATGATTATAAATCAATAAAAAAGTTAAAAAAAACTATACATAATAGGGGTTCCAAAGGGGAAGAAAGAACAAAGGGGATTGAAAAGGTATTTGAAGAAAGCATGACTGAAAACTTCCCAAACCTAAAGAAGGAATCAGATATCCAAGTACAGGAGGATCAGAGGGTGCCAAACAGGAAGAACACAAACAGACCCACACCAAGACATATCCTAATCAAGATGGCCAGCGTCAAGGATAAAGAAATGATCCTAAATGCCTTTAGGCAAGAGAAAAACAGAGAGTTAAAATGGAACCCCCGTAAGGTTCTTAGCGGATTTTTCTACACAAACACTACAGGCCAGGAGGGAGTGGCAAGATATATTGTAAGTCCTGAATGAAAAGAAAAGAAATGCAGCCTAGAATACTCTATCCAGCAAAGCTATCCTTTAGAATAGAAGGAGAAATAAAGATCTTCACAGACAAGCAAAAACTAAAACAGTTTAGCAACACTAAACCCATGATAAAAAAAATTTGACAAGTCTGCTCTAAATAGAAAAGAAGCAGGATGCTACAAAAATGAGAAACTCATAACCAGAAAGGTGATAACCACCATGCATTACAAATACAATAAAAACAAAATTGTAAAAGAGGACTTCTAAATCTTTAAAAGTGGGAAAGGGAAGCAAGAAAATATAAAGTATTTACTTTTCTTTCTTCTTTTGTGTAAATTTTCTTTTAATCTCTGTAGGATGGGTTTGAGATTATATTACTATCTGTTTGGTACACACAGTTACAGTAATAGGTTAATAGACTTAAAAAAAGTGTAACCACAAGCCAAAAACTTACAATGGAGTCACAAAAACTAAACACAATCCAAGATAATACAAAGGAAAATTACCAAACCACAAAAGGAAGAAGAAAGGAGCAAAGAGGAAATACCAAATCAAATGCAAAAATAAGTTCAAAATACCAATAAACACTGATCTATTATTAATTACAGTAAATGTTAATGAACTAAATTCTCCAGTTAAAAGATGTAGAGTGGCAGACAGGATAATAAAGCAAGAACCTTCAATATGCTGCATACAAGAGGCCCACTTTAGGGAGAAGGACACATATAGATTGAGAGTGAAAGGATGGAACAGGATATTCCATGCAAATGGAAAAGCCAAAAGAGCAGGTGTAGCAGTACTAATTTCAGACAATATAGACTTTAAAACAAGGGGCATAAAGGTAAATAAGGACATTTTAAAATGATTAAAGAAGTAATACAAGTTGAGGATATTATAATCATCAATATATGTGCACCCAACTTAGGAGAACCTAAGTACTTAAAAGAACTACTAACAGAGATAAGGGAGGAAATTGATGGGAGTACAATCATTGTCAGAGATTTTAACACTGCATTAACATCACTAGACAGATCTTCCAGACAGAAAATAAATAAGGTAACAGAGAAATTAAAAGGTACAATAGAAAAATTAGATTTAGTGGATATTTTCAGAGCATTACGCCCCCAACAATAGGATATATATTCTTTTCAAGTGTGCATGAAACATTTTCTAGGATTGATCATGTATTGAACACAAAAGAAGCCTCAAGAATTTTAAGAAGATAGAAATTATCTCAAGCATCTTTACTGAGCACAATGCCATGAAACTAGAAATCAACTACAGAGAAAGAAAGAAGAAAAAAAGGAAAGCATGGAGATAAAACAACATGCTATTAAAAAAACAATGGGTCAATGAGGAAATCAAATTTGAAATTAAAAAATACCTTGAGACAAATGAAAATGAACACACAATCAAACAAAACTTATGGGATGCAGCAGTGTCAGTGCTAAGAGGGAAGTTTAGGATGATGCAAGCCTTCCTCAAAAAAGAAGAATAAACAATCTAACCCACCAGTTAAAAGAGCTAGAAAAAGAAGAGCAAAAACACCTGAAAGTCAGCAGAAGGATGGAAATAATAAAGATCAGGGAGGAAATAAATAAAATAGAGATAAAAATGCAGAAAAATATCAATCAAAACAAAAGCTGCTATTTTGAAAGAGTAAATAAAATCCACAAACCTCTGGCCAAACTCACAAACAAAAAACAAAGAGCACAAATAAGCAAAATAAGAAAGGAAAATGGAGAAATTACAAAAAATAACATAGAAATACAGAATATCATACAATATAATGAAAAAATATATGGAACCAAAATGGATAACATACAAGAGATGGACAAGTTTCTGGAAACATACAGTCCACCAAGACTGAATCAAGAAGAAACTAAACACTTGAACAAAATAATCACTAGGAAAGAAATCATATTAGCAATAGAAAACCTCCCTACAAATAAAAGTCCAGGACCAGAAGGCTTCACCAGGGAATTCTACCACACGTACAAAGAAGAACTCATACCAGTCCTTCTCAAACTCTTCTAGAAGACTGAAAAACAGGGAAAACTCCTAAACTCATTCTATGAAGTCACCATTAACCTAATATCAAAACCATCATTACCCTGATATCAAAACCACAAAAAAGTAGAATTATAGACCAGTATCACTGATGAACACAGATGCAAAAATCCTTACCAAAATACTAGCAAATAGAATCCAACAGCACATAAGAAAGATTATACATCATGGTCAAGTGGGATTCATCCCAGGGACATAAGGATGTTTCAACATATGCAAACCAATAAATGTAATACTTCACATCAACAAGACAAAGGACAAAAACCACATGATCACCTCAATAGATGCAGAAAGATCTTATGATAAAACTCAATATCCATTTATGATAAAAACTCGTACCCAAGTGGGTATAGAGGGAACATATCTCAACATAATAAAAGCTATATATGACAAACCTACAGCCAGCATAGTACTCAATGGTGAAAAACACAAAAGCTTCCCACTAAAATCTGGGACAAGACAAGGCTGTGCAACATCACCATTCCTATTCAATATAGTCTTGGAAGTCCTGCCCACAGCAATCAGGCAAGAGAGAGAAGTATAAGGGATCCAAATTGGAAAACAAGTCATAAAAGTGTCACTATCTGCCAATGATATGTTACTATATACAGAAAAACCTAAAAGGTCCATACAAAAACTACTAGAGCTGATCGAAGAATTTAGCAAGGTAGCAGGCTGCAAGATTAACATTCAAAAATCAGTTGCATTTCTTTACACTAACGATGAATCAACAGAAAAAGAAACTAAAGAAACAATCCTCTTTAAAATTGCACCCAAAGTAATAAAATATCTGGGAATAAATCTAACCGAGGAGGTGAAAGTATTAAACACAGAAATCTATAAACCATTGATGAAAGAAATTAAAGAAGACATAAAAATGGAGAGATATCCCATGCTCTTGGATTGGAAGAATCAATATTGTGAAAATGGTCACACTGCCCAAAGCAATCTACAGATTTAATGCAATCCCAATCAAATTACCCAGGACATATTTCACAGAATTAGAACAAATCATAATAAAATTTATATGGAATCATCAAAGACCTAGAATTGCCAAAGCATTACTGAAGAGAAAGAAAGAGGCTGAAGGAATAACTCTCCCAGACCTCAGACGATACTACAGAGCTGCAGTCATCAAGACATCATGGTATTGGTACAAAAACAGACATATAGACCAATGGAACAGAAAAGAAAGCCTAGAAATGAACTCACAAACATTTGGTCAACTCATCTTCAGCAAAGGAGGCAAGAATATACAATGGAATAAAGACAGTCTCTTCAGCAAGTGGTGTTGGGAAAACTGGACAGCAGCAAGTAAAACAATGAAGCTAGAACACTCCCTTACACCATGCACAAAAGTAAACTCAAAATGGATCAAAGACTTAAACATCAGACAAAATACAATAAAACTCCTAGAGGAAAATATAGGCAAATCATTATCTAACATATATCGCAAAAATTTTTTCCTAGAAGAAATAAATGCAAGAATAAACAAATTAGTCCTAGTGAAACTTACAAGCTTTTCCACAGCAAAGGAAACCATAAGTAAAACAAAAAAACAACCTAAGGAATGGGAGAAAATTTTTGCAAATGATACCGACAAAGGCTTGATTTACAGAATATATAAGCAGCACATATGACTTAATAAGAAACAACCAAACAACCGAATACAAAGATGGGCAAAAGATCTGAAGAAGCAATTTTCCAAGGAAGACATAGACATGATCAATAGGCACATAAAAAATGTTTAATATCATTAATAATCAGAGAAATGCAAATCAAAACTACAATGAGGTATCACCTCACACCAGTCAGAATGGCCATCATTCAAGAATCCACAAATGACAAATGCTGGAGAGGCTGTGGAGAAAGGGGAACCCTCCTACACTGTTGGTGGGAATGTAGTTTGGTGCAGCCACTATGGAAAACAGTATGGAGATTCCTCAAAAGACTAGGAATAGACATAATATATGACATAGGAATTCCACTCCTGGGCTTATATCCAGAAGGAATTCTTCTTCAGTATGACACCTTCATCCAATATTCATAGCAGCACTATTTACAATAGCCAAGACATGGAAACAGCCTAAATGTCCATCAGCAGATGACTGGATAAAGAAGATGTGGTATATTTATGCAATGGAATACTATTCTGCCATAAAAACCTACAATATAATGCCATTTGCAATAACATGGATGCTCCTAGAAAATGTCATTCTAAGTGAAGTAAGCCAGCAAGAGAAAGAAAAATACCATATGAGATTGCTCATATGTGGAATCTAAAACACAAAAATTAAAAAAAAACAAAGCATAAATACAAAACAGATATAGATTCATAGACATAGAATACAAACGTGTGGTTGCCAAGAGGGTGGAGGGTGGGGAGGGATAGATGGGACTGTATAATTGTAGATCAGATAAACAAGATTATACTGTAAAGCACAGGGAAATATACACAAGATCTTATGGTAGAGAAAAAAATGTGACAATGAATATATATATGTTCATGTATAACTGAAAAATTGTGCTGAACATTGGAATTTGACACAACATTGTAAAGTGTTTATAAATTAATAGAATATGTTAAAAAAAAGAGTGAACGATCACATCATACTGTATACCAGAAATTGTAAACTGACTATACGATATTAAAAAAAAGTTTAAAATGTGAAAAAAATAATAAAATAAAATGGATAGTTTAGAGAGCTGTATCATACTGCACAGGGAAATATAGTCATTATTTTATGGTGACTTTAAGTGGAATATAATATATAAAAATGTTGAATCTCTTTGTTGTACATCTGAAACTAATATGATAAAAATCAACTACTCGATTACAAATTTTTTAATAAAGGTTTTCTTTTCATATTATTTGCAATAAGTTAGAAGCCAGCACTGTCCAATAGAAACATAATACAAGTCACAATTTTCCAGTAATTCCATTTAGAAAATAAATATAAACAAGTGAAATTAATTCCAGTGATATTTGTATTTATCCCAAAATATCCAGTATACTACCATTTCAAAAGTGTGATTAACATTTTTAAAACTTATTAATAAATATTTTACATTTTTATGTTGTACTAAGTCTTGGAAATCCATTATGTATTTTCCACTTATACAACATCTCAATTCACAACAGCCACATGTGACTGGTGGCTACCATACTAGACAGAGCAGATTACACCATTCACACATCTGATAATTTACCTGCTCTCTTACTTGCAGAAAAGGCTTTAGATATTCCCTATCTCAAGCAAAGCAACCTTGATGGGTGGGGAATATCTTTATTACAAAGTGAAAAAGAAAGTTAACAGAGCCATGATTACATGTATGTTAATGTAACAATATCTTCTTAATTCATTCAGGACTTTACAGTTTTTCTTCATATGCCAAGGATTCACTGTCACTGGGCAATGTTTTTCAGTATTATCATCTTTGGCATTTAGAGGTTTCTGATGACCCTGCTTTGTGCATCTGCACATAAAACAAAATAACAAAACAGAGAAAAAGACCTTATTAAAGATAACTTAGGGGGGAGGATAAAGCACAAGTCAAAGAGCATATGCTTAGTATGCACAAGGGCCTGGGTTCAATCCCCAGTAATTCCTCTAAAAGTAAAATAAATAAATAAAAACTTAATTACCACCCCCCTGCAAAAAATTAATTAATTACTTTAATTAAAATTTAAAAAAAGATAATTTAGTGCAGGCTTATCAGGCTACAAGAGCTGCAATGAATGACCCTCCCGCCCATTCATTTAGAGGAAGTCTCATAGTATTTCCCAACATAAAGGCTAAAATATAAGTCAGAACACTTTCTGATGGTTAGCATGATTTTAACAAACAAGTAGATAATTACCACCCTGGTGTCAAAGCTCTGTCAGAGATGGGCACAGAAAATTTAGTAAAAATGGTTTTGCAACTACCTTCAAAAGAAATGCTGAGAAATGGTCTTTTCTGCTGGAAGTTAACCTGCTTTTACATTCCGCAGTAGGCATACATATTTACAAACCAGGCAGGAACTGGATCATATTTTACACATACTTTAGAAACTTAGAAACTAATTCGAATTTTGCTCTCTACTTACAAGTCTAGTTCTTAGGTAATAACATAAGCTGGCCATTGTACTAAATTTTGTTTCCCTGTTTGCTTAATCCTGACAACAACTCTGTAAGCTGCTATTATTACCCCCATATAACAGATAAAGAGCTTGAGGCAGAAAATAATTTGGGTAACTTGGTAGATGGTGGAGCTGGGTAAGACTGCAGCCAGCCTAACACTCAAGTCCATTCTTCTCACCGATGTCTAATACCACTACCTACATTCAGCAATGACAGTTGATTTCATATTTAAGTGGGCAATTTCTAAAAGTGCAAATCTGTATTAGTTCTGCTGTGCAAATTATTCTTTTGAGATGTGGTTGTCAAAAAACCAAAAACAAATAAAATCAAGGTGCCACTGTGGGGAGGGCAAACTGTATATGGACGGAAATAAGGGGAATTTTTGAGGACACAGTTGCACAACTCTAGAAATAGCTAAAATGGCTGACTTGTACAATTATAATGTGTGAATTTTATGACCTGTAAATTATACCTTAATACAGCTATTAAATTAAGAAACTGGGATACCAAATTAAGCCATGTGTGTGTGTGTGTGTGTGTGTGTGTGTGTATAAAATAACACAAAGAACAAAAGGCAAACATCATTATTTACTGCACCATTTCCCTTCATGCAGCTTCCATCCTTACCTGTTTCTGAAAGGATGATTCATTTTTAAAATAGTCTTTTAATTTATTCAGCAAATAATTTTTGACTGCCAACTATGTACCCAGGACTAGTCTAGGCACTTTGAATAGATCATTAAACAAAACAAAAGCCCAGACCTCACGGAGCTTGGAGTCTAGCTGGGTCGGTGGGTGGAGATGACAATTCTCACAACAGAGCAGCAGATGAGGTGGCATGTGAGGAAAGAGGAACCATGGAATAAAGAAAAATGGGCAAGGTAAAGAGAGTTGAGAGTATTGGATGAGGGTGATGGTGTATTAAATATCAAAGCAGGCCAAACTGAGGACTGAGGTTAGAACAAGGGCTAGGAGGTGAGAAGGCCCAGGCGGACGGAATAACCAGTGCTGAGGCCAGCATGCACCTCGCGTGTTCCAGGATGGGAACAGGGCTCGGGCTGTGGGAAAGAGTCAATGCAGATCCTGTAAGGCCTTGGAGGACGTTGTAAGTACTGTGGCTTTTACTCGGAGTGAAATGGGGAGGCACTGCAGAAGGACGACACAGTCTAACAGGTTTTCAAAGGCTCACATAACTGCCAGTTGAGAATAGTCAATGTGGATCAGAGATAAAAGGAGGGAAGTCACTTAGGAGGGCTGCACAGGAGAGGACAGTGGCTCAGGTCATGGAAGCAGCAGTGGATGCAGGAGCCATGGTGAGAAGTGGCTGGGTTCTGGGTATGTTTTAAAGGCAGTGTTAACAAGACCTGTAGACAGAATGCATGTAGTATGTCAGTGAGAGTCAGAATAACTCTAAGTTTTTTGACCTGAGCAGCTGGAAGGATTAAGTTTCCACTAACTGAATGGGGGAGTCTGCAGAGGTTTGAGGGATAGGAGGACAAAGAGCTCAGTTTATACACATGTTTGTTTTAAGATATCAGAGTTCCAAGTGAAGATGTCAAATCAGCAGAAAATTATAACTGTCTAGATTTGGAGGAAAAATGTCTAGTGGGAGACAGAAATGTGGGAATCATGGGTCACACAGGTGGTACAGGAAGCCACAAAACCCAGGCACTCAAACATTAAGATAACCTGGCATTAACCATAGATGTTATCCTTGCTCGTGTCCCCAGTCCCAGAATCAACACTAATTGAGAGACACCTGATCCCTTGAGGGTCTGCCTATTACATGTGGATATCAGTCCTGTTTCCCAACATTCCAGTTTTTAAAGAGAACTTACAAATGAATTAGTGCAAGACACTGCCTCCAGTGGGTGGGTCCAGAGCTAGAGTGGGAGAATGGGTTGGTGCACGCTAATCCCTACAGCCATGTGTGTATGTGTGTGTGTGTGTGTGTGTTTGTGTGCGTGTACACATGTGTGTGTGTGCAGGGGGATGAGTTACACCTGACTTAAGAATAAGAGCTACTAATTCTTGAAGCCAAAAGATGAAAGAACATCCAGATCTGGTAGAGGGAACAGGGGAAACACTGTGTACAGTAAGACATATCCCCATAATGCCATTTCCCACCATCGTTTCATCAGGAACACAATTGGAAAGGGGGTGGATTATGTAGATACTTGTGACATACACAAACTTTCTGACCATGTAACACTGAATATCTACATATGTAGCAAGTTAGAGATATTTATATCTGCTTCAAGTTTAATAATCTAACTTCAGAATAGAGGGAAAATAAAATATTAAGGACTGGTAGAACTATCATAGAAGGCCTTTCAATGCTCACAATGAAAGCAAAAGCAGCTCTGCCCTACAAAGAATGTCATTAAGAATCAAGAATGTCTGTATTTGCTTAAGAAATTGAGAGTTACAACTTCCTGCTATAAAGAATTAACTTTAAGACAGATACGATACAACAAGCAACATCTATACTGGTGTTTTCTTAAAGCTCTTTTTTTAGTTCCCTCTTTTTCTGATGTACTCCAGAAACTCTGCAAAGAAAATCTATTCAACGTCTTAAAGGAATAAAGAAGAAATAACACGACATTCTTTTAAGTTTTCTCTGTACTGAGACACACTTACAAATGCAGCACCCTGCCACAGATCTACATTTTTAACAATAAAGTCCTTTGTGCAATTTTTCAATTGCTATGTGACTTTGTGTCAGTCTCTCACTCAGAAGCAGAATGGAGTAACAGAAAATGACACATCATGTCTAAAACTACAGATGTGGAAGATGAACTTACACCAGGAAACAGCTAAGTGGGAGGAAAAGGTTTACATTTTAAGTTACCATAAGTCCAGTTACACCTTCTCCCTGCTTCCCCTGTGAAGTGAAGAACTAGTCTTTCCCAGAAAAGCTCTCATTCTGAGAACTGTCTTCTTTAAAATATTTGGAGATTCTTCTTTAAGGTTCTTTCACTTTTAAGTCTTTCCCCAACTCTACATCCCATAACCAGTATTAAAATTATCCAATAGCCTATTGTTACAGAACATGCTCTACAAGAGCTGAGATTTCCCAGGGTTTGGATCCCAGAACTCTGCTACCAGATAATCCTAAAGACTTCCATCCATAATGGACTCTTCTGCCAATTCCCAGCTGCAGGCAAGGTCAGCTTCTCAGACCAGGTAACTTTCCAACTCTGCCTATGAACACTCTACTGCCAGTAAAGAAACTCTCAGACAGGAAGAAAATAAAACCCTTAATGAGGGCTGCCTTCTTCAAACAATCATGATGCCATCATGAAGCAAATATTTAAACCTACTGCAAAACTTCTGAAGACAGCTTACAAATAATACAGTTTCTATAGGTGCATACTATTTGCTCTGGAATAGTGATTTCCATTGGAGGGAACAAAGGACCACATGACCCAAGCAATTTTTAAAACTGCACATAACCACCCCTCTTCACATGAGGATTCAGGCTAGCCCTTTTTACAGGTCCATGTATAACAGAATGAGAGCACCTCTAGGAGAAGGTTGAAAAGCAGCTAGGTAGACTTTTAGTGAAAGGGGGTGATGTAATAGGCCCCACCACCCACTTACCTCCCACCACAGACAATCATCTCAGATCGAGAACAAACACTTTAGGAAACAAAGGTTATGCTTTTATGGTTTTCTTGTGGAAATAATGCCCTGGGTGAGTCATGTGAAATTGTGGCTGCAAAATTGAATAGGGGACCATATATTTTCACATTCAGGACACAAAAACTCAGCCCCCAGGTGGCTACCATACCTGCTCTCCCCTTTGCCTGTTCACCCCAAAAGCTGCAGGACTCCCCTGCTTGCATTGACACCCACCGCTTTTCACAAATTCCTGCCAAGTTCACGTCAGCAGCTGGTGTTATCAAAGTCACCATTTGTACTGCTCTGAAGTTCCTCCATTACTTTACATCCCTTCTATTTTCTCTGTTGTCTTCCTAGCTACACTTGCATTCATAAGCTGGTTATAACACTAACATTGCCTCTGTAATCAGTCCAGGATTTAAGAAGTAGAGATTCAACTGTAACCAGTCCGAGAACACTTGTCATGCCGCTCTAGTTTCCCAACAAAATACTCTGGCATCCCTCATCTCACCCAAAGAACCATCGCATCTCTTAGAGGTTGTAAAAGTAGAGGGCTTTCTCCTCTGGGAACACTGTGGCTTGTGGCAGAGTTGTGATTTCAGTTTTTGCAACTAGTTACAGGCAAAAAGACATGTTCTGCAAATTTCCTTCAAGTGTTTGGAATTTAAACTTTTATTAGATACAGAGGCAGCAGACTAACTGTAATCTATGAACATATGGTCATAGTACCAAATAATTTTCCTGTCTGCCCAACAGACATGTAATAACTTGAATTACACCTGCATCCTGTAGGCCTTTAGATTGCATGTGAAGCATCCTGTGAGATAAAAAACCTCCTATCCAGTCACAGATCACCTCACAGACAACATCACATTAATGCCACTGAATACATTAGTAGATTACATGTATGGTTAAGTTACATCTCCACTTTCTCAGAGCTGGAAAGGAGATGTCTAGAAAACCTGGAAAAGCCCAATTACCAAAACAGCTCAAAAGTTAAAGCAGACTCCTGCACCTCCCAGAGTGGAGGACAGAGGGTGCATTGCCCACCACCCTCTCCTCTCCCAGGATGTGGCATGTGGGGAAGCAGGCAGGAGTGGGTGGCTGGGACTCGGAGGTGGAGAGGTGATGAAAGCAAGAGTGAAACTGCTCTGGTCCTAGAACAACAGAGCTGTAAAAAGCTCAGCTTCAGTTCAACCTGCTCCCTCTCCCACTTTCCCTGCAACCTATGTGACAAACAGAGCACAGTCAGGCACTTTCTGCCCATGATGGTGACTACTAGCAGGAAAGGGACCAGGATAAAAGCATGCCCTATAAAAAATCAGTCTGATTTTAAAGACCATGCTATAAACAATGAAAAGCACTGTCAGGTTGGGACACTTGTGAGGCTCTCAAGTAGGGAGGAGGAGGTTGAGGATCCATTTCCAGCACTTCCATGTCTTTCATCACTCCTATTTCTGACCTTTCCTTTGTCACTTTTTGCAGCACTGCCATCACTGGCAGGTAAAGGGGCAGCAATGTGACTTGGCCGTTTGGCTGATGGGGCTACATTTCCCAGCACTGGAATGAAAAGGCACTGGAAAAGGATCAGCTGGAAGATGTGAATCTTGGTCCTGGCCTGTGCCCAACACTAACCAGGTGACCCTGGGTTAGGCTCTTTGTCTCTCTGGACTTCCAGCTGTTTACTTATAAAAGAAGGTTTTGTCATTCTGCAAATATATCCAATATGAAATGTAACATGAAAGTCAAACATAATAACATCTCACCTGCTTGCCTCAGAGAACTGTACAAGCACTGAACAGTATATGAATGTAAACACAGAGTTAAGAAAACTGTTGAGGTAAAGCACTAAACTGAAAATGGAGATAAAGTTTTATGGATTTTCTTGGCTTTCTTTTTTAATTGCAACACTGAATTAATAGTTATTAACTCTACTCTACACCAGCACCCCTGTGAATTAATAAAGTAGTTAAGCACTGCCTGGATGCCTGCTATTGCCCAATGCTAAGCAGGGTGAGGGGTATAAAGGAGGCTGAACAAGGGAGTCTTCTCCAGTTACCAGCTAAGTGAGGAGACACATTGGAAACCACCCGGGAATGGTACCAAGTCAGTACTCAAAGCCAAGATTACGGGCTAATGATCATAAACAGTGCAGGAATATAAAGAGGAGCTAGAAGTATTTGGAGTAAATAGGGAAGACTCTATGAAGGGGGTGGGGCTCCAACTAGTTCTCAGGGCAATTCTAAGCTGTTTTAACTCAGGACTGGAAAGGAAAAGGCTGGAGACTCCTGGCTTTTGATAAGGCACAGGTTACCCTAGGGGGCTAAGGCACATAATGATTGGAACACATAAGGTAAGGTCAAAATGATGGAGGGTCAAGACTACCTGGCTGAGATCTGGTTGTGGTAAGTCTTTGACTTAACTCTAGATGTTGGAGGGTCAAAATTGTAGGTTGACAGAAAAAGGGGGAGAGAATATCCAAGAATTTAACAGAAGGAAAAATTCATGTATCAGAGATGAAAGCTCTTCATCAGAGTATCAGAAATCAGAATAGACACTTGAAACCAAAAACATACAGTTCCAGAAGCTGACAAAATGTTGAGGGTGGTGAGAGAAATATAAATCACTGACCATTCCAAGACTTTGGGTATTCAAGACCGAAAGAATGATTGCCCCACTGAATGTGGAGACGTTGCAAGAAAAGATTATGAAACCAGCTTTAGACATGTTGAATCTGACATATGAGCTAAGAGTAGGTTTTCTCTAAGAAGCTCAAAATTCAAAACTGAAGCACAGATCTAGAGTACAGGCTTTAGATGAAGATGGACAAGACATAATAAATGTCCTGAAAGAAAACATAGGCAAAACATTATCTGACATAAATCTTAGCAACGTTCTTCTAGGAAAATCTACCTAGGCAATGGAAATAAAAGCAAAAATAAACAAATGGGACATAAACAAACTCATGAATTTCTGCACAGCAAAGGCAACCATGAGTAAAATAAAACAACAACCTACGAATGGGAGAAAATACTTGCAAATGATACGACTAACAAAGGCTTAATTTTCAGAATATATAAACAGCCCATACAACTTAATACCAAAGAAACAAACAACTTAATCAAAAATGGGCAGAAGACCTAAACAAGCATTTCTCCAATGAAGACACTAATGGCCAATAGTCACATGAAAAAATGCTCAATATCACTAATAAACAGAGAAATGCAAATCAAAACTACAATGTGGTATCAGCTCACACTAGTCAGAATGGACATGGCTCAGAAGTTCATGAATGATAAATGCTAGAGAGGCTGTAAATGAAGGGAACCCTCTTACACTGCTGGTGGGAATCCAGTTTAGTGTAGTCATTATGGAAAGCACGGAAATCCCTCAAAAAACTAAGAGTAAACTTACCCTAAAACTCAGCCATCTCACTTCTGGGTATATAACTGGAAGGAACTTCAGTGTTAAAAGATACCTGTACCCCAGTATTCATAGCACCACTGTATACAATAGCCGAGACATGGAGGCAAGCTAAATGTATCAACAGAAGACTGGATAAAGAAGTTGTGGTATATTTATACACTGGAAAACTACTCTACTGTGAAAAGGACAAAATAAAACCATTTGCAGCAACATGGATGAACCTAGAGACTGTCATTCTAAATGAAAGTCAGAAACAGAAAAATAGTAAATGATACCACTCATATGCACAATCTAAAAAAAGAGAGAAAAAGACACTCTGAACTCATCTACAAACAGAAACAGACTTGCAGACTTAGTAAACAATCTTAAGGTTACCAGGGAAAGGGGGCGGGAAGGGATAAATTTGGGAGTTTAGATTTACAAATGTTAGCCACTATATATAAAGATAGATTTTAAGTGAAGTTTCTTCTATATAACACAGAAATCTATGTTCATTATCCAGAAATAAACTATAATGAAAAAGACGATACAGCCACCAACTGTAAGCAAGAGAAGAAAGGAGATTTAGTTATGCTGTGCTAGAGCCCATCTCTAAAGTCCTTGTCAGCCACTGAGTCTGACCCGAATACACTGAGCCCTCCTCCCAGGGACAGGCTGACATGTCATGCGTCCTGCAAACATGGGGCAGCAGAGGCTGTCCCCAGGTCTGGCCCTAGGGAGATGGAAGAAAGTCCACCTACTCCCCCTGGGGCAGCACCCATCCCCGCAGCCCCCGCCTCCAGACCGCACCGCACCTGCCTCTCAGGAACACACTGACGTGAAAACGAGTGATCCACGAACCTGGGGCAGCAGCGGGGAGATGGGCAGCGACCTGGCATGTTGGTCGATTTGCCCCCATCTCCCCCATGGCCTGTCCTGGGCTTGGCCTCTGCTGTTCCAGGCACCGTCCCCAGGTCAGCCTGCTCCCGGGAGGATGGCACATTGTGGTCGAAGGCAGTGGCGGGTTATGGGATTTGCACATGGAAGACTATGGATTTGCTTCAAACTCCCCAGTACATGGCCTGGGTTTGGCCTCTGCTGCCCCAGGTTCCTGGAACTCAGGTTACAGGTCAGCCTGCTCCTGGAAGGTGGGTGCTGTTGTCAGGGGATGGCGGCGGCTGTGATGGCGGGATTGGGGCTGCCTTGTAAGAGTACAGGGGTTGCGACAATTTCCCGCTGTTGCTGCAGCCATCCCCACACACTGACCGCACCACACCCACCTCCCAGGAACATACTGACCTGTAACCTGAGTCCCACGAACCTGGGGCTTTGGAGGCCGCCCCCAAGTTCAGGCCACGGGGAAGATGGGAGCAAATCCAGGGGCTCTCATGGGGCAGCCACCATTTCATCCAAGGCCCTGCGACCACACTGCACCCACCTCCCAGGAGCAGGCCATGGTCTGAGGGCCAGTTGGAGATGCTCTGGAGCCATGCGGCACCCTCCCACCTCCCAGTGCTGTACCTGATCTCCTAAACCCGGGTATAAGCAGTGGCAAAAACGCGGGGTTCAGGAACTACTATTAGCTGGGTTACCACGAACCACAGCAGCGGCTTGGACCCGCCTCAGGGTCCTAACGGGACACGTGGCCTGGACCTCACCTCCACACCCCTCCCTGGGCTCCTCCTTAGCTGCATGGCCCAGGGGTTACCCGCCGGCTCCCGGAGCAGCACGCCCCCACCAGCGCCCCCTTAACTGCCCAGTAGTGGCAGCCGAGCCTAGGGCAAGCGGCAGCCCAGACCCCAGGCCGTGTTCCTCTTCCAGGAGCTGATCCAGGAGCAACTGGCTCCCGCCAGCTTCCACCCGTTCTTGGCGGGTTCCAGCATCCATGTGTCTGTCCGTCTGCGCGTGCGCACCCCTTCTCCTCCCGCCTGCAACGCATTCTGCTCGGGTGTGTCTCCTGCTTTACTGGACCTGGCCACCGGGGCCGGGAGGAGCCAGGTGGGGCCCCTCCTGCTCGTCTCACCAGGTCTACATTCCCAGAGCCTTCACCCCGCCACCAACTGGGTCCTGGCACTGAACTAGAACCAGCCCCACTTCCCCTGCTCATTTTCCCCTACCTATTACTAACCTCCCACCCCTGGCCAGGCCCAGTCTTCCACCAGACCTTGAAGACAGTGCTCCTTCTCGCACCGAGGTCCCTGCCCTGACACTCCATCCTGCTAGGTCCTAAACTATGGCCCCTACACCCACAAGCTTACCCCTTATGCCTCAACACAGGACACTCAACATCCTGAAATTGACCCCCTCACCTCTCAGCCAGGTCAGTTCCACTTTGAGTGGGCCCCAAACCCCTCAACCTGTACCCCCTCACAGTGGGATCCCCTTCACTCTGAGTGCACCACTACCCTGAGCTCACTCCCTCACCCCTCACCCTGTGGTTGTGGTGGGGAAATACGGGCTCCAGTAATGATGACTACTGCCACCAGTGGGGTATCCAGCCAAGTGTGCACCTTCATATTTAATGTCTGAAGCTACAGGGTGAGGCAGGGTGGGCTGAAGAATGTTCCAATTCCCGCCCTGGCACCCTGATCCCTGCACCCTGTGCCTCAACTGACCTGATGGGTCATGGTGGTCCCCGGCTGCCAGCCACTGGCCTGTGGACCTTGGGTGGTTGATGGTCCTGATGGTGATCTGGACCTCTGGAGCAGAGGAATTGGGCACGTGGACCTTTGGGGTGGGGGAGTTCAGAGGGTGCACTTGAGCCCAAGGATTGACAGCAAATGGTGGGCTGTGTGCATGGGGCTGTGTGCGTGTCCTGGGCTCAGCCCAGGTGGGTGCAGCGACCTTGTTCATTCACACCAGGCCATAGGGAAGAGGGATGGGAGCTTTTAAAACGTCAAAGTTAGGAAGCCAAGGCTGGAGAGCAAAGTAAGAAGGTGCACTGGCCAGGCCACCATGGAGCCTGCCGCGATGCTGGCCCCTTGCATCAGGGGAGACTGGTAGTTGACTGGCCAATGAGACATCCCCTGCTATGGTATAGTTTACAGGCAATTGAAGGGATTTTGACAGGTAATTTTAATCCAAAAATTGTCACTTTTTCTGGGGGAGTTCAGGTCCAAAGTCATGGTGAATCTGGCAGGGATCCTGCCTGAATTCCAGCCTGGGACAGTGGAGGGCCCACCCAGGAATCATCCTGTTAGCTCTCACCTAAAGGCTCTGTAATCGAGAAGAACAAATCTGACTCCATATTGGATCTGTTCCTTTTCCTTTAACCCTCTGCCCTGTTTTCTAGGTTTAGTCTTGCTAGCTGTGCACCTTTTATAAAACAATGTTGCCTTTAGCCTGAAATAAACAGGAGAGCCTAGTCTCAAAACTCTGACCTTTAAGGATATTAACACTTTTGCACTCCTATAAAGATAACAAGTTGCAGAATAGAAAAAGTTTGTTTTGTTGCAGGTTTTACAGGAACACCATGATCTGACCCATGTGGACAGCTGCAAAGGATTCCAAAAACAATAAATCCTACACCAAGAAGTTTGCAACAACCAACCACAGCCCCTCCAATTTTTAGTAGAAAAGGAGCCTGAAGTCTGACATGGGGAAGATGGTTCTCCAAGATATTTGTCTGCCATTATCTTGGTCTGCAGCTGTCTATGTAGACCAGGTCATAGTTTCTCTGTAAAACCTCTAACAAAACAAAAGTTATTTTCTATTCTGCAACTTGTTGTCTTTATATAAGTGCAAAAGTGTTAATATCCTTAAAGATCAGAGCCTTGAAAATAGGCTCTCCTTTATATTTCAGGCTAAAGGCAACATTGTTGTACAAAAGGTGCAGAGATAGCAAGACTAAGCCTAGAAAAGAGGGCACAGGGTTAAAGCCAAAAGAACAGATCTTCTATGGCGTCAGATTTTTTTCTTTTCTATTACAGTATATTCTATTTTTGTTTTAAGTTTATAAGAATAAAGTTTAGCCTTTTCTCATTTTAAATTGTGCAATTTTAAGGAGCAGTAAGTGCATTCACAATGCTGTGAGACCAACACCACTGGTTTCAGACTATTTCCTTCCTCAAAGTAAAAGCTTGTATACAAAGCACAGCCCACATCCTACCTCCCCCAGCCCATGACAAGCCCTAATCCCCTTTCTCTCTCTATGTCTTTACCTATCCTGGAGGTTCCCTATCAATGAAATCATATAAAGAGTGGCTTTTTTTTTTTGTCTGCCCACATATCTTACATAGGGATGGGTGAATTTTTTGTTTGTTTTCACGTGAATTAGCATTTTTGTATTTTGAGAGGAAAATCCAGATGGATTAAAGATGAGACTACCAAATGAAGCCCCTTTAGTAACTCTGTGCATAATCTCAGGGTAGGCACTGCTGTTCTAAGTGTGAAACCAGAGCCAGAAGGGAGATGCTTAGCTTTTCTTGTGGCAAAATAAAACCAAACAAAAGAAGAAAACAAAGGCCAAGAAAGACAGCTGGAAAGACAAACCACAGCCTGGAAAAAGCATTCCACATGACCCAAGGTCAGAGAAAAGCTTCACATCCCTGTGGTCCAAAAACCTCCTGAAGCCCAGTGTTCTGAAAAGAAACAAAACACACACAGGCAGTTCCAATTAGACGCAGTGCAGGTGGCCAGTGTGTGCTAGAGATGCTCGACCTCTCAGGTGAGGACACAGGCAGATGAACAGACTGCAGAGACAGCATTGGCCACCATCACACTGGCAGGTCTTTAGTCCGGTGACAACAAGCCCTGCTGACAACCTGAGCAGGAAGAGGCCCCAGGAGGTCCCCTGGAGGGAAGAGCAAGTGGACGCCCCTCTCTGGCAGAACAAGTTGTAGGATACATTAAAGTGCCACAGATGCAATCTTTCCCTAGCAGTGCTGATCCTTAGAGAAGATCCCACCAAAGTTCTTGCACAGTTTTCAAAGATAATTTTTCTTCAGTAACATGAATTCAAAATAATCAATATGTCATCAAGGGGTTTTCAGAAGTGACCTGCCGTGGGCCCGAATAATACACACACATAAATACACACATATACACATAAATATATACACACATACACACAGGAAAAGAGACAGACTGAAACACAGAGAAGCAGGGGGAGACAGGGAAACAGAGAGAGAGACAAGTCAGAGGGAGAGGCACTGAGAGACAGAGACAGAGAGAAGGAACACTGGAGCTGGTAATGAGTGGAACTCATGCACATTTTCACAAGTCAGTCTACATGTCAGAACCTGGTCCCAAAGTCCATCTACCCTCCAGGGGAGGGTGTGGGGATCACGCAATGGCATGGGAACAGAAGGTAAAAAATAGGAAGCCATTGTGGGGCAGCCCACCGCAGAGGCTGAGATGGGACACTGGACCTGTATGTCAACATGACAGATTGACCTAAGAGGTTGTATGCCAGAGTGGATGATGTCAGAGTTGTATTTAATTTCAGTCTCACGACTGGGAGCTGGGAAGCAAGTAGCAAGGAAAGAGACTTTCTCCAGACACCAGGGCAGACCCCGGCCTGTGTGGCATGTACTCTGAGCTCTGCCAGCCCTCTGTGGGGTCCTTCCTTTACTGAGTCTGTGCACGAGCTCCCTGTGATGCCAGCCCATGGGGGTGACAGATGCAGTAGGTTTTTCTAGGTCTAGAGACAGGATGGCTTCTCTAGGAAGCAGAGGCCGCAATGATCCCCACTGTGCCGATGGGGGATTGGGGAGACCTTGAGAGGCACGTGGCCTGTCCAGTGTGAGAGCACTGCTGAGTGGGGAGAGCCAGGTCTGAACCAAGCTGTGTCTTCAGAGATGTGGGGCTGGCTGCATCCAGGCCTCCCCAGGGATATGGGGGGGGCTGAGTTGGTGTCACTCTGTGTGGACATGGCATGGAGTGAGAAATGAGAGATCGGCAGCCCAGAAAGTCCCTTGGGGATCTTTGTGTCAGGAGGAAGCTTGGATAAGTGGACCCCAGGAAGTGACCTCACTTCCCTGGCAATAGAGCCCAACAGAACTTGGAACCAAAGTCACCAGGCACCCACTCTGTAGAGAAGTCCCTACTCAGCTCACTTGGTTGGAGACAGAGGCATGTTCTGCTGCATCCCAATATCCCGAGGCTGCAGCCTCCGGAAAGCCTGCAGCGAGGGGCTGTACCAATGTTGCCGGCGCTGGGTCAGGTCTCACCCAAGGCGCCTCTGGCCTTTTGGCCAGAGAGACACAAAGGTAACACAGGGAGGCCCAGGGCAGGCCCGCCCAAGCCAGGCCACCACTCAGATCCTACCCAGGTAGCCCCACGGCCCCTTCCTGACACGTGAATGTGGAGAAGTCATGTTGGGGATGGGTTTCTGCCTCAAGCAAGAGCAGGTCAGAGGTCTGGGGGGCCGGTCACATCCACAGCCCAGGTCAAAGCTGGCTGGCTGGCTTGGATGTGGAGAGCCGGTGAAGGGTCCTGCTGCCCGAGGTGGAGCCCATGCTCCCTGGATACGTCTGTTCCCTCCCGGGTGTCTGAGCTGAGCAAGGTCCCAGTCTGATCGGGCAGCAGAGGGTCGAATGGACAGAATCAGGAGTGTTCCTGGCCGGGCAGGGCTCTGAGAATTCCAGACCAGGTCAGCTGCTGATCACTGTCATTGCAGAGCCAGATACCACATATTGAACAGAAGCTGATGAATAAAAACACCAACGCCCCCTCCCCTAAGTGAAAGGCTGGTGTGCCACTCTTCTGAGGGCCAGCGCAGGCTCCAGGTGGGTCTGGATATGGAGGGGTCCCCACCACCATGGCCCAGAAATCAGTGGGGCAGGCCTCCGACCCAGACATCACCCAGGGCTCTCCCCAGTGACCTGCCCAGGGCTGATGGGTAGCTCAGCACACCCGGCTCTGACCTGGAGCACCGTGCCCACCTCGCTGCAAGTCAGGTGGAGGACCAGGATCCCCCGAAGCACAGCCTGTAGGTCAGAAAAGCAGGGCTGGTGCATGTGTGTAGGTGAGGCAGGGGCGAAGGCTGTGCCACACAGGGAGGTGTCCCTAGAGGCTACTGTTGGGACCAGAGCAAAGAATGGCCTCAGACCACCTATCTGGAAAAATTCAGTCACAGAACATATCCCGTGGGCACTTTCTGGGTGGAAGCTGTCTGGAAAGCTCTGGGAAGGTTTCTGTCCTTGAAGAGGCACATGGAAAGGGAGGCAGGTGGGTAAATTTTTCCTCTCTCACAGCATGAGCTCTTCCACAAGACTTAAAACTTTCTCCACATCCAATAGTTACAGACGAGGCAGGGGCAGAGGAAGATGTTAGAGGCCAAAAAAAGGACAATCTGGATCCAGCAGGAAACCCCGAGATCCCTTCTGCCACTCCTGCTGCTCCTCCTGAAGCTGCATCTGCACCTGGACTGCTGGGCAACGGAGAACAAGTTCAGGCATCACCAACCCCTGGGGCAGAGCCCCCTCTGCACCCACCCACACCTTCTCCTCCAAAATGTTCTCCAAAATCCCACCGTCATTCCCCTCCCGCTCCCCCTCCCAAACTTGACATCCCTTCCGTGGAGATGTTTTTGTTTGTTTTTCTTTAGTTTCCTTTGTTTGTTTCACATCATTTATGGCATCCTTTATTTTTCTTTTTAGAGTTTCATGTAATAAAATATAGATTTTTCCCCTTTTAAATTGTGCAATTCAGGAATATTAGGGGCATTCACAATGTTGTGCAACCATCACTACCATCTAGTTTCACACTATTTCTTTCCTCAAAGTGAAACCATGGATCCAGAGAGCGCAGTCCCCTCCCTCCTCACCCAGCCCTTAACAACCCCAAATCCTCTTTCTCTCTACGTGTCTTTAACTCTCCTGGGTGTTCCCTATCAATGAAACTTTAAAAAAGTTGTTTTTTGTCCCTGCCCACATGTTTTAAGCTGGGGCTGGTGATTTTTTTTGTTTTCACTTGAAACAGCATTTTTATTATTTTAAGGGTATATCCAGGGGGATTAAAAATGTGATGTACAAAATGAAGCCCTTTTAGTAACACTGTGCATAATCTCAGTGTAGACACTGCTGTTCCCCCTGTAACACCACAGCCAGAAGACATAAGGGAGATGCTTAGCTATTCCTGTGGCAAAAACAAAACCAGACAAATCAAAAAAATTAGCAAAAGCCAAGAAAAACTGCTTGAAAGACAAACCACAACCTGGAAAAAGCATTCCTCATAACCCAAGGTAGGTGAAGGGTTTCCCATCCCTGTAGTCCAAAAACCTTTCAAAACCCAGTGTTCTAAACAGAAACAGAACAGACATGGGCAGTTCCAATGAGAGGCAATGCAGTTGGCCAGTGTGTGTTAGAGATGCTTGACCTCTCAGGTGAGAACACAGGCAGACAGAAACACTGCAGAGACAGCACCAGTCACCATCACACTGGCGGGTCTTTAGTCAGGTGAAAACCAGCCCTGGTGACAATGTAAGCAGGCAGAGGTTCCAGCAGATCCCCTGGAGGGAAGAGTGAAGGGACTCTCCTCTTCAGGAGAACAGGGTGCAGGACGCATCAAAGGGCCACAGATGCATCTCTTCCCCAGAAGTTCTGATCCTTACAGTTAATCCCACTAAAATCCTTACACACCTATTCAAAGATGCCTTTTCAAGGGTGTTCATCACAGCACTGGGTGAAACAGTCGAAATTAAAGCAACACTGATGTTGATGGAAAGGGGATGGGATCCATTCGTTCTGGTTCATGTGGGTGAATGAATGCTGTGCAGTTGGAAAAGTGGGTGCCTGTTCTCAATCCAATGTCAAGGGAGGCCTCAGGGTGGGAGTATGCAGACTCACTGTCTGCACCCAGGGTCCCATCTGCACGACCACATATGTATGAAATCAACATAGATGTAAATTGATCTGATTGTGAGTGTGTGAGACACAGAAATGGAAAGAGACATACTGAGAGACACAGAGACTGAGACATAAGCACCAAATCATTCATGACAGTCACCTCTGTGGGTGAGAATTACAAATCTCTTCTCTTTTAGGCAATATTTTAATGTTTTCTAATGTGTCTTTATTACTCTACTAATTCTAAAGGATTAAAGTCCTATGTTATTGTGACCCATTCATTACTCATCCATGGAGTAATTGTACACTAATCCTATTTTTAAAAGAATTTAAGGCCTTCTCAAGACTCAGTTCCATGTCAGCTCCGTGGCAGCAGAGGTTCTCCAGGAGGTCGTGTCTCTTCTGAATCACCATCCAATAGGGTTGAGGAAGAAGTACCAGACTTGGGCACTGAAGACTACAGTAGAATAGAGATACTGTTGAGAGGAATTAAGACCAACATTCACAGAGAATAATCCCATATTCATGGAGCAGAAGGCTTCATTCTACTAAGATGACAATAGTCCATGAATAGATCTAAGGATTCAAAGAATGCATACCCAAATCCCAGGTGCTGTTTTGAAGGAACTGACAATCAATCTAAAATTCACGTGGAAAACCCTGGTGCTCAGAATACATGAGTGTATCTTGAAAAAGAAGAACAAAGTTCGAGAAATGGAAAGTCAGATGGAACCCACGGTTAATACAAAAGCACTTTAAGCTGAAGAAACTTGAGATCCAATAGATGTAGAAGAAAATCTGTCATGGAAGCCAATTCTCTCCTCTCTCTTTGCCCTATTAAGTTAGGTTGATAAAAAGCCTTTAACTTTTGCCATTTAACATGGTATTTACTTTTCTGGTTGGCTCCTGTGTGTGTATAAATAAAACTTTTCTCTCATTTGTCTCCTCTTTACTTCTGTGGGCCCTTTGGGAGGGACTCTGGATGATGGGGACCTGCTCTTTTCTCACCTTCTTTAGTGACATCTTTTGTCCATGGTGAAGTGCTTAAAAAAAGAAAAGGCTCATTGGTTTTGGGTCAGATTTGGAACCTGTATACATTTGGAGACCCTCTGGAGGAACAAGGGGGTTCAATACTGCTGGGAGAATTTACTAGTTGTCTTGCCCAAATGCCTAACAAGATGCTATTTGCAAGGTTTTTTGTTCTTTTTTTAAAGATTCTTACTCTAAAACAAAAACCCTATCTAAACCTCTTGGAAGATCAAATAGAAAGAAGAAATGAGAATCATGTCTGGTATAAGAAAACTTCCTTAACAAAACAGAAGGACAGAATCAGATTCAGAGAAAAAATTAAAATACATTTATACCATCAACCCTCCCACTCTTTTGTACACTTTCCTCATGTAATCTGCCAGATGGTGCCCTGGAGAAGGCCCTTTGCCAGGAACTCGTGCTCAATTTCAGAGCTAAGCCAAGCGGGAGGTTGGTCCCCAGGGTCTGAGAAGGTCTATTTGTGAAATCTTCTCTGCTGAGACCCACCGGACCAAAGGGAACTGTGTGCTCTGAGGGAGAGAGAGCACACTGAACCTCTGTGGAGGCATCTCTGAGATCATCCCAAAGACACACAGCTCTAACTCTCGAAAAGGGAATTTTTGACTGGCATCTTATTTGAAATTCTCCTCCTGGATAGAAAGAAGCAGATTCAAGATGTTGCAATTGGATGGGCAGGTCGGCCTCTCGAATTTGTCAATGAGAAAGACACGCAATTCTCTGCAGAAATAGGAACACCCATCCCTGCTCTGCTGACTTCATCTACAGAGAAACAGAGACGCGGCTCTAGGGGGAATTAAACACCCACCAACACTTCTTACCGACGTTAACGTCCCCACTTTATTCTCCTGTCAGGTCTCTGCACAAAAACTGTAACTCAGCCCCAAATATCACATACCCATCACCCTGAACCACTCTGTGTCTGTGTGCAACTCGAACATTAATGACTGTGACCATTACTGTCAAATAGTGTCCCCCTTTCAGCCCGTCTCCGGCCATCATCCAAGCCCAACCTCGGTGTCTCTCTCCAGGTCAGCAGCACTCTTCCCACTGGCTTCCCATCAGCTTACCTTGCCCTGCTTCCATTGTTTATTCCCCATATATTACCCACATGGTCTTATTAAAGTATGACTCAGATCAATTTGTTCTGCTTTGCAAAATACTCTCTTGATTTTCCATTGTATTCAGAAGGATATCCAGAGTCCTTACCAAGGCCCTGTGTGATCTGGTCCCTCACCCATCTCTGAAGCCTCAGTTCTCACTGTTTTGCTCCAGCCCATCTTCACCGCCCAGATGGTCCCCACAAGGACAGCTGTGTTTGTAACTCCAAGTCTTGTACTTACACTTCTTCTGGCCTGGGAGGATTTTCTTGTCTGTTACCTACGTGGCTTATTCTTTTGCTTCATTCAGGAGTTTGTTCAAATTATTTTACACTCAGAGAGGACTTATCTGACCACATTACTTATAACAGCATGCACATATTTCCTATTCAATCATTTTCTCTCCTAATATGCTTTATGTTTCTTTGTGACAATTATTAGTTCCTGGCAGTACATCATATATTTATTTGCTTACTGGTTTATTGTCTATTTTTCTTACTAGACCTATATTCATGGAAGCACATATAACTGTTTTAACCAGTAACTTTCAAACTGCCTTTAAATGAATTCTTTTACAAAATAAGAATTTAAGTGGCTTCCATGGGTTGCTTAGGGGAAAAAAGAGAAAGTATTCCGGTTGAACTAGGTTATTAAGGACCTGGGAGTTGGTTATTAATTTTATACATTGTAGTGTGTATCTGTTAATCCCAAACTCCTAATCTAGCAAAAGACCGAGCTGATTACTATTATTAAAAGACTTTTTTTTCTTTTTAAACTTGGGTTGTTTGAGATCTCTTTTCTTCTCTGCTCCTATTCTTTTTTTTAAAGAATTTTTCTTATTTTTTTTTTACTTTGAGGTACTGCAAATTGAACCCAGCACGTAGTCTACCCCTTGAAATATACCATCCCCTCCAAAGACAATTATTTTTATACTTTGACAATTCCAGATTGAATTAAGATTTTTTGTTCCATTTTCCCTTCATAGAGTTTATAACTGAGGGAGAGAGTCAGAGGAAGCCTTGGGCCTTCCCTTCCTTCTCGGTGGGTTGTTACACAGCAAAGGAGCTAGGCTCTCACAATTCCCAGCTCACCTTTCTGCTCTGAGGGCCAACTCAGGCCACTTCTCTAAACAGAGGCGTGTTAGAAGCAGCAGAAAGACAACTAGCGGGCAACAATAACAAATCTGACCCACCTGCAGTTGGACATCATCTACTCTGAAACAAACATCTTAAAACTCTTTTTCCTGTTAGTGTAAGGTTTTCAAAAATATTCCCAAGGAGATGAATCTCACCTATTTTTTGGATTTTTTGGGCCTTCTATGACTTTAACTACAGGCTTGATTTTCTGCACAACGTCTGCAATGAAGCCAGGCAGAACACATGAACAGATCCTGCAGGCCACAGCTGAGGCCTTCGATTAAAGCATCCTTGTTGTGCAGAGCCTATGTTCATGGGACCAATTTCATTACTGCTGTAATTAGTTCTCATTCAAGTGTCCCACCGAAAATGTTGCTAGATGGAAGGTGGTCTGACACAGGTGAGCAGTGGGGATGTGGGATGCAGATGGCAGACATACTGGAAGGATAGAAGGGGAATGTTTCCTCAGGCTTCAGTTTGGAAGATTTATGATATTTATATGAACATTAAACTGGGTCAGGCTGA
Source organism: Vicugna pacos (assembly GCF_048564905.1). Taxonomy (NCBI): domain Eukaryota; kingdom Metazoa; phylum Chordata; class Mammalia; order Artiodactyla; family Camelidae; genus Vicugna; species Vicugna pacos. Next base: position 5,708,415 of record NW_027328741.1, read on the forward strand.
AGCGCCATTTGCTCTAAGATGGGGTGATGTACACGTATCCCTACAACTTCTAAAATATATGTTGAAGCTGGACGTGACAACCTAGGGGACACACAGCTTAGAGTGACACCTTCTTCCCAGGATGCCTATGATCTTGGGCTCACAAACAGGAAAGGCATACACATATTTTGCCTGTGTAGTTCTATGTGAAATTATTTTGACCCTTGCTGGATGGTGTAAGATCAGAAATCATATAGTCTTTCTTACATCGCAAAGATGACAATTCTTCTTGATGAGTCAGCAGACTGTTTCCAATGGCCCAGGGTATGTGCCAGACATTAGCTGTCTAGACAAATACCACACAGCCCCCCATCCCTCAAGGAGATCACAATGTGTCATGGAAGAGACAAATTTAAATAGGTTTTCAAAACAATATGGTAAGAGTCACTTGGCATCATATATACTGTATATTCAGAGGGGATCTTGCACTGCCTGGTGCAGGGTTCTAGAATTCAGGGAAGGTGTCAGAGAGGAAATGCTTTCTGCACTGACATCTGAAGGATTCCAGCAAATCTCTAGACCAGGGGAGTGTGTGGTGGGGATGGGATTCTCGGCAGCTTGCGTGTGTAGTGCACAGGTCGTGTCTAAGAGCTCTTTGCACTTAGGGAAGGAAGGTCAGTGAGGCTATAGGCTATGAGGAACTAACGGAAGCTTAGGCTGAAAAAAGCAGCAACTAGCTGATGAGAACATGCAACTTTAAATCAGGGAGCGTGGACTTCCTCACATACACAGCTGGGAATTCTTTGGGGTTTTAAGGAGGAGAGTGACAGATTAGTTATTAAAAGTGAGCAAAGTGGATTGTTCACTCTAAAGAGCAGCTCTGGGGAGACTAGCAAGGGGTATGAGTTAATGCAGTGGGGAGCGAGGGGCAGGGACTTAGCTGGGGGACATTAAGGAATAGAATTGTCATACTTATGGGGGTGAGGGAGTGGAAAAATAAAGGAAAACTCCCAGATGTATGGCACAGAAAACAGATGGGATCATGATGTCATTGTTTGAAAAAGTAAACCTAGTTCTGAGCGAGTGTAAATTCAAACATAGAGAGCTTGAGATTTTTATGGGCTAATCAAGTGGGAATGTCTACTTGTCAATTACAAGTATATTTCTGGGACTGAAATTAGATGTCCATGCTGGAAAATATTTGACAGTTAATCAGTGGACAGAGAGCAGTTGAAGCCACGGGAATAAGTGCCACCCACTGACAGTTTATCAAAGAAAAGGGAAGGAGGGTACTTTAGGTTCAGAAGATATGGCAGACCAGAAACTTGAAGACCCACTCACTGAAGACACATAAAAACGTAGGACACAGTGCTGCCAATCTTTTTTTTACAGGCACCTTTATTGTGGTATGATTCCTGTACTGTACATTACACATATTTCACATGTACTATTTGATGAATTTGATAGATGTCTACACCCAGGAGACCATCACCATAATCAAGATAGCTAACATTCCCATCACTCACCAAGAGAGGCACTATTTGAATTCCCGTATTTATCCCTTCCCATCCCCTTCTCTCCCTCATAACCGTAAGTTTGTATCTCTATGTCTGTGGATCTGTTTCTCTTTTGTAGTTAAGTTCATTTATGTCTCTTTTTAGATTCCAGATATAAGTGATATCATATGGCATTTTTCTCTTTTTCTGGCTTACTTCACTTAGAATGACTATCTCTACGTCCATCCATGTTGCTGCAAATGGCATTATTTTGTTCTTTCTAATGGCTGAGTAGTATTCCTTTGTATAAATATACTACTACTTCTTTATCCAGTAACCTGTCGATGCACATTTGGGTTGTTGCCATGTCCTGGCTATTATAAATAGTGCTGCTGTGAGCATTGAGGTACATGTGACTTTTTGAATTAGAGTTTTCTCCTGACATATGCCTGGGAGTGGGAAGGCTGGATCATGAGTTAAGTCCATTTTCAGTTTTTAAATGAAGCTCCACACTGTCTTCTCTAGTGACAATGCAGCCCATTTTATTAAAGCAGAGCCATGCTCAGAATGTAACGGGTATTTCTAGGGGCCAGACATGAAATGCAGTGAGTGTGGCCTGTTGAAGAATCAGAGGGCAGTCTGGCAGGGCTGGAGGAGAGTGACAGGGAGAGTGTGGTACAGGTAGCATTCAGATCACGTGGGGATCTCACAGGCTGGGATAAGGAGCCTGGACTTCCAGTCATCCATTGGTAACTATGGGGTACTGTTTCCAGGACTCCCCCCCGACGTCAACATCCATGGATGCTAACGCCTCTTATAAAATGGCATAGGAGTTGCATGGAACTTATGTGCACCCTTCCAAGTACATTTTCTATATATATATACAAACTTTTTTTTTAATGGAGTTATAGCCATTTTACATTGTTGCATCAAATTCCAGCGTAGAGCACAATTTTTCAGTTATACATGAATATTCACGTACATTTCTTGTCACATTCTCTTTTGCTGTGTCCTCCTGTGTACTTTAAATTATCTCTAGATTATTCATAGTATCTAATACAACATGAATGCTATGTAAGTAGTTGCCAGTGAATGGCAAAATCAAGTGTTGCTTTTTGAAACTTTCTGTTTTTTCCCGAATATTTTCAATACACAGTTAGTTGAATCTGCTGGATAGGGAGCCCCTAGACATGGAGAACCCCCAAGCTCTTCCTTTCCACTTCCTAAATTTCCACTGCAAGCACTGAAGGGGTCCAAACAGAAGAGCCCCATCTACCTGCTGGAAACGCTGAGGAAATCCTTCAGCATATGTAGCGAAGGAGAAAAGGTTTATGGCCAACTAGTGGGAAAGGAGGCCCTGCCTGGAGACAAAGGAGGAAGGACCGCAGTGGCAGCCATCTTGTACCCTTATTGGAGCTAGCTGATAGCAGTGAGGGATGCCGAGGAACTGGGGACACGTCTCATGGGGGTGAACCTGGCCGCCAGGTGGAGGGTTCACATAGCTGGGACCCAGTTTGCAAGATCAAAATAACAAGGGGGGAGAGGGGCTGCCTCAGCCCCGGGATCCTGACAACGGCCACAGCGCCATGACCCCAGCTAATGCGGTTCCCCTAGTAAGCCAGAAAAAGGAAACTCTGAGCCAAGATATTGCAGATTCCACCGCAGCCACACAGATAACTAGATCTCTAAACTGACAAAATGTAACCACCAGAAACGGGAATCTTTCCTTTCCTTTTCCTTTGGACCTTCGGACAGGGAGCCACACATCTCTGACTGGAACCATCTTTAATCCGATAGAGAACTCACTTATTCAGGAATAAGCATGGAGAAAAAGAGTGGGGTGATGGTTTAAAGTGGAAGTCAAAGTGGAAGCCCATCTGAGAAATGGTAAAAATATGTATCTCAATGAATCCGAGTTATGGTGAAAAGAAGGAGGAAGGTTAAGGAAATTTTTATTCACCAGACAAGATTAGCCAGTCATAAAAAGACAGCACTTTAAATCAAGAAAAGTTTTTTCATTTTTGGTGATGAAAAACAATGCCATATTTTAAAACAAGGCTTGGGCCATCAATAACACGCTGAGAGTTTTTGAGGAGGAGAACATAAAGCTGCAAATAGACATGTAAGGGTTCCAAGTCCACTGCTTGAAAAAACTTAGCCAATCATGTGTCCAGTTGATTTGAAAACCCCTATAAGAAAATAACTCAGAAGTGGGAAAGACATGGGATTAAATAGTGGTAGTGAGCAATGAAATCCAAGAAGTTTATACCTATATTTTCATTGTTAACATAACAAACTGAAAGCAACTGTCTGAGAAGTAGTAACTGGAGAACACACACACACACACACACACAATCTGGAACAGCAAAGAGGTAAAATATGCTAAATTTATCATTATTGAGGAACAGGATGTAATAGAATATTTCATTTTTGACACTGTTAAAGAAATACTGGTCAAATTACATATAAAGTTATGAACTTAGAGATGATTTATAAAGTTTAGAGAGAATTTTCATTAAAAGGCAATATAGCTTCCAAATCATTGAAGAGAAAATTAACAATAAAAATGTAATCAATCCAGCTAATGTGGCGTAACAGAGACAATATTTACCATCCTAAAATAAACCACGAATTGAATACAATATATGAAGCAATGATTTTTATACCACGTGAAAAATATCCTCCACTAGGACCCTGTCCTGCCACCTCCATTATAAGGCTGCTAGGCCTCCTACTGCCATCACCAAGAATGTCCACCAGGAGGCGACATTTCCTTCCTCTGCTCCTACTGCAGAGCCAGTCCTAAGCAGTCCTTTTCCAGGTTTTGGCAGGCAGCTCCCAGAAGTGCTCTCATTGGCCTTGGTCCCTTTTAGGCACCAGCAAAGGGATCAAGGATGTGCAGTGAGACTCCTTCCTCATCCAAGACCTAGAAATCTATCTGTTTTCTGAGCAGCCTTTCAATCTTGTCTGCTGTCTGGTACTCTCCTCCCAGTTTCCCGAATCTGCGGCTTGGGCAGCGTACATGCTGGCCACAGCCCATCAGATTCTGTTCCCCCACCAAGAGTCCACGCGTGAACGTGAGCAGGGCTCCAGGCCTCTGGAGCAGCGCGGCTTGGACTGTGTCCTGGTCCTGGGCTCGTGTGCTTCATGCCCTTGGTTGAGTTAGTTAACATCTCTAAGCTACAGTTTCCTCATCAGTAAAATGAAGACATAATCAATATGGAATAAAAAATCAGAATTTGATGGGGACTAAATTTCTGGTGATTGAAGATTATTTTAATTTTGAATTATACAGCTAAGGACATCATACAATTTTTACTACTTCATAATTCTAAAGGACAGCTTCTACTATTAAAACTAATGCATGCACGTACACACAAACACACGTGCAGGCACACTGGCTTTGCTCCACATACGTCCCCATGCACAGACACACACACATACCATACACACACACACATAACATAGAGAACCACATACATTCCCAGGCGCACATGCGTGCACACACAGTCACACTCATGTACCACACCCGTGCCCAGGTGCTCGCATGCGCCCGCACACATCATACATACTTTGGCGTTATTCTAAATCAATATACAATTGAGGGTCTCAGTGTCCATTGTTTTATCCACTCAGAAGATCCTGACTTCGGAGCGTGAAGCAGGAGCCCCTCCTCTCTGGAGACGGTCTTTGCCACTTACAGTCTCAGAAGAGCCAACATAACTGCTCTGGACCTTTGGAAGTGCAGGGCCAGAGCATACCTGGGAGCTCACATCCTATACATGTAAACATTTTAAGTGCAGCAGGTTCTAAACTCCTGCCTTTACAAATATACATTCATTAAAAGGGGGACTGCCAGGTTCAAATTCAGAATTCCCAGACACAGGGGAATCCGACAAAGAAGCTGAGCATGTGGGGAAAGCTGATTCCCAGTCTCTGATCACTAGCCTGACCCTTTTCTTCCCAATGCTGGATCCATCCCTTGCCACAAGGGGCCTTGGATGTGCACAGGGTGACACTCAGACCTCACATCCGGGCTCTGCTCATACCCTCCATGCAAACAGCCGCCCTTTGGCCTCTCTGTGAGTCCTGGGAATCTGAAATCTGGAGAGAGCTGGTGCACGCACTAGAAATGGGTCAGGGACTGCTGAGGCAGGGCATTCGGGGTCCTGGGTTTCCAGAGCATGGGATGGAGCCAATGACCGTGTCCCCTTGGCCCTGCTGACACCACCCCATGGAAGGCATGGCCAGAGGAAGTGTCAGGACCAGGGGGACCCTCTGTAGTTCAGGACCCAGGGCAGTGGGCCCCCTTGCCAGGGTCTAAGGGGAGAAGCCCTAAGGAAAGGCCTGAGGAGACTGTAAGATATCTTCCCATTAATTAAAAAACAAAAGCTCACCACAGGTGTGAGTGGGAAGGGTTTTGTTATAACAAGGGAAGGCACTTGCCAAGGTCTGGCCATAGAGGGCTGGTGGGTTTGCCAGGTTGATGAGGACCCGAGAGGCCGTTAGCCTCCCCTGGGTCTAAACATTGCCTGAATTCCTCCAGGTGACACTGAAATGCAGTGAGACACAGAACCCTCTCAAGTTGTTAGAATCTTCCTGATGAGCCATTCAGCTTTCTCCTCATTCTTGGCTATGAAAGCACGATAAACACAGGCGGGGAAATCATCAGCCTGTTGGTTGGTTCACTGTTCATCTGGTGCCCCTTCTTGTAGGAGCCTTTATCACATCACCCAGTGCTGACCCGGCTCAGGATTACAGCTGATTTTCCACAGGTGGAATCACTTGCTGGGGACACGAAGGAGGCATGTGAGCCACCTCCCAAACACTGAGGCTCCTACTGGGAGGAGTCTGCAGGCTCTCAGTCCAGCCTCTGCACCAAGATGCTCCTTAGTGCCACTCTCGGCTTGCTACCCTGGCCTCTAGCTCTGGCCAGAACCTCGCTTGAATGTCGATAAATGTCACCCATGCACCACGTCTAAGCTTGGGGTCCAGATGTGACCATGGTTCTTATTTTCTTCCCATCGATGGATTGTTTGATCTTCATGTAATCATGTTGGCAGGAAGGCCAGTACTTCCCTCTTGAGGCCTCCCCCAGCCGCCTCTGTCTATAACTGTCCTAGCACCCCAGGGATTGGTTCTGAATCCTGGCAATCAGACATGAGGATGACAGCTGGAGAGACAGGAATCCATTCCTGCTGTGGCTTCTGCTGAGGCTCAATGTGGCCATAAAAACGGATCCCACAGGCCCTGACGTCAATTGACTCGCTGCAGGGATGCTCCCTGACTGCCCCATTCACCCCACAGACTGAGGGCTTTTTGCTTGTTTCCGAAGGCCCCACCCCCGAGGGGGCACTGGGTCCAGAGGAGTGTCCAGCCTGGTTCCCCGCCAGCCCTTAGGGCCTTGGTGGGGACTGGAAAATCAAGTACCCTCCCCTTAGGGGCCCGTTTGTCCTTTCCAGCCTACAGACCTGGGTCATAAGCACTTTAACTCACCTGAGGGTGTTTTCCTCACTTCAGGGAGAGTGAGGACTGGGCTTCTTCACACCCCAAGTGCCCCAGGTCTGGATGCAGACAGCCTGGCTCTCCCATCAGTCCTGCAGGTCCTGGCCACACCTGCTGCTGATCACTGAGTCTGTGCTGTGTTCTCTTCCAGGAAAAGAGGTGCACTCTGACCCCCAGCCCGCCCCACCAGTGGTGGCAGAGGCGGCAGACAGGCAGATGAGCTGGGGCCTGAGACCATGCCCGGAAATCAGTGCCCCAGAGGCCGCTGGTGACTACAGGGACCATGGGGCAGAAGGCAGCATGGGATGGGAGGAGGAAGAAGGTTCAGGATAAGGAGATGAAAGGGGGAACGGATAGCACTGTGAGGACCTCGACCATGAAAGGGAAGAGAAAAGACAGTGACAGCTGGAGCGGTGTTGGCATTAAAAGCTGCGGGCGTTTTTATTTAATTTTATTAATTACTATTATATATAGTGACAGATTTCTTATTTTATTAAAGATTATGTGCCATGTCATATAACAGGATAGAGTATGTTATTATTTATTAAATAATACATAATAGTAGATATACTAGCATATTATGTTCTGTTTATTAGCAGATAGTATATAATATATATGTAGGTGTTCATATACATAATATATAATTCATGCATCTATATAATATATAACACATAACACATAATGTAAGATTATGATTAATATATTTTATAACAAGATTACATAACAATAATGATGTAATATTACCCATTGTATGTCTTGGTTCATGACACAATCTCATCTTAGGTCCCTGTCAGAGGGATTTCTGTATTTAAATTAATATTATAAGAAACAGTTGTGAACGTATCACCCAGTATCAGAACAGGACTATTGACAGTGACAAACTGTGTCCTCTTTCCCTATCCTGCTCTTGGCCTCTTCTCACAGGAAGTAACCAGCATTCTGAATCCTGGCTTACCCTTCTCTTGTGTTATTTTCACACACACAACATTTAAGATCAGTTAAAACAAATGAACTGCAGGTACATGCAATGAAATGGATGAATCATACACTCTATGTTAAATTGAAAAAGTAAGCCCTAGAAGGCAGCCTATAGTGTGCTATGCTCTTAACTGTGTATATATGTAAACTAAGCTCACCAATTTAAGAACAATTACAGCTAGAGTCCAGGTGGGAGAGGGACAGATAAAAGGTGAGGTGAGCAGATTTGCTGCAGGTGAGCGAGTTCCTTTCCAGTAACATGTCATTCTCTCTGAAGCAGGAGACAAGGCCATCTGCTGGGAGTCAGGGAAGAGACAGATCGAAGCTTAGAGATGTGCAGAGAGCAGAGAATGTTGACACCACTGAGTGATAAGTGGGGAAAAGTGCTCACTAGAGAAATCCTGGAGGATTGCCTGGCAGTGGCAACATGGTGGGCATTGATTTATAGTCTTAGAAATCTGTGCTGGGAGAGTCTGCTGCCTGCAGGCTCAGAACAAATAGAGCTGGGTGAGCCGAGATGGAAATCGTCCTGGTGAGGAACTGAAAAGATCAAGGGTCAAGGGAGTTTTGTTCATCATAAAGAGAGTGCTGACTGTGGATGCAGAGATGGAAGGTGGGGAAGTGGAAGTAAGAGGAACGTGGACAGACAGGAAAGCAGAGGAGTCAGTGCTTGATGCCCCAGTGAGGGTAAAGAAGGGCCTGGGAGGCTGGTGGAGAAGCAGCTGGATGGCTAGAAGTGGGCACTTAAAGGAGAGAGGCTGGAAATGGGGTGGAGACACTCCCAAGTATGAGCCCAGGGGCAGGGTGAATGGATGGTGGCTGGCTCAGGCTGACGGAGAAGACCCTACAATGACCATACTGGGTGGTGGAGGGAGAATCAACTTTGAAGTCTTGCTGGTAGGAGGTGAGGCAATACAGAGCTGGTGGTCCAGGTGCTTCTGACTGAGGCAGTTGAGCAGGGACGCCAGGGTGGCAGGCACTGCTAGGAAAGGATCTGAGTTTTTCCAGGTGCTCCCAAGAGAGGAGGAGCAATGATCTGAAGGTGGAAAGTGAGCACAAGGAGGTCAACCCAGCCTCCTGATCAAACGGGAGGGTGTGAGGGGGCAAAGCGTCAACTCCAGAGATAGTTGCCCAGGAAGCAGGGACCATGGGTGAAGTGAGCGGACACTCAGAGAGGAAGAAGAGTTTTCTGGGTGTAGGGGGAAAAGAAGCCCCAGGAGCACAGAGGCACGGTGATGAGATGGACTGGCTCCATGGTGACACTGCGGGGATGGCTGGATCTTTGTACTGAGGGCTTATGTTGGGGGGGGCTACTGTCCTCATGAGGACTCCCCTCTCTGCAGCCTGGACAGAGGCTCCCGCTCCTGAGAGCTGTGTGGCAACCACTGTTCCTGGAGGGGCTCTGCCTCCATTTTCTCCTGTCAGACATTCCTGCTCAGCACCCGACTGCCAGCGATGGAGCCTGGGCCTCGCAGCTGTTCCCCGTGGAGGGACACAGGCTCCTTGGGGAAACAGGTTGATCTTCCTTTTCTCTGTAACCCAGGGCCTAGCAAATTGCCAGCCCATGTGTGGGCCATGTAGGGTCTCGGATACTTACTAACCAACTCAAAGCAATAGAATATCAGAGCTGGAAGAAGTGACCACTGAGCTCACAGAGTTCACTGCCCACACCCCCATTCTACAGATGAGGAAACAGAGACCAAGCGGTGAAGCAGCCTTGGGCAAGGACACGCTGCTCTTAAATGCAGGACTGTGTCGGGCATGCCAAGTGATGAGCTGCAGTGAAGGGGCTCAGAGGGGACTCTGGGGCCAGACAGCTTGGGTTCAAGTCCAAACTCTGCCATTTACTAGCCGTGTGATTAATGAATACCCTTACCTGTAAAGTGGAACTCATAGTGGTGCCAACTCATTGGTTTGTGGTGAACACAGGGTTCCTGGAACAGAAGGACAGAGTTCTGTAAGGGTTTGCTGTTGATTTGGTTGCTATTATTATCACCAACTGAACCCTGAAATGAAGAACAAATGTAGCAAGAATTTTTATTTTAAAGGATTTTAAAATCCTATGATGAATGTTTCATTTCATCTATTCAAGTTTGCATTTGACCCTTATTAACAAGTACACAATGGATGACTTTTGAGGCAATCTTGCTTCATGTCTTTAATTCTCACTAACGACACAGGTTATTCAACAGACAGCAGTTTCTTTTCCAGGAAGAGGGACAAAAAGTTAAAAATAACTCAGTGACTCTTGGTCCCCAGTGAGTTGGTTATGACCTGTCAACCCAGATTTGGGGAAGTGCCCGTTCCCCCTGGGCTCGCTGCACTGCCCCGCTGCCTCCATGGGATGCCGTACCCCCACATGAATCCAGTCTCGGTTCCTATCTTTGCTTTAGATCCCTCAAGGACTGCCCATGTCTCAGGGCCCCATCTGCCCTGCCAGACTCGCCTGTTGGACTCCAGAACACCATCCTGGGTCTCAACCATCCTCTGTTTCTATGACCGCCCCACTACTCTTCACTTTGCCCTTCAAGTGAGGGCTCCTGTGGCTCACCACCCAGCAGGGGTCTCCCCGTCCTCCACCTCGGGTACCTGCAATGTCCTACGCAGTGCCTAGCGAAACCGTGTGGAGGCAGGAAGAATACAGAACAACAGGTGCTCAGAGGGGCTGCCTTTCCCACTGCAGGGGCCCTGGGTAGCTTTCTCCCGTCTGGTTATTCACAGGCGCTGAAGCTGTGGAATCTCGACCTCAACAATTTAAAGGGCATCATCATTAATTACCAAAGCAATCATTTCTTCAGTAGCATAAGGAGAAAAGACTTTGTGTTCCCCACCTCCACCTTTTTTCCTCCACCTTCAGATGTTTCTCATCTCTGGTCAAGAGTAGAAAGCAACACACAGAATATGATTTTTAAATTTTTTTCCCACTCTGAAGATTGCTTTCGCAGAACCGATGAAGGCTAGAATGGTTTGGCTTTCCTGGACTGAGGATTCAGAGGCATGTGTGGGGGAGGGGGAGGGGAGGTAACTCAGCAATATTGAACCTAACAGAGACATTAAAAGGTTCTACTCAAAACAGAAAGAAGCAGGATGCTATAGAAACAGGAAAACCATAGTTGGAATTGCAATAACGAGTTACAAGAGATTAAACATGAAGATATAAAAAAGAAAAAGGACATCAAAATAAAAAAGGTGGGAATGGGAGAGGGGAGCAAGAAAATATAGATTTTTTTCTTTCTTATTTTTCTTCATTATGCTTAGGATGTGTTGGAAACTACGTGATTATCAGTCTAAAGGAAATAGATATAGTAATGGGTTGATATAGTTCAAAAATAAGGTAACCACAAATCAAAAGCATACAATAGAATCACAAAAACCCAAAAAGAAACAAACTCAAAATGGTTTAAAGACTTAAACATTAGACAAGACACTATAAACTTCTCACAAGAAAACACTGGCAAAACATTATTTGACATACATCTCACCAGTGTTTTCCTAGGGCAATCTAAGCAACCCAAGCAACAGGAATAAAAGCCAAAATAAACAAATGAGACATAATTAAACTTATAAACGTTTGCACAGCAATAGAAACCATACGCAAAACAAAAAGACAACATATGGAATGGGAGAAAATATTTGCAAAAGGTGAGACTGAACATGGCTTAATTTCTAGACTATATAAATAGTTCATACAACTTAATAAGAAAAAAATAAACAACCAAATCCAAAAATGGGCAGAACAACTAAACAAGCAATTCTCCAATGAAGACACACAAATGGCAAATAGGCATATAAAAAAAATGCTCAGTATCACTCAATTATCAGAGAAATGCAGCTCAAAACTACAATAAGTTATCATCTCACACCAGTCAGAATGGCCATCATTCAAAAGTCCATAAACCATAAATGCTGGGAAGGCTGTGGAGAAAAGGAAACCCTCCTACATTGTTGGTGCGAATGTAGTTTGGTGCAGCCACTGTGGCAAACAGTATGGAGATTCCTCAAAAGCCAAAAAAAAAAAAAAAAGACATCACTTGATCCAGCAATCCCACTCCTGGGCATATATCCAGAGGGAACCTTCATTACAAAAGATACCTGCACCCCAATGTTCACAGCAGCACTGTTTGCAATGGCCAAGACATAGAAGCAACCTAAACGTCCACTGACAGATGACTGGATAAAGACGTGGTATTTAGATATAACAGAATATTACTCAGTCATAACAAAGAAGGAAATAATGACATTTACAGCAAAATGGATGGACCTGGAGATTATCACACTAAGTGAAATAAGCCAAAGACAAGCATCATATGATATCATTTTTATGTGGAATTTTAAAAAATGATACAAATGAACTTATTTATAAAACAAAAACAGACTCACATACTTAGAAAACAAACTTAGGAATGTGGGATTAACAGATACAAATTACTATATGTAAAACAGACAAACAACAAGGATTCACTGTAGAACACAGGGAACAATATTCAGTATGTTGCAACCTATAATGGAAAAGAAACTGAAAAAGAATAGACTATGTATATGTACAAATGAATCACTATGTTGTATACCTGAAACTAACAAAAGAGCTTTATATCTGAAACTAAAAAACATTGTAAATAAACCACATTTCAATTTAAAAAAATGATAAGCTCTAAATACCTTTATTCAAAGAAAATCTTCAACTCTTCCCTCTTACAAAACTTAAAATGGGAAGCTTGAGAAGGACCAAATTGTACTGGATGGGCAGTTACATATCTTCTCCAGCACGTGGCCCATGCTGCACACACATCGTGTTTTCCTACAGGTAAGAATGGCCCTGGCTGAACAGGGAGTGAGTCCTGCTGGGACAAGGCCTCTGTGGCAATGGCCTCCTTGTCACCGCTCCATCTCACTAGGAGGCCAGGGTTTTCAGATGTGAGGGAACATGGAGCTCATACACTTCAAATCGATTACCTGAGAAAAACTATGGAAAGACCAGATTCACCTGCAGTGTGGGAAACATGAGCAAGGCCCCTAACCAGACCAACAAGCCCAAAGTAAGGTGGCCTGATGTTCAGATCGGTGCCAGAACAACGACCACCTGGCCCGAGTTAAATGCCCACCACCTCACCTGCAATGAACTGCTTATAATCAATGTCAGGGGTATTTCTGTTCAGACTTGGGAGATCAAAGAAGTCGGACCACAGAATTCAGACCTGTTTGATGTTGGGGCTCTGCCAGCAGTACAGGTGGCCCCAAGAGGGTAGCAACAGTACTGACTCCTACATCTTCAGCAGGGTCTTCAGGAGGAAGGCAACGTGGATGCAGATGTTCCTATGGAGGCTGAAGTCCTCTGGAGGGTTGACTTCACACAGAAGGTACCTGGCAGGGAGCAAAGGAGAGCGGGTCTTCAGGACCAGGCCTCTGCACAGGAATCCCAGCTTAGATAGAACAGATTGAACAGGAATCCCTGCACAGTCCATGGCCTAGACTCCAGACACATTCAGCAGCTTCTGGTTTGTAAAGTGGAGGCACTGCCCACCCATCTCCATGTGGCCAATTACTTCTAGTCCGGGAGAAGTTGCGGAAGACATCTTGGCATCCATCTAACACCACTAAGCACCTGACTAGCACCTGAGCACACATTCTCCAGGGACACTCAAACTTCTTGTTCTACAGAACCCTATACACTCTTAACAATTACTGAGCACTCCAAAAGGCTGCTATTCATGTGAGTTAAATTTATCAATAGGTCCTGTGTTAGAAGTTAAATAAGAATTTAGAAAAAGCATATGAATTCACTTAAAAATATTAACAATCTACTATATGTTACCATTAATACACTTAAACAAAAAATTAGTCTATTTTTCAAAACAAAAATCAGTGAGAAGTATAGCAGTGATTTTAGTTTGTGAAAATCTCTTTTGTACTGGTGAGAGCTGAATTCTCCTATCTGCCTCTGCATTCCCTGTTTTGTGATATCACAGGCCAGGTTTTCCCTGGAAAACCCCACAGGAACTCGGGACAGCAAGAGTATGCAAAAGGCAGGTGACATCCCAGTCTTCCTATGAAAATGGTCTTGCACCTCAGGGGCCTTGGATACATTTTGATAACTGCTGCCCTACCCTAGGCGAGACTCTTCTACACAAGAGCCAGGCAAGGGTCCTGGACTTTTTAATGAGTTACCGCCACCACACCCCTCCCTTCTCTGTGTGTTTCTCACAACATCCATTATTGCAGATGAGGATGTAATCCTCAACTGGGGTCTCTAATCCCAGAAGACTGCTAACTTCAAGAGGGAGGGTCCCATCTACCATCTCTACACCATGCACAGTCGATTTTGGATTTTGAGTCAAGCCCTAGATAACTGCTAATCGGCACTGACCCTTGTGTCTAATTCCTGAGGTTGACTGAAGGAACCAACATCTGGATGGAACTGAAATTTCCCTGCAGATAAACAAGGCTGATAAACCACCCCATTCCAACATCTGATTCTGGGGCTCTTCAAAACCCGGGTAAGGCCCCACTTCATCTAAGAGGGGTCCTCCCCCTGTCCTTCCCGGGGGTTCTGGGAGGCCGGGGCCACCCAGGGTGACCCAGACTCGTGGCCCCAGCCCTTGGGCCTGAGGGGGAGGAAAGCCTGAGGCTGGGCCCCAGCCCTGTCCCCCCTCCCCAACCTGCTCCCCGGCACCACAGCCCCTCCCCGGCCACCACCCCAACCCCGATCCCACCCCAGTTCATGTCCACCGGCCCCGCCAACGGAGTGGATAGTCGTTTACCGCCTGTGGGATGCCGCCCCAGACAGGAAGTCGGCCGCCGACTGACCAGGCCAGAATTAGTCGCCCGGCCGAGCAAGCCACCTTCCCCAGCAGCAAGCACCGCCACAGTCCCTGGCAGCTACGCATTTCTGGAGCCCGCTGCCCACCCCAGAAGCGGAGGCCAGCCCACATGCAGCACGGCGCCTGTAGCCATGGCAACGCCGCGGGGCCGTCCCTTAGCGTTTGTGTCGTGCATCCTCCCGAGGCTAGATGTGCGAGGACAGAATTTGCGGAGACAATGGGAGCCAGGGCGCGGCCAGGACGGGGGTGGGGGTAGGCTTATGGGACAGCTGGGCGGGGCCGGGTGGATGGTGCCGCACGGAAGTCGTCACCTGCAGGTGGCCGAAGGCTGGGGCGGTGCTGCCACCAGTGGACGGGGCAGCAGGGCAGCGGGGCGGGGGCACCCTGACCTGTCTGTGTGCAGGGCTCAGCCTGGGCTCCTTGGCCTCCACTTGCACCGGACGTGAACCCAGGCTGCCGGTGGGCAAGATAGAGAACTGAGCCCAGGCATGCACGGCTGGCCAGGTAGGGCACCTGAAGTGCAGATCCACCAGGCCCGCTGCCGGCCTTGAATTCGCGCTGCTGGGCAGTATCCAAGAAGACAGTGTCTGTCCCAAGAGGGGAGGTAAGGCAGGGGTGCCAGATGCCGGGTTGGGTGCGGTCTCACAGGAGAGCCACGGTGAGAGGGTGCAGAGCGGCCCCTGTGTTGGCTGGGCTAGGAGTTTGTGGTATGCGGTGGGGATGGTGTGTGTCATACTCTGTGATCTCCCCAAGAACTCTCACCCCGAGCAAGGGACCCTGTTCCCTCCATCATTCACTGCATCCCCTGCCTTCCCCAGCACCACCGCCCCTGCACCCGGAGTGTCCCATGACCTCTGTCCACACCGGGCACTGTCCCTGTTACAAGTACTGAGCTCCTGGTGGCTCCAGCCCGAGGGTGGGGGCTGTATCTGACCAGTTAGGATGCCTGGAGCCTTTGTATGAAACCTCAGACCATAATGCAGGCGTGTACAGAGGCCCCTCAAACAGGATTCCCTGCAGGGACCTCCCCACCACGCACCCACAGCACAGCTTCCACACCGGGCCAAGCCTGCCGGAGTACTGCTGGTCCCTCTCCTCCTGTCCCTGATCAAGAGTGCACCACCCACACTGCTGGGTATTTAGGGGACCTTAGAAGAGCAGCTGGTATTTTCATGGGCAAATATTTGCTCTTTTGGGATAATTTGCGTTCAAAGGGATGTAGGGTATGCTTTTTCTGTTGCCCTGGAACTGGTGACTTGGATGCAAACTTAAGTCAAAGCAGTTTTTAGAGAGAGCTGCAAAACATCTCACAACCAAAGATCACTGTTCCCCAACAAAGGCAACACCATCTGGCGGGTGGGGGACCTGGCCCCTCTTTCTGGAGGTTGGGGTTTGCACCCTCCAGCTGGGACAGAGCCCAAAACAGCTCTGAACATGCTCCAACAGGCTTTTCCAGCACAAACTGCCTTTATTTTGAATCTGGGTGAAGGAACCAGCTGAGAAATCTGGTTAAGTCTTCCTGGGTGTAACCTTGCCTTTTATGCTAGATGAAAGAGCGGCTCTCCACATGCTAACGTCTTAGAACTGTCGAAGCCTTCATGCATGTAGCATGTTGGGAACACATAGTTTGATAGTGAGGGGAACTATGTAACTTACATGTATATGGGGAAGCCCTCGCTCCAACAGGGTTTTCCTGCGCAAAGTGCCTTTATTTCGAAACTGGCTCTTGCTGAGAAATCTTGGTAAGCGTTCCTAGGTGTAACCATGCCCATTATGCTGGATGAAAGAGCGGCTCTACACTTGTTCACATCTCAGAAATGAATGTGTGTTGAAGCTGTCATTCATGTAGCGTGTTGGGAACACAGAGTTTCATGGTGAGAAGAACTATGTAAATTTCATGTCCATGATGAAGCACTCGCTCGAACTGGGTATTCCAGAACATACTGCCTTTATTTTGAAGCTGGCTTCTCAGAAGACCTGTGGTCTCCACTGCAGGTCTGGCTCCAAGCCCAGGGCCAGCATGGTGACTCTGTTCCCTCTGTCCATTCTGGGAGGTCTAGGTGTTCTCCATGGCCCTTCCACCATTGTTTCTTTTGGAATCACCCCGCAGATGAAATGGGCCTGAGAACAGGAGAGCTGGATGCCAACAGCCACTGCCCAGCGTGTAGCCCTGGTAGGGGCATCTCCTCTCCATGGGCTCTGATCTCCCCTCCCCTCTCCCCCACCCCCACCCCTCTCCTCCTGCATTTCCTGATTGATCCCTGGATAATGGTCCTTAACAGGACTGACCTGGGAGAGGTTTTATGAGTATATAAGCGAAGAAAAAGAAATCTTTAGACAAATTACTAAAAGTAACTTCCAGCCTTCCCGGGAAAGTCCTTTTTCCAATGTTTAAGGCTAGTTGACAGGGTGTCACGTTGCCTAACCACTCACATCTGAGCAAGTGCGACCTCTCTATCCAGCTCCCCGCAGCATCCACCTGTGGCAACTTAGCCACGAGAGGGCAAGAAAGCTCTTTCCCCACGCCAGCGCCAGCATGGTTTTGGAGGCAGTGGAGGCTAAGAGAAAGGGCCCCACCCTGAGGTTTTAGAGGCCTCCATCCACAGCCAGAGGAACTGGGGGTTTTCAGAGTGGCCCAGCATGGAAACCAGGAAAGGCCGCCTGGCCCAAGCCTTCCCTGCCCAGAGAGCCCCATGATCTTCTTTGGGACCCACTCCCCATTTGGGCCCACTGCAAAAAGTTACCATGAGATCCACACCTGAGAAGGGAGGAGGACGGCCCTTTGGCCTGGGGTCCCAGCAGGTGTGTCCTGTGAGACCTGTGGCCACATATCTTCCTTCTCTCTCCAAGTCACTGAAGGGTCCTTGCTGGGCACCCTGGTGGTCAGGGACATGGGAACAACTCTAAACTCTGAAGAAGGACAGAGAAACTCTTCCTGGAAACAAGGATTCCAGGGAGATGCCTTGCCCAGAACTGGGGGACTGTGTCCTGAGTAGACCCCTGGGAGGCACTGTGGGGCTGTGGGGTCCTCTTCAGAGGAGGGAGCAGGTGTGCTTTCTAGGAGTGGGGCCCTGCTTTGTTCACTCATGTCCTCGTGTAAGACTCATTTACAAACACCTCCCAGTCCACCTAGTGGTGGACCCAGGGGTTGGGGCAGAGGAGGAGAGTTAAGGGGTCAGTCTTAGGGCCCCTGACACACACAGGGAGCCAAGGGTCAGTGGGAACATCTTGGGAGTCCAGTGCAGGCGTGGAGGACAAGCACTAAGAACATGCCAAGTCATGTAATAAATTGACCCATGACCACGAGACACAGGATGGAGATAGAAATTTAGACCCAGGCTCTGAGAACCTTGAGAGGGGCTGGAGGGTCCCAAGACCCCTCAGGAACAGCTCTTCAAGGGGCACAGATATCCCAATACACACATTTCTCATTGATGCTTTTTGGGGTGTAGAGTTACCAGGATCCTGAACTTAGTATGGAATCCCACCCACTTGTTCATCATGGTTCCTGGAAATAAATTTCTGTCATTTGTCCCTGTACATGCACAGGGGAGCTGACTGCTGTGGGGGTCACTGCAGGACTAGAATCTTCTGGTGTGGGCTCTGTGATCACAGAAACCCAGGGGGATTTCTTACCGTGAGCACCTGGAGACCATGCCTGCCAGGACCACCCTCATGGGATGGCCAATAAGCCCATTGTACCCAGGCCACCAAGTGACCAAGTTGTGAGGCTACCTGGGGTTTCCTGGGGGCATGTAGATTTCTGTTGTCAGCACGTGGGCCCAGCACAGTGGGATGGTCTACCCAAAGAAGGGCCTGTCCTCCTGATAATGGCTGCTAACACCTGCTGGGAAACTGCTCCCAGGGCTCCCGGAGGTCCTTAGTGACAGTGTCCTGCCAGCCATGTGGGGTCACCTTCCCCTGATGCAGAGGCAGACCTCTCCCCCTTGAGGCCCAGGGAACACCTGGCTCAGGTCCCACCTGTGTTCCCTGGACACGCAGAGCCCTGGAGATCTGGCACAGCCTCGGGTGTGGTCGTATTGGGGCAGGGAAGGCCCAGGGAAGGGGATCATTCAGGGGCAGAGGCCACTGTGCAGGGATGCTGGACCTGGCAGTGATGTACTACTTCAGAACTCCCCTGGGCTGGGTTTCCAAGCTGTGGGATGGAAGGGACTCTCCTTCCTGTGGTGCAGTGGAGGGAAATAGATACATCATCAATGTCAGCCCTGAAAATGAAAGCTGCACTACATCCATTCCTGGAAAGAAATATCAGGCCCCTCCAGCCCAGGTGACTCAGAATGTCATTCAGCAATGTTCGGGGTCCCTAGTTTAAGCTTTGAATTAGAGCTGAGCGGCTCAGGAGGCCAGATCCCTGTCCGTGGCTCCAGGATTGGGATTTCTGCTGGGGGACAGGATCCTCACAAACACCTGTGTCTTTGTGGGACACTCCTCTCTGAACAGCTGGAAGGCAGGGTGCTGTTGTGGGAAATTGTGTTTCCATGAGCAGAGGGCCACCAAGTGGTGGGGGCACAGGAGACAGTGAGAATGAGTCCCGCAGCCTTTCTGGAATCAAAAAACTGGCAAATGTGAAAAAGTGCATAATTTGTTTTATTGAACAGGCTGCTTATGTACGTTTGGAGGGCCAGGTTCAAGGACACCGCATCCCTCCAGGACAATAGCCTTAAGAGAAGAACAGACAGAGCAGGAGATCTGGGGTTTCTCCCAGGAATGAGGCAGAGCAGGGATTTCTGCAGATTTGCAAGGAGACCCTGACCACTGAGCCACGTGACCCCTGTCATGTTTGGCTTGGGCTCTGGGTCTGGCCTGATCATATATTCTTCCAGCTGAGTTCCAGAAACTCCGAGGGTGGACTTACAGGGGCTTCGTTTGGAAACTAGTGAGGAAATGGAGGGTCCTTTATATTGAGTTCCTTCAGCCTCATCACTATAGCTGATGCCCAACACTCCCCAGGTCCCCAGGGTGGCCGTGGAGGGAGAGCAAACCCAGCAGGCGATCTAGGGTTCCCACTGCTGTGTCCCTCCCTTGTCTTTGTTCCCTTTCACCCCAGAAGGTATGATTGTCTCGTGTCATGGTGGCCACCACAGTGTCCCACCCAGCAATCTCTCTTCTCCATCACGTGGAGGGGATCCTCACCCCCGCTCAGCCTTCTCTCAGCATGGATGATGAAGGACCAGGCCAACCTGAAGCTCTGAGCTTGAACAGTAAGGTGGGAACAAAGAAACCAATGGAAACAAAGAAGCAAGTGATTGTGGCAAAGCTCCCTACCACAGAGAAGCTGCCCTGAGTGGAAGGGAGGATGTGGGCATACCCAGTTGTACCCTGTCTCCCAATGCTCTTAGCTTTCTTATTGCAGACCTGTATGGTTACAACAAAATGATCTGCAAAACTGAAAATATCTACTCTCTTGCTTTTACAGAAAAGGCTGGCCAGCCTCTGGTCCCGGTACCAGGCAAGTGATTGGAGTTCCTTTCCACTTTGGAAACATCTGGGCATGCCAAGGTTCGCAAAATTCTTTAAGAGAAGTTACAGAGTTTAGCTTCTAAAATTTTTTACGGCTGTATATACTTCTGAGCTGAGGTTTTGCTGTGTAATTCTGAGCCGGGATTTTCTCAAACTGTTTCTCACTTCTTATACCAGACATTCCTAAATTCCAAGGGGAACTGGATATTAAGGAAGCCATGGAATTTAGGAAAAGGATACAGATCTCATTTCCTTTTAAGCATCGATGTACCTCCATCCTGGCAGTATTGGTTATGTGTTATTCATAGGGGAACTAAATAGTAACCAGATTATTAGAAAATAGGGGATTTAAGTTATGCAAGTTCATCTTTTCAACATTTTTTGTAATGTTTGCAGTTTAAGATGAGCATTCCTGAGAAACACGCAGCCCGTTAGAATGAAATAGCATTTCCTCTGAACAGTACTTAATTTTTATTTCATAGACAGCAGGAAGGTTAATCACACATCACACTTTTGGGGGTGTCAAAGATAAAATGTAACTTTCTGGGAGTGCACTCCCCCGTCTCCCTCTGCTTTTTCACTGTCCATTTCTCCCTGAAGACTCTTTCTTATCTTCTGCTCATGGCTCCAGTAACTCTTTCTTCCTCCTTGTTCCTCAGCTGGTAAGTTTACTATTCTACTTTGAACAAGAAAACAAGCCAAGAGAAGAGAAACTTCACCAGCAACTCCCAGCACATCCGTTTGTCTTCTGATGTCTGTGACCTCACTCTCGCTGCCCCACCTCTTATTACAGGTGACATCGAAAGCCAGTTCCTCCAAAAGTCCCCGGGGCCCCATCCCTCCCATCTTCTCTGGGTTGTCACTCCCAAAACCATCCTCTCTTTCACTAACTCATCTATTTTATTCTCCTGTTAGTTGGCTCCTATCAGTATATGAACGTCCATCCTCTTAAAAGAAACAAACAGCACTCCTTGACCATAATCCATCCCCACCAATTGCCACCCTGTGTCTGCAGCAAATCTTTAAGGAGTATTTTAAACTCACTGTCTGCAATTCTCTTGAGCCATCCCCTTTTACACCCACTCTGGCTTTTCCCCTGAGCCCTCGCTCTATGGAAACTGCTCTGTCAAGGCCATCAGTAACCCCAAGTTGCTAAATAAAGTGGTCAGTTTTTAGTCTTCATCATGTGTGGCCCTTTGGCAGCATTTGACCCAGCTCTTCCATCTCTTTTCCCCCGTGTTCCTGCTTTACTTGGCCTCCAGCCCATTGCTCTGCTTTTGACCCACTGGCTGGTCTTTTTGCCAAAGTCTCCTCTCTTTTTCCAAACATTTACTGCAAATGTTCCCTGGAGTTGGGTCCTGGGTCTCTCCTCTATCTGTCTGTTATACCTTAGGTGGAAGCAACCAGACTTGGAAATTGACATGCCATCAATTTCTTGATTTGTCCAAAACTCCCTGATTTGCCCTTTCCATTTGGAACTCTCTCCCTAATACTTATATTCTTTTTCTTTCATTCATCTTGCTTTCACATTCATACATATGTTCTACTATGTAAATTACTTTTCCAAATTTTGAATCAGTCCATACACATCATGTAAAATGCTCAGATATCTATTATTTCCACTAAGATGCTTATTTTACCTTAGAACATTTCTGCATTTCTGTATTTATGGGAATAAAGCGAATACTATTTCTACAAGCCTCATAGTTAAACAGTGTGTTTTGGGCAATTACATAATATGAAATTATGATACCTCAACATAGTCCTTTTTCATTTATTTTTATGTAACACTGAGATGAGGTTTTTGCACTTAGGACTGGTTTTATTGAAATGTTACCTACATTATGGACAGTCAATTTATGTGAAAGCCATCATTTTTCCCCTTTACTGATATATTTTCCATTTGGCTATATATAACATATACCTTGGCATGAAATAAAATTCCAGATTCATTCACATAATACAATTAATACATTTAAATTATATTTTTTAATGTTAAAAAGAAAGAAAAAAAAACCCAGACTACTCTACCTATTAGGCATTTCTGTGGCAATATCTAATAGACCCCTTAACCATGACATTGAATAACTGAGCTGATTCCAGCCCTTTTCCACCTACTCAGCCTCAACTTGTCCCATCCCCTGTGGATGGAGAGGACATCCCTCCCATTGTCCAGGTCCAGATGTTGGAACCATGTTCTTTCTCTCTCTTTCTCTTACACACACACATAGCAAATCCAGCTTGTTAGAAAATTCTGGCTGCTCTGTCTTCATTAACCACCTACTCCCTTCTCCCTGCCCTCATAGGAGCCACCTTCAGCCCCTTCCTGGACACCAAATAGTCTCTTCCATTTTGTTTTTCTACAATCTCTCATCCACACAGAGTCAGAGGGAGCCTTTAAAAGCATACATTGAGGGCGTGAGTGTAGCTCAGTGGTAAAGCGCATGCTTAGCATGCATGAGATCCTGGGTTCAATCCCCAGCGCCTTCATTAAAATAAATAAATTACTCTCCCCCCCAAAAAAACTAAACAAAAGCATAAATTGGACTAGATCACTCATCCCCTCAAAACTTACTAAAAGGGTCACCATTTCATTAAGAGTCAAAGTGGTCACAATGGCTTCCAGGACCCTGTGTGCTCTGCCCCTCTACCCACACTTTCCCCCTCACTCTGGGGGTCTCTGGCTCCGGCTCTTCCTTCTTCCTCCAGATCTATTCTGCTTCAAGTTCATTACTCCGTGAGATTTGCCAGGATTGCCTTATTCCCTCCTGCCTGCCTCCCAACCCACTGCCATCACCTGAGTTTGCTCATATTACTCTTTTATTCCCCAAGCTCTTGCTACCCCCAACATGCTGCCTGTTTCTTCTGCTAAAACTCTGAGCCCCCAGTAATGAGGAGTCGTGTCTATTTTGTTGACTAATAAAGCCCAAGAGCCTTGGGAACGGGTCTAGTTACTAGATTCCCATACGTAGTAGGAGCTTATACAGATTTGCTCAATGAATGCAGAGGCCCGGGTCCAATCCGATGGAGCACTTCTGTTTCCTGCTCAAAGAATAACTCTCCTTTCCTCCTGAGAGGGGGTGACCACTTCCTTGGTGATCAAAGGCAAGATCATTTTGCTTTATGCTGTTAAACTTAGGCGGGGAGACTGGGGGATTTTTATATATATTTTAAAATTTGATTCACTCTGCAGTTTGTCTTCGGTCTATGTATCCTTTTGAGAAACCGTTTATGAGTGATCATTCTTCCATCAGATTGAACAGGGTCCGGGGGGAGGACCAAGCCTGTTCCATCGGCCATCCTGTGTGTCATGTCCTGTGACCCAGTGGATGCTCAGCACGTAAGTGAACAGACAGGAGTGAGTGAAGAGATGGGAGCATCTCCTTATTGTGGTGGCTGCTCTCTGTCCGATGCCTTGATATTTGGGGAAGGGCTTACAAGTGCGGAGGGGTGAAGACAAGGTCTCTGTGCTCTTCCTGAGTGCCCTGGCCTTACCTATTCCCCCAGCCCCCTCTGGGCAGCCAAGCCAAGGAGCTGGGCCACCGGGGGTTGTGTTGATCACTTCACCCCAAGTCTGGGGGTAAGAGCGGCCAGCACACCTGGTTGTAGAATCTGGAGTCAGGTACTTGGAGGAATTCCTCACTGAACGTTGTTTTGGACCTTTTATTTTTCTCTATAGCCTCCAGCTGAAGAAGCAGATTGCCTAAGATACATGAAAGTTGAGGACACCTACTATCCCCATGGAGCCCAGTTGGGGCTGGGAGTCCGCTGTTTGTACAGCCAGTGGGCTCATGTTGCTTTGGGCATCGCTGTGCTTGAATTCCTGCAGTACACTCGGTGGTAAGGACGGGGGTGCCTGGCAGGGAGGGAAGCTGTTCGGGAGACTGCACAGCTGGGGAGATGTTAACCTGGAGTGAGCGGGAGCCGGCTGATGCATGGAATTTCAGTGGAGGGAACTCTCCACACTCAGAGGGGTTCCCACTCCTGCAGAGGCCCTTTGATCAGGGTGCTGGGCTATCAGCACAGCAGGGTCCCTGTGAGGATCATGGTGCCTTCAGACAGTGAGAAGTGAGGGGTCCAGTGGCACTTAAATTAACTGTGCACCCGAAGCCAACCCCCATCTCTTTCAGCCTGTTTCCTAATCTGAAAAACTGGAATGATGTTAACAATCCCGCAGGGTTGTTGATGGGCTGGGACAGACTAGACAGTCAGGAGTTGGCATTCCTCTGTCCCCTGATTGTTTTCCTTCCTTCTCACTGTTTGCTTTCACAAGCTCAGTCTCTCTGTCTCTCTCTCTCATTCACTTGTAACTTTCTCTCCTGCTCTGGTTTCATTTGATTTCCACCCTCCTCCAAATCCCCAGATGAGTGAACTTGATTTCTGTGTGTCAGTTCCAAATTCCCAGGAAAGATGTTCTGTCCCCTCTGGATTGGTTTTCCAACCCGTCAGTTGCAGCCAGAGGAGTGAGTCCGTGACCAGCGGAGGGTCTCTGCCCAGCCCCCAGCCACCTCTGTGGGAGCACATATTTCTCCAAGGAGGAGGTACTGTCTGTGACTTGGTGTCAGTAAGTGTGAATTTATGTCTCCTCTTGTCCCACCATCATCCTCCTAAACAAAGATGAAAATTAAACACTCCCAGGATTTGTGTCATGGAACACTCAGGGTGGGGGCTAAGGGGGCTGGATTCCCTGCTGCGTATTAGGGGCTACAGTGACTCCCCAAAGAAAGCCTGAAAAGGGAACAGCACTGGCACCACTTGGCACTTTGGGCACTGAGTCTGCATGACATTGAGCCAGGATTCTGACCACAGCTCAGGGGTCTGTTCTGACTGGTTAGTCTTTGACACCAATCAGCTTTGGATTCCTCAATCCCTCCCTGAGGTTTTACCTGAACCACCAGCTTCTGTATCTCTGAAGACAGATGATGAGGACCCTTCACGTAAGCCATTTGCCCAGCCCTGTGCGGGAATTTGTGCCGCACGGTCTGCCCGGCGAGCTGACCGAGGTTGGTATTTTACTGATGTTAGAAATAGTCTGGTTTCCCGGTGCACTGTTTCACTGAACAAGCAACAGAAGCCACCTCTGGCTAATAAAAGCAAAAAAGGGACTTAATGAAAAGATACTGGGAGAGTGCGTGGAGTGGCCCGGACCAGAGCCGACCCGGGTGCGGGGAGCCGATCGTGACGGAGGGCTGCCGAGCACAAAACTTGGGCGTAAAACCCCAAAGTGCAGGGCGCCAGGCTCTGAGATTGAGGCTGCCGAGCACAAAGGTTGGGCCTAAACTCCCACAGTGCGGGGCGCCCG
This sequence comes from Vicugna pacos, assembly GCF_048564905.1. NCBI lineage: Eukaryota > Metazoa > Chordata > Mammalia > Artiodactyla > Camelidae > Vicugna > Vicugna pacos. Next base: position 5,733,974 of record NW_027328741.1, read on the forward strand.
GCTCAAAGGTCAATTGAGTTAGAACAATCTCTGTCCCGCCACCTCTTTTACTAAAGAATGCACCAGGTGCGCTAATGCCTGAGGAAACATCTTTGAGCTATTAAGTCACAAAAGACCTTCGGAGGGAGAGATACAATTGGCACACAAATCAGTGATCCTTTTAGAGAACAATCACCTGAGTTGAATGTATCACCTGAGCTGAATGTATACGAGTCACGAGGTTAGGCTTTATTGCCTACGTGCAGGAATGTATGAGCTAATGGGTTAAAATCATATAAAAGAACCACCTGAAATAAACTCGTTGTTCACTCTTGACCTAGCGTCTTGCGGGCTAGAGTGAGACCCTCTCAACCCCAACTTTTCTTGTCTTGCTGTCTCTTTGTTACGTCTTTCCTTTTCTCAGTCCTGCAGCACAGGTTTCTGGACCTGATCGATTGTCGGCTGGCTCCGACACCCGGGGGCCGTGGGAGCTGTTGGGAGCCCCAGGTACCAGGCTGGGCAGGGTGCTACTGGGCCCCCTGCTGCCCCAGCATGGACCCCCTCCTCCTGACCCTCCACCTCACCCACTGCAGGTTCATGTCCCGGCAAGGCCTGGTCACACTAAAGCCACCAGCACACACCTCAATGGGGAAGTTGACCTCTTCTCAGCTGAGGGCGTGCCTGGTGTGGGGAGATGCCCAGTTAGGGGAAGGTGGTTCCCCTACGGTTCCGAGTTAATGTGCAAGTCAGTGCCCATCACTCAGGAGAGCCAGGCTGGTCGGACCTGATTGTGGTGACTAGGCCGTCTGAGTTCACTTATTACTTTTTATGTTGGAAGGCCCTGGAGGGAGTAAAAGTGGAGGTTCTAGTACTTATTTTAGATTTCCCATGTACCAGGTGTGGTAAGCAAGCCACTTCAGACAAGGCCCAGAACAACCACGTAAATAAGCCACGGAACAAGTCGTGCAGTTAGGCCTCTGCAGCCCCGAAACCCGTGTCCCCATCAGCTCCGTATTTACCAGTGGATATTGTAGGGATTTATGGGATTGTGTGCTCCTGTGGGGGCTGGGATGTGTGTGTTTAAATCCACATCTTCAGAAACTCGGCTAGAACCACAGCCACTGATTGTCTGTATGGAGGGAGAGGAGGGGAGGCTTCCAGCCTCTGGTCCAGCTTTTGAGGAGCTCAGAAGTTGCTCCTTCTGTCCTGAAAACAACACCAGAGCTGACGAAGCTGAAAACCCACTGCTCTACTTAGATCCACCAGAAAACTGAGGGGAAAAGCTGCTCCCAACCCAGAGAGGCAGCCGAGCGGGCTTGGAGAGTCACATCTCACTGGGCAGAACCTGCTGCTGTAAGAACCTCTGGGGCGGGCAGATTTCAGATCTCCCTGAGACCATCAGGAGGCTCAGCGTGGGGAAGTCTGAGTGTGACAACTCTAGGGGGCCAGTCAGAGGGGCCCCCTGCTCTTTTTCATGCATTTACCTCCAGGACCATGTCCTGTTCTCAGAGTGAAGATCAGAGAAGAACCCCTCATGCTTCCTGCCAGGAAAGGAGAAAATAGCTCTATTGAAACACACCCAGAACATTCTGTTCCATTGTGGGGGGTTGTGAATTTTTTTAATGAGAAATTATTTTACCAGAGCCTAACCAACTTGGGGGAAGGGAAATACCTTCTGTGTCGCCCAAATTGGGGTGGGGGAAAGAGACACACTTGTGGAGGTCACAGCTCAGGACAGGCTCAATGAGAACTAATCACAGGACTACAGATGCCCTGCTCTGTCCCGCTACCCCAAAACCTTACCTCCATGTCATTAGGGCCCCTGTGTGATAACAGGAATAAAACTAAAAGAAGTAAATGTCTCAGCAGTGCTAGGGAAGACCCAAAGACAACGGGGAGATGCAAACAAGGACACACAGGTGGCTTTAGCCTCTCACACCAATAGCTGTAGCAAACTACACACAGCCCAGCCCCAGTAGATTAACAGAAAACCTCACAGAAGAAACTATAAATTTTGGTTCTCTTCCCTAGTGCATTCCGTGGTGCATCCTCGCCTAGAATTGAGTGGAAGCAAGTCCATCTCAGAAGAGACATAACTGAAGAGGGATGGCTTTCCAGAATCTGACTGGCAGAGAAAGAACCAGCATGGGTGAGAGCACGCCGAGGGGTGGGGTAGGAGGTGGGCTGCCTCCTTCCCCAAATAAGGAAACTTCCTGAGGCCAGCACCGTGGGAGGGAGGGCCATGGGGTGGAAGCAGCCAGACTTCTTCCTGAGAACTGATGGGATGCCTCCAAGGGAATATTCAGCTGCCCAAACTTGGCCTTGAGGCTGGGAGCCAGTCTTTCTGCCTCAGAGACAGGACTGAGGTGGGTGCACAGGAGGTCTTACTTGGCCGGGGCCATTTCACTTCCCCGAAACCCTGTGTATAACATGAAGCATGGAAGGCCAGGGGAGCACAGCTCTGCCCTCAAGACCAGTTTCAAGTTCTGTCTTCCCAGAGTGTTATGGAAACGACAAGACAGTCAAGAAACAAGCACCACTCGAAGGGTTGGAGTACTCGGATATACTATGCCAGTGGGCTCAGAGGGGCTTCTGCTCCAAAGCTCTGAGCACCTCCAAGACGTGTGCTTGAGACTTTATACGGTAAAGTGCAAGCTTGGGGTATTCGGCCAATAGGCATGGAACAGCTTTAGCAGCATTATCATCACAGAAGTGGAGGTGAGGAGGCAGCAAACCACCATTCCAAAACCAGATATGTATCTTCGAAAACCCAGCTGGCTAGGAAAAAAAATGAACAGCATACCAACACTAATTAACTTAGATTTACAAGTTAGTCCAGCAGAACTGAGATCAGTATACCGATACTTAGATTTGTGAGTTAAACTGTTAGACCAGCGCAGTCTCTCCTTCATATTCCTAGATTTGTGAGTTATCTTGTTAGACCAGCCCGGCTTTTCCTTCACACTATTAGATCATTTCCATCTTGATTGGATCACCAAATTTCATCAAAATGCTTGATCTTAGTTTAGACTTCAAACAATTTATGGTTGAAAATGCAGATTCACATGACTAAGTTGCTCCAAAGAAACTTATACTTTTCAATATTTGAATTAAGTGCCCCAATTTTTTCTTTTAGTATTTTTACCTAATTTGATAAAACTTGTTCATGTTTTTTAGAATTTTAAGCAAAAGTTTAACAGTTTCATATCTGTGCTACTTAAATTAAGCAAATTCACTAACTTTTGTGTCAACTTAGTGTTATTAACATCATTTCCTAAGGATATTGCATATGTTGAACAACAACCTTAAATTCGGTCAAAACAACAAACTGTTTAACTATTTCTGATTATTTTTTCAGCCAATTTTTACTCTGCATTGTAAACAAAATATTCCGTATATTGATTCATGTTAGGAAAAATGTAAAATCTTTATTATCAATTCATATTATTGTGGGTTCATCACAAGTTGTAGGTTCTGGCCAGCGGAAGTCCCACCGAGATGGAATTAATTACTCAAGACTGTGGAAAAGTCAAGAGAGCAAGAGGGATTTAGGAACCTGGAGCCTCTAAAATCTCCCACAATTGTTGAGTACAGTCAAAGGAGGAATGCAGGAATTTAGGAAAGGATAGGGTGGGATCACAATTAGCACAAAGGCTTTGTTTATAGTTGGGGTTTGGCTCAAGGTCAGAAGACTGTTTTTGGTGAATCATGTTTGTGTTGAGCCTTTCAGCTTATCAGGGTGGAACGTTGAGAATCAGCTGCTTAAAAATTTGGACTCCCGCTGCTGTGCCTGTCTTAGGTTGCCCCCCTCAGGGGATCTTTCCGGTCATTGGCTAACCAGCCTTCTCACCTCTGAGTCTGCAGCTTTTAACCATTCCAGCCCAAGGCTGTTTTGGGGATAGAAGATTAACAGCAGGCACGCCCAGCGTTTATAGCCAGGGGCCTTGGTAATTGCTAAAACCTCAAGGCAGTTACTAAGCACATCTTCTTAAAGGAGATAAGCAGCTGGGATCTGTTACAATTTGTTAACCCATCATGGGCTCCCACAAATATGAGAACTTTCAATTTCAACATAAATGTCTGTACCTCTGTAACTAGGTGATAGGTACAATTTTTCTTTCTTTGGTACTTCATGCCATGCTTGTTTACCTGTACTGAGATACCAGTGAGAAAACATAAGCAATGCTATTTTTGTCTTTGATTATTGAATATTGAAAAAATACTTTCTTGATCAGAGTTAATAATACAGTAAATCTTTGTGAACTTCTTCCTCTACTCAACCCATTGAGCAAGATACACAAGATTCTTAAATGTATTTTTCTTTCTATTTTTCCAATAGTTTTGCAAGCTGGCTAGGATTCTTATTATTTTCTTGAACATACTTATCAGTTTTAACAACTTAATACATGCTAGTTTTCATAGCTTTAGAATGCTGAGCACAAATATTTTTTCCTTCTATTTTTTGAGGGGGAGGTAATTAGGTATATTTGTATGTTTGTTTTTGATGTTGGCACTGGGGATTGAACACAGGACCTTGTGCATGATAGGCACACACTCTATTGCTGAGCTATACTCGCCCCCTCACAAATCTACTCTATGTATATCATATAGTGGAGCAGAGCAATAAGAGGAATATCAGTTTCTCATTTTAAAAATCCAATAATTGTAGCTTTTTAACCTAACATGGCTGGAGCTGTCTATTGAGACAGAGACTAATATTTTAATATATAGCTGAACTTCTTTGGCCAAGTAAAAGATGAAAAATAATCCATGCTATAATTTTGATATTTTTAAGGTACATATTGACATTTATTGTTAAGTTTGGAAGTTCTTTCAAACAAAATGCGTCTAAAGTTGTACTTCGGTAGTGTCTCTTGTATCATATGGCTTATCTAAAGCTAAAAGAAAATTAATTTCTCATATTTTGAATCTACTGATTTTTGATACTGTTAGACTATGATGGAGAGTTGTTTGGTGGCTTAATTGAAGGCCTTCTACTTTTTCTATAATATCTGTTTTAGTATTCCTCATAATTTTCTATTAAAATATCTATAATTGAAATAATTTATTTACCATCTCTCTACTTAAATGTGGTTTCTTTCCTCTTTCCTTCCTTCCATCCTTCCTTCCTTCCATCCTTCCTTTCTTTCTTTCATCTCTCTCTCCCTCCCTCTCTATCTTTTTGCAAGAATCCATACCATTTTATAGCTCACTAGAGTAATAAGCCCAGATCCTTTAAAAATCTTTTAAAAATGTTTGTTGGACAATTAATTCTGATCTCAGGTGAATAAGTTTGTTGCTTCTCTTTTGACTTAGGAAACTTCTTATGAAAATTTACTATGTATTTTCTGAAAATGTCTCTTAATATTGTCTACTTTTTTTGTTTAAAATATTTTTATATAAGTTCATTTTTTTATATTTTTATATAAGTAATAGTTTTAAAATTTTGCTTTACCAGAGATAATTGTGATTATTATTCATGTTAAAATTGGTGCAATGTTTTCTTCTAGTCTCACTTCACTGTGCTGGTGGCAGCGCTATCACAGCATTTGCTCAATTCATGTCTTTGTGTTACATTTTAGCAATTCTTGCAATATTTCAAAATTTTTCATTATTATTGTACTTGTTGTGGTAATCTGTGATCAGTAATCCTTGATGTTACTATGGTAATTATTTTTGGGTGCCAAATCCACACCCATTTAAGATGTCAAACATAATTGTTAAATGTTGTGTGTTCCGGCTGCTCCACCAATTTGTCATTCCCCCATCTGTCTCCCTCTCTTCAGACCTCCCTGTTCCTTAATACACAACAATATTGTAATCAGGGTAATTAGTAACACTTCAGTGGTCCCAGTGTTCAAGTGAAAATAAGAGTTGCATGTCTCTCAATTTAGTCAAAAGCTAGAAACAATTAAGTGCCGTGAGGAAGACATGCCAAAGCTGAGATAGACTGAAAACTAGGCCTCTTGTGCAAATGAGCCAAATTGTGAGCAAAGGAAAGTTCTTGAAGGAAAGTAACAGTGCTACTCCAGTGAATACACTAATAATAAGAAAGTGAAACAGGCTAATTGCTGATACGGAGAAAGCTTTATTGTTCTAGATAAAAAATTTAATCAGCCACAGCATTCCCTTAATCCAAAACCTAATCCAGAGCAAGGCCCTAATTCTCTTTAATTCCCTGAAGGCTGAGAGAGTTGAGAAATCTGCAGAAGAAAATTCTGAAGCTAGCAGAGGTTGGCTGATGAGGTTTAAGGAAAGACACAATCTCCATAACACAAAAGTACAAGGGGAAATAATAAAGGCTGATGGAGAAAGTGCAGCAAGTCAGCCTCAAGATCTCAATAAGGTAATTCAATTTGGTGTCCACACTAAATGACAGATTTTCAGTGTTGATGGAACACCCTTATATTGGAAGATGCCATCTAGGACGTTCATTCCGATCTAACATTGCTGGTTAGTTTAAGTTGAAGCCAGTACTTATCTACCATTCTGAAAACCATCAGGCCCTGAAGAATTATGTTCAGTCTGCTCTCCTGTGTTCTATGAATGGAACAACAAAGCCCAGATGAGAACACATCTATTGACAACACGGCTTATTGAATATTTTAAGCTCACATTTGAGACCTCAGAACAAAAACAAAAAGACTCCTCTCAAAATATTATTGCTCATTGGCAATGCAGCTGATTAACCAAGAGCTCTGATGGAGATTAATGTTATGTGCCTGCTAACAAAACATATGTTCTGCAGCTCATGGATAGAGTGACTACAACTGTCAAGTCATATTATTTAAGATATATTTTGCAAGGTTACAGCTGTCATAGGTAGAAATTCCTCAGATGAAACTGTGTCAAGTAAAGTGAAAACCTCCTGGAAAGGGTTCCCCATTCTAGATGCCATTAAGAACATTTGTGACTTGTGGGAAGAGGTCGAAGTATCAACATTAACAGGAGTTTGAAAGACATTGATTCCAATCCTCCTGGAAGACTTTTTGAGTTCAAACCTTCAGTGGAGGAATGAATTACAGATGTGGTGGAAATAGCAAGAGAATAAGAATCAGAAGTGGAACATGAAGATGTGACTGAATTAGCTGCAATCTCTGGATAAAATGTAAATGGGTGAAGAGCTGCTCCTTATGGATGAACAAAGACTTTTATGCTTGAGATGAAATCTACTCTTGGTGAAGATGTTATGAAGATTGTTGAAATGACCAAAAAGAATTTAGAATATTACATAAACTTGATAAAGTGGCAATAGGGTTTGAGAGAATTGAGTCCAGATTTGAAAGAAGTTTTACTGCGGATAGAGTGTTATCAAACAGCATTACACATTAGAGGCAAATCACTTGTAAAAGCAAGAGCCAATTGATGCAGCAAGCTTCACTGCTTAATTTTTAGAAATTACCACAGCCACCCCAGCTTCCAGCAACCACCGCCCTGGTCAGTCAGCCGCCACCAACATGGAGGCAAGATCCTCCACCAGCAGAAACATGACAGCTCACTGTCAGCTCAGTGGATGATTAGCATTTTTTAACAATAAAGTATTTTTTGATCAAGGTATGTATATTTTTTAGACATAATGTTATTGTGCACTTAGTAGGTTATAATATATTGTAACTATAAGTTTACCTGTACTAGGAAACCCCAAAACTCCTGTGACTTGTTTTGTTGCAACATTGACTTCATTGTGGTAGCCTGGAATTGAGCCTGTAGTGTTTCCAAGGTATGCCTGTACTTGCATTGTCTTTGTGACATGCCTCATAGTCATGGAAAATTAAAAAGAAAAAAACATTTCAAACACTGTTTATGGATAAAGTCTATTTAGGAATCAAACATTTGGACTCATGTATTATATTTGAAGTCATGGCTCATCCTCCATTATTCTCCAAGTATTCTGCAGGAGTACTTGGGGAGTGGGGGCATGTCTATATTCTAAAACTGCTTTCATCCTTTCAGTGAAAGACCAAATGTCAACAAAAGAGGGGAGTAATTTTGTTTAAGCACTCTCTCACAAGTTAAAATTTAAGAACATCTCATCTATAGAGATCAATAGATATCTCATCAGGCTTACAACAGGTGTTTAAATTAGGAAGTTTAATTTCAGCTGACATGGACTGTGGAAAGAGGTTAATGAAGTTCAAGCATTTAATATTCTGAGTTTGGGTAAGTATGAAAATATTTTTTTATGCACACTTCAACTGCTTTGTGATTTTAAAAGCTAGGGGTCTCTCAACTAGTTATAGTACCAGCCTTTCTCTCACTCTCTCTTTCTTTCTTGCTTTTTATTTTGCCTTCTTTTCTTTCTTTCACTGTTGTCCTTTGAGCAAGCCAAGCAGTAAGTTCTCCATGTTTCTGATTTGCCCAAAATAAATGAGTGTAAATATTTATTCCAGTCTCAGCTGTGATCTGCGAATAGAAGGGGATGTCTAAATATCAATTTTAAAAATCAGAGGAGCAAGTCTATGAATAAAAAAAGGAATTGAAACTTGTCAACTAGAGAATTTGTCTACTAGATTGTTTCCAAATGCATTCTGTAGGAGTAGTCACTAGAGATGGCCCTTGAAGAAAGGTTTCTGTGATTAAGTTTGAAGAAACACTGTGTACCATAATAGTGGCCTATTGATGATTCATAAAACACAATGGTAGGTTAAAGTTTCTGAGACATCTTACAAGAAAGAAACTTGTAAAAGCTTATTTATCTTTTGTCTCTTAAACGTCTTGGACAGTGGAATTCTTTTATATTTGTCATACTTGTATGAGGAATTCTGCCCTCTAGAGGCATAATTTTTTTTGTTTTTTTTGGTTGGGGAGAAAATTTTCTTATATATTATATGTCTAACATGAGAAAAAGGACAAATCGCATGGACTAAATTCCATAAATTTAATATAATTGTATATTTTTCATTTTTTTAAATTTTCTTTTAAAAAATCTGAGACAAGAAAATCATATAAAGCAACGGTGAGAAGAGAAACCAGTAAGACCTACTGGTAATGCCTAAGTAAGAGCTGGTTAATATTTTCAAATCAGAAGTTCTTAGAAAAAATAAATACAGCTCTATCTCTCATGTCCAAATGCCTTTAGATTGTTCTCCCAATTTTCGAGAAATACATTTTTCTACACATATTTTCCTTTTCTGCAATTTTACCTAAATGGTTTTTATAAGGCTAATAATATACAGATGCCAAAACTGGAGAGACTGTACTCACACAATCTTTACACATTTATTTTATTTTACACTTACATAGAGCTTACATAACACAGTGTGATAATAGCACAGTACCCAGGTAGAAATTAACAAAACAGAACATTGTCTAGGAAAGGATCCATATAAAATGGAGTTTTGCATGTATCACTGTTGGCAATTGAAATGGTGAAGAATGCAAGATTATGCAATATATTTTGGGATAAATGATTAGGAAAAGCCCATAAAAATGAAAATATTAATTTAAAACAAGTACAATTTCTAAAATAAAGGAATTACAAGACAGAAGATAGCAAGATGATGAACACATGAGTGTAAAGGAATGGAAATAGTGTAAGCAAAATATGCTCAGTTGCAGTCACCAGAGACACTGCAAATTAACCAAACCAGATACCAGCATCCTATCAAATTAGCAAAAAAAAAAAAATTAAAGTGATAATCAATGTTCAGAAAATTGAAAATAAAAAGGTAATTTAATCTCTGCAGGAGGGACTACTGGTACAGCTTTAAAGGAGGACAATCTTTTAATATAAAAATAAACACATACTACAAACTGGTGATTCAATTTCTCAGTGTCTACCCTAGAAAAATAGCTTTTATCTTTTACAAATTGCACTGCAGCAATTTGTAAGAGAAAAATGGAAAAATCTAAATATATATCACCAAGAAATATATATATGTATAAACTTGGATATATATCACTCCACTGTGGAATATTTTGCGATGATTCAAAGGAGATATACATGCATACTATATATAGAGAGAGACAAGGAAACACAATCAACACATTAAGTGGGAAAATATAAGTTCAAGAACATATATTCTTCCTATTACTCATGTAAAAGTGGAAAAGAAAATGATTCCTACATATTCCACATAGACCCATATATACACACACACATACAGACATATACAGACAGACGTACATAATCGTGATGGAAAAGCACTGGTAGAAAAACTGGCAAGCAATCATTATCTGCAGGAAAGAATCCGTGACTGGTAGAAGGCAGTCAAGGAAAACATCAGTATATTCATTTATTACTTTTTTTGCAACATTTAATTAGGAATATTTGCAAATACATAGAAAGGTTAGAAGAAATGTAAGTGAACATCTATAAACCCACCTAGATTTTACAGTAGTCTACTATATTTATCTTATATCTATTCACCATCTGTTTTTAATGCATTTCATGTTGCAGATGTCCATACACTTTACCCTTAAACACTCCATGCATATTAACTAAAATTGAGAAAGCAAATTATATTCAGTGAAATGCACAAACCTCCAATGTATCATTACTTGAGTTCAACCTATATGATTCAAGCCACTATCAAGATATAGAACATTACCATCACCCTATAAATGTCTCTTATGTCCATAACCAGTCAATTCCAACACCAACCATCCTAGAGGCAGACATAATTTTGAGCTTTTTTTCAAGCACAGATAAGTATTGCTGTTTTATAATTTCATAAAAATGAAACTATATAGTAATGTTCTCATAAATAAAATACTGAAATGCTTGTTTACATATTGTTTATGGCCACTTTCAAGCTACTAATAGCAGAGTCGAGGAGCTGCAACAGTCTATGGCAAGCAAAGCCTAAAATACTATCTGGTCCTTTAAAGAAAAAGTTTGCAGCCTCCTGTTCAAAAACACTTATATAGGCTTTTTCATTCCAAACTGACACCTGAAACTATCTTATGCAACTTTTCCCTTATAGAGGAAACTAAGACCAAGAGATTTTAAATGAATTATCTAAGCTTAGGTGGAAATGTAGAACTCAAATTTAGGTCTGTATTCTGAGTCCTAGTCTGATCATCTTCTCAATATAACAATAAATTTCTACACTTATCAAGTAAAACTATATATGCCCACAGGCTCACTTTGACTCTCATGCCCTACCTGTAAACTTCAAAATGAGTTAAAAGTTTAGCAGAACAGAATCATGGTGAGCTAAGGGAAATTTCACCTTTATGAACAAGTTTCTTCACAAAGAAGACTTTCATAGTGTGGAGCTAAACCAATGAATCCACAGTACTCTCAACTTACAAACAGGTGGATCAAAGGTGGCAACTGATAAAGTGACAATTTTTTCATCAAAAAAATAGCAAGTGCTAATTGTGTGCTGGGTGCTGTAGGGATATAATGTCCTGCTGTGGGAACATCCAGTGAGTAGGAGCAGTGCTTAGAAAAAACTATCATTCCGTTGTACAAAGTTTTAGGTGCTAGTGGTGATAAGTGTGGTATTATTTTCATCTGAGCATGCCAGAGAAGGCTTATGATTGAGCTGGAACTGAAGAGTTTATGATGTAGAGGATGAAGGGTGTGGGGGAGGGAATGAACAGGGTGCCCCAGGCCAGCGGGCCTCAGATACACCTATCTAGCTCTGACAGGAGGTATACCAGGAATATGGTGTAAAAGAGCAGGTTATGAGACTGGAAACGTAGTTCTAAGCCATTATGTAATACACTCAGAATGCCAGGCTATCTGGAACTTATGTAAACATTCTGAAAGTGGAGGGAATCCAAATATTTTTGGGGTACAGGGAAGTAGCTTGAGCAAATCTACAGCCTTAGAAATATTGAGAAATACTGGTTTAGGTCTGTCAGCAGTGGGAGGCTGGAGAGGGAATGCGAGGAGGTGAGCTGCCCAACTGGAAAAAATGCACAAGGAGCTGACATAATGCGTGAAGAGCTGACATGGAGCAAAACAACTGTTTATTGCATTACAAGCGGGTGAAGCCCATCCTCGGGCATATGCACTTGCCCTTTTATTATGCCCGCGCATGCATATTGTTCATAATAATTTCTCATGCTATTGGCACATGCATATATTTACTTCCCACCTCACACACATGCAAGTTATTGTGGACTTTGACCGTGGTCCCATGGCCTACTCACTTAAGACTGTCGATAAGGTCACAGCAATTCCAAATGATTCTTGGATCTTCCTAGAGGTGCACCAGTATTTAAGAGCCCATGGTCCCCTGTCAAAAAACACTGCACTGCTTTTAAACAGCAGATAAAAGCTGAAAGCCAAGGGTCTATTTAAACTTGGAACAATTTTTAAAGAAAGTTACAGAAAATCTTCATCTGGTGCTTAAGTTGTACAATCAGAGAATTCACATGAAAAGGCACTGCCAGATCCTGATAAAGAGGGGCAGAACTGATATTAATGTTAAGGGCTATGCAATTTGCAACAGGTGGTTAGCATTGCAGAGCTAGAAAAGACAAGCACCCGAGGCTCCCTGTGAATGTGCACCTTCACAAGGAATTGGAGGATGAGGCCAGATGGAAGAGCGGTGAGCAGGTCAGAGAAAATTCATTCCTGAACTGACCATGGTAGGGTGTGCATCATAGAGAGATTCAGGAGGTGTTATGGAAAATAGAACTGATATGATCTGGCCATGTTCAGAGCCCAGATGACAGCAGTGATAGTGACAGTCTTCAAAAACTACAAATACAGGAGCAACTCAGAACTTCAGTGAAGGAAGGGGAAAGAGCCCTGCTTAATCAGTTGACGTATAAGGTACCTGAGTTATCTAAGCTTCACTCTCAGGTTTATGGGCTATGCAAGAAGCAACTGCAATCTGAGATGATAAACAAAAAGTAAAATTTGTCAATAATCTTTGCAATTAAGATGAAGATGAAGAGAAGACAAGGCCCAAAATAGCACCTGGGTTATACATATTCAGGAAATAAGAGAACCAGGGAAGGAATGGCTAGAGAAGTGTGAAGTAGGGGTAAGGGCCGCTTTTTATGGGCCAGATACTGCCAGCTGATCAGAAACCACCAAAAGAAAAGTACCTCATTCTGTACACAAGGGCCAATTCCTTACCATGGCATTAGCAAAATACTAAGAGGAAATCATAGAAAAGAGCCAGCTCCACAAATGTCTCAGTAACAAAGTTTAAACAGATATGGGGAAGTTGTTAGGTTAGAGAATTCTTTTCAAATATATTATTAGCTAACAGCACCCTGTAGGGAGAGGAAGAGACTGTTAAATTAACCTCCATTGAGTCTGAGGGCAGGCAAGTTAAAAAATAATCAGAAGCCTCTATGAAGTTCTCATAAGAGCCATATAAGCAGCTGAATAGGGCAATAAAGCAGGACACAGCCGAGCTGGGTGATAGCTCCGGTTCTTTAATCCTAATCAAATGCACCACTCAGGCATGTTAAGCTCAGCTGAGTCTCCCATGAGAAAATAAAGGGGAGGCTTCTTCTGAACACTGAACTATGAAAACCCATTCGTGCTGTACTCAAAAGAAAAGAAGAAAGGAAAATGTCCAAACACTGGGTGAACCTTAGTGCAATTAAATGCCAATACCATGAAAGACATTAAAAATAATGTAGAAGACTAATTACAGCTAATTAGACTGGGGACATTTTATAATACTGCTCATTTATCCAAACAATTTTTATTATATCCCTACTAAGTGCCAGGCCCCAGACTAGATGTTAGGAAATTGTGAATAATAAGTTTATATCTCATAAACAGGCAAAAATAATACTATATGAAGTGACAAATGCTATGGTGGAAAAAGGTATCACAGGGTACATTGAAGCACTTGACCCAGTCTTAAGGAGGTCAAAGAGGAGTTCAAAAACATTTCCCAGAAATCAGGCTCTGAAACCTGATGTCTGAGTAGCCAGGCCAAGTTGAAGGAAGGAGATGTTCAGAAGCTAGGAAACCAGCCCAGAATGGGTGGGAGGTAACTAAGTAGAACAGTAAGGCAACAGGAGAGAAATACACCAACGTGATTGCAAAAAGTTTGTAAGTCACGCTAAGAGCCCCAGGGGAGAGTAAAGATTTACATGAAGAGGTGCCTATAAAACATCCAGTTGAAAATTTCTGACAGGCAGTTAGAAGAATATAAAAAAGCCTTAGGGACTAAAGATGCAGATTTGGATCCCAACATAGAGACAGTAACTAAAGCCACAAGAACACCAAAGTTCTAGCAGGAAGTGCGGACAGTCTCCACACTGAGAGGTGATGGAGAGGCCCAGGGAGACTCCCAATGCATCAATCTGTAAGAAGGTGGCAGAGGTAAAAATATCATTCCCATTACACGTTAAGTGATACGACTAAGAATCTAGTTGAATACACATATATATATATTTTTTTTCTTCTTGACTTTTTTTTTGGTCAATTAAGATTTTCTAAATTATACCGTTACAATTTGTCAATTTCTAGTGATCAGCATAACGTTTCAGTCATACATATACAGAAATATATTCATTTTCACATTTTTTATTATAGATTACTACAAGATATTGAGTATATTTCCCTGTGCTATACAGAAGAAATTTGTTTTTTAATCTATTTTTATATACAGTAGTTAATGTTTGCATATCTCAAACTATCAATTTTTCCCTCCCCATCCCCTTTCCCCCAGTAACCATAAGATTGTTTACTATGTCTGCAAGTCTCTTTCTGTCTTGTAGATGAGTACATCAGTGTCTTTTTTCTTTTTTTAGATTCTACATATGAGTGATATTATATGGAATTTTTCTTTCTCAGTCTGAGTGCCTTTACTTAGACTGATGATCTCCAAGTCCATCCATGTTGCTGCAAATGATATTATTTTATTCTTTATATGGCTGAGTAGTATTTCATCATATAAATATACCACAGCTTGTTTATCCAGTTATCTTTTGATAGACAATTTAGGTTGGTTATAGTACATAGTGCTGCTATGAACTTTGGGGTTCATGTGGCTTTTTGAATTAGAGTTCCCTCCAGATGTATGTCCAAGAGTGGGATTGCTGGATCATCTGTTAGGTCTGTTTTAGTTTTTTAAGGAATCTCCATACTGCTTTTCATAATAGCTGCAACAAACTACATTCCCACCAGCACTGTAGGAGGGTTCTCTTTTTCCACACTCCCTCCAGAATTTATCATTTGTGGACTTTTGAGTGATGACCATTCTGAATGGTGAGATGATATCTCATTGTAGTTTTAATTTGCATTTCTCTGATAATTAGCAAAACTGAGCATTTTCTCATGTGCCTATTGGCCATTTGTTTGTCTTCATGGGAGAATTACATGTTTAGATCTTCTGCCCATTTTTGGATAGGACTGTTTTTTTTTATTGTTGTTGTTATAATGTTGTATCAGCTGATTTTTTTTAATATTCTGGGAATTAAGCAGTATTCAGATTCATTATTTGCAAATAGTTTCTCCCATTCTATAGGTTGTCATTTTGTTTTGTGTATTGTTTTCTTTGCTGTGCAAAGATTGTAAGTTCAATTAGGTCTCATTTGTTTACTTTTGCTTTTGTTTCTATTGCCTGGGTTTACTGCCCTAGGAGAACATTGCTAAGATTTATTTCAGAGAATGTGTTGCCTATGTTTTCTTCTAGGAGATTTATTTTTAATTGAAGCAAAGTTAGTTTACAATGTTGTGTAAATTTCTGGTAGACAACATATTGCTTCAGCCTAGCTGTATATTTAAAAAATTTATTTATACATTTAAAAATTGCACATATATAAATGTTAACAGTGATTATTCTAGATGATTAAAGATTACAGGTTTTACTTCAAAATAAATGTAATAAGTGCACAATTAGAAAATAATAAATTTATTTTTGAAAGTTAAAATGTTTTTTCTTCTATTACAAAAACAATGTTAAATGGTCCTTATACAAACATGATGATAAATCATGGTAAAGTTGTTACTAAAGATGGGAGGGTTTTTAAACTTCTTTGAATACAACTAAATTAATTCTGTAAATCTTTATTCAAAAATCAACTTCAAAGAAATCAAATTATTTCAAGAGTGAAAGGAGGAGCTCCTTAACATAGTAAAGCACATACTACAGTTACTGGAAAGGTACTGGAAGGCCACCCAGACACAACCAAACACTCTCTCCCGCCCTTCCAGTAGCAGTAAAGGAAGTGCTGCCCCCTGCTGGAGGACGGCTCAGTAAGACTATGCGGCTGCCACTGCCAAGCCCACCACTGACCTTCATTTCCAGCCTGCACATAGGGTAAAGCAAGTCGTGTTACTTTCCCAACAGCGCACATTTTTTGTAAAGTATCTCCAATATGTCACCCCAGAGGACACAGAACATCCTAGAAAACTGGGAAAATACACATATTTGCCTTCTCCTCTACAGTCAGACACCCAAGATAAGATGGTCTGATTTCCAAGGCAGACAGCATTATCTGAGGTATGACCTAGAAAGGGAAAAAGTGACTGAAATAAAAAGGCACTTCATGGACCTACTATAAAAGAGATGCACATGAACAAAATGGGGATATTAATAATTTTGGTCCAGAATTCTGACCTTACTTGGAACCAGTAACTTGAGTTTTCAGTTAATATTAATATAAAGCATCTATTGACAGATAACTTTAAGATAATGACAAGGGGTCGTCACTAAATGACACCATGTCATGACATAGTTTGAAAAGTAAAGAAAAGCTCTGTCCATAGAGGGAATTGAAAAGTCAAGGATTCTATTACTGAGTGAGTGAATTTTGATAGATCAGATCCGTGGGTTCAATGTTCACATCTATGAAATGAAGGCACAAGAT
Source organism: Vicugna pacos (assembly GCF_048564905.1). Taxonomy (NCBI): domain Eukaryota; kingdom Metazoa; phylum Chordata; class Mammalia; order Artiodactyla; family Camelidae; genus Vicugna; species Vicugna pacos. The sequence continues at coordinate 5,750,696 of NW_027328741.1, forward strand.
TAGTTAAGTAACTTTCAAGCTTTTTTTTTTTTCACTGTGAGTCATAGTAAGAGGTACATTTTACAGCAGTGTATCTGAATACACAAAACACAGGCAAGTTTCATGGAACAACATTATCTCTTAAACTTAGGAAGAATAATGTTCATGGAAAGAGAGATAAATGAGATTAAAGCAATTGAACTTTTAAGCAGGAGGGAGATGATTTAAAGAACAAGTTTCTGGAGGAGATGTGGGGTAGACAAAATCAAAAGGACAGATATTAGTCTTGGGAATGATAGGGATCACTCTTTTCTTCACAGACAGGAAGGAAGGAAGGAGAAATCAAGAAACAAAAGCCTTCTGAGATTGAGAGGTAGCAAATTGACAGAAGCCTAGCTCTGAAAGTTTCAATTATCTCGATGAGGAGAGTAAAACACTTACTGAGCAATGTAAGCTCTAGTTGTTAAATAAACATTTTATTTTATGTAGGACTGTTCAATTTTGATTCCTATTTTGTTTTATCACAGTGGAAATTTAATAACTTTCAATAGTGATCATTTTTAGTAACTTACTTTACCAGAGTTAAAATTTGATTAGGGTTTGACATTCTTAAAGTATTAGTGATGTCTGAGACACGTTACAGAGAGAGATTTAAATGAAGAATCCAACTTAGTAAAGTGTATTTTCTGTGACAAGTATTGGTAAATATTGTTTTCTCCTTAATAATTTGATATTTTCATAAGGAAAATAATCTCAAGTATGCTGTCTGTAGACTACTTCTAAGGGAAAAACCTATATTATTATTGTAACAAATGTCATCTTCCTTGTAGAATTAAAAATTTTTTTAACTGACAAAATATTTTTAATACATAGTATATACTAGAATTTACATTTAATTTAGCATAATTTTGAGAATTTTGAAATCATATATTATACTTCTGTTTACATAATCTGTATTTTAAAATGTTATCTTCTATTTTTGTTTATTTCAAATATTTCACTCCAACTCTTTTTATTTCTTAAAGTAAAAATAAAAATGGGCAATGATTTGGTTTGACAAAGTAATTCTTAATTGTTTAGCAGCAATAAAGTTTATTTAACCTCTCAGTGTAGATTGGTTTTACTCTGTAACAGCAAATACTGAAGAACTTAGACTAGGTCTGAATAAAGCTGGTGGTGAAACTAGGTTTTCTACATACCATAATACAGGCAGTTCTCTTGTAAAGCAATATATGTGTCTCTGGAAAAAAAAACTAAAGTTCTGCAAAATTATACCCTAAAAATATGGACAAGCAACTCAGAATTATGCAGCCTTGTAATCTCTGTACTAGCAAAACTGGTAACAGTTCTCATAAAATTCTAGTATAGCTGAACATTTGCACCCAACATCAGTTAGTCTTCTTTGAAACGTAGTACCATGAGGGCATTCAATTCTGTTAAAGATAAATTGTCAAAATTAAAAATTCTGATCCAGGATGTAGACTTTCTTCTTTAGATACTCCCCTCTTATTTTTTTTTAAGTAAACATGGGGAAATATTTTCATGGCTTATTTGTATTCACAGCTCGTCCAGATAGTCTAACATTGTAGAAATCTTAGCAGTTCTTGAAGCCATTAACTGGCCTCTGTTCACCGTCTTCCACAGGATGGTCATGTGTTTTCCTTAATGTCATCATATATTGCTAAAACTCTGTGAGAAAGCTGATCCCTCACGGGTTTAAAACATTACTATGCTGGAAATAATTTTTCTGGACCAATGTGACTTTCTCATTATACTGACCTCATCACTTAATGATGAATGATTGAACTAATTCTCATTGCAGAAGTGTGTTATGTAGAAAAAATTAGACAGTAGTCTCTAGCTGTCCCATTGCTATGTCTTGATTCATGTAGTGGACTGTATTTGTGCATATTCATGTTTATATATACATAGTACCATTTAGTAAAGGAAAAGGGCTTTGGAGTTTGCCTGACTTGGCCAATGAAATCAAATTTAGGTGACTGAGTTTTGGTTATGTGAAGTAAATACTAATTATCTGGTAGGAATCTTTTGGAGATTGAGATAATTTACACAAAACATCTAGCACAGTGATGGGCATATTACAGAAACTCATATAGTGCTATTTCATTTTATAGTGATGAATCTTAAGGCTAAAAATACTAAGTGACTTGTTACCCCGGTACATAGCAAAAGTCAGATTCACTATGTAATTCTTATGAGAAATTCCTATACACACATACATGCCTGTAGGTGAATAGATAAATGCAGATTCTCCTACAGATTTAAGGTTTATTCTTCCCTTAATTGATTAATGTTTCACTAGTTCATATCCTTTTCTATTCAGATATTGAGGCTGATAATGATAAAAAAAAATTTGTAGGGAAGCTCTTTCCTTGACGTAACTTCCTATACTAATTAGACTAGGCTGCTGTACTAAGGTTGTGTCAGCAGTTTAATTCATGCCTGTTTGCACTTTTCCAGTAGACTATTTCTATTTCTTTTTCAGTAAAACTTCTACATGTTAAGATGGTCAGTATTTTATTCTTTTATTTATAGATAAAATTATAGCAACAAAAATTATTTTCTTTTCCCTAGCTTTCCACCTTTTAGTATAAAGTGTAAAGAATATCTGCCATGTTTCTATAACAGGTTTGTTTACAGTATCTGCAGTTATTTACCTCACAGCACCATTTGAAGTAACATTGCAAATTCTGCATGCTCTAGATTTTAAGCTGTGCTGTATGAGTTTGTAGTGGTTGTAATTTTGTTGTCTTATGTTTTGAAACTTTAAGAATTAGAACTCACAGGATTTGACATCACAAGTTTTCATTGGCTTTCATTACATTTTTGAGCTGTTATGTATAATAAAATTTATAATTAGGTATATAAATTTACATGTATTAAATGATTAATTTTGAAATTATATTACATACAATAACATTTGTTTAGAGTCAATCAATATGTTTGATCAAATTTAAGAAGCTTGAAATACACATTTATTTTAACTATTAGAAAGAAAAAATGCTACTCTTTAAATTATGGCATCTCATCAATTTCTGAGAAGCTGAGACATGAAAACAAATATGTGCCTTTAGACTCAATGAAATATTTCAGGTGTGTATTTAGACTTGAGGGCTCTTCCTTGGTGAGGAGCAGATTTTGTGTTGCTGGTTGCTGAAAACCCTGCTCAAGCCTATGTATCTGCACAGCTATGCTGGTTTTTCTTGTTCATTCATGTGTTCCCTCCTTTAGTATTTACTGAGTGTCCTTCAGGTGCAAAGCTATGTCATGTTTCAAGTCACAAAAGTTTTCTTCTCTTGGAACTTCTTTTATATATCTGGAATGTAACACAAAACCAAGTAATTGTTTGATGGCACAACATAGTACTTATGTCTCCAGCTAGATTCCAAACTATCATAAGATTGCTCTTTTTCACATGTTTTGTATCTGCTTCATTTCCTAGGACATAATTTGTAAGTCATTGTAACTTCTTGATTAATTGAACTTTGTATATAATGATGAGAAAAAAGTGTAGTGTGTACACCTGAAAATGGTGTCTGTATGATTATGCATTAATATAATCAGAAGTTTTGAATTTTAGAAAAATGGAACAAAAAATTTTAACTGTAAAATGAGACACCAAAGATTTCTTCAAATAGCTATTGACTTTTCTGTATTTCTTTGACATTACAAGAAATCTAGAAAAGCCCAGTGGTCTGGCATCTGTGGCTTATTATCCAGCTGCACAAGTGAATTACTCTTTTGAACACTGTGGAATCGTGGATTGAAGAGGTGTCTAAGGGTTCTATTGTTTGGGTAGACTGCCCTACGTGGACATTGCTAAGATTTATGTCAGAGAATGTTTTACCTATGTTTTCTTCTTGGAGATTTACAGTGTCTTGTCTAATATTTAATTCTTTAAGCCATTTTGAATTTATTTTTGTGTATGGTGTGTGGGGGTTGTTCTAACTTCATTGATTTATATGCTGCTGTCCAGTGTTCCCAACACCATTTGCTGAAGAGACTGTCTTTGCTCACTGTATTTTCTTGCCTATCTTTGTCAAAGACTAATTGACTGCAGGTCTGCGGGTTTATTTCTGGGCTTTCTAGTCTGTTCCATTGATCCATATGCCTGTGTTTATGTCAATACCATTCTGTTCTGATGACTGTAGTTCTGTATTATTGTTTGAAGTCTGGGAGGGTTATACCTCCAGCTTCATTCTTTTTCTTCAATATTGCTTTGGCAATTCTGGGTCTTCTGTGATTCCATATAAATTTAAGATTATTTGTTCAAATTCTATAAATAATGTCCTGTGTAACCTGATAGAGATCACATTAAATCTGTAGGTTGCTTTGGGCAGTATGACCATTTTAACAATATTGATTCTTCCAACACAGGAGCATGGGGTATCTTTCCATTTTTCAGAAACTTCTTTAATTTCCTTCATCAATGTTTTATAGCTCTCCATTGAGTTTTATTAAGTGTGTTTTCTGCATCTATTGAGATTATCATGTGATCTTAGTCCTTTCTCTTGTTGTTGTGTTTTTGATTTGCATGTGTTGAACCACACTTGTGTCCCTGGGATGAACCCCACTTGATCATGATGTATGATCTTTTCTATGTGCTGTTGCATTCTACTTGGTAGTATTTTCTTGAAGATTTTTTGCATCTATGTTCTTCTGTTATATTGGTCTTTAATTCGCTTTTCTCATGGTGTCTTTGCCTGTTTTTGATTTCAGACTGATGGTGGCTTCATAGAATGAGTTTAGGAGTATTCCTTCCTGCTTGTTTTCTTTCTATCAGCTTTATAATGTTCCGCAAAGCACAAGAAGAAAATATTTTAAGTGACATAAGGCTGTGACTATGGTAAGTCCACTTAACGAGTAGTTTTCCCAACAACATAAATTCTTTTGTAACTAAAAGGGAGGGAAAGTGACTGCTTTAAGAGGTAAGATGTGAAAGGCTACTCTACCACACACATTTCTTATCATCATACAGAAGTTGTCAAATAATTATCCCCTGCCACTCAGAAAAAGATAATATTGTGAGAAAACACTTTCCACAGAACCTCCTGTCCAGTTCAGCATAGGCATCAATTTTTATGCCCTGCTCACTGACGACACCCAGCCATGGCTACAGGAAAGAGCCCTGATGCCCAAGCACCATCACATCCCATGACAGGAGCCATTCCCTTCCCCTAGAGGGGCAAACTCAGAAAGCCCCCAAAGCCTGGGCGAATGGCCTTAGTAGTGTTTGTTTTTCAAGGCCCCGAGCCCCAACCTATGTTGTTTGCATCTAAAAAGAGGCTATATTAACAGATACACACCATTATATATAAAATAGATAAGCACAAGGACCTACTGTATATCACAAGGAACTTTATTCAATTTCTTGTAATAACCTACAGTGGAAAAGAATCTGAAAAAGAAAAAAAAAATATATATACTGAATCACCCTGCTGTACACCTGAAACTAACACAACACTGTAAATCAAATATACATCAATAAAATGTTTTGAAAATGCAGCTGTAAAGAGCAATACAGTCATGGTGTGAGCTGCCAGGCCCAGTGAAGGAATTTTGAAAGGTGAATGATTTAAAAAATAATTCCTAATACTCTGAGATAACTATTTCCAGGATGGTGCAATTTTACCTTTAAAAAGGGAAAGAGAAAAAACAAAAAACAAAAAATCTCAGACATCACCTTCCTGGAATTAACCAGCACACAATTAAATTTTGGAAAAGAAAACACAAAACAGTAATGCAGTCATTCATCAAATTCACAAAGGAAAACAAAAATGCCAGCTCCTTACTACTTGATTTCAAACAGAAAGCTGGTAAAGGTTACAGCATGAAAACGTAATTCTAATAATTAAATAAAACTTCATAAAATAAACAGGACTGGCAAAAGTATGTTTCCGGTAAATCAACTCAGGGGATGACCAATTATAATGCAAACAACTCATGTAATTTTAAATTTTCCAGAAGCCTCCCCAACTATTTTTAAAGAAGTAAAAAAAAAAGGTGGAATTGATTTTAGCAATATATTTATATTTAATCCAATAGAGCCAAAATATTATCACTGCTGCTTATAATCAACAGAAAAAAATATGAGATATTTCACATGCTTTTATTCATACTAGACCTTCAAAATTTAAGTCCATTTTACACGTACCATGCATCTCAACTTCAGCTGGCTATGTATCAAGCAAGCAATAGTTACATGTGGCTAGCGGCTGCCACTTTGTTTTTCTGTGCATTTTTTGGTTTTTGTTTTGTTTGTTTGTGAGTGTAATTAGGTTTTTATTGATTTATATTTAATGGAGGTACTGGGGAGTGAAACCTGGACCTCGTGCATGCTGAGTACATGTTCTATCACATAGCTATACCCTCCCCCTAGCAGCTGCCACTTTGGACAGGGCAGATCTCAATGGATACTTTTCACTTATTTGTAAGTCCAAGTCTTCTCAAAAAAGAATCCCATTGGCAACCTCTTAAATGTATGCCTTCGGAAAATATAATTTCAAATATAATTTTTAAGTTTCTTCACTCTACCTAGGATGCTCTCTACTGTGATAATCAAGCAGGTGGTTTCCCTATCCCTCACGGAGTCCCTGAAGGCAACTGCTAATGGGAGCAGAATGGGGGGCTTCTGAAATCTCTGTGCTTTTGAGGATCACTTTGGAGAAAACAGACATTTTACTTCTGTTCCAGCCTCTTCACCTCCCCAGAAAATTGTCTTCACTTCATCACCATGTCCTTTCTCTCCTCGAATTCACCTCTCATTCCACTGCTGTCGGTTTTAGCCTCCCCAAACAGAAAACCAGGAGTACTCTCCCACTTTTAACACATCAACAAGCCTCAGTGTGTCCTTCTAAAAATATACCCCACTACTTTTCTTCACCCTGACTTTGGCTTCTCCACACCCAGTCTCTTGTAGTCTACATGTGAACTAAGATTTAAGAATTACCCAACCTCCCAGCCCTGACACGTACACTCTCACTGCTGTTAATGGCCTGTTTCCACTTTCTCAGACAGTGGCCTTCATCTCCCCCACACCTGTAGTCCTGGTTGTTCATGGACCTGGGAATCTACCTTTGTGGGACTGTGGAATTCTGTGCATGCTAGTTCCATTCCAGGCCATCCGGTCCTAGACACATGTCCCAGGAAAACATTTCCAGTGATTCTGGACTCCCTGACCCCACCTTTCCTTGGAGCACATGCTCATCAACAGCACCCCACCAACCCTACCCTCAGTAGGTCCACAGTGGAATCTGCACTCAGTTCCTCTCCACTCCCCACAAGCATGACTCACTCTGCTGTTCTACATGTTCAGGGAAGAGGTAAGGTCCTTCCTATAGTTACAGTGTGTCTCCTACCACCATTTGTCCCTACCTTCCTCCAGGGTGTTTCCAAATTTGGAATAAATGACACTTGTAAAAATCATCTGAACTTTGGAGAAGCTAGTGTGTGAATCAACCTATCTATCTTGCTATGGTGGCTTCAGAGATCTTTTAAAAGAACTAGATTAAACTGCATCCTGATTTTTCTTTATTGCACATGAAAGTGTAAATAAGATGTCAATGGGAGACCTTCCTAATGTCTAATATAAACCAGGCTATAGCAAGTTGCCCATTTTTATTAGGTTTTGAAGATTTTTATGGTTTTTTTATTTTTTAAGTGAGAGGTCTTTATTTTAGAAAACAAATCAATATGATTAAATTTAAGTTTCACAGAATCTACTGTTAATGACAAATTAATAGCAAGTAATTCATGCCAAGAACTTGAGCTACACATTTCCATCTTGTGTCTGCCAGGGACTAATGATCAGTACAGAGACCGAGCTTGATTTGATATTTATATATATAGCTGTGCTTCTTTAAATTTTTCCCAATAGGGGCAGCTAGCCCACCAAAATAATGTTTTCAGTTCCTTTAAATTTTAAAGACAGAAGAAAAACTCATTATGTTATTTGTCAGATTTTGTAAACCCTTGTAATTCTAGTATCCTCAGAGACCATAGTGATGGCTTCTTAAGCAGTAGATACAAGTGAATATTTTGATGATGCTGATTGGTAGACATATATCTCAAAATGTTTTGAGAAACTGTTTCTTTTTGCTGTGGATGTATTTGATGTCCCCCACTGCCTTGGTGCTGTGTTCTTCCACTTCGAGTGAGACACTTGCTTCCCTGTCGCAGCTAAGATGGCTGATTAGAGAACATGGAGTGAGCATCAGCTATCCTGAAGTCCCTAACACTTCCCTTCCATGTCGGATTTCCATAAGAATGAAGCCCAAAGGGAAAAATGAAGAGTGGAAGATATTAAATTTGGTTTGAGCTCATTGCCTGTTTTTCTCAAAATCAGTGCAAGTTTCCTCCTAACGCACTGTGATTTCATTTTGACAGTGGCAGCAGGTTCATCTGTATGTGCTCTCTGAGCACATTTAATGACAACTTTTTGTTTTTACTTTTTAAAATTGAGTTATAGTTAGTTTACAATGCCTCAATTTCTGGTGAACAGCACAATTCTTCAGTGATACATTAATATACATATATTAATTTTCATGTTCTTTTTAAAAAAATTGGCTACCACAAATTATTGAATATAATTCCCTGTGCTATACAGTAAAACTTGTTTACTTTTTTATATATGTCACTCAGTATCTGCAAATCTCAAATTCCCATTTTATCCTTTCCAAATCCCCTATCCCCTGGCAACCACAAGTTTGTATTATATGTCAGTGTGTCTATTTCTGTTTTACCTATAATTTCATTTGTCTTATTTTTTAGAGTCCACATATAAGTGATGTGTGGTACATTTCTTTCTCTTTCTGGCTTTATTCACTTAGAATGACATTCTCCAGGGACATCCACGTGGCTACAAATGGCAATATGCTCTCAATTTTCATGGCCGAGTAGTATTCCATTGTATAAATATACCACCACTTCTTTATCCAGTCATCTGTCAGTGAAAATTTAGGTTGCTTCAGTGTCTTGGCTATTATAAATAGTGCTGCTATGAACATTAGAGTGCAGGTGTCTTTCTGAATTAAGGATTATTCTGTATATTTGCCCAGTAGTGGGAACACTGTATCATATGTTAAGTCTACTTTTGGTCTTTTGAGGAATCTCCATACTGTTTTCCACAATGGCTACACCAAACTACATTCCTACCAACAGTGTAGGAGGGTCCCTTTTGAACAACACCCTTTCCAGCATTTGTCATTTATAGACTTCTGAATGATGGTCATTCTGACTGGTGTGAGGTGAAACTTCATTGTAGTTTTAATTTGCATTTCTCTGATAATTAGTGGTATTGAGCATTTTCTCATATGCCTTTGGCCATTTGTATGTCTTCATGGGAGAATTGCTTGTTTAGGTGTTTTGCCCATTTTTGGATCGGGTTGTTTGTCTTTTTCTTATTAAGTCCTATGAGATGTTTATATATTCTGGAGATTAAGCATTGTCAGTTTCATCTTTTGCACATATTTTCTCCTATTCCATAGGTTGCCATTTTGTTTTGCCTATGGTTTCCTTTGCTGTGCAAAGGCTTGTAAGTTTAATTAGGTCCCATTTGTTTACTTCTACTTTTATATCTATTTCTTTGGTAGACTGCCCTGGGGAACATTGCTGAGATGTATGTGAGATAATGTTCTGCTTGGGTTTTCTTCTAAGGTTTATTGTGACTTGTCTTATGTTTAAGTCTTTAATCCATTTTGAGTTTAGTTTTGTGTATGGTGAGAGGGAGTATTTTAACTTCATTGATTTACATGCTGCTGTCCAGTTTTCCCAACACCATTTGCTGAAGAGACTGTCTTTTTTCCATTGTATCTTCTTGCCTCCTTTGAAGATTAATTGACCAAAAGATTGTGGGTTCATTGCTGGGCTACTTTGTTCCATTGATCCATATGTCTGTTTTGTATCAATACCATGCTGTTTTGATTAATGTAGCTCTGTAGTATGGTCTGAAGTCTGGAAGGGTGTTTCCTCCAGCCTCATTCTTTTCCTTTAGTTATGTTTTGGCAATTATGGGTCTTTTCTGATTCTGTAAAAATTTTATAATTATTTGTTCCAGTTCTGTGAAATATGTCCTTAGTAATTTGAATAGGGATTGCATTAAATCTTTAGATTGTCTTGGGAAATGTGGCCATTTTAACAATACTGATTCTTCTGATCCAGGAGCATGTGATATCTTTCCATTTTTTAAAGTCTCCTTTAATTTCCTTGTAGTTCTCCATGTATAAATTTTCCACTTCCTTGGTTATATTTACTCCTAGATATTTTATTACTTTAGGTGTAATTTTAAAAGGGATTGTTTCTTTACTTCCTTTTCCTGTTTATTCATGATTAGTGTAAAGAAATGCAACTGATTTTTGTACATTAACCTTGTATCCTTGTACCTTGCCAAATTCTTTCATTACTTTGTGTAGTTTTTGCGTGGAACTTTTAGGGTTTTCTCTATATAGTATCATGTCATCTGCATATAGTGACGGTTTTTTAACTTCTTTTCCAATTTGGATCTCTTTTATTTCTTTTTCTTGCCTGATTGCAGTGACTAGGACTTCCAAGATTATGTTGAATAGAAATGGTGAGAGTGGAGAATCTTGCCTTTTGCCAGATTTTAGTAGGAAGGTTTTCAGCTTTTCACCATTGAGTTCTATGCTGGCTGTAGTTTTGTCATAAACAGCTTTTCTTATGTTGAGATATGTCCCCTCTCTACCTACTTTGGTGAGGATTTTTATCATAATGGGATTGAATCTTATCAAATGCTTTTTTCTGCATCTATTAAGATGATCATGTGGTTTTTGTCCTTTCTCTTGTTGTTGGGGTGTATTACATTGATTGATTTGCATATGTTGAAACGTCCTTGTGGTCCTGGGATGAACCAGATTTGATCATGGTGTATGAACTTTTTTATGTGCTGTTGGATTCTGTTTGCTAATACTATGTTGAGAAAATTTGTACCTATGTTTCCTCAGTGATATTGATCTGTGAGTTTCTTTTTTGGTAGTGTCTTTGGTTTTTGTATCAGGGTGATGGTGGCTTCATAGAATGAATTTGCGAGTACCCCCTCCTTTTCAATCTTCTGGAAGATTTTGAGAAATATGGGGATGAGTTCTTCTTTGTATGTATGATAGAATTCCCCATTGAAGCCATGCAGTCCTGGACATTTGTTCATTGGGAGTTTGTTTTTTTTATGCTTATTCAATTTCATTTCTAGTGATTGGTTTGTTCTAGTGGTCAACTTCTTCTTGATTCAGTCATGTGGACTGTATATTTCCAGAAACTTGTCCATTTCTTCAAAGTTATTCATTTATTTTCCATAAAGTTGTTCACAGTATTCTCATAAGATATTTTGAATTTCTGTGGTATTGGTTGTAATTTCTCCATTTTCCTTTCTTATTTTGATTGTGCTCTGTCTTTTCTCCTCTTTGTGAGCTAGGCCTGAAGTTTGTCAATTTTATTTACTCTTTAAAAAAACAGCTCTTTGTTTGATTGACTTTTTCTATTTATTTTAAATCTCTATTTTATTTATTTCCTCCTTGATCTTTATTGTTTTCTTCCTTCTGCTGACTTTAGGTTTTGTTTGCTCTTCTTTTTCTAATTCTTTTAGTTGATTTGTTGTTTATTTCAGATTGTTCATCTTTTTTAAGGAAGATATTTATTGCAATGAAATTTCTTCTTAGGAATGCTTTCGCTGCATCCCATAGATTTTGTGTGGTTATGATTTTTGTCATTTGTCTCAAAGTGTTTTTTAATTTCTTCTTTGATTTTATTATTGACACATTGGTTTCTTAGTATCATCTTGTTTAATTATCATGTCGTCATTTCTTTCTCTTTTGTTTTCTGTAGTTGATTTCTAGTTTCATGCATTGTGTTCAGAATAAATGCTTAAAATAATTACTTGTCTTAAAATTGTTGAGTCTTCTTTATGCCCAAGTACATGATCCATCCTAGAAAATGTTCCATGTGCACTTACGAAGAATATATATTGTCTTTTTTTTGATGTAATGCTCTGAAATATCAGCCATGTATAATTTGTATATTGTATCATTTAATTTCTGCTGCATTATTAAATTTGCATCTGGAAGATCTTCCAGTGAGGATAATAAGATGTTTAAATTTCCTACCATTATTTTATTCCCAGCAATTTCTCCTTTTATATCTGTTAGTATTTGCTTTATGTATTTAGTTGCTCCTACATTGGTTGTAGTTATGTTAATGGATGTAATATCCTCATCTTGTATTGCTCTTTAAATCATGAAACGTTCTTCATCTTTCTTTATGGTCTTTCTTTTAAAGTTCATGATGTGTGAAATCAGTATTGCTACTCCTGCTTTCTTTTCACTTCTGTTTGTGTTTAATATCTTGTTCAAATTTCTCTCTCACAGTCTATTTGTGTCCTTTTCCCAAAGGTGGGTCTCTTTTATGTGGCATATTGTAGGCTCTTGTTTTATTATCCAGTGTGTCACTCTATGTCTTTTCATTAGAGCATTTAACCTATTGAAATTTAAAGTAATTTCTGATAAACTTTGGTTTATTGCCATTTCGAACATAATTTTGCAGTTGATTTGGCATTTTTTCCCTTGTTCCTTTCTTTTTTTTGTTGTGTTTTTTTTTGTTAAGTTTTTCTTTCTATTATCTTGGTTAATTTTTAGTTTTTCAGACTCTCTTGTAAGGTTTTGTCTTATGGTTACCCAATTTTGTACATAGTAACCCATTACTGTATCTGTTTATTGTAAATATATAGTAATATTAGCTCAAACCCATCCTACCGAGAATGAAAAAATTAAAGAATGAAGAAAACTCTATATTTTCTTGCTCCCCTCTCCCACTCTTAATGATTTATATGTCTTCTTTTACAATTCTATGTTTATTCTGTTGTAATTCATGGTAGTCATCACCTTTCCAATTATGGTTTTCTCCTTTCAAAAGCAACCTGCTTCTTTTTGATTTAGAGTATACCGTTCAATATTTCTTTTAGTATAGATTTAGTGTGGCTAAATTCTTTTATTTTTGCTTGTCTGTGAAGATATTTATGTATCCTTCTATTCTAAAGAATAGACTTGCTGGATTAATTATCCTAGTCTGAACCTTTTTTGTTTGTTTGTTTTTCATTCAGGACTTTGAATATATCTTGCCACTCCCTTCTGGCTTGTAGTGTTTGTGTAGAGAAATCAGCTGAAAACCTTATGAAGTTTCCTTTGTAACTAACTCTGTATTTCTCTTTATGCCTTTAGAATCATTTCTTTATCTTTAACCCTGGCAATGCTGATTATAATATATCTTAATGTGTCTGTTTGGTTTCTTCTTGTTTGGGTCCCTTTGTACTTCCTGTATTGGTATATCTGATTGCTTCTTTATCTTTCAGGAGTTCTTAATTATTATTTCTTCAAATACCTTTTCAAACCCTTTTGCTTTTTCTTTTCCTTCTGAGACCCATGTTATGCATAGGTTTTGGCAAGCTTTATATTATCTAATAGGATAAATGTTTTCATCGAATTTTGTTCTTTCATTTGTTTTTGTTTGTTTTCCTCTCTTCTGTTCTGAATAGTTGATTTCTGTTGTCCCGCATTCTAAACCACTTATTAATTCCTCTGCATTAATTAGCCTACTTTTCTTTTTACATCTTTTAACTCAGGTCTTATCTCAGCAAATGAGTTTTCCTATTTTAATTCACTCCTCTTAATAAAGTTTCAATTTCCTATTTGATGTATTCTTTGCCTCTATACACAATCTCTTTTTGTGTCTTTAGTACTTTTCTCTTCTTTTGTGAAATCATGATTTAATAGATTATCAAGATCTATTTCATTGATCATTCTTTCAGGAGATTTTACCTGTTCTTTTAAGTGAGAGTTGTCCCTCTACTTCTTTATTTTAATTATATCTCTTCTGCACTATTAATTATGGAGCATCAGTTATCTTTTCTGTTTCTAAAGTTTTTCTTTTTACTTATTTACCTAAAACAGATGCAGAAATAAAGCTAAAAAAATAAATTTAAAAGAAGAGAATAAGATTTGAAAACAGATTGTGAACAATAAGAGAACAAGTCAAAGAGAAATAAAAATTGAGTTGAGACATATTTTAAAATTCTTAAAATAAGAAAATAATATCTGAAAACTGATTATAATAATTAGGAGAACAAAACAAAGAGATAAAAAGCAAATTGTGAGAAATTTAAAAAGCTTAAAAGAAGAAAAAAATTTGAGAACAAAGTCTAATTGATAATAGAAGAATAAAGCAAAGAGAAATAAAAATGAAATTGAGACAAACTAAAAACAATGTAAAATATTTTAAAGTCCAATTTTAAAAGGGGTTAAACATAGAAACAAAAATCTTCTAAAAGTAAAAATTTAAAAAGTAAAAGAAAAAAGTGAAAAAATGTGAATGTGTTCTTGTTGGCACTATGTGCTCTTAATTTTGTTGATAGCTCTGAACTATGAGTGGTTACTATGTCTTCCTGTCTTTTGCCTGTTATCCTTTCTGTTGGGGATTTTGCCTGTGATCTGGTAGCAAGAGTCTTCCCTGGCTATTAAATGAGATCTCCTTTTTATTTTGTGTTTGTTGCTGCTCCTGTTCTTACCATGTTGCATGGTTCCAGAGGCCCTCCAGTTGTGCTTCTCCTAGTGCCATGTGTCATGGCTCCTCCAAATGGTGCATTGTGGTGGTGCACTTGTGCATGGT